>NC_136428.1:203883321-206283321 GCF_052849685.1 Lactuca virosa
CTACCTTATCCTTCTTGAAAAGGCTTTCCATATAAAGATGATATTCCACAAGACGATCGAGGTGAAAGATTAATCCCTTCTTCGTGCTGTAGTGGAACTTATCTTCCTCCACCTCCTCCAATAATTCTCCCTGACCCACATGTTCGTCGACTTGAAAAGTTCAAGGTCACTCAAACCCTATTGGCAAGAAAACTAAAAGATGGAAAGTCATTGTGTGCACACGTCTTGGAGATGAAGTCACACATTGACAGGCTGGGAATGTTAGGTGTCGTTGTCTCGAGGAAGTTGGCTGTTGACTTCGTTCTTTAATCACTTCCTAATTCATATAGTAAGTTCGTTAAAGATTACTATATGACAGACCACGACGTGACCCTTATCGATCTTACCTATTTGCTAATTGCTGCTGAATCAGCAATGATTTGGCGCACTGGTAATGCAAATTTGATTGGAAGATCTACTTCCCAAACTTCCATGGACATTGACATTGGAAACATTGGAAGTCCATAAAATATTTCTCTTCCCAAGGGAAAGGGAAAGGCTAAGTCTGAGACTGTCCCATATGCCATTCCAAAAGAATCTGTTTGCTTTTATTGCCAAGAGAAAGGGAATTGGTTGCGAAGCTGACTCATCTACCAGAATGATCATGAGGCTGGTAAAGTCAGAGTGTATAACTTTGCTTCAGGTAAGTCCACTATCTAACTCTATTAAGTTCCTATTTGAAGATTCTTAATAAATGATGTGATAAGATCACATTTTGATGTTTTCTAGGAACGATGAAAAGAAAAGAAGCTTAAAGGAAAAGTATGTTGAGTCTCATCGCGAAGAGATGGATTTCGATCGCATGGTTCGAAGATCGGATTTTTGAGCTGCTACTTAGGAGTTATGATAGATTGCTTAGAAACATATTGTAACATAGTTTTCATTTGTAATTGCATTGTAAGGACAATATTTTCCGCAATTTTATAAATAAAGAAAATTTTGATTTTATCTTGTTTCATATTTCCTTTCAATGGCATTTATGAAAATTGGTGTTTATATATTGTTAGCAATATTGGAAAATGGATTTGATTCTTTCGTTTGTGGTAGTGTCAAAAATTTACCAAATAAGGATAGGTTCTCATCACCCAAGTTTCAATAGGATAGAAACTTGGAATCATGCGACTTGTATTGTGTGATGAATGAGAACCTTCGTCTTTGGGAAATTAAGACTAATTCCTTGTTCACATGTATATATGAGTCAAGTGAAGGACTAGGGGATCGGGTACACTTGGTTGTGCACTGGTCAGGTCCACCATAAAGAACGATAATACTATTCATCATGATTTACTAAAACTTTAGTAAATATGGTTATGCTTACAAGATTAAGTGTAATTCTGAATCATTAAAAAAGTTTCAATGTGTCACACCCCCAAACCGGGACGACGGAAACGTCCGGGGGCGGGGTGTGACAGATTGGTATCAGAGCATTGTTTATAGTGAACTAGCATATCTAACCATACAATATATGCAACTATAAATACAATGGGACTAAAACACTCAGAGCAAAAATAAGAAACAATTAAAAGTCTGTAAAAGAGTTGGACATCGCTGTTAAACCCCGACAGTTATGTAATCGTATTGGGGATAAATATAGCCTGATCAACTATATTTATTCAAAATATGATCAACATGTGGTTGGGAGTGATCGGGGTGGACAGCCAATCTAAAACTTGCCAACCTAATACCCAAAAGTTTTAAGGAATCAAACATAAACGATTTAAATACTATAGGAGTATTTTGAGCAGTGTGTGAAATCTTCATTATATTTTCTTATATCTCCTTTTGTGCTTATATAATCTCGTACAGACACTATGGCATATTTTAACCAACCGGGTGATCCTTTTCCCCCAAATTAGGGGAATGGGGGATGGCTTGAGGAGGGCCGGAGGAGGACCCCGAAGAATTAGAGTTCGAAGAAGAGGATATTGATGAGGACATTGAGAAGGATGCGGAGAGCGACAGAGATGACTCAGACGCAGATTCCGAAGTCATTGACCCACCCTACATGGCTAGGGTGCCTGCGCATAGGATGGGCCTAAACGGCCCTATGCCCCCGTGGGCCCACGACATCTGGAGGTGGAGCTGACAGCAGGGGTTGCGTCCACCCTTTTGCATGGACCAGGGATTTTTCGATCTCATACATGGAGGACCGGCCGACCGAGCCCTTCTGGTGATGGTTAAGCGGACTCGGGATATTGGCGAACAGGCCCAGGAGACCGCCGATCGGATGGATGCAATGAGAGTTGCGGTGGAACGCGCAGAGAGGCAGACCCAGGAGATAATGCAAGACTACCAGGAGCTGAAGGTCGCACTCGAGGCGAGGATGCGGGTCACTGATCTCCTGCTAGCTAGACTATAGGGCGCTTCTGCCTTGTCTTCAGCACCACCAGATACTTCCCGCTGTGAGTAGGACCCGTCCTAGTCACCGCTACTATCGATAGGACTCTCTTTACCTTTACTTTATGTGTGTAGGACTGACCCTACGATTAAGTTACTACACTACTCGTAGAGTCGTTATGCTGGTAGGTTTTTATTTTCTCTATGTACTGTTGGCCTTTCAAAGGCCAATTTTCATGTATTGTACTAAGAAATTTATCATTAATGAAACGGTTCTGTGTTTTATTTGTGATGTTGTTATCTGCTATGTTTTCTCTCTTTATTTATATTTGATATTATGTGGTTCAATTATAAGTACACTCGAAACACCGTAACCGTTAGAAACAAAAAGGGATTCATAAACTCACCGCCATTCCTGTCTCATAGCAGGAAAATTCCACGAAGATATATCCGCAAAAACACTACAGCACCGCCGCCGCCGCTGCCTCCACCGGAGATAAACTCTGCTGCTTTCCAGTCGGCAATCTCGGTTGCGGTTATGACAGCCTTAGCACATATCAATCAGGGTACCAATGGAGGGGGCCAAAGGGCAAGGAATGGGGAGTTCCAACCATAAAACTAACCCCGAACACCAGAAGACATGTACTTACAAGGACTTCACAAACGCAAAACTGAAGACCTTCAATGGAAGTGGGGGGTGATAGATCTCACTCGGTGGTTCGAGAAAATTGAGTCGGTCTTTGAAATATACGGATGCCCTGACGAGAGCAAGGTGAAATTCGCTGCCTGTACCTTTGCTGACAGGGCTTTATCGTGGTGGAATGGCCACATCAAAGCCCTTACTCTCCCGGTTGCCAATGCCATGTCATGGGAAGATCTTAAATCGATGATGTTGGAAGAATACTGCCCCTGAGGTGAAGTACAAAAGCTTGAGTAGGGATTGTGGAACCTGACCATCAAAAACTCCGATATCGAAGCATACATTCCCAGATTCAGTGAGCTGGCACTTCTGTGCCGTGGATTGATAACTTCTGCCAAGGCATACATTGCCAGATTCACACCAGCCCCAGCTGCACCGACCTCAATTTACACCAACACCTGCCAAGGCTTACGCGGGTTCTCTACCCAAAGGTGATAAGTGCAATTTCCACCACAGTGGCGCATGCCGAGACTTGCAATGCACCAACTGCAATCGCAAAGGGCACACCGTCCAGTACTGCAGATCTCAGCCACATCAAACCACCCCCCAATCCAACAATGTCAGGGCCAGTCGAACATGCTACAGATGTGGGGAGACTGGCCATTTTAAGTGAAACTGCCCAAAGCCAACAATCAAGGTGCAGGAGGATCGGGTAGGGTACTAGCAATGGCACAGGGGGAGGCGGTGTAAGACCCGGCAATAGTCACTGGTACGTTTCCCCTCAACAACACTTATGCATGCATTTTATTAGATAGTGGGGCTGAACGGAGTTTCGTAAGTCATAAATTCAAACACCTACTAAATCAAAACCCCCAAAAGCTAAGCGAAGCCTTCACGATGGATATGGCTAATGGGAAAACTGAAACAACCAAAGACATTTTCATAGGGTGCACGTTAACACTAAATAACCATTCTTTCAAATCAACTTGATGCCGGTTAATATTAGAAGTTTTGATGTGATCATCGGCATGGATTGGTTAAGCCCCCACCTTGCCGATATTATGTTCCATGAGAACGCCATTCGCCTTCACCTACCCACCAATGAAACACTAATCATCTACGACGATAAACCCGGTGCAAACCTCCATCCTATCTCGTACATCAAGGCACAACAGTGCCTGTATAAGAAGAATCATGCCTTTCTAGCCCACATAGTGGACAAACAGAAAGAGGAAAAGAACATCAAGGATATCCCAGTGGTATGTAACTTTCCAGATGTATTTGTTGGATTAGGTGTCTAAGTTTATAACTATTTCTGGAATGTACTTGACCCGGTTGGCATGGTCCATTTGGGTTGCATGGCATTGCAACACTTGGATAGACTAAATGAGAGAAAAGGACACTTATGGTTTATTAATATATTATAAGTTCTAATATATTAATAATATTATTTAATTAGTATTGATCAAGAATTAACTTGGAATTAATTTTGTGATCAAAATTGAGACTAATTAAATATATGGGGTTGATTGTGTAAATAATCATTTCCTTTATAGTGGGCTAATGATCCATGGTTTATTAAGTTGGGCTAAAACCCATAAGGCGCTCCATGGATTGTCCATGGAGGTTATAAACCCATGGATCATGGAATATGAAAATCCATGTCAATTAGGGTTTACATGGTGTAACCCTACTTGTGACATAGCTATAAAAGGACCCCATGGGCTACCAAAATCGGCACTATGTGTAGAACAAGAGGGCTAGCCGATTTTGAGTGAGTGTGGACTTCTCTCAAAGTTATTCCAAGTGTTGTGGTGTTGTGTGAAACATTTGAGGCATCACACTTGAGGTGCTAGGCTTATAAGGTTCTCAATGAATCTAAGCAACAAGAAAGGTAGGTTCTCCTACTAGTTTTTATGTTACAAATTTCCCCATGCCATGCTAGTTAGGTGAAGAACCTTGGAAAAAGAAATTTGCATGCATTTTTTGCATCTGACTGCTCACCACGACGTGGCAGTCTTTACCACGACGTGGTGATGCCCCTGTATGCATAATTTCGGGGTCTTGCTTGGTATTGGATGAGGATCATTACCCTAAACTGTTTTTTGAACCTTAAAACATGTTTTTGATGTGGTAATGATTATGCTAATCCAATTTCAAAGGTTATTATCAAAATTTCAAGCTTTATATGTGTTTATATGATTCTTGAAATTGTTGATATGAATGTTCATACACTTATGAGTTTAGAAGATCATAGGAATTATTTGCAAAAAGGTTGTTAGATTAATTCTTGATCTTGATGTGTTTTAATGGAATCCATAATTTGTCCTCAAGTTATGGATTACCAAAAGTCATTCTTTTAAAGTCCATTAATTAAACACATAAGTTACATAAAATGAAGAGTCTTCATTTTAAGAAATCATTAACTCATAAGTTATGAAATTTGAAAAGTTTTGAATAGTTACAAAACTTGCCCTCAAGTTTTGGAACATGTAAAGTCACTTTAGAAAACTTTAGTTCCAACCCCTAGAATTTTAAAGTTAAAATTCAACCCTTATACTTTATAATATTATAAGTTATATATATATATATATATATATATATATATATATATATATATATATATATATATATATATATATATATATATGTATAAGATCAAGTCGTTTTACCGTTAGTAGGCCTCATTCACGAAGCCGATCTATAAGGGGGGTATAAGGTTGTTGTCTATAAAATGGCAGCTTATTGGGTGTCCACTCTCACCCACCGCTTCCTTGACTGGTGGAGGGTCGTTAGCCGAACGGGTAGGACAATGACTTTAAATCCTCATTAAAAGTATGATGGTTAATAAAGTAACTAAATGTTTTTTTATAAATTCCCAATGTTAGTTACTTTAGGAAAAATGTGAATATGGTGTTAACCTATGAAATTACACTTTGCACTTTGCTTAAGTCGTTAGTGGAGCGTGTGTGGTTAACCGACACACTAACTTGGACTTAACAAGGTAGGCAAAGGGTGACTTAAGGTTTATCATATATCGGTGGAGTGCGTGTGGTTAACCGGCACATCGGTTAGGTCATAAACATTAAGAGTACCAAGTAATTTGCATGGTTAATTTACACATTGTTTTGTGATCCTCGGCGTCCCAGTCACAAAACCTAAAGGGCACAATCGAGATTGAAACATGCCATTGAAAAGTTCGATGAATCTCAAAAGAATCTAGGAGTTTCAAAACCAATAAAAACCTAATAATTTATTTCATTTTTCATGGTCGAAATTGGTGAATCGTCATTCACCTACCTTCAAATATTTTATAGCTTGGATTACGGCATCCCTCTTCTATGTTATAAAATATTGTCTTGGGTCCTAGCCTTAATATTACATTTAGGTATCTTATTAAGGACTATCTTTATATCTAATCGAAAATTGTTCTTCTTTCTTTTCAGATGTCTTCCAACAATGCTGCTTCTGGCTCAAACCCTACCGGGTCCTTCTCTCTCATGAACCTTTGTGGGAGAGACATCTTCGATTGTTCCAACTTTATTGATTGGATCCGCAACATCAGGATGGTCACTCGTTACGAGGACAAGGAATATGTCCCGACAAAGAGCTTAAGGAACTTGATGAGTCGTCTGCTACTCCTGAGGAGATCGCTGAATACCGGAATCATGAGAGAGATGCCACCAAAGTGGCATGTATCATGTTGGCCACAATGACAACCGAGCTCCAAAAGTCCTATGAGGACTATTACGCTTTTGAGATGCACCAGGACTTGATGGACCGCTACCATCAAAGTGCTCGTCAAGAGAGATATGAAATCATCTCCTCCATGATAACAACCGCATGAAGGATGGTGAACCCATCACATGCTACATGCATAAAATGCAAAGGTATGTGGACCGTTTGCTGAAATTGAATGTGAACTCTCCCGAGGAGTTGGCAATTGACATCATTTTGCACTCCTTACCTTCGTGTTATGATCAATTTCGGATGACATATCACATGAACAAGGAGGAAGTTACACTCAGCAAACTTCAAGGACTTTTGAAGACCGCGGAAAGTGGTCTTAAAGGTAAGTCGGTTGTTACTACTCCTACTCCTACCGCGGCCCCTTTCAAGTGGAACCAAGTGGAACCAAGGGAAGGTCCCTTGGAAATCGGGAAAGGTAAAGGGAAGAAGAGGAAGAGCCCTTCGAAGGGTACCAAGGGAAGGTCCCTTGATGGCACCTCTTCAAGTGGAACCAAAAGAGGTTCTGTCACTCCTTCTTCCAACCCTAATGAGGCTGAATGCTTCTATTGCCATGAAAAGGCGCACTGGAAGTGAAACTGCCCAAAGTACTTGCAAGATGTTAAGGATGGGAAAGTGAAACCCAACCATGCAGGTATTTACACTATATTGTCTAATAACTCAGCATATTCTAATTCTTGGGTCCTTGATATAGGTTGTGGTATTCACATATGTTCTGATTTTGAGGGACTAAGAAGAAGTGAGAAGGTGGAGCATGGGAAGATAAACTTGATCATGGAGAATAGGAAAGTTACACTTGTCACCAAGATTGGAGTTTATTCTTTGTTGCTAAGTAGTTGGTTAACATTAGATTTTAATAAACATTGTTACCCGTCTGAAATGGCGAGAAATATTATTTCCTTTCATGGTTTGTACAAACAAGGTTTTACCTTTTCGTTTGATAATGAATGTGGTGGTATTAATGCTTTCTTTAATAATGTTCTTTATTTTAAAGCAATACCTTGTGATGGTGTATATGAAACTATGTCGGTTGTAGATAACCTAGGAAATAATGTGTTGTGTATTGATTCTTCCACTAGCTTGGATAAAGCATCATTATGGCATTGTCGTCTTGGACATGTAAGCAAGAAACGCATAAGCCAACTCCAAAAGGATGGAGTCTTGGAGTCATTTGACCTAAAGTCGGATGATAGTTGTGAATCTTGTTTGCTTGGAAAAATGACAAAGTCACCCTTCACTGGTACTTGTGCTAGGGGTGAAGGTTTGTTGGATCTTGTACACACAGATGTGTGTGGACCTTTCAGAACTGCCATAAGGGATGCTAACCGCTTCTATGTGACTTTTACTGATGATTATAGTAGATATGGATATGTCTATTTAATTAAGCATAAGTCAGAAACCTTTGAAAAGTTCAAAGAGTTTAAACAGGAAGTGGAGAATCAGGTGGGCAGAAACATTAAGATGCTTCTATCCGATCGAGGTGGTGAGTATCTTAGTACAGAGTTCCTTGAATATCTTAAGGAATGTGGGATTGTCTCACAATTGACACCTCCCAGAACACCACAGCTTAATGGTGTGGCTGAGAGGCGTAATTGAACCTTGTTGGATATGGTTCTTTCCATGATGAGTCGAGCTTCGCTACCAATCTCATTTTAGGGGTATGCCTTAGAGACTGTCGCCCATATCCTTAATCTACTCCCTACAAAGAAGGTTGCCAAAACACCTCACGAGATGTGGACTGGAAAAGTTCCCAATCTAGATCACATCAAGATTTGGGGTTGCGAGGCTTTCGTGAGGCGCGAGACTCACGATAAGCTCGAACCTCAGAGTGAGCAGTGTATTTTCATCGGCTACCCACAAAAATCCTTTGGTTACCTCTTGTACAGACCCAGTGATAATGTGGTCTTTGTAGCAAGGATAGGAGTCTTTCGAGAGAGAGAGTTCATAAGCCAAGGAAACAGTGGGAGGCAAATTGACCTTGAAGAAATTCAAGAGTCAAGTGGTGAAGATACCTCAAACCCTAGAAATCAACCTGAGGAGGAAACTCCTATTGATCCGACTGACGATTATGTACCTCTGAGGTGTTCCACGAGAATTAGGAATGCACCTGAGCATTACTAGGGTTTCCATATTACTGCGGAAGGTGATACACTTATCAGTGATAACACACTGGTAAGTCTGGATGAACCTAACAGCTACACGGAAGCCATGGCAGGCCCTGAGGCTGCTAAATGGAAAGAGGCTATGGACAGCGAGATACAGTCCATATGTGACAACTAGAATTTTTTTTGCTTTGAAAGCTCAGTCAGTCAACTCAACTGAGTGTCAGACTCATTGGTAATGAGTTCTAGCCTGGTTAAAGGTCATTCTAAGGAGTTTTAAGCCTAGTACACTTAAGGAATGAGTGTTAGAATGTACCTGCTACAGACACTGTTCAACAAATCAAGCCTTAACCTCATAAAAAAGAGTTCACGGCCACAACACTTGAGTTTACAGCCGTAAACTCAAGGTGGGTCATAAACTCCCCCTTAAGGACTCATATCCTTCACTTTTCATTCATTATCTCATTCCACCTCAAGAACACTTGATTTCTCTCTCAAGTATCATCCCGATTTTCACTCTAGATCATCGAAAGTTGTAAGTATTCTTCCTTAATTTGTTGATACATCTCTTAATCTAGTATCATCTAATGATTTCATCCATGGAAATCATCTCTTCTTAGATCTTCAAGAAACACCAAGAACACACACTAGTGTTCTTGGACCTTAATCACCATTTCAAGCCTCTATATCGTAAGTACTCTTCCCTATACTTGATATCTAGTTAAGACTCATGCTTAGAACCTTGAAATCATCAAGATTGCAAGACCAAAAGGAATTTACGGCCAAACCATCTCCCATGGCCGTAAACCCCTATGAGGGTGCCATTTTGGCCATAAACCCTCCTAGATGCAAATCTTGTGACCTAGAACCCTTCCTTGATGAAATTAGGACCTTAAACCACTCTCAATTGCATAATGATGATGAGTTTACGGTCGTAAACTCCTTGTTTGGCTGTAAACTCATCAAAAGCCTCCATTAGGATGATCTTTCTCATCCTTGTGTAGAGCAATGGTCCCTCAAGTTTCCCTAGCCTTCAAATACCCTCTTATGCATGTTTGACCATGAGTTTACGGCTGTAAACTCCCTTGGCCGTAAACACCAAACCATGGCCATAAACATCCCTTTTGGTCAATCACATGTGATTCCAACACTTAGTCAAAGTGTTTCCTAGTCCCGGAAGGTGTTTCCTTTCATATAGTTGCATATAAACACTATATTCATTGCAATATATGTCACTTAGGACTTGTTGTGTCTCGGGATTTCACTCGTGGAACTTCTCATCCTTACACGCATATTCGTTTGAATCACCCACATAAGGTGAGTTCATACCCCGTAATGAATCTTTTAACTGTTTTAAATGCTTTTAAGGGGGGGAATACAAGTTGAACACAATGATAATTGTGTAAATGTTTGTTATATATACATCTTTCAAAAGATTGCTTATGTCTTTTATAAGTGATCAAAACATTTCAAAAACTCTTTTAAAGTTATGTTACTTCATAGTTTAACAAAACTCCGTTTTTAAAGTACAAGCATAACTTAGTTGATAAATGAGTCTTTTCAACAACAGTTCAAGTAAAACATTAGTAAACTATAATAGGTATAGTTTAGAGATTCAGTTCATACTAGATACAATACACGATAACAGAACGAACATACTATATGAGAAACAGAACGAACATAATAAGTTGCTATAGCATGGAACTACTACAAGATCTAATTATACCAAGGAATCACTAACTCATTGTTCAAAACAAAAGGTGATAGTTATATTGGGTATACATGATCATATAACTTTAATGTGAATTACACTGCGTAGCAACTGGTTTGCTAAAAAGTCGTGTTTGGTTCCCTTAATCTCTAGACAAGGATAGCGTATAGCAGGGGTACTAGCCTTCATATTATGACCAGTATAAAACAAAGATGTTTTAAGGTCATCAGTACATCCGTATGTCATTTTAAGCGACAACTGTGTACTTACATTTCCCATTTCTTTCATAAAGTGACAGTACCACTTGAAAGTCAAATGCAAACTGTTTTCGAGTTAAGATTGTTATAAACTAGGGAAAACTTACATTTTACGAACGACAAACAGAACAGTCGAGTCTAGTACATTCAGTAGAAAGGGACCATAAAGCTAACCTTATGATTCCTTAATGTATACATCAAAGGATATATATATATATATATATATATATATATATATATATATATATATATATATATATATATATATATATATATATATATATAACAATAGGATCCGACAGATAATAGGATGTGTGCTCTCCGCTTCACTTCCTATTCCTTGTTTGGTTGTGGGCATGGAACGGATTCACCCAATCTATTATCTATTCGATTTTAGATATATATATGTTCATTATACATTAAGTCATCATAAGGGTACCAGGTATGGGTCAAGTCATTGGACACAAAGTCAATGCACAGTTTTCTAGTACAAAACATACTTTCCAAATCAGAACTTTTGGTCTACAAAACTAGAAACTTCCCAGTAAGGGGTTTAATCCATTTTATTAAACCAGTAAAACTTAAAGGACCTTAGGTGATTAACTCTATATTACCTTAGTTTATACATCATGGTGATATATCATTAATACCCAAAAGGTAGTTGGATGTGTGCTTTCCTCCTTACTTCCTGTTCCTTGTTTGGTTGTGGGCTTAGGGCAGATTCACCCAATTAACTATCTATTCGATATTAGATCATATATAGACAGTATCAACTAAGTGACTATAGAAGTAATCACTATGGTCACCATTTTATTATAAGAAATAAGGGTTTTCTTAAAGAATATTTTCATTAAATATAAAGGAACTAATACAATTAACTCCATGAGTAACAAGTGAATACGACAGGGTTATATACAACAGTGACCTAACAAACAATAGGATGTGTGTTATCCGCCTTACTTCCTGTTCCTTGTTTGGTTGTGGGCTTAGGGCAGATGCGCACAGTCGATTGTTTGTTTACTCTGAGTTTTATATAACTTGTATCCATTTAGTACTCATAGAAAGGATTGTAGAATCATTTTTACGTATCTTTCATCAAAGTAGGAAATATAGGATTTTCTAGAGGAACAGGCGAACTTTTCTAAACAGAACTTACAACTTACTACATCTTACTAAGCTTTCTACAACTTACTTACATCACTAAAATCTTATGAACTCACCAGCTTAATTGCTGATCAACTCTTTCGAAATAACTTGTATTCTCAGGAAACTAGTAGACAGGTACTCGCTCTGGGAATTCAGAAGATAGAGCAGTATAGCTTCAAGTCTTGTTTTGTTATTTACTTATGTATTCAATGTTTTGCGAACACATACTTTGAAAACACTTTCCTTCTAATGAAATGATTGTTTATTACTTTGATTACTATGATGCATGTCTTGTGATACTAAACATGACGTCGTCCACCCCAGAACGTTTCCGCCGTTCCGGTTTTGGGGTGTGACACCATGTATGACAAATCAAGTTTGGAACTTGGTTGACAATGTACCAGTTCGTAAGACAGTTGGGTGCAAATGGATCTTCAAGAAGAAGACCGGCATGGATGGTAATGTACACACTTATAAGGCATGACTGGTTGTAAAGGCTTTTCTCAAACTCCGGGAGTTGATTATGATGAGACCTTTTCACCAGTAGCAAAGATTAAGTCTATTAGGGTTATGTTAACCATTGCTACATTTCATGATTATGAAATATGGCAAATGGATGTCAAAACCGCTTTCCTTAATGGAAGGTTGGCTGAAGATGTTTACATGAGTCAGCCAGAGGGTTTTGTCAGTACAGAGTACCCTAATAGAGTGTGTAAGCTTGAGAAATCCATCTAGGTATTAAAACAAGCACCTCACAGATGGAATCTTTTTTTCGATGAGAAAGTCAAAGAGTTTGGCTTTTCGAGGAGCGAAGATGAATCTTGTGTATATGTCAAGGCTAGTGGGAGTATAGTCAAATTTTTTGTATTGTATGTGGATGACATACTACTCATAGGAAATGACATCCCAACTCTGCAGGAAGTGAAGTCCTGGCTTGTGAAGTGTTTCGCTATGAAGGACCTTGGTGAAGCTGCCTATATCCTAGGGATAAGGATTTTGAGAGACAGGAGTAAAAGACTAATTGGACTTAGTCAGAGTACCTACTTGGATAAGGTGCTGAATAGGTTCAGCATGCAGAATTCCAAGAAAGGAGAGTTACGGATCCATAGTAACGCCAGATTGAGTAAGACTCAGAGCCCGAGTACAGAGGCTGAGATAGCTGAGATGAGTCGAGTACCATATGCTTCCGCTGTAGGCTCGATCATGTATCCTAGGGATAAGGATTTTGAGAGACAGGAGTAAAAGACTAATTGGACTTAGTCAGAGTACCTACTTGGATAAGGTGCTGAATAGGTTCAGCATGCAGAATTCCAAGAAAGGAGAGTTACAGATCCAGAGTAACGCCAGATTGAGTAAGACTCAGAGCCCGAGTACAGAGGCTGAGATAGCTGAGATGAGTCGAGTACCATATGCTTCCGCTGTAGGCTCGATCATGTATTCTATGACTTGTACTCGTCCTGATGTGGCCTTTGCTTTGAGCATGGTCAGCAGATATCAGGGGAACCCTGGAAAGGCTCACTGGACTGCGGTAAAGAACATTCTCAAGTACCTGCGGAGGACTAAGGACTGGTCCTTACCCTCGGTGGGAGTGATGACTTGAGAGTAGTAGGGTATAGTGATGATAGCTTCCAGACTGATAGGGATAATTTCCGCTCTCAGTCAGGCTGGGTCTTTACCTTAAACGGAGGAGAAATTACTTGGAAAAGTTCCAAGCAGGAGACATTGGCTGATTTAACTTGCGAATTCGAGTATATATCAGCGAGCGGGGCAGCAAAGGAGGCTATATGGCTAAAGAACTTCATTGGAGACCTTGGAGTTGTACCAACTATAAAGGAGCCTATGGAGATTTTCTGTGATAGTGAAAGTGCAGTTGCCTTAGCCAAGGAACCAAGGGATCACGGAAGATCCAGACACATCGACAGAAAATACCATTTCATCAGACATCGAATAGAAGAAGGACTCCTCGTGGCAAACAGGGTATCATCGGATGAGAACCCAGCAGATCCCCTCACGAAGAGTCTAGGTAGGGTTAAGCATCTTCAGTATGCGAGGCGCATATGGCTAAAGGATGATATTAGTTTTAGAAATTAGATAGCTTTGAAATTTGTAAAGTGTAATTGACATTTGATGATAAATAAAAGTTGTTGTTTATTTATAAGTAAAGTGTTGCTATCTTCTGTCAATCGTTTACTATCATTTCATTTTGCATGTTTTAACTTCCAAAATAATTATGTTATGGTATATCATATTATTCAAATTCTCCACACTCGGTCATATGTTGGAAGTAGATATGAATCAAGACTGTCATGAAGCTGGCTTGTAGATGTCTAAAGTGTTGGACATAGCAAGGGTTGCTACAACATTCATGAGTGCTCATAAGTTCTGATATTAGATTCAACCCATGCTTACTTGTATCACTTCATGGAATTTATCTCGAGTGATCGTGAGACGGTAATATCATATAAGTCTTCAAACCTAGAGATATGAGTTGTTGACTATGAGTTGGTTATACATTGATTGTACGAAAACGCATTGGTAACTCGATGTTATAAAACGTGCCTTTGTGTATAACTCAACAAGTAGCAGAACAAGCATATGAGTCGAAGTTTATCTGTTCCTTCTTGGATTAGAAGCGATATATGGGCCCCTCGATGATTTTGTTGTGACTTATGTACCGGGCCCGGTCAGAACAAAATGATGTGTTCGATTAAGTTCTATGTCAAACAAATCGAAAATCGGGAAACAAACTGCTGGACAATAAGTACGACATTGTTCCATGTATTTGTCCGGCTGATATCTAGAACAGAGGATTATATGATCACTTATCTTAAATGGCATATCATCATCATCTCAGTTCCGCGAGACTTTGAAATAGCTACGATTGCTGATCGGTTCCTGAAGTCATTCTTGCAGTTATAGTTAATAGACTTATCCAAGTGGGAGACTGTTGGATTAGATGTCTAAGTTCATAACTATTTCTGGAATGTACATGACCCGATTAGCATGGTCCATTTGGGTTGCATGGCATTGCAACACTTGGATAGACTAAATGAGAGAAAAGGACACTTATGGTTTATTAATATATTATAAGTTCTAATATATTAATAATATTATTTAATTAGTATTGATCAAGAATTAACTTGGAATTAATTTTGTAATCAAAATTGAGACTAATTAAATATATGGGGTTGATTGTGTAAATCATCCATTCCTTTATAGTGGGCTAATGATCCATGGTTTATTAAGTTGGGCTAAAACCCATAAGGTGCTCCATGGATAGACCATGGAGGTTATAAACCCATGGATCATGGAATATGAAAAGCCATGTCAATTAGGGTTTACATGGTGTAACCCTACTTGTGACACAACTATAAAAGGACCCCATGGGCAACCAAAATCGGCACTATGTGTAGAACAAGAGGGCTAGCCAATTTTGAGTGAGTGGTGGACTTCTCTCAAAGTTATTCCAAGTGTTGTGGTGTTGTGTGAAACATTTGAGGCATCACACTTGAGGTGCTAGGCTCATAAGGTTTTCAAGGAATCTAAGCAACAAGAAAGGTATGTTCTCCTACTAGTTTTTATGTTACCAAGTTCCCCATACCATGCTAGTTAGGTGAAGAACCTTGGAAAAACAAATTTGCATGTATCTTAGTAAAAAATAGATCCAAGGTTTCTAGGGTTGCATGTACACCTTAGGAGTGTTAGAATGCTCATAACCCTTCAGCATTTCTCGAAGATCTACGGGGAATACCTCCAGAAAGATAGGTCGAATTTCAGATTGACCTGATACCCGGAGCCACATCAATTGCCAAGTCACACTATAGGTTAGCCCCTGCGAAAATGTAGGAGTTATCTAGCCAATTGAGCGAACTCCTAGGCAAAGGATTCATAAGACCAAGCTTCTCACCCTGGGGAGCTCCGGTCTTGTTTGTCAAGAAGAAGGATGGATCTTTCAGAATGTGCATCGATTATCGGGAGAAGCTCACTATCAAGAACTGATACCCTCTCCCACGTATTGATGATCTATTTGACCAGCTTCAAGGAGCCAGTTATTTTTCCAAGATAGATCTAAGGTCCGGATACCACCAACTGCGGGTCCGAGAAGAAGATATCCCCAAAACTGCCTTCCGAACTCACTATGGACATTATGAATTCGTGGTTATGCCCTTTGGTCTAACTAATGCACCCTTAGCATTTATGGACCTCATGAACCGAGTTTGCCGACCGTTCCTCGACAACTTTGTAATTGTCTTCATCGATGACATACTCGTTTATTCTCGAAGTAAGGAAGAAAATGGCCAACATCTACGGCAGGTCTTGGAAACTCTAAGGGCGGAGAAGCTATATGCAAAATTCTCTAAGTGCGAGTTCTGGATTCGCAGGGTGGAATTCTTGGGACACGTACTCAGTGAAGAAGGGATTCATGTGGACCCTTCCAAGACCAAAGCTATTGAGCGCTGGGCAACCCCGAGGACGCCAACGGAGATCAGGAAATTATTGGGCCTTGCTGGTTATTACAGAAAGTTCATTTAGAATTTCTCCAAGATCACCAAGCCCCTCACCACTCTAACCCAGAAGGGCGTACCCTTCAACTAGGATTCCAAACAAGAAGTTGCTTTCCAAACCTTAAAGCAAGCCCTCTGCAGTGCTACGTTGTTGTCTCTGCCAGAGGGAACGGAAGATTCCGTAGTGTATTGCGACGCTTCCAATCAAATGTTAGGTTGTGTACTTATGCAGCGCGGGAAAGTGATATCTTATGCATCCAGACAACTAAAGACCCACAAAGTAAATTATACCACTCATGATCTCGAGCTGGGAGCTATGGTATTCGCTCTAAAAATTTGGAGGCACTACCTATACGGTATGAAGTGCACCATCTTCACAGACCACAAAAGCCTCCAACATATCTTGAATCAAAATAAACTAAACATGAGGCACCGACGATGGGTCGAACTGCTGAACGACTACAAATGCGAGATCAAGTACCATCCAGGCAAGGCTAACGTTGCGGCTGATGCCTTAAGTAGAAAGGAATACTCGAGTCGCCAAGTAAAAACACTAACAATGACCATCCATTCCTACTTGTCTTCACAAATCAAGGAGGCTCAACTGGAAGCCTTGAAGCCGGAGAACGCCGCAAACGAAGCTTTACGTGGGATGGAGAAGAATCTCGAAATCAAAGAGGACGAAGCTTACTATCTCATGGACCGGATATGGATCCCAAAATTTGGAGGGTTCACAGATCTAGTCATGAATGAAGCACATAAGACACGATACTCCGTCCATCCAGGTTCTGATAAAATGTACCTGGATATCAAACAACATTATTGGTGGCCGAATATGAAAACAGAGATTGCTACCTATGTGGGCAAGTGCCTGACTTGTGCAAAGGTTAATGTAGAATATCAGAAGCCCTCGGGATTAATACAACATCCAGTGATACCCGAGTGGAAATGGGAGCAAATAACAATGGATTTTATAACCAAATTGCCTAAGTCGGCTGACGGATTGGATCCCATTTGGGTGATTGTCGATCAGTTGACTAAATCCGCCCATTTCCTACCAATAAAGGAGACATATAAAATGGAGAGACTAACACGAATCTACATAAAGGAGGTGGTGAGACTACATGGAGTACCGATATCTATTATCTCTGACCGAGATAGTAGATTCACCTCACGATTTTGGCAGTCACTCCAGAAAGCATTGGGAACTCAGCTGGATATGAGTACTGCCTACCACCCCTAGACTAACGGCCAAAGTGAGAGAACAATTCAGACACTAGAAGATATGCTCCGAGCTTGTGTAATAGATTTTGTCAAGGCATGGGATACCCACTTGCCACTAATCGAATTCTCCTACAACAACAGCTATCACACAAGCATTAAAGTCGCTCCCTTTGAGGCCTTGTACGGTCGGAAATGCAGATCTCCTCTTTGTTGGGCTGAGGTAGGAGACAGCCAACTGGCAAGGGAACAAGTACCAAACAGTACCCTCACAGGACCGGAGATCATCCGGGAAACAACTGAGAAGATCGTCCAAATCAGGGCACGGCTCCAAGCATCTCGAGATAGATAGAAGAGCTACGCAGACAAAAGACAAAAGCCGTTGGAGTTTCAAGTAGGAGATCACGTGCTACTAAAAGTCTCTCCCTGGAAAGGGATGATACGGTTCGGAAAGCAGGGAAAGCTAAACACACGATACATCGGACCATTTGAGATCCTCGCTAGGATCGGTTCGGTGGCTTACACGATGCAGCTACCATCGGAGCTCAGCAACGTACACCCTATTTTCCACGTGTCAAACCTGAAAAAATGCATATCGGACGAAACCCTCGTTGTTCCACTCGATGATATTAAGGTGAATGAAAATCTCCTGTTCGTTGAGGAACCAGTCGAAATTATGGATAGGGAAGTGAAGCGCGGACCTGAATTCACATGGGAATGCGAGGATCAAATGATGCAGAAATACCCTCATCTCTTCTCTAGTTCTTAAGGATAGCTTACAAAAGAATTTCGGGATGAAATTCCCTCTAACGGGGGGATGATGTCACAACTAGAATTTTAGGACTAGGAATTTCTATCCTTGTACAAATAGTTTCTTTGTGTAACTAATAGACACTACGTGTAGTATAAATTAACTTCAGTACTATACAAGTTTATACATCCGAAATTGTGTTCCAAGTCGAAACATCCTCTTGTAAGCCTAAAATCTAACCCAATAAGCTATGTTCACTCAAATCTGGGCCTTAACTAAGCCTTATCGGTCCAAACCTCTTAATGGACCTAGAGCTACTTATTAGGCCCTTTTTGGGCTAAAATCCCTAGTTAACCTCTTTATGGGCTGAGGACCCATATTTGGGCCGAAAAATTCTTAATTAACATAGTTTTGGGCCGTAAGATCCTTATTGGGCCTTATTGGGTCGTGAAGAATTATTTAAAAGCTTAATGGGCCAAATACCTCCATTAGGAATAATTTTGGGCCGAAAACTCTTTCACCAAATCTCTTTGGGCCGAAAAACTATATATGGGCCGTAATGGGTCAAAAATTATTATTGGGCCCATGTATTCTCGAAATTTCCTTCAAGCCCAAGAACCTTTTTCCCTCCTTAGGGCCGATCGGATTTTTAATATAACAAAAGCAAGAAAATGAGAGGAGGTTTGACTTTGGTGTGCCACCTCAAATTTGCATAACATACATCTATGTTATTATCTAGCATGTAACTAGGAACGGAAATGTTTTCCAACATATATCATGGAGTCATCTCCCCTCTCCTCCCCTCTCATCGGCCACAACCCCCCCCCCCTTATCCCCCTTCACTCTTCATTTCAAACACACATAATACTCTCATCTCTCTCTCTCTCTCTCTCTCTCTCTCTCTCTCTCTAAAACACAAAGAGCTCCTTTCCTTCATCTCTCCAAAAATTGTGTGAAGTGGGTGTGTGTTCAAGAGTTCCTCTTCAAAGATCATTAACTTGGTAAGTTTATAATCACACTCAAGTTGTTTTATTCCATCTTATACTAAGAATATTCCTCAAACCACTATATTTTCGTGTATATGTTCTCTAGAGCCCCAAAACTTCACAAATCTCTTCAAGGAAACAAGCTAAGGCCGAAACCATCCACCATCTTCCTCTTCAAACCGAAAAAGCCCCTAAGGTGAGCTTCATACCCCAATTTTCGAGTTTTTCCTTCTTTGGGCGGGGGGGGGGGGGAATATAAGTCAAAGTCTTGTGTAAACCTTTTTTATATTTGCTTGTATGTGCATGTGTTGTATGCTATGTGTGTTGAATGTTGTGAAATTCATGCTAAGAGTCCATGAACTCGATATTTTTGGTTCAATCTCAAGTTGTTGGACTTAGTTAACTTAATATGTTGTTAAAAATGAAAAGCTAGTTTTTAAATGAAATATATTTGATTTGATGCTTGGTAAATATCATAAGGATTAGTCCAAAAATATGTCTAAACAAATTTTTGGCATGAAAACATGGAAAATGTTAAAATATGGAAGTTTTCACTAAAAAGGGACTATTTTTGGCCATGAAGACAACCAAGGGCCATTTTTGACCATCTTAGTAAAATGGGCCGAAAATGGGCTTTTTAGTAAATATGGGCCATTTTTGAACACTTTTGTAAAAATGGGCCTTAAATGAACATTTTTGTAAAAATGGGCCTTAAATGAATATTTTAGTAAAAATGGGCTGTTTTTGACAACTCTTGTAAAAATGGGCCATTTTCGACATTCTTGGTAATAATGGGCCATTATTGACATTTTGGATAATATTGGGCCATTTATGAACATTTTGGTAAAAATGGGCCTCTTATAACAACTTTGGTAAAAATTGGGTTTTATGCGACAAGTCTATTTTAATTGGGCCTTATATGACAAATTTTATGTTAATTGGGCCTTTAGTGACAATTTTAGTAAAATTGGGCCTTTCGTGACAATTTCGGTAACAATGGGTCATTTTTTACAACCAGAGTCTCCTGGAGGGAGAGCGGAAAATTTTGTATAGATCTATACGGGGTTGACACCCCCACACCTGAGTTGCTCGCTACAACTAGACAGGCCAATCTAGGATGACAATTATCTTTAGAAACCGACGCCTGAAGAACGTCATGACAGACGCTCTCGTCATATTAATATGGTTTTAACGACTCACATATAGAATAACAATATTATATTAAAACTTACGCAATACATATACTTTACTCACGTTACGAAATACAAAACTGTGCGTCGACTATTTTGCATCTAATTTCACTACTTATGTCTTAAGGTTTAAGACCACTATTTATCGTATAAAAGAAAATACAAGATTTTCTGGGAATCACTCTCTATACATTTTCAAACAAGATAAACAAGGGATACACATACATTTCTACATGATTTGAAACGAGACTTACAAACTATTTTTTACAAAAAAATATTGGATTTTCTGGAAATTTACAAACTATTAAAAAGTTTTTCTCACAAACATGCTTATGAACTCACCAACATTCGATGTTGACGTAATTCAAAGCGACTTGTATTCTCAGGAACTCAATAAGCAGGTGGACAACTAAGGAAATTTGGATTTTTGTTGTATTTTTGAATTATCATACATTATGTTATTTTGGGATGTATCTCGTTAACAAATACAATGATGTAAACTATGTATGTTGATATCGTAATGTATGATGATGATGGTTGCTATGTTTCATTCATATTCAAATGTTATGATATTTCAAGATGAAGTCACTTGCCCCCGGACGTTTTCGTCGTCCCGGTTCAGGGGTGTGACACAATGTATGGCAAAACAAATAAGAAAAATCAAATTAGGCAGAAAGATAAAAGTTTTTCCAATATGAAAGGAAATGAGAGTACTTTAGTATCGTGTTTTATGATCATCTTAATGATTATGAAAACCATATCACAATTGATCCTCTAAGGACACCTTAGTGCACTTGTATAGCTAAGAAGAGGAATTGGGAATTGTTGAAATGGTTAAATCAATTAAGGTGAGTCATACTTCGTTCCAAAATGAAGTCTTAGATTCATACTCCAAGATTGTTCCTTGAGTGACATATCTTAAGTAGGTTTATAACACATTTAGAATTGGTAGTTGTGGTGTCTTTAAGACAAAGACCAACTAAGACCAATTGTATGAAGTGTTTTTCCTTGATAAGAATCCGCACTAACTCTTGAATATTTGTTTGTCATGGAGTGTTTCTTGACAAGAGAATCTTATATGTCAATAAGTCAGTAGGAGTCTTAAAGATCTTGAAAAATTTCAAGAACTAATCAAGAATAAACCTATTGTTTATTAGTAGCACACGACTTGAGGTTCATAACCTATCGTGTTGACATATTCTTGTTTCTGTGCCCATTCCAGTTAAAGTTGACTATGCATGTGAGTTCTATGAGTTCTCAGTTGTTTGCATAAGGTAATGCACCTTGATCAGTGAAGGTTCATTGATCAGTAAGGGTGAGCTGGTAAGCAACTTGGAAAACATGGTAGGCCCTTGTGTTGGCAAGTGGCAAGAAATTAAGGTTGAACAAGTTCAGTCCATATGATTTTGAATTTTTCATAGACCTTGTCTTATGATAATGGTTGGGAATGACAGATTCACATGGATAGGAACACAGACACCATTAAATCTAAGTGGTAAGGTTTCTGTCCAATTCATGAAAATGATTGTGAGGAAACGCATTCACTAAGTAGATTTCAAAGAGTTAGCAATTGTGATATTTGCATTCTCAAATTCGATTATGATTACGACATCCCTCTTCATAATTCGAATTCTGAGAAATGGAAAATAGTTTGAACATTCGGGACATACTGTCATAAGTTATGAAATAGTTTAGACACGCATATGAGCTTTCTTATTAAAGGTGTATGAGCTTAGATAAAGGATTATCAAAGCATCTCGTATCAGAAATCTGAACTATGGAAAGAAATTCAATAAATATTGATTTCTGGAAGTCCATCTGTTTTCTGGATACATGTCAAAGCTAGTGGGAGCATAAATGTTATGCTAGTGAGATAATAATTATTATGCTAGTGAGAGCATAATTATTATGGTAAGTGTTGCAAGTAAGCAATACTATTTATAGGAAACAAAGTTCTAATTTGCAAAGTTGCAAAGGTTGAAAAGTTGTTTCGCTATAGTAAGGGAAGGATACTTATACTTCATTTCGAATCTAAAAGTTTAGATTGAAGTATTAATCAATCTTAGTCATGGATATATATGAATACCATGTTGAAATATTTCAACATTGGAATTTCTATATATAGAAATATTATGGCAAAAGACTGGTCAAGTATCATGTCTTTATGTAAGACATTATGAATCATGTCCCATATACTTTGGATATAGGATCGATTGCATACGGTATAATATTAATGTGTTCTAATTTTCCAAATGCCTAGGGCATTAAGAGGGAAAATGACTAGAACTGGATATGACTAAAGTGGTTAAACAACTGTCACGGACAATCTAAGGTTCTCTAAGGATTGGTCGCTTGTGGGCAGTTGGAAGTATAGTAATCGATTGACCATATTGACATTATTATGAATAGACAGAATTCTATTAATAATGCATTGTTATATGGCAAATATGGAAATGTTTTCATAATGGGAGTTGGATATTAAGAATCTATGTGTATGTTAGAAACTGTAATGCAAAAAGGATGTTCAAAGGAATGTACTTTGAATTTGAGACTTCGCTTCCTTGGAATTGTTTTGTTATCAATCTCCAGTGGAAAGTTTTGAAATATCGTTAGCAAAGTCGCTGTGACTTTGGTACCTCGACATTATAAAAGATACAGTGCATGATAGTTTAGAATCTAACACATTCTTATAGTGGCAAGAATAAGGTATTCTTACACTAAGTAATAGGGATTTGGAATTATGAAATGAGCATCATTGAAATGTTTTCAATTGATCTATTTCACAAAGTAAGAACCATATATAAACATAGTGTGCATGCTTGGAGCATGGGATAACTATTGTTTTAATCAAGTATTAAGTTGATTAATCGAAACGTTATACAGCGAATAATGTTTAATCAATAAGGTGATTAAATAAAAGGTGTTTTGTTTATATTCAAAAGTTTTGAGACCATATTGGATTCGATTATTTTTGTGTTTCACTTCGCATGTTTTGACTTACTGAATATTAAGATTATTCAAACCATCCACAGTCCATCAGACTTTGGAAGTAGGTATTGAGGCAAGACTGTCATGAATCCGTCTATAGATTGTCTCAGTCTTAGACATAGCACAAGTTTGCGACAATGTTCATGAGTACTCCTGTAATAAGATTTGAGTATTGGATTAAACTCACGCTCATCTGAACCACTTCATGGATTTCATCACGAGTGATTGTGAGACGATAATATCTTATATTGTTGAAACAGATACATATAGTTGCAGTTTACAAGTCGGTTGCACATTGATGATATGTAAACGCACCAGTAACTTGGTGTTATAAAACATATTGTTGTGTGTGATTTGATGAGTAAATAGATCAAGCATATGAGTCAAACTTTATCCGTTCCTTTTACCCTAAGAGGGATAAAAGCAATATTTGTGGGCCCCTCGATGATTTAGTGATGACAACCTTAAGCGCTTGGTCAAGCCTGTACTGATTTGATTTGTTCAATTAGTCAGTCGTCATAAATTGGAAATCGGGAAACAACACATGGACAGAGAGAATGCTTATAATCCATGTCTCATATTGATACGATATCCAGAATGGAGGAATATATGATCCCTTATCTAATGGGCGTGTCAGAGTTCGACAGCGGCTTTTTGAGAGCTACGATTGCTAGTCGGTGTTTAAGTCGTACTTGCAGTTATATTTATTAGACTTATCCAAGTGAGAGACTGTTCGATTAGGTGTCTAAGCCCATAACTATAAATTTTATGTACTTGACCCGAGAGTAGCATGGTCCATTTTGGGTTGCATTCACCAGAACAATTTGATAGGATGAATATTTGAGAAAGAGGTTATTTGTGAGTTATCAATATATTATAAGTATAATATATTAGTTGAAAAATCATATTATTTAATTAGTATTGATCAAAAATTAATTTTTAATTAATTTAGTGATCAAAAGAGACAAATTAAATTAACGGGGACTGATTATGTAAATCAATGATACATATAGTTTGGGCCACTGATCCATGATTGATTAGTGATGGACTAAGTTTATGTGAAAGTCCATGAAGTGTTAGTCCATAAGGCTAATGAGTTATTGGATTAAAAGCCCAAAGGAATTTGGGTTTACAAGTTGAAACCCTAGGAATTCCAAACTATATATTGAACCCCTAAGCTTGCAAAATCGGCTCCAAGACTCCTAAGGTGTAAGCCTAGCCGATTTGGGCTTCATAACTTTTCTCTCATATTCATCTTTTGTTCATGGTGTCTTGTGAACCATTTGAGGAATCACACTTGAGGTGCTAAGTTCTTAATGGCCATATACAACAAGCTATAACAAGAGGTAATCTTCTAACTAGTTTTTTATGTTTCAAATATCAAATTGTATGCTAGTTGTAGGCTTCATGCTTTAGATAATTTTGTTGCATGTATAATTAGAGAAAACTTAGATCTAAAGCATTAGGGTTGTATGTGCACCATAGGGATGTTAGAGTACATAAAACCCAACACATACATCCTAGGTTACTAGGTTAATCCCATTCCATCTAAGATATGAGATTCTCCTAACAATGTACTTTTAAAAACCACGAGGTCGACTCACCTTTAATAAACAACTGCACAAACTAAACGTCTGTATACTTCGCCTTGTAATCTCGTTTAATTTGCCAAACGACCTAAACATAAAATTTATTTAGCTTAAGCCTTTACACCCTTTCATAGTAATTTATAAACTAACGTGTATGTGTTTAAAAACTATTAGCTAATAAATTATGATTTCATAATTTATTTGCCAATTAAAAATTTTCAACTTCCTAAACTCGTTGGTTACCTTTTAATATTCCATATGATTTAACTTAGACATAAACGGTAAACCAATGAATAGGAAAATGTCATTACTTCAAATATTAAACAAATCTTTCAAGCTTATCAGATTGGGTTAAAAATTATAATTATAACCAACTGTTTTAAATATTTATTATACTTAAATTAGAAAACTAATAGTTCTCTTACAAATTCATAAATCTTTCTCATGTATTCTGTTCTCTCACGTCACCATATATATATATATATATATATATATATATATATATATATATATATATATACTAGACGAATGTCCGCGCGTTGCGCAGAAACACCTATATAGTTGACGTCTTTATAAGTATATGTTTTTTTTTAATATAACAATAGTGTTGTTGTTAAATTTGATATAATAATTCGTATACTAAATTTGTATAATATATTGATTATTTTGAATTATATGATAATATATACATCTATTATAACCACAAAATCTCAATCGTTTGAACGACTTCTACCCGCAAGTTACACATGAATAAAATTAAATATAATATATGGTTTACTGTTATTTATATTTGTTGTTATTGTTAATTATTTTTTTAAAATTTAATTGCTTAATGTTTTAATTTCTATCATTATAATTACTTAAAACATCAAACATTGGTTTTTTGATTTTAAAGGTAACAATATAATCATTTATATATAGTTATTTTTAATTATTATTATTGTAAGTTATTCTAAGCTACTTATTTGAAAACTTTTAACGATTACAAAATATCTTTAGGAAATATTTTAGTTAAATTGAGATTACAACTTAGTTTTTGCATTTATCACTACAATTTATCACTTTTAACTATTTACAAAACATTTTTTGGTTTTTTAAGTGGAACTGAAATTTATATTTAAGTTGACACTGTAATGTTATATTTAAATTAACAATTTAAGTATTTTTTCCAAACTGCTCAAAAGTTGTAGCTTTAAACTGATAATTGTTTACATACAACAACATTTTAAATCTAATAAATTAAGTATAATATGTTAAAAGTAAAAGACATAACTTTATAAGTAGAAGTAAATATATTATTTCAAAATTAAAATTTAGTTTATTTATGATTACACTTTTTGTTTGATATTTATTCAACCTTATTAACCAACTTATAATCATTATTAGAAAGACACTACAATTTATCTCTTTTAACTATTACAAAATATTTTTTGGGTTGTTTAAGTCAAACAAAAATCTATATTTAAGTTGACCATGTAATGTTATACTTAAATTAATAATTTAAATATTTTTTACAAATTGTTCCAAAATTGTATCTTTAAAATGATAATGGTTTACATCCAACAATATATTAAAACTAATAAATTAAGTATAATATGTTAAAAATTAACAAACATAACTTTATAAGTAGAAGTAAAGATATTATTTTAATATTGAAATTTAGTTTATATATGATTACACTTTAGGTTTGATATTTATTTAACCTTATGAAAAATAAACACTAACTTTTAATAACATAAAAACACTAAAACATCTATTATAACATTTATATTAACTCGTCATATTTAAATCACAAATCTCTTCAAATACATCAATGTTTTTAATGAGCAAAACTTTACAACCTTATAAAAGAAAGGAAAATAAAAAGTTATTAGTGATTACTAATTAATAATCATAAGTTAAAAAATTCTTGAGTTGTAACTAATAAATATACATAAATTAGAAAACTCTTGAGTTGTAGTGTGAGTTTCAAATGAATGCGGTACTTGGAAATGTATTATTATTATTATTATTATTATTATTATTATTATTATTATTATTATATTCGTCTAAATAATTGGTTTTGATGCATCATTTTAATCCCTTCAATTATTAAACATAAAGATATTTAATTATAAATTTATAACATACATTGGTGTACATACATGTTAAACAAATCACATAATATATATATTTTCCTAAATGTCATATGTAATTTTGGTCGTAGTAATATGGATAATTTACTTTCATATGAAGAACATATCATGATAAGTCTATCATAATTACATATCAAATGTTCAAAATTATGTTATCTTTTAGATATTGTCTTTTAAATATGTTGTGTAGGATAACCCAACAAAAAAATAATAGAAAATAAACATAATCAAAATAGAAAAACTACAATGAAATAAATAAGAGCATTGGGTGGTTGAATATATAAATAAAGATGTTACATAAACATACATTTAAATCAAAAGAAAAAACTAACATTCGTCAACTTTGCTCAAACAAAAAAACCTATATCCATTTTATGAATCTTCTTTCATCATTTAACACCATTCAACCATAGAAACTTGATGACAATTCTTCACTAACCTGCAATCAAAATATTTTTTCTTGAAAAAGAAAAATCAGAAAGATATTCAAAGCAAAACATTGATGTTTGCAGAGTCACATTCAATATTGAGTAATACACACAAATCACATATAAAGATTAAATGAGAAACTGAATATAAAGAAAGAATAGAAAAGCTTCATTTGTTTTGGTTGAAAGAAAAAATCATATTACAATTACCATCGATGCGACATAACCCATTTCTTCAAATCATCGTATTTGGATCGTGAATGCTTCAACTATATGAAAACTTTTGAATCACAATATCTTCAAATCCTTCTTACATGTAAGATTTTATATAACACAAAAAACACAAAAGATTGGCCTTTTTATAGTAAACTTTTCACTAAATTCTAATTAAACATAATATAAGTTATAAAACTTTTGAACGTTAAATCATAATTAAGAAAACTTTTGAGTTGTATTAGTTAAAAAAGGGGGTTTCAAATGAATGTGGTTTGGGGAAGTTAAAAAAGGAGGTTTCAAATGAATGAGATTCAAGAAAAAATACTAGCTTCATAAGTATGTATGATAGTATGTATGATGATATGATGTAGTATGTAACTTAATTAGTTTGGCATTACTTTATGCATATCATTACCTCTTCCAAGACAATTGGCCACGTCATTAACCAAAGATTTGACAATCATCAACTTATGCGACAGACACATAATCCCTTAAAATACCACCTTAAATTCTTTTGTTGAACCATGAATAAACATGTAGCTTTGCCATCACCATGCGATACCCAGAAAGCCTATGTTACACAAGGAGATTAAATCGTACCAAAAAAACAGAAGTCGCAGCCTCCTTTTTTTTCCCTTCAAAACGATAGTGTAGATTCATCTCTCTTAGTTGCTACCGCACACACACAAAGTCACCGATGAGGTGATGACGTATATTATACACCCAAAACGCAGCCCTTTGGTTACTTTGACGGGACCCATAGCCTCACCGAGACCTCATCGGAAAATAGGCATCGCCGTAGTTATTCACAGCCAATGCGGAGTTGCAGACCACTGCTTCTCCCTTGATTATCTCTCTTAGACTCCCTATCTCACATTCTCACTCCTAAGATCGTATGTGCAACGATCCTCAATAAGGTTTTTTTTTTTTTTTTTATCGAACTTATAGCCAAAGGAAACGAATTTGAGATGCTGTTTAGGGGTATGTAGTAAGCCAAAAGGAAAAACGGACGAATGCACGTTCAATGAAATCAATTACATACGTTTAATTAACTTTGATTGGATTTATAGTTACATTTACAACTTTGATCCCTACAATTTGCTTATAATGATACCTTAAACCCAAACACTCAAAAACACCAATTTTACACTTTCAATAATAATAAATTCACCCCTAGATTTAATTATTTAATTTTTAATATCATAAAACCGAAATCATTTTACGAAAATAATTATCGAGTAACAGAAAACTAACATCTCTAATGGAAACATTTTTTTTGGATCGTTACAAAGTTAATGTATGATTTGTTGAGTGTTTAACAAATTTTTCTCACCTCTATCATTAATTTTGTCAAAGCCACTGTAACATCTGGTCCATATATGAATCAATTTTATATATTACTTTAAATGGGGTGGCCACGACGTGGTGGGGCATCACCACGAGGTGGTGGAACGTTTTAGATCGCGTGATTTAAATGACCCACTATGACCTGGCCTTGGGCACAATGACGTGGCAGGTGTTTTAGTGAAAAACCTAATTTTGGGCTTTTGACCTTATAAAGGGAAAATTAAGGCTAGGGTTTCAGCCCCCATCTTCATCCCAATCTCAAAAACCCTAACTCTAGCCTCCATCGAAGTTGTGAGCTCATTCTTGGTGCTTTTTGGTGATCTTAGAAGGAGAAGGAAGCTCTTGGTGAGGTGGTTTCTTGGCAAGCATCATTTCTTCATCTAGCATATCTCTTGGACCTTGGTGAGTGCCCAAGACTCAACCTTTTCTTTCCATGTTGCTAGATCTCTTGTTTTTGTCCCTATTTCCCATGTTTTGATGGACTTAAGTAATGGGATCTCATAAAGTTTGCAACTTTATGAATCTCCAGGTCAATTAGCGCATTTAGAGTCTTGGATCTGATTTATGATCAAGTTTTGATGTCATGCATGGGGTTTTGGTCATTAAACCTTATTTTTGACCTAAAATTGAAAAAGGCATGTATTCGATATGCAAGTCCATAAAGCCACGACTTTTAAGGTCTCTTTGGAGTATAGAATCTTTCTAGAAACTTTGGAGGTGCAACTCTAAGGATTTGGTGCTTAATGAGGACCTTGATGCATTAAGTTACTATTAGTGGTTAAGGTTGGGTCTTTGGCTTAAGGAGGGGTTTGAGGAATAAAGTTGGGAACTTTACCCATCAAGACCATGGGAAGGACAAGATCTGAGCCTTGGAGATCTGGTAGTTGAAGGAAATGACTTAATGGTTTAAGTTGTCCAGACGCATCACCACGGTGTGGTTGAGGTCACCACAACGTGGTGACTTGGTCAAGACCCGCATGTTTTGTCGGTTTGTGGCCATGACGTGACCGAGGGGGCCACGATGTGGCGACTAACTGGGTTGACTTTTAGCTTTGAACAAGATGTGACTAAGTGTGGGTTATGGGTATTATAGGTATTTTAAGCTATAGTCTGAGTATTGGTCACTGTTATATGTAATGGTGACCGGTAGAAGCGGTATTCGGAGCAGCGTGTTATTGCAACTTTTTCGTCTATTCGTGAGGTGAGTCAGATACTGTACCCGTGGGTCGAAGGCACTAATGTCGTCCCTCTAGGATCCGTATATGCTAGCTGTCTTTGTGACTCGTGCATGGTATGTTGGGTTAGGCCCATTGTATGACGAGCTAGGCCCATTTGTATGTTAGGCTGGGCCCATGGATTAGGAAGGGTTAGGCCCAATATATGTTAAGTAGGATGCTAGCTATCTCTGTGACTCTTGCATTGTATGTTGGGCTAGGCCAATTGGTTAGGAAGGGCTAGACCAAAGGATATATATGGTATGTGGTATTTTGGGGAACTCACTAAGCTTTATGCTTACAACTTTATGGTTATGGATTCAGGTACTTCGAGCTTGAAAGGGGAGGGCCCAGTTTGATCCTAGCGTATCCACCCATGTTTCCACACTTTATGACTGTGGGAATTGTACTCTGACAATAATTTTTACTTTGACGTACTTCTGAATGGTTGATAAGAATAAACTATGTTTTATGTTGAACTAAAAATGAAATTTTTACCTTATAATTTTTCGGACGTTACAAGTTGGTATCGGAACCTTGTTTTGAGAGATTCGAGCACCCTCCGGGGTGACTGGTCTCAAACTGACGAATTGGTAATCTTTTGAAAAAAAAATTCTAAAAAGATTTTTATAAAGAAAAAGGAGGTGGTGCTGCGTGCAATCAATCATGCTCAAGTAAGGGGTCGTTTGATAATGAGCTGACTGGGTCTGGGTCAGTAGTTTTGGCTGACTTTGTCTGGTCAGTCCATTTTGGAAAGCCTGAAATATGCTGATTCGATCAGGATTAGTTGACTCAGCTTCTTACTCGGTCCAACTCCAAAATACCGCTGACTGAAAAAATCACACTTGGTGCCCTCTACAATCTGATAAAATCATGCAACAAGAACAACAACAGAAGACGATGATATTTCTTCAATCCAACCCCCTCCGACGAATTCAAACCTCCACCTCCAAAGATCGATGTTGTCTTTCCTTCACTCAGACCTCCACCTTCTCCGGCCAGATTTGCGTCAACACAGGTATGTTGCCTCGCTTTATTTTGTCTTTTTTTTAGAACCAGTAGATCGATTGTTTGTTCTTCCCTTTTTGTTTATATTGTAAGAAATCAGAATTTGTTGTTTGAGCTTTAATTTCCTTGTATGAAATCCGAATTTTGATTGTATGAGATATGTATGAAATCAAAATTCTGTTGGTATGTTTTATGAACAAAAATCTGGAAAAAAAATCGCCTTTTTTGTGTATGTATGAAATCAAAATTTGTTGATAGTTTGGTATGTATGATATCAGAATTTATTGTAGTTGGAAGGGTTTGAGGAATTGGTTGAAAAGGTTGTTGTAATACTTCAATCTTAACTGTTTACATCGTATCAGTTTTGGTTCCAATCTAACCTTTGTTTTGACTTCCTAAAATCAGAACTACATTCTCACCGACAAAAGGTTAATGAAGTTGAAACTTTTCCTTCTTTCTTATCAGATGCATATAGTTGTTTTTCTTGTGCTTTGGGTATATTACCTGGAATATGATTCAGGTTTTTTGTTAAATCTTTGAATTGCTTAATTAGGTTATTGAATTCATTGGAAAAGGAAAAACTTGAATTCTATTTGTTGATTGGGTTTTAATTGATCAATGTAACAAACACAGCCTAAGTGACTAAAGATTTCTTGTTCCTGAACTGGATCTTAGGAAAGATATTTTAAAAGGTGTTAACCATTTTACCCCTAATAATTTTTGGGTCAATTGTGAGTTCTATTTCTAGGGATCCTTATATATTGAAATATAAAGAGACTCATGCTGATGATGATTGAGCTTCCATAAAAATAGATGAAATGATGGCTGCTGATGAAGGGAATAGATTTTGTATAGTGCTATTATGTGGTTCTTTTTGGTATAGTTTTGTTGTAATTGTTTCAGTTTGTATTTATACAATTTTATTTCATTCAACAAATATGGTTTTTAGTCTAATAATTAATCATTTACATTAAAAGAAAGGAGTGCATGTATGCTTTACTGTTTCGAATTTATAAATAATGTATTAAATCTAAAATTTGAATATTGTAATCAAGATTAAAATTCGTTGTTATGAACTTATGATACGTGAATTCATGTGGGATGCAGGAGATGATTGTATATCTATACAAAAGTTGAATGCTTTAAAAAAAATGTAATGTTATAAGTTAAATGGTAAATTATAAAGGAGTTACTATAAAAAATGTTGTTTGAGGGTAATATAGTCATTTTGCACAGTCAGTCAGATGCAAAATCAAACAGCGAGCTTCATTCAGAAGTTAACTCACTCAGAATTTCTAACCAGTCAGCTTTTAACCCAGTTAGCAAATATCAAACGACCCCTAAGTAATTCCCAAAATACCCATATATGTTGATATAAGTGTTTGCATGCTAGGATAATGCTATGCACACTTTCAGGAATTGCCTGATATCAGAGCCTTGGTTTGAGGGAATCGGCCACACTCTCGGGTGTGACTGAAATCAAACTGAGGAATTGGTAATCATTTGAAAGAAAATAAATTTCTAAAAGGATTTTTATAAAGAAAAATGGGGTGTGATGCGTACAATTAGCCGAGCTCAAGCAAGTGATTCCCAGAATACCCATACATGTTGATATGTTACATGATATGAATGTTTGCATGTTGGATAAGTCTAAGGTCACTTTCAGGAATTGCATGATAGATTTGCCTGATATGCGATGCCTTGTAGCCTTGGAAGCAATGAATGTTATGTTAGATTGGTAAATTGTATAGATAAAAGTTATTGTTAAATGTTTGCTTAAAAATTGTATACGGTTAGAATCATATAGCCCTAGAATGACTTATTTAGCTTTATTTCCTATTCATTTTCTGGTTATGGTCCTAGGAAGAGTCTTTCATCCGACAATCTATTTGATCTTGTATTGTGTATGATTTTCATGCATAAGCTAACCTATATTGTTAGTAGGAGTTCCTAGCATGATAGTAGTGAGCGAGCTGAGATGTCCTTTGATTGGTTATGGCTAGGAGTGTTACCGCACAAATGATGCTTGATTTGTGCTTTGTGGGACCCCTTAGTGATGTGAGTTAACTATTAAGTGAATACGTTAAGTTGCCTGCTGCAAAGGTTAAATAGTCTTAGAGTGATGAATTTGACCCTATTGCGCAAGTCTTGTCTGAGTCTCACCGTTGTAGGGTTATGTGTTTTACTCGAAGCATTATCTAAGCTCTATTGCATGTGATTGTATTTACGATGTAGTTAGCTAATATTAGTAGGAGTTCTTCAGTAGCTAATGGTAGGGTGAGGTCGGGAACCTACGAGAGCCTAGGGAGTGTAGTAGTGAGTTTGGTTGCGCTCTTTAGCGAGTACTTAGAGTACTAGTTGAGAAGGTGACTTAGAGGATTCGGGATAATTCCCGAGGAAAGCATGGATAGGTGTGGAAGATAGTATTGGGCCCGTTCTACTGAAAGCACAAGATCCGTACTCGACTCGAGGAGAGTCACGAAGAATCTTGGAAGCCTGTAGGATGAGGATTATTTGGGTATGTTCTGATCATTTGTATGATTCCTTTTCACATGTGGAGGAGGCTCAGATTCAGGTTCTGGATCAGGATTAGGTGCAAGAGCTGAGTCGGTGGATGCACGGATACGAGAGTTCATTTTGTCAGAGATCACACACTTGATTATGGAGCAGACTCTTTTGATCTTTAGTAAGATCAAGGAAGGGATTATGGAGATTATTAAGGAACATCAGTGCACGTTCCGCACTGGGATTATGGAGTTGATGGATGAGTGAATCCGGACCTTTCGAAGTGATATCACGGCATGACACATGGGAGAGCGGAGTCCCACGTGTCAGGAGTTCCAAGCTTGTGGAGCTCCAGAGTTTTTTGGGGATAAGTACCCCATTGCTAGCTGCCGATGGATCATTGATATGGAGAATGATCAACGGACGAGCTTCTACCTTGAGGGGGCGTAGGTGGGATTTGCATCTTGTTTTTTGAGGGACCTAGCCCGTGATTGGTGGGAGGAGGTCGGTAGTGCATTGGGATTCACGACATAGTGGCCTTGTCTTGGGAGGAGTTTGCACTATTAATTGAGGTGCATCAGCTAGCGAGGGAGTTTCAGAACGTTCACCAGATTACTGAGACTATGACAGAGATCACTGTTAAGTTTCGAGAAAGCGCTTTGTTGGTTCCGCAGTATGCAACAGACGAGGAGGTGAATAAGGTGAGGTATCATGATATTCTGAGGGATGATATCAGGGATTTTGTGAGCTTGTCAGGGTGTAAGAACCTAAATGACATGATTGATAGAGCCCGAGAGCGGGAGATTGACTTGGAGCACCTCGGGAAAAAAGGAAGCCAGAGCAGATTCAGATCGCAGTGTGCCAGGCGAAAGAGCCTAGGACTCATGATTTGTGCTTGGGAGGCAAGCAGGGCCGAGGCTATTGTGCCAAATATGGGAGGACCCATGAGGCAGGCTGTCGGGAGACAGGAAGGGGATGTTTCAGTTGTCGTTAGATAGGTCATTTAAGTACGGATTACCCTCGAGGATCGGTTCCGATGTGTTTTCACTACAACCAGATGGGCCACAAGAAGGCCGATTGTCCGAGTTTGATGGGTGGAGCAGTGAGTGCACCTGCTTTAGTTAGTGTGAGGATCATTGGCGGTCGTCAGGGCAGGGTGGAAGCCCCACCAGTGAGGAGCAGAGCGTTGAAGCTTTAGGCAGGGGAGGCCAAAGTTTCATCAAATGCGATCGCGGGTATGTTATCGTTTGTTCTCATCGTACCTTATTGCTTGTATTTATGTGCTTTTTAATCATGTGTTTGTATGTGTAAGACATTATCTTCGGTTTGTTTCTCTGTATTAATATTATCAAGGTTCGTTATATGTCATTTTGCATGCCAAGAGTCATGATTGGAAACACATCTTGTAGAGATGGATTTAGATCGTTACCCATCATTTGAGTGGGCCCTTGAGTGAACTGAGTGTCCTGCTTGGAGGACCATTAGTCAGATCGGCATGTAGATTGAGCACAATGGGTTACAAGAGTTGCAGAACTGTTTCGTTGGTTATTGAAATCCAAGATAGTTGTGGAGTGTAAGAATGGTCAGAACGCGACTGCAAAGGAGTCTTTTTCCGGTTTAAGTCTTTAGGATTGTGAGTGAGGTCCTCGTATCATAAGCTTTTAGAAAAGGATCTTATGGAAGCTAGATGTTCTCTTCTGGATAACGAAGTCAAAGTTCAGAGATGCTTCAGTCTCTCAGGATGGTTTTCAGCTGATTGTTATAGGCTTTTGATTCGATCGTTGCTGCTTGTAGGGTAAGAGCGGTAGCGACCTAACATTAGTGGAAGAGGGAAATGAATTGTTTGCATGTATATGATTCAATCATTAGGATAGTCAGCAAAAATAAAATTATATCGGTTGACGAACTGTCAAGTACATCGATCTTTTGGTCAAGTGAGTTGTTAATTTGGTGATCCGTTTGTTTCGATAAAGAATATAGTCATGCTTGTTGTCAGTTAGGAATGTGAAATGGTTTGGAAATCAAAAAATTACAAAATTGGCGGAATGCAGAAGAATCCAAGTGGGGGAGAACCGTTTAGATTATGGGGAAATATTCCTAGAGTGAAACAATGAAGAGTTCCATACCCTAGGAAAGTGGGAGCCAATTTTATTCATGCTATGGACTAAGGTTGCATGGGGATGAGGACTTCGGTTATCCTGTCGAATACAAGTAGCGTCAGTAGTGGTGCATGTTGAGATTGTGACTAGCCGCATGTTGAGGGTTGTGTTAGAGCCTCTGTGCATGTTCTTGCCTGATAAAGGCTTTAGCGTTTGAAGCATGACCCGACACCTGATTTTGGAATAGACGAACAAGGTTTTGACTAATTACGGATAGTGGTTTAGTATGGGAAATGGATTACTAGTTTGCAAGTGTTGTAAAACTATGGGTAGTCGTAGAAACCACCAGGATGGATTGGACCATTGCAGGAGTGGTTGTTGGTTTTAGAAAGATCTCAGCGCGCACATGGGTCGAGTCGGTTCGTTATTGTTGATCGCTCCTTGTTGGGGATGAAGATTTTCGGAGCTATGACGGTGTCTTAGGCTTGTATAGCCCCCAGATGGGTGAGACGCGTGGGCGAGTCCCATTCAATTAGTTATATTGGGCAAGACCTGTGGACTGGGTCTGTTTGCCTGTGATATTTTGAGTAAGTTTCATGGACGAGGCCCGACTGGCTATGATAGTATGGGGAAATCTATGGCCGTATGTCTCCGGACCAAGTGGTGGAATGAAAAGGAGATCAGGATGATCTATGTGATTTAATGTCCTAACGGACATGATTGTATCGTTAATATGGGGGAAATTTATGGTCGTAAGTCTCCAGAACAAGTGATGGAATGATGAAGATATCAGAATGATCTGCGTGCTTTAACGTCCTAACGAACTTGATTGTATCGCTAATAATCGTGAAACAGGAGGTGTACGACCCCTGGGGGTGAATCCCAGTAGTAGCTGACTTAGTTAAGGTGTTAGATCACAATTAGAGTAGAAAGACTCTGTGATCAACGGAATAAATCCATGTGGTAGTCAAGCTAGGGTAGCCTTTGTCAGTTAGACTCTTGGGTGAAGTCTCGTGATGCGAGCATGTGCGAAATGGTCGAATGTAGCAGGTGGTAGGGGATTATGAATCCCGGAATAATAAAAGGTTCTGTCAGCAACAATAAATGGTCAGGGACTCTGTTTTTACAGTGGTACCTGCAAGATAGTTCAGGGTTGGAAGAGTTTCGTTCGGTTGAGTTGTGAAATAGTGTCATTTTAATTGTGTATCAGAATTGTTTTGTAGGTCGGAAGGTCAAACAAGTGATTGGATTTCTGAATTTTGGGGAGGAGTAGTGATGGTTAGTCCTCGTTGGTTAAAATGAGTTTGGTGAGGCTCGTTATTCGTCGAACCTTATGAATTCAGCTAAGGTTAGGGTCTTAATTTCATTCTGGGAGAGTAGTCGTCGGTATGAGGCATCATCACAACCTTATTAGGATTTCAAGTAAACTGTGTCTGGATCAGCCAGTGTGACAGAACAAGTATTGAGTGATGACATCGAGGACGAAATTTAATTCAAGTCGGGGAGAATTGTAACATTCAGTCCATGTATGAATCACCTTTCATATACTATTTAAATGGGATGGCCACAACGTGGTGGAGCATCACCATTACATGGCAGATCATTTTGGATTGTAGGATTTAAATGAACTGTCATGATGTGGCCTTCGGGCACCACAAAGTAGCATGTGTTTTAGTGAAAACGCTAACTTCAGGCTTTGGACCCTATAAAAGGAACTTTAAGGCTAGGGTTTTAGGCTCCATCTTCCTCCCAATCTCAGAACCCTAACCCTATCCCAAGACACAACCTTTTCATGCCATGTTTCTAGATCTCTTGTTTTTGTCCCCTTTTTCCATGTTTTGATGGACTTAAGTAATGTGATCTCATGAAGTTTGCAACTTTCTGAATCTCCAGTTCAATTAGAACATTTAGAGTCTCAGATCTGATTTATGATCAAGTTTTGATGTCATGCATGGGGTTTTGGTTATTAAACCCTATTTTTGACCTGAAATGGAAAAAGGCATGTATTAGACATGCAAGTCCATAAAGCCATGACTTTTAAGGTCTCTTTCGAGTGTGGAATCTTTTTGGAAACTTTGGAGGTGAAACTCAAAGGATTTGGTGCTTAATGAGGATCTTGATGTATTTTTAGTTTTTAAAATATTTTGGTAGGATCTTACGATCATGATCTTGCATAGCGGAAAACAATCCTTTATAAGATCATGGTCATAATAACCTTGTATATAACTTAGTTATAACTATTTCGATGAGATTCCTAGGAAGAAATCTTCTTAAGGAGGGGAGAGCTTATAATACCCATTTTTCATAAGAGTTATCAGTTTAAAAGAATATATTGGAGTTAGTAAAAGAAAGTTATAGATGACTCTGAGATGATTTCGTGGATATAAATATCACCAAAAACGTAGTTCTTATAAGAAAGTTATGGTTGTCCAAAGTTGAGATGAAAGTACATTTCTATTTTGTTAAAGTCAACGAAAGTCAAGTCAAATGGTCCATGGTAGCTCGCAACGACGTGGCGTAATCCTCACCACAGCGAGGCGTAATTCTTACCACGGCATGGAGAAGAACTGATTCAGGAGGACACATGTCAGATAGGGAGCGACACATGGCAGGGAAATGGCATGTAGCAAAACCAGAGAACTCTTGTTCATCATGGTGTGGTGCTTCCCGTGTTATAAATAGGAGTCATTTGTGTCGTTTTAAGGGTTTTGGAAATGATAATTGTGGAATTAAGAACATGCATAGTCGAAAATACATGAATTAACATCTAAGCACAAGTGTATAGATAATGGAGCAGTAGAAAATTTGTAGAATCATGTGCTTGCTTGACTACAATACTCTCTCGCTCTCTCTCTCTCTCTAGACTAAACTACTCATCTATACAAAATTTGGGAGCTCTTTCAGCCTATAATGAATACTAAACTAATATTTATAGGCTAGCTCAACCTACATGACATAAGATATTCTACATGAGAAGCAAGACCTTCTATAAGACCTTCTACCTTCCCAAATTCCTTCTACCTTCCCAAAGGGATTGTATATCGCATATGGAAAGATCCTTCTACATCACCATCCCAAGGAGAGCTAAGCACCCCAACATTCTCCCCTTAAAGCTTGGAATAGATGACCCAGATTCAAGTTCCAAAAGTGCAACTCCGCAAATTAAGACCTCAAGCGTGACAAGAATGTAGAAGTGAACTTCAAATCTTCAAATCATTAATAGCCTTCTAATCCGGGTTCTAGGATGTGAGACATTACAATCCAAAGCAATAAGAATCTTGAGTATAAAAGTACAAGAGGCAATTCGTGTCCTTGAGTATCCAAAACTCCAAGTATAATTACCCATCCTTGAGCATAAAAGCATATCCCAAAAAAATTCAAGAAGTCTAAACCCTTCGTAAAAACCCACTTCGGAAAATCAAATCTAAATCACTAATAGCTCCCCCTCAAAGTCATATCGGTCTTCAATCATAAAAGATCATTCGCTACGATGAATATCTAAAAACTTTTGAATACCCATATGTAAATCTCTTCACCTTTTTTATAATCGAAATATGATTATAAAGCCTCCAAAGAGGGAATGAGAAAGTGTTTATATTTGATTTGACAATGCAATACTCCCCTCGACATGTGACAAAAATATGAAGCATCAAATCCGGAAAATTTGAAAATATATGTCAATTTTCGAAATCTTGACTTCCCAAACCACTTTGCAAAAAAAAAATGAACAATATCGTTCATGTTTCCAGAAAACGTTTTGCAGAAATAACAATCTTTGAAAGCCCGAGAAATAATCTTCAAGAGTTGCAAAGATTTTAGTTTATGGTTAAAAACTATCATTACGCTGAAAATTTGAGGGCCAAATGTGTAACATTGAGTGTTCTTCCCCAATTCTATTTATATGCAAAAGAAACACAACATTCGACCATTCGACCAATCGTAATTGTGTAACACTGGTCAACTGTTCAATATTAATACTTCGTTATCAAAATTAATACCCAATCGATATCTAAAATCGATACTCGACAACTCATTATCCGACCACCCATAGTTCAAGTCATCGATATCAAACCCCTCAACCATTCGATATCCAATATCGACCATATATTGTCCATTTCCATTGTATCGATTGTGGCTCTGATGTAAGATGAGATTACTTGTGAGATCTTATCAACGCCTAAAATTGCGAGACTTTGTTCCGATCTTGAGACAAACGATTCCAACTGCGAGATATTGTAAGGTCACACCTTACGATCTGATGAGCCAAACACTTCACGCTGACCACCAGCGCCAGCATCAGTGTCAGCACCAACGCCAATCCCAGTCTATCAGCATCAGTGTGAACTTTATCATCTAAGTAATCTTTGTATATTAGGCAATTATACGTTATATATATATATATATATATATATATATATATATATATATATATAATATATATATATATATATATATATATATATATATATATATATATATATATTAGGCAATTATACGTTATATATATATATATATATATATATATATATATATAATATATATATATATATATATATATATATATATATATATATATATGTGTGTGTGTGTGTGTGTAATAGATATCAGATTCGTAATCTTAGTGATTAGGATCAGACCTTTACTTAGATAGGTATACATCCACAAAATAATGGGATATTAGTTATTGCATTTGTATATAATCAACTTTAGGGTGAAACCCTAATGTATTGTTCTGTACCGTCTTTGTGACCTCGTTCTCTTTGTGAGAACCCTTCTTTCTTAGTGAAAGCATCTTTGTGATTAAATGTGTTCTTTAGTTTTTTGTTTAATCTTTTATTTGTTTTTTTTTCTCTTTGTTATTCATACTCGAGTGTATCCGATTGATACAAACATTCAATTTGTATTTGTGTTATTTTACGATACACTCTACTTATCATGTCTTCTTCTTCGTACCCCAACTCGTCTGCCTTAAACAAGATCCCTCCTTTCAATTAACACAACTTCGTGATGTGGAAATCGATGGCTATGGTTGTTCGTGAAACCATGGACTTTGATATGCTTAACATCATACAAAAATGCACACGCATTCCCATGTTCCAGCCTATGGCTAACAATGCTCCCATTGGTCCCTTGAAACAAAAGCCAACGACTAGCTATGATGATGAGGACAAAAGACTTACTAGTCTTGATGTCAAAGCAAGGGAAAGTATAGGAAACTCTCTTCCCTATAATGTGTATCATCTAGTTCAGAAATGTGAATCTAATCAAGAGATGATGGAAACGCTAACGGTGGCTTATGAGGGCACTATTGAAGTTCAAGCTACTACCTTCAATAATCTCAACTGGAGATAAGAGTATTTCTTTACTCAGAAAGGTGACGCTAACTCAAAACGTTAACATGTTTAATTGTTTGGTGAATGATATGCACATGTTGGGAGTGTTGTATTAGGTGTCTAAGTTCATAACTATTTCTGGGTTGTACTTGACCCGACCCGACATGGTCCATTTGGGTTGCATGGCATCATGCATTTGGATAAACTAAAATGAGAGAAATAACACTTATGGTTTATTAATATACTATAAGTTCTAATATATTAATAATATTATTTAATTAGTATTGATCAAGAATTAATCTAGTATTAATTCAGTGATCAAAAGATGACTAATTAAATATATGGGTTGATTATGTAAATCATCCATAACTTGTATAGTGGGCTAAAGGCTCCATGGATTATCAACTTGGGCTAAGGTCCATAGGATGCTCCATGGATGCTCCATGGGAGTTACAAACCCATGGGTCATGGAAATGAAGAGCCATGTTACATTAGGGTTTACATTGTGTAACCCTAATTGTAACACACTATATAAAGGATATGAAGCTCACCAAAATCGGCACTAGAAGTAAGATTGAGGGCAAGCCGATTTCTAAGTGTGACATTCTCTCTAAAAGTTTATTCCAAGTGCATTTGGTGTTGTGTGAGACATTTGAGTAATCACATGTCACACCCCAAAACTGTAACGGCGGAAACGTTCGGGGGTGGAGGACGTCATGTACAGTATCACAACAAAGCATAGTAGTAAACAAGCAACAACATCATCCATTGCATTAATAATATAATTTAATACAAGTGTGTTCTGTGAAGTTTATAAGACACCAAAAATGTAAATCAAAATAAGAGACAAGTCTTGATCGAGCTCCATCTTCTCAAAACCTGGCATCGGTACCTGTCTACTAATGACCTGAGAATACAAGTTATTTTGAAAGAGTTTATTAGCTTTAAAGCTGGTGAGTTCATAAGCATTTTAGTGTCTTTTTTTGTATGAAAATGTTTGTAAGTGTTTGATGTATAAGTTTGTAGGTGTTTGTAATAAATGTTTGTATATCCTAGAAAATCCTATATTTTCTACTAAACGTAGCCTTCTATCAAGGCATCAAATGTTCTGTATGTTTGTTTCTTGTAAGAGTGTATTTTCCCAAGTGTGACTATCATTAACCAAAAATATAGTTTCTACATTATCGTTTATGTGAGAAGATCACAATGTGAATGCAATGGGCAAATAATAAAGTATTGTAGTGTTGTATTAAGTAACTACTGCTGTACCAACTACCTTAAACCAACTGTTATTTAAGGTAAAATGTGATATGATTGCACCATACTATCGACTAATAACACGACAATGAAAGACGTCGGAAGAAATGACATTTGGCACCCGTAGACTTGCAAGTCCCACTGTAGCGAGCATCAAGGTGTAGGATAGTCAATCCAGTATAGATCTATACACAAATTCACGCTCTCCGTCTAGGAGATTCTGGATACAAAACGAGCCATGCCAGGTGATGCCATGCCTCGAAACCGTGGCTCACATTTATGTTATAGTATTCTTGTATATGTATTGTATGTACTAGTTGTCGCACCCTCAAACCAGAACGGCGGAAACGTTCGGGGGCGGAGGACTTTAGGTAAGTATCACAACACATGCAATATAGTAATCAAAGTACAAACAACCATTCTATTACCTCGTGTTTGCTAACTCGGGTACTCTATATAGTGCCTTTGCTAATGCAAACCCGACAGGATGTATTATTACCTCGTGTTTGCTAACTCGGGTACTCTGTATAGTACCTTTGCTAATGCAAACCCGACATTACCTCATGTTTGCTAACTCTGGTACTCTGTATAGTACCTTTGCTAATGCAAACCCGGTATGATGTATATTTACTTCTTTAATATGTTGTTCATATATTAAAGGTATTATACATATCTTGTTATAGTTGAATGTATTTTGGTAATTTCCTTGGAAAGTATACAGTCGTGAATCATACTTGTATCTTTAGTTTTGAATCATAAATTATACCTATTATAATTTATATGTTCTAACTGATTAGCATGGTTTCTCATGGATGAACACCTTTGCTCAGCCTGATATAAAGGTGAAGATACCAAAAGGAGTAACCTTTTGTACTCATATATGTATATATATATATATATATATATATATATATATATATATATATATATATATATATATATATATATATATATATAATTAAGAAGGAAACGACCTTCGGACAAATAATACAACCTTAATTCCACATCCAAACAAGGAAAAGAAAATAAGATAATTCATTAGTCCTAAGCCCTTCAAATCTTATTTATATATTTATACATATATACACATGATTTTGGCATATATAATTTGAAATAGTTTATAAAACATTTTTCAAAGAATTTAACGGAGTTTACATGACTTTTAAGATTTAAGATGACTTTAAGTTATTTTGGAAGTATTTGATAATTCTTAAAAGCATACGGAAATTTTCTGTGTGATTATTATCACACACAGTTATTAACACAATTTATTATTGTGTTAAACTTGTATTCCCCCCTAAAAAGCATTTAAAAACCATTGAAAAGGTGAATTACAGGGGTATGAACTCACTTTGATAAGCGGTGATTCGGGCAGCGTTTCGTTTCTCGGAAGGAGTTTATTTGACGAGAAACCGGCTCAAAACGGGCAGAGTTTCGACAGGAGAGAGGATAACTTCTCGAGAATTCTGGGGCTCCGGGGCTTGCTTCGGGCTTTAGACACGATACCGGGGCCTTGGGGGGTCGTGAGAAAGTCGAGGGGGTGAAAATGTGAATTTTGGGAAGTTTTGGGGTGAAAGTCCTTCCATCCAAGAAGGCTTGCACCCTTTATATAGGGGTGCAAGGGTTCGGCCGAAGCTGCTTAGTCATCGGACAGGTGGCGAGGCGAGGGAAGAGTCAGCAGCCACACGTCGGTCAGCAGCGAAGGACACCTGCGAGGCTCGGACAGATGGGGTCTTCGGATTGGACTAGGCTTCGGTCCAATAGGAGGAGTACACGTGCGAAGGGGGCATCCGAGGAGCGTGCGAGGGTGATGTCCGGTGTGTCTCATCCGAGGTTGTCCGAGTGGGATTGGACCGCGGAGTTGGTCGAATCAGGAGGTGCCACGCAAGGCTTCGGTCCAAACAGCAGCCGCCACGTGCGAGGGTGACATGGCATGCAAAAATGCCCGATTTTTCCTATTTTTCTTTATTTTTGTGCCAAAACTTGCGAAAATCATAACTTTCGCATACGAGCTCCGTTCTTGGCATTCTTTATATGCACGCGTAGGTAAAATCAAACTCTACGACTTTCGTTTAGGCTTCGTCGGCTAATTTTGACTTTATTTTTAATATTATTATTTTAAACAGACCGGGACGGGAATCCGTTAAAAATTCATAACTTCTTCATCCGACGTCCGTTTTCGTCTGTCTTTTTACCGTTGTGCTACTTTTGATGAGACCTTCGATTCTCGTTTAAGTTGCATTGGCTAAATATCGATCGATTTATATTTCGAATTTTTAGCTGTCTACTGCTAAACCGAAACTTCGAAAAATCATAACTTCCTCATACGAAGTCGGATTTTTACGTTCTTTTTATGAACGTTCTCGGTTTAACATATTCTACAATTTTCATTTAGATTGTTAAGGCTAAAAAGCCTTTTATCGAAAATTCGCTTCTTACACTGAACAGTGTTTTGCCGGTTTTATCGCGGATTTTCGATTGGTCATAACTTCTTCGTTATAACTCGGACTTCAGTGTTCTTTATGTTTTTGGAAACCTTGTTACAAACTCTACCACTTGGTTCATTCCAATTACGATTATTGATAATTTTATTTTTGACCAAACTTTGACTGGTGTCACACTAGTGTAATGTATGTTCTCTCTATCTAGTATGTAGTATGTTCTCTTTCTTTCTCATCATAGTATGCTCTCTTAGTTTCTCATAATAGTATGTTCTCTTAGTTTCTCATAATAGTATGTATTGACTCATGTATGAACTGACTCTTAGTATGTTTCATTGTACTAGAAGTAATTGAGTAGCATCTTCCTAAACTATACCTATTATAGTTTACTAGTAGAGTTATTTGTATGACGGCGCGTATTGAACTGAGATAAAAGCTTTTATGTCTTATACATATATACAAAATAGATAACTAAGGATAAAACGACACTCGGACAAATAATAGGGCACTTTAAGTCCACAACCAAACGAGGAACATGAAATAAAGTAAGTTATCAGTCATAAGTCCTTCCAACCTTACTTATATAACTATATGTGCATTAGACATGATTTTGACAATATATAAGTTTAACAGAGTTAAAGGAAAGGTTTGACATGTAAGAACAAGTTTGATAAAGTGTTTAATATGTAAAATAGTTTGATAAAACAGCTAAAAGTATAGCAAATCCATTTGTTTGGTAGTTATTAATCACTTTTGATTGATATAATAACTATAATATTTCAACTTGTATCCCCCCCATAAAAGCATTTAAAATCATTTAAAAGATAGATTAAGGGGTATGAACTCACCTGTAGTGAGTGATACGGAAGTATGTTTGGAAATAGGAGGTAGAGTGTCAGGTGAAACCTTGAGCATACAAAGATCCTAATAAACATATAATGACATGTATGCGTATTTTATTAGTGTATAAACAACTAATTATAAGGGATAACACCGTAATAGGCTATGAAACTCTTAGTTTGAAGGGATACAATCACATATGATTGCATAACTAGGGTATATTGCCACCCTATAGAGTTTACGGTCCAAATGGCATGACCTAGGGTGTTTACGGTCCAAGTGGTTCACGGTCCAAATGGTTCACGGTCTTATGACCTTATGGTCTAATGACCTTACGGTCATGGAGTTTACGGTTTAAGGAGATCCAACCGTAAACTCACACCCTTTTGAGCATAGGATGATTTCCAATCATTTCGAAGCTTTCTAAGTTCCATTCTAGGCTTTAGAAGGGTTTAATGGTCACAATGCATCATTTATAAGGGTTTAGGGTCTAAGGAGATGCATAGACCGTAAACACCTTTTGTTCTTGGATAAATGATCATTTCATGGCATTAAATCAAGAATCCTAACCAGATAACAAGTATAGAAGATAGATACTTACAATTTGGAAGCAAAGAAGGGTGTTTTCGGCCCAAAACACTTAAGTGTTCTTGATGTTCTTGGGGATTCTTGAAGATCTAGACTCAAAAGATGAATTTGTGGATGAATTCAAGAGTGAATCAAGAGAAAGAGGTGTAATAACTCTAAGTAAGGAAGGAATCACTTACATAAATGAAGTTTGGAAGCAAAACCTCAAGATCCTTGGGAGAGAAATCGAGTTCAAGGCTTTGAAATTGTAAAAGTGATTGAAAAATGACTAAGTGTCATGTATATAGGGAGTTTACGGTCACCGTGATCGTAAGCTCTAAGCTTCTGACCGTAAACTCCTTTTGAGGAGTTTTACAGTTTGCTAGATGGTTTGGAACATTAACTGATACATCCAAACACTGATTCCTTTGATGCACTAGGCTCAGAAAACTCAAACAGACTCTAAACAGTGCTAAAAGTTAGCAGAAACGAGTCTGACTTAGATTGAAATGAATGGTTTATACAAGATAGAAATTTCGGTTTGTCACATCACACTTGAGGTGCTAGGCTCTCAAGCTTTTCAAGGAATGATCTCCGGACCGGTGAGAGTGCTGTCCGAAAGTCGTCCTTTAGCTAACTGGGTGTCACCCACCTCAGCCCAGCACAGAGGGGATCTGCACTTTCGGCCATAGAGGGCTTCAAATGGAGCAGCCTTTATGCTCGTGTGATAACTGTTGTTGTAGGAAAACTCGATAAGGGGCAAATGAGTATCCCATGCCTTCCCAAATTCGATCACACAGGCTCGCAAAATATCCTCCAAGGTTTGGATAGTCCTCTCACTATGCCCGTCGGTCTGTGGATGGTAGGCTGTACTCATGTCCAGCCTAGTTCCTAGGGAACTTTGTAGCGACTGCCAGAACCTCGAAGTAAATATACTATCTCTATTAGAGATAATGGATATGGGAACACCGTGCAGTCGTACAATCTGCCGAATGTATGTTCTTGTGAGCTTCTCCATCTTGTCAGTTTCTCTGATAGGTAGGAAGTGTACGGACTTGGTTAACCTGTCAACGATAACCCATATGGTATCGAGACCACCCGTTGTCTTGGGCAACTTGGTTATGAAGTCCATTGTGATTCGCTCCCACTTCCATTCAGGTATCTCGGGTTGCTATAATAAACCTGAGGGTTTCTGGTATTCGACCTTGACATTGGCGCAAGTAAGGCATTTACTCACGAAGGTAGCAATCTCTGCTTTCATGTTAGGCCACCTGTATAACTTTTTAAGATCCAGATACATCTTATCTGAACCTATGTGGATGGAATATCGAGTGTTGTGCGCTTCGGTCATGACCAAGTCTCTGAAGCCACCGCGTTTCGGTGTCAAGATCCGATCCATGAAATATAAGGCTCCGCCACCCTTTACTTCCAAGTTCTTATCCATGCCTCTAAGGGATTCACTCGCCACATTTTCAGGTTTCAAAGCATCTAACTGAGCCTCCTTAATTTGTGTGGACAAGTGTGAATGGATAGTCATAGTCAACTATTTGACTCTACGACCAGAGTATTCTTTCCGACTTAGGGCGTCAGCTACTACGTTGGCTTTACCCGGATGATAACGAATTTCGCATTCGTAATCACCGAGTAGCTTGACCGACCTTCGTTGTCTCATGTTGAGCTCCTTCTGGTCGAATATGTGTTGTAGGCTTTTGTAATCTGTAAAGATAGTGCTTTTCGTACCGTACAGGTAGTGTCTCCAGATCTTTAGAGCAAACACAACTGCTCCAAACTCAAGATCATGCGTCGTGTAGTTGACCTCATGTGTCTTCAGCTGCCTTGAGGCATAGGCGATGATCTTGCCTCATTGCATCAGAACACAACCGAGCCCTTGATTTGATGCATCGCAATAGACCACAAAGTCTTCTATTCCTTCTGCGAGGGATAATATCGGTGCGGTGCATAAGGCTCGCTTCAGCGTTTGGAACGCTTTCTCTTGCTTCTCTTCCCAGTCAAAGGCCACGCCCTTCTGGGTTAAAGTCGTAACCACGTGAATGAACCTACGATAGTAGCCAGCGAGGCCTAGAAATTGACGAATTTCTGTAGGCGTCTTCGGTGCCCACAAATTCGACTCTTCGAATCAAAAACTCGCATTTAGAGAACTTCGCGTAGAGCTTCTCTGATCGTAATATTTCCAAGACCTAACGTAGATGCTTACTATGCTCTTCCTTACTACGAGAGTAGATGAGTATGTCATCGATGAAGAGAATGACGAACTGATCCAATTAAGGACGGCATACCCTATTCATTAAGTCCATGAATAATGCGGGCGCATTAGTCAATCCGAACGACATCACTACAGACTCGTAGTGTCTGTTACGAGTTCGGAAGGCTGTCTTCGGGACATCCTCCTCTAACACTCGCAACTGGTGATACCCAGATCTCAGATCTATCTTTGAAAAGTAATTTGCCCCTTGCAGTTGGTCGAACAAATCGTCTATACGAGGCAGAGGGTAACGATTTTTAATGGTAAGCTTGTTGAGCTCCTTGTAGTCGATGCACATACGAAACAATCCGTCTTTCTTCTTGACGAACAATACTGGAGCTCCCCAGGGTGAGAAGCTTGGTCTAATAAAGCCCTTGTTGAGCTGTTCGTTAAGTTGACCGGACAGTTCTTGCATCTCTGCAGGTGCTAGACGATAGGGCGATTTGGCTACTGGGGTAGACCCTGGAACTAAGTCGATTCTGAACTCGACTTGACATTGTGGAGGTAATCCTGGGAGTTCTTCTGGAAAGATATCAGGAAAATCACGTACTACTTGGATGTTCTTAATGTCCTTCATCTCTTGGCTCACATCGACAACATGGGCAAGGAATGCGCGACATTCCTTCTGCAAGTATTTTTGGGCTTGAATACTCGAGATGATACGAAGGTTAGTGTCGGGTTTGTCGCCATAGACTACTAGAGTTTCTCCAAACGGCAGATTAAGGCGAACAGCCTTTTCATAACACATGATGTCGGCACGATGTAGACTGAAGCAATCCATGCTGATAATGACGTCGAAAATTTTAATTGAGACCGGCATGAGGTCGATTGAAAATGAATGGCTATCTATAGTTAGAGTACACCCTATGTATATACTGCTAGTGCTCTCAGTCTTTCCTTTAGCCATTTCTACAGTGAACGGTTCTTTAAGTGCTCATGATTGTTGCTTAAGTAAATGAGCAAATTTTTGGTTCACGAAACTCCTCTCCGCTCCACTAGCAAATAAAATGCATGCACAAGAGTTATCGAGGAGAAACGTACCGATGACCATTGTGGGGTCGACAACTGCTTCCTCGTGGCCTATAGCCAAAACTCTTCCTACACCACCGACATTCCCTGCCTTCAGGCAGTTCCTTTTGAAATGGCCCACCTCGCCACAACCGTAGCAAGCTTGGCCCACGCCAGCGCCGGGGACTTGGTTGATTGGCCTCGCCGGAGCTTTACAGAAACGGGCATTGTACCCCTTTCTGTTGCAGTTAGAACATTGCATTTCCCGGTAGGCTCCTGTATGGTGGAAGCTGCATTTGTTGCACTTTGGCAAACTTCCAGCGTACTGCTTCACTGGAGCAGCAGCGATAGGTGCTATCGCAACATGAACTGCCACGACCTGCTACTTCTTGGCAGCTTTCTGCTTCTGCTTGTCATCCCATAATTTCTGCTTGCTATCAGCGGTTTTGGAGGGTTCTGAGATGGCTAGGGTTGATGTTGACGACGGGGTACGAACCCCATGGTCAATGAGCCGTTGTGCTAACCGCTTGGCACTATCAAATGTAGTGGGGTTTGAAGCCAAGATATTTCCCTGGAATGGAGGCACCAGCCCCCAGATGTACCTCTCTATTTTCTTTCCCTCCGTGTGAACCATGTTGGGACATAAGGCCACCAGCTCGCAGAATCTGGCGGTATAGGAAACTATGTCGGAGCCCTTCATGGTTAGGCTCCATAGTTCTTGTTCTAGTTTCTGGATTTCGCCCCTCGGGCAGTATTCTTCAATCATGAGCTCTCTCAGAGCTTCCCAGCCCATAGAATTTGCCACTATTAGAGTTAGTGACTTGACATGGCTATTCCACCATGTCAGGGCTTTTTCCTCGAAGGTGCATGCAGCAAACTTGACTTTGCTTCCTTCTGGGCATGAGGAGATCTCAAAGATCGACTCTGTCGTTTCGAACCATTGCGAGAGGGCAATGACTCCGCCAGTCCCTTTAAAGGACATTGGCTTGCAATTGGTGAAGTCCTTGTAGGAGCACTCTCTCAAGCGTACGGGGACCTCACTTTGAGTAGGTTGAACAGGTGTTCCACCTCCGCTGGCATTGGTAGAATGATATTGAGCCATGGCTGTTGCCACAGCCGCAGCTACTGCAGCATTTAGAGCTGCGGTATCGATTTGTGGAGGAGGTGGAATTGTAGTTACTCGAGGATCGCGTCTCGTTGATCGGAGCGGAGGCATCTTTTAAATTAAAAGTTTACAAAGATGAAGATACTGGTAAGAATTTAATAGAGAGCAATGATGAGAATGACTCATGGACTAACTCTCCATAGCCCAACAACACAATTGAATAGTACGATTGAATGTAGATCTAGTACTAAAAGATGAAAGCATTTGGATAATAATTTCCAAGAGATTAGATATCTTTCAATATTACTGGTATTACAGATGTAACAAGTTCGGGAAAAATGACCTAGAAGTAGGTCTTACATCAAACCAAGATGGGAAAATTTTGACAGGACTACGACCTAATCAAAACTTAACAGTTCTAAAGTCTTTACAAAGAGATGAAATTAAACTAGAGTTTTACATAACTATGTTATACCCAGAAGAGAAAGTTGAGTAGGCTCTATCTACGACGAGAACCCCTTGATTCTGACAGACGGCGCTCCATGTCTCTCATGCGCCTTTCGGACATTGCCTGCCGAGCTCGAAGTTCCCTAACTTCAGCTTGGGATGCAGCAGGATCTCTTTGTAGAGCCTCATTGGTTCTCCTAGTCCCATCCTGAGCCTCTTCTAGATGGCGAACGCGGACCGTGTTAACGCCAGAGTTGGCGTCAATTTCCATGACTCGGTCGATGGTTGCTCGACCTTGCTCGACATTCTGAGCAATCCTACGGACTATGATGGGCAGGACTCTGTCAGCTGAGCCTCCCTCACTTAGATTGTAAAAGCTTCGGTCTCCATTGAAGGGTAAGGGCTGACCCTGCTCATCACACCAACGGTTCAAGTTTGTCGCCCACAAGGGTATGGGACCTTGAAATGCTGGTCGGGGGTTAAGGTTTGGGATTGGAGCCTCTTGTGGTAGGTTGCTGACTTCTAGCTCGGGGTCAGAACCATCAGAAAAGCCTTCAGCATGGTGATCATCCAAAGGGATTGGATAATCATCTTCTGGCTCTTCTTCAAGCCATCCACCATTGCCTTCGTTTTTGAAGTATGGGTCGTCGTGGGGATGGAACCCAGCCATGATAACTACGCGAGAAATGGGATAAAGAAATAGTTAATAGGCGTACTAATTAGATAATTATAAGATGATCTTTATCAGTTACTTCAATCCTTGCATAGTGCATACTAGTTACATGTAATCAAAACAGGATAGACCTTCGAATAAGTGACCCTAACTCCACATCCACAACCAAACAAGGAACAGGAGGTAAAGCAAAGATCACAGATTCTGAGACTATGATATCCTAGTCACATATAACCTGAGTGTATCCACTCAGCAACTATTGACATATTAATAAAGACATTTTTAGCTCTCAAATAAGTAATTATAGTAACACAAAATACTCTTATAGTATTTTAGGTTTATGTTCTGTTCTAATGTTTTCATTGTTGTAGCATTAGTAAGTTTTTAGACCTGTTGCCACATCACAACCATTCTCGGGCATTAGCTAATCACTTCTCGGACCAACATAGTTGATCAGGCAATGTCACTCCCAGAACTGATCATACATCCCCGAGTCTATTTGTAATGTTCAACAATCGTAATACTTTTGTTCTGTCCTAGTGACACTGATTTAAGTATGAATGCAGGTATGTATACTTGGTTAAATATTTTAGTATTTAAAAGTATAAACTCTTCATCAGAGTATTTTAATCCCGTTGTGTTTATAGTTTGTATATCTTTTATGGGTTGATATACTCGATTCACTATAAACAATGCTCTGATACCAATCTGTCACACCCCAAAACCGTAACGGCGGAAATGTTCGGGGGTGGAGGACGTCATGTACAGTATCACAACAAAGCATAATAGTAAACAAGCAACAACATCATCCATTGCATTAATAATATAATTTAATACAAGTGTGTTCTGTGAAGTTTATAAGACACCAAAAATGTAAATCAAAATAAGAGACGAGTCTTGATTGAGCTCCATCTTCTCAAAACCTGGCATCGGTACCTATCTACTGATGACCTGAGAATACAAGTTATTTTGAAAGAGTTTATTAGCTTTAAAGCTGGTGAGTTCATAAGCATTTTAGTGTCTTTGTTTGTATGAAAATGTTTGTAAGTGTTTGATGTATAAGTTTGTAGGTGTTTGTAATAAATGTTTGTATATCCTAGAAAATCCTATATTTTCTATTAAACGTAGCCTTCTACCAAGGCATCAAATGTTCTGTATGTTTGTTTCTTGTAAGAGTGTGTATTTTCCCAAGTGTGACTATCATTAACCAAAAATATAGTTTCTACATTACCGTTTATGTGAGAAGATCACAATGTGAATGCAATGGTGAAATAATAAAGTACTGTAGTGTTGTATTAAATAACTACTGTTGTACCCACTACCTTAAACCAATTGTTATTTAAGGTATAATGTGATATGATTGCACCATACTATCGACTAATAACACGACGATGAAAGACGTCGGAAGAAATGACATTTGGCACCCGTAGACTTGCAAGTCCCACTGTAGCGAACAACAAGGTGTAGGATAGTCAATCCAGTATAGATCTATACACAAATTCACGCTCTCCCTCTAGGAGATTCTGGATACAAAACGACCCATTACAGGTGATGCCATGCCTCGAAACCATGGCTCACATTTATGTTATAGTATTCTTGTATATGTATTGTATGTACTAGTGTAATGTATGTTGTCTCTGTCTAGTATGTAGTATATTCTCTTTGTTTCTCATCATAGTATGTTCTCTTAGTTTTTCATAATAGTATGTTCTCTTAGTTTCTCATAATAGTATGTATTGACTCATGTATGAACTGACTCTTTGTATGTTTCATTGTACTAGAAGTAATTGAGTAGCATCTTCCTAAACTATACCTATTATAGTTTACTAGTAGAGTTGTTTGTATGACTGCGCGTATTGAACTGAGATAAAAGCTTTTATGTCTTATACATATATACATAATAGAAAACGAAGGATCAAACGACACTCGGAAAAATAACAGGGCACTCTAGGTCCACAACCAAACGAGGAACAAGAAATAAAGTAAGTTATCAGTCCTAAGTCCTTCCAACCTTACTTATATAAGTATATGTGCATTAGACATGGTTTTGACAATATATAAGTTTAACAGAGTTAAAGGAAAGGTTTGACATGTAAGAACAAGTTTGATAAAGAGTTTAATATGTAAAATAGTTTGATAAAACAGCTAAAAGTATAGCAAATCCATTTGTTTGGTAGTTATTAATCACATGTGATTGATATAATAACTATAATGTTTCAACTTGTATTCCCCCCCCCCCCCATAAAAGCATTTAAAATCATTTAAAAGATAGATTAAGGGGTATGAACTCACATGTAGTGAGTGATACGGAAGTATGTTTGGAAATAGGAGGTAGAGTGTCAGGTGAAACCTTGAGCACACAAAGATCCTAATAAACATATAATGACATGTATGTGTATTTGATTAGTGTATAAACAACTAATTATAAGGGATAACACCCTAATAGACTATGAAACTCTTAGTTTGAAGGGATACAATCACATATGATTGCATAACTAGGGTATATTGCCACCCTATAGAGTTTACGGTCCAAATGGCATGACCTAGGGTGTTTACGGTCAAAGTGGTTCACGGTCCAAATGGTTCACGGTCTTATGACCTTACGGTCATGGAGTTTACGGTTTAAGGAGATCCAACCGTAAACTCACACCCTTTTGAGGATAGGATGATTTCCAAGCATTTCGAAGGTTTCTAAGTTCCATTCTAGGCTTTAGAAGGGTTTAATGGTCACAATGCATCATTTATAAGGGTTTACGGTCTAAGGAGATGCATAGACCGTAAACACCTTTTGTTCTTGGACAAATGATCATTTCAAGGCATTAAATCAAGAATCCTGACCAGATAACAAGTATAGAAGATATATACTTACAATTTGGAAGCAAAGAAGGTTGTTTTCGGCCTAAAACACATAAGTGTTCTTGATGTTCTTGGGGATTCTTGAAGATCTAGACTCAAAAGATGAATTTGTGGATGAATTCAAGAGTTAATCAAGAGAAAGAGGTGTAATAACTCGAAGTAAGGAAGGAATCACTTACATAAATGAAGTTTGAAGCAAAACATCAAGGTCCTTGGGAGAGAAATCGAGTTCAAGGCTTTGAAATTGTAAAAGTGATTGAAAAATGACTAAGTGTCATGTATATAGGGAGTTTACGGTCACCATGACCGTAAGCTCTAAGCTTCTGACCGTAAACTCCTTTTGAGGAGTTTACAGTTTACTAGATGGTTTGGAACATTAACAGATACATCCAAACACTAATTCCTTTGATGTACTAGGCTCAGAAAGCTCAAACAGACTCTAAACAGTGCTAAAAGTTAGCAGAAACGAGTCTGACTTAGATTGAAATGAATGGTTTGTACAAGATAGAAATTTTAGGTTGTCACATCACACTTGGGGTGCTAGGCTCTCAAGCTTTTCAAGGAATCAAATCAATTACAAGGTATTTAACTCTAGCTAACTTTTATGTTTAGAAGTTCCGCATGTATGCTATATAGGATTATGAACCTTGGAAAAATTATTTTTGCATGTATTTTAGAAAAACATAGATCCAAGGTTTATAGGGTTGCATGTACACCTTAGGAGTGTTAGAATGCTCAAAACCCAACAGTGGTATCGGAGCCTAGGTTTGTTTGTTGATACTTGATGAAAAATAGTGAAAAAAGTCAAATTTCTTGCTGTCTGCACAGGGAACTCGTCGAGTCCATGGGGGGGACTCGACGAGTCCAAGCATAAACTCATCCTACTCGTCGAGTAGGTTCTTGCACTCGACGATTAGGAGCACCTGAGTGCAGATTTTCGACTTTTGCTGCTGGAAATGGACTAGAAACATTACCCTAAACTGTTTTGGTGTTTTAAAACTTGTTTTTGATGGTGTAATGGTTGTTCTAATCCATTTACAATGACTAATATCAAAATTACATGATTATATGTGTTCATATGTTCTTGAAATTTTGATATGACTATTCTTGTTCTTACGAGTTCTTGATAGATCATAAGAATTAATTGTTTAATGCTTAATTCATGATATTTATGTGTTTTAATGGAGTCCATAACTTGTCCTCAAGTTATGGATTAGCAAAAGTCATTCTTTTAAAGTCCATTAAAAAAACACATAGGTTACAAAAAAATGAAAAGTCACTCATTTTATTGAACCATTAACTCATAAGTTATGAAAGATGAAAAGTTTTGAAAGTTACAAAAGTTGCCCTCAAGTTTTGGAACATGTAAAGTCACATTAAAAACTTTAGTTCCAACCCCTAGAATTTTAAAAGTTAAAATTGAACCCTTATACTTTATAATATTACAAGTTTAATAATAATTATACATGTATAAGATTAAGTCATTTTACCGCAAGTAGGCCTCATTCACGAAGTCGGTCTATAAGGGGGGTATAAGGTTGTTGCCTATAAAATGGCAGCTTAATGGGTGTCCATTCTCACCCACCGCTTCCTTGATCGGTGGAGGGTCGTTAGCCGAACGGGTAGGACAAGGACTAGAATTCTCCCCTCATTAAAAGTATTAATGATGAATATAAAGTAACTAAATGTTTTATAATTCCCAATCTTAGTTACTTTAGGAAAATGTGAATAAGGTGCTAATCCATGAAATTACACTTTACACTTTAATTGATTCGTTGGTGGAGCGTGTGTGGTTAATCGGCCCACTAACTTGGACTTAACAAGGTAGACAAATGGTGACTTAAGATTTTTCATAGGTCGGTGGAGCGTGTGTGGTTAACCGGCACATCGATTAAGTCAAAAACATTAAGGGTACCAAGTAATTTGCATGGTTACTTCACACCTTGTTTTGTGATCCTCGGTATCCCAGTCACCAAACATGAAGGGCACACTCGAGATTGAAACATGCCATTGAAAGTTCAATGAATCTCAAAAGATCTAGGAGTTTCAAATCCAATTAAAACCTAATAATTTATTTCGTTTTTCATGGTGGAAATTTCTGAATCGTCATTCACCTACCTTCAAATATTTTATAGCTTGGATTACGGCATCCCTCTTGCAAGTTATAAAATATTGTGTTGGGTCCTAGCCTTAATATTTCATATTGGGTGTTATATTAAGGACTTAAAATCAACTAAATTGAATCTCTCCCATTGCAGATGTCTGGGTTAGACAACTGTGATCTTCCCAAATCTCATGGAAATCATATTTCTCTACCTCCACCTCCTCCATTTATTCTCACTGACCCACAAGCCCAAAGACTTGAAAGGTTTAAGGTCACTCAAGCTATACTAGAAATGAAACATAAAGATGGAACACCTGTGTGCACTCATGTCTTTAGAATGAAGTCACACATTGACAGGTTGAGAATGTTGGGTGCTGTTATTTCAAGGAAGTTTGCTATTGACTGGATTCTTTAGTCACTTCCTGAGTCGTATAGTGAGTTTATTAAAGACTACTATACGACAGATCACGACATGACCCTAATAGATCTTTCTTATTTTCTTGTTGCTGCTGAATCAGTAATGATTTGGCGAAAAGTCAAGCAAATATGGGTGGAAGGTCTATTTCTCAAACTTCCATGGACATTGACAATGGTAACATTGGAAGTACAGAAAAGCTTTCCCTTCCCAATGGAAAGGGATCGGCCTTGGTCAACCCGGTTGACCAAAAGGTAAAGGGAAAAGCTAAGTTTGTGATAGTCCCATGTACCATTCCCAAAGAGTCCATATGTTTTCATTGTCAAGAGAAGGGGCATTGGTTGCAAAACTGCCCTAACTACCTGAAAGATCTACGAGAGAAGAAAAAAAATCAAGAAGATTTGACTTTACTTTAGGTAAGTCCACTATCGAACCCTATTAAGTTCCTTATTGATGATTCTTAATACAAAATGTGACTCGGTTACATTTTTTGTGTTTGGCAGTATCAAGCAAAGGGAAGGAAACTTAAAGGAAAGGTATGTTGAATCTGATCGCGAAGATGGATTTCAATCGCATGGTTTGAAGATCGGATTCTTGAGCTACTACTTAGAGAGTTAAGATAAATTGCTAGGAAATATGTAATAGCATAGTTTTCATTTAAAGTTGCATTGTAAGGATAAGTTCTCCGCATTTATTAAATAAATAAAATTTTGTTTTACTTTATTTTATATCTCCTTGCAATGGCATTTATGGAAAATTGATGTTTGTATGGTTCTAGCAATAAAGGAAATGTGGATTTGATTCTATCATTTGTGTTAATGTCTAAATTTACAAAATAAGGAATACTCTCTTCAACCAAGTTTCATGTGGACCGAAACTTGGAATCATGCAAGTTGTATAGTATGATGAATGAGAACATTCAGCTTTGGAAATTTAAGACTAATTCCTTGTTCACATGTGTATGTGAGTCAAGTGAAGGACTAAGGATCCGGGTACACAGTATTGTGCACTAGTCAAGTCCGCCACAAACGATTGATAAGACTATTCGTCATTATTTACAAAGGTTTAGTAAATATGGTTATACTTACAAGTTAAGTATAATTCTGAAACATTGGAAAAGCTTCGATGTATGACAGAACGAATGAGAATAATCAAATTAGGTAGAAAGATAAAAGTTTCTCAAATCTGAAAAGATGGGAGAGTAATTTAGTATCATGTTGTGTGATCATATTAATGATTAAGAAACCATATCACAATTAGTATCATGTTGTGTGATCATATTAATGATTAAGAAACCATATCACAATTGGTCCTCTAAGGACATCTTAGTTCATTCGTATGGCTAAGAAGAGGAACCAAGAATTCCTGAAATGGTTGAATCAAGAAGATGAGTCATACTTCGTTCCAAAACAAGTCTTAGAGTCATACTCCAAGACTGTAAGTTGAGTGACATATCTTAAAGAAATGTTTATAACACTTGTCAAATGTAAGAGTAAAACTGTCCTACTCTTGTACATTTGAAATTGGTAAGTTGTGATGTTTTGGATAAAACAAAGACCAACTAAGGCCAATTGTGCGAAGTGTTTCTCTTGATAAAGAATCCGCACTATCTCTTGAATATTTGGCAAGTGAGTCTTATATGTCAAAAAGACAGTGGGAGTCTTAAAGATCTTGGAAAAAGGCTTCTAGATCTAATCAAGAAGGAAAACCTATAGTTAATCACTTGCACACGATTTGGGGTTTATGACCTATCGTGTTGACATATTCTTATTTCTGTGCCCATTCCAATTAAAGTTGGCTTTGCATATGAGTTCTGAAGAGTTCTCAATTGGTTGCAAAGTTGCATAACAACTTGGAAGCAATGGCAGGCCCTTGAGCTGCCAGGTGGCAAGAAGTTAAGATTGCACAAGTTCAATCCATAAGAGTTTGGATTTGTCACTAACCTTGTCTTGTGATTATGGTTTTGACAAATTTACATGGATAAGAACGCATACACCATAAAATCTAAGTGTCATAAGGTTTCTCTCCGATTCATGGAAATGATGGTGAGGAAACACTTTCACTAAGTAAGTTTTAAGTAGATAACAGTTGTGATATTTGCATTCTCAAAGTCGTTAGTGGAGCGTGTGTGGTTAACCGACACTAACATGGACTTGTGAGAAGTGGCAAAAGTCTAAACAATTGAGATTATGATTACAGAAATCTGTTTCATAGTTCTGAAAGTGTTTAGACACACATATGTGCTACCTAAGGAAAGGTGTATGATTTTGATAAAGTTTTATCAAAAGCATCTAGTATCAGAAATGTGAACTTTGGTAAGAAGGTCAATAAAGTATTGATTTCTAGAAATCTAGCTGATTTCTGAGTACATGTCAAAGCTAGTGGGAGCATAAGTATTATGCTAATAATCATCATGCAAGTGGGAGCATGATAATTATGATAAGTGTTGGAAGTTAGCAATGTTAATTATAGAAAACAAAAAGGTTTCAATTGGGAAAAGTTGTTTTGCTATAATTAAGGGAGAGTAAATTATACTTCACTTCAATTCTAAAAGCTTAGATTGAGGTTTTAATCATATTTAGTCAAGGATATATATATGAATTTCATGTTGGAATGGCTCAACATAAGGAAATTTTATATATGGGTCCATTATTTGCGTTCTAAAATTCGATTATGATTACGGCTTCCCTCTTCATAATCTAAATTATGAGAACTTGGCAAATAGAAATAGAAATATTATAGCAAAAGACTGGTCTAGTATCATGTATTTATGAATCGTGTCCCATATACTTCGGATATAGGATCGATTGCATGTGCTATAATATTCATTTGTTCTAATTTTTTCCAAAAAATGCCTAGAGAATTAAGAGGGGAAAGTAGTAGAACTGGATATGACTAATTTGATTAAGCAATTGTCGAGGCCAATCTAAGGTTCACCAAAGATTGGTTGCTCAGGCACAGTTGGAAGGATAGTGTTAATTTTGGATGGACCATATTGACATATTCTGAAAGGAGGTAACTCTTGTTTAATAGTAATAGTTAAAAAGGGAATATGGAAATGTTCCAAAGGTGGAAGCTATTCATTAAATCTGTGTAAGATTAGGAAACTTAATGCAAGAAGAATGCTCAAAGCAATGAACTTTGAATATGAGACTTCGTTTCCATGGAATTGATCTCCATTTAAATACTCTGTAATGTCTGTTGACAAGTCTTTGTGACTTTGTGCATAATCATTACAAGAGGGCCACTGCATATAAGTTTAGAATCTAACAGATTTAAGTAAATGCCAGGAATCTAGGATTCATGCATTTGAAGTAAGGATTTGGGATTGTGAAATGAGAATCATTGGAAGTATATTCAATCAATCTATTTCACAGAGTAAAGATCATAGACAAACTTAGTGTGCATACTTGATGTATTGCATAACTAATGTTTAGACAAACATAGTGTGCATACTTGGTGTATGGCATGACTAGTGTTTAGAAAACATAGTGTACATGCTCGGAGCATGGGACAACTATTGTTTTAATTCAAGTATAAAGTTGATAGTTTGAAACAGTATACAATGAATAATGTGAAATCAATATGGTGATAAATAAAAGGTGTTTTTATTTATATTCATAAGTTCTGAGACCATTGTTGATTCGATTATTCTTGTGTTTCACTTTGCATGTTTTGACTTCCAGAATAACTAAGTTGCTCTTCCTGAATGACTAAGTTATTCAAACCATCCACAGTCGGTCATATGTTGGAAGTAGATATGAATCAAGACTGTCATGGGTTGGATTGTAGAGGTCTAAGATGTTGGACAAAGTGGTGCTACAACACTCATGAGTGCTCATAAGTTCTGAGTATTGGATTCAACCCACGCTCACTCGTATCACTTCATGGAATTTTGTCTCGAGTGATCATGAGACAGTAATATCATATAAGTCTTCAAACCTAGAGATATGACTTGTTGTCTATGAGTTGGTTATGCATTGATCGTGCAAAAACACATTGGTAACTCGATGTTATAAAACGTGCCTTTGTGTGTGATTTAACAAATAGTAGAACAAGCATATGAGTCGAAGTTTATCTGTTCCTTCTTGGATTAGAAGCGATATCTGGGCCCCTCGATGATTTTGTTTTGACCTATGTACCGGGCCCGGTCAGAACTAAATTGATGTGTTCGATTAAGTTCTTTTTCAAACAAATCGGAAATCGGGAAACAAACTGCTGGACAATAAGTAAGACATTGTTCCATGTATTTGTCCGGCTGTTATCTAGAACAGAGGATTATATGATCACTTATCTTAAATGGCATATCATCATCTTCTCAGTTTCGAGAGACCTTGAAAAGAGCTACGATTGCTGATCGGTTCCTGAAGTCATACTTGCAGTTATAGTTATTAGACTTATCCAAGTGGGAGACTGTTGGATTAGGTGTCTAAGTTCATAACTATTTCTGGGTTGTACTTGACCCGACCTGGCATGGTCCATTCGGGTTGCATGGCATCATGCATTTGGATAAACTAAAATGAGAGAAATAACACTTATGGTTTATTAATATATTATAAGTTCTAATATATTAGTAATATTATTTAATTAGTATTGATCAAGAATTAATCTAGTATTAATTCAGTGATCAAAAGATGACTAATTAAATATATGGGTTGATTATGTAAATCATCCATAACTTGTATAGTGGGCTAAAGGCTCCATGGATTATCAAGTTGTGCTAAGGTCCATAGGATGCTCCATGGGATTTACAAACCCATGGTTCATGGAAATGAAGAGCCATGTTACATTAGGGTTTACATGGTGTAACCCTAATTGTAACACACTATATAAAGGATATGAAGCTCACCAAAATCGGCACTAGAAGAAAGATTGAGGGCAAGCCGATTTCTAAGTGTGACATTCTCTCTCAAAGTTTATTCCAAGTGCATTTGGTGTTGTGTGAGACATTTAAGGCATCACACTTGGGGTGCTAGGCTCTCAAGGTTTTCAAGGAATCAAATCAATTACAAGGTATGTAACTCTAGCTAACTTTTATGTTTAGGAGTTCCCCATGTATGCTAGATAGGATTATGAACCTTGGAAAAAGTATTTTTGCATGTATTTTAGACAAACATAGATCAAAGGTTTATAGGGTTGCATGTACACCTTAGGAGTGTTAGAATGCTCAAAACCCAACAGGGAGTTGGTAAGCATTGCTCTTAGTCGGTTTCAAAGTTCGTGGATTCTCTTGGGAAAAGCTAGGAACATCACGTAAATTTTCTTAAAAATAGTGAAAAGATAAAAATCATGGATCTCTATTCTTTAATTGGGAATCTATGAAATTAAGAAGAAACTAAAGCTCTTCGTAAGGACACTATGAAGGACTCCAATAAGGAAAATTTTGTGGCCCTATTATCTAGAAAAGAAGCAACTAATCTTGTCAGCGACTCTGATGATTCTTATCAGGGTGAAGGGAATAATGATCAAATCACTGATGAACTGGTTGCTAGTGCTGCACTTATAGTTAAACGCAATGAATAACACAGGTCCAATGGAGTAAGAAGAGTTTTGTTCAAGGGAGGTAGTTCAGCGAGAAAGCACAACTCAGAGAAAAGAAGTTCAGGTAACTGTTTTAACTGTGGAAGTCCTAACCATTTTACTAGGGATTATAAAGAAAAAAAGTTGCTAACACACCTGAAAAAAGAGAGCATCTCTATTCCAAAAGCATTTATTGCAAATCAGGTCGAATCTATGGAATGGGTTGAACAATAGGAGACATCTAAAGATGAAGGTCTAAGCATTAAAGGACTTAGTCATTCTAGTAGGTGTGATGCTGATACATTTCAAGTTGTCAAAGAATCAAAGATGAAGAGCTGGAATGTCTTCTCTACTCATCAGGATCTGGAGCATACTTGGTTCCTAGAGAGTAGATGTTCTAGATACATGACTGGTCTCAAGTACCTCTTAACAAATTTTCTGGAGAAAGATGGTCTCATTGTTACTTTTGGAGATAGTAGTGAAAGTGAAGTCAAGGGCATGAGAACAATTAAGTGTAGATCTATCATGCTAAAAGATGTGTTCTATGTCAAGGGCCTTGAAAACAATTTCGTCTCTATCAGTCAAGTATGTGATGCTGGTTAACAAGTTATTTTTATTACAAAGAGGGAAAGGTCAGCGACCCAAAGAACACAGTTGTGCTCATTGCATTCAGGGACAATAAGATTTACATTCTTTAATTATATTTGTGTTGGACAACGCTGCTTTATGAATTTACACTACTTTTTGCTACTTCAATTTCTGAACATATGCTACTAAGTTTTTTTTTATTATAAACTTTTTTGTGCTTCAAAAATTCTTTCTAATTCATTTTTACCAAAGGAGTATACGTTTTATATTATACTACTAACATTGCCTATGTATGTTCTTCTCTCTCACTGTATATGTCTCAAGATCCTCTACCTTCATCTCGACAATGATCTTAACTGATTTGTTACTTTGGAAAAGATCAATATGTCATTCCTTTCTGATGGGTTTTGAGCATTCTAACACTTCCTAAGTGTACATGCAACCCTAATAACCTTGGATCTATGTTTGTCTAATTATCATGCAAAGTTGAATTCCAAGGTTATATTCCTATCTAGCATACATGGGGAACAAATTTTAACTTGCATGAAAGATAGAATAACTTACCTTGTTGTTGCTTATGATCCTTGAAACCTTGTGAGCCTAGCACCCCAAGTGTGATGCCTCAAATGCTTCACACAACACTAAATTCTTTTGGAATGACTTTAGAGAGAATACACACTTCTAAAATCAGCCTAGCCCTCTTGTTTCTTATGTGTCGCCGATTTTGGTGGAGAACATGTTGCTTATATAGTGTGTCACATCTAGGGTTACACCATGTAAACCCTAATGTGGCATGACTCTTCATTTCCATGACCCATGGGTTTGTAACTCCCATGGAGCCTCCATGGAACATACAATGGGTTTAACCCAACTTGATTATCCATGGAGCCTTTTAGCCCACTATACAAGTTATGGATGATTTACATGATCAACCCATATATTTAATTAGTCATCTTTTGATCATTTAATTAATCCTAGATTAATTCTTGATCAATACTAATTAAATAATACTATTAATATATTAGAACTTATAATATATTAATAAACCACAAGTGTTATTTCTCTCATTTAGTCTATCCAAATGCATGATGCCATGCAACCCAAATGGACCATGCCGGGTCGGGTCAAGTACATACCAGAAATAGTTATGGACTTAGACACCTTATCCAACAGTCTCCCACTTGGATAAGTTTAATAACTATAACTGCAAGTATGACTTCAGGAACCGATCAGCAATCGTAGCTCTTTTCAAGGTTTCTCGGAACTGAGAAGATGATGATACGCCATTTCAGATAAGTGATCATATAATCCTCTGTTCTAGATATCAGCCAGACAAATACATGGAACAGTGTCTTACTTTGTGTCCAGCAGTTTGTTTCCCGATTTCCAATTTGTTTGACATAGAACTCAATTGAACACATCAACTTAGTTCTGACCGGGCCCGGTACATAGGTCAAAACAAAATCATCGAGGGGCCCAGATATCAGCTTCTAATTCAAGAAGGAACAGATAAACTTCGACTCATATGTTTGTTCTACTACTCATTGAATTATACACAAGAGCACGTTTTATAACATCGAGTTACCAATGCGTTTTCGTACAATCAATGCATAACCAACTCATAAGTAACAAATCATTAGGTTTGAAGACTTATATGATATTACCGTCTCACGATCACTCGAGATAAATTCCATGAAGTGATTCCAGTGAGCGTGGGTTGAGTCCAATGCTCAGAACTTATGAGCACTCATGAGTGTTGTAGCCATGTCCAACAACTTAGACCTCTGCAACCAATCATGACAGTCTTGATTCATACCTACTTCCGACATATGACCGACTGTGGAGGTTCGAATAATATGATATACCAAACATAATTATTCTGGAAGTCAAAACATGCAAAAGAAATATAGTAAACGATCGACAAGAGATAGCAACACTTTACTCATAAATAAAACACCTTTTATTCATCATCTAATGTCAATTACACTTTACAAATTTCAAGGTTATCTAACTACTAAATCTAATATCATCCTTCAGCCCTATGCTCCGAGCATGCTGGAGATGCTTAACCCGAGTCAGTCCCTTCGTGAGGGGATCTGCTGGATTCTCATCCGATGATACCCTCTTTGCCACGAGGAGTCCTTCTTCTATTCGATGTCTGATGAAATGGTATTTTCTGTCGATGTGTCTGGATCTCCCGTGATCCCTTGGTTCCTTGGCTAAGGCAACTGCACTTTCACTATCACAGAAAATTTCCATTGGCTCTTTAATAGCTGGTACAACTCCAAGGTCTCCAATGAAGTTCTTCAGCCATATCGCCTCCTTTGCTGCCTCGCTAGCTGTTATATACTCTGATTCGCAAGTTGAATCAGCCACTGTCTCTTGCTTGGAACTCTTCCAAGAAATTGCTCCTCCATTTAAGGTAAAGACCCAGCCTGACTGAGAGCGGAAATTATCCCTATCAGTCTGAAAGCTAGCATCACTATACCCTACAACTCTCAAGTCCTCACTCCCACCGAGGGTAAGGACCCAGTCCTTAGTCCTCCGTAGGTACTTGAGGATATTCTTTACCGCAGTCCAGTGTGCCTTGCCAGGGTTCCCCTGATACCTGCAAACCATGCTCAAAGCAAAGGCTACATCAGGTCGAGTACACGTCATAGCATACATGATCGATCCTACAGCCGAAGCATAAGGTATTCGACTCATTTCTGCTATCTCAGCCTCAGTACTAGGGCTTTGTGTCTTACTCAATCTGGCATTACTCTGGATGGGTAAGTCTCCTTTCTTGGAGTCCTGCATGCCGAATCTCTTCAACACCTTATCCAAGTAAGTACTCTGACTAAGTCCAATTAGCCTTTTACTCCGGTCTCTCAAGATCCTTATCCCTAGAATATAGGCAGCTTCTCCTAGGTCCTTCATAGAGAAACACTTCCCAAGCCAGGACTTAACTTCCTGCAGAGTTGGGATGTCATTTCCTATGAGTAGTATGTCATCCACATACAATACCAAAAAGGTAACTATACTCCCACTAGCCTTGACATATACACAAGATTCATCTTCACTCTTAGAAAAGCCAAATTCCTTGACTTTCTCATCAAAGCAAAGATTCCGTCTGCGAGGTGCTTGCTTTAACCCATAAATGGATTTCTCAAGCTTACACACTCTATTAGGGTACTCTGTGTTGACAAAACCCTCTGGCTGACTCATGTAAACATCCTCAGCCAACTTTCCATTAAGGAAAGCGGTTTTGACATCCATTTTCCATATTTCATAGTCATGAAATGCGGCTATGGCTAACAGAACCCTAATAGACTTAATCTTGGCCACTGGAGAAAAGGTCTCATCATAATCAACTCCCGGAGTTTGTGAGAAACCCTTTGCAACCAGTCGTGCCTTATAATTGTGTACATTACCATCCATGTCGGTCTTCGTCTTGAAGATCCATTTGCACCCTATAGTCTTACGACCTGGTACATTCTCAACCAAGTTCCAAACTTGATTGTCATACATGGACTGTATCTCGCTGTCCATTGCTTCTTTCCACTTGGCTGACTCAGGGCCTGCCATGGCTTCCGCGTAACTGTTAGGTTCATCCAGACCTATCAGTGTCTCATCACTGATAAGTGTATCACCTTCCGCAGTAATATGGAATCCATAGTAATGCTCAGGTGCATTCCTAACCCTTGTGGAACGCCTCAGAGGTACAGACTTGTCAATTGGCTTGTGACAACCCGAAATTTCTATTCTGTACAACATGTCAATTCAATAGAAGTCAAATCAGTTACAGTTAAATTTTCAGACTTTTTGGATTAAGTTTGATTATTTTAGGATTTACACTTTAGGAGATACCAGGAGAGAGGATGCCCTAGTGTTATAGAGCAACACTGTTATTCCTCAACTTCAAGAAATTGGAGTTTACTGCCGGAATAAAATATTTTCAGCCAAAAACCCATAAATTTGGAGTATATATATGACACTTGTCATTTTATGTCATTTTTCCAAATTTCTCAAGAACAAAAGCAAATCCTCTCAAGTATCATCCCGGGATTTATTCCAAATCTCGATCTAGTAAGTGTTTTCAACCATTTCAAGTTAGTAGATCACTTAATCTACTGTTTTAACACCCTTCTAACCGTGAAATCATTCCAAAAGGTTGATTCTTCCATTTTCACTAAGAACACCAAGAACACACACTAGTGTTCTTGGCATTTTGGCTCATTTCAAGCTTCCATATAGTAAGTACTTCTATCCTAGAGTGTGTTTAAGCTTGCTATACTTCATTATAACATGAAAACATCCAAGAAACACCAAGAAAATGGTGTTTACGGTCCAAGAACATTCTTGAACCGTAAACCCATTTTAAGGGACCAAAATATCCCTAGTCCCTTCCTAAGCCTAGGTAACTAACTTGGATCCTTACCTTGATGTTTTAAGGACTTGAAATCATCAAAATACCAACATCCATAAGGGTTTACGACTGTAAACCCAAAGGGATGTGGTCTTTGGGCCGTAAACTCCAAATAGGAGTGAAATGGTGCCCTAGCTTCTTCCTTAGGCTTATACTTCAAGTGGAAACACTTCAATGGACTTAGAAACCTTCAAATCTTCAAATGGTCATAAGAGGGGGAGTTTACGGCCGTAAACTCTAGGGTTTACGACCGTAAACCCATTGGGTTGAGATCACAAAACCGTAAACTCAAGTTAGGGTTTCTTTTGAACCCTAAACCCTATAGCATTGTTCTACAACACTTAGATGCATTCCTTGGGACTTATAACACTTACATAAGGTGTTTAACTTGTCTTAGGATGTCTTAACTTTGCTAATTAGTTGTTTAAAGTCTAATTAGATACATATATGTTGTATTTATATGTTAAATAGGATCATTGTGTGTGTACAAGTCTTCACTTGACACCTAGCAATCCTATTTCTTCAGTTCATCCAAACCACCAACTACAGGTGAGTTCATACCCCTTAATTAACCTTTTAAATGTTTTTAAATGCTTTTATGGGGGGGGGGGAATACAAGTTGAACAATTATAGTTATTATATCAATCACATGTGATTAATAACTACCAAGCAAATGGTTTTCTTACTTTTCAAACTGTTTATCAAACTGTTTTACCTCAAACTGTTTAACAAACTCTTTTATTGTCAAATACATTTATCAAACTCTTTTAACTTATATTATGTGTATCTATATAGATATAGTTATATAAGTAGGATTGGAAGGACTTAGGTCTGCTAGTCTACCCTGCTTCCTGTTCTTGTTTGATTATGGTCTTAGGGTATCAACGTTAGTTGTCCGAAGGTCGTTTGAATCCTAGTTATATATTATGTATATGTATATAGATATAAAAGGTTTTCCTTCATTCAAGTCCATGCCCTTGGGTAGCAAGGGTATACAAACAGATTCATACATTGCTAGTAAGCTACCATAGGGGTAGTTTAGGAAGATACTATTACTAGAACGATGAAACATACAATGAGTCAGTTCATACATGAGTCAATACATATTATAATGAGAAACAAACATGAAACAGAGTGATGAGAAACAAACATACAGGCTAGACAGAGAAAGAACACACAATACAGCTAGCACACAATTCACATAACATTTACATTAATACATTTATGTGAGCCATTAAACAGGGCATGGCACTACCTGCCATGACTGTTTTTGTATCAGAATCTCCTTAATTGGGGAGCGTATGAGTTTGTGTATAGATCTATACTGGATTGACTATCCTACACCTTGCTGCTCGCTACAGTGGGACTTGCAAGTCTACGGGTGCCAAACGTCATTTTTGTGGCATCTTACATTGTCACTTTACTATTGAGTCGGTAGCAAGATACAGGCCGATCACATGTTACCTTAAAATATACAATTGGCTTAAGGTAGTTAGTACAGCAGTAGTTTCATAATACTACATTAAAGTACTATAACATTTTCCCTTTACATTTTACTTTGTGATTTCACACAATAAACAATAATGTAAAAACTATATTTTTGGTTAATGATAGTCGGATTTGGGAAAATACTCACTTTTACAAAAGATACACGCACATACACTAGATGCCTTGGTAGAAGGCTACTTTTAGTAGGAAACATAGGGTTTTCTAGGATAGTTCAAACAAATACAAAACTTTTACAAACACACAGTACATCTTACAAAACATCTTACAAATGCTTTCATACAAACACATACACTAATATACTTATGAACTCACCAGCTCTAAAGCTGATAAACTCTTTCAAAATAACTTGTATTCTCAGGTCACCAGTAGACAGGTACCAGAGCCAAGTCCTGAGAAGATGGAGCTCGTTCAAGACTCATCTTATATTTTTGATATATATTGTTTTGGTGTCTTTAAAACTTAACGGAACACACTTGTATGAAATTATATTATTAATGCAATGGATGATGTTGTTGCTTGTTTACTACTTGCATTGTTGTGATACTGTACATGACGTCCTCCACCCCAGAACGTTTCCGCCGTTCATTTGGTTTTGAGGGTGTGACAGATTGGTATCAGAGCATTGTTTATAGTGAATCGAGTGTATCAACCCATAAAAGATGTACGAACTATAAACACAAGCGGGATTTAAAATACTCTGATAAAGAGTTTATACTTTAAATAATAAAATATTTAATAAAGTATACATACCTGCATTCATACTAAAATCAGTGTCACTAGGACAGAACAAAAGTATTACGATTGTTGGACAGCACAAGAAGACTTAGAGACATATGGTCAACCCTGGGAAGATATAGCCTGATCAACTACATTATCCGAGGAGTGATTAGCATGTGCCTAAGTGTGGTTGTGAGGTTGCAACAAGTCTAAAAACTTACCAACACTTCTACAACAAGAACAGTAGAACAAAACATTAAACTTAAAATACTATAGGAGTTTTGTGTTACTATAATTACTTATTCGAGAACTAAAGGTCTTTATTAGTATATCAATGGTTGTTTAGTGGATACACTAAAGTTATATGTACTAGGATGTCATAGACTTAGAATCTGTGATCTTTGCCTTACTTCCTGTTCCTTGTTTGGTTGTGGGCTTAGGATTAGGGTCACTTATTCGAAGGTCTATCCCGTCTGTGTGACATATGACTGGTATGCTTTAAACAAGTATTGAGGCAACTGATAAATATCATCTTATAATTATTTATTTAGTTAGTTAGTTTAATTTAGTTATTTCTTATATCCCTTTTCTCGCGTAGATTTAATGGCTGAATTTTATCTTCCCGGAGACCCGTACTATCCCAACCACGACAACGCAGAATGGCTGGAAGAAGAACCAGAAGATAATCACCCAATCCATTTGGATGATTATGAAGCTGAAGGTTTTTCTGATGGTTCCGACTCGGAGCCAGAAGTCAACAACCATCCCCCAGCTATTCAAAACCCAAACCCTCGTCCCGCATTTCAAGGACCGACACCTTTGTGGGCCACAAACTTGAATAGGTGGAGTCAGGAACAAGGTCAACCTTTTCCTTACAATGGAGACAGAAGCTTCTACAACCTCACTGAGGGAGGTTCAGCTGATAGGGTCCTACCTATCATGGTTCGTAGGATTGCTCGGAACACCGAGCAGGGTCGAGCGGCTATCGACCGGGTAGTAGAAGTTGATGCAAATTCTGGTGTTAATAATGTCCGCATTCGCCAGCTGGAGTCCGCTCATGAAAGGGCTCAGGTCGGTAATGCTCTTCTTCAAAGAGAACTTGCTGAGACCCGAGCCGAAGTCAGGGAACTTCGAGCTCAACAAACAAGGACTGATAGGCGCGTAAGAGACATTAAACGTCTGCTTTCGGATTCAAGGGCTCACTCAAGCAGTTCTAGTCGTCGTTAGAATCTTACCGACTTCTCTTTTGGATATAACTTAGTTATGTAAAAACTTAAGTCTAATTTCCTATCCTTATAAATCTTAGACCTGCTAGGTTTTGATTAGGTAGTATGCTGTCAAAATTTTCCCATCTTGGTTGATGTAAGACCTACTTCTAGGTCATTTTTCCCCAAACTCATTACATCTGTAATTCCAATATCTTTGACAGATATAAAAATCTAATGGAAATTATTATCCAAATGCTTTCATCTTCATTCAAGTATTCCATTTGATTATGCTGTTGGGCTATGGAGAGTTAGTCCATGAGTCATTCTCATCAATGTTCATGTCAAATTCTTATCAATGTCTTATTCATTCTAAACTTTCAGCTAAAAGATGCCTCCACGTAAGTCAACAAGACGTAATCCCCTACCACCACCTATTCCTCAATTTGATACAGCAGCCCTCAATGCTGCTGTAGCTGCGGCTGTGGCAACAGCCATGGCTGAATATCATTCTTCAAGTTCCACTGGAGGAGGGACTCCTATTCCAACAATACAGGTTGAAACCCCTGTGCGCTCGAGAGAGTGCTCCTACAAAGATTTTACAAACTGCAAGCCATTATCCTTCAGAGGAACTGGCGGAGTCATTGTACTCTCACAATGGTTTGAGAAAACTGAATCGGTTTTCGCAATCTGCTCCTGTCCAGAAGGGAGCCAGGTGAAGTTCGCTGCTTGCACCTTTGAAACCAGAGCCCTAACATGGTGGAATAGCCATGTTAAGTCACTATCTCTTTCAGTGGCAAATGATATGGGCTGGGATACTTTAAAAGACCTCATGATTGAGGAGTACTGCCCGAGGGGCGAGATCCAAAAGCTGGAGGAAGAACTTTGGCGCCTAACCATGAAAGGCACCGACATCGTAGCATATACCGCCAGGTTCTGTGAACTGGTGGCCCTGTGTCCCAACATGATTCATACAGAGGGAAAGAAGATCGAGAGGTATATATGGGGGCTGGTGCCGCCATACCAGGGAAATGTTTTGTCATCACGCCCTACTACCTTTGATAGTGCCAAACGACTGGCACAACAGCTAATTGACCACGGGATCCGTACCCCGGCCGCAACAACTACCCTAACCATCTCAGAACCCGCCAGAACCGCAGAGTCCAAGCGGAAATTATGGGATGACAAGAAAAAGAAGAAGGCTGCGAAGAAACAGCAGATGGTGGCAGTTCATAGTGCGACAGCACCTGCCACTGCTGCTACTCCAATAAAGCAGTATTCTGGAAGTTTGCCTTTATGCAACAAGTGCAACTACCATCATATGGGAGCCTGTCGGGACATGCAGTGTGTAAACTGCAACAGGAAGGGGCACACAGCCCGTTTCTGCAAATCTCCGGCGAGGCCAATCACCCAAGTCCCCGGCGCTGGAGTGGGCCAAGCTTGCTACAATTGTGGCGATGTGGGCCACTACAAAAGGAACTGCCCCAAGGCAGGGACTGCCGGTGGAGTAGGAAGAGTTCTGGCTATAGGTCATGAGAAGGCGGTTGCCGACCCCACAGTGGTCACTGGTACGTTTCTCCTCGACAACTCTTATGCTTGTATACTATTTGATAGTGGAGTGGAGAGAAGCTTCGTGAATCAGAAATTTGCTCATTTACTTAAGCAAAAATCACGAGCACTCAAAGAGCCGTTCACAGTAGAAATGGCTAATGGGAAGACAGAGAGCACTAGCTGCATATACATAGGGTGTACCTTAACTTTAGATAGCCATTCATTCTCGATCGATCTCATGCCAGTCTCAATTAAAAGTTTCGACGTCATCATTGGCATGGATTGGTTGAGTCTTCAGCGTGCCGACATCATGTGTTACGAAAAGGCAGTCTGCCTTAATCTTTCGTCTGGCGAAACCATAGTAGTTTATGGTGACAAACCCGGCACAAACCTTCGTATCATCTCGAGCATTCAAGCTCAGAAATTCTTGCGAAAGGAATGTCGCGCATTCCTTGCTCATGTTGTCGATGTGAGCCAAGCAACTAAATCTATTCAGAACATTCCAGTAGTACACGACTTTCCCGACGTCTTTCCAGAAGAGCTACCAGGATTACCTTCGCAACGACAAGTCGAGTTCAAAATCGACTTAGTTCCAGGGGCTACTCCCGTAGCCAAATCGCCTTATCGTCTAGCACCTGCAGAGATACAAGAACTAGCCTGTCAACTTAACGAACTGCTCAGCAAGGGCTTTATAAGACCGAGCTTCTCACCCTGGGGAGCTCCAGTCTTGTTCGTCAAGAAGAAAGACGGATCTTTACGTATGTGCATCGACTACAGGGAGCTCAACAAACTGACCGTCAAGAATCGTTATCCTTTGCCTCGGCTAGACGATTTATTCGATCAACTTCAAGGGGCGAATTTCTTTTCTAAAATCGACTTAAGATCCGGATATCACCAGTTACGAGTGCTAGGGGAGGATGTTCCAAAGACAGCCTTCCGAACTCGTTATGGGCATTACGAATTCGTAGTGATGCCGTTCGGATTAACAAACGCGCCCGTTGTATTCATGGACTTAATGAATAGGGTGTATCGTCCTTACTTGGATCAGTTTGTCATCGTCTTCATCGATGACATACTTATCTACTCTCGTAGTAAGGAAGAACATAGTCAACATCTGCGACAAGTCTTAAAAACCCTGCGCGTGGAGAAGCTTTATGCGAAATTCTCGAAATGCGAATTTTGGATCCGCCGAGTCGAATTCTTAGGGCACGTGGTTAGCAAGGAAGGAATACACGTGGACCCTTCCAAAATTAAAGCCATTGAGAGCTGGTCAGCACCGAAGACACCTACAAAAATTCGTCAATTTCTAGGCCTCGCTGGCTACTATCGCAGGTTTATTCAGAACTTTTCCCGCATTGCGAAGCCTCTTACAACACTTACCCAGAAGGGCGTATCCTTTGACTTGGAAGAAAAGCAGGAGAGAGCGTTCCAAACGCTCAAACGAGCCTTGTGCACTGCACCAATACTATCCCTCCCCGAAGGGATAGAAGACTTCGTTGTCTATTGCGATGCATCGAACCAAGGTCTCGGATGTGTTCTGATGCAGCGAGGTAAGGTCATCGCCTATGCCTCGAGGCAGCTGAAAACACATGAGGTCAACTATACGACGCACGATCTTGAACTAGGAGCAGTTGTATTTGCTTTGAAGATCTGGAGACACTACCTGTATGGTACAAAGAGCATAATCTTTACGGACCACAAGAGCCTACAACACATATTCGATCAGAAGGAGCTTAACATGAGACAACGACGGTGGGTCGAGCTACTCAGTGACTACGAATGCGAAATTCGTTATCATCCCGGCAAGGCCAATGTAGTAGCTGACGCCCTAAGTCGGAAAGAATATTCTGGTCGTAAAGTCAAGTCATTGACTATGACTATCCATTCACACTTATCCACACAAATACAGGCGGCTCAGCTCGACGCTTTGAAACCTGAAAATGTGGCTAGTGAATCCCTGCGAGGGATGGATAAGAACTTGGAAGTCAAAGGTGGCGGATCTTATTATCTCATGGATCGGATCTGGACCCCGAAACTAGGTGGTTTCAGAGACTTGGTCATGAACGAGGCACACAACACTCGTTATTCCGTCCACCCAGGTTCATATAAGATGTATCTGGATCTTAAAAAGTTATATTGGTGGCCTAACATGAAAGCAGAGATTGCTACCTTCGTAAGTAAATGCCTTACTTGCGCAAAAGTCAAGGTCGAGTACCAGAAACCCTCAGGTCTTCTACAACAGCCTGAGATCCCGGAATGGAAGTGGGAGCCGATCACTATGGATTTCATTACCAAGTTGCCCAAGACAATGGGTGGACTTGATACCATATGGGTCATCATCGACAGATTGACCAAGTCCGCGCACTTCCTACCGATCAAGGAAACAGACAAGATGGAGAAGCTTACCAGAACATACATAAGGGAAATTGTACGATTGCACGGTGTCCCTATATCCATTATCTCGGACAGAGATAGTAGGTTCACTTCTAGGTTCTGGCAGTCGCTACAAGGTTCCTTAGGAACTAGGCTGGATATGAGTACAGCCTACCATCCGCAGACAGACGGGCAAAGTGAGAGGACTATCCAAACCTTGGAGGACATGTTACGAGCCTGTGTGATTGTCTTTGGGAAAGCATGGGATACTAATTTACCCCTTGTCGAATTTTCCTACAACAACAGTTATCACACAAGCATAAAGGCTGCTCCATTCGAGGCCCTCTACGGCCGAAAGTGCAGATCCCCTCTGTGCTGGGCTGAGGTGGGTGATACCCAGTTAGCTAAGGGACGAGTTCCTGAAAGCACTCTCACAGGTCCGGAGATCATACGGGAAACGAAGAAGAAGATCGTTCAGATCCGTGAACGACTGAAAGCCTCCAGAGACCGACAGAAAAGCTATACTGATAAACGAAGGAAACCGTTGGAATTCCAGGTGGGCGACCATGTTCTATTGAAGGTCTCACCCTGGAAGGGCTTGATACGCTTCGGAAAGCGTGGAAAGCTAAATCCAAGGTACATTGGGCCTTTCGAGATTCTTGCCAGAATCGGCCCTGTAGCTTACAAACTTAACTTACCGAGCGAACTCAGTAACGTACATTCTACCTTCCACGTCTCGAACTTGAAAAAGTGTCTGTCCGACGAGACTCTTGTAATCCCACTCGACGAGATCGAGATCAACGAGAGCCTCAACTTTGTGGAAGAACCAGTAGAGATCATGGACCGGGAGGTCAAGCAAACGAAACAAAGCCGCATCCCGAGAGTGAAGGTTCGCTGGAACGCCAAGCGAGGACCTGAATTCACTTGGGAGCGAGAGGATCAGATGAAACTGAAATATCCTCGTCTTTTTACTTAGTTATTTGTAACTACTTATTTGCTTAAATTCTAATTTCGGGACGAAATTCCTTCTAAGGAGGGGATGATGTGACAACCCGAAATTTCTATTATGTACAACATGTCAATTCAATAGAAGTCAAATCAGTTACAGTTAAATTTTCAGACTTTTTGGATTAAGTTTGATTATTTTAGGATTTACACTTTAGGAGATACCAGGAGAGAGGATGCCCTAGGGTTATAATGCAACACTGTTATTCCTAAACTTCAAGAAATTGGAGTTTACTGCCGGAATAAAATATTTTCAGCCAAAAACCCAGAAATTTGGAGTATGTATATGACACTTGTCATTTTATGTCATTTTTCCAAATTTCTCAAGAACAAAAGCAAATCCTCTCAAGTATCATCCCGGGATTTATTCCAAATCTCGATCTAGTAAGTGTTTTCAACCATTTCAAGTTAGTAGATCACTTAATCTACTGTTTTAACACCCTTCTAACCGTGAAATCATTCCAAAAGGTTGATTCTTCCATTTTCACCAAGAACACACACTAGTGTTCTTGGCATTTTGGCTCATTTCAAGCTTCCATATAGTAAGTACTTCTATCCTAGAGTGTGTTTAAGCTTGCTATACTTCATTATAACATGAAAACATCCAAGAAACACCAAGAAAATGGTGTTTACGGTCCAAGAACATTCTTGAACCGTAAACCCATTTTAAGGGACCAAAATGTCCCTAGTCCCTTCCTAAGCCTAGGTAACTAACTTGGATCCTTACCTTGATGTGTTAAGGACTTGAAATCATCAAAATACCAACATCCATAAGGGTTTACGACCGTAAACCCAAAGGGATGTGGTCTTTGGGCCGTAAACTCCAAATAGGAGTGAAATGGTGCCCTAGCTTCTTCCTTAGGCTTATACTTCAAGTGGAAACACTTCAATGGACTTAGAAACCTTCAAATATTCAAATGGTCATAAGAGGGGGAGTTTACGGCCGTAAACTCTAGGGTTTACGACCGTAAACCCATTGGGTTGAGGTCACAAAACCGTAAACTCAACTTAGGGTTTCTTTTTAACCCTAAACCCTATAGCATTGTTCTACAACACTTAGATGCATTCCTTGGGACTTATAACACTTACATAAGGTGTTTAACTTGTCTTAGGATGTCTTAACTTTGCTAATTAGTTGTTTAAAGTCTAATTAGATACATATATGTTGTATTTATATGTTAAATAGGATCATTGTGTGTGTACAAGTCTTCACTTGACACCTAGCAATCCTATTTCTTCAGTTCATCCAAACCACCAACTACAGGTGAGTTCATACCCCTTAATTAACCTTTTAAATGTTTTTAAATGCTTTTATGGGGGGGGGGGGGGAATACAAGTTGAACAATTATAGTTAGTATATCAATCACATGTGATTAATAACTACCAAGCAAATGGTTTTCTTACTTTTCAAACTGTTTATCAAACTGTTTAACAAACTCTTTTATTGTTAAATACATTTATCAAACTCTTTTAACTAATATTACGTGTATCTATATAGATATAGTTATATAAGTAGGATTGGAAGGACTTAGGACTGCTAGTCTACCCTGCTTCCTGTTCTTGTTTGATTGTGGTCTTAGGGTATCAAGGTTAGTTGTCCGAAGGTCGTTTGAATCCTAGTTATATATTATGTATATGTATATAGATATAAAAGGTTTTCCTTCATTCAAGTCCATGCCCTTGGGTAGCAAGGGTATACAAACAGATTCATACATTGCTAGTAAGCTACCATAGGGGTAGTTTAGGAAGATACTATTACTAGAACGATGAAACATACAATGAGTCAGTTCATACATGAGTCAATACATACTATAATGAGAAACAAACATGAAACAGAGTGATGAGAAACAAACGTACAGGCTAGACAGAGAAAGAACACACAATACAGCTAGCACACAATTCACATAACATTTACATTAATACATTTATGTGAGCCATTAAACAGGGCATTGCACTACCTGCCATGACTGTTTTTGTATCAGAATCTCCTTAATTGGGGAGCGTATGAGTTTGTGTATAGATCTATACTGGATTGACTATCCTACACCTTGTTGCTCGCTACAGTGGGACTTGCAAGTCTACGGGTGCCAAACGTCATTTTTGTGGCATCTTACATTGTCACTTTACTATTGAGTCGGTAGCAAGATACAGGCCGATCACATGTTACCTTAAAATATACAATTGGCTTAAGGTAGTTAGTACAACAGTAGTTTCATAATACTACATTAAAGTACTATAACATTTTCCCTTTACATTTTACTTTGTGATTTCACACAATAAACAATAATGTAAAGCTGATAAACTCTTTCAAAAATAACTTGTATTCTCAGGTCACCAGTAGACAGGTACCAGAGCCAAGTCCTGAGAAGATGGAGCTCGTTCAAGACTCATCTTATATTTTTGATATATATTGTTTTGGTGTCTTTAAAACTTAACGGAACACACTTGTATGAAATTATATTATTAATGCAATGGATGATGTTGTTGCTTGTTTACTACTTGCATTGTTGTGATACTGTACATGACGTCCTCCACCCCAGAACGTTTCCGCCGTTCATTTGGTTTTGAGGGTGTGACATGGCTCAACAGGAGTTTCCTCCTCAAGTTGAGTGCTAGGGTTTGAAGTTCCTTCACCACTTGACTCTTGAATTTCTTCAAGGTCAACTTGCCTCTCACTGTCTCCTTGGCTTATAAACTCTCTCTCTCGAAAGAAAGCCCTCCTAGCTACAAAGACCACATTCTCACTAGGTCTGTAGAAGAGGTAACCAAAGGATTTATGTGGGTAGCCGATGAAAATACACCTCTCACTTCGAGGTTCGAGCTTATCATGAGTCTCGCGTCTCACGAAAGCCTCGCAACCCCAAATCTTAATGTGGTCTAGTTTGGGTACTTTACCAGTCCACATCTCATGAGGAGTTTTGGCAACTTTCTTTGTGGGAACTAGATTAAGGATATGGGCGACAGTCTCTAAGGCATACCCCCAAAATGAGATTGGTAGCGGAGCTCGACTCATCATAGTACGAACCATATCCAACAAGGTTCGATTACGCCTCTCAGCTACACCATTCAACTGCGGTGTCCTGGGAGGTGTCAATTGTGAGACAATCCCACATTCCCTAAGATAGTCGAGGAACTCTGAACTAAGATACTCACCACCTCGATCGGATCGAAGCATCTTAATGTTCCTGCCCAATTGATTCTCAACTTCCTGTTTAAACTCTTTAAACCTCTCAAAAGTCTCTGACTTATGCTTGATTAAGTAGACATATCCATATCTACTGTAATCATCAGTAAAAGTCAAATAATAACGATTAGCATCCCTTGTGGCATGTGTGAAGGGCCCACACACATCCGTGTGTATAAGATCCAACAAACCTTCACCCCTCTCACAAGAACCTATGAAGGGTGACTTTGTCATTTTTCCAAGTAAGCATGATTCGCAACTATCATCTGACTTTAGGTCAAATGACTCCAAGACTCCATCCTTTTGGAGTTGGCCTATGCGTTTCTTGCTTATATGTCCAAGACGACAATGCCATAATGATGCTTTATCCAAGTTATTATCATTAACAGAATCAATACACAATACATTATTTCCTAAGTTATCAACCAGAAATACAGTTTCATACACACCATCACAAGGTAATGCTTTAAAATAAAGAACATTATTAAAGAAAGCATTAATCGAACCAGCTTCATTATCAAATGAAAAAGGTGAAACCTTGTTTATACAATGCATGAAAGGAAATAATATTTCTTGCCATTTCTGGCGAATAACAACATTTATTCAAATCTAAACTAAACCCACTACTTAGCGATAAAGTATAAACTCCAATCTTGGTGACAGGTAAAGCTTTCCTATTCCCCATGATTAAGTTTATTCTTCCATGCTCCACATTCTCACTTCTTCTTAGTCCCTGCAAATCAGAACAAATATGAATACCACAACCGGTATCAAGGACCCAAGAGTTAGAATGGGGTGAGTTATTAGATAAGATAGTGTAAATACATGCATGGTTGGGTTTAACTTTCCCATCCTTCACATCTTGCTGGTACTTTGGGCAGTTCCGCTTCCAATGTGACTTTTCATGGCAATAGAAGCATTCAGCCTCTTTAGGGTCAGAAGAAGGAGTGACAAAACCTTTCTTGGTTCCACTTGAAGAAGAGCCATCAAGGGTCCTAGCCTTGGTACCCTTCGAAGAGCTCTTCCTCTTCTTCCCTCTACCTTTCCCGATTGCCAAAACCGGGGCGAAGTTTGGAGTAGGAGTGTTAACAACCGACTTACCCTTAAGACCTGTTTCTATGGTCTTGAGGAGTCCCTGAAGTTTGCTGAGTGTGACCTCTTCCTTATTCATGTGATATGTCATTCGGAATTGATCATAGCACGATGGTAAGGAGTGCAAAATGATATCTATTGCAAGCTCCTCAGGGAAGTTCACATTAAGCTTCAACAACCGATCCACATACCTTTGCATTTTCTACATGTGGCTCGTGACGGATTCCCCGTCCTTCATCATGGTTGTTATGATAGAGCATATGATTTCATACCTCTCTTGTCGTGCACTTTGATGGTATCTTTCCATGAGATCTTGGTGCATTTCAAAAGGGTAGAAGTCCTCATAGGACTTTTGGAGTTCCGCTGTCATGGTGGCCAACATGATGCATGCCACTTTTGTAGCATCCCTTTCATGTGCCCGGAAGTCAGCGATCTCCTGGGGAGTTACAGTGGTCTCATCAATCTCCTTAAGCTCCTTGTCAAGGACATATTCTTTGTCCTCGTAGCGGGTAATCATCCTGATGTTTCTGATCCATTCATTGAAGTTGGATCCATCAAAAGTGACTTTCCCACACAAGTTCATAAGGGTAAAGGAGTCATTAGGATTAGAGCCAGAAGCAGCATTGTTTGAAGACATCTAAAAGAAGAGAACAAGATTAGTTTAGATATTAAGAGAGTCCTTAATAAAACACCCAAATGTAATATTAAGGCTAGGATCCAATCACAATATATTATAACTTAGAAGAGGTATGCCGTAATCCAAGCTATAACATATTTGAAAGGTAGGTGAATGACGATTCACCAATTTCCACCATGAAAAACGAAATATAAATATTAGGTTTTTAATTGGTTCTTAGAAATTCCTAGATTCTTTTGAGATTCAATGAACTTTTCAAAGGCATGTTTCAATCTCGAGTGTGCCCTCCAAGTTTTGTGACTGGGATACCGAGGATCACAAAACGAGGTGTGAAGTAACCATGCAAATCACTTGGTACACTCAATGTTTATTACTCAATCGATGTGCCGGTTAACCACACGAGCTCCACCGACCTATAATAAAATTTAAGTCACCCTTTACCTACCTTGTTAAGTCCAAGTTAGTGTGTCGGTTAACCACACGAGCTCCACTAACGACTTAAACAAAGTGTAAAGTGTAATTTCATGGATTAGCACCTTATTCACATTTTCCTAAAGTAACTAAGATTGGGAATTTAATAAAAGCATTTAGTTAATTTATAATATTCATCATACTTTTAATGAGAATTTATAAGTCCTTGTCCGACCCGTTCGGCTAACGACCCTCCACCGATCAAGTAAGCGGTGGGTGAGAGTGGACACCCATTAAGTTGCCATTTTATAGGCAACAACCTTATACCCCCCTTATAGACCGGCTTCGTGAATGAGGCGTACTAGCGGTAAGACGACTTGACGTTATACATATATATATTAGTAACTTATAATATTATAAAGTATAAGGGTTGAATTTTAACTTTTAAAATTCTAAGGGTTGGAACTAAAGTTTTAATCAAGACTTTACATGTTCCAAAACTTGAGGGCAAGTTTTGTAAACTTCCAAAACTTTTCATTTGTTATAACTTATGAATTAATTGAGTAATAAAAATGAAGACTCTTCATTTTTATAACTCTTGTGTTCTTTTAATGGCTTTAATAAAAGTGAGACTTTTGGTTTTCCATAACTTGAGGACAAGTTATGGACTCCATTAAAACACATTATGATCATGAATTAAACTACCATGAAGGTTACAAACAATTCCTATGATCATCTAATCTTCATAAGTTCAAGAACATGAATATGAACACTTTCAAGAATCAAAAAATTACACTTAAAAAAAACTTGTAATTTTAATAATTGCCATTGTAAATGGATTAGCATAAACATTACACCATCTAAAACAAGCTTTAAAACATCAAAACAGTTTAGGGTAATGTTTCTAGTCCATTTCCAGCAACAAATGTGCAAACTTTCATACGAGCAGAAAACAGAAAAACGATTTTTTTTCAAGCTGTTTGCACACAAAAAAAAACAACAAACGAACCTGGCTCTGATACTACTGATGGGTTTTGAGCATTCTAACACTTCCTAAGTGTACATGCAACCCTAATAACCTTGGATCTATGTTTGTCTAATTATCATGCAAAGTTGAATTCCAAGGTTATATTCCTATCTAGCATACATGGGGAACAAATTTTAACTTGCATGAAAGATAGAATAACTTACCTTGTTGTTGCTTATGATCCTTGAAACCTTGTGAGCCTAGCACCCCAAGTCTAATGCCTTAAATGCTTCACACAACACCAAATGCTTTTGGAATGACTTTAGAGAGAATACACACTTCTAAAATCGGCCTAGCCCTCTTGTTTCTTATGTGTCGCCGATTTTGGTGGAGAACATGTTGCTTATATAGTGTGTCACATCTAGGGTTACACCATGTAAACCCTAATGTGGCATGACTCTTCATTTCCATGACCCATGGGGTTGTAACTCCCATGGAGCCTCCATGGAGCATTCAATGGGTTTAACCCAACTTGATTATCCATGGAGCCTTTTAGCCCACTATACAAGTTATGGATGATTTACATGATCAACCCATATATTTAATTAGTCATCTTTTGATCACTTAATTAATCCTAGATTAATTCTTGATCAAATATATCTAAATAATACTATTAATATATTAGAACTTATAATATATTAATAAACCACAAGTGTTATTTCTCTCATTTAGTCTATCCAAATGCATGATGCCATGCAACCCAAATGGACTATGCCGGGTCGGGTCAAGTACATACCAGAAATCGTTATGGACTTACACACCTTATCCAACACTTTCGTGCAACGCCAACTGCTCTCTCTCTCTCTCTCTCTCTCTCTCTCTGACGCTGATGATGATATTAATTGACATGAAGCATCATGTCGATGAGTCCAGATATGAAAGAGCTGTGTTTGGACTTGCTTTTCTGGACACAAATCTATTCTTTCTGTGTCAGCCTATCTCAGTTGCAATAGGATGACATGAGGCTAGGTAACGTGGCACGTCTAATTTTCGTACACGCTCTCACTTCTCCACCAATTCCCATCGTATATTCAAAGACTTCTTCAACAAGACAGTGCTCCTTATCGCTTTTATCACAGATCACAATGAATTGAAACTTCGAGTTTTGTCTTGGTGACTCTTATAACTCGTAGGTTACAAGGACTGGATGCCATTAACTCATTGGTTACAAAGATTGGTTCTTTTTCTTCTCTTGTTCTTGGTCAATATGAAGCTTGGAATCTATCTGCAATACTTTAATGATTAAAGGCATATTCTCTCCTTGTTTATGTGAATAGTCTTTTATGTTGATGTATCTGTTCTTGCCTATGTATTCTTTTATAAACAATATTGGAGGGCATATATCTTGGAAAAAGGAAACTACTTTATGGCCTTTGAATTCAAAAGATATACTAAATCTGGTCTTTACTACATTTCTCAAAATACTGCACAAATTTCTCCTTTAGAAAACTACCTTGGTTGACTAAATTTTTTGTTTTATGCTCTTATTACTATTTTTTTTATTCGTACCATATTAAATTAATTAAATGTGAATTTTAAATTCTAGACTGAAAATTAACTTCATGATACAGAAGATGAACCACTTCTTGTTAATAAGTTGAAATTGTTTATGATTCACATAGATTTCACCTCAGCGTGATTGAAACATTGCATTATTTCCATAGACCCTTCTTTATAAAACTTGACAATTCATTGTGATATACTACACATTGATAAAAGTTTGAAATTTTGTGTCTATGGTTAGTATATGTACCATAGGCTATCACATGCATCAATCGCTTTTTTCCCTTAAATTCTTCTTAAAAGCCTTATGATTCAGCGTAACATACCATATGCTAATGAGAGCTTGAAAAAATTGTTTCGATGGTTAGGATATCTACCATAGCTCACACGCACCAATCTATTCTCTCCTTACTTTCTTCATTAGAATTTTATAATTCAACATATGAAACCAGATGCTTATGAGAATTCAAAAAATATATGATCATGGGTATATCACGTCCCATGATGCATTACATGCACCTACCCATTCTCTCCCAACAAATATTCTTTTCAAGAAGTTGATGATTCACTATATTAGCCATACACTGATAAAACTTCAACACTCTATGCCGATGGGCACAATTCGTACACTGATGATTCTTATAATAATCCTAGTCTCTCCCTTTTATAATCATCCACCTCTCTCCCTTTATAATCATCCTATTCACTATATAATCATCCTACTCTCTCCCTTTATTCTTATAATAAAAGAAGCTGATGATTCAACGTATGAAACCATACACTGATGAGGCTTCGCAACACTATGTTAGTGAATGATAGTTCAAACCCATGCTATCAGGAGACATCACAATCTCACTACATTGTTAGCTGCAACTCTGATACGCTGGTAGTATTATTCTAATACGCAGACTGCTTCTGCTGATATTTCACGTTGTTGACGCTTTGTCTTACTCATTCACTTATCTCAACGGTAACTTTTGGATGACAATTAAAGATTTGCAATAATACCTTGAAATACGAGATTTTTACGGTGCCACTTTCTCCAATCATGATTACCTGAAAGGGATGAAAATTCAACTATAAATTAGGAGAACTCTCTCTCCTATGTCAGTTTTAAAACGTATTCAAGAAATCAAATTTCTCTCGAAAAAAATTCTCTCAATCATCATCTTACTCAAGTTTTCATCATGTCGAAGGTTCTCCATGTGTTTTCTCCTGATGCTAATGTGGTCAAAGGCCCTCATGCTCCTGATACTCAGATTATCATTCAAGCAAACAATGTTGCATTCTCCGATGTTATCTCAATTCAGTACAAGAACTCATGGATTGAAGACTTCGTCAACTACGTCAAAATTTGCGTTCTTCGCTATACGTTCTGTAATTTCCCAAAGCTATTCTTCCCTAAGCAAGTATGTGAGTTCTACTATTCTTGTTATGTCTATTCTACTGCTCAAACCATTACCGGAACCATTGGAGAAGGTAATTTTAGGGTTGTTATCAATGCTCCATCTTTTTGAACTTCTCTTCATCTTCCGCAATTAGAAAGCTATTCTTAAACCCCATTTGAAGAAACATGCAAGTCTATTCCTTCAAGATTGGGGTATAAATTCTCTCTTCAGGGTACTACTCGTTGTCACACCCCCGAACCAGACGACGGAAACGTCTGCGGGCTTGTGCATGACTTCATCTTTAAATATCATTACAGTGAATATAAATGAAACATAACATCATCATCACCATGCATAATTTAATACAACTGCCATTGTTTACATCAAGTACAATCTTTTAAATTACATGACCAAAACATTCACTGAATGACGTTTAACAGTACACAAAACAAAATCCCATATTATTGATGATTCTTCTGCCTAACGAGTCCCTGAGAATACAAGTTATTTTGAAAACGTCAACATATATTATGTTGGTGAGTTCATAAGCATGTTTGATTGAAAAGTTTTGTATAGTTCGTAAAGCACCAGAAAATCTGATATTTTCTGTAAAGTGGTTTGAAAATAATGTGTCAAATCAAGTATTAATGCATGTGTGTTTACTGCTTTTGAAATGTATAAATAAACAAAAATGTAATCCAAATAGAAACCCTATATTTTTCTGTTCTAAGTGGAAGGTAATGTATAAATGTATTTATCCCAGAAAATCCGATATTTTCTGCATATAAAAGTATCGTAATCATAAAATCCCATGACCGAGTATCGATGTATGTATGTTTTTAGTATCGTCTAGATTTGTATAAATATACCGAAATCTTTGATGAAGTTAGTCTCTAAGTGAGCCGTTACAACCATGCTTGACAATGACTAATTCGCCTGTCTTGACCTTTTCAGGCGCCGATTTTGATGTAGGTAAGGTTTGTCGCCCTAGTCTGGCCTAGTCTGGCTGTAGCGAATAGCCAAGGCGTGGGGGTCACCCCGTATAGATCTATACACAAACTCCCGCTCTCCCTCCAGGAAACTCTGGTTATAACTACCGGCTACGATTGCACACTCAAAGGTTCCAACCGACAAGTCTCACTAGATTCTCAACCTTTCATACCATGTTTAATGTTTACGTGTATGTTGTATGTTTTCATATCCAAAAGGTACATATATATATATATATATATATATATATATATATATATATATATATAAGTATACGAAGTTCAATAATTATGTAAAGGATAGAGTTACGCTCTACTAAGCAATGTGAATTTCAGTCCAAGCCCAATTAGCATGTAAATGGACCACAAAGGCCCAATAACATGTAAGAGGGTAATTTGGGCCCAATAGGTATGTAAATGCACCACCAAGGCCCAACAAACATGTGACCCATAACTCAGGCCCAAATTCACATTTAAATGGGTCGCAAGGCCCAATAAACATGTCATGGAAAATAGTGGGCTCAATATACACTTGAATGGGCCCTTAAGGCCCATTGGCCATGTAATCTGAATATTAGGCCCAATAAAATTGTTATCGACATATTTCGTTCATTCGTTATTGTTTCGTTGTTTGTTTTAGTTCAAAGTTTGCCAAATTGACTATAAAAAGTCCTCTTTTTGTAAAAACGACGTTCTTGGCCAATAAGCCTCAAATTTTCAATTAAAGCCCAAACTTTTGCAAAATTAACACTTTAGTCCATAACTTATAAAAATTTGTAATTTCGTCCAAAATGTTTAGATATTCATGGTTTTGGTCCAAAATTTATATTTTGACATTTATGGCCCAGATTTGCAGAAAAGGGCATTTTCAGCCCCTTGTTTGTAAAAATTTACACTTTCGGCCCAATTTTGATAAAAGTTACATTTTTGGTCCCATTTAGAAATAAATGTTATTTTCACCCCTAAATTTGGTTTATTTACATTTATGACTCAAACTTTGGTCAAATAACATTTTTAAATCCCAAAACTTTCATTTTTTTCGCAAATTTGGGCCCAAAACCGTGAGGCCCAAATGTTTGGCTCATTAGGCTAAAATTTATATTTGTGCCCCTTTGGAAAGCATGTCTATCATAAAAATCCATTTTTATACAAGTAGGACCTGTTTGATCCTTATAAAAACATAGATGTCACTTTTTGCCCTTATCTATTGTTTTCTTGACAATTTTGACCCTTAATAAGGTTTTTGCCTTAAATTTTTATATCTTCAACATATAAACACTTTTAACTTGATAATATGATGTGTAAGGTGTCTTAGTTCATAAATCTTAACTCCATGTTACTTATGATGTCGAGATTTGTTAAGATCTAACACATTTTTTTTACAAAATAAACTAAGAAATCACACAAGACATGCATATAACACATAGATCTACACATTTTACTTGTATTCTCCCCCAAAAATCATGTAAAAACCGAAAACAAGGGGGTATGAACTCACCTTTTCTTTGATGTTTCAATTTTGAAAAAGAGATGAAGAGATTTTTGGTCCTAGCAACACCTTGAAGTAGTTTTCGAGCTTATGAAGTTTCTAAGGTGTTAGATATCGAAATGAAGCTTCATAAAAGAGTGTTCTTAGCTTAAGGATGGAAATCAAAGACTTAAGTATGATAACAACTTACCAAAGAGTGATGATCTAGATGAGAACCTCTTGAAGTATACTCTAATTCTCGAAAATTTAGAGGAAAATGTAGGAGTTCTTGGGAGCTTCTTTAAGAGATTTTTGTATACAAGAAAGAGTGTTTTGATGGTTTTTGGATCTCCTAGCCGAGAGTTAAGAAGAATAGGAGAAGTAGGATCCTTGGTCATTACATGAAGGGTTTGGCATGGAGATATGAGAGGTAATGCATAGATTACCTTCATATAATACTTAGGTGTCATGTTTAAGAGAATCCTTCATTAATATCTTTCTTCTTTTTTTTTTACTTGGGCCGAAAATAGGCAAAGGAGAAGGGAGGTAGATTAGCTTGGCCTATTTCTAGCCTTGGTTCGAAACTATAAGGCCCAATAACTACTTTCGGCCCATTGGGCCTTCAGGGTAGTTCACGGCCCAAAATAGCATAAAAGAATGGATTTATGGCTTACTAGGGTTAATTGGATTTGTTATGGCCCAATAAGGAAACCCTAGCCATAATGGACTTAAACCAGGATTCTTAGGGTTTTCAGCCCTTAGTTGAACACATGAGATGTATTTGAACGAGCATAGAGTATTATATTCTCTTAGAGTACAAGCTATTACACTAGGTGAATGATTACATGAGAGTAGAATTTCCTAGCAAAATGCTAGTTGTGACATCATCCCCCCGTTAGAAGGAATTTCGTCCCGAAATTCTTTCGAAAAATAGGTTCATGAATGAGAGAATAGGTGAGGGCACTTTTGCTTCATCTGGTCCTTGCGTTCCCATGTGAATTCCGGTCCATGCTTAGTGTTTCATCGAATCTTCACAATCGGAATGCGACTTTGTTTAGTACGCTTCACTTCCATGTCCATAACTTCGACCGGTTCTTCGACGAATCGAAGATTCTTGTTTATCTCGATCTCTTCCGAAGGGAATGATAGGAGTCTCATCTGATAGGCACCTTTTCAGTTTCGAGACGCGGAACACGGGGTGCACGTTGCTGAGTTTGGCAGGTAGTTGCATATTCTGAAGAATCCGTCTTCTTGACGAACAAGACCGGAGCTCCCCCAGGGTGAGAAGCTTGGTCCGATGAATCCTTTGCTCAACAATTTTCTTAATTTGACTGGATAACTCCTGAATTTTGGCGGGAGCTAACCTGTAGGGTGAATTGGCAATTAATGTGGTTCCCGGTATGAGGTTGATTCGAAATCCAACCTGTCTTTCTGGGGGTATTCCCGGAAGGTCTTCAGGAAATACATCCGGAAATTCGCATGCCACTTGGATGTCTTTAATGTTTACTTCTTCCTTGTCCTCATCACCACATGAGCGAGAAGTACATAGTTCTTCTTGTGCAGGCACTTATGTGCCTTGATGCACGAAATGAGATGAAAATTGGCGCTAGGTTTATTACCATAGATTATTAGAGTTTCGTGATTGGGAGGTGAAGGCAAACGGCCTTCTTGCGACACATAGTATCAGTATGGTGGGGGCTTAACCCAACCATGCCGATTATCACATCGAAACTCCTAATATTTACTGGCATCAAATCTATTAGAAATGAATGATTGTTTAGTGTTAAGGTGCACCCTACATAAATATCTTTGGTTGATTCGGTTTTTCCCATTAGCTATCTCCACCGTGAAGGATTCATTTAGCTTCTGGGGTTTTTTTTTAGTAAGTTCTTGAATTTGTTACTAACGAAGCTTCGGTTAGCTCCACTATCGAGTAAGATGCAAGGGGAAAGAGTTGTTAAGTGGGAACGTACCAGTAACAACCGTCGGGACTTGAATTGCTTCGCCTTGACCTAGGGTTAGGACCCTTCCTGATCCTCATGCCCCTTGATTGTTAGCCTTAGGGAAATTACGTCGGAAATGGCCGGTTCCTCCACACCCATAGCAGGTATGACTGGACCCAACGTTGATTTTGTTGTTACTGTTGTTGCGATTGTTGTTGTTGTTTGGCTGCTGATTCTGTTGTGGATAAAATATACAGTATTTGGCGGTGTGACTCTTTCGGTTGCATCTATTACAATACGGCTCCCGACAGGCTCCCTTATGATGGAAATTGCACTGGTTGCATTTTGGAAGGCTTCCAGCATATGGTCTCGCTGGTGTTGATGTAGTAGGTGTCATGGTCGTATAGACAGCAACAACATGTTCCTTCTTCGAGAACCCTTGAGTTGGCTGTCCCTTCCTCTTACTGCCGGACTTTCGCATCCTACTCTTAAGCTTGGGGTTTGGAGTGCCTTGATGAGCTGTCACTTGTTGGTTTCCGTGCTCATTCCTTCGGCTGGAGTTGTCGACGCTATTTCCACCTCTATTTGCGTTGTTTGTGTTGAGTTCTGCCATAGCAGCGGTTACTGCCGCTATTACAGCAGCTTGAAATGTAGCAGAGTCCATTTGCAGGAGCAGTGTCTCGCGGGTGTGTTTGTTATTTATGTGGGATGTCATTTTCCTAATGCATGATGATAAGCCAGATCGTAAGTAACGATCGTCATTCCTGGTTGTACTCTATAAATTTTGCATCTTGGCGTATGATTCTCATTGTTTCCATCTACATCCCTATGATGTATTTACGGTAGTAGGTAATCGCAGTTTTTGCACAAATTTTAAGTCTGTCCATAGAGTTTATAGATTATTTTGGATTTTGATATCCTTGAGTAACTAGCGGCTTCGAGGGTTCGGTTATGCATATAATTGAATTTATGCAATAACATGAAATAAAGATAGCACATAATTGTTTCATTGGTAAGTACCATCTTGGTACACAAAAGAGAGTCATATCGGATAGTGGGGGGGGGGGGAAGCTGCTCCTAATCGTGGTGAAAGTGTCTGGTGGTGGTGCTGATGAAGTGGATGCACCCTGGAGATGAGCTACCTGTCGCTCGGTGTCTCGTAGTCGTGCCTCCCAAACGGACTATCTCGTTTGGAAGTCTCCAATTGTTTCCTGTGTTTGTCTATCATCTCTCTCAACAGCAGCTCGCATTTGGTCCGTTTGTTCTGAGGTGTCGTAAGCTTGGTTATCAATATCTCGGGTGCGCCAGACCATGACTGGGAGGGCCCGATCAGCTGGTACTCTATGACTAAGATCGAAGAAACCTCGGTTCCTACCGTAGTGTGGTTGTATCCCCTGTTGGTAACTCCATCTCCAGATATCGTTTGCCCATGGGGGCGTGGGGCCATCGAGGCCCATACGGTAAGTCGGTACTCTGGCCATGTATGGAGGATTGATGACCTCGGACTTTGCATCCGAGTCATCATCATCATCGCCCTCGAGCTCTTCCTCTTCGAGGTTCACTACTGGCTCGGCGGGTTCATCTGTAAGTTCTACTTCGTGTTCCTCCTCTGGTTCTTCCTTTGAGTCTTCTTCTAGGTCAAGCCACCCTGCATTCCCCTGACTAGGGAGATAGGGGTCTCCTGGCTAATGATGCACGTCCATAGTGTATAGCACGAAGGGGTATAAATACTAGAAACAAATAGCACACCAAAAATACTCCTATAGTATTTTAATTTTGTTTAGGTTTCGTTCTATAAGCTCTTTGGATAATTAAATGGTAAGTTTTTGATTCATTGTCCATCACGATTACTCCCGAACACATGATGGTCGTATTTTGAATGAATGTAGTTGATCAGGCAACATTCACCCCCAATACGACTACATAACTGCCTGGGTTTAATAGCGATGTTCAAATCCTCCAAGGACTTTTACTGTTCTTGTTGTGTTATTACTCTAAAATAGACGCATAGGTATGTATTTTAATTATTATGTTCAGAGTAGTTTAGTCCCATTGTATTTATAGTTGCATATCATGTATGATTAGATATGCTAGTTCACTATAAAAAATGCTCTGATACCAATCTGTCACACCCCCGAACCAGACGGCGGAAACGTCCGGGGGCTTGTGCGTGACTTCATCTTGAAATAGCATTACAGTGAATATAAATGAAACATAACATCATCATCACCGTGTATAATTTAATACAACTGCCATTGTTTACATCAAGTACAATCTTTTAAATTACATGACCAAAACATTCACTAATGATGTTTAACAGTACACAAAACAAAATCCCATATTCTTGATGATTCTTCTGCCTAACGAGTCCCTGAGAATTCAAGTTATTTTAAAAAATCAACATATATTATGTTGGTGAGTTCATAAGCATGTTTGATTGAAAAGTTTTGTATAGTTCGTAAAGCACCAGAAAATCCAATATTTTCTATAAAGTGGTTTGAAAATAATGTGTCAAATCAAGTATTAATGCATGTGTGTTTACTGCTTTTGAAATGTATAAATAAACAAAAATGTAATCCAGATAGAAACCCTGTATTTTTCTGTTGTTAGTGGAAGGTAATGTATAAATGTATTTATCCCAGAAAATCCAATATTTTTTGCATATAAAAGTATCGTAATCATAAAATCCCGTGACCGAGTTTCGATGTATGTATGTTTTTAGTATCGTCTAGATTTGTATAAATATACCGAAATCTTTGATGAAGTTAGTCTCTAAGTGAGTCGTTACAACCATGCTTGATAATGACTAATTCTTCTGTCTTGACGTTTTCAGGCGCCAGTTTTGATGTAGGTAAGGTTTGTCGCACTAGACTGGCCTAGTCTAGTTGTAGCGAACAGCTAAGGTGTGGGGGGTCACCCCGTATAGATCTATACACAAACTCCCGCTCTCCCTCCAGGAAACTCTGGTTATAACTACAGGCTACGATTGTACACTCAAAGATGCTAACCGACAAGTCTCACTAGATTCTCAACCTTTCATACCATGTTTAATGTTTACGTGTATGTTGTATGTTTTCATATCCAAAAGGTATATATATATATATATATATATATATATATATATATATATATATATATATATATATATATATATATATATATATAAGTATACGAAGTTCAATAATTATGTAAAGCATAGAGTTACGCTCTACTAAGCAATGGGAATTTCAGTCCAAGCCTAATTAGCATGTAAATGGACCTCAAAGGCCCAATAACATGTAAGAGGGTAATTTGGGCCTAATAGGTATGTAAATGGACCACCAAGGCCCAACAAACATGTGACCCATAACTCAGGCCCAAATTCACATGTAAATGGGTCGCAAGGCCCAATTAACATGTCATGGAAAATATTGGGCTCAATAAACACTTGAATGGGCCCTTAAGGCCCATTTGCCATGTAATCTGAATATTAGGCCCAATAAAATTGTTATCGACATATTTCGTTCATTCGTTATTGTTTCGTTGTTTGTTTTAGTTCAAAGTTTGCCAAATTGACTATAAAAAGTCCTCTTTTTGTAAAAACGACGTTCTTGGCCAATAAGCCTCAAATTTTCAATTAAAGCCCAAACTTTTGTAAAAATAACACTTTAGTCCATAACTTATAAAAATTTGTAATTTCGTCCAAAATGTTTAGATATTCATGGTTTTGGTCCAAAATTTATATTTTGACATTTATGGCCCAGATTTGTTGGAAAAGTGCATTTTCAGCCCCTTGTTTGTAAAAATTTACACTTTCGGCCCAATTTTGATAAAAGTTACATTTTTGGTCCCATTTAGAAATAAATGTTATTTTCACCCCTAAATTTGGTTTATTTACATTTATGACTCAAACTTTGGTCAAATAACATTTTTAAATCCCAAAACTTTCATTTTTTCGCAAATTTGGGCCCAAAACCGTGAGGCCCAAATGTTTGGCTCATTAGGCTAAAATTTATATTTGTGCCCCTTTGGAAAGCATGTTTATCATAAAAATCCATTTTTATACAAGTAGGACCTGTTTGATCCTTATAAAAACATAGATGTCACTTTTTGCCCTTATCTATTGTTTTCTTGACAATTTTGACCCTTAATAAGGTTTTTGCCTTAAATTTTTATATCTTCAACATATAAACACTTTTAACTTGATAATATGATGTGTAAGGTGTCTTAGTTCATAGATCTTAACTCCATATTACTTATGATGTCGAGATTTGTTAAGATCTAACACATTTTTTTACAAAATAAACTAAGAAATCACACAAGACATGCATATAACACATAGATCTACACATTTTACTTGTATTCTCCCCCAAAAATCATGTAAAAACTGAAAACAAGGGGGTATGAACTCACCTTTGCTTTGATGTTTCAGTTTTGAAAAAGAGATGAAGAGATTTTTGGTCCTAGCAACACCTTGAAGTAGTTTTCGAGCTTATGAAGTTTCTAAGGTGTTAGATCTCGAAATGAAGCTTCATAAGAGAGTGTTCTTAGCTTAAGGATGGAAATCAAAGACTTAATTATGATAACAACTTACCAAAGAGTGATGATCTAGATGAGAACCTCTTGAAGTATACTCTAATTCTCGAAAATTTAGAGGAAAATGTAGGAGTTCTTGGGAGCTTCTTTAAGAGATTTTTGTATACAAGAAAGAGTGTTTTGATGGTTTTTGGATCTCCTAGCCGAGAGTTAAGAAGAATAGGAGAAGTAGGATCCTTGGTCATTACATGAAGGGTTTGGCATGGAGATATGAGAGGTAATGCATAGATTACCTTCATATAATACTTAGGTGTCATGTTTAAGAGAATCCTTCATTAATATATTTCTTTTTTTTTACATGGGCCGAAAATGGGCAAAGGAGAAGGGAGGTAGATTAGCTTGGCCCATTTCTAGCCTTGGTTCGAAATTATAAGGCCCAATAACTACTTTCGGCCCATTGGGCCTTCAGGGTAGTTCACGGCCCAAAATGGCATAAAAGAATGGATTTATGGCTTACTAGGGTTAATTGGATTTGTTATGGCCCAATAAGGAAACCCTAGCCTTAATGGACTTAAACCAGGATTCTTAGGGTTTTCAGCCCTTAGTTGAACACATGAGATGTATTTGAATGAGCATAGAGTATTATATTCTCTTAGAGTACAAGCTATTACACTAGGTGAATGATTACATGAGAGTAGGATTTCCTAGTAAAATGCTAGTTGTGACACTCGTGATCCACCTAAATACACCCTCTGTCACTGCTATTGTGCAAGATGGACATATTTATCAGGAGTAATTAGAAAATATCTTGGACATAAGATGGGAAGCTTAGACTATCTAAACCTATTTGATCAACGAATCTTGTACGCCATGGCTTGCAACAAAAGACTAGATTTTGCTCAACTGTTCTTTGATCAATTGATTGAGTGTGTCACTGGGAACAAGAAGCCAACATATGTTCCTTATCCTTGTTGGCTTGCACTAATTTTACCTCGTACTCAAGAAGGTTACAATGTCAATCATGGAGTTCCCATACCAATTCCAACTCTTTCATCACAGATTATCAATGTTGGTCCATCTGATGGAGATATGCATCTTACCCAGAGTATGGAGAATTGGATTGCAAATCCCTGTGTTGTTGAAACTTCTGACTCTGAAGAAGAATATGATGAGGGAATCAATGAAGATGATGTTGATGATGAAGAAGATGAATTTGACGCTGATATATAACGCCTCTGCTTAAGTAATGACTAATTCTCCTGTAAGAATGAACCAACACATCCTCTTCTCCTCGACTTCTACTTCATCAACAACTCTATGTGCATAAGATATAGTCCAAGACGGATCATCTCCACCTCAAATGGAATCTACTGATCCGTTGACCCAAGATGTGAATTCTCCAAGATCAGCGTCTCCTTCTCCTCAACATGCAACTGTTCCACCAATCCAATTGCTATACAGACTTCTGCTACTTTTCAAGGGGAGTCTAGTTCCAACTTTCAAACGACTGTGCTCTCCCAACTCTCCTTATTGGTGAAGATGACTTAGTCTCTTGGAGAAAAACCGACTATGGTTGAAAGTGTTGTAGGTGATATCAAACGATCAATAGCTTTGGTCAATAATGATGATGATGTGTTGATTAAAGACACTCCTCCTGCCTCTCCAGGTGATGATCAACCTCCTCCACCTCCACCAAAAAATAATCCACACCCATCATCACATGACAATAATCAATCTCCTTCGCCTTCAACAAATCCTCATCCTCACACTCCCTCTCCACCTCATGACACTCCTCGCCAAACTGATGATGCCAAAATGGGGGAGAATAATCAACAACTGGTATTGATAACTACAATTTCATCACATGCTGATCAGTATGAATCAAGAAAGGAGGATAATCAAGAACAAATGGTTGTCTTTCAGTCTGAAGCAATGAATGATGAACATCCAATTCCAAATACTAATGATCAGTCTGAAACTGATGAGTATGAAGGATATCTTGACTTAGATTTTATGGCACAAATTGTTGTCCCTTTAAGCGTTATTTACCATGATGCATATTCTGAGAAGGAGGTTCCTCAAGGAACTAACAACGAGATTGAGTCTGATAATGATCAGCTCAATCCAAGAAAAAGAAAGGTTTCCTTCTCAGGGGAGCAAATAATGTTGAGTTGGAAGTTCCTCATCCGCTGGTGGTTCTTTAGCCCCTCCTCCCAAGAAATGCAAGTTAAGAGTTGAACTGGAAGACTTAGTTACAGACTGGTGTATGACTGTTGAGAAGGTTAGACAAATTATGTTGTAACATAATGCTTCTGTTAGAACAAGAAGAGATGAACGTCGAACTATCAAACTTGCTTAGATCCTTGCATCCGTTGATGCTCAAGAGGCCAGTATTCAACGTTTCAATATTGATGTGGCCAAACAAAACAGTGTCTCTGTGTTGAATGATCGAATACCGGAATAAATTTGGAAATGTTCTAAGTCGAAGATATCAACTTGATCCCATCATCAAAGTTAGATGCACCAAACCCAAGAATGAATCACTCAAGATTCCTTTGGCCAGGAAGAATGTTGAGTATGAATACACTGAAGTTATATTCGCTCATGAGCTGGTCAAATATGGCTATAGCGAATGGATACAGATTCAGGAGATAATTTCTAAACACAAAAGTGTTCATGCTCAAGAGGTAAAGTTGGCAATTCTATTAGAATACATACGAGTTGATCGAAAGATTCTTAACAGAAAAGTAAATCAAAAAAATCAATGCAATGATCAAAGTGGTGTCGAATGATTAATAAATGCCTTAGAAGAGCTCAATAAAGAACTTCTATTGTAAAGGCAAGTAGGGCAAAACAATACAATCGATTCTCTAATACAGTGCATGCATGCACTATTTATAATCTAACCCTAGCACATTAAAAACCGGGTGGACAAGCCCAACCCATTACATAATGGACTATTATAGTACAAAACATTATTGACACAACACAAAGTATCCCAACAATCTCTCCATTTGTGTCAATAAGGAAGGTAGATTCTTCAATGCGGTTGGCGTTACTGAGCTATAAACAGTTTCAACATTATACCCAGTAGAGTCATGCAAACCAAGATGTGCCAGTTGATCATGTCTGAGAAACACTTCTTGTCCCCAGCACTGTTCGCTTTACACTGATTCATCAACTACAAAATATATTCCAAACACGAAGTGGAATAGAGATGCTTATCAGGCAGAAAGAAGCAAACTATATGAAAATAAACATCAGGTCTCTCTCGTATTTAGAATGCCATACACCGGCCATCCTTTCGTATTCTCCCCAGCCTCATCTTGTCAAAATCTTCTGGAGCTTCCTTGGGGAACACTGTTGGCTTCTTTCGGAGTACTACTGCAATCTCTACATCCATCTTACCAACTTCTTGGATGTACGATACTAACATCCTTTTCAGATGTGCCACGATTGGTTCGAATTTCTTTTCATCCTTTAGCATAAGATGTAGCAGAGAAATCCAATCATAAGGGTTCATGCATGTTAAATCTGCTTGTAAACTCAAACACCGAACTTGTAGCTCTACATGGCACCTTGAAAGAAGCATTTACGAAGCTTTCGGTTTCAATGGGGCCAAAAACCTTCACCACCATTATTTTCTTTGAGCTCCAGGTTTCGTATTGTGGCTTCATGTGCTTTAGTTAAAACGAGAAGAGCATCTGATCACCACCATTATCAGTGAGAGAAGCATTCGCAGTTTTGTCAAAACAGCAAAAAAGAAAGGCCTTTGGAGTAATTGACAGATCAAGTTGCGAATCAGGAAAGTTCTCTAAATCAAACGATCCAACAGGTTTTAGCCAATAAACGTTTTGATTGTCGATGGCTTCATTCAGAATTCGTTCCATAGACCAGAGAGGAAAAATAGTTTTTTGAGCTTTCAAAGTTTCCTCAGCTTTACGAACTGCCTTCTCTCGTGCTTCATCCTCCCTAGCAACTTGCAGGTTTTCATCAAGTTCAGTATCACGAGATTTATGCTTAAGCTTCTCATTTCCATCCTCTTGCTCATCATCATCATCATCATCTATTACCTTTTCTTTTCCTCTTGATTTTGATCCCGAAGCTTCATTACCCTTCGGATCATTTGATTTTGGCTTTACTTCATGTTCATCACCACCACCAGTTGTTTTCACAACACTAGAAGTTCTTGCAGGTTCTCCCCCTTATTTTGGAATAGAAGATTCTGAAACACCCTGAATTTTGTCAAGCATGGAGATGATGGGCTTCAATTTCTCTGCAAGATGCTGACGAATAGAAACTGTGAGAAGAGAATCACGAGACTCAATAACATTATGCAAGTCAGCATTCACATCAGCAACACAGCTCTTGAGTACAGCTTTCTCAGATTTGAGATCATCAATCTGTTTATTTGCATAGGATAACTTCACATATATTACCTTCATCTTTTCTTCTTTGAGTGCAAGTTAATCCATGAGTTTGTTCTCTATGGCCAGATCTTCCTAAAGCTTTTCAATTTTGGAGGAGATGGATGTCTGGAACTCCGTATTGTCAGCCTGGACTTCAGTACAAACTTGTGTAAGATCTGCTTTCTCAGTTTGGAGTGTAGAACTAAGGCCAGTGATTGCTTTGTTCACAGCTGCTGTGTTTGACTCAAAAAAAGTTTTGAAATCACCCTTGAAAGTGGTAACATCAGAGAGTAGTTTTTCGACTTTTTCGGTTGTTTCCTTGCAAGTTTTCACTGAATCCTCCACAACTTTGTTTGATTTTGCAAGGTTCGCAGCATGCTCTTTCGTCAAAATCTCAAGAAGAGCCTTGTGAGTTTCAAGAGAGTATTCTGAGCTGGCGGAGGACTTGGATGAATCAGTCAGAAAATCCAGCTTTTCTTGAAGAAGCTTGAACTGATGTTTGGTCATGGGAACATCATCGTCGTCACTTTCTTGTTAAACAGTGAAAGGACTGTAATGAAAGTCTTCAAAGTTATCCTGATCATCACCGAACACAGTATCCGGATCATCTGTTTGTAGAGGTGAGATACGTGGAGAAAACGGACCAACAGTGACACCAGAAGCACCTGCCCCCGTATTAGATACGTTGACAGTAACTGGAGGTGTACTCGTGGCATTTTTGGTTGTTGTAGTGGACTCAGTGAAGAGGGGATTTGATTGCACAACAGAGATCTGGGGCTACGATAATACGAACCTCGAGCTATCAGATAATACGACATTTGAAGTATGAAATATTGATATTGTTGCTATCACCGAACCCTCTACCACAGTAATATTGAGGTGGTTGATAGCTTTCTGAACAATAATTGCCCAAAAATGAGCACAAGATATCTCCGAGTGATGAGTGACAGGAAGAGTACTTTGGACCAATTAAGCCCAAAGGATTGAGCCATAATCTAAGTTGATTCCAGAATAAACACCATAGAGGATAGTAAGAAAGAGCTTACTTGAGCTGTATGAGCCCGTGGTCCTCTCTAAAAAACTCTTGAAAATTAAGGTAAATAGCCCATTCCACATAGGAGGAAGATTGGGCTTTTTGAACTTGAATAGAACAGCTAGATACTCCCTGTAACCCATCTGGTAGAACATCTCAAGCATGGCAGAAGAGGAGATGGATTCTGGTTCGATCAAATCCCTAGATAATTGAAATCCCTGTAAACGACTAAATCGTGACTTGGTGATAGAGGTTTGCTGATTACCAAGCTCAAAATAGATGGCAGAATCATTCTCTTCATAACGTGAAATTGAGTAAGCCTTGCATAGAATAGACAAAGGAACATGCTCTGTTTTTGAAAGAGTGGTAGCCAAGGGAGAATGTCTGAGGCACTCGATCAGCGGTTGTAGAAACGCATCATACTTGGATGGATCGAGGTCCAAGATAACATTCTAGTTAGCCTTCATACCCAACAACCCTGAAAAAGCAGTCGGACCGGCAGTAGATGGAGTGTCTGATGAAGTTGCCATTGCAATCGATGGAGAAGACGATGAACAGTAGGGAGAGAAAGCTTTGCTTATGCCGAAAGTATGAATTCTTTGAAAGCGGTTAATAGGAATGACGCTCTGAATCTCCTTATATACGTAATTAGTGGTGAGAGAAAACCGGCGGTTGGCACTCCATTATCCCTGAAAAAGCGCCTAAAAAGTGTGACAGGTTGATGTGTGACAGACGTGTGTCACGCGGCGTGATGTCAGCAAAGTTTGAAATTTTCACGCGCCATTATCGCAATCTTATCCCTTAATTTTTGTCATTTCTATTATACCCTTTTGCACTAGATCGCCATTTTCTGAACTCCGAATCTAATAGTAACAATTAGAACAACAAACCAGACTTTTGGAAAATCACAAGGAGTATCATGCAAGAGTGTGCCAAAGATAAAAGAAATAAAGCAAGATATCTAAGGGATTCTAGTGATGTCAATAAGGACATGAAATAGTTGGATCCTGGGCAACGATCTCTTCCTTCGGAGTCAAGAGAGACTCGGAAGTGTCTGTGTGGTATCCCGATGAATTACGATCACCTATTTGTGGAGAAACAGTGAAAGGCTTCTTTTCAATAAGGCTTAAGGGTGGCTTCATCTTCAACCAAACTCCGAAACTCAACATAAGTACGAACGTTTAGAAGAAGTACTTGTCAGACCACTGTAGCCATAAGAACAAGTATGCTTTGGAATTAATTTGAGTGGCTGGATAATTAAAGAAATCTCAAGAAAAATAAAAAACAGGATCTTATGGGAGGAAACGTCTTAGGTTTAGAACGTCTCAGTAAAATCTCGCAAAAATAAAGAGAGATTTCAAGGTACAAAACAAAAATGTTGATATTCGTTGAATCCATGGTGATAAATCTAGAACATGTTACTTGTTCACCGTTAAATTTGAGATAAGAGTTGAAGTGTGGGTTTCACTCAATTCGTGGTGATAACGAATTTAAGATCATAAAAACAGAAGTTGTGTAACCATAAACCTCAGTGGTAATTTCTGAGAGTCTCAAGGGTTACAAGTGTGAAAATGACTGTGATGGAGAAGTATAGGAGGTGGTTCCGAAGAGAAATGTACCTCTGCTACGAAAGAATGACCAAGCAGTTAACTCTTAACTGAATATGAGAAGAGTAAGGTAGCTCATTGACTTATGTGAATTTTTAGCCTGATTGGGAAGAAACGATTGGTATTATCGATTCATTAAGGCTTCAAGCATAAAGTCTTAGAGGCTTCGGAGAACATACAACAATATGCTTCTAGGGGCACTTAACTAGGCAAAGATTAGGAATTAAATACATGCCCCATCATCCGTAATTGAGAGTGTTATGATATGTTCCTTCAATCCTGCTCAATTATCTATTATTTTTGGTATTTTAATATTTCACTGAAAAAGAAATAAAAATAGAAAATCTTTTTGTATTTTTGATTTTTCTGAAAAATAAATAAAAACAGAAAATAAAGAAAATATTTTTGAGTTTTAGATTTTTTGATAAATAAATAAAAACAGAAAATAATAAAATCGAAATTACAAGTGTACAAAAATCTAAGTAAACAAAATATACAAAGGATATATGAAGTTCTGAACCTCCGAATGAACAGTGGACTGCGAGTCGCTACGAGCGTTCGCGGATGAACAATAGACTACGAATGAACAGTGGACTACGAATCACTACGAGCGTTCGCGGATGAACAGTAGACTACTAATTAGTACGAGCGTTCGGACCAATTCACAACGATTTCTTACAAACTAAAAAGGTAGTTTCGGAACGGATTCAGCTTCAATCATTCCCAAGGCTTGAAGTATTGTATTAAAGGTTTGTTCAGGTAAGGCCTTTGTAAAGATATTAGCCAGTTGATCAACAGATCTCACGAAGTGAATTTCAACATTGCCATCTTCTACATGATCATTAATGAAGTGATACCTCAGTGCAATATGTTTAGTCTTGGAATGCTGCACTGGGTTGTGGAAAATGTGAATTGCACTTTCAGAATCACAATATAAGGGGATTCGCTTCATATTTATCCCATAGTCCCTTAACTGACTTTGGATTGAAATGACTTGCGAGGTGCATGAGGCGGATGCAATATACTCAACTTCAGCAGTCGATAGTGAGACACAGGTTTGCTTTTTAGATTGCCAACTGGCAAGTTTGCCGTTAAGAAATTGACATCCTCCCGTGGTACTTTTCCGATTAAGACCGCATCCACCAAGATCAGCATCTGAAAATGCTTGCACAAAGAACCCTGAGCTAGACGGGTACCAAATTTTGAGCGAGGAGGTTCGTTTAAGATATCTGAAGATATTCTTCACAGCAGTCATGTGAGAATCGCGAGGATTTGCTTGAAACCTGGCACAATAGCAAACTAAATACATAATGTCTGGATGACTAGTAGTTAGATACAACAATGATCCTATCATTTGTCGATATAGACTCATATCAGTTGCTGGTTTGTCCAAAGCCGGTGTTAGCTTTGTTCTGAATGCCATTGGAACCTTCACTTTCGAATCTCCCACCATTCCGAACTTTGCAAGTAAGGTCTTCGTATAAGCCTCATGGTCGTTAAATATTCCCTCTTGACTATGTCTTATATTCAAACCAAGGAAAAAGTTAATCGGACCCATGGAGCTCATCTCAAACTTAGTTTCCATCAAATTTCAGAACTCAGTAGTTACTCTAGGATTAGTAGATCCGAAAATGATATCATCAACATAAATTTGGACGATCATCAGATGGTCATCATCTTTCTTGCAAAATAAGGTTGGGTTGATCGATCCTTGTTTAAGTTTAGATTGTTTTAAGAATCTAGTGAGAGTTTCATACCATGCTCGTGGAGCTTGCTTCAGACCATACACGGCTTTATCCAGAATATAACAGTGGTTCAGATATTTCTCGTTTACGAACCTAGGTAGTTGTTCCATGTAGACTGTTTCTTCTAGTTCTCCATTCAGAAAGGCACACTTGACATCCATTTGATAGACTTCATAGTTCTGGTGAGCTGCATATGGCAGGAAGATGCAAAGAGAATCCAGTCTTGCAACTGGTACAAAAGTTTCTTTGTAGTCTATGCATTCTTCTTGGCAATACCCTTTTACGACTAACGGAGCCTTGTTTCGTATCACATTCCCCTCTTTGTCAAGCTTGTTACGGAACACCCATTTGAGACCTACAACAGATACATCCTTTGGAGTTGGAATTAGTCTCCAAACCTTGTTACGTTCAAACTCATTAAGCTCTTCCTACATTTCTTGCACCCAATCAGAATGATCAAGAGCAATCTTAACATTTTTGGGCTCAATTTTGGAGATAAACAAATTGAACATGCAAAATTCTATTTTGGAGAATAATGCAATTTGATTCGCCTTTAGTTGAGCTCTCGTAAGAACTCCTGAAGATGCTTCTACGATTACTTATGTTTTTGGATGATCTCTGGTCCATTTGGTCAGTGGAGGGTAGTTTGGATCATAGGATGGATCTAGTTCAACATTTACATCTTCAAATTCAGACTGAGCATCCGAATCATCATTTGTATCTGTATTCTCCTCCTCGAATGATGGATTTGGCTCTTTATTTAGAACGGGATTCTCCACCTGGATTGGACTTTCATGATTTACTGGAGGTGTGTAATGCTCCCCCTGAATGGGTGTGCTTGAGGTGGATGTAGAAGCGAAACCCTCCCCCTGAAGTGGAGCATTCGTAGCTTGTGGTTGAGACAGAAAATCAAAGTCTTTCGGACTAGGGGGATCGTTTTCAAGATCCTTTGCAGCATCATCAATGATCTTCTTGAGCTCGTCTTCCATATATCTGCTGCTTTGGATTCTGAAGAAATTACCTTTTCTGGCTTGTTAAAGAGTTTCGTGAACTCCTCGTAGAGATTTGAGAGAGGAATGGTCATTGGATTTGTTACTGGAAAGATCTCCTCAGATTGACGATCTGATTGCTGATACTTCTTTAGATATGAATCATTGAACATGACATAGTAGGTTTCTTCTATCTTTTTGGACTTTTTGTTGAGAACCCTATATGCTTTTGAAGTCAGAGAGTACCCTAAGAAGATCCCTTCGTCTGCTTTCACATCAAACTTGTTCCTTTGGTCCTTTGAATTGAAAATGAAACAGCTGGAACCAAAGACATGAAAGAACTTAACGTTAGGTTTTTGTTTATTAAGAACTTCATAAGGGGTGATGGAGAATCTTTTATTAAGGAGAGATCGATTCTGAGTAAAACAGGCTATGCCAATAGCTTCAACCCATAAGTAAACCGTAAGTTCGCAAACGATAACATGGTCCTTACAGCTTCGCATAGAGAACAGTTTCGTCTTTCAACAACTCTGTTTTGTTGGGGAGTGTAAGGAGCCGAGAAGTTGTGAGCAACTCCCTTTTCAGTCAAGAATCTTCAAACACATGGTTTTTGAACTCCGAACCATTATCGCTACGAACATCCTGAACTAGCTTATGCAGTTGAAGCTCGACCTGCTTGATGAAGTTCTTGAGCTTGGAAGTAGCTTAAAATTTCTGTTTAAGAAAATAAACCCACGTAAATCTGGAAAAATCATCAACAATTACTAATATGTATTTGTTACCACCAATACTCTCGATGGCTGATGGACTACAAAGATCTATATGCAATAGCTGATAGATCTCCTCAGATTGACGATCTGATTGCTGATACTTCTTTAGATATGAATCATAGAATGTGACATATTAGGTTTTTTCTATGTTTTTATACTTTTTGTTGAGAACCCTATATACTTTTGAAGTCAGGGAGTACCCTAAGAAGATCCCTTCGTCTGCTTTCACATCAAACTTGTTCCTTTGCTCCTTTGAAATGAAAATGAAACACAAGGAACGAAAGACATGAAAGAACTTAATGTTAGGTTTTTGTTTATTAAGAACTTCATAAGGGGTGATGGAGAATCTTTTATTAAGGACAGATCGATTCTGAGTAAAACAGGCTGTGCCAATAGCTTCAGCCCAAAAGTAAACCGGTAAGTTCGCAAACGATAACATGGTCCTTACAGCTTCGCATAGAGAACAATTTCGTCTTTCAACAACTACTTTTTGTTGGGGAGTGTAAGGAGCCGAGAAGTTGTGACCAACTCCTTTTTCAGTCAGGAATTCTTCAAACACATGGTTTTTGAACTTCGAACCATTATCGCTGCAAACATCCCGAACTAGCTTATGTAGTTGAAGCTCGATCTGCTTGATGAATTCCTTGAGCTTGGAAGTAGCTTCAAATTTCTGTTTAAGAAAATAAACCCACGTAAATCTGGAAAAATCATCAATAATTACTAATATGTATTTGTTACCACCAGTACTCTCGATGGCTGATGGACCACGGAGATCTATATGCAATAGCTCAAGTGGCTCGATTATTTTGGTGTTGATTATTGTTGAATGACTCTTCCTGCTCTGCTTCCCAAGTTCGCAAGCTGCACAGATATGTTCTTTCTAAAACTTTAGAAGTGGCAAGCCTCGCACATGATCACCTAGCACGATTTTGTTGATATCCTTGAAGTTTAAGTGCGAGAGCCTTCGGTGCCAAAGCAAACTATCGTCCAAAGGTGCTTTCGTAAGAAGGCATATGGCCGGCTTTCCTTTGATAGGATTCAGATTCAATGGATACATCTCGTCTTTTCTCTTGGACTTTAGAAGCACTGTTTTAGTCTTCTTTTCAATGATCTTAAATCCCTCGTCATCAAACGACACTTTCAATCTTGTACCTACAACCAATTGAGATACACTAATTAGGTTGCGTTGCGGGCCTTTCACATAGGCTACCTTTCGAATGGATAATTCCCCATTCGTAATCATGGCGTATCCCTTGATTTCTCCGAGCGAATTATTTTCGTATTTGACTCGACCACCATCCTTCAATGATCTATATTCCTTTAATTCTTCCTTCCTTCCTGTCATATGACGTGGGCAGCCACTATCAATATACCATTCAGAATCAAATTGCTCGTCACGAATCACCTACAAAATTTAAAGAGATTTAGGAACCCAAAGTTTTTTTGGTCCTCGTGAGGCTTTCATAGAAACAAGAAATGTTATTGCTTCATCAACCAAGTAGGATCATTTTACCAAAGTAGAATGCTCTTCTTTTGTAACTTTAAAAACAATAATCATGTTATCTTTAGGATTCCTTTTAAAAGAAGATTTTCTTTGTTTATCTTTGATTTGTTGCTTGGCAACCTGTTTCTCAAACTCATTTTTCTTCTTTTGCGAGTTTGGTTCGGACTTCTTGAAAAGAGTATTAGATTCCGAAACAATCTTTTCTTTACCCTTAACATCTTTTGATGTGTTTGCGGATTTCGAAACATTGGGTTTTGGAACAAAATTAGGTTTTGTCTTCTCCAAAGGTTTCGTTTGTTTTGAAAAGGAAGGTTTCTGAAAAGCTTTTGATTTTGAAACCTGTGGAGACGAAGACTGGGGTTTTGAATGACTTTTAGAATTCGGATTTGAAGAGAATTTCGCATTTGGTTTAGCAGATCTTTCTTGATTAACGAAGTTGGAATTTTTGGATTTCCAAAAACGCTTTCTTTCTGTTAACTTTTTATGATATCTAGCATTTCTTGACGTTTTTGAGCAACAAATTCCTTAGCTGACTTATGAATACTAGCCCTAGGTTTTGTCTTTCTAATAGGTTCATACTATTCGGACGACGTATTTGTAGGAACATTTTTGGTTCTACTCGGACTTCCTTTCTCGTAACTTGAGTTGACCTTGTTCAGTGGTTCTGCCACATACCTTCCTTTTGTTTTCCAAGAGGTCATTTCGGAAATACATTTGGTTTCACCTGCATTGTCTATGGGAGAGGACCAAAAGTACTCGTCACACCCATCAACATTGTCTTCTTCTACAAGGGACAATAATTCGAAGGTCTGATTTTTGTTCAGTCCCGTAGTTGCAAAAACCTGGTTCGGAACAGTTTGAACCTTCGGAAAGATTATTGCCTTTTCTTTCAAAATTTTTGAAGCATTTTCAGAAATACGAACATATTCAATTGAATTTTCAGAAATCAAATTTTTCGTATGTTTAGGTTCACTTTTAACAAATTCAGAACAGTCAACCTCATCCTCCACAGAGATTTCACTCATATCACTTTCGTCATCAAATTCAGATACATTTTCAATATCAAGAGTATTTTCTGAACTCAATTTAGTTCATAATGAGTCAAACTTCTATACAGTATCAGATTTAATCTGCTCTTTATCTTTTTTGCTCAAAAGTTGTTTCAGAATGTCTTTATGTTCTTTGGATTGTATGTATGCTTCGATTTTGTCTAGTCCAATTTTGTAGGATTCGGAGACATCATCAGATGAGATAATGGATTCGCACTTGTAACAGTCTGCATCGATTTCTTCCTCTTTCAATTCGAGGAAGGGCAAAATCATTTTATGGATCTTCTTGCCTATTTCACAGTCAATATGCAGCATGAATAGTATTAAAGTAAAGACGTCTAGCAATCAAACAGAAAATGTTTTGTTGTTTTAAAAGCCCTAAATTGTCTCGTTTCATATAAATCATATCATCCCTAGACATAGACAACTTCAACTCTACCTTCTCAATCCACTTCCGCCTCTCTTCACTCTTTGATGTTACCCTGCTGATTTGATCAATTAATTTAGTATTACATAAACGGGTTCTTTTTAAACTATCACTGAAACTAGAGACTGTAAATTTTAAATCATCTAATTCAGTTTCATATCAAGAGACAGGAATATTTAGAGACTCGAGAATAGAATGTACCTTGTTGATTACTCTTTCACATTCGCTGATCTGCTCTGTGACTGGTTTCGTAGCGAAGCAGTCGTCTGAAGTCTTGTCGCCATCAGTGGCATATCCTCTTTGCCCCGAAACGTCATTGCGAACAGTCATGCACTTTCCCTCGTACTTATGAATATCAGCCTTCTCAACGAAGCATTCACCATGCGTAGGTCTGCGAACCTCTTCATCCTCCGAATCTATCGACCAAACTTCGACTCTACCAAAATCGTCATCATATTCCTGCACTATTAAAGCAGGTTTAGTATTATCAGCACTTTTCCTTTTCTTAAGCTCATCTATATTCCGAAGATAGCAAGCTTCATCCTTATCTTCTTCCTTCTTCTTATCATTAATTCTCTTCAACATACACTCGTTTGCCAAATGATTCTTTCCATGACAATAATTGCAGTCATAGCCAGAATCTCCTACCACCTTGTTATCTTTCATCACTACATCCTTTGGTGAGTTGTTGAAGCTTTCATCCTTCGCCTTGTCAGAACTATAACTTCCTTTCCAATTCCTTTTTTGGAACGTCCAAAGTTCTTCTTTGCAAACTTTATGGGGTTTGACACCATTAGTGCGTATTCCTCTTTTGTGAGTTCGAAATCTGAGAGATCGGACTCCGAATCATCTTCTGCAATCTTTTTGCCCTTCGCAACTAGGTCTAACGAACCCATACCAGAGACAATGTTACCTTCATTTGTTACTTCATCTTCCTGATACCTAATTATTTCTACTAGTTGCGCCAAAGAATAATTCTTGAATTTTTAATGAGCTTTAACTGTGGAAACGACTGCCTTCCACTCAGGCCTTAACCCATTCATAAAGGTAACCTTTGCCTCAATATTTTCCCGCTTCAGGTTGTGCTTATGTATTCTTCTCAAAAGTTGGTTAAAGCAATTGAAATTTTGATCAAGCTTTTCGTCAGGATTCTGGGTAAAAGCCCCAAACCTAGAAAGGAGTAACGTTTGAACTGAATGTTCAAGATCTGCATCACTGGAATAAAGCTCTTTCAATTTGTCCCATATTTCCTTTGTTGTATCACATGAATTAACCAATCGAAACGTGTCTGGTGGTAAGCAAATCTGATAATTCTCATAGCCTTGATATTGCTTAAAAGCTTATCCCTTCCACCTTGAGGAATATTCGTAACCTCAAGAAGAAGAGCATTATACTCGTCTTGAGTTTTGACAACCTTCCTGGTATCAGTGTGAGAGAACGTTTGCTTGGTCGTAGCATCCCATATTAACGTACCATGATCTTCAAGACTGAGCACATAGTCTTAAAAATGCAGTGCCCATACTTCGTAATCTTGTGGAAATAAAATAGGGATTCTGGTTGTGGAACCAATACTGTTGGAGAGGTTAAAGGAAAGAGTATGAGGATCTTCTGAATGGATGTTGTTGATTCACTAAAACCTGTAAGAATCAGATGTGTAAAACTTAGATCGACTTTAAGGAAAAAAATAAGGATCAAGATCCAACGCCTATAACTGATGAAAAACGATGAAAATGACTAGAACAGCTCCAATAAAAGCGGAAATCCAAAAACACTCGATAGAAGAATTGCGTATTGTTTACACAATCTCCTGCTCTGATACCAATTGTTAGAATAAATACGAGTTGATCGAAAGATTCTTAACATAAAAGTAAATCAAACAATGAATGCAATGATCAAAGTGGTGTCAAATGAATAATAAATTCCTTAGAAGAGCTCGATAAAGAACTTCTATTGTAAAGGCAAGTAGGGCAAAACAATACAACCGATTCCCTAATACGGTGCATGCATGCACTATTTACAGTCTAACCCAAGCACATTAAAAACCGGGTGGACCAGTCCAACCGATTACATAATGGACTATTATAGTAGAAAACATTATTGACACAACACAAAATATCCCACCAAATTCAACACTTAATTAACAAAGGCAAGATGCTGAGCTTAGTGCCTTCAGCTAGTCCATCTCAACAATCTACCTCAGAAAAAACTACAAAACCTAGAATGTCCAAATATACTAAGTTTCTTTTTCCATATGCCACTCCTACATTAACAATAAGTTGCGAGTGGGTGTTGAGCGAGTTTAGCATATGTTTATTTAGGGGCTAGAATATGATGTTTTCTATCTTGACAGTCAGAAGCAAATGTGTTTTCAAAGCACCGAAGATCTTCCTGATGGTCCCACTGAGCATATATTCAATCTTCTTTTGGAGGGTATGCGACATAAAGAACTGGAATGGGGATATCGTGTGCTGATCTCTTTTGAACTCAGTAAACGTCTAGTTGATCTTCATCTTGATGACTTTGAATAGTTGAAGCCTAAGATCTTGACAGAAGCTAAAAAATTCTCAAATGATTACTATGATGATTCCTTTGAAGATTAGATTTGATTTCATCAGATAGGGGAATGGTGCGAATGCAAAATATTGATGGATGCGAAAAGGGTATTGGATGCGAAAGCGGTGTCGGATGCGAAAAGATTTGTGAGAATGAATCAGGATATGATTGGATGCAACAAGATGAAAACGACCGCAAGCCATCATAGTCTCTAGCCTTTGGATATGAACGAGGAAGCGAACCATTTCAGAATTAGTCTCAATGTATCATAGCCAACTGAAGTTTTCATTTTCAAGGGGGGGAAACTCTAAAGAACTTGTTTTGACATCATCAGATAAGGAAGCTTGTAAGGTCACACCTTATGATCTGATGATTCAAACACTTCATGCTGACCAGCAGCACCAGCGCAAGCACCATCGTCAGCGCCATCGTAATCCCATATTATCAATGTCAGCATGAACATCATAATCTAAGTAATCTTTGTATATTAGGCAGTTATATGTTGTATTAATAGAATATATATTTGTTGCATAATCTTAGGGATTAGGATCAGACCCCTACTTAGATAGGAATACATCCTTAAAATAGTGGGATATTAGTTATTATAATCATATATAATCAACGTTAGGGTGAAACACTAAAAAAAAGCACAATGTATTGTTTTTGTGACCCTATTCTCTTTGTGAGAACCCTTATTTCTTAGTGAAAGTTTCTTTATGATTATACGTGTTCTTCACTTTTCTGTTTAATCTTTGCTTTGTTTATTTGTTCTTTGTTATTCATAATTGAGTGTATCTGATTGATATAAACCTTCAGATATTCCTTCCAATTGTGAGACCTTTGACCAACCGCCATAATCACAATTCAATACCTCGTTCCGATTACAAGACTATTGTAAGAACAAGATCACTTGCGATTCATACATACAAAATGTGAGTCTCATTATAAATTTTACATCTGCCTTCGTTCTGATGATCATTCCAAAGACCAACATATCAACTTGCGATTCCATCGCATTAACAGCCATCGTTCCGAATGTGAAACTTTATCACTGCGATACCCAAAACAAATTGTGATGCATATTCAATTTGCAAGACCTTCCCCAATTGCGATACTTCATCACTGCAAACAACCAGCAATCACCATGTGAATATCTCATTCATTTGATGATTTTTGACTATGTATCGAACCCAGAACACATAAAAATGCAATTTTGATTTTTTCAACCCATGTTTGACTATCCCATCATCTGTGACTATCAAATCCATTCCAAAGGAAACTTCGATTAGAATTTCACTCCACAAGAATTCAAGCCCTTTAAATTTTCGACCACAACAACTTTGAAAAACAACAAAATTTCAATTTCACTTTAAGTTTTTAGATCAAACACGAAAATTTTAACCGTTCTTCACATGTTCTTCAACAACCAACCATCAATAAAATCGTCTTCCTAAATTTCTCTCTTAGTTGATCTAGATGCAAGATTAGATAACATATTTGAACATAAATTCATTTAAATCGATCAGAAAATAGTGAATCGTCATACTGAATCTTTTGAGCAACAAAATGAAAATCAATTAGCATTAAATAAGATCGATTATATGATTGGAATGAAAGAATCGATTTAATTAAGAGAGTAGGAATGTGATCTTGGATTAAAACTAGAATCGATATCTAAAGATCAAATGATTAAACGTGAATCATGATGACGACATGAATGGATAATACAATTTTGAGTATCAACTGAGATACAATTCACAAATTTTCGATCAACAATATTGATTCCACATAACAAAACCAATCGATGAAATAAAGATCGAGAATCAGTAGAAATCAATAACGAAAACTGGAAATTACTTTGATAACGGGAATAGAATTGTGGTTCAGTCAACGTTAATAGGTGGAAAGTTTCATCTTAAAAATCGGATCAATTAATAGAAGATGTATTGGATCAACAAATTTAACATTAAAATAAAATAGATCCAATGGAGAGACTCACCAAAGATTTCAAATCTTTTGTCATCTAGACAAAAATGTTGTCATCTAGGATTGTTGTTCTTGAAATAGTTGTTTAATCCTCCAAGATTAAGCTCTGATATCATATATAGGATCCCATAGAAATGACAATTGCGGAATTAAAACATGCATAATCAAAAAGACATGAAATAACGTTTAAGCACAAGTGTATATATAATGGAGTAGTATAAAATTTAGAGCAGCATATGCTTGCTTGACTATAATACTCTCTTTCTCTCTAGACTAAACTACTCATCTATACAAAATATAGGAGCTCTCTCAACCTACAATGAATACTAAACTAGTATTTATAGGTTAGCTCAATCCACAAGACGTAAGGTCTTCAACATGATAAGCAAGACCTTCTCTAAGACCTTGTACCTTCCCAAATGCCTTCTACCTTCCCAAAGGCCTTTTATATCGAATAGGGAAGGAGCCTACTGTTGTATTAGGTGTCTAAGCCCATAACTATTTTGGTATGTACTTGACCCGATTATGAGCATGGTCCTTTTGGGTTGCCTTCACTCATGCAACTTGATAGGATGACGAGAGGAGAGAGAGTAGAATTTATTATATGAATAATAAATTCGTACTCAAAATGGTTTTATTAATATATTACAAGATTAATATATTATTTGGAAATCATATTATTTAATTAGTATTGATCAGAAATTAATTTGGAATTAATTTGGTGGTCAAAAGAGACTGATTAAATAAAATGGACTGATATTGCAATTATCTGATAGTTTCTACTTGGGATATGAATTCCTAATAGAAAGGATTGGACGAAATCTATGGAAGCCCATAAAGATTTCGTCCAAAGGGGCCTTCTAGAAGGGCTCCATAGGTTGCTTAGTGCCTAAGCAATGAAATTAGGGTTTCCACCTTCAAACCCTAATAGCCTCAACTATAAATAGACCCCTTAGCTAGTGGAATTTGTCCCTATGAGTTTCTAGGAAGCCCTGGCCGAATTCTTCTTCTCTCCCAAGTCATTCTGTTTGCATTGAGTGTTTGTGACTCCATTAGAGGTACAACACTTGGGGCACTAGGCATACAGAAGTCAAGATCAAGAAGGATTAACTTGTTATTGCTACATAACAAGTAAGGTAATGTTCTTAACCCTAATCATATGTGATTTTTCAATTATATGTATACTAGTTCTTAGGGTTATTTGGTATTCAATGTTGTATGTTCAATTAGAGGAACCTAGATTCGAAGCAATTAGGGGTGCATGTACACCATAAGAATGATGTTATGCTCATAACCCTATAGTGGTATCAGAGCCAGGTTCTGATCCTGGGACCTGTGGGTTATGGGCCAAGATTCGAAGAAATTAGAGGAATCAGAGCCTAGGTCGTTTTTCTATTGAATAGATGCAAATGTGAACTGCAAAATATCAGAAAATTGAAATTTTTTGCTGTCTGACTGGCTGACTCGCCGAGTCCATGTATGGACTCGACGAGTTCCATAGTGGACTTGACCAGCGCAAGGCTCTGGTGCCGGGATTTTTGATTTTCTGGCCATATTTTGATGAAGATAACTACCAAAACTCGTTTTTCTTGCCTAAATTTGATTTATTCAGTTTGGTATGGATATCCTTATCAAAATTAGTGGATTTGGTTAAATATGGATAATATAGGATTATTATGATTCAAATATTTGACCTAGTAAGTTTGAAAAGTTTCAATTTACACCCTTTAGGTTTTATAGTTTAAATTTGGTTAAACCCTAATATTTTGAAAGGTTTCAAAATTTATCCTCAAGTTTTGGAATTTATAATTTGATTAAAAAGTATTAATTTTGAAATATCAACTTCTAAAACCCTAGTATTTTGAAAAGTTCAAAATTGCACCCTTATGGTTTTATTAAATTAATTAGGTTCTTAATTAAAAGGGAGAATTAATAATTCCATAACAAATATGGTTTAAGATTAATCAAATTAAAAGTCTAATTTATTAATAAATTAAACCACCTAGTATTTTAAAAGTGTAAAATACACCCTTATACTATATAAGATTAAAAGTTTAACATATTATATATGTATAAGTAAAGAGTCAGTCTTACCGTTAGTAGGCCTCATTCACGAAGCTGATCTATAGCGGGTGTTTAAGGAAGCGGCCTGTAAAATGACCGGTATTGGGTATCCACTCTTACCCACCGCACCCTTGACTAGTGGAGGGTCGTTAGCCGAACACTTTTATAAAATTCCTAAATCTTAGTTACTTTAGGATAACGTGAAGTTGGTGCTAACCCATGAAATTGCACATTGCACCTTATCCGTCGTTAGTGGAGCGTGTGTGGTTAACCGGCACACTAATATGGGACCAATGAAGAATGCCAATGGGTAGCTCGAATATTATTATAGATCAATGGAGCGTGTGTGTTTAACCGACACGTTGATTAGGTGATATACGTCTTTGAGAGTACCAACCTAATTTGCATGGTTATTCACACATTGTTTGTGATCCTCGGCATCCCAGTCACAACCTTGAAGGGCATAATCGTGATTAAAACCTAACTTTCTTTCCTTTGGAGAACCACAACTATAGCCAAAAAATTTCTAAACGTTTCAATTCATTTAAAACCTAACTTTCTTTTTCGTATTTCATGGTGTAAATTGGTAAATCGTCATTTACTTACCTTCAAATATTCTGCAATTAGATTACGGATCCCCTCTTCCGAATTGTAAAATATTGTGTTGGGTCCTAGCCTTAATATTTCATTTGGGTGTTATATTAAGGATTGAATCAACTAACTTGAATTTCTCCCTTTTTGTAGATGTCAAATTCTAACTATGGTCTTCCTGCATCCTTTGGAAAAAGATTTCCACATGAAGATGATATTCCACGATTGGATCACGGAAATTGAAATCATGCTTCACTTCCTCCACCTCCTCCAATAATTCTCCCTGACCCACGTGTTCGACGACTTGAAAATTTCAAGGTCACTCAAGCCCTACTGGCAAGCAAACACGAAGATGGAAAGTCGATATGTGCTCACGCCTTGGAGATAAAGTTGCATATTGACAAGTTGGGAATGTTGGGTGTCGTTGTCTCAAGGAAGTTGGTTGTTGACTTGGTTCTTCAATCACTTCCTAAATCATATAGTGAGTTCATCAAGGATTACTATATGGTGGACCATGACGTGACCCTCATTTATCTTACATATTTGCTTATTGTTGCTGAATTAGCGATGATTTGGCGTACTGGTAAAGCGAATTTGACTGGTAGATCGACCTCCCAAACTTCCATGGACATTGACAATGGCAACATTGGAAGTCTAGAAAAGTCTTCTCTTCCCAATGGAAAGGGATCAGCCAAGGTCAAACCGTTTGACCGGATGGTAAAGAGAAAGTCTGAATCTGAGATTGTCTCATGTTGTCACACCCCGCTAAAGCGGAAATACGGGACGTGGCAGTACAAAGGGTCTCATAGCAAAAGTTAAAAGACAACACCAACCATAGTATTAAAAATCATTACAAATTTACAATGAGTTTGAACAACTTTTTAAAAGAGATTACAATGTATTTAAAAGTCAACACGTGCAAATGCTCCTACAAGTGTTGTGTCTCTACGTGCCTCTTACTAGATGATTCCTGAAAAAGCATGTAAAACGAGCGTCAACTACAAAAATAGTTGGTGAGTACTCACATATTTAAAAATAATATTGGTTTCATAAATCGGAATAAAAATTTTGATAAAAGTTTCCACGAATAAAAATATATTGCCAAAATAAGTAAATAAGTTTGCATAAACAAAGTTCGTTGTCATCATGAGAGATAAAGTATGTTGCTCAAATGAGATGAAATGTTCATATTCTCATGGGAAATAAAGTTCGTTACTAAAACGAGTAAACAAGTTTCATTGCTAAAATGAGTATATAAGTTTCGTTGATAAAATGAGTATACAAGTTTCGTTACTAAAATACGATATAAGATTCGTATATGCATCAAGTTTCCATTCATGAGTTCACAACTCAAGCCTAATGACCGTTCCTGCCCCCATTCCATCATGTCCATGGTTCCCATGATGTCAGTTCATGGAAATATGCACTCGCGGTTCCGGGCGAGTGGGGGCTGTCGACCCCAAATAGCGCTATCCATAAGACCATCGGCTCGAATATGAGTTAATAGGTTGTATCGGTTCTCCGGGGACTTAATCGTACAAGTTCATAACACCAAATTCATAGTACAAGTTCATAATACAAGGTTCATACAACAAAGTTCATATCATATAGTTCATAGCACAAGTTCATAAAATAATGTTCATAGAAATTGTAGCATGCTTTCCACCCCAAAACATTAAAAACGTAAAATATGGGCTATGAATACTCACAATATGCAAAATATAGCAACCAAGTTTATACGAGTCAAATAAATACAATGAACATAGATAGTTTAAGACATGCTTTCCCACCCCCAAAACATTTAAAAGAAACCGAAAATAGGGGAGTCGTGAATACTCACAATACATGGAGATGATGTTATTGGTGCCTTGAACTACGTTCCACGTGTACCACTCCCGATTCCTACAATAATGGTATTCGCTAGTGAGTCTCTAATCGAAATCTAACACTAGTATACTTACTACTACAATAGAATTATGCCAATATTGTGTCAAAATTTAATAATGATAAGTTACAAAAAAAAATTTGTGAAAATTAAATTTCAATGAATCAATTGTTATATAACAATTTAAGTGGAAAATTATCATTATTCAATTAAGAAGTGTTCTAATGATTAAATATTCAAAAACTAAATCAATTTAGTTCTAAATTTCCCAAACTTTGTATTTCAGTTTTAATTGAAGTCAAAGACCTTAGGATAAATTTTCTTGAATTTTTTATTTGTCTAACTATTTTTCACCATTTAATTCCTTGAATAATCATAAAATCATGGAAAAATAGTAAATTATCATGAAAAATTCTTATAATTTTTGTGTAACTGTTTTACAGTGTAAATAATCTGGGAAAATTATTAATATGTGTTTTCAAAAAGGTTAACACAATTTTTATGATTTTTGTACATTTAAGTGTATTAAATCTTGGGAAAATAGAAGAAAAATAGCATACAGAAGATAAAAAGCATCAAAAATTTTATTTACCATCCTAACATATTATAAGAGTTTCTGGCAAATTTTTATTAATTTTGGATGAGTAAAACTATTTTTCCTGTTTTTAATCCATTATAAACACAAAAATCATGGAAAAATAGATATACATTTTGAAAAATTCCCAAAATATTTTTCTAAATCTTAAATACAGGGTACAAGCTGCGAAAAATAAGAAATAATATTTTCACATTCCCTAAAGTGGTTTTATGATTTATTAGAGCTAAATAAAAAGAAAATTAAAAACCATACTAAACAGTAACAAAAGTCATTGAAACTTCATGGGGAATGTTTATGAACTTAAAGGATCATCCAAGAATTTTTCCATAACTTATTTACTAGTGTAAGTATTTTATATGATTTAACACTCTGTTTTCTTATTATTTTCATATAAAAATAAAGAAAATATATATTGAGCTGAAAATTTCCAGAATGCATCCTCATACAATTTAATAACAATGAAAAATTGTTTTTTTATTTTTGATGTTGAAAACCATGCCTAAAGGCTCAATAAATTATAGAGAAAACTTGGTTCTTGTGATTTATGTAAAGATTATTGATGTTACTATGACAATTTTTGCAACATGTTACAAAGACTTTTGAATCAAGATCTTTTTGTACCTATTAATACATGATATTAATAGTTCAAAAAAAATTTTAAATGACTTTTAGTGATGAATAAGTCCTTTGAACATGCAACACAATACAAATGTTCATAAGGAAAGTGCTGTTTGAGCAACAGTTTTGTAAAAATTGGTAAAAATCGAAATATTAGAATTTTCCAGTGAGGTCAGATGGGTTTGAAAGCTAACTCAAAATATTATATTTCAGAAAAAGAATCACGAATTGTGGTTAAGAAATGAGTGAGATATGGCAGTTTAAAGTCAGGTAAAGAAATCTGGCAGATTGCATGCATGATGATTGGTTAGAAAAGTGAGTTTTCATCATTTCCTTGAGTAAATCTTTTGAAGTATTTTAAATATATCATGATAAACTCATATTTTAGTCATGTTTCCAGAGATCAAAAGATTAAAACTTATCAAAATGTATACATGCATTTATGAACAAAATTTTGTTTCTCAAAAACTCTTGACTTGAGTTTGATGTTTTAATCCTTAAAATCGATTTTTGCACTAAGATCATGAACATGCAACCTTGTTTATCATACATGCATGGTGTTAAAACACATCCATCATGTTCTAAAAACCATTTTAACAAAAATAAAACAAGTTTGAAGAAGATGAAGAAGGAGAAAGTGTAAGAAAAAGAGCAAAACTTGAAGGAAAAGTGAAGTAGAAATCGATTTTACCTTCAAGAATACCACAAGATGATAAAGATTTCGAGTTTGAGCAGTGTTCTTGGGTTTGTTTTCTGGAAAATTTCATGGTTCTTAGAGGTAGGAAGGGAGAATGGAGTGGTGTTTGGAGAGAAAAATTAGAGAGAAGGTAGAGAGAGTTTTCTAGAGAGAGAAAGAAGAGAGATGTGTGTGTGTTGGAGAATGAGAGTGAGAGAGAGAGATATGGGGAGAGAGGGATCCAAATTTTTTTAGTATAATACCCCTTTCTCATTCATTTTCTTTTATAAAATTTAAGTTCTTTTATAAAATATCTCAATTTTTATATAAAATGTGCACTAAAATCAAGTTTTTATTCATAAAACCTTGATTTTTGATTTATAAACTAAGGGTAAATGTTAATGAGTTAAATTTTATTTTCCTTGATTATATTTCCCTGAATTTAATTGTTTTAGGATAATATTATGAGTTTCATAACTATTTTTATAGAATTCTTGATGTCAAATTTTATAAAATTTAGGTTTTAGGGTTTTTAGGGTTTTGAGAATTAATAAATCTTTAGATATCAAAATCAATAGAATCTTTGAGACTTCAATTTATCTTATGGTATTATAACTCTTTTATAATTATAAATAATATTTGTAACTTATTTTATCGTCTTATTGGCATTCTATGTAGTGGTTTCGAGATTCAAACGAAATTGAGGAAATCAAGTATACTAGTCCTAGTTTTTAACTCTGACTTAAGTTTCTATCAGGCTCCAACCTAATTTCTACTGCTAGGTCAAGTGCATAATGTGTGTATATGATTCATGAAAAGGTGTTTGAGTCAAAGAGTGACCCAAATATGGATAGTCACTACAGTTAAGTAGTAGTAGAATTCACAAATCAATGTGAAATCTAAGTACACTATCATCCGATCCTACTTGTTTCCAAGTTTCTAGTAGGTTATAACTTAGCTTCTAGTTACTAAGTCTATTATGTGTCGTGCCTATATGTGCAACTAAGTTTATTCAAGTCTAGAACCGACTCGAATTTTGATGGTTGTCACATTCTCCCCCGATTGAAAGAATTTCGCCCCGAAATTCAATTCGTGACGTATTCTATTAGAACGCAGTCGAATACAATTATACAGCTGGAGAGGTGGTGACTTGGAGTGTTCTTTGATTATTCCGGGTTTATTTCCTCAAAGGAAGAACCTAATTCTTTAGCTATAGTCAAATTAATGTTTCCTTAATTTGAGTTCTACAATTTAGATTGCGAGAAATTAGGATCATGGAAATCATGATCCAAACATGGCGACCTAGTCGAAAAAGATCATCTAGTTAGATATTATCTGAATTAAGAGAGCTATAAGTTTTGCTGAAGCACTAACTGCACTGAGCGTTAAATCCACATTGATCCTTAAGTCGCGTTCTAAATTAGCACTAAGTGTAAATTCGCCATCTAATAAAGAAGGGATTAAGAACAATTTATTCACTTCCGGGTTGGCTACTAAATATGGGAAATATATATAATCTGAAATAAGAAGGGGTAGCACGAATGAAAAAGAAGCGATCGAGGGTAAGTTCCTAAAGATACGCACTACGGGTAAGCAACGAAGTTTTGGTACCTCTCGAATGTAAAGGCTATTTAAGTGTCGTCTATGAAATAAGTTACGAAACGATCGAGGATTTCCGAAGCAATATTTACTACCACAGTTACTCTTACAATAATAAAACCTTATTCGAAAAATAAATATATTTAGAGAGTCATTTTTGCAAATGGAGGCGATGAAAGTTTATGAGAAATTAAATCACATTGTGTAGATAGCATTTTAAGTGCTTAGAAGTGATAAAAATCTCAGTGTTATCAAAATGTGTGTTTAGAAATGATAATTAATCTCACTATTATGAAAATGTGTAATAATTCCAAGATAGTGAAGATACATGTGTGGCGATCCAACAAAGTAGTAAAATAATATAGAGATTAATTAAGGTTAAAGGTTTAAGTCGTCATTAAAAGAATTTGTATAGAAATATTTGTATTAAACTTTTGAGAAATTGTCCAATTGTCTAAGTCAGGACAAATTCAAGTTTACGAGGAGTCAGAATACTTATGAAAACAAGTTTGAGAGATTAGGAACTCACTGAAAACTGCAAAGTAAAATACTATTTTAAGAAAGGTGTAAAAATGTTAATCTTTGAAAATAGTGCATTCATAGTTTAGTGTTTCTACAAAAACAATCATTTAGAGAATAGATAATCGTAAAATTCAAAACTTTTGATGTATTTAAAGAAAAGAAGAAACATAAGGAAATCTATCCTTCACATATATGTTCCGGATATAGAAAAATTATAAGCATAAGAGTATTCATCTTGTGTATTAATTATAAGGAAAAATACAATGAAACTTACATTTTAAATCAAATTTCCGAATTTGGAATGAAAGAGAAAATGCAAATAAGGATTACTTGTTTACTGTAGATTTCAAAATAAAAACAAGATGTATATGATAAAAGGCGTAATTGAATATATTAAAGTTGACTAAATCAAAAGTATGCCTTACGACTATATACGTATTAATCGCTCAAAACGAAAGGGTAGACTTCTAGTCTTTATGTATACGAACATGATACTAGGAGAAGCAAAATAGACAGAAACAAAGTTAGACAATGTATTATGTTACTATTATGGGCGTGCGAGATCTAAAATCAAAAAGAGAGTGAGAAATCAAGTTCGGGGGAAAGAAAAAGGAATGTAGCGGCGGCAATGATTGTTATTGTTAAAATTATAAGAACAATACATATAGGTAGATTTAAAACCAGGTTGAGATATATTTCAAACTTAAATATTTGATGTATGTTGATGATTAAATAGACATGTGGGAGTTTTAAAGTGTTTCCTAAATATTTATGAGTTATCTATTAAGTTAAACTCCATTTGTGAATAAGAAGAAACACTAAAACTTGTAATTGAAAAATCTAACAACTTTGACCTTTTAGACTGAAGTTCAACCGTAGTTAAAACGGATAAGGTAAAGAATCAATATATTTAGAAGAGTAATTATACATTGTTGAGAGTGAATCACTAGAAATTTAACATTGAACACTATGTTTTGCAATGCAGTAAACATCTAGAAACTTTATAGATTATATAAATAATTTGTAATAAAATATACAAATATGGTAAGTTTTAAAATGTAGGCATTAGTGATGTCTTGTAAAAAAATTCTGAAGTGAAAGGTTGTAAAAATACCATGTTGGGTTTCAAGAAAACACATTTAAGTAAAGTACAATGCCTAAATGAGAAAGTGGCCAAAAGAGCCAAAACAAAACTGGTTCGAAAGATCCGATGAAACTTATTCATATAATATGAACTTCAATGTCATATGTTTAAGTTTTCTAGCATAGCGTTTAAACACTTTTATAAAAGAAAATGTTTCTATGTTTTTCGAAAACATGTCAAAATGGTAAGCAAGGTTGAAAATGGTTTATATGCCCTTAAAAGCACATCTATCCATTGAAATGGATTTGAAATAGCAATGTTAAAATTAATATTGGTTAAATTGAGTTTTGAAGAAAAGTGTTAAGTTAAAGCAAGTTGTCAAAAGATTTTTAGCGAGAATATGGATTACACTGTTAGGAAATGTCTACTAAGTTGAACGAAGTGGTTATAAAATATTTTATTGATGATAAATAAAACCGATGAAGCAAAATAACTTTTCGATGGAAGATTAAGAAGTAAGGAATAAGTATGTTAGTGTAGCTGATCGTACCTAAATACTAAGGCGAGTACAAGGCGAGTATAAGGCGAGTGTAAGGCGAGTACCGATGTCTTTTCCCCAAGATAAAGGCCAAGAAGAATTGTTTGAAAAACGTTTTATGGCGTCAATGCAGTTTACGACCTTTTATAGAGGTCAAAGGGGCATCCTATGTTATGTTTTAAGCTCAAGGTGGAAACAACGTAGAGCTAAATCATAGCGTAGTAATAAGGTCTCACGTATGGGTTAAACCTCCGTGTCTCCTCGTGAGTCGAATCCGGAATGCCCGCCAATGGTATCCAAGTGATTACTTAGTGGCGACTCATCTACCTCCTTACGCGATGCTCCAATTATCATTCGTGTCGGTATCGAAACGCTTTTTCCTAGTTGTAACTCTAGTAAGAAGACGATGAAGTGGTATCGAGGAATAATTGATATAGGTTTCGACTTAAGATTATTAGTAGTGTGTATCTAGCTGCTAACCTTACATCTAAAGTCAAAATCTACCGAGGAATACTCATTCTCAGTACTAACTACATTGCTCATAGAGTGGCAAGTGATATAACCTAAGTGGTTAACCTAGCACTTGATAAGGGATAATAATATTTCTGAATAAAGGCATTGTTATAAAAGTGCACTTAGTTTCTAAGTGTATCTAGATGAATGCCTATAATATGCAATGCCCGTACGCACACCAAAAAAAATTTGTTTTTCAAAAGTTTAAGTTGAAAATTGTTTTGAACATAATTCTACTATAACCATTCCAGCCTCACATTAACTTTCCTTAATTAAGCATAATTGGCCAGGCTATACTTAATTAAAGTCCAATAATGCGTACTCGAATTAGTTATACCAGTAGTATGTTCAGTATTTAAAAAAAACGTTTAGAAAATTTTTGGCTATAGTTGTGGTTCTCCAAAGGAAAACCGGTATTCTCTATAACCTTCGGCTCTGATACCAATTCTGTCACACCCCGCTAAAGCGGAAATACGGGGCGTGGCAGTACAAAGGGTCTCATAGCAAAAGTTAAAAGACAACACCAACCATAGTATTAAAAATCATTACAAATTTACAATGAGTTTGAACAACTTTTTAAAAGAGATTACAATGTATTTAAAAGTCAACACATGCAAATGCTCCAAAAAGTGTTGTGTCTCTACGTGCCTCTTACTAGATGATTCCTGAAAAAGCATGTAAAACGAGCGTCAACTACAAAAATAGTTGGTGAGTACTCACATATTTAAAAATAATATTGGTTTCATAAATCGAAATAAAAATTTTGATAAAAGTTTCCACGAATAAAAATATATTGCCAAAATAAGTAAATAAGTTTGCATAAACAAAGTTCGTTGTCATCATGAGAGATAAAGTATGTTGCTCAAATGAGATGCAATGTTCATATTCTCATGGGAAATAAAGTTCGTTACTAAAACGAGTAAACAAGTTTCATTGCTAAAATGAGTATATAAGTTTCGTTGATAAAATGAGTATACAAGTTTCGTTACTAAAATACGATATAAGATTCGTATATGCATCAAGTTTCCATTCATGAGTTCACAACCCAAGCCTAATGACCGTTCCTGCCCCCATTCCATCATGTCCATGGTTCCCATGATGTCAGTTCATGGAAATATGCACTCGCGGTTCCGGGCGAGTGGGGGCTGTCGACCCCAAATAGCGCTATCCATAAGACCATCGGCTCGAATATGAGTTAATAGGTTGTATCGGTTCTCCGGGGACTTAATCGTACAAGTTCATAACACCAAATTCATAGTACAAGTTCATAATACAAGGTTCATACAACAAAGTTCATATCATATAGTTCATAGCACAAGTTCATAAAATAATGTTCATAGAAATTGTAGCATGCTTTCCACCCCAAAACATTAAAAACGTAAAATATGGGCTATGAATACTCACAATATGCAAAATATAGCAACCAAGTTTATACGAGTCAAATAAATACAATGAACAGAGATAGTTTAAGACATGCTTTCCCACCCCCAAAACATTTAAAAGAAACCGAAAATAGGGGAGTCGTGAATACTCACAATACATTGAGATGATGCTATTGGTGCCTTGAACTACGTTCCACGTGTACCACTCCCGATTCCTACAATAATGGTATTCGCTAGTGAGTCTCTAATCGAAATCTAACACTAGTATACTTACTACTACAATAGAATTCTGCCAATATTGTGTCAAAATTTAATAATGATAAGTTACAAAAAAATTTCTGTGAAAATTAAACTTCAATGAATCAATTGTTATATAACAATTTAAGTGGAAAATTATCATTATTGAAATGTTAATATTTAACATTTTAAGAAGTTTTCTAATGATTAAATATTCAAAAACTAAATCAATTTAGTTCTAAATTTCCCAAACTTTGTATTTCAGTTTTAATTGAAGTCAAAGACCTTAAGATAAATTTTCTTGAGTTTTTGATTTGTCTAACTATTTTTCACCATTTAATTCCTTGAATAATCATAAAATCATGGAAAAATAGTAAATTATCATGAAAAATTCTTATAATTTTTGTGTAACTGTTTTACAGTGTACATAATCTGGGAAAATTATTAATATGTGTTTTCAAAAAGTTTAACACAATTTTTATGATTTTTGTACATTTAAGTGTATTAAATCTTGGGAAAATAGAAGAAAAATAGCATACAGAAGATAAAAATCATCAAAAATTTTATTTATCATCCTAACATATTATAAGAGTTTCTGGTAAATTTTTATTAATTTTGGATGAGTAAAACTATTTTTCCTGTTTTTAATCCATTATAAACACAAAAATCATGGAAAAATAGATATACATTTTGAAAAATTCCCAAAATATTTTTCTGAGTCTTAAAAAACAGGGTACAAGCTGCGAAAAATAAGAAATAATATTTTCGCATTCCCTAAAGTGGTTTTATGATTTATTAGAGCTAAATAAAAAGAAAATTAAAAACCATACTAAACTGTAACAAAAGTCATTGAAACTTCATGGGGAATGTTTATGAACTTAAAGGATCATCCAAGAATTTTTCCAGAACTTATTTACTAGTGTAAGTATTTTATATGATTTAACACTCTGTTTTCTTATTATTTTCATATAAAAATAAAAAAAATATATATTGAGCTGAAAATTTCCAGAATGCATCTTCATACAATGTAATAACAATGAAAAATTGTTTTTTTATTTTTGATGTTGAAAACCATGCCTAAAGGCTCAATAAATTATAGAGAAAACTTGGTTCTTGTGATTTATGTAAAGATTATTGATGTTACTATGATAATTTTTGCAACATGTTACAAAGACTTTTGAATCAAGATATTTTTGTACCTATTAATACATGATATTAAGAGTTCAAAATAATTTTTGAATGACTTTTAGTGATGAATAAGTCCTTTGAACATGCAACACAAAACAAATGTTCATAAGGAAAGTGTTGTTTGAGCAACAGTTTTGTAAAAATTGGTAAAAATCGAAATATTGAAATTTTCCAGTGAGGTCAGATGGGTTTGAAAGCTAACTCAAAATATTATATTTCAGAAAAAGAATCACGAATTTTGGTTAAGAAATGAGTGAGATATGGCAGTTTAAAGTCAGGTAAAGAAATCTGGCAGATTGCATGCATGATGATTGGTTAGAAAAGTGAGTTTTCATCATTTCCTTGAGACAATCTTTTGAAGTATTCTAAATATATCATGATAAACTCATATTTTAGTCATGTTTCCAGAGATCAAAAGATTAAAACTTATCAAAATGTATACATGCATTTATGAACAAAATTTTGTTTCTCAAAAACTCTTGACTTGAGTTTGATGTTTTAATCCTTAAAATCGATTTTTGCACTAAGATCATGAACATGCAACCTTGTTTATCATACATGCATGGTGTTAAAACACATCCATCATGTTCTAAAAACCATTTTAACAAAAATAAAACAAGTTTGAAGAAGATGAAGAATGAGAAAGTGTAAGAAAAAGAGCAAAACTTGAAGGAAAAGTGAAGTAGAAATCGATTTTACCTTCAAGAATACCACAAGATGATGAAGATTTCGAGTTTGAGCAGTGTTCTTGGGTTTGTTTTCTGGAAAATTTCATGGTTCTTAGAGGGAGGAAGAGAGAATGGAGTGGTGTTTGGAGAGAAAAATTAGAGAGAAGGTAGAGAGAGTTTTCTAGAGAGAGAAAGAAGAGAGATGTGTGTGTGTTGGAGAATGAGAGTGTGAGAGAGAGATATGGGGAGAGAGGGATCCGAAATTTTTTAGTATAATACCCCTTTTTCATTCATTTTATTTTATAAAATTTAAGTTCTTTTATAAAATATCTCAATTTTTATATAAAATGTGCTATAAAATCAAGTTTTTATTCATAAAACCTTGATTTTTGATTTATAAACTAAGGGTAAATGTTAATGAGTTAAATTTTATTTTCCTTGCTTATATTTCCCCGAATTTAATTGTTTTAGGATAATATTATGAGTTTCATAACTATTTTTATAGAATTCTTGATGTCAAATTTTATAAAATTTAGGTTTTAGGGTTTTTAGGGTTTTGAGAATTAATAAATCTTTAGATATCAAAATCAATAGAATCTTTGAGACTTCAATTTATCTTATGGTATTATAACTCTTTTATAGTTATAAATAATATTTGTAACTTATTTTATCGGCTTATTGGCATTCTATGTAGTGGTTTCGAGATTCAAACGAAATTGATGAAATCAAGTATACTAGTCCTAGTTTTTAACTCTGACTTAAGTTTCTATGAGGCTCCAACCTAATTTCTACTGCTAGGTCAAGTGCATAATGTGTGTATATGATTCATGAAAAGGTGTTTGAGTCAAAGAGTGACCCAAATATGGATAGTCACTACAGTTAAGTAGTAGTAGAATTCACATATCAATGTGAAATCTAAGTACACTATCATCCGATCCTACTTGTTTCCAAGTTTCTAGTAGGTTATAACTTAGCTTCTAGTTACTAAGTCTATTATGTGTCGTGTCTATATGTGCAACTAAGTTTATTCAAGTCTAGAACCGACTCGAATTTTGACGGTTGTCACATTCTCCCCCGGTTGAAAGAATTTCGCCCCGAAATTCAATTCGTGACGTATTCTATTAGAACGCAGTCGAATACAATTATATAGATGGAGAGGTGGTGACTTGCAGTGTTCTTTGATTATTCCGGGTTTATTTCCTCAAAGGAAGAACCCAATTCTTTAGCTATAGTCAAATTAATGTTTCCTTAATTTGAGTTCTACAATTTAGATTGCGAGAAATTAGGATCATGGAAATCATGATCCAAACATGGCGACCTAGTCGAAAAAGATCATCTAGTTAGATATTATCTGAATTAAGAGAGCTATAAGTTTTGCTGAAGCACTAACTGCACTGAGCGTTAAATCCGCATTGATCCTTAAGTCGCGTTCTAAATTAGCACTAAGTGTAAATTCGCCATCTAATAAAGAAGGGATTAAGAACAATTTATTCACTTCCGGGTTGGCTACTAAATATGGGAAATATATATAATCTGAAATAAGAAGGGGTAGCACGAATGAAAAAGAAGCGATCGTGGGTAAGTTCCTAAAGATACGCACTACGGGTAAGCAACGAAGTTTTGGTACCTCTCGAATGTAAAGGCTATTTAAGTGTCGTCTATAAAATAAGTTTTGGTACCTCTCGAATGGGAGAGTCAAGATGTATTATTCTGCTTCAGGTAAGTCCACTATCTAACTCTAGTAAGTTCTTATTTGTAGATTCGTAATACATGATGTGATAAGATCGCATTTTGATGTTATGTAGGATTGAAGAAAAGAAAGGAAGCTTAAAGGAATAGTGAGCTGAGTCTGATCACGAAGAAATGGATTTCGATCGCATGGTTCGAAGATCGGAATTTTGAGCTACTGCATAGGAGTTAGAATATATTGCTTAGAAATATTTAGTAACATAGTTTTCATTTGTAATTGCGTTGTAAGGACATGTTTTTCCGCATTTTTATAAATAAAATAAATTTTTGTTTTTGTCTTATTTATATATATCCTTGCAATGACTTTTGTGAAAATTGATGATTGTATGTTTCTATTGTTAGCAATATTGAAATGGATGTGATTCTTTATTATGTTGTTTGTGGTAGTGTCGAAAATTTACCAAATAAGGAATGATTCTCATCACCCAAGTTTCAATTGGACAGAAACTTGGAATCATACAACTTGTTTTGTGTGATGAATGAGAACCTTCGTATTTGGGAAATTTAGACTAATTCCTTGTTCACATAAGTATATATGTCAAGTGAAGGACTAGGGGATCTAGTACGCATTGTTGTGCACTAGGCCAAGCCCACCACAAAGAACGATAAGAATATTCATCATGATTTGCTAAAAGTTTAGTAAATATGGTTATGCTTACAAGATTAAGTGTAATTCTGAATCGTTGAAAAAAGGTTCAATGTGAAGCAGAACGAATAGGAATAATCAATTAGGCAGAAAGATAAAAGTTTCTCCAATCTGAAAAGAAGGGAGAGTACTTAAGTATCGTGTTTTATGATTAACTTAGTGATTTTGAAACCGTGTTGCAATTGATCCTCTATGGACACCGTAGTGCACTATTATGGCTAAGAAGAGGAATCGGAAATTGTTGAAATGGTTAGATCAAAAGGTGAATCATACTTCATTCCAAAATCGAGTCTTAGAGCCATACTCCAAGATTGTCACTTGAGTGACACATCTTAAGAAGGTTTATAACACTCATCAAATGTGGAGTAGAAATGTTTCTTACTCTCGCACATTTGAAATTGGTAAGTTGTGATTTCTTGAATAAGACAAACACCAACTAAGACCAATTGTGTAAAGTGTTAGTCTTGATAAGAATCCACACTAACTCTTGAATATTTGTTTGTCAAGAAATGATTCTTGACAAGAGAATCTTATATGCAAGAGGTCAGTGGGAGTCTTAAAGATCTTGAAAAAGATTTCAAGAACTTATCAAGAGTTAACCTATTGTTTTACACTAGCACACGACTTGAGGATTGAAACCTATTGTGTTGACATATTCTTGTTTCTGTGTCATTCCAGTTAAGTTGAATATGCATGTGAGTTCTATGAGTTCTCATTTGATTGCATAAGGCAAAGCACCTTGATCAATGGAAAATACATTGATCTGTAAGGGTGATCTGCTAAACAACTTGGAAGACATGGTAGGCCCTTGTGCTTCCAGGTGGCAAGAAATTAAAATTAAACTAGTTCAGTCCATATGAGTTTGGATTTGTCACAAACATTGTCTTGTGATTATGGTTATGACAAATTCACATGGATAGGAACACATACACCATAAGATCTAAGTGATAAGGTTTCTCTCCAATTTCATGAAAATAATTGTGAGGAAAACGCTTTCACTAGGAAGATTTTAAGGGGATAGTGATTGTGTAAGTTGCATATTCAAATTCGATTACAATTACGGCATCCCTCTTCATAGTTCAAATTATGAGTTTTGGCAATTAGTCTAAACATTTGGGACTTATTGATATAAGTTCTGAAATAGTTTAGACACACATATGAGCTTTCTAAAAGGTGTATGAGCTTAGATAAAAGCTTATCGAAGCATCTCGTATTAGAAATATGAACTTCGGTTAAGGAAGTCAATAAGTATTGATTTCTAGAAGTCCAGTTGTTTTCTGAGTACATGTCAAAGCTAGTAGGAGCATAAGTGTTATGCTGATAAGGAAATAATTATCATGTTGGTGGGAGCATGATTATTATGTTAAGTATTGCAAGCTAGCAATATTAATTATAGAAAACAAAAGTTTCAATTCACAAAGTTGCAGAGGTTGAAAAGTTGTTTTGCTATAATTAAGGGAGAGAATATTATACTTCATTTCAAATCTAAAAGCTTAGATCGAGAAATTATAATCAAATTTAGTCAAAGGATATATATGAATGTTATGTTAAAAAGGTTTAACATAAGGGAATTCTATATACGGAAATATTATAGCAAGACACTGGGAAAGTACCATGTCTTTATGTAAGACATTATGTATCGTATCTCATACGCTTCGGGTATAGGATCAATTGCATATGCTGTAATATTCAACCGCTCTGTCTATTTCAAATGCCTAGGGCATTATGAGGGAAAAGGACCAGAACCGGATATGACTAAAATTATTTAAACAATTGTCAATGACGGTCTAAGGTTCACCAAGGATTGGTCACTTATGGGCAGTTGGAAGTATAGTAATGGATGGAACATATCGACATTATTATGAATAGATAGGATTCAATTTAGAATAAGTTGTCATATGGCAAATATGGAAATGTTTCCATAACGGGAGTTAGATATTAAGAATCTAAGGAGTTGTGTTGTAACAATCTCCAATAGAGCACTTTGTAATTTCATTGGTAAAGTCTTAGTGACTTTGGTGCTATGACATTGCAAAAGGATCATTGGATAAAATGTTAGAATCTAACATATTCTAATAGTGGCAAGAATTTGATATTCTTACACTTGTGATAAGGATTGGGAATTGTGAAATGAGCATCATTGGAAATGTGTTCAATTGATCTATTTCACAAAGTAAGGACCTTAGATAAACTAAGTATGCATGCTTGGAGCATGGGATAACTAATTTTTCAATTCAAGTATTAAGTTCATTATCCAAAACATTATACAATGAATTATGTGTAATCGATATGGTGATTAAATAAAAGGTGTTTTATTTATACTCAAGAGTTTGGGGTCGTATTGGATTCGATTATTCTTGTGTTTCACTTCGCATGTTTTGACTTCCAGAATAACTAGGTTATTCAAACATCCACAGTCAATCATACTTTGGAAGTAGGTAATGAGGTAAGACTGTCATGAATCCGACTGTAGATTGTCTAAGTGTTTAGGCATAACAAAAGTCAGCTGCAGTGTTCATGAGTGCTCCTGAAATAAGATTTGAGTATTGGACTAAACCCACGCTCACGTGAATCACTTCATGGATTTTATCACGAGTGATTGTGAGACGATAATATCTTATATTCTTGAAACGAAGACATGTGAATTCTAGTTTGCATGTCGGTTGCACATTGACGTATGTAAACGCACCAGTAACTTGGTGTTATAAAACATATTGTTGTGTGTGATTTAATAGGTAAGTACAAGAAAGCATTTGAGTCGAAGTTTATCCGTTCCTTTTACCCTAAGAGGAATAAAAATGATATTTGTGGGCCCCTCGATGATTTAGTGATGACACCCTAAGCACTTGGCCAAGCCTGGACTAAGTTGATGTGTTCAACTGAAGTCTATTGTCAGTCGTCTTAAATTAGAAATCGGGAAACAACACATATACAGAGGGAATGATTATAATTCATGTCTCATGTCTATACAATATCTAGAATGGAGGAATATATGATCCCTTATCTAAAGGACGCGTTGCTGATAAGATCAGAGTTCGACAGCGGCTTTTGAAAGCTACAATTTCTAATCAGGTTCTGAAGTCGTACTTGCAAAATAGTTATTAGACTTATCCAAGTGGGAGACTGTTGGATTAGGTGTCTAAGCCCATAACTATTTGGGTATGTACTTGACCCGATTATGAGCATGGTCCTTTTGGGTTGCCTTCACTCATGCAACTTGATAGGATGACGAGAGGAGAGAGAGTAGAATTTATTATATGAATAATAAATTCGTACTGAAAATGGTTTTATTAATATATTACAAGATTAATATATTATTTGGATATCATATTATTTAATTAGTATTGATCAAAAAATAATTTGGAATTAATTTGGTGGTCAAAATAGACTGATTAAATAAAGGGGACTGATATTGCAACTATCTGATAGTTGCTAGTTGGGCTACGAATTCCTAATAGAAGGGATTAGATGAAATATATAGAAGCCCATAAAGATTTCATCCATTGGGGCCTTCTAGAAGGGCTCCATGGGTTGCTTAAGGCCTAAGCAAGGAAATTAGGGTTTCCATCTTAAAATCCTAATAGCCTCAACTATAAATAGACCCCTTAGCTAGTGGCATTCGTCCCTATGAGTTTCTAGGAAGCCCTGGCCAAATTCTTCTTCTCTCCCAAGTCATTATGTTTGCATTGAGTGTTTGTGACTCCACTAGAGGTGCAACACTTGGGGCACTAGGCTTTCAGAAGTCAAGATCAAGAAGGATTAACTTGTTTATGCTACATAACAAGTAAGGTAAAGTTCTTAGCCCTAATCATATGTGATTTTAGACAGCCTTTATCCATTTATCAATACCTCTCCCTTCATGAATAGATCTGGTCAATCGCCGGTATTGTGGTCCACTTAAACACGAGAGATTGTGACAAAATTAGGACATACTACAAGTGACAAGACAATGTGATCCTATGTTCCTAGATAATATTCCTAAAGGGCCATTCAGCTGACGATGAACAAAGATATTGTTGTCCACCTAAATTGAGCAGCGAGATCTATAGACAACCTAGTGATTGTTCAATTTTAAATGTACTAGAACATGTTTCCCGCTTCCTGACATACCCCAATAATCAGGAACTTCGAAAGTACTCCTTACTTTAGGTGAGTAGACATTTATTATGAGAGGAGTCTGATTTAGAATGCATATGCTATACACCCAGGTTGGATCTCTTCCAATCTCACAGAGGGTGAAACATATGACTAACCAGATTTAGAGGGATTGAGAAGTAGAATGGTGCATATGTTGTGTACCAGGTCGGATGTATTTCAATCATGCAAAGGAGACAGCATATGACTAACAGACAGGAAGAATTGCATAGATAGAAGATGCAGAGAAATAGAATTGCATATGTTGCAGTCCAGGTCGGATGTATTTCAATTATACAAAGGAGGCAACATATGACTAACAGAAAGAAAGCAAGAAAATAATTTCCTACAGACCTACTTTATCGGAATTCCCCAGTCGCCCCATCAATACCGGAATTAAGTATAGAGTCCGTACATTAAGGAAGAGTTAAACCACGGTTCTAGGTACAAATTATTTAATGTATCCGCATATTCTCATGTATATCTCCCTGCTCAACCTATCTGAGCGTCGTATTGTCAGGCTAAATGGATCTATCTAAGTCAATATTTTTTTAAGTCTCAAGATTCCTTAAGTTTATCTATGCCTAGTCATGTCCAATTAAATCTTTCGTGCCTACCAGCACATTGAACACAGAGCCTAGACAATTCAGATTCAGTCCCTTACACATGTTTTAGACTTCCCATTATAACTTTATATTTATATCACTTCCCAACACATCACCTGCAAGAACATTCCATTAACAACATATTTTTGGATTTTCTGATTTTCTAATGTTTTTGGATTTTTTTTTTAAATTTTCTAATTTTTGTTTTGTTTTTATTTCTCCCCCTAAATTTGTGCATAGGAGATAAACGAAAATAAATGCGCAAATTTAAGCTATCCTAAAACAAACATTTGTCTTTGAAGCGAATCAGCTTAAGAAAAACTCAGGAGTATAAAGAAGAAAACTCAAACCGTAAGTCACCGATTGAATTTGCATCCAGAAGGTCTGAGAACAGCACACATAATCTCATAACAGATCCGAAAATTCTTCATGTCATTAAACACTGACCCCATGAGTGATCCATTCCTTCCTTCCTTTCCCGCAAAGGACACAAACTCTCAAACAATATTCTGAATGTTGTACACACTACTACAAAATGAGTCTAATGCGACCTTTTAGATGCAACATTTTTACAACAGTTGCATTTGATTATAAATACAATTTTGCCTAACAAAAAGGTTGCACTAGAAGATTTAATGCAACTTTGTTTAAAAAAGTTGCATATTTTATTAAAAGTTGCAACTTTTTTTTTAAAATGTTGCAAATTTGATTGAAAATTGCAACTTTTTTTAAAAGTTACAAAGTTTATTGAAAATTGTAACTTTTTAAAAAAAGTTGCAAATCTTATTCAAAATTGCAACTGTTATTACAAAGTTACATTGTTAGTTTTAATTCTCTTTTTTTTAATTTCCTTTAAAATAATTTAGAAATTTTGTTTATCTATTTATTTTATTAACATAAAACAATATTTAAAAAAATATAAATGTAAATCTTTACCCTTTCTTTATCTTACTCGTAATAATTTATAAAATTTTATTTCCCTCCATGGTATATTTCCAATTTTGACTTTTCAATATTGTATGTGAGCTAGGTGAATTTTCAATCTAATTCCAAATCACATCGGTTCCTCAACCCTAAGTCTACGTCGTTGTTCTTCATTGAAGGTATCCCATTGAAGGGCGCCATCATCGCACAGGTGCATTCATCTTCTTCCTAGAGTCACCATTTTTTTCTTTCCCAGAGTGTAAGGTGTGGCTGATCTTCATACCAGCCTTTCCATCTCTACAATTTCACTCGTTCCGCTCAATCCATTCTCTACTCTTGGTAATTTTTAGCCTAATCAATTCCATGTATTACTTACACATCCCAGGTATTACATACCTATCTTATTTATAGTTGATTTTCCACAGGAGCCAAGAGGCGGATTGCCCCTCCTCTCATCGCCAATTTCATCAAATATTCTTGCTCAAGTCTGTCTACACAAACCAAGTATTACGATGAACCTTTGTCTCTCAAGTTTCTCTTCTACTCAATAAAATGTAGTAGATTCTTGCTTCAGAGCATAGCCAATTGGATTTATTTAGGGTTTGAGGTGATCATATTGATCATTGTGTGTTTGTCCATCCATCTTAAATGCTTCATCGATCTCCTCCATGTCAAAGTCTTGAGAGACAACAACGATGCTGCTATTTAAGTTTTTGGTCATCTGAATTGACAAAATCTTTTTATATGCTTGCCCAAATGTAGTCCAAAACATCTGTTCTCTTTGGGAAATGTGTAATTACTAGATATTGTCAACTTAGAACCTGGATTATACGTGGTAGATTAGCAAAGCTTTTACTTTTTCCCCAAGACACAAACTCTTCAACCCACATCGTGGCACTCATCAATATCAGTATCAATGGAAAGATCTTCTTTTCAGGGTTAATTGTCTTTCTATCGAAACCTAAACACAATATCACTGATGACTCTCATCAGCAAATTAAGAAATACAAGTACATAGGAAAGATGAGAAACATTATATCAATTTGCAGGTTTTAACACCATTGAATTCTTGAAAATGTTTCAGCATATATTCTGTTGACCCAACCCATTTCCCCAATCAATTTTTTCTTTAATCTGACTTGAAACTTAAGCCTAGAAATATAAAACTTTTTTAACATGTCTACAATGCTAAACCCAATGATCATTTCAACAGTTCTTTGGTATCTTTGTGAGATTACCACTTTAACATCCTCTGAGTTCTCAACTTCAACCTTTAAGGCTTTGTAGATATGTCTATTACTTGTAGAAATGAACTTCATTATCACTGCACACAAAACATCATTCACTTTTAAAAAAAAACCATTTTTTTGTCTTCTCTTGAGTCAACTAACATACATGAAGGCCATGCTTCTCCATCACCAAATCCTGAAGACCCTTCATATGGACAACATGAGACAGTACCTTTCTTCAGTTGTTCTTTTGATTTTAGAAAAATGGTACGCCTAGAAAATATGACAACCCATGCTTTTGTGGGTTGTACTTTCTAGTAAGAGACAACTTATATTTATTGAAATTTGTTGTAGTAGGAGAGCTCTCTCTTGTGCTTTCTTAGAGTTTCTTTTTGTCTTCAGCGCATATTTCTTTTTTGAAAAGTGATGAGTACACATGTCTGCCGGATATTAGGTTGAAAACCTATTAGTTTTTAACACATCCAAGTGAACATGGTAATAGGTTTAAAAATATTTTGTAAAAATTAGTAGAGAAAAATAAGTCGGTAAATGTCCGTAGAGGCAAAGGCTTGAAATTCGGATCTCTAAGCTTATTAGTACTCTTAAAATTATAGTTACCAATTGATCTACTTTAACTGTTTTGATATTGTTTTGAATAAACGGATTAAATACATTCATAAACAAGGTAAAAGGGCATTTCAAAATTTTACCAGCCTAGTGTGTTACACTCATATCTATAAAAACTTCAAAATTAAAAAACCTCAAATTGCGATTTCTATTAGAAGTTATGATAGGTCAAAGGTTGTTTAAAAGTCAAAATTGGTGAATAAAACCCAAACTGAAGGCCCTAGTGGCTGAATTTCGATTTTTTTTGTCAAAAGTTTGCTACGACGTAGATCTCGAACAAATACATAACTTAAAAAAAACCGTCACCTCGATCCGAGTTCCAAGTCAAAAGATATAGCCTTTAAAAGTTTTGAGAAAAAAGCACATAACTTTCGATCCATGGTTGTTTAAAAGTCAAAATTAGTGAAACACACCAAATATGAAGTTAGTATCGGTCCATCATTTTCATATTAGTGTGCATTCTACCCTTTGAATTTATTATTTATCATTCATACCTTGCATGAGAAATGAACATCCACTTTTTAGTGGGACTCGTCACCTTTTGTTTCTACATTATAATATATTACTAACTTAATAATTTAACTAATGCATCAAAATTTTGATGATCAGATCCAAATGTGCCCTCTTGCCTATTGCAACATATTTATTTTAAAACAAGGAGATGACACTTTTCTATCCAATGTTAAATTTATAATACATCATATTAAGTGAACATACATACCCAAAATGTGAAGCTACAATTACTCCAACATTTACATTTTAGTGTGCCTTCAACCCTTTGAATTTATTATTTATCATCCAAAACCTTAGACCACAAACTTCTAATCTTAATCTGCTAGAATTCGTGATGACATGGTAATGACTTCATTTTGTTTGTGATTTACGTTTTTATTTTCTCATACTTTGATACTTTCTTGTTGATGCCTATGTCACCATGAGTACAGAAAAATGATGATCCGAATAAGGAATTCCCCACTGTAAGTCAAATGTTTGAACGTACACGTCGAAGGACTGATGGGCATGTATATGTTGATACATATGATGACACGACAAAGAAAATTGTAAGTTTGTATTTCAATTTCATAATAGTTTTTTCCTTTTGATAGTAAACTACCTTTTTAGACATTAAATTTCAGTTTTTACACTTTAAAAAGCAGTTTTTTATATGTTGAAATTCAGTTTTTTAGATGCTATGTAGTTTTTTTTATATTTATTTATTTATTACTTTAAAAAGTAGCATTTTGATAGTAGATTTTTGAACATCAACGGGCTTCTTTTTACACAATAAAATACTATTTTTTCTACATTGTAATGCATTTTTTTCAATATAAACAACTTTTTAACAGTATAGTTTAAGCACTATTATTTTATTCATTTTTGAATAATCTTGAAGGAACAAATTAAGAACTACAAACCTCTAGAAGATGAAAGTGATGTCATGGATAGTTATATGATTGTGAAGAACAAAGAATGATGGATACCGTCGACCTTATGGTAGAGCTGTTACTAATGAATTAAAAAAAAGGAAGTGGGTGGTGGTGACGTATCCTACATGATTCCGACGGGACTTATGAAATCATTTAAAGTAAATGAAATTAAAATAAATCAGTTGATTGAAATGTGAAAAGAGATTCAAGAGGACAATGAAAAAAGGCCGGATTAGAAGTTATGCGAATAGATATTAATAACCAACGAGAAAACTTTGAAACCATGAGGTGGATGTTTATGGAGCAAAAACCTGCAGAAGATCGATAGTTGTTAATATGATTTATCGTTTATGTTTGGTACACGTCTTAGATGGTGTGTATATATATATATATATATATATATATATATATATATATATATATATATATATATATATATATATATATATTTATTTGTGATTATAATTGACAAATTTGTATTGACTTTGATTTATGGTTGTTATTTTGAATTTAGACATGTCAAAGGAGACCATAAAATTATATAAGATATTTATGTTATTATTGTTATGGTGCAATTTTACTAGTGGTGAATATTTGTAGCAATGTAGTGAACATATCTAACGTCTACATGACTAGGAAAATAGATGTCGTATTGGCATTAGAAAAGTCATAAAAATAAAGTTGCATTTCATTGTAAACAAAGTTGCATTTTTTGCAGTTAAAGATGTAACAAAGCTTGCATATACCCTATAGAAAGGTTGCGATTCTTTACCACAAACATAATAAATTATAAAAAAAGGTCGCCTTTTCGTAACTAAAACAATTAAAAAAAGTTGCATATGAGCATAAAAAAAGTTGCTTTTGTATAACAAAGGTTGCATTAAAAAAAGTTGCATCGAAAGAAGATTTGCAACTATGTAAGAAAGGGTTGCATTTTCCAAGAAAAAAGGTGCTTTAGATCTAATGCAACCTTTGGTAAAAGGTTGCTTTAGGCATTATGCAACTTTTTCAAGGCCTAATGCAACCTTTTACTGGGGTTGCATTAGCATCATTTTGTTGTAGTGACAGTTGAGAGATGCCTCCTATCATGTGGCTGGAACAGCCACTACCAACAAACCGAAGTCTGATGATATGCCTCCATAGCTGCTCCAGCACAGGGCGGGATCAGTTGGTCTTTGGAACCCATTCCATTTTGAAACTGGGTTGACCTTTGTCATCTACGCAAGGAACTCTCTCACATGACATGTCCTGCTTATCACAAACAGAAGATGTAGAAATATTATAATCATTAGGTGATTTGGGAGATTGAACCTTTGGTACCCATTTGTAGTTGGGTTTAACCCATTTCTTTTTCGATCCGATCGGTGCCTCAGTACTTGCTTTTGAATTGGAAGCCGATCGTTGAGATGACTTTGATCTGACTGATCTTGATTTCACTGGAGCATCTCTTGGATTGAACTTCTTGGCCGACATACCCCTCTTGACCTTGGGAGTTGGATTCTTGGCCTTGGGAGTTGAATTATTGGCCTTCTTGGCATTCCAGTCGCCAATGTCTGATCGTGACCTTGAGGGGTTTCTTTTGTAAAATCTCCCTCTTGGCGCGTTCTGCCACCCTTGTGCATAGTAGGGAACGTATGCACGATTTGGACAGTTTCGGGCAATGTGTCCAGGTGTTCCACAGTGAAAGCAAGTCTGCTTCTTCACGTAGGAGTTGTTTCTTCCTGCCCCTGGTGGCGTGTCTTTGCCTAGTCGCTGGTTGTTCCCACATTCACACTTGCAACAGGCACTCTGTTTCACTGGAATTGGTGGCCTGTATTTCTCAACCGCAGGTTTGTCAGAAGTAACTGAGTTAGAAGCAACAGATTTAGAGTTCAAGGGGTCGTTTGTTTGTTCAGTAGTTTTCTCCTTGTTCTCATCCTATACTGCTTTACCTTTACAGGAAGTATAATCATTAGTATCTTTCATCTCAACACCCTCAATTGCCTGTTCAGCAGCTGGTTTACCGTATACCATAATGGTTCTCGGTCAATCTCTTCCTGAGTCAAAGGATTAACATAATACGAATGATTAAATGGAGGAGGGACTTTATCATACCCTAGACCATTGGTTTGATTATCTTTAAAACTCAATTGTTTTTCAACTAAGGACTCGGCTGTCTTACTTGACGCAGTATAATTTTTGAAACTAACATCTGTTTTTCCACACTTAATTTTCAAAGTGTCAAGTTCTTTAGTTACAGCAGCAAGTTTGCTTTTAATGTGATCATAGTTTACACACTTGTTGCTGTAATCTTCTTGCAATTTCCTGAAGTCCTTAGTTTTGGCCTCTAATTTTTCTTTTAATGGTTTTTGTTCTTTCCTAATAGTATACCTCTCATATTTTAGATCCTCATTTTCTCTTCTAATCAACTCGATTTGTTCATGTAAAAACTTGACAGTCTTAATACAAGATTGAGAACAAGAAACTTCATTGACCGGGATGTTTGAGGAACTCATTTTTATCAAAAATGCCATTTGACTATAAACCGAAGTAGTCAACCTTAAAAGTCAAATTTAAAAAGTCAAACTTAAAAGTCAAACTTGAAAAGTCAAACCGAAAAGCTAAATATGAAAATTTGAAAGTTAAACGAGAAAGTCAAAGGTCAAATTCAAAATTTAAGGTCAAAGGTCAATTTAGAAATTCAAAAATTAAAAGCTAAAAATTTTGGAAGAAAATGAAATTTAAAAAATAAAAGGATTTTGAATTTTGGGCTAAAAGTGTCAAAAATGCGAAATTGGGTTCGAATGGGAGTCCTTATGAATTAAATTTGGAAGGATTGATCCGTTTGTTAAGCTAGATCAACTGGAAGGCGTGTTGGTTGAGTTGGCACGAGACCAGAGTTTGATCCTTGTCCGCACCAAAATCAGTTTTTATTATTTGCTGCTGCTGCGAAGACTATATAGGCTAAAAACGAAAGATGATTAACGTCTTCCTTGCTAGTTCAAGTGGTAGGACACCTTTTTGATGAAGCTGGGGACCCAGGTTCGAAATCTGACACCCCCTAAAATCCTCCTTTAATTTTTTATAAGTATAGAGGCCGCACAAACTCTTTGGGCTGAGGTGTTGCTGAGCCGAGAACAAAGTGGACCGTGAAAGATTGGGCCGAACACGTGCTGGGCCGCAAACTCTTGGCCGTAAACACCCGAGAAACCCTAGCCGTACACGGGTCTACGGCCGTACACCCTTCAAAGGCCGTAAACACTTCTTTCGGGCCGTAATGATGCGAAGAAAAACAACGTTTTTCAACTTTTTTGCTCCAAAACTCGATCAAAAACTCGTTTTTATGAAAAATGCAAAGAACAAACCCCCCTTATTTTGCCAAGATCTATCCAAAAATGCAGGAATCCTTTAAAAATAAGATCAAATAAGCTCCAGATCTGTAAAAATTGATTGATACAATCCAAGCTCTAATACCACTTGTAAGTCCCCAATATGCTTGTGTATCAATCAAATCCGTTTGATGGTGTGGAATCCCAATCAAACGGATGATGCCAGATCAAAATAGAAGAAAAGGAGAAGAAGAATAATATGAATCTTGTGTGATTTGATTAGAATGAAGTTCCTTACAAGATTCCTACACTCAAAATACTCTCTTCTTCTCTCTAGTTTCTCTCTCTAAAACACCTTGGATTTCACACACTTAAGCTCGTGATTGACCGTACACTCTCATGCACCCCTCACCCTATATATATGAGACAAGGGTCGTGAACAGGTTCACGGCCGTGAACGGGTTTACGGCCGTAAACCTGTTTACGGCCGTACACACCAACCTGGCCATGAACACAACCGCAAACACATATTACACTACAGAAAAATACAGTTGTCTAGAAAAGCAAAGTATAAACCATAATTTTAGACCCAACAACCCTACAACTTCCACATCACCCTCCAATGGAGAGCTTTGCACCCCAACAAGGAGGTGTTCCTGAAGACTTATAACCGAACAACTATGCTCGTGTACGGGGATACCAAGGTTGAATTATAGGATTTGTGGAGGTATCTTTTATTTTATTTTCACATAAACACATTTATGGGATGTTATATAGAGGGTTGTTATACCCGAGTATATGTTACGGGATTTCATGATATAGTGTTATTATGAACTCGGGGATCAGTTAAATGTTTAAATTGAGCGGTAAGGGTCACATACCCTAATTTATGAGAATTAGCGGTTAGGATAATAGCTTACCTGGTTAAGTCGTTATGTGATTATAATTGCAAATTTGATTAGTTTGTGTGACAACCCGAAATTTCTATTCTGTACAACCATTCACTTCAATAGAAGTCAGAATTGTTTCTGCTAACTTTTGAGCTGTGTAGAGTCAGTTTGTGTGTTTTAAAGTTTAGTACTTCAGGAGATAACCGGAGAGAGGATGCTCTAGGGCTTACTGTGCATCAGTAAGGTCTCAAAACTCCAAGAGTTTGGAGTTTACGGCCTAAACATGGAGTTTACGGCCGTAAACTCCAAAGAGTATAAATATGACACTTAGTCATTTTACTCACTTTTTTCACACTTTCAAGAACTAGAACTCAAATCCTCGCAAGTACCATCCGATTTTCCTTCTTGATCTTCAACTTTGTAAGTGTTTCTTGCCTTAATTAGTTGATATCTTACTTAATCTAGTGATCTTACATGATTTCATCCGTGAAATCATTCCATTTGTGTAGATCTTCAAGTGTTCTTAGTTTCACCAAGAACACCAAGAACACACACTAGTGTTCTTGGACTTTTAACACCCTTTCAAGCTCCTTTATTGTAAGTACTCTTACCCTAGTGTGTTATAAGGCTTGTTACACTTATTAATCAACTAGAAAACACAATGAAACACAAGATCAAAGGTGTTTATGGTCCAAGCATGTTCTTGAACCGTAAACCCTAATGAATGGACCATTGTGTGCCCTAGTCCCTTACCAAGCCTTGGATACTAGTCTAGATCACATCCTTGAAGTGTATAGGACCTTAAACATCGAAAACATCAAGGACCATTAGAGTTTACGGCCATAAACTCATGGAGAAGTGGTCCATGCGCCGTAAACTCTACAAAGGGGTGAAATGTTGCCCCAATCACTTCCTAAGGCTTAGACTTGAAGTTAGGATGCTCCCTTATGACCTTTAAGACTTCAAAACACAAAATGGTAGAAGTACCATGAGTTTACGACCGTAAACTCCAAGGGAGTTGGTCCCAAAACCGTAAACTCATAAAGAGTTTACCCTTGGACCCTAAACTCAAAAGCAAGGCCCTACATCCCTTAGATGCAATCCTTAGTACTTATAACACATAAATCAAAGTGTTTTCCATGACCTAGGATGTCTATACTTGATTAATTAGTTGTTAAATGACTAATTGGATATATATATATATATATGTGTTATTATATGTTAACTAGGATCCTTGTGTGTGTTCAAGTCTTCACTTAACACTTAGCATCCTATACCATCCGTTCATCCAAACCACTCACTACAGGTGAGTTCATACCCCTTAATCAACCTTTTAAATGTTTTTAAATGCTTTTATGGGGGGGGGGAATACAAGTTGATCTATTATTGTTATTATATCAATCACATGTGATTAATAACTACCAAACAAGTGGATTTCTTACTTTTCAAACCGTGTTATCAAATAAACTACTTCAAACTGTTTTACAAACTCTTTTACATGTCAAATACTTTTACAAACTCTTATACATGTCAAATACTTTTACAAACTCTTTTACATGTCAAATACTTTTATTAAACTCTTTTAAACTTATATTCTGTTAATTGTGTATCTATATAGATATAGTTATATAAGTAGGATTGAAAGGACTTAGGACTGATAGCTCACCGTACCTCCTGTTCCTCGTTTGGTTGTGGACTTAGAGTATCGGTTGTTTGTCCGAAGGTTGTTTTAATCCTAGTTATATATTATGTATATGTATATAGATATAAAAGTTCCTTCTTTCTATTCAATGCCTTTGGGTAGCAAAGGTATACAACATGTTCATACATACAGACCATACTACTAGTAAACTACAATAGGCGTAGTTTAGGAAGTTACTAATACTATTACTAGAACAATGAAACATACATTACAATACAGCTAGTACATACTATACATAAGACAGCTAGTACATACTATACATTTTACAAGAAAACATACATGCTAGACAGAGAGAGAACAAACATACATGCTAGACAGAGAGAGAACATACATACATACTAGACAGAGAAAGAACACACAATACAACCAGTACATACAATACATATACAAGAATATTACTACAGTTATGTGAGCAACGTAACGGGGCATGGCATCACCTGGCATGGCTCGTTTTGTGTCCAGAATCTCCTTAAATGGAGAGCGTTGAATTTGTGTATAGATCTATACTGGATTGACTATCCTACATGTTGCTGCTCGCTACAGTGGGACTTCCAAGTCTACGGGTGCCAAACGTCATTTTTTCCGACGTCTTACATCGTCGTGTTCTAAGTCGGTAGTATGGTACATGCCGATCACATGGTACTTTAAATAACAATTGGTTTAAGGTAGTTATTACATCAGTAGTTACTTAATACAATACTACAGTAGTATTTTATTTCCCATTGCATTCACTTTGTGATCTTCATAGAATGAACTGTAATGAAAAAACTATATTTTTGGTTAATGATAGTCATATTTGGGAAAATACATACTCTTACAAGAGACATACACACAAACACTTGATGCCTTGGTAGAAGGCTACTTTTAGTAGTAAAACATAGGGTTTTCTAGGAAATTCAAACATTTTACAAACATACTCAAACTTTTACAAACTTACACATCACATACTTACAAACACTTTCATACAAACACAGATACTAAAATACTTATGATCTCACCAGCTTTAAAGCTAATACTCTCTTTCAAAATAACTTGTATTCTCAGGTCACCAGTAGATAGGTACCAGTGCCAGGTTTTGAGAAGATGGAGCTCGTTCAAGACTCATCTTTTATTTTGATTCATATTTTTGGTGTCTATTAACTTGACAGAACACACTTGTATTAAATTATATTATTAATGCAATGGATGCTGTTTTTGCTTGTTTACTACTTTGCATTGTTGTGATATTGTACATGACGTCCTCCACCCCCGAACGATTCTGCCGTTCCGGTTTTGGGGTGTGACAGATTGGTATCAGAGCATTGTTTATAGTGAATTGAGTATATAAACCCATAAAAGATATACAGACTATAAATACAACAGGATTTAAAAATACTCTGATAAAGAGTTTATACTTTTAAAGAATAAAATATTTAACCAAGTATACATGCCTGCATTCATACTAAAATCAGTGTCACTAGGACAGAACAAAAGTATTACGATTGTTGGGCAGCACAAGTACACTTAGAGACATATAGTCAAAGCTGGGAAGATATAGCCTGATCAACTATATTATCTGAGGATTGACTAGCATGTGCCTAAGTGTGGTTGTGAGGTTACAACAAGTCTAAAAACTTACCAACAATACCACAACGAAAACCTTAGAACATAACATAAACCTAAAATACTATAGGAGTATTTTGTGTTACTATAAATTACTTTTGTGCTAGATTCTTATATCCCTTTTCTGGCGTAGATAACATGGCTGGATTCCATCCCAACGGCAACTTGTACTTCCCTAACCAAGGTAATGGAGGAGGGTTTGAAGTAGAGCCAGAAAATGATCACCCAATCCATGTGGACGATCACCAGGCTGAAGGCTTTGCAGATGGTTCTGACTCCGAGCCTGAAGTTGAGAACCTACCCCCGATGGCTCCTGTCCCAAATCCTAACCCTCGTCCGGCTTTTCAAGGCCCGACGCCTCCGTGGGTGGAAAGCTTGGAAACATGGAGCCAAGAACAGAATCAGCCCATACCATTCGACGGGGACCAAAGCTTTTATGACCTGAGCGAGGGAGACTCAGCAGACAGATTCTTGCCAATTCTGCTCCGCAGAGTGGCCCGAAACGAAATTCAGGGCAGGACAGCTCTCCATCGAATCACGGGAGTTGACGCCAATGCGAGAATGCATACGCTCCGCACTATTCTTCTGGAAGATGCTCGTGAGAGAGCTAGGGGAGACCATGAGACCCTGCAGCAAGAGCTAGCTGAAACTCGAGCTGAAGTCATAGAGCTCCGAGTACGCCAAAGGGTGTACGAAAGGCACCTACTTGATATGGAGCGTCAGCTGGCTGAACTGAGGGTTCACCAAAGGGATAACCATCACCAGTAGGAGATATTCTACCTTTCCTTCCTTGGTTGAAAGAATAGTCGTCCTATCTAAGCTCCAAGTAGCACTTTTCTATGTAACTAACTCTGTACTGTAAGTACTTTCTAGTTAGGCCACTATGCCGTCGAAACTTTTCTACTTCGGATATGATGTAAGACCTACTCCAAGGTCATTTTTCCCAAACGTATTACATCTTAAATATCAATGATATTGACAATCGGCTAATTTCTATGCAAATCCTTGTTCAAATACTTTCATTTTGCTATCGTTAAAATCCTATCTAAAACCCCCACTTCGTCAAATTATTGAGCTATGGTGAATTAGCTCAAGGATTTATTCCAATTCTGGTCGAAGGTTGGATCCAGTTATCCACCAACCAATGATAGTCTAGTTCAAAATAGCAAATGTCTAGTAAACATTCTACGAACTACTTCAACTCTTTTCTAGTACTGCATCATAGGTATGTAGGTCAAACCACCGAGAACAGTTTATTCACAACAAAAACTTTACAATTACATGATTGAGTATAATCACTCACAAACTCCTTTTCTTGTCAAATAGCAGAATCATGTCGTCACCTAGAGGTAATCCGCCGAACGACACAACCCCGATCCTTCACATAGACGCTGCCACCTTCCAAGCAGCGGTAACAGCCGCCGTTGCAGCTGTCTTTGCACACTACGACTCTGGTAACGCAATCGAGGCTGTGAATGGTGTTGACAGTTCAAATTGTTGTAACAATCCAGCAAATCAACAAATGATAGCTGTTACCGACACCCAGGGCCACAAATCTGAGGGTAAGAAGCGAAGACGTCAAGCTCAAAAGGAACGCAAGCGATTCCAAAAACTTGCCACACAACAGCAACAAGTGGCGGCCCCTGCCAATTCAGCCCCGATCAAACTATATAAGGGGACACTCCCAAAGTGTGGCAGGTGTAATTTCCATCATCACGGAGTCTGTCGTGATTTAAAATGCAGCAATTGCAACCGTGTGGGGCACACTACTCAAGTCTGTAGAACGCCAGCGCAAAACATCTCCCAAGCCACTAACATCGGAGTCATTTTGACTTGCTATGGTTGTGGTGAAGCCGGGCACTATAATAGGAATTGTCTAAAAGGGAGGAACAATGAAAACAACTGTGTCCACATAACTCCGAACCGACACTTCACTTCCACCACTGATGCTGGTACAAGCCAGATATGTCATTTATGTGGTGAGATAGGACATCTCAAGAAGGATTGTCCAATAACAGAGAACTCTGGCGCAAACGGGAAGATACTAAGGATCACTGCTGCAGGAGAGACTACTCCGGACCCACGTTGAAATATTAGGGCGTTTCATTTTAGTAGACTTATAAACTGTTAAAAACTAGTGCAACTCGAGTCTTATCTTTTGCGAGATCCCGTCAGGCAAGGGACTCTCGTACTGCGTGTACTTGCTTTTGTAGTATACCTTGTTCGCAGCAGTAGTCTTAACTAAAACTAAAGTACCGAAACTCTGTAAAAGTTGCATCATTATGTTTTGTAACACCTTTACGAACTAAGTCTAATGCCTCTTATTCCGAGTAGTCCGACATTTTCTTATAACTTGAGCAAATTCGACCCTCACAATACCAGTTTTATGCTTAAATTCTTTTCTCCGAAATCACCTTTCTAGCGAAGCCGTAATTCCAGAACTCCGAAGTACTCATGCAAAGAGTACCTTATGTTTCGTATCCTTCCCAAAGACACCCCAGCAAACGTCCCCGGAGTACCACTCGTACAGTACGTCAAGTTCAACCCGAAGATCCATACGGTTGATCTATCGCTGGAGAAGGTATACGCAAGGGTGGTATATAATCAAGGTTCTACAGGCTTAGAATTGATGATTCCGCTTTAACTTCTTTTCCTTGTTTGGATGTGTGCTTAAAGAAGAATCATTTATTCGACTGTCTTTTCAGTCTTAATTATATACGACTCGTATACACGAAGCTGTGATTGATGAACCAAATATCACTTCTGATATGAACTGTAGGACGGAGACTGCCCAAGACTACGAGTGATCATACTGCCATACTGATAAACTTAGAATCAAATTAAATGCCTTCTCACCGATCGAGACAATAGATGCAAATAGAACAGAAAACTCTCAGGATTACCTCCGCAACGTCAAGTCGAGTTCAGAATCGATTTAGTTCCAGGGGCTACCCCGGTGGCCAAATCGCCCTATCGTCTAGCACCTGCAGAGATGCAAGAACTGTCCTGTCAACTTAACGAACTGCTCAGCAAGGGCTTAATAATATCAAGCTTCTCACCCTGGGGAGCTCCAGTCTTATTCGTCAAGAAAAAAGACAGATCGTTTCGTATGTGCATCAACTACAGGGAGCTCAACAAGCTAACCATCAAAAATAGGTACCCTTTGCCTAGCATAGACGATTTAGTTGATCAACTGCAACGGGTGATCTTCTTTTCAAAAATCGACTTAAGATCCGGATATCACCAACTACGAGTGCTATGGGAGGATGTCTCGAAGACAGCCTTCCGAACTCGTTATGGGCACTACGAATTCGTAGTGATGCCGTTCGGATTAACAAATGTGCCCGCATGTATTCATGGATTTAATGAATAGGGTGTGTCGTCCTTACTTGGATCAGTTCGTCATCACCTTCATAGATGACGTACTTATCTACTCTCGTAGTAAGGAGGAGCATAGTCAACATCGTCAGCAGATCTTGGAAACATTTTCGATCAAAGAAGCTCTACGCGAAATTCTCTTAAATACGAGTTTGGATTCAAAGGGTCAAATTCCTTTGTCACATTGTTGGTCAAGAGGGAATTCAAGTAGACACTTCCAAAATCCAGGCCGTTGAGAATGGTCAGATCCGAAGACACCTACAGAAATTCGTAAATTTTTAGGTCTCGCAGACTACTATAGTAGGTTCTTACAGAACTCCACACGATTCGCGAAGCCCTTACAACTTTGACCCAGAAGGGCGTGGCCTTTAACTGGGAAGAGAAGTAGGAGAGATCATTCCAAACGCTAAAACGAGCCTTGTGCACCACGCCAATACTATCCCATCCAAAAAGGAATATAAGACTTTGTAGTCTATGGCGATGCGTCCAATTTCAGGGCTCAATTGCATTTTAATGTAACGAGGTAAGGTCATTACCTAAGCCTACCATCAGTTGGAAACCCTTAAAGCTGGCTATGAAATTTGCGATCTAGAGTTAGAGTGCATCATTACAAAAGATCATTCAGATTAGTGGACGATTGAAAACCTCTAGTGACCGACAGAAAAGTTACGCAGGGCCTTTCGAGATTCTCGCAAGAATCGGCCCTGTAGCTTCCAAACTTAACTTACCCCGCGAGCTCAGTAACGTACATTCTACTTTCCACGTCTCGAACTTGAAAAAGTGTATGTCCTACGAGACTCTTGTAATCCCACCCGACGAGATCGAGATCAACGAGAGCCTCAACTTCGTGGAAGAACCTATAGAGATCATGGACCGAGAGGTCAAGAAAACGAAACAAAGCCGTATCCCGATAGTGAAGGTTCGCTGGAACGCCAAGCAAGGACCGGAAATTCACTTGGGAGCGAGAGGATTAGATGAAACTGAAATATCATCGTCTTTTCACTTAGCTATAGGTAACTACTTATTTGCTTAAACTCTAATTTCGGGACGAAATTCCTTCTAACGAGGGGATGATGTGACAACCCGAAATTTCTATTATGTATAACCATTCATTTCAATAGAAGTCAGAATTGTTTCTGCTAACTTTTGAGCTGTGTAGAGTTAGTTTGTGTGTTTTAAAGTTTAGTACTTCAGGAGATAACTGGAGAGAGGATGCTCTAGGGTTTACTGTGCATCAGTAAGGTCTCAAAACTCCAAGAGTTTGGAGTTTACGGCCTAAACATGGAGTTTACGGCCGTAAACTCCAAAGAGTATAAATATGACACTTAGTCATTTTACTCACTTTTTTAACACTTTCAAGAACTAGAACTCAAATCCTCTCAAGTACCATCCAATTTTCCTTCTTGATCTTCAACTTTGTAAGTGTTTCTTGCCCTAATTAGTTGATATCTTACTTAATCTAGTGATCTTACATGATTTCATCCGTGAAATCATTCCATTTGTGTAGATCTTCAAGTGTTCTTAGTTTCACCAAGAGCACCAAGAACACACACTAGTGTTCTTGGACTTTTAACACCCTTTTAAGCTCCTTTATTGTAAGTACTCTTACCCTAGTGTGTTATAAGGCTTGTTACACTTATTAATCAACTAGAAAACACAATGAAACACAAGATCAAAGGTGTTTACGGTCCAAGCATGTTCTTGAACCGTAAACCCTAATGAATGGGCCATTGTGTGCCCTAGTCCCTTACCAAGCCTTGGATACTAGTATAGATCACATCCTTGAAGTGTATAGGACCTTAAACATCGAAAACATCAAGGACCATTAGAGTTTACGGCCGTAAACTCATGGAGAAGTGGTCCATGGGCCGTAAACTCTACAAACGGGTGAAATGTTGCCCCAATCACTTCCTAAGGCTTAGAATTGAAGTTAGGATGCTCCCTTATGACATTTAAGACTTCAAAACACAAAATGGTAGAAGTACCATGAGTTTACGGCCGTAAAATCATGGGTTTACGACCGTAAACTCCAAGGGAGTTGGTCCCAAAACCGTAAACACATAAAGAGTTTACCCTTGACTCCTAAACTCAAAAGCAAGGCCCTACAACCCTTAGATGCAATCCTTAGTACTTATAACACTTAAATCAAAGTGTTTTCCATGTCCTAGGATGTCTATACTATTAGATTAATGTCTAAGTCCATAACTATAATTGGTAAGACTTGACCCGACCCGGCATGGTCCATTTGGGTTGCATGGCATCGGGACAATTGGATAGACAAGATGAGGAAAAAGGATACTAGTGATTTATATTAATATATTATAAGTTCTAATATATTAATATATAATCATATTATTTAATTAGTATTGATCAAGAATTAATTTATAATTAATTAAGTGATCAAAATGAACTAATTAAATATGGACTCTAAGATATATGTGTGTGATGGGCCAAGTTCATTTAGGTTGGGCTAAGTTTTCACGGATAGTCCATGGAGTGTTTAACCCATGGATCATATGAAATGAAAGGTCATGGGTATTAGGGTTTAACCCTAATCTCCACACTATATAAAGATGTCCTTGGTTGGTGAAATGGGACTAGTGTGTGTACACAAAAGGGCAAGGCCGATTTCACTAGAGAGAACCAAAGTATCCTTATTCTCAAGGTTATTCCAAGTGTTCATGGTTTTGTGTGAACCATTTGAGGTGTCACACTTGGGGCACTAGGCACTCAGGCTTCATGAAGACAAGTTACATAAAAAAAAAAGATATGTATTCTATCTATTTTATTACCCAAGTATATGCTATTTATATGCTAGTATAGGGTAATATCTTGGAAACTTCATATTTGCATGTATAATAGAGAAAACATAGATCTAAGGTATTTAGGGTTGTATGTGCACCATAGGATGTTGTAGTATACTAAAACCCAATAGTGGTATCAGAGCCAGGTTGTTTTCTGTTATATTCATGCAAATGTTTGATTTTCAAAGTTGAAAAAAAAGGAAAAAAAAACATGAAGTTTGTCAAATTTTAAGATAATTACTTGTTTTGTGAAAAACTAATTATTTGTAAAATTTGAATCATTTGCTATATGAGTTGAATTAGGTCAAATTTAGTAAAAGATAAAATGATATGATTATTTTATTAGTTTTAAAAGTTTGATATAAATGTTTTAAGGAGTTACAAATTTTGTCATAAAATTTTGGAGCTCAAAAAGTTTTTTTTAAATTTGTGATCTTATGTGTTTTGAAGCCTCCATAAGTTATGGATATGAAAAGGTTTTAAAAAAAAATTGATTCAAAGTTTTTATGGAGTTACAAAATTTGGTGTTAATGTTTTAAAGAATTCCATAACTTATTCTTAAGTTATGGAACATAAAAAGTTTCATCATAAAACAAGCATTTAACTCCATAAGTTATGGATTACCAAAAGTTCTATGTTTCCTTGATTTATGAGTTAGTTTAGATTAATGGAAAAAAAAATTGTGTTTTAGTTGTTTTCAATCCTAATTAATCTAAAAGTTGTTCATAAAATGTGTTTTTTTTGTAACTTGTCCTCAAGTTATATGAAAAGTCACATTTATGAATCTTAAAAACTCATAAATATGCCTTAGGTTACAAAAAAAAATGAAGAGTCTTTTCTTATAAATAGTTTTTATGGCTCCATAACTTGTCCTCAAGTTATGGATGTCCAAGAGTCTCTTCATTAAAGGTTTTAAAGCTTTACTTAAAACTCATAAGTTATGAAAATCCAAGAGTTTTGAATAGTTTCAAAACTTGCCCTCAAGTTTTGGAATTTGAAAAGTTATCTCTAATGAATACTTTAATTCCAAGTTAAGCCCTTAGAATTTTAAAAGTTAAAATTCAACCCTTATACTTTATAATATTATAAGTTAATAATATATATATATATATATATATATATATATATATATATATATATATATATATATATATATATATATATATATATATGTATAAGAGCAAGTCAGTCTTACCATTAGTAGGCCTCATTCACGAACCCGGTCTATAAGGGAGGTATAAGGTTGTTGCCTATAAAATGACAGCTTAATGGGTGTCCACTCTCACCCACCGCTTCCTTGACTGGTGGAGGGTCGTTAGCCGAACAGGTAGGACAAGGACTATAATTCTCCCTTCATTAAAAGTATTAATGATAAATACTAAGTAACTAAACACTTATAAATTCTCAATCTTAGTTACTTAGGAAAATGTGAATAAGGTGCTAATCCATGAAATTACACTTTGCACTTTTCTTAAACCGTTAGTGGAGCGTGTGTGGTTAACCGGCATACTAACCTGGATTTAACATTGTAGGCAAAGGATAACTTAATATTTATCATAGTATCGGTGGAGCTCGTGTGGTTAACCGGCACATCGATTGAGGGGTAAATATTAAGGGTACCAAGTATATTTGCATGGTTACTTCACACCTTGTTTTGTGATCCTCGGCATCCCAGTCACAAAACCTGAAGGGCACACTCGAGATTGAAACATGTCATTGAAAAGTTCAATGAATCTCAAAAGATCTAGGAGTTTCAAATCCAATTAAAACTTAATTATATTTCGTTTTTCATGGTGGAAATTGGTAAATCGTCATTTACCTACCTTCAACTATTTTATAACTCGGATTACGGCATCCCTCTTCCAGTTATAAATAGGTTGTTGGATCCTAGCCTTAATATTTCATGTTGGGTGTTATATTAAGGACTTTAAATCAACTATCTTGAATATCTCCCAAAAGATGTCTAGCTCAGACATCTATGATCTTCCGAAATCTCTTGGAACTTTACTTCCTCCACCTCCTCCAATTATTCTCCCTAACCCACAAGTTCAAAGGTCACTCAATCCCTATTGGAAATCAAGGTCTATGTGTGATCGCATCTTGGAGATGAAGTCACATATTGACAAGCCGGGAGAGTTGGGTGTCAAAGTCTTAAGAAGGTTGGATGTTCAATCACTTTCTAAGTCACTTAGTGAGTTCCTTTGGGACTAGTATGAAACAGACTATGACATGACCCTTAATGATCTTATCTATTTGCTTGGTCAGCAATGATTTGAGGACTAGTAAAGCAAATTGATTAGGAGATCAACTTCCCAATGGACATTGACAATGGTAACATTGGATATCTAGAAAAGCCTTCTCATCCCAAAGAAAGGGTTTGACCATAGTCAACTAGGTTGACCAAATGGTAAAGAGAAAGGTTAAGTCTGTGATAGTCCCATGTACCATTCCCAGTGAGTCCATATGTTTCTCTTGCCAAAGGAAGGGGCATTGATTGCGAAGCTGCCTATTTACCTGAAAGATCATAAGGTTAATCAAGTCAAGAAGTTTGACTCTGCTTCAGGTAAAGTTCACTATCTAACTCTGTTAAGTTTATATTCTGAGATTCTTATTACATGATGTGACTTGGTCACATGTTGATGTTTTAAGAATCAAAGAAAAAGTGAAGAAACTTAAAGGAAGTATATGCTGATTCTGATCGCGAGGATGGTTTTCGATCGCATGGTTCGGTGATCAGAATTTTGAGCTGTTGCTTAGGAGTTATGATATATTGCTTAGGAATAGATAACAACAAGTTTTTCATATGCATTTGCATTGTAAGGATAAGTTTTTCTGGAAGTTTTAAAATAAAATAAAAAAACAGTTTTGATTTATTTATTTTAAGTATCCTTACAATGGCATTTGTGAAAAATTGTTGTTTACATGTTTCCATTGATAGAAATATTGGAAAATGGATTTGATTCTTTCATTTGTGGTAGTGTCTAAATTTACCAAATAAGGAAAGTTTCTCATCACCCAAGTTTCAATTGGACCGAAACTTGGAATCATGCAAGTTGTATAGTATGATGAATGAGAACTTTCAGCTTTCGAAAATTAAGACTAATTCCTTGTTCACATGTATATGTGAGTCAAGTAAATGACTAAAGGGATCGAGTACACATTCTTGTGCACTGGTCAAGTCCACCACAAAGATCGATAAGACTATTCGTCATGATTTACTAAAGTTTAGTAAATATGGTTATACTTACAGGCTTAAGTGTAATTCTGAAGCATTGGAAAAGTCTCGATGTATGGCAGAACGAATGAGAAGAATCAAATTAGGCAGAAAGATAAAAGTTTCTCAAATCTGAAAAGATAGGAGAGTACTTTAGTATCATGTTTTGTGATCATCTTAATGATTTAATAACCACATCACAATTGGTCTTCTAAGGACATCTTAGTGCATTCTTATGACTAAGAAGAGGAGTCATGAATTGTTGAAATGGTTAAATCAAGAAGATGAGTCATACTTCGTTTCAAAACAAGTCTTAGAGTCATACTCCAAGACTATAAGTTGAGTGACATATCTTAAAGAAGGTTTATAACACTTGTCAAATGTAAGAGTAAAAGTGTCCTACTCTTGTACATTTGAAGTTGGTAAGTTGTGACGTTTTGGATTAAACAAAGACCAACTAAGGCCAATTGTGTGAAGTGTTTGTCTTGATAAAGAATCTGCACTATCCCTTGAATATTTGACAAGAGAGTCTTATATGTCAAGAGGACAGTGGGAGTCTTAAAGGTCTTGAAAGTCTCAAGAACTAATCAAGAGTAAAACCTGAGGTTCTTCACTAGCACACGACTTGAGGTTTATAACCTATCGTGTTGGCATACTTCTATTCCTGTGCCCATTCCAGTTAAAGTTGGTTTTGCATATGAGTTCTTAGAGTTCTCAATTGGTTGCATAACAACTTGGAAACAATGGCAGGCCCTTGTGCTGCCAGGTGGCAAGAAATTAAGATTTAGTTCAGTCCATATGAGTTTGGATTTGTCACTACCCTTGTCTTGTGATTATGGTTTTGACAGATTCACATGGATAAGAACACATACACCATCAAATCTAAGGGTCATAAGGTTTCTCTCCGATTCATGAAAATGATGGTGAGGAAACACTTCCACCAAGTAGATTTGAAGCAGATGGCAAAAGGTCTAAACAATTGAGACTATGATTACGGCATCCCTTTTCATAGTTCTGAAATTGCTTAGACACACATGCATGCTATCTAAGGAAAGGTGTATGATTTTGATAAAGTCTTATCAAGGCAATCTCGTCTCAGAAATCTGAACTTTGGTAAGAATGTCTGTAAAGTATTGACTTCTAGAAGTCCAGCTGATTTCTGACGACGTGTCAAAGCTAATGGGAGCATAAGTGTTATGCTAATAATCATCATGTTAGTGGGAGCATGATAATTATTGTTAGTGTTGCAAGTTAGCAATGTTAATTATAGAAAACAAAAGTTTCAATTCGGGTTTGAAAAGTAGTTTTGCTATAATTAAGGGAGAGGATTTTATACTTCATTCCAATTTTACAAGCTTAGATTGAGATTTTAATCAACTTTAGTCAAGAATATATATGAATGTTATGTTGGAATGGTTCAACATAAGGAAATTCTATATATGTGGCGTTCTCAAAATTCGATTATGATTACGACATCCCTCTTCATAGTTCGAATTGTGAGAACATGGCAAATAAAATTTTTACATCATGAATTGTGTCCCATTTACTTTGGGTACAAGATCGATTACATGTGCTATAATATTTATCCTTTCTGAATTTTTCCAAATGCCCAGAGGCATTAAGAAGGGAAAAGGTCTAGAATTGGATATGACTAAAATGATTAAGCAATTGTCGAGGACAATCTAAGGTTTACCAAAGATTGGTTGCTCAGGGACAGTTGGAAGTATAGTGCTAATTTTGGAAGGACCATATTGACATATTCTGAAAAGAGGCATCTCTTGTTCAGAAGTGATAGTCAAAATGAGAATATGGAGTTGTCTCCATAGATAGAGGCAATATGTGTAAGATTAGAAAAAACTTAGTGCAAGAAGCATGTTCAAAGCAATGCATACTTTGAACATAAGGCTTTGTGTCCATGGAGTAGGTCTTCATTGGAATACCCTGTAATGGTTGTTGACAAGTCTTTGTGACTTTGTACACATTCATTTCAAGAGGGTAGTGTATTTAAGTTTAAAGCCTAACAAGATTTCGATTTGGGAGTGTGAAATTAGAATCATTGAAAGTTTGGTCAATTGGTTTATTTCACAAAGTAAGGATCATAGACAAACATAGAGTGCATACTTGGTGTATGGCAAAGCTATTGTTTAGAAAAACATAGTGTACATGCTTGGAGCATGGGACAACTAGTGTTTTTAATTCAAGTATAAAGTTAATAAAACCGAAACAATGAATAATGAGTAATCAGTATGGTGATAAATAAAAGTGGTATATTTATATTCATAGATTTTGATACCATATTAGATTCAATTATTCTTGTGTTTCACTTTGCATGTTTCGACTTCCAGAATAAACCAAGTCATTCTTCCTGAATGACTAAGTTATTCAAACTATCCACAGTCGGTCATATGTTGGAAGTAGATATGAATCAAGACTGTCATGGGTTGGCTTGTAGAGGTCTAAGATGTTGGACAAAGTGGTGCTACAACACTCATGAGTGTTCATAAGTTCTGAGTATTGGATTCAACCCACGCTCATTTGAATCACTTCATGGATTTTATCACGAGTGATCATGAGACGATAATATCTTATATTCTTCAAACCTAGAGATATGAGTTGTTACTATAAGTTGGTTATACATTGATTGCATGAAAACGCATTGGTAACTCGATGTTATAAAACGTGCCTTTGTGTATGATTCAACAAGTAGTAGAACAAGTCATATGAGTCGAAGTTTATACATTCCTTTTACCTTCGAGATAAAAGCGATATATGTGGGCCCCTCGATGATTTAATGATGACACATGTGAGTGCTTGGCCAAGCCAGGACTGATTTAATCTATTCAATCAGTCAGTCGTCATGAATCGGAAATCGGGAAACAACAAATAGACAGAGAGAATGATTTACAATCCATGTCTCAGTCCATATGATATCTAGAATGGAGGAATATATGATCCCTTATCTAATGGACAAGTCATTGACAAAGGTCAGAGTTCATCGGCAAGGTCAGAGTTCGACAGAAGCTTTTGAGAGCTATGATTGCTAGTCGGGGTTCGAAGTCATACTCAAGAATAGTTTTAGGCTTATCCAAGTGGGAGACTGTTGGATTAATGTCTAAGTCCATAACTATAATTGGTAAGACTTGACCCGACCCGGCATGGTCCATTTGGGTTGCATGGCATCGGGACAATTGGATAGACAAGATGAGGAAAAAGGATACTAGTGATTTATATTAATATATTATAAGTTCTAATATATTAATATATAATCATATTATTTAATTAGTATTGATCAAGAATTAATTTATAATTAATTAAGTGATCAAAATGAACTAATTCAATATGAAATCTAAGATATATGTGTGTGATGGGCCAAGTTCATTTGGGTTGGGCTAAGCTTTCATGGATAGTCCATGGAGTGTTTAACCCATGGATCATATGAAATGAAAGGTCATGGGTATTAGGGTTTAACCCTAATCTCCACAATATATAAAGATATCCTTGGTTGGTGAAATGGGACTAGTGTGTGTACACAAAAGGGCAATGCCGATTTCACTAAAGAGAACCAAAGTATCCTTATTCTCAAGGTTATTCCAAGTGTTCATGGTGTTGTGTGAACCATTTGAGGTGTCACACTTGGGGCACTAGGCACTCAGGCTTCATGAAGACAAGTTACATAAAAAAAAAGGTATGTATTCTATCTATTTTATTACCCAAGTATATGATATTTATATGCTAGTATAGGGTAATATCTTGGAAACTTCATATTTGCATGTATAATAGAGAAAACATAGATCCAAGGTATTTAGGGTTGTATGTGCACCATAGGATGTTGTAGTATACTAAAACCCAACATATACTTGATTAATTAGTTGTTAAATGACTAATTGGATACATATATGTGTTATTATATGTTAACTAGGATCCTTGTGTGTGTTCAAGTCTTCACTTGACACTTAGCATCCTATACCATCCGTTCATCCAAACCACTCACTACAGGTGAGTTCATACCCCTTAATCAACCTTTTAAATGTTTTTAAATGCTTTTATGGGGGGATACAAGTTGATCTATTATAGTTATTATATCAATCACATGTGATTAATAACTACCAAACAAGTGGATTTCTTACTTTTCAAATTGTGTTATCAAATAAACTACTTCAAACTGTTTTACAAACTCTTTTACATGTCAAATACTTTTACAAACTCTTTTACATGTCAAATACTTTTACAAACTCTTTTACATGTCAAATACTTTTATTAAACTCTTTTAAACTTATATTCTGTTAATTGTGTATCTATATAGATATAGTTATATAAGTAGGATTGAAAGGACTTAGGAATAATAGCTCACCCTACCTCCTGTTCCTCGTTTGGTTGTGGACTTAGAGTATCGGTTGTTTGTCCGAAGGTCGTTTGAATCCTAGTTATATATTATTTATATGTATATAGATATAAAAGTTCCTTCTTTCTATTCAATTCCTTTGGGTAGCAAAGGTATACAACATGTTCATACATACAGACCATACTACTAGTAAACTACAATAGGCGTAGTTTAGGAAGTTACTAATACTATTACTAGAACAATGAAACATACATTACAATACAGCTAGTACATACTATACATTACAATACAGCTAGTACATACTATACATTACAAGACAGCTAGTACATACTATACATTTTACAAGAAAATATACATGCTAGACAGAGAGAGAACAAACATACATGCTAGACAGAGAGAGAACATACATACATACTAGACAGAGACATACACACAAACACTTGGTTAATGATAGTCAGATTTGGGAAAATACATACTCTTACAAGAGACATACACACAAACACTTGATGCCTTGGTAGAAGGCTACTTTTAATAGTAAAACATAGGGTTTTCTAGGAAATTCGAACATTTTACAAACATACTCAAACTTTTACAAACTTACACATCACATACTTACAAACACTTTCATACAAACACAGATACTAAAATACTTATGATCTCACCAGTTTTAAAGCTGATACTCTCTTTCAAAATAACTTGTATTCTCAGGTCACCAGTAGATAGGTACCAGTGCCAGGTTTTGAGAAGATGGAGCTCGTTCAAGACTCATCTTTTATTTTGATTCATATTTTTTGTGTCTATTAACTTGACAGAACACACTTTTATTAAATTATATTATTAATGCAATGGATGATGTTCTTTCTTGTTTACTACTTTGCATTGTTGTGATACTGTACATGACGTCCTCCACCCCCGAACGATTCCGCCGTTCCGGTTTTGGGGTGTGACAGATTGGAAACAAATGGTTACCGGGTTTAGTTAGTGATCAGGTAATTGATCATTGTGGTTGATATAGTGGTGAGTTTATATAAGTTCAAATGAAATTGATATATTGTCCAAATATGTTTGGATAAGTAATGGGTTAGAAAGCGGTAAAGAGCTTGAGGTCAGAATTATAGTTAGTCTTCACTAACTATCATGGCGAGTAACTACACTCTAACACCAGATGTTTACTGATGTGTATTGTTACATGAATATGAGAATTTTAAATACTAAGATATTTTTATATTATGTATCGTTGAAGTGATAGAATGTGGTAGTCTAATGAAATGAATTTAGGTGATAGTTGGTTTATAGAATGAAAACGGAATGTGAGACACTTAATTTGGATGGAGAATCCTCAAAGGCGTGGTTATGAAAGATGTAAAATATTCGTTAGTTTGATATTGTTGATGTGTGATTACTTTTATAGTAACTGAGAACAATAGCTAATTAATATAAATTTAATTAGTATATCGATCGTGATCTATATCTTGATTGATAAATTAAATTACTAAAGGATGTTACATGTTGTTATGTTATTGTAGTTGTTGTTCACTGAACTTTATGGATTACATTGTTTGTTATTTTTGTGTTGCACGTTAGATTATTGTAGAATCTGACTCGAATCTTGTACTTGATGTTGATACGATTATGTATTCCAGTATGCTAGTGTACACCAAAATGTTTTATAAAGTTATTAATAAAAGAACTTTTTATTGGTGTGTACCTGGTGTGAAAAACTGGGCGTTACATTATATATATATATATATATATATATATATATATATGGGAAAAATGAATATACCATTAAAGGTACATAAGCTTAGGTACCCAAACCTACCATAAGACATTGTTTTCACTATTAACACCTACTAGAATATATATATATATATATATATATATATATATATATATATATATATATATTATAGTTGAAATGAAAACTATGTAAAAGGAAGATAATGATGAAATTTATAATAATCTACGAAGTAAATAAAGTTAAGAGTTGAATTTTAAGAACTTTGGACGATTATAACACATATATGATACAAAACGACGTAGTATGGTGAGTTTGGGTACCTAAGCTTATATATATATATATATATATATATATATATATATATATATATATATATATATATATATATATATATATATATATATATATATATATATATTGTACTTGATTTGTCCAAAAGTCGAAGAGATCACCACATTCGCGACAATCAAAAGGCTCTTTTGAAAAATTTATACGAGGTTGGGTTATGTGGCACACAAATCGAGGCATTGGTGGTGATTACATCATGATGATGTCACCACCATGACATCATCTCACGGATTTAGAAGATCGCCTAAATCCTCGAAAAGTCCTTCTAAAGATCAGCCTTCCCTCACTCCAAGAGCATCCCCCTACCTCTTTCTCCAATCTCTACTCTATATCTCTCTCACTCTCTCTCTCTCTCTCTCTCTCGGGTTGTTTCGTGGGCGAGGAAAAAGAACGGGCGGTCACCGCCAGTGTTTCCCCATTTTTCCATCCCTCTCCACCCTAAACCACCTCTCAAGAACCCTTTGTATAATTGTTTTCCTTTCCAATCGAAAACAACCCCAATGAAAGGCCAAAACAGTTGCATGTGTCACCGTCTGGCCACGCGCCGCCTGACTGGCGAACCTGTGGTAGCATTTTCGACCCCCTCCGGCACTTCGTTAAACTTAAAAAGTTGTTTTATGAATTCTCGTTGACATGATCTATGTTGTCGTGTAATTGATTTATCCAGAAGTTGTTGATTTGATGGAGACGAACCGATTGTTGTGGGTGGAGATAGAGCGACGAGTGGTGGAAACCTTGATGAATCGTTCGATTTTTGTATGGAAGAGGAAGAATGAGTGAGATAAATATGGGCATAATTAGTTATTTACCCTAATTAGTGGATTAAATTAAAATATAATAATTAACTTACATGTTAATTTATCATCTTGCCATTATCCATGTATTTAAAACGATTGGTCCAGGTTATGTCGCACATTTACATAATAATTATTTAATTACAAATGATCTTATCTGTATCTCCCTCCCCCTCCCCCCTCTCGATCTATCTCTCTTTATATATATATATATATATATATATATATATATATATATATATATATATATATATATATATATATATATATATATCCGGTAAGAAGGAAATTTTTGGTAGGAAGGTAAGAAGTTTTTTTTCTATATATTTTTTTGACGAACAAAATAAATGAATCACTAGATGATTCATTTGTAAGATGATTCACAAGAAAAAATTCCCAAAAAACCATCTTTATGATTCATTTTTAAGTAAATTAAGAAAAAAATCACTTTTATGACAATTTTAGTGAATAACAACAAAATCATTGTATAAATGAATCATCGAGATGTTTTTTTGAGAATTTTTTCTTGTGAATCATCTTACAAATGAATCATCTAATGATTCATTTTGTTTGTTCGCGAAAAAATATGTAGAAAAAAACTTCTTACCTTCCTACCAAAAATTTCCTTCTTATTTGATCTTGACTCTATATATATATATATATATATATATATATATATATATATATATATATATATATATATATATATATATATATATATATATATATATATATATATATATATATATATATATGATTCATTTTTAAATAAATTAAGAAAAAAATCACTTTTATTGCAATTTTAGTGAATTACAACAAAATCATCATAAAATGGATCATCAAGATGTTTTATTGATATTTTTTTGTGAATCATATTAATTTTGATTCTTTCAGTAATTCATTTATTTCTTTCGCCCAAAAAATATGCAGAAAAAACTTCTTACCTTTCTTAAAAAAAAAAAAAAAAAAAAAAAAAAAAAAAAAAAAAAACTAGGTTATAGTGTGGATGATATATTTTGTCTGGATATAGAGATGAATATTAACTAATGATTTTAGTTCTTTTAAGGAATTGGTTTACTTATATTATTAAATTAAAGAAAATAGAATAATCACATAAATTTGATTGTAAGAGTATTTTAGTCAATTAAGATAGATTTAAAAATAGAAAATTGATGATTTCAAGGGATAATAACTTCTATAAATTTTAAATATTTTGGATACATGTTTCATCATATTCATCATATTCTATACATATATATATATATATATATATATATATATATATATATATATATATATATATACTATTGTATTATAATGTAAAAATCACTAATGACATAAAAAATTAAAAAATTAAAAAAAAAACAATATGTAGATTATCCTAGCTGAATATGCTATTAGAATATAGTATTACATATAGTTTTGTCATTCTATTATAGAGTATTCTGCGAGAACATAACGATGAATAGTGCATTCTTTTTGGAAGATCGGTGATCATTATTCATCTGTATCCAATACATCATCATCCAACCTTCATGCCCTTGTTCATAATGCTTCGTTCACTCATTTTATAAGAAGTAGGTGTAAAACCCATGTATTACATGGGTTCATTTTAAAGAAAAAAATATAAAATTCTAAACATTTGAGAAGTTTGAATTTATAAGAAAAAAAAATAGAAAAATATTAAATTATTAAAATTAAATTGTTTGTTTTTCTTTTAAATTAAACAAATAATGTAGATAAATAAACAAATGAGACTAATGAAACTTTAATTTAGAAAATTTGAAGTTAGAAGGAAGCCAATTAATGAAATTGATATGTATTTATTATTACAGTTATTACAATTATTACATTTAAATACTATGTGAAAATTAATAAAATGAAAAAACCACAAAATGTCATGTGGAAAAAAAGTTAATTGAAAATAACCACAAAATGACATTTGGCCAAATCAATAAGTGTTTGGCATTTGGCAAAAAGTTTTTTATTTATTAGAGAGGATAAATGCGATGAATTCGAATTATGTGAGAAGAAAATTATGTAAGAGTGCTTTTATATCACAAATTATGACATTGATCATAAAAACATTTTGAATTAGGTAAAAAAAATAATAATATACGTTCTATACAAAACTACATTCCATATTAGTTTTTAGTGTTTACTATTTATATATTTTATACAAATTCTCATTTCCATAAAACTTGAACAAATTATAGTATTTTTTTCGGAAACCCAAACTGGAGGGCATCCCTCCCATGAATATTTTAAATGATGTTACTTAATTTACCCTTGTTCTGTTATGTGGACAAAGGAAATACTCACTGAAGTTAGTTTTGATTCTATGTGCTATTTCAAGATATTAATAAATCAAAATTATATAAGGTTTTTGGGTATCGTCACGAGTGGTTTATGAGTGAAAAGGAGGCCACATAGATTTTTTACCATTCCACAACCAATCCACTAGGTTATGGAAATGGTGTTCACCGGTGGGTTGATGGTGAAGAGGCAAAAAGAAGAGAAAAAAAGAGTGACCGATGTTGTTGCTTGCTTCTTATTGGTGTCTTCCTCCGTCTTCATGGAGACACCATAACCAAGCCACTGGACATTGGGGCGGTGTTGACGCTTCCCTTGGGTTGCCACATAGACTTTCACGCTTGATTTGAGGCTCCATTCCGAATAACCTTAGATATCAGTGATATTTTTATTAAAAAATGAAACAAAAAATAAATGAATAAGGAAATCTCTAACATTGGATTTGCTACAAACAAACTTTAGGTGGTTAGTTCTTGATGTATCCTTCAAATTTACATAACGCACAAAAAAAAAATCTCCATAGGGCTATAAGCGTCTAAAAAAGAGGTAATCAAAAATCAATCATTTCAGCCACATGAGATTTACAACATTCTTACTAATACTTATTCTATTTAAGAAATATTCACCACTTCACGTCATTAAATATTTTTACTTTAATTCTTTTAAATACTCAACTTTAATAAAAACACAATATTTTTAAAAGAAAAATAAAATTTCATTAAACCAAATTAAAAGTACATTACTAAAAGTGAAAATAAAAATTACACTAAAAAACTTTAAAAAAAACATTAAATTAAAAATAACATTATGCTTAAAATAAAAATTACATTAAAACTTAAAAATTAAAAATCCTTATACTTGTCATTCATCATGCAAGTTCAGTTGATCGAGTGGAAGATCCGGATGAGGTGACGTTTTTATCATTTTCAAGTCGTCAATTGTGGTTTTGTACTCTAATTTCTTTTGAAGGAAAACAAGATGATCATCAAGTTTTTTTGAAAGCATTTGAACTAAATTTGGTTCCGATTCAAATGAGTTTTTTTTCCTTTGTCCCTTCTCGATGAAGATGATTTCTTTTTCGCCTTGTCCCTTCCAATTGGGTGGCGAAGGGTGACTTCTTCCGACTCTCCATTATCATCATCATCTTCATTGAGGTCAATTTCCAAACCCACTTTCAACTCTGAAGTTCTTGCTCGTTTGTTGGAACCAATTGATTGTGTTTGCGAATGACTAAGGGCTATTGGATAAGGACTCATTTTAGCCCGGCTAACATAACACGCCAAGCTATTTGATGACCAAATGGTTTACCAGCATTGACGGTTTTGTATTCTCAAAGAGCGATGCTTAGAATGACTTAATCATTACACCCGTTACGACACATGTTTGTGAGGTTAAGGTAAATTTCATTGAAACTTGTACAACTGCTTCTTAACTCGCGCTATTTGCCGTTGACACAATCTTAAGTCCGATATTCACCATAAAAATGCGAATAAATGATATTTTTATGAAATATGTTATATTTACCTTTTTATAATTAATAAATAAATGATATTTTTATGAAATATGTTAGATTGTACCTTTTCCTATTTACGTGTGGAAGTGTGCTAGAACGAGGTTCCAAAATATGGTCTCGGTTTGGGCGTTTCCCTTAAGCTCATCGGTTGATATTGCAATCCAAGCTTTTGTTAGCGCCGCTTCCTCATTTTCATCCTATTTGTTTTTAGCCTTTCTTCCTTTGTCCCTTCGTTTTCTTATTGATCATTGTGGTTGATCTTCCAACACCATTTCAACATAATTTTGATGAGATTATTGGTTGGGAAGGCGGTTGTTTATGAAGGTGATAGTTGTGAAGGTAGTGGTTGTGAAAGCGGTGATTGGGAAGGTTGAGTTTGAAGTTGTTGAAATTGTGATTGTTGGAACTGGAATTGTAATTAGCTTCATTGTTGGAAGTAGTTTTGTTGGTATGGTTGTTGGAAAATGGATGATTATGGAATTGACGAGTTTGTTGGGAGAAGCATATTTATTAAACCTCCTGGTGGTGATTAAAAATTTGGATATTGGCGAGCTGTTTTGTTGAGTGTGAATGTTATGATGGGTGAAGTGAGTGTGTGGGGGTGTTTTGGGTGTGACAACCCGAAATTTTTATTATGTACAATCATTCACTTCAATAGAAGTCAGAACAGTTTTTGCTAACTTTTGAGCTGTGTAGAGTCAGTTTGAGTATTCTAAAGCCTAGTACTTCAGGAGATAACAGGAGAGAGGATGCCCTAGGGTTTATTGTGTAGCAATAATGTCCCAAAACTCCAAGAGTTTGGAGTTTACGGCCTAAACAAGGTGTTTACGGCCGTAAACCCCAAGGGTATAAATATGGCACTTAGCCATTTTATTCACTTTTTCACTTTTCAAGATCCAAAACTCAAATCCTCTGAAGTATCATCTGAATTTTCTTTTTGATCTTCAACTTTGTAAGTGTTTCTAGCCCTAATAAGTTGATATCTTACTTAATTGAGTGATCTTACATGATTCCATCCGTGAAATCATTCCAAATGTGTAGATCTTCAAGTTTCACCAAGAACACACACTAGTGTTCTTGGACTTTTAGCACCTTTTCAAGCTTCTACCTAGTAATTACTCTTACCCTAGTGTGTTATAAGACTTGTTACACTTCTAATCATCTAGAAAACACCAAAGAAACACAAGTTCAAAGGTGTTTACGGTCCAAGATGTTCTTGGACCGTAAACCCTAATAAAGGGGCCAAAGTGTGCCCTAGTCCCTTACAAAGCCTTGGAAACTAGTCTAGATACCATCCTTGATGTGCTAGGGACTTAAAACTTCAAAAAGACCATAAACCATTTGGGTTTACGGCCGTAAACCCAAAGAGAAGTGGTCCAAGGACCGTAAACTCCACAAAGGAGTGAAATGGTGCCCTAATCTCTTCCAAAGGCTTAGACTTGAAGTAGGAATGCTTCTTAGGACTTGTAAAGCTTCAAAACTCAACATGGTAAAAGTACCATGAGTTTACGGCCGTAAACTCATGGGTTTATGACCGTAAACTCAATGAGAGTTGGTCCCAAAACCGTAAACTCATAAAGAGTTTACCCTTGGACCCCAAACTCAATAGCAATGTCCTACCACCCTTAGATGCAATCCTTAGTACTTGTAACACTTAAATAAGGTGTTTTACATGTCCTAGGATGTCTTAACTTGGTTAATTAGTTGTTTAATGACTAATTGGATGCATATATGTGTTATTATATGTTAACTAAGATCCTTGTGTGTGTTCAAGTCTTTACTTGACACTTAGCATCCTATACAATCCGTACATCCAAACCACTCACTACAGGTGAGTTCATACCCCTTAATTAACCTTTTAAATGTTTTTAAATGCTTTTATGGGGGGGGATACAAGTTGAACAATTATAGTTATTATATCAATCTCATGTGATTAATAACTACCAAACAAGTGGATTTCTTACTTTCAAACTGTGTTACCAAACTATTTTACTTCAAACTGTTTTATAAACTCGTTTTCATATCAAATACTTTTATTAAACTCTTTTAAATTATATTCTGTGTATCTATGTAGATATAGTTATATAAGTAGGATTGAAAGGACTTAGGACTGATAACTCACCTTACTTCCTGTTCTTTGTTTGGTTGTGGACTTAGGGTATTCAGGTTATTTATCCGAAGGTCGTTTGAATCCTAGTTATATATCATGTATATGTGTATAGATATAAAAGGTTACTTCATACAGTTCAATACCTTTGGGTAGCAAAGGTATACAAACATGTTCATACATTCAAACAACATTACTAGTAAACTATAATAGGTATAGTTTGGGGAGATACTAATACTATTACTAGAACAGTGAAACATACAATGAGTCAGTTCATACATTAGTCAATAAGAAACAAACAATAGATACTATGATGAGAAAAAAACAATAGAATACTATGATGAGAAACAAACAATAGAATACTATGATGAGAAACAAACAAAAGAATACTATGATGAGAAACAAACAATACATGCTAGACAGGGAGAGAACACACAATACAGCTAGCACATACATATACTAGAACATTACTACATTTATGTGAGCCACGTAACGGGGCATGGCACTACCTGTTATGACCGTTTTGTATCCAACATCTCCTTAAGTGGGGAGTGTATGAGTTTGTGTATAGATATATACTGGATTGACTATCCTACACCTTGCTGCTCGCTACAGTGGGACTTCCAAGTCTACGGGTGCCAAACGTCATTTCTTACGACGTCTTACATCGTCGTTTTTCTATGAGTCGGTAGCAGGATACAGGCCGATCACATGGTACTTTAAATAACAATTGGTTTAAGGTAGTTAGTACAGTAGTAGTTACTTAATACAACACTACAGTACTATTTCATTTTCCCATTACATTTACTTTGTGATCTTCACACAATAAACAATAATGTAAAAACTATATTTTTGGTTAATGATAGTCGGATTTGGGAAAATACACACTCTTACAAGAGACACACACAGATACTAGATGCCTTGGTAGAAGGTTACTTTTAGTAGGAAACATAGGGTTTTCTAGGGGAGTTCAAACAATTACAAACTTTTACAAACTTATTCAATTACAGACTTACAAACGCTTTCATACAAATACAGAAATTAATATACTTATGATCTCACCAGCTTTAAAGCTGATAAACCCTTTCAAAATAACTTGTATTCTCAGGTCACCAGTAGACAGGTACAGGTGCCAGGTTTTGAGAAGATGGAGGTCGTTCAAGACTCATCTTTTATTTTGATGTATATTTTTGGTGTCTATATAACTTGACAGAACACACTTGTATGAAATTATATTATTAATGCAATGGATGATGTTGTTGCTTGTTTACTACTTTGCATTGTTGTGATACTGAACATGACGTCCTCCACCCCCGAACGTTTCCGTCTTTCCGGTTTTGGGGTGTGACAGATTTGTATCAGAGCATTGTTTATAGTGAATCGAGTGTATCAACCCATAAAAGATATACGAACTATAAACACAGCGGGATTAAAATACTCTAATAAAGAGTTTATACTTTTAAATAATAAAATATTTAACCAAGTATACATACCTTCATTCATACTAAAATCAGTGTCACTAGGACAGAACAAAAGTATTACGATTGTTGGGCAGCACAAGTAGACTTAGAGACATATGGTCAACCCTGGGAAGATGTAGCCTGATCAACTACATTATCCGAGGAGTGATTAGCATGTGCCTAAGTGTGGTTGTGAGGTTGCAACAAGTCTAAAAACTTACCAACACCACTACAACGAGAACAGTAGAACAGAACATAAACTTAAAATACTATAGGAGTATTTTGTGTTACTATAATTCCTTATCTGAGAACTAAAGGTCTTTATTAGTATGTCAATAGTTGCTGAGTGGATACACTAAGGTTATATGTGTCTAGGATATCATAGACTTAGAATCTGTGATCTTTGCTTTACTTCCTGTTCCTTGTTTGGTTGTGGGCTTAGAGTTAGGGTCACTTATTCGAAGGTCTATCCTGTCTTGGTTACATATGACTGGTATGCACTACGCAAATTTTGAAGTAACTGATAAATATCATCTTATAATTATCTAATTAGTGCGTCTATTTAGTTATTTCTTTATCCCTTTTCTCGCGTAGATATCATGGCTGGATTCCATATCCCCGGAGACCCGTACTACCCCAACAACGGCAATGCGAGATGGCTGGGAGAAGAGCCAGAAGATGATCACCCAATCCCATTAGATGATCACGAAGCTGAAGGCTTTTCTGAGGATTGTGACTCAGAGCCAGAAGTCAACAACCTACCCCCAGCTGCTCAAGACCCAAACCTGAACCCCCGTCCAACATTTCAAGGACCCACACCCCTGTGGGCCACAAACTTGAACAGATGGAGTCAGGAACAGGGTCAACCCATTCCCTACAATGGAGACAGAAGCTTCTACAACCTCACTGAGGGAGGTTCAGTTGATAGGGTCCTGCCCAACATGGTTCATACAGAGGGAAAGAAGATAGAGAGATACATATGGGGGCTGATGCCACCATTCTAGGGAAATGTTTTGGCTTCAAACCCCACTACATTTGATAGTGCCAAGCGATTGGCACAACGGCTTATTGACCATGGGGTTCGTACCCCGGCCGCAACAACAACCCTGGTCATCTCAGAACCCGCCAAAACCGCTGATTCCAAGCCGAAGTTCTGGGATGACAAAAAGAAGAATAAGGCTGCTAAAAAGCAGCAGATCGTGGCAGTACATGCTGCGATAACACCTGCCATTGCTGCTTCTCCGATAAAGCAGTACGCTGGAAGTTTGCCCAAGTGCAACAAGTGCAACTTCCACCACGCAGGAGCCTGCCGGGAAATGCAGTGTTTGAACTGCAACAGGAAGGGGCACACTGCCCGTTTCTGCAAAGCTTCGACGAGGCCAATCACCCAAGTCCCCGGCGCTGGTGTGGGCCAAGCTTGCTACAGTTGTGGCGAGGTGGGCCACTACAAAAGGAACTGCCCGAAGGCAGGGAATGCCGGTGGAGTGGGAAGAGTTCTGGCCATAGGCCACGAGGAAGCGGTTGCCGACCCCACAGTGGTCACTGGTACGTTTCTCCTCGATAACTCTTATGCATGCATACTATTTGATAGTGGAGCGGAGAGGAGTTTCGTGAACCAAAAATTTGCTCATTTACTCTAGCAAAAATCACGAGCACTTAAAGAACCGTTCACTGTAGAAATGGCTAACGGAAAGACGGAGAACACTAGCAGTTTATACATAGGGTGTACCCTAACACTAGACAGCCATTTATTTTCGATCGACCTCATGTTGGTCTCAATTAAAAGTTTCGACGTCATTATCGGCATGGATTGGTTGAGTCTTCATCGTGCCGACATCATGTGTTATGAAAAGGCTGTTCGCCTTAATCTACCGTCTGGCGAAACTCTAGTCGTTTATGGCGACAAACCCAACACGAACCTTCGTATCATCTCGAGCATTCAAGCTCAGAAATTCTTGCGAAAGGAATGTCGCACATTCCTTGCTCATGTGGTCGATGTGAGCCAATAAGCGAAAGACATTCAAAACATTCCAGTAGTACGCGACTTTCCCGACATCTTTCCAGAAGATCTCCCAGGATTACCTCCGCAATGTCAAGTCGAGTTCAGAATCGACTTAGTTCCAGGGGCTACTCCCGTAACCAAATCGCCCTATCGTCTAGCACCTGCAGAGATGCAAGAACTGTCCTGTCAACTTAACGAACTGCTCAGCAAGAGCTTTATAAGACCAAGCTTCTCACCCTGGGGAGCTCCAGTCTTGTTCGTCAAGAAGAAAGACGGATCGTTTCGTATGTGCATCGACTACAGGGAGCTCAACAAACTGACCGTCAAAAATCGTTATCCTTTGCCTCGTATTGACGATTTATTTGACCAACTTCAAGGGGCGAATTTCTTTTCAAAAATTGACTTAAGATCCGGATATCACCAGCTACGAGTGTTAGGGGAGGATGTTCCGAAGACAGCCTTCCGAACTCGTTATGGGCACTACGAATTCGTAGTGATGCCGTTCGGATTAACAAACGCGCCCGCGATACTCATGGATTTAATGAATAGGGTGTGTCGTCCTTACTTGGATCAGTTCGTCATCGTCTTCATCGATGACATACTCATCTACTCTCGTAGTAAGGAGGAACATAGTCAACATCTGCGACTAGTCTTAGAAACATTACGTTCGGAGAAGCTCTATGCAAAGTTCTCGAAATGCGAATTTTGGATCCGAAGAGTCGAATTCTTAGGGCACGTGGTTAGCGAAGAGGGAATACACGTGGACCCTTCCAAAATCAAGGCCATTGAGAACTGGTCAGCACCGAAGACGCCTATAGAAATTCGTCAATTTCTAGGCCTCGCTGGCTACTATCGCAGGTTCATTCAGAACTTCTCCCGCATTGCGAAACCTCTTACAACACTGACCCAGAAAGGCGTGGCCTTTGACTGGGAAGAGAAGCAGGAGAGAGCGTTCCAAACGCTCAAGCGAGCCTTGTGCACCGCACCAATACTATCCCTCCCTGAAGGGATAGAAGACTTCGTTGTCTACTGCGATGCGTCAAATCAAGGACTCGGATGTGTTCTGATGCAGCGAGGTAAGGTCATCGCCTACGCCTCGAGACAGCTGAAGACACAGCAGGTCAACTACACCACACACGATCTTGAACTAGGAGCAGTTGTGTTTGCTCTAAAGATCTGGAGACACTACCTGTATGGAACAAAAAGCACTATCTTTCAGACCACAAAAGCCTACAACACATATTCGACCAGAAGGAGCTCTACATGAGACAACGACAGTGGGTCGAACTACTTAGTGATTACGAATGCGAAATTCGTTATCATCCGGGTAAAGCCAACGTAGTAGCTGACGCCCTAAGTCGGAAAGAATATTCTGGTCGTAGAGTTAAATCTCTGAGTATGACTATCCATTAACACTCGTCCACACAAATTAAGGAGGCTCAGCTCGACGCTTTGAAACCTGAAAATGTGGCGGGTGAATCCTTGAGAGGGATGGATAAGAACTTGGAGGTTAAGGGTGGCGGAGATTATTTTGTCATGGATCGGATCTGGACCCCGAAACTTGGTCGTTTCAGAGACTTAGTCATGAACGAGGCGCACAACACTCGTTATTCCGTCCACCCAGGTTCAAATAAGATGTATCTGGATCTTAAAAAGCTATGTTGGTGGCCTAACATGAAAGCAGAGATTGCTACCTTCGTGAGTAAATGCCTTACTTGCGCCAAGGTCAAGGTCGAATACCAGAAACCGTCAGGATTACTCCAGCAACCGGAGATACCGGAATGGAAGTGGGATCACTATGGACTTCATAACCAAGCTACCCAAGACAACGGGTGCACTTGATACCATATGGGTCATCGTCAATAGATTGACCAAGTCCGCACACTTCCTGCCTATCAAAGAAACAGACAAGATGGAGAAGCTTACAAGAACCTACATTCGGGAGATTGTACGACTGCACGGTGTTCCCATATCCATTATCTCGGACAGAGATAGTAGGTTCACTTCGAGGTTCTGGCAGTCGCTACAAAGTTCCCTAGGAACTAGGCTGGACATGAGTACAGCCTACCATCCACAGACCGACGGACAAAGTGAGAGGACTATCCAAACCTTGGAAGATATGTTGTGAGCCAGTGTGATCGACTTTTGGAAAGCATGGGATACTCATTTACCCCTTGTCGAATTTTCCTACAACAACAATTATCACACGAGCATAAAGGCTGCTCCATTCGAGGCCCTCTATGGCCGAAAGTGCAGATCCCCTCTGTGCTGGGCTGAGGTGGGTGATACCCAGTTAGCTAAAGGACGAGTTCCTGAAAGCACTCTCACGGGTCCGGAGATCATTCGGGAAACGACAGAGAAGATCGTTCAGATTCGTGAACGATTGAAAGCCTCTAGAGACCGACAGAAAAGCTACGCAGATAAACGAAGGAAACCGTTGGAATTCCAGGTAGGGGACCGTGTTCTATTGAAGGTCTCACCGTGGAAGGGCTTAATACGCTTTGGAAAGCGTGGAAAGCTAAATCCAAGATACATAGGGCCTTTCGAGATTCTAACCAGAATCGGCCCTGTAGCTTACAAACTTAACTTACCGCGCGAACTCAGTAACGTACATTCTACTTTCCACGTCTCGAACTTGAAAAAGTGTCTGTCCGACGAGACTCTTGTAATCCCACTCGACAAGATCGAGATCAACGAGAGCCTCAACTTCGTGGAAGAACCTGTGGAGATCATGGACCGGGAGGTCAAGCAAACGAAACAAAGCCGTATCCCGATAGTGAAGGTTCGCTGGAATGCCAAGCGAGGACCGGAATTCACTTGGGAACGAGAGGATCAGATGAAACTGAAATATCCTCGTCTTTTTTACTTAGTTATTTGTAACTACTTATTTGCTTAAACTCTAATTTCGGGACGAAATTCCTTCTAACGGGGGGATGATGTGACAACCCAAAATTTCTATTCTGTACAATCATTCACTTCAATAGAAGTCAGAACAGTTTTTGCTAACTTTTGAGATGTGTAGAGTCAGTTTGAGTATTCTAAAGCCTAGTACTTCAGGAGATAACAGGAGAGAGGATGCCCTAGGGTTTATTGTGTAGCAATAATGTCCCAAAACTCCAAGAGTTTGGAGTTTACGGCCTAAACAAGGTGTTTACGGCCGTAAACCCCAAGGGTATAAATATGGCACTTAGCCATTTTATTCACTTTTTCACTTTTCAAGATCCAAAACTCAAATCCTCTCAAGTATCATCCGAATTTTCTTTTTGATCTTCAACATTGTAAGTGTTTCTAGCCCTAATAAATTGATATCTTACTTAATCGAGTGATTTACATGATTCCATCCGTGAAATCATTCCAAATGTGTAGATCTTCAAGTTTCACCAAGAACACCAAGAACACACACTAGTGTTCTTGGACTTTTAGCACCTTTTCAAGCTTCTACCTAGTAATTACTCTTACCCTAGTGTGTTATAAGACTTGTTACACTTCTAATCATCTAGAAAACACCAAAGAAACACAAGTTCAAAGGTGTTTACGGTCCAAGATGTTCTTGACCGTAAACCCTAATAAAGGGGCCAAAGTGTGCCCTAGTCCCTTACAAAGCCTTGGAAACTAGTCTAGATACCATCCTTGATGTGCTAGGGACTTAAAACTTCAAAAAGACCATAAACCATTTGGGTTTACGGCCGTAAACCCAAAGAGAAGTGGTCCAAGGACCGTAAACTCCACAAAGGAGTGAAATGGTGCCCTAATCTCTTCCAAAGGCTTAGAATTGAAGTAGAAATGCTTCTTAGGACTTGTAAAGCTTCAAAACTCAAATGGCAAAAGTACCATGAGTTTACGGCCGTAAACTCATGGGTTTACGACCGTAAACTCAATGAGAGTTGGTCCCAAAACCGTAAACTCATAAAGAGTTTACCCTTGGACCCCAAACTCAATAGCAATGTCCTACCACCCTTAGATGCAATCCTTAGTACTTGTAACACTTAAATAAGGTGTTTTACATGTCCTAGGATGTCTTAACTTGGTTAATTAGTTGTTTAATGACTAATTGGATACATATATGTGTTATTATATGTTAACTAAGATCCTTGTGTGTGTTCAAGTCTTCACTTGACACTTAGCATCCTATACAATCCGTACATCCAAACCACTCACTACAGGTGAGTTCATACCCCTTAATTAACCTTTTAAATGTTTTTAAATGCTTTTATGGGGGGGGGGATACAAGTTGAACAATTATAGTTATTATATCAATCTCATGTGATTAATAACTACCAAACAAGTGGATTTCTTACTTTCAAACTGTGTTACCATATTGTTTTACTTCAAACTGTTTTATAAACTCGTTTTCATATCAAATACTTTTATTAAACTCTTTTAACTTATATTTTGTGTATCTATGTAGATATAGTTATATAAGTAGGATTGAAAGGACTTAGGACTGATAACTCACCTTACTTCTTGTTCCTTGTTTGGTTGTGGACTTAGGGTATTCAGGTTATTTGTCCGAGGGTCGTTTGAATCTTAGTTATATATCATGTATATGTGTATAGATATAAAAGGTTACTTCATACAGTTCAATACCTTTGGGTAGCAAAGGTATACAAACATGTTCATACATTCAAACAACATTACTAGTAAACTATAATAGGTATAGTTTAGGGAGATACTAATACTACTACTAGAACAGTGAAACATACAATGAGTCAGTTCATACATGAGTCAATAACAAACAAACAATAGATACTATGATGAGAAACAAACAATAGAATACTATGATGAGAAACAAACAAAAGAATACTATGATGAGAAACAAACAATAGAATACTATGATGAGAAACAAACAAAAGAATACTATGATGAGAAACAAACAATACATGCTAGACAGGGAGAGAACACACAATACAGCTAGCACATACATATACTAGAACATTACTACATTTATGTGAGCCACGTAATGGGGCATGGCACTACCTGTCATGACCGTTTTGTATCCAGAATCTCCTTAAGTGGGGAGCGTATGAGTTTGTGTATAGATCTATATTGGATTGACTATCCAACACCTTGCTGCTCGCTACAGTGGGACTTGCAAGTCTGGGGGTGCCAAACGTCATTTCTTACGACGTCTTACATCGTCGTTTTTCTATGAGTCGGTAGCAGGATACAGGCCGATCACATGGTACTTTAAATAACAATTGGTTTAAGGTAGTTAGTACAGCAGTAGTTACTTAATACAACACTACAATACTATTTCATTTTCCCATTACATTTACTTTGTGATCTTCACACAATAAACAATAATGTAAAAACTATATTTTTGGTTAATGATAGTCGGATTTGGGAAAATACACACTCTTACATGAGACACACACAGATACTAGATGCCTTGGTAGAAGGCTACTTTTAGTAGGAAACATAGGGTTTTCTAGGGGAGTTCAACCAATTACAAACTTTTACAAACTTATTCAATTACAGACTTACAAACGCTTTCATACAAATACAGACATTAATATACTTATGATCTCACCAGCTTTAAAGCTGATAAACCCTTTCAAAATAACTTGTATTCTCAGGTCACCAGTAGACAGGTACCGGTGCCAGGTTTTGAGAAGATGGAGCTCGTTCAAGACTCATCTTTTATTTTGATGTATATTTTTGGTGTCTATATAACTTGACAGAACACACTTGTATGAAATTATATTATTAATGTAATGGATGATGTTGTTGCTTGTTTACTACTTTGCATTGTTGTGATACTGAACATGACGTCCTCCACCCCCGAACGTTTCCGCCGTTCCGGTTTTGGGGTGTGACATTGGGTATTTGGATTTTGATCCATTTTTGAGATAGTAGTATAGGGAGAAATAAAAATATTGTGTGTTGTAATGTTCATAAATGGTATATATAGAGATTGGGTACTATATTATTTGATTTTTTTAATGGGTTAAAATGTTGTTATATTTTTGGTAAAACGGTAGCTTTAAACAGTGACAAGATCGTTGCTTTTTTTCTCACTCTCTCTCTCTCTCATGCGTGACTTTTCGAGCCATGTCACGATACACGTAGCTTTGGAAGGCGTTCAACATAGCCTAATCGAATTAGAACATGTTCTTTAAATCAAGTGGTGATGGTGACGATTGTCGACAATTAAAAAAAAGAGAGAAAAAAGAGAGAAAGATAAAGAAGGTTAGAGATAAAATGAAGGTAACTAGCACACATTATATGGATTAGTATTTGATTTAATTAATTAACATTGTTAATTATCTATCCACGTATGAACACACATACAAACATATATACATACATACATACATATATATATATATATATATATATATATATATATATATATATATATATATATATATATATAGAGAGAGAGAGAGAGAGAGAGAGAGAGAGAAGAGAGAGAGAGATTCAACATCAACCACATATTTCTTATTTTCTACTTTAACACTCTATCATACTGTTGTGACAGGATATGTCTAATAATAAATGATTATATAGTAGAGATTTATAATTATATATGAGTATACATGTTTATATGTATATGCCTAATCATAGATTATTATACATATATGACTGTTCACAATGTGATTAATCATATATGATTATCGTGGTTGGTGGCGGAGGAGGCGGTGATGGTAGAGGGGGATGTGGTAGAGGTGACTGAGGTGGCAAAGGTGGTGTCGGTTGGTGGTGTGCGTGTTGGTAGTTGTGGTGGTGGTGTTGATATGGGAGGTGGCGGGGGAAAAAGGGACGGATAATATTGTATAATAATTTATGACTATAACTTTCACGTCCCGTCAATATGTCAAAGCGAAAAATGTAAAATATGTAGCTGATGTTGAATCACAAGATCTCTATTTTTTGCGGAATCTTAATTGAACATTTCTCTCTTTCTCTCACTCTTTCTCTCTCTCTCTCTCTCTCTCTCTATATATATATATATATATATATATATATATATATATATATATATATATATATATATATATATATATATATATATATACGGGAAAGTGAATATACCCTTAAAGATATATATAAGCTTAGGTACTCAAACTCACCATACTACGTCGTTTTGTATCATATATGCATTATATTGTTCTTAAACTTCAACCACTAACTTGATATATTTTCAAGATTTTTGAAATTTCATTATTATCTTATTCTTACATCAAATCTTTCTGCCGAACACCACCAACTATATATATTACTAGGCTTAACCTCGCGCGTTGCGCAAGAATGCATTTAAGTGGTTAAAATAATTATGGGAAAAAATAGAAATATGTTGAAATTTACGTTTTTAGTCATGTTTTGGGCATTAACCGAATTATCAAATAACATAAAAATCAATCAACTTATATTTTGATACTATCTAATATAGTCCATACCATATAAACATTACTTTTACTTTTATAATATCCAATATATATTATAAGTTTTTGTATAACATTAATATAATCTACTTTTCTTATTTCCGATAATATTTTTTGGATAAAATAAGAAATAAGTTGTTTTGAATGAGCTATTAATAAACAATATTGAACTAATAAACTTTGTATTACACTATTTATATTACAACAATACATCCAAGGTTTCATATATGAACTTTTAAATATTAAACATTGAAATTAAGAATATAGTCATACAAAATATATCATATTATACATAAATGTCAGCAAGAGTTTTAAAATAAGTCGATTAGTAAATATGATATTTAATTTTAATTACATATTTTGCAAGGCGTATGTTTGACTTTATGTTGGTGCGACGAGAATCCTCTTCTTTAATTTGTACCTAAAAAATTAAGGTGAATAGGAATATAAAATAGATATTACTAAGCATTAATATAAATAATTAAAAAAGGTATGTGGATCTCCTACCACCGGCTAAAGACAACATACATCTCTAGGGGTATCGATTCCTATGTGAAATTGAAGTAGTCATTCTATGTACACCTTGTTTTCTAATTACATAAACATATATGAGTAACCAAACATAAAAATGTTATATATCTTTATGTAGGAAAAATATTTTATTTAACTAACAAATTAAATAATATAAGTTTAAGAGTTAGGAGTTTCAAAACATTAATATTTTTATTAATCAATCAATTAAGTAACACATGTTGAAATTTTTAAAATCATTATTAAAAAGCATTTGAAATATTAGATTTTAAATGAATTTTGGTTGAAGTGTTTTGACCTCTATTATAATATATATATATATATATATATATATATATATATATATATATATATATATATATATAGAGAGAGAGAGAGAGAGAAAGAAAGAGAGAGAGAGAGAGAGAGGGAGAGAGAGAGATGAAAAGTATAACATATGTATGAATCTTAATTAATTATCTTTTTGAAATGGTACAATTACAAAACGAAAAAAAACAAATTTAAAATATCTAATTAAATATTTTCGACATCACCCTATATAACATATGATCAATATATTAACGATTAAACCACAATATACAACGATTGTATTACTATAATCCAAAAACGAAGAAAATATAAAAACGAATCAGTATAACAAACTTACAAATTAAAAGCTCTAATATAATAGCATATCTCCAAAAGTGGTCATAAGACCTCAACCCAACACAAAAACCTTTAAGTTTGTTTTGTTTCTGAAATTTGTATATGATTTGTATGCATGTCTTCCCAAAAGATTGACTCTTTTATACTAAACTTTTCACTAAATGCTAATTAAACATAATATAAATTATAAAACTTTTGAGTGTTAAATCATAATTAAGAAAACTTTTGAGTTACATTAGTTAAAAAATAGGGTTTCAAATGAATGTGGATTGAGAAAGTTAAACAAGAGGGTTTCAAATGAATGAGATTCAAGAAAAAAATGCTAGTTTTATAAGTATGTATGATGTATGATAGTTGAAAATGAAAATTATTTAAGAGGAAGATAATGGTGAAATTTATTAAAACTTGGATGTAAATCAATTTAGGAGTTGAATTTTAAAAACTATGGGCAATTACAATGTGTATATGATACAAAACTATATAGTATGATGAGTTTGGGTACCAAACCTTATATACCTTTAACGGTATATTCACTTTGATATATATATATATATATATATATATATATATATATATATATATATATATATATATATATATATATATATATATATATTAAAATTGGCACTTTCCATGAGAATATACAATTCAGAAAATATCAAAATTCCAAAATGCAAATCATTAGATGTTATGTTGTAATAAAACAAAAAAATAATAATAACGAAAAGTTGGGCATCTTAAGCACATGGTCAAGTGTTTGTTTTGAATGAAACATAAACATAAAGGAATTTTATGGAAGGAAGAGAATTCCTTCGCAGAAAAATTCCAAATAAAATATTTTCTGCTTTATATGTCTTCTAGTCTTTGTACCCTTAAGTTCAGGAATCCACCTTAAATCACCCCATGTATGATACCTCTACAGAAATATGACGTATGTATGTGTAAAACAACACGAATTATCGTCGATCCATTTTATTTAAATAAAATGGGTTGAAGATTATTTCTTGTTATTTTATGAGCTATTGACCCCATTGATAAATTATTTGTATATTGTAAAACTACTAATCATTTTTATTTCATTTTTCTCAATCGCACACGACTTTCAAAATTTTGTATCGTTTCAAATTTCTAAACTATTTTATCTGACAAGTTGTCAAGGAATGTTTGAAATGGCAAAAATTTTGAATAAATTGTAAAAGTGGTTTTCAAATGGAAGAAATACTTTTGAAATATCTGTATTTTCGTGTTAATAGTTTTATATTATTTATTGTTATTAATTATTTAAATTGAGATGGAAAATACTGCCGAACTAGTGTCGTAAGATTTAATGTACTTAATCTGAAACGGTAATTAAGACAATCGTTACTTGAAAACTGATTTATAAGAACATTCAACATGAATTTCAAATTAATGTTTTGTATCTTAGACGAAGGATCATACACGAATTTAGAAAAATATATAGCATTTATTCGTTTAAACATGTATAAAACAAAGAATAATTTAGAAAAATGTGAAGCATTCTGATTTTAGCTTCTTTTACCAAAATCTATCTTTTTTAATAAACAAAAACTAAATATGCCATATATCTACTTTCTAACAAACATATTTGACATGTGTCATTTTTCTATTTTTCTATGTTTTTTTTTAATTTTGGTTTTTTTTATAACATATCAACTTTGATTTAAATTAAAAAAATAAAAAAACTAAATCCTACACTAATAACATAAAATTTTAGAAATTATTGGAGAATATCTGTTAGAAATACTAAAAAGTCTCTTAGAATGTAATATATCATAACAATTCCGAGATACATTCTCCAATTTACCTTATGTACTTATCCTCCATTTAATTTTTATAATAGATATGACATTTTATTTACTATTTTTTTTCCATATAAATTTTTTAACCATACGGACTGTGGTTTCCACGGGTTATAATCCTACTACATATATATCTGTAACATCCCGATGATGAGGTATTTCTAAATTTGACCTTATAATTAAATTATATTGCATTTTGGTCCATAAGTGTAAGAAAATGTACAAAAAGGGCCCATGGTGGCATTTTGGTAAAATTGGGACTTGAGGAGTACGTTGTGCGTACGTGTGTATGCTAAGTGTACTAAGGCGCACCTTAGTACGCTGGGCGCACACTTCGTACACAGGGAGTACGTGGAAAGCATGCAAACCCAAATTTTAGGGTTTTGGCTCATATTTAAGCAACCTTATGTACTCATATCATCTTCTTATCCAGCCTCCTTCTGTGATATCGACCCTCAAGCAATCCTAGAGCAAGAGAGAGCAAATTTTGAGCCATTAAGAGAGTTTTGGAGTGGTTTTGAAGGCAGAAGAAGGTGGTGAGAAGATCTTGGTGTTGAGAGCACTTTGGATCTGGGATTTCTTCTTGGTTTGCAATATTTTGAAGGTATAAAGCTTGAATATTTATAGCTCCATATTGTAGATCTATGTTTTCGCTCTTATAAGTCACTTTTTGGTCTAAAAATGATGATTCATGAACATAGCATGTTCTTGACCCATTAAGTTGTCCTTTCAGACCCTTGGAAGGGTCTTGAGTCATAAAATGGGTTCCAAATGGTTGGTTTTGCTCTATGCATCATTTAGGAGGTCTTAATGGATTAAGAAGTTGAGTTAAGAACTTAATGGACATGCAAAGTGATAAAGTTGGAAACTTTATGACTGTTGAGGGTATTTTAGCCATGGATCTGAAAATGGACGTGAGTGCTTAAGCCATTAAGCACTTAATGAGATTTTTGGGCTTCTGGGAGTACGCCTCGCATACCTGGAATACGCCCCGCATACGAGGTCAACCACCCCGATGGTGGTCAACATGCGGGTACGCCCATTGTACATTTAGAGTACACCCCGTGTACTCACTCTGTGGCGACTTGGCTGAGTTGACTCGGTTGGGTTGACTCAGTTGACTTAGTTGATTTGACCGGTTTGACTTTGACTTTGACCAAGTTTGACCTAAGGGTATTTTGGGATTTTGATTGTGATTGGTCATTTGGTTGGATAGGTGACAATTAGAGCTGAGATTCAGAGTCGAGACCTCATCACCTTTTGTCCAGTTTGTGAGGTGAGTTTTCCTCATTGTATTTGCGGGTCGAAGGAACCAAGGTCGGCCCATTGGATTAGATATCTTGTTATGTAATAATATGTTTTCGTGTTGTAGTGATCTGTTAGATTGGTATCCTGGTATATAGGATGATGCTATGCTTAGTAATCTATAGATCTGCATGATTGTCTATTGACTGGTTATATATGTGTTTATCTGTTATGTATATGTCGACATATTGTGTGGTTGGGTTTAGGCGGACCAGTGTAGACTGAAGGCCAAGAGACCCAGGGCGTCCCGGATAGACTGAAGGCCTGAGAGGCGTACCAGTCAAGTCGAAGGCCCGGAGAACGGTCCAGATAGGCTAAAGGCCCGGTGAGGCGTTCCAAATAGTCTGTAGGCTGGTGCGGCGTTCCAGTCAGGATGAAGGGTCTTTATGCATGCTGTTTGTTGTTATGTTTATGTGATGGTACTTTGGGGGAACTCACTAAGCGTTGGCTTACAATTTTGGGTTATGTTTCAGGTACTTCAGATGACCGCGGGAAGACGAAGGTGTGACTGTACACATCCTTTTATTTATGACTTATGATTTTGGGAGACTCGGATGTTTGGAAAAATGTTTTGAAAACTATCATTTGTAAACAATTTGTGAAATTGGGTTGATTTTAAAAGTTTAAATTTCTTGTGATTTTATGGATGTTACAAGTTGATATCAGAGCCTTGGTTTGAGTGAATTGGAGGAACACTCGTGTGAATCCAGTCTCAAAATAAGGAAAAAGGTTTAAAAAAAATGATTTATAAATTTTTTTCAAAACAATCAAAGAGGAGGCGATGTGTACGATCAACCAGAATTAGTAAGTAGACCCCAAATTACCACACTGTTATATGATATTGTGATATGTTAGAACGTCATGCTAGTGATAAGCTAGGGATCTTCATGAATTGTATGATAAAATTGCCTGATTATGTGATGTCTGATAGCGTAGGGTTCTTCGTTATTTGAAATTGACATCATTACTGTAGTTGCTTATTGTATGCATCAAAATTTTACATAACTAAGATTTTATAGCCTGAGAATGTTTGATTAATCATTATTTACTATTCGTGTTTGATGAAGGGATTAGGGTAGAAATAGGTATTTAATTGTCTATAGGATCCATTGTTATGTATGATTAGCATACACGAGTGCTGCAGGGTTGGTGGAAGTTTCATGGATGATGTAGTTCGTATGAATCAAGTAAATGAAAATGAAATCCGAGTATGAATCAATCAAGAACACAAGTTGTAAATATAATATGTTTGGCTCAGTTATACTTCTGAAAGATATAAGAGGGTTTATAGTGTAATGAATACGAAGGACTCAAAAGTTACGCTATCTCTAGCACCTATCCCTATTTATAGGAATGACAAAAGTAAGCAAAAAGTACATATGGGCGTAAACATGAAAGCTTCGAATCTAAGCTACCCTTACGAAATACTTATATTCGAATCTAACATACAAACTTCGAATCTTAACAAGCTACAACTGACTTCGAAACCTCATAACTAAATTCGAACTCAACATTCTCCCCCTTTGTGAGCAATGTTGAACTTAAGTCATTAACAACTTTGTAGCTTGATGAAGTACCCTTCGAATCTCCGTGTACCAACTAATTGTCTTTCAGATCTCTGCTTTATCTCCTTCTGTATGTTTCCTGCAGTTATTGATTCGAACAAGAAGATTCGTGTACTGAGAAATTGTATACTTTTCGACATCACAAACTTGGAATAAGAACTTTGTAATCTTATCCTTCTTATTCTTCCCAATGAACACAACATCCAATGGTTTAACACATATTTCTCCATCTTCGAAATTCTTCAAGCTTGTTTGACCTTTTAACAATGATTGTGGATTAGTAACTTGTCTACCCATTGCTAAAGCAAGTTCCATATCGGTCATGGCAAGACAATCATAATAATTGTCTATAAAAAGCTTGATATTTGCGAAACCAATCAGGAAATCTTCTTTGTTGGTCAATTGAAGCTTCAATACATCCAAACTTCTCAAAATCCTTGCAACACTGATGAGATCATTGAGATTCATCAAAGGAAAATCTGCAACTGAGAAGTCACAAGCTACATTGTTAGCTCTGACAACATGAAATCGATAATTCTGCAACATCCCTTCGAACAAAACATCCTTCGAAATATTGAGTATTTTCACTATTTTCACCAAGGACTAGATATCCTTTTCTCTTTTACCAAGCACTTCATGAAATCTTAGCTTCAATCTTTTGTATTCTTCCTTGTCTTCGAACTTATCCACTATATGATACTGAGCTGAAATGAATATTATTTCATTGATAGGAAAATCCAGCTGATTGAAATCAGTATTTTCAGTATCAAAGCTCTTTTTAAGAATCTTCTCAAAGTCATTTATGTTCCCATTGAAAAATATATCTTCAATAGACTCGTAACAAAATGGCTTTGTTGTATCACCCTTATCAAGCCCTGGAGGATCATTCTGCCTTTGTCTTAGAATGATGTTGATCAGCCTTTGTTTTTCCATATCCTTTTCGATGTTATTCATCTTCTCTCGTTCTGATAAATCCTTCAGAATTCCTTTCCCTTGATCACCTTTATCTTGATTCGAAGGTGGTGGATTAGTACTCGAAACCCCAGCAGTCGAACCATTAACTATACCTTTTGTAAATGGCTTCGAAGTGATTGTAGTTGAGGTTGTTGACATTGAAGTTGGAATTTGCATACTCATCACCTTTCCTTCAAAAGTATCCTTTGAAGAACCAGATCCAACACCTTTTTCTCCCCCTTGCACCCCTGTTTTAACAGGTGGGGGCATCCATTGGCATTAACTTCACAAGTTTCAGAAGAGGAGCAAGTGTAGCTTTGAAATTAGTTTCTGACATAGAAAACATCTTCGAGAGAGACTCCTGAGAAACCGAAGATGAAGGAGAAACATTAATCTTCGAAAGTGACTCCTTGAAGCTTTCCAAGAATTCTTCTAGCTTAGCAAACACCTTGGTATCAGACTCTGTCTTTGAATCAACCTTGCTGATAAGAGAATCATAAAACTCAACAACCTTCTTAAGGGCATCATCAATTACATCAACCTTAGAATGAAGGGTTGAGTAATTCTGATGAAGTTTGGCTATCTCCTTCGACATGTTTGTCTTGATGGCCTCGATTTAGAGTTTGACAGCCTTCTCAACTTTTTGTACTTCTTCGACAAACAGAATATGACGCTCTTTAGCAACTTATCGAAGATCCTTAACCTCCGATTGAAAATTATCATCATGACGCTTCAAATTTACTTCTTGTTGCGATTCAGTCTGCTCCATTAACATTCGCAACTGATGTTGTTGATCTCTTACCAAAATATCAACTTTGATCCCTATCACTGCATTTCGACTCCTAGAGTCAGCTTGAAGTTGAAGTAAGGAATTCAACTTACGATTCAATATCTTGAACTGCTTTCCTAACATAAGCATGTGATCAGGAATATTCTCGTCCTCAGAATAAAACTGTATGACAGCAAATTAAACTGTGACTTCATCCTCGCCTTGATCAGCCTCAGGAGTTGACTTTGCACCTTCTGTTGATTGTGAAGGAAAAAGCGAAGTAATAGGTTGATTGAGAATGTTTTTATAAGTGGGTGAAGTAGTGGAAGCTGGTAACGAAGTGGGTATAGGTGTAATATATGGTGGTAAAGAAGTAGAAATGTCTATGATGGTTGTTTCAATGGTAGAGAATAAGATAATAGAAACATGATCAATTGATGTTACAACAGAAGGATTACCTTGGGCTTCGAATGTCGACACCCCATCATCCATGTTGACATTTGTGTCCATATGAGATATTTTCACAGGGATGCCTGAGGTTCGAACCTCCTCCGTAACAGATTCAACATTCGAGACTTCGGGTGGTATGACAATTATCTGCTCAAGGATGGATGAATTTGAAGAATCACCCAAATTAGTGGTTGTGTCCACATTAGATGCTTTCACAGTTCCACCAGGACTGCCAGTCGCCTCGAAAGTCGACTTGACTGGAGAGTCCCTTTGAGGTGAAGGGAAGCCAATGTTATCATATCGAACCGGAGACTGGTCAGCATCATCTTTGAACTCGGTTTCTACTACCACCTCATCAAGAGGATCTTGCAACTTCTTTTGCTTCTTCCTGATTTTCTAGACCATGTCATGAATTCAACGTTTCTTTGAAGCTGGAGAAACTGGAGCTGGAACCTCTCTAATTAATACACTCTTCTGATTGAGTTGAGATTTGCATATCTTCTTAAATTTCAAAACAAAACCCACCTTAGGTGAGGAAATCGACTTCTCAAGAACATCTTCGATAATAGGCTTCGATTCTGGTGAATGTCGAGGTCTATGGGCAGACGTCTTTATGCGTTTTAAAACACCAATTTTCGAAGGCACGGTTTCTTTTTGAACATCAATAGGTTCTTGAAAAGGCTTCGTTACCTCCTTCTCGGCTGTCTGAGGAACATATTTAGGTTTTTCCACCTGTGAGGATTTCTTGGAACTTTTTCCACATTTGGAAGTACTGCCAATTCCTTTTGGGAACAACACCCCTGTGTCGACAGTAGGGTTGATTGTTTGAAGGTAAGCAACAAGAATAGGGTTCGTTGGATTAACCTTGCAAATTATAGAATCTGGAATCCTTGCAACATTGGGAAAAAACTATGAGTCATTTTCAACAGTCTTCGGATGTTGATAAATTCCAAACTCAGCTTTGGGAACATCAACAGGAACAAGAATCCCTTCTTTTTCATAAACGTGCTGTAAAATCAGACTCCAATATCTAGCACATGGCACACCATTGGCAACATTTATGTGTGAAATACTAACTCAAAACTCCTCCCATAGTTGAGTAGCATAATCAACTGTCATATCATAATATAAACCAACAACCATAGCATAAACTTCAACTCGAGCTTTATCAAGACCAACACTTCGACCTGTCAAGCATCGAAGAAATATTCCAAACAAAAAGTTCCATACACATGGTAAAGATGACTTTTTAAAATGACTGAGTTTGGTGAGTAGTGGTTGATGACCCATCTCATTGAACATGTGAATCACTTGTTCATTGGTAACCTCATATAAAGGACCAACATTTGGAATATTCAGGATTTGAGCGAACTGTTTCTTCGTGAGTTTATACTTCTTGTCATTGGTTAACCGGAAGGTGACTAATTTGGATGTTTTGTTGAACACTGCGGTAGAACCATCCAATGAAAGCCATGTAATCAGAACCGAGAAAGAAGCGGTCATCACAGTGGAAAGAACTGAATTATTGAGACAAACAATCAACATCTTCAGTTCATCAGGATATTTCAAAACATCTAGTTGAACCCTATAATTGGAACCTTGGATCTTCAACAGAGGTTGAGATGAAGCATCATCATTGGTTTGAGAAAGATCAACTTGAACATTTGTGGCCGCCATTGTTAGGGTTTGAAGGTTTGAGAGAAAAGATATATGGAAAGATAATTTGGAGAAATTCTTTAGCCTGGACGCGTAAAGTTTGAATGTGATAACCCCAAAATCCTTTTATACGTTGTGAACAAGTTTGAATTTGAAGCGGTTATAAATGAAAGCTTGCCACGTGTATCCTTGAAAAACGGACATGTAGCCATAAAAGTCTCCACGTCTAAAAAGTAATGAGTACGCTTCCTGGAAAACCGTGAAGTGACCAAAACGTCACATTAATCAATCGTTTCGCTTGCCCCGAGGGGATAAGAACCGTCACTGACCCTTCGTTTCGAGGCAGGGCTCATTCTCTTTTGGGATGAAAAACGAAATCACAGCCAGACTTTCGAAATCTAGTTTTGAGTTGGTATCCTCAAGACCTCAAGGATTTCTTTTGCAAATGTGTGCCAAGGAATGAGATGAAAACAAACAACATAAAATTGTGGTTTTGTGATGTCAATTAAATAATTCACATAAAAGTAGTAAGACCTCGGGCAAAGATCACTTCGTTCTACATCAAGAAAGATATCGAACAACTTGTATAGTATCCTATGAATTATAATCGAATATTCGTAAAGGAATATCGAAGGGCATCTTTTATATAGGCTTTGAAAGGTAGGTTCAATTTTGTTCATGATCACAACTTAACATAAGTGTGAATGCAATGATCAAAATGTCTTGTATGACCAGTGTAGTCAGTGACAAGCAAAGGTAAGATAAGATTATAAAGTAGCAACATTTCAAACAGATATTCAAATGGAAATCATATTCCAAAAGGTTAAAAGTTGGATCTTGTAGGGCAAAAATGTCTTATGTATAGAACATTTTATCAAGACCACGCATAACGAAAGAATATGATTTTGAAGATCGAAGTATGGTAATGAAACAAGTGTTTCTTTAAAATCTTGAACATAAGGTTCACCGTCAATTCCTTCAAAAGTTTGTAATTTTGGGTTTCACTATCATCACGGACTCATGAATCAAGATCACAAACATAGACTTGTGCAATATCTACATTCTGATTAGTTTTTACCAGAGATGTCGAGGATACGCAAGTGAAGTGTATAAGCATGAAGAATTAAGTTGATGAAAAAGATTGGTTAAAAAATGAAGTGTACCTCTACAACTGATAGGACTACGTAGAATTCTCTTAACTCAACATGATAAGAGAAAAGCTAGCTCTTCGACTAATGTGAATATAGCCTAATTGGAGAGGAACACTTATTGTGAGGTATCCATTAACGCTTCGAAACACATTGAGTCTATGAGGCTTTGGTCGACATACAACAACATGCTTCTAGGGACACTTAACTAGTGCATTGATTCGAAATGACACCTTCCCCATTGTCACGAAGCAACATCCACTGTAGTATTTCGATTGAACACAACACAAACAATTAACAAACACACAAAAAAAGAAAAAAACTATTTTTGGATTTTTGTTTTTGAAATAAAAAATACAAAAATGAGAAAATCTTTTTGGAATTTTGTTTTTGAAAAATAAAAACAAAAGAAATAAAATCTTTTTGGAATTTTTGTTTTATAAACACAAGATAAAAAACAAGAAAAGGCTACCAGACAAACAAAATGAAGATCATCGACATTGAGACAAGAATTTCGAAACATCAATGTTGCACAGCTAAAGAAGTATGTTCTGAACCATTAAGAGGAAAGTCGAAAACGATGCATGTCGAACGCTGAATAGTGAATAGTAACGTCTAATTCGTTCAGCGAAGTGTCGACTCCTTGATATTTTACAACGAAGTTAAGCTTGGAACAGCAGTTTCATCAATCATTCCTGATCCAGACAAGATCCTGAGAAAAGACTTTTCATCTAAAGGTTTGGTAAAGATATCAGCAAGTTGATCTGCTGTTTTCACAAATTGAACCTCGATATTTCCATCCTCGACATGATCCTTGATGAAATGATATCGAAGTGCTATATGATTTGTCTTCGAATGTTGCACCGGATTATGGAAGATAAGTATTGCACTTTGTGAATCGCAATACAAAGTTATCTTTTTCATGTTTATTGCATAATCACGAAGTTGGATTTGTATCCAAATGACTTGAGAAGTGCAAGCTGCAGGAGCAACATATTCTGCTTCTTCTGTGGAAATCGAAACACAATTTTGTTTCTTCGATTGCCAGCTAACTAACTTCATATCCAAAAGTTGGCATCCACCACTAGTGCTTTTTCGGTCAAGTTGACATCCACCAAGATCTGCATTGGAAAATGCTTGAATAAAGAACCCTGTTTTCGAAGGGTACCATAAACCCAACGAAACTATCCCTTTGCGATAGCTAAAAATATTCTTTACAGTTGTTAGATGGGGTTCCCTAGGATTCGACTGATACATGGCACAATTACAAGTAGCAAACATAATATCAGGTTGACTAGTAGTTAAGTATAGTAACAAACCGATCATGCTCCTCTATAAAGTAATATTAACAACAGGCTTATCCAACGAAGGCCCTAAGCGTGTTCCGACATCCATTGGTACTCGCAATTTTGAACTATTCGTCATGCCAAACTTCTCAAGAAGATTTCAAGAATACTTATCTTGATTTATGAAAATTCCATCTCTACTTTGACGAATATTTAACCCCAAAAAATTATTAATTTACCCATCATGCTCATCTCGAATTGACTATTCATCATATTCTCAAATTCACGAGACAATAACGGGTCAGTCGAACCAAAAATAATATCATCTACATAAATTTAAACGAGCATCAAATCATCCCCTACTTTCTTTTGAAATAGAGTGGGATCAACAAATTCTTGTTTAAATTTCGAGAGTTTTAAGAAATTGGTAAGACTTGCATACCAGGATCGTGGTGCTAGTTTTAAACCATACACAACTTTATCAAGAATATATCAATGATCAGGAAATTTATCATTTACGAAACCTGGTGGTTGCTCAACATATATTGTCTCTTCTAACACCCCACTGAGTAAAGCGCACTTGACATCCGTATGATAAACATCGAAGTCTTTTTGTGCTACATAAGCAAGAAATATTCAAACAACCTCGAGTCTCGCGACAAGGGCGAAGGTTTCATCATAGTCAATACCTTCTTGTTTTTGTTTCGAATCACATTACCTTCTTTATAAGTTTTATTTTTTAAAATTCATTTTAATCATATAACTGAGACATCATCAGGTTTTGGAACAAGTCTCTAAACATTGTTTCTTTCGATTTCAACAAGTTAGGATTGCATGGAAACAATCCTATCAGGATCTTCCAAAGCAACCTTTACTGACTTTGGTTTAATTTTCGAAATGAAAACATTAAACATACAAAGTTCTTGATACATATTTAATACCTAATTTTTAGCACGAAGCTGAGCTCTTGTCAACACTCCAGGTTAAGGATCACCAAGAACTTGTTCTTTTGGATAATTTCATGTCCATCTCTCTATTGGTGGATATGCAGGATCGAAATCCAAAGGTGCATCTACGAACATTTCATCCGCTTCTGAACCTTCACATGTATTAGACACATTATCAGTTATATAATGAAAAACATCTGTTTGATCATTTGTATTAGAAGGAATAAATCAAGTTTGCTCCCCCTCGACAATTGGATTGATATTAGACTGCTCCCCATCTACATCTGCATTCGAATTTCGATCCTCCCTCTCAAAATCACTATTCAAATTCAAGTGCTCCCCCTCCACTTGACCACCTTGCAACCTCGGTTGAATGTCAACATGTATCTGAGAGTTTGTTGTAGAATGTAAATCAACATTTTCCTAAGTGATTGTCGAATCATCAGAATTCTTCAATGCTTCAGGAATATGATTATCTTGAGCATTAAGTTCAGACTCTATCGCCCTTTCAGGAACACCAAAAGTTAAATCATAATCAAAATCTAAAGAATTCGTAATTTGTGACTCTTCATTCGTTTTAGTGATGATTGACTGTTATGCAAAAGTTTTGTCGACACGCTTAACATAGTAATCATCAAACTTTAGGTTGAAAGTTTCATCAATCTTCCTTGTTCTTTTGTTCAACACCCTATATGCAACCGAGTTAGTCGAATATCCCAAGAATATCCCCTCATCAGCTTTGGACTGAAATTTCGAAAGGTTATCTTTGAGATTCATTCTGAAACACCTGCAACCAAAAACATGGAAAAATTTCACATTGGGTTTTCGATTGTTAATGATTTCATATGGGGTGATATTAAAACGACGATGAATAAATGATCGGTTTTGAGTGAAACATGCTGTCAAAACCGTTTCTGCCCAGAGATATTGTGGACGATTCGCACAGGTGAGCATCATCCTTGCTGTTTCACATAAAGACCTTTTCTCCTTTCGACAACACTATTTTGTTGTGGTGTGTAAGGAGATGAGAAATTATGTGTAATCCCACGATCAGCCAAAAACGAATCAAGAACATGATTCTTGAATTTTGATCCATTATCACTTTTGATTTTTCGGACATTATTCCTCAAACTGAGTTCAATGTGCTTGACGAAATCGATCATTACTTGAACTGTTTCTGACTTTTGACGAAGAAAATAAACCCAAGTAAACCTTGAAAAATCATCGACAATGACCAAGATGTATTTCTTCTTGTTGAGAGTTTCAATAGTCGAAGGTCCACAAAGGTCAATGTGAAGAAGTTCTAAAGGTTCAATGATCTTCAAACAAATAAACATCGATGCCATAACTAGCTCAAATTAGATGATGCCTTCAAAAGTAGACATATAGAGGGAACACCAATGCTTGATGTCAAGGGTAAACAGATCTCCTTTCGTCTTAGAATTAAGCAAAACTTCCTTGGTTTCTTGGTTTGAAGTGACACTCCCTTCCTCATCGAAGACTACTTGATTACCAGTGCCCATAACAAGTTGCAAAAAACTAACCAAGTTATGTTTAAGACCTTCGACATATGCCACTCGATTAATTGTGAAATTCCCATTTGTAACTTTACCGTAACCTTTAACCTTACACTTTTCATTATTTCCAAATTTTACCACTCCAACATTTTCCAAACATCGATAATCGTGCATATTTTCCTTTCGACCTGTCATATGACGAGAGCGACCACTGCCGATGTACCAGTGTTCATCGTATTACTCTTCACATAACACCTGCGATCAATTAAAGAATTTAGGCCCTTAATGTTTTTTGGGTCCTTGGTTATTAGATTGAAATGCATTATGAAATGAGGAACCTAAAATCCAATTTCGAACTTTGGATTTCAAACGATCAATTAAATCAACTTCGATAGACTCAGGAGGTTTGACCGACTATTTCGAAAAATAATTGGGAAATTGAGGAGGTTTTGGTTTGAATGGTTCATGCCTTTTGTTTTGAACATCCAACTATTTAAAATCTCTTTTTGGAAATGATGCTTTGACTAAAGGTTGAAAACAATTTTGGAAAATTTTGTTATAACCAACAGATGTTCAATTATAAACTTTTTGTCCTTTCGAAAAACTTCCTTGATTGTGAAATTGATGAAAATTTCTTTGTTCATTTTGATGTAAACTATTCTTATGAAAATAGTTTTGTGAAAACCTTTCATTTTGACGATTAGGAACACAATTCCTTTGTCGTTGGTTTTGAACAAAATTCTCATTGCTTCGTTTTTGAACATTCAGTTTGTGAATTGGCTTTGGAACTTTGGAATGAATTTTAGAAAAAATCATTTTGGTTTTGAGCGGGTTTGTTCTTGACAAAATACTTATTTTGGGAAAAGGCTTAACTTGTTCAGCCTTTTTCTGTTCAGACGATTTTGTTAACAAAACTTTTTGTTGCTTACGAGATTCGACAGTTTGCCAGTAAACCTTTTTTCTTGCTTTCGACATTGAAATTCCTTCTTCTTTTGAAATCTTTTGAATTTGTTCATAGAAAAGTTTTGTTTTTGTTTTTTGATTTTGTGAAACTAATTCATTTGATGATTCAACCACATTTGTTTTTTCTTTCTTAACCTCCCAATTTCATTTTGGTTTTTTCCTTTGAAAAGTGGATGAGTTCTTATTAAGATTATTTTCAATCGTGCTTTGGTTTGATAAAAACCCTTCTTTCGAAGCTCCTTTGTTATCATCAACAAAAATTTTGTTGATTTCAGGATTCACTTTGTCTCCATTGCATGTGGTAACAAACACTTGATTGAGAAACACCAAATCATCTGTGTACTTGAAATTTGGATAAATAACAGAGTTCGATTCGAGATAATGAGGGCGTTTTTCCTTCATTACTTTCTCAAAATTTTCAGTTTCTTCATAGACTTGATCAACAAAAACCCTAGGAATAGTTGTTTCGATTGAAACGTCTTCGTCATCATTATCACTATCAGTTTGGCTATCTTCGACAATCACTTGATCATAGTCTTGAGCTTTCGACATTGAGGGTTGGTCCGTGTTAACTTTAAGAAATGAATCATCACAAATTTCTTTACCCTTGCTTATCGAAGTGACATTAATGAAAGATAACTCAGAACAATCAACAACTTGTTCTGCCTCAATTTCACTGATATTGTCTGAATCATCTTTGATATCAGCGAAATTGTGCTGAGAATCACATGTTGAGTTCTCAGTCTTTTTCAAAATTTTGATTTGTTCGTTTTTGGTCAAGGTCTCATTCACAACAAGAACCAAATATTTAGGATCCAAACATTCATATATTTTAACAATACCATATGCATATCTATCATTTGGGACCTTGTCAAACTCAGAAATCTTTTTCTCACAGTCATAGGAAGTCGAATCTATTTTCTCCCTTTCGAAAGTCAAAAAGGGCAAAAGTTTCCTATGCTGTTCCTTGCTTATGTCAGAGGAATGATGTAAATCAGTCAATTTCGCATACAATCTTTTTGTTGAATTAGAGTAAATATTACGTTGTTTTAACAAAATCCGATTCTCCAAATTCAAATCCTCCCTATCACAATTAACATTATTTGACTGAAATTCAAGATTGTCTATTCTACTCCTCTTCGACTCCAATCTTTTCTATGATTCTAGCAGTAAAGTTTTTGATTTTTCAGCATCACTACTAACAGAAATAAGCAAGTCATTAACATATGTAATAGTCTCATCAAAATCAGATATAACAGAATCATATGTACTAGAAGGGATATTAAATGATTCGAGAAGAGAACGTACCTTCGAAGTTGTCACAACTCCAAATTTTAGACCTAGCATGGTCTAAACCATAACCAAGTACTAGTGTAAACCACATTGAAATCTTGATTGCATGGTGTCCTCTATAGCCTTAGGGCTTGTTTCTAGAGCTAACAAGGAAGTATAGAAAGAAACCTTAACTAAATTAGGAAGGTATAATCCAAATTTGGGCAAAAGATCAAGGTTTAAAACATAAATAACACAACATAGGTGTGTTCACGGCCAAGGCATTCTAGATTGGAAGAGTTCAAGGCCAAACAACCTAGGACCTATAGTGTTCAAGGCCTATATAGGATAAGTCAATGTGTTCACGGTCGAAGATTAATTCAAACATGTAGTTTACGGATTTGGTTTAATTCACAAAAGAGTTCACGGTTGGTATTCAATTCCAAAGGTGTTCACGGTTGGCTTAAATCCGAGAACACCCTCTTATTGGGCTGAAAACCCCAATTCAAGTCCATTTATGAAACGTAAAAACTAAAGCCCAATACCAGTTCAACCGTAAACACCCCTATATATCTGTTTACACCCTGAATCAATTCATTGTCTCATTTCTCAACCGTGAACCACTTCCAAAATCCTGTCAATCTTCATCCGTGAACAACTCCTTTTTCTCTCAATCTTCAAGTGATTCCCAGAATCTTCAAATCTTCAACAAATTCCCCAAGAACATTCATCTCCACATTCAACTATTCAAATCTTCATAATTCTCAAGATCCAACCGTGAACTCACTTACCTCCAACCGTAAACCCATTTTATTCAACCGTGATCCCTTTTGCAGTATTCCAAATAATTCCTATTTAATTTGTAAGAATTCTTTACCTAATTAAATAATTATTAAACCCTTTTATTTAAATTAATATTATTATTAATTTAAATACGATGTCAAATATAATTATTTTAGGATAACGTTATTCGCGCGTACGCTTACCTGGGGATCGTTTCTACAACTCGCTTACTCCAACTACCGTACATTTGAGGTGAGTTCATACCCCCATATTTTTCCAAGCTTTTTCATTATTTTTTTTTTGGGGGAGGGGGGGGGGGAATACAAGTAAAACACAAGTAATCTTGTGTTTAGAAATATAATTTTGTTTATTATATTTTCTTACCGTTAACATGCAATTAAACACGGAACTTATTAAACACGGCAAACATTTTGACTACTAGACTTACAAACAATTTACAAAACATGTTAAGACCAACTATTTTACAAGCACAGACTTTAACACGGAAACAAACTTATAAACTATATTAATTATAGTTTATGGAATGAACGAACTACTTTTACAAGGTTACACGTTGTTTACAAAAAGGTTTACATTGTATTATTCGTGAATTCGTTGAGGGATCAAATTTGTGAGACACGTCTTCGAGTACTTACCTAAGTACTAAGGGAAGTCTAACCTTATGAACCAGAGTCTCCTAGAGGGAGAGCGTGAGTTTGTGTATAGATCTATACGGGACTGACAATCATGTGCCCTGATTATTAGCTACAGTCGTTTTGGGTGACAAACGTCATTAACGTTTACGACGTCCGAAGTACGTCGTAGGGTTTCACGTCCATCAGTATGGTTATAAGAACTCACATGGATAAAACAACGACTCGTTCATATAATAATATACTTAACAAACAGTCTCCAGGGTTAATAACTATTTGATTACTTAATATATACACAAGGGTTATATGAAATAAAAATCCGACATGTAGTGGGATGTGTGACTTCCGCCCCATTTCCTGTTCCTTGTTTGGTTATGGGCTTAAGGCAGAATCACCCAATCGACTGTCTGTTCGATCTACGCTTCTATAACTCGTATGTACTAAGAGATCATAGGAGGGTATTAACATCACTTCCAGTTTACATAACAAACACGTTTCCGACCAGTTTTATTTAACAATAGAGCTACACTCTAACTACTTGAGTACGGATAAATACTTGTACCATTAAGTTTTGGAACATTTAAGACAACAACTCACTTTATGGAAAATATAGGATTTTCCAGGACAAACATCAGTATTTTACAAGCAAACGGTTTACCATTCAACTAACGAACAATCATTCTATAATCCTTTAGTTTATGCATCCAGGTTATATATGAAGAATATCCGATAGGCAGTGGAATGTGTGGTTTCCGCCTCATTTCCTGTTCCTTGTTTGGTTATGGGCATAGGGTAGATCCACACTTTCAACTGTCCGTTCAATATTAATTTATATATAACTAGTATAAATTAAGTGGTTATAGAACGAACTGGCATAATCATAATTCTTACTAAGAAAATATAGGATTTTCTGAAGGAACACATGCATCACATCTTAAAGGACCATTACAGTTAACTCTGTAAGTACTTAGTGAATACGCTAGAGTTATATACAATGAGGATCCGACATGCAGTGGAATGTGTGGCTTCCACCTCATTTCCTGTTCCTTGTTTGGTTGTGGGCTTGTGTGACAACCCGAAATTTCTATCTTGTAAATCCATTCTATTCAATCAAAAGTCAGACTTGTTTCTATTATCTTCTAGCATTGTTAAGGTTCTGTTTGAGTGTTCTAAGCCTAGTACATTCAAGGATGAAGTGTTAGGAAGTATCTACGAGAGTTCATTGTGCAACATTCAAGCCGGAAAACTCCATCACTTGGAGTTGACGGCCGTAAACTACAGATTACGGCCGTAATCTCTTGCTTGGCCGTGAACTCCACCCTTATGTATGATATTCCTTCATTTTTGATCACTTCTCACACTTCCAAGTCAAGAACACTCAGTTCTCTCTCAAGTATCATCAAGAACACTTCCATTTCTCGTCAATTTTGTAAGTGATTCTTCCAATTATTAGTTGAAATCCTTCATGATCTAGTAAAACCCCTTGATTTCATCCGTGAATTCATCTCTTTTGGGTTAGATCTTCAAGAACACCAAGAACACACACTAGTTTCTTTGGGCCGTGAACACCCCTTCAAGCTTCCAAATCGTAAGTATCCTTTCCATGTACTTGATATTCATTAGAAGCTCTTGAAATATGTCCAAGAATTAACCATTTTAGCTTGAACACCAAGAGTTTACGGCCATAACTTCTCCCTTGGCCGTAAACCCTTCTCATGATCTTCATGGGCCGTGAACATCAACGACCGTGAACACCCATGGTCGTGAACACATTGGCCATGAACACATCTAGACCGTAAACACACTCATGTGTGGCCGTGAACACCTTTAGAACAATCATATGTGATTGTAACACTTCATTCCAAGTGTTTTCTAGTCTCTAAGGTTGTTCCCTAACATGATTAGTTGTTATATACACTAATTATATCCATATATGTGTCATTATATGCTTAATAGGATCCGTTTGTGCTCGAGACTTCACTTGACACTTAGCATCCTATATCGATCTTACATTCGAATCACTCACTACAGGTGAGTTCATACCCCTATATTTTCATAGTTTTTACTGTTTTAATGGGGGGAGGGGAATACAAGTCTAACACAAAGATTTTGTGTTATAAACAAAAGGTTTCAAACATCTTATTAAAATGGATTTTAGTTATCATCAATTCAATTGATTTTCAAAGATCGTGTTAAAATGACATTAAGTCACCAAAAGTATTTCAAAATATTAAACTTCTTTTAAATGTTTCTTTTTATAAACTTATATTTTTCCCCAGAAATCACATTTATATATATATATATATATATATATATATATATATATATATATATATATATATATATATATATATATATATATATATATATATTTATTTATTTATATAAATAAGATTTAAAAGTCTTAGGACTGATAACCCACTTTGGTTCCTTTCCTTGTTTGGATGTGGGATTATAAGTATCGGTTATTTGTCCGATTGTCATTTAAATTGTACTTATATATATTTGTATATGTATATAAGTATAGAAGCTATTTCATTCAGTTCAAATACCCTTTGTAACATGTTGAGCAAGGGGTTGCATTCATGAATACTCAGCATCAATTCAGAAAGCACATATAAATTATAATATGTATAATTTATGATTCACAGAACATTAATTCACGATTCAAGTATACTAAAGTACATTGTTTTACAAGAACAAAGGTTTGATTCAAAACTAATCAAGAGTATAAATCTTTCATATACATGTTAAGAATACTAATTCAAGAAATACTGTCAATCATTTATTTCAGAATGATTGGGTTTTCATAACTATTATACATGTAACGTTTATATGCTTTTTATGAGTCATTTGATACAGGTTGTTTGATTTAATTTAAACAATATAGTTAAAGTCCTGACATTATAACCAGAATCTCCAGTCGGGGATCGAAACAATGTGTGTATAGATCTATATTGGGATTGACAACCCCGCACTCAGACTGTTAGCTACAGTCAGGCATACACACCTACAAGTGACAGTTGTTATCAACAACTTTCAACGCCTTCAATGCGTTGGGTCAGTCCTTCTAGTCTCAGTATGGTTATAATAACTCATTAAAAAGATATTAACAATAGGTTAGTGTATAATTAACTAAACATAAGTACATATTCAAAGTGCAAGTTTTACAAGATACAATTTACAATATTACATTATAGTTTGCAATAACAGCTGGTGGAACCAGGAACACTCACAGTTACAAGTTTTACAAAAAGGAATACAAATACATAACATTGGTTTACAAACATAATGTTTTTATGTGATTAAAACTATTTTTCATATACAGTAGAAAATATAGGATTTTCTGGAACAATTTACATATTCAAGAAACAGAAAACATTCTTTCAAACATAAACACTTATGCACTCACTCAACTTTTTGTTGATACTCTCTTTTCAAATTACTTGTATTCTCAGGGAACCAGTAGACAGGTACTCCCTAAGCTTTTGAGAAGATGGAGCTATTTTAAGTCTTGTCTTCTTCTTTTGTATAACTATTTTAGTTTCAATATACAATGATTGAACACATGTAAATACTTACACTTTTTAAATACAATGGTTGTTTGTACTTTGATTACTATAATGCATGTGTTGTGATACTACAAGTGAAGTCATCCACCCCTGGATTTTTCCGCCATCTGGTTTGGGGGTGTGACAGATTGGTATCAGAGCATTGTTTATAGTGAACTCAGTATATCAATCCATAAAAGATATACAAACTATAAATACATTTGCGGCTAAGAGCTCTGGCTACAAGTGTACTTTTTAAATATTTAAGTATTTTTACAAGAAGTATACTAACACTCATACCTACAAGAACAGTGTCACAGTTATAAGAACCTAAAAGTATTTGGATGTTGAACATTATAGTCAAACCTGGGCGGTTATGTAATCATATTTGGGATTAATATACCCTGATCAACTATATTGATTTGAGATATGACCAACTTGTGTTTGGGCGTGATGGTAGTGTTGCGACATGTCTAAAACTTACCAACCATACATATACAAAAGAACTATAGAACAGAACATAAAGATTAAAATACTATAGGAGTATTTTAGGCACTATATACTAATAACAAATTTGTGAAAACAAAAGAACCATTGTAGGTAGAATTATAAATATTAAGGGTATATTACAGTTATATGTAATTAAAGTTATATAGACTTAGAATATGTGATCTAGCTTCATTTCCTGTTCCTTGTTTGGTTGCGGATTTAGAGCCAGGTCATATAATCGAAGGTCGATTATACCCAAGTTATATATAATTAGTATACACTTTATAGTTATAGTAATACCTAGAACAAGTCATACAGAATACGTTATTTGTTAACTGTAAGTCTCTCTCATAGAAATTGTATCTTTAATCTATCGTTACTAACTATATTCTATATCTCTTATCTATATTCTCGCTTAGATAACAATGGCTCGAGTTCATCTACCTGGAGACCCTTATTTTACCAATCGATCTAAATTATACGTAACTTGTATACACTAAGTACTCGTGGAAGGAACTTGTACGATTCATTTTACTTATCATTCATCACATCATAAAATATAGGATTTTCTGGAGAAACACATCATGTTTTACAAAGAACAAAGAACCTGTTTTCTAAAACAAAACACTTATAAACTCACCAACTTTAATGTTGACACTCTTTCAAAAACCACTTGTATTCTCAGGACACTAGTAGACAGGTACTCGCACAAGGTTCTAGAAGACGGAACATAGTAGATTCAAGTCTTTATATTGCTAATTACTTTTGGAGTCTATCATATATGATTCGAATACAATGTAAACATATTAATATCAATACAATGGTTGTTGTTGCTTTGATTACGATTATTCAACTGTTGTGATACTGTACATGACGTCCTCCGCCCCTAAACGTTTCCGCCGTTCCGGTTTGGAGGTGTGACAGAGGTCATTGGAGACTTGTGTGCTGTAGTAGAAACGAAGCATCTTCCGATCACATTCTCCTCATCATCTCTTCCCTCTTCGTACTTCGCATACATAGCTCCATGCGTTGGGTTTCTCATTTCCTCATCATCTGATCCAGATGACCAGATTTGTTAAGTTCCACCCCCTTCACCAGTTCCTTTTCCAACTAGAGACATCCCTTTCATCGTAACTCTCACTTCTTCTAGCCTTTCAACATGGTAGGCTTCGTCTTTCACTCTTTCTTTCTTCTCTTCTCTCTTCGTGAACATACAATCGATTGCCATATGGTTCGCACCATTACAGTAATGACAATTGAAATTAGAATCACCCTTTAACTTATTTTCTGGTTTCTCAACCTCAGACTTGTTTTCTTTCTCCTCCACCTTCGTTTCTTCTCTCACATTATTCTGAGATGAGTTTCCCTTCAAACCACTTCCTTCAAAATTCAGATTCAATGGCTGTTTGTAAAACTTCTTGACTTTATTGTTCGAATAGTATGCCACAGCATCGTCATCCGAGTTCATGATAAAACCTTCATTATCAGAAACATCAACACCAACAGAGTTAATTTCATTTTCTTTTCCAGAGACTTTCCAAACTAGTGCCAAAGGACCACCCAAACTCCGTTTTCATTCTTCATCAATCTCGTTAATCTCACTCTCATGGATTTAGAGCATTATAAAGATCACCAAGTGAATAGTTGTCGAAGATTTGTTGCGTCTTGATCGTCAAACTAATGTTCCTCCATTCCTTTCGAAGTCCCATCAGGAAAGTAAGATTGTACTCCATAGTCGAACAAATAAATCCATAACGGCTACACATGAAGATTAATTCATTCAGACGATCAAATAACATTTCAATAGTCTCCGTCTCCTTGTATTTGAGTTCGCCTAATTCAAGTAGACATTGCTTAACAAAACTTTTTCTAGTTTTCTCGATTCCTTGATAGTTCTCTTTCAAGGTATCCCAGATCTCCTTTGCTGTTTTACAGCCACAAACATATTTGTGAACCACTGGTGGAAGAGTACCACGTAGTTCTCTTCAGCATCTCTTGTTATTTGTCTTTTTTTTATTTGTTTGTTGACCAATATCTGCATTTGAACCAACAGTTCCGACTTGTTCTTGCAAGTTTGCAGGATGAATTCCTTTAGTAATGCATTTCCATAGATCTTCATCAATCCCATTCAGATAGTCTTCCATCCTATCAGCCCATTGTTCATAGTATTCAGGGATCAGCATTGGGATTTTGGTTGAAGATCCGAGAAGTTGAGAAAAGCTAGTCATCGAGTTCATGTTGAAGTTCTCCATTGTTGTACGAACACAAATGATGTAAAGCTTCAGTAAGAGGAATCTAAGGAATAAATCTTTCAGAAAACAAACAGTGAACACTTGATTTATCAAACGAACAACAAAATCAAATCAAAACAATTGATTAAAAAGATTTTCTAGATCAAAAGTGCGGAATATTTTTGAATCTAGAACTGCGACTCAAAAACTTTTGAAACAAAGAGAATATCAAAAATCAATTGCTATAATAAGTTGAGAAAAGCTAGTCATCGAGTTCATGTTGAAGTTCTCCATTGTTGTACGAACACAAATGATGTAAAGCTTCGTATGAATCAAGTAAGTGAAAATGAAATCAGAGTATGAATCAATTAAGAACACAAGTTGTAAATATAATATGTTTGGATCAATTATACTTCTGAAAGATACAAGAGGGTTTTTAAAGTAATGAATATGAAGGACTCAAAAGTTACTCTATCTCCAGCACCTATCCCTATTTATAGGAATGAAAGAAGTAAGCAAAAAGTACAGAAGGACGTAAACATGAAAGCTTTGAATATAAGCTACCCTTACGAAATACATACATTCGAATGTAACATACAGACTTCGAATCTTAACAAGCTACAACTGACTTCGACACCTCACAATTAAATTCGAACTCAACATATGAGTTGTGTAGGGTCAGCCATCCAGTTTCGTAAAGTTTAGCCTTCCTCTAGGAAGTAAGGATAGAGTGTATACATATGGTAGTGTGTATTGTTAGGGTTGTTATGATGATCCTCTTAGAAAAATACAGGTAGGTATGGAAGGTAGTATTGGCCCGTACTACTAGAAGCATAGGACCCGTACATGTAGTAGGGAAGTCACAACCCCTACGAATTTGTTGGGAGTTGGTTCCCCTGGTATGATATGCATTTTATCTAATATCTCATTGGTTAAATTTTTAGTATGGTGGTTACGAGACGATTTGAGACAGGATCCGGATCAGGAGCCGGGACAGATGGCCAGGATGGGTCAGGATTGACTAAGGATCGGATTAGGGAGATTATGCGAGCAGATGTTGTTTCCGTTGTTCAGGATCATATACCTGAGCTATTCAGGTCTATCAATACCACTATTATGGATTTCTTTGATGACTGATACGCTGCACTTTCGGAGACTGTTGCTGCTGCAACCACCGCAGTCGTTGTGGATGCTGGGATTGGCGCTGGGAGATCCTTCCAGTATCGGGACTTTGACAATACGAATCCCCTAAAATTTGATGGAGTTCAGGATCCGATCATAGCCATGAGGTGGTTGTCTGGCATCAAGGGATGTTTCTTCACTTGCTCTTGCCCATCTAACCAGAAGTTCAAGTGCACTGTAAACATTCTGCGGTCCGGAGCGAAGGATTCGTGGAGACTTGTTACTAGCTAGTAATTTTCTGAGCAGAGGACTGCTGTATATTGGTAGCATTTCTTAGAGATGTTCCATTCTAGATATGTTCTGCTGGTGGAGTGTGAGAGGTTGGTCCAGGAGTACTTGGATTTGAGACAGGGGATGGAGTCGATGGCAGAGATCACCAAGATGTTTACGGAGAGGGCCATGTTTTTTTCCTAAGTTTGCTGCTTCTGAGCAAGCTCAAATGACCCGTTACTTGAGAATGCTCAAGACGGACATCAGGAAATTTGTATCCACGCAACATTATGGTTCATTGTTGGAGTTGCAGGAGGTCGCGAGGCGGCGGGAGATTGAGATGGAGCTCCAGATAAGGGAGCAGAGACAGGCCCCGACGCATTAGCAGCCAACACCGAAGTGATTTAAGGACGCTGATACTAGATCTGGGAGTACGAGGGGCAACACTAGCGGGAAGTTTGCAAGGTTCATGATGGGGCTTGTTGAAATGCCGGTGTATGTCACAAATGTGGCAAGGAGGGGTACTACGCGAGGGATTGTCGCCAGCCGGCCCCAGTCTCGAGTACCAGGATTTGCTATCACTCTGATCAGGTTGTTCATATGAAGGTCAACTGTCCATTGCTCGCTGCCAAGCCGGCACAGGCCCCGATGCCAGCTACTTTGAGGATCACCGGTGGGCGTCAGGGGAGGGCGGAGCCTCGGGGCCGTGCTTTTCAGCTAACTACCGAGGAGGACATAACAGCTCCAGACGTCGTGACTGGTATGTTTATATATATTATTTTGTGATTATTCTTTATGTTGTGCTCATTTATATGTTCCTATTAGGTACATTCTTAGTGAAATCTTTGACTGCTCTTGTGTTATTTGATTCGGGTGCGAGTCGTTCCTTTGTATCTCGATCATTTTATAGGGAGTTTGATATGCCTATTGAGAGTTAGAGCGTTCGTTGCGAGTTTCTATCGCCAACAAAAACGGGGTTTCTACATCCGCAATTTATCAGGGTTGTGTATTGGAGATCTTCGGGGTGCCTTATGTGATTGATCTGATACCTATCCCCATGGGGGATGTATGCATGATAGTGGTATGGACTACTAGAGCAGGTTTGGTGCCATTATTGATTGTGAGGGCGAGCGAGTGTTAGGTCGAACCCCAAGTCGGGGAGAACTGGTTATCTATGGAGAGGGCACCAGGGTAGTTTCAGGGTTTTGTTCGGCAGCCAGGGCTCGACAGTATATTCAGTATGGGTATGTGGGTTTTATGGCTTATGTGATTGATAATTGGGTTAGGGAAAATAGTTCAGTTTCAGAGGTACCAGTTGTCAAGGAGTTCGCTAATGTTTTCCCGGAGGAGTTACCTGGTGAGCCTCCTGAGAGGCAGGTTGAGTTTAGGATTGATCTTGTGTCAGGTGCGGCCCTGATTGCCAAGGCGCCGTACTGCTTGGCACCGCAGGAGTTGTCCACTCATCTTCAAGCGCTGCTAGGCAAGCAGTTCATCAGACCGAGCAATTCTCCGTGGGGAGCGGTGATAGTGTTCGTCAAGAAGAAGGATGGATCACACCAGATGTGCATTGATTACTGGGAGTTGAACAAGTTAATGGTGAAGAACCGTTATCCCCTTCCATGGATTGGTGACCTATTTGATCAGTTGAAGGGTGCATCTTGGTTCTCCAAGATAGATCTTAGGTCTAGGTATCATCAGGTGAGAGTGAGAGAGGAAGACGTGGAGAAGACCGCGTTCCAGAATCGTTATGGGCTTTACAAGTTCGTGGTGATGCCATTTGGGCTCACCAATGCACCTGTTGTATTCATGGATTTGATGAATCGGGTATGCATGCTGATGCTCGACCGATCTGTCATTGTGTTTATTGATGATATCTTGGTGTATTCCAAGACCAAAGAGCAACATGAGGAGCACCTTCGAGAGCTTCTAGGGTTTTTGAGGCGGGAATGACTTTATGCCAAGTTCTCGAATTGTGAGTTTTGCTTATGAGAGGTCCAGTTCTTGGGGAACCTTGTTAACTAGGATGGGATTTTGGTCGATCTAGCGAAGATCGAGGTTTCGATGCACCGTTCCCGTTTCCATGTCCGTTTCCGTTTCCGTTTGTGCCATTAGTGCTGATTTGTGCCATGACGGTTGCCACCGCAGCTGCCACATCGGCTTGGAACATAGTGTGGTCCACCTGTGGAGTTGATGTTGGTGGAGCTGATGGTGTTTCGCCGGCACGTCGGTTACTTCTGCATGGCGGCATTCTGCTGCCATAGGGATGAGAGATGGAACGATGGTAAGTGCTTTATAATAGTTATAAATCGGGTATTTTTCGAAATAGTACGTCTCAACTATATGTTTTTTATGACTTGTCTTTATTGTAACTTGTAAACATTTGAAAAAAGTATGGTTGCTAGAATAAATGAATAATTGCATAACAAATTGAACTTACTAGTAATACCCAATGAAATAAAATGCAAACATTTCATTGATAATGTTTCATAGTAGTACATAGTTTTGGAAAATTGACCTTCATGGAGGTCTGTAATACACCTGAACCTAAAATAAAATTGGCAGCATAATGACCCCTAGAATAGTGTAATCACTTATTCGCAGGGTCAGGCCTACATATATGAGGGAGTAGCACCAACGCTCACACATAAAGCGTAGTCTACAATAAAAGTTGATTAGCATGAACACTACTCGTGGCGTGTGACATATTGCGGCCCTCGAAGTGTGGCTATGAATGCTCGCATATCCCTTGCTTCTTCTCTGGCCTCCTCGGCTCAGTGCTCTGCCTCAATCATCCTCTTCTACATGACGACGTGTCGGTCCCTAAACTCGTTAACCTCAACTTAGGCATTCATGACCTCCTCCTGAAGACAGTCGATGATCATGTGTGTATGATCGTGATCTTCGTTTAGACAATGAAATCGAGCAGCGGTGACCTCAGCAGTGGCACCAACATCTAATATCTGGCTAGAACACGCCCTCGCATTTTCGCCAAGGCGTGAGATGCGGCAAATCATGATAGGGAGATCCCTGTCGGCTGAATCTCTGTTATGGAGGTCGTAGAACTCTTGGCGCATACCATATGGAGAACCCTGGCCCTGCTCGTGGATCCATCTATGAAAGTCCTCCGCCCAGTGAGGTATCCGACCTCGAAATGGTACCTCTTTCAGCAAAATCTCGGGTCTATGAAAAGGAAGTATCCTCTTACGAGGAGTGCGCATCCATAATGGGCCACCTGGATGGCGGTATACCTGGAAAATCGGCTCGGGCGTAGGATTGTGTAGATCGTGGATGGAAAAAGGTGGGTTGCTGACCTCAGATTCCGCATCGTAGTCCTCCTCCCTCTGGTCCTCGTCACTGTCCTCGTCGTCATCCTGACCCTCCTCTGGGTCCTCTTCAACAGCTGGTGCGTCGATCTTAATTTGATCCTCAGGATCCTCCTTAGGATCCTCCTCTATCCATCAGTCGTTCCCATTGTTGGGAAAGTAAGGGTCTTAGGGTACGTGAAATTCGGCCATGTCGACTGTGTAAGAATAGAGGTATAAGAGGTGCATAAGGAACTTAGATGTATTGTTCTATTGTATCATAAAGTACTCCTATAATATTTTAAAGTTTATGTTTGGTTCAAGCGTTTCTTTGTATGGGGTGTTAGTAAGTTTTAGACTTGTTGTTCACCACAACTATTCCCAAACACATGTAACACCTAGTTTAAGTTGGGAAGGATTTATACATGGACTCGGCGAGTTGGGAGGTGAACTCGTCGAGTAGGTTCGTGAGATCATGAACGCTGAATGGGACCCACTCGGCGAGTCGACGTCCGACTCGGCGAGTCCGAGCTGTTTAAAGAAAACCCTAAATTTTGGGTTTGCCCCCTATATAAACGTCATTATACACCCCAGTAGCCTCCCTTAACATCATAGAAAGACGTTTACGGCCGCACACCCTCTTGTGAGTGAAGCAAGATCAATTGGGAGCTTATCCTTGGAATTTTGGGGAGGAATCCAAGCTTGAAGAAGACGTATCAAGGGGAAAACACTAGATCTAGCACCTAGTTCGTCTTGGGCATTGATTTGAGGTATGAATTTGTTATCTTAAGCATAAATTCTATTTGAGAGTTGTGATAAACTTTGAGGAAGTGGAAGCAAAATTAGATATGGACCTATCACAAGGATATGGTTCCAGATCTGGACCTTCTTAGGCCCCAAATATCATAAAGTTGCATCTTTTATTGAGCTCATTCCCTCTCCATGCCTAAGAACCTTGTTTGAAGGTTGGTTTTGGGTGTTGTGGCCGTGTGAGGCTATGCATGCATGTAAAGTTTGCAACTTTACGTGATATCTACAATAGGAGATGATGGATCTAAAGTTTGGAACCTTAAGTTCCACTGGAAAGGACCATAATCATGATGAACTTCGGGGGACTCGACGTGTCGTGCAAGTGACTCGGTGAGTCGAGAGGGTTTTCTCGTCTACGACCAAGAGTGTACGGCCAAGGGTTTATGGTCAGAGGTGTACGGCCATACACATCAAGGAACTCGACGAGTCCCTCGAGTGACTCGGCGAGTCGGCGAGTTAAGCAAGGGACCCGACGAGTGAATTATTGTACTCGTCGAGTCAAGGTCAACATGGACTGTTAACCTTGACTATAGATTGTGACTTTGACCAGGTTGACCCTGGGGGTATTGATGGGATCATGCTAAGTTACTTACTCATTGATTATAGGCGGTTTGGGAGGAGCAGTGTGGGATATATCTGAATACAGTTTGCCAGTTCAGCCTTCGAGAAGTGAGTCTTCTCACCATACCAATGGGTCTAAGGCACCAAGGCCGACCCATTTCGCGATAGTTAGTTTACTTGTTATGTAGAGGCGTGATATGTATTTGTGCATGATATGTGGTAGAGATAGCCTTTGTGGATAACGGTAGAGATAGCCGTATCGCTGATGTAGAGACGGCCTTACGGACAATGGTAGAGATAGCCTTTATGGGTGATGGTAGAGATAGCCTTTGTGGCTAACGGTAGGGATAGCTTCATGGCTAATTGACATGTAATATGTGTAGAGGTAGCTTTATAGCTAATATGTTATGTGGTTTGTGTGGGGTATGCTCTGGGGGACTCACTAAGCTTTCAGCTTACCGTTTGTGGATTTGTTTTCAGGTACTTCTGAGTCCAAGGGTAAAGGCAAGGCGTGATGATGCGGCGTGCACTCTATCTCTCTTTTCCGATCTGGTTTGGGGGACACTCTGATGTTTGAAAATAATAATGTTGTAATGTTGATGGATTTGAAAACGAGTATTGGAATCTTTATGTTTTAAGAAAATGGTTGACTAATTAAAAATGAAAAATTCCTTTGTAAAATTTGGGTCGTTACAAGTTGGTATCAGAGCCTTGGTTTGAGGGATTCGGGGATACTCTCGGGTGTGTCAGGATTCAAACTAAGGAATGGGTAAAATTGTTTTCAAAAAATAACATAAAAAGCTTTTGAAAGAAGGAAAAGATGAGAGTGCAACGCGCTTGATCAGCCGAGCCAAGTAAGTATATCCCCAATATGCTAGTTATGCTATTTTGATATTTGAACTTGGATGATCATATGGAATTTGCTATGTGTATGCTTTTAAAATTATATACGGTTAGGAGCTTATAGCCTTAGAATGATCGATTTGGCCTTATTTCCTGTTCCTTGTCTGGTTGTGGTCCTAGGGTAGAATCTTTTATTCTAAAGTCTATTTGATCCTCTTCTGTGTATAATTTGCATGCATAAAAGGCAACCTGTTGTGTTTGGTCTATTTGATGTGGGTAGAGAAAATCTTAGAACAGTCTAGGATTTAAGTTATGCGGTGGTTGGTAGAATACGGTTTATTTGGGACAAATTGGAGTTATCAGGTCGAGCCTTGGGGAAAGGTACAGGTAGATGTGGAAGGTAGTATTGGGCCCGTACTACTGAAAGCACAGGACCGGTACCCGAACCAATATTAGATCTGAAAACTTCAAGGAGGACCGGTGTGGAGAGATCCCTTTTATGGAAATCCTGATAGTTATGACTTATGACATTCCCGTTCAGCATGGTAGTGACACGTTTCGGGGCGGGAGGATCAGGATCGGGATATGGATCCGGGAATGTATCGGGTGACACCACAGATGGCATGGATGAGAGGCTGCGCGAGCTTATTGCAGCCGAGGTTACCAGGGGCATCCTTGATGCTACCCCAGTCATTTTTGGGACGGTTAAGGAGGGCATAATGGAGATCATGAAAGAGAGACTCAGATCATTCCGGACTGAGATTGTTGCGGGCCAGTTTGGGGCCCGAACTCCCTCGTTTCGGGAGTTCAAGGCGTGTGGGGCGCCAAAGTTTTTCAGGGACAAGGACCCCATTGTCAGTCGACGTTGGGTGGCAGATATCGAAAACGCCCAACGCACGAGTTCTTGCCCGGATGTGGCAAAGGTTGGGTTTGCTTCTTGCATGTTGAGAGACAGAGCCCGAGATTAGTGGGGCGATGTTACTAGACAGGTGGGAACAGCCGGGGTGGTTGAGATGACGTGGGCCGAGTTTGTTCGGCGATTCGATCTGGAGTTTGCGCCACCCATTGAGGTGCAACGATTAGTGCGAGAGTTTCATGATTTGCAGCAGACCACCGAGACTGTGGCGGAAATCACCGCCAAGTTTCGGGAACGAGCTTTGTTGATTCCGCAATACGCTACAAATGAGGAAATGAGGCGGGCCCGATATCATTCCATGCTGAGGGACGATATTCGTGAGTTTGTGAGCTTTACGGGGTGTAAGACCCTAAATGAAATGGTGGAGAAGGCCCGAGAACGGGAAATGGAGCTAGAATCCTGCATGAAGCGGAAGCCTGAGCAGGCTCAGGCAGTAGTAGGACAGGCTAAGAAGCCTAAAATGTCAGACACTTCCAGCAAGGGTAAGCAGGGTCGGGGCCGATGTGCCAAGTGTAGCCGGGTACACAGTGGAGCTTGTCGTATCGCAGGCTCGGGATGTTATGCATGTGGCCAGCAGGGCCATATGAGCAGGGACTGCCCCGTGAAGGGCTTAATCTGTTTTCACTATAACCAGACCGACCATAAGCGGGTCAACAGTCCGAAGTTGCAGGAAGGAGGAGGAGCGGCGGCGGCGCCTGCGCCCACCACAATGAGGATTACCGATGGACGCCCTGCTAAGGCGGAAGCTCCAGCAGTGAAGAGCCATGTATTTCAGCTGACTACTGAAGAGGCACGCGCAGCGCCAAACGTTGTGCCTGGTACGTAATTATTCTTCCTTGCTCTATGTATCTGTTTTACTTATGTGTATTATATGCTTGTATAGGGACCGTTTTGGTCAATGGTATGTCTGCTCATGGCTTGTTTGATTCAGGTGCAACCCGATCGTTCGTATCTCTTGCGCTTAGCAAGAAGTTCGGGGAAGTGCCAGGAACTTTGGATTCCCCGCTCGGGGTGGAGATTGCGGATGCCCGCACCGTTAGTGCTACGAGGGTGTATCCGGACTGTGTCTTGAATGTACTTGGTGAGAGATTTCGAGTCGACCTAGTTCCGATACCATTGCGAGGATTGAAAGTAATTATCGGAATGGATTGGTTGGAGGTCAATGGGGCCATGATTGACTGCGAGCATCAGTTGGCGAGGGTTCGAGCCCCAAGTGGGGGAGAACTGGTGATACATGGTGATAGGGCAGAGTAGGGACCGACCCTCTGTTCGGCTGCAAGGGCTAGGAGGTTCCTGCAGCAGGGTTGTACGGGATTTCTGGCATATATCTCGGATTCAAAGGTAGAGATCACGAAGGATGTAGGTAGTGTGCCCGTTGTTCAGGACTTTCGGGACGTTTTCCCCGAGGAGTTACCAGGGGTGCCTCCGAAGAGGCATGTGGAATTTCGCATAGAATTGGTGCTGGGTGCCGCTCCGATAGCAAAGGCACCATATTGGTTGGCACCACCTGAGATGCAATAGTTGTCTACACAGCTTCAGGAGCTGTTAGACCGAGGGTTCATTCGTCCGATTAGTTCCCCGTGGGGAGCACCAATCCAGTTCGTGAAGAAGAAGGATGGATCCCACAGGATGTGTATCGATTATAGAGAGCTAAACAAACTAACGGTGAAGAACCGGTATCCGTTGCCAAGGATCGATGATTTGTTCGATCAGCTGCAGGGTGCGTCTTGGTTTTCCAAGATTGATCTTCGGTCGGGATACCATCAGATGAGGGTTCGGGATGAGGATATACCGAAGACGGTTTTCAGGACTCGGTATGGGCATTATGAGTTTGTAGTGATGCCGTTTGGGCTCACCAATGCCCCATCATCGTTCATGGACCTTATGAATAGGGTGTATAGACCGATGCTGGATCGGTCAGTGATCGTTTTCATTGATGATATGTTGGTCTATTCTAAGACCAGAGAGCAGCACGAACAACACTTAAGGGAGGTGCTGGAGAGCCTAAGGACGGAAAAGTTGTATGCCAAGTTCTCCAAGTGTGATTTCTGGCTGCGAGAGGTACAATTCTTGGGGCATATCATTAATCAGGAGGGTATTTCGGTAGATCCAGCCAAGGTTGAGGTTGTGATGCGGTGGGAAGTACCGAAGAATGCATCAGAGATTCGTAGCTTCTTGGGTTTAGCGGGTTATTATCGGAGATTTATTCAGGACTTCTCCAAGATTGTTGTGCCGTTGACACGACTAATCAAGAAGAATGTGACGTTTCGGTGGGGTACGGATCAGCAGTTGGCCTTCGAGACTTTGAGGCGGAAATTATGCGAGGCTCTGATCCTTGTTTTACCAGAGGGATTAGATGATCTGGTAATGTACTGTGACGCATCAATTTCAGGGTTAGGTGCGGTACTGAAGCAAAGGGGGCACATGATAGCATATGCCTCGCGACAACTAAAGCCTCATGAGGAAAATTACCTTACTCACGATCTGGAACTGGGGGCAGTGGTGTTTACCCTCAAGATTTGGAGGCATTACTTGTATGGAGTGCGGTGTACCATTTACACCGACCACAAGAGTCTGAAGTATTTGATGGACCAACAGAACCTCAACATGCGACAAAGGAGGTGGTTGGACGTGCTAAAGGACTATGATTGCGAGATTCTATACCACCCAGGGAAGGCCAACGTAATGGCCGACGCTTTGAGCCGTAAGACGACAGGTTCCCCGTTTGGGAGTGTGTGTTTGAGGATGACAGTGATCTCTCCATTGTTGGAAATGACCAGAAATGCTCAAGTTGAGGGGGTAAAGAAAGAGAATTGGAAGGTAGAAAGAATCCGAGGGCAGTATCCCTTGTTTGTTAAGGATCGTCGAGGCCTATTGACGCAATATGGTCGGGTGTGGTACCGACGACTGGGGGAGTAAGACAAAAGATATTGGAGGAAGCGCATAAGTCCAGGTTCTCTATACACCCTGGAGCTACAAAAATGTATAGGGACTTGAGGCTGAGTTATTGGTGGCCATGCATGAAGCGGGAAATTGCGTGGTTTGTAGAGCGGTGCTTGACCTGCAGAAAGGTCAAGGCCGAGCATCAGCGGCCTCATGGTATGGTCCAGCCACTACCCATTCCCATGCGGAAGTGGGAGGAGATCACGATGGACTTCATTACAAAGTTGCCAAGGACAGCGAGGGGTGTGGATGCCATATGGGTGATTGTGGATAGACTGACGAAGAGTGCCCATTTCATTCCGATATCAGAAAGTATATCCGCAGAGAAGTTGGCGGATATTTACGTGCGTGAGGTAGTGGCTAGACATGGGGTTCCTGTGTTGGTAGTCTCGGATCGTGATGTTCGGTTCACATCTAGGTTCTGGAAGAAATTTCACGAGGAGTTGGGCACTCAGCTGCGTTTTAGCACGGCGTACCACCCCCAGACCAATGCTCAGAATGAGAGAACGATCCAGACACTGGAGGATATGCTGAATGCCTGCGTGTTGGATTTTGGAGGGAGTTGGGATACGTATCTCCCACTAGCAGAGTTTTCGTACAATAACAGTTATCATACCAGTATCGATCGAGCACCATTTGAGATGTTATATGGACGAAGGTGTAGGACCCCGGTTTGTTGGGACGAGGTTGGACATCGGGTCATGGGAAGCACTGAAGTAGTGCTCAAGACTACTGGGTTGATTCAGCAGGTGCGCGACCGGTTGCGGGTCGCGCAGAGTCGTCAGAAAAGCTATGCCGACCGACGGCGATCAGATCTTGAGTTTCAGGTGGGGGATTTCGTGTTGCTGAAGGTGTCGCCCTGGAAAGGAATCATCAGGTTTCGAAAGAGGGGCAAGCTGGGGCCTCGGTATATAGGCCCGTTCAGGATCACGACCCGGGTGGGCAAAGTAGCATATCGCTTGGATCTGCCAGAGGAGCTTAGCCAGATTCACAACCCGTTCCATGTATCACAACTTCGGAAGTGTGTCACGGACAAGGCTGCGGTTGTCTCATTGGGGGATATCCAGGTGGATGAGAGATTGAACTACATCGAGAAGCCTGTTGCCATCTTAGATAGGAAGACGAAGGCTCTTCGGAATAAGGAAGTAAGGCTGGTAAAAGTGCAATGGGAACATCGGAAGAGCTCCGAATGGACTTGGGAGCCGGAAGAGGAGATGCGAGAGCATTACCTAGAATTGTTTGGGTCAGCTTATTTTGAGGACGAAGTCTAGTTCAAGTGGGGGAGACTTGTAACAACTGGTTTAAGTTGGGGAGGATTTATGCATGGACTCGGCGAGTTGGGAGGTCAACTCGTCGAGTAGGTTCGTGAGATCCTGAACGCTGAACGGGACCCACTCGACGAGTCGACGTCCGACTCGGCGAGTCCGAGCTGTTTAAAGAAAACCCTAAATTTTGGGTTTGACCCTATATAAACATCATTATACGCCCCAGTAGCCTCCCTTAGCATCAGAGAAAGACCTTTACGGCCGCACAGCCTCTTGTGAGTGAAGCAAGATCAATTGGGAGCTTATCCTTGGAATTTTGGGGAGGAATCCAAGCTTGAAGAAGAAGTATCAAGGGGAAAACACTAGATCTAGCACCTAGTTCGTCTTGGGCATTGATTTGAGGTATGAATCTGTTATCTTAAGCATAAATTCTATTTGAGTGTTGTGATCAACTTTAACGAAGTGGAAGCAAAATTAGATATGGACCTATCACAAGGATATGGCTCCAGAGCTGGACCTTCTTAGGCCCAAAATATCATAAAGTTGCATCTTTTATTGAGCTCATTCCCTCTCCATGCCTAAGAACCTTGTTTGAAGGTTGGTTTTGGGTGTTATGGCCGTGTGAGGATATGCATGCACGTAAAGTTTGCAACTTTACGTGATATCTGCAATAGGAGATGATGGATCTAAAGTTTGGGACCTTAAGTCCCACTGGAGAGGACCACGATCATGATGAACTTCGGGGGACTCGACGAGTCGTGCAAGTGACTCGGCGAGTCGAGAGGGTTTTCTCGTCTACGGCCAAGAGTGTACGACCAAGAGTGTACGGCCAAGGGTGTTCGGCCAAGGGTGTTCGGCCAAGGGTTTACGGTCAGAGGTGTACGGTCGTACACATCAAGGAACTCAACGAGTCCCTCGGGTTACTCGGCGAGTCGGCGAGTTAAGAAAGGGACCCGACGAGTAAATTATCGTACTCGACGAGTCAAGGTCAACATGGACTGTTAAACTTGACTATAGATTGTGACTTTGACCAGGGTTGACCCTGGGGGTATTGATAGGATTATGCTAAGTTACTTACTCATTGATTATAGGCGGTTTGGGTAGAGCAGCGTGGGATATATCTGATTACAGTTTGCCAGTTCAGCCTTTGAGAGGTGAGTCTTCTCACCATACCAATGGGTCTAAGGCACCAAGGCCGGCCCATTTCGCGATAGTTGGTTTACTTGTTATGTAGAGGCGTGATATGTATTTTTGCATGATATGTGGTAGAGATAGCCTTTGTGGCTAACGGTAGAGATAGCCGTATGGCTGATGGTAGAGACGGCCTTACGACCAATGGTAGAGATAGCCTTTATGGCTGATGGTAGAGATAGCCTTTGTGGCTAACGGTAGGGATAGATTCATGGCTAATTGACATGTGATATGCGTAGAGGTAGCTTTATAGCTAATATGTTATGTGGTTTGTGTGGGGTATGCTCTGGGGGACTCACTAAGCTTTCAGCTTACCATTTGTGGATTTGTTTTCAGGCACTTCTGAGTCCAAGGGTAAAGGCAAGGCGTGATGATGCGGCGTGTACTCTATCTCTCTTTTCCGATCTGGTTTGGGGGACACTATGATGTTTGAAAATAATAATGTTGTAATGTTGATGGTTTTGAAAACGAGTATTGGAATCTTTATGTTTTAAGAAAATGGTAGATTAATTAAAAATGAAAAATTCCTTTGTAAAATTTGGGTCGTTACAACACATGTTAGTCACATCTCACACAAATATAGTTGATCAGACAATATTTATCCCAAATATGATTACATAACTACCTAAGCCTAATCGTAGCATTCAACTTATCTTTTTTACTTTTGTATTGTTCTTGTTATGACACTGTCATAGTATGTATGTATATACTTATACTTTATATAAAAATATTATTATATTTTAAAAGTTTACTTGTACGAAATGTTTTAGTCAGAGAGTTTTAGTCCCATTGTATTTATAGTTTTATATCTTACATGGTTTGATATACTTAGTTCATTATAAATAATGCTCTGATACCAATCTGTCACACCCCCAAACCAGGATGGCGGAAACGTCTGAGGGTGGATGACTTTCATGAACATTATCACAACATAATGTACAATAGTGAATAAAGGAAAACACAACCATCATAATTATAATTGAAAAAGTTACATTGTTACCATGTATTGTATGTTTCAAACCAATTACATTATGATGACAAAACTGAATAATTTGACGTTGTAACGTCCTATCCTCAAAAGCCTTGTGGTTACCTGTTTAACGATTTCCGAAGAATACAAGTAGTTTTGAAAAGTGTCAACAATTAAGTTGGTGAGTTCATAAGAGTTTTGTATGTGAAAAATATGTAACTTTTTCCTTGTAAAAATGATAGTGTACGTTCCGAGAAAATCAAATATTTTCTTAAAAATGAGTTGCAGTCTTAAAACCCTAAGATCAAAAATGTATAAGTATTTCTATACATAAAATAGTATTATGTAGTTTTATTCTTATATAAAACCATTTGAACGCATGTTACACCGTAAACCAAATGTATTGTTGATTCGCCATGTGGGTTATTACAACTACGCTAAAACCGAAGTTGGCCTGCTACGACGTTCTTTAGGCATCTAAATGTTAGACATTTGTCACCCCAGACCTGCCGTTCTAGCTGTAGCTAGCAGCTTAGGTGCAGGATTGTCAGTACCATATAGATCTATACACAAGTGTCACACTCTCTTACCAAGATTCTGGTTATAAATTAGGAGTTTAGTGTGTACTCTGGTAGGTACGGTGAAGACTTTGTCTCACATAATTGTTTCAACACGTTTACATAAGTGTAAATATCACCTTTCCATAGTATTTACATAGTGTAAAATAATTATACTTTTATATAATTATCCATCTTGTACCAAAATGATAAAATAGTGTTAATGACCCATAAACTATACCTATTAGAGTTTATTATAAATGTGTTGTAGTGCTCATATATACTCTTTTATATATATATATATATATATATATATATATATATATATATATATATATATATATATATATAAGTTAACCTCTTTAGATGTTCATAAATAACATATAATTTACATCTAACACAAGTATATGAGCATTTAGTATGATAAAGCCAATTTTCTAGTTTTTGGCCCTTTTTACATCACCAACCGGTAAAAATTGAGTTATAAACTTTGTAAAATTTATTTTTATCTTTTTGTGGAGATTAAGTCAAGCTAACCTTATATGTTTTAAATAACATATTTTTGGTCAAATCTCACAAAAATAGTACCATAACCTACTCATGACCATTTTCGCTAGAAAAACCCTACTTTTACATAAAAATGGTGGGTTTTTAGGTTTTCTTTTTGTAAAACCAAATCCTTGGTATTTTTAACTAGTTTCATAACACATGTCCAAAATAACATATTTTGATATGTATCCCACAAAAATAATGTAATAACTTGGTTAAACCATTTTTGCTAGAAGAGTCATATTATGTTCATAAAAAAACATAGTTTTTATAGTTTTGTTTTTGTGACTTTTTCTCAAGAACATATAGCATCTTTATACTCATTTTTCATAGATATGCATTTCAAACAACATACCACACATAAAATGTTCATAATGCTAGGTAATAACATTATTTCATGTAAATAATACTTTTACACAATTTGCAGATAAATCATGTATAACAACTTGTATTTTTATATAAGTTTACTAATATTCCCCCCCCCCTAAAACTTGGATAAAAACGAAATTGAGAGGTATGGACTCACCTTGAGTGTGTTTCTTGGTGGATAAAGAGGTGAAGATGAAGGTTTTCAATCTTAGAACACTTGAAGACACTTGTAGCACACTTGAAGATGGAATTATCCTATAGATATTAACACATGTTAATGTGTGTAATTGTAACAAAACTAGTATATATGTGTATAGAATAACTAGATTAGTGAGGAAAAGCTTACCAATTGATGAAGAACCAAATTATGGAGATGAACCTTGAGAAGAGAATCTTGTTCTTGAGAGGAAATGAAGAATGAAGAAGATATAGTGAATAGGGGGGGGGGGTTCGGCCGCAACTTAAAAGGATAGGGGGAGGTGTGGGGGTGTGGTGGGTAGGGGGAGTACGGTAGTGGTTGACTTCTTTCGATTAAAATAATATTTGTTTATTAAAGGTGCCAACACCTTATGGGACAAAATTGTTTCTTTTTTTTTTTTTTTTATAAAAGAATGGGTAATTTTATAAAAGTTGGTGATTTTTATAAAAAGTGTGGTAAAATGAAGTGTATCACTTAATTTGAATCATCTAAATTCAACTAGTTATAAAAATCATTATTATGAAAGATAATAACACTTTACATGAAGGTTAGGATACTTCCTAATTCTTTTCATCAACGTTTGAGTGTTTAAGCCGTGTATAGAATCTGTCGCATTTGGTGACGAATTCACCAAAAATCTGTATATGGAACCTTTGTTATGAAATTGTCATGTAGTGTAAGGTTTATGAACTCCACTACATTGTGCTATGAATATTATTTATACCCAAATAATATATAATTGAATTATCGAGTTGTTACGTTACTAACCGTAATTAGGGTTTAGATTCGATAATTGGTAACCAGAGAGGTGCTTTGTATTATAACTTGTCAATAGTACATTAGAGACATTAGGGAATATCACATTTGTCCTAAAATTCTAATACGAGTTGAGTTCACCTGGTTGAGTTTCGATGACTTTATTTGACCAAAATTGATTGTTGTCGCATGTTCAGAGTAGTGCCAGTTTGAGTCATGGGGCTCGTGAAGGGATTGAATGTGATGATCGACTGGGGGTTGCAACTTGAGGATGGGTGGTAAGCCGACAGATCAGAATGTCTTTCTCTACGAAAAGGTATGTTTTTCCAGCCTCCCTCGTTTGTCGAGGGGGGGGGGGCATAGAAAATATGTGTCAGTCGATAGATATATGGAAGTAAGGGTGTTCACCGTATTAGTTTCTGCCACAAGGGGGTATCGTTCAATTCGTGGTGAATCATTTCCATCTTTCAGCAGGAGAAGGCTCGAGGCTCAATTGTTCTTTTTGTGTGGTTGCCTAGGTGAAGGACATTTCGCAAGTAAGATAAGTAATCTAGTTTTCAAACGATCGGGTGTATTCTAGGAGGTTTGAGATGTTCCTGATTCGGAAAGGATAATCATATTATATTCTGAGTTTGTTGGAGCTATTACTTGAGCGTCTACAAGGAGTTCTTGAAGCTTCAGAGGAGAATAAGGTTGTGGAAAAATTCTTTAAATGTAAGTTTTGGTTGTGTGAAGCTCAGTTCGTAAAGTACCTCTTCAATCCAATGATACTCTGATCAACTTCACTAAGATTTAGGTGGCGATGTGAAGGGAAGTGTCCGAATTCTCCATCTGAGATTCAGAGTTTCCTTAAGATTGGTTATTATTATTTGAATTATCGTTTTGTGTTGTATTATGCATTGTGAGATTCGAGGTTGGTATGTAACTGGTTGAGCGGGTCTGAGGCTTTGATGTTCTAGACCTTAATCGGTAGTAGTTCGAACCGTAATTGGGAGAGAACTGGGTATTCTGCTTGGAGGATCATTGGTTGGTCTGATTTTTCAGGTTTCAGTACTATGCATTGGAAGGATCATCAATATTTCTTTGCTTGAAGTTTGACACTTTGAATATCTCAACATCCACCTACCTTCTGGACCATGTAGGTTATAAAGTTCTAAGTTTTGTTGCATTTCCTTTTTGGATCCATGGATATTTGGTGTATGGTCCATTTTATCAAGTTTTGGTCCCTTTGAGGCTTGTTGCTTAGAGTTTGAAGAACCCTCGAGCTTTTAATTGTTGTTTCTGTTCCGATTTAGTCATTCGATGGAATAGGGAATGCATGCAAGATCTTTCCTTACTTCATGTAGGAACAAAACTTAACTTAGACATCTTATTATCTAAGGCTTCAAATCTAGTTTGTTATAGATTCTTAATGCGTAAGGTTGGAAACTTTATCCATTTGACATTAAAGAGTCAAATTGGATTGGTTGGAAGCTTGGACTTATCAGATTAGGTCTTCTTAGAGTTGTTGGAATAGGGCAGGCAACGAAGAGGTCGAGGGTACCATTGAAATGCTCATGGTTAGGAAGTTTTCTCGTTGCGTTTCTCAAGGATCTGCTGAAATCCTTTCTGGTCAGAAATAATGAAAAGATTATTCAGATCAAGTGTATAACGAGTTTACGCCGTGATTATGTCTACGTTTGTGCATGTGAAAGCTGTGTTCCAAGGAACTCGTTATGGTTAGTAGTTGCTTTCGAAAGCATCAAGAATCTTGGTGAAGGAGCGATTGAGCCACTTAAGTTGTGTATCGGATATGAAGATCATTACTAGCTCACGGTATGGATCAATTTTCTTTAATTAATGTGGGAAATTATAGGTCAGTCAATCAGCTTTTGAAATCGGTGAGAGTATGTGCGATCGAGGGCCATTTCATTCATCATTAGCAACGGAGGTTATTCGAAGGCTCCAAATGGTATCATTTTAAGGTGCAATTGATGTGTCAACCTTTGTTCAAGTTCTATAAAGTGTATGTATACTAATTAAGATATCATGAGAATACCTTGTCCGACTTTTTGGCATGGTTCGTCTGACGATGCGTCGGTGGTAGCCTGGACTGTGGAAGGGTTGTGTGTTATAGAACTGTATAGATACTATTGTTTTGGGTAAGTGTTGAGTGATATGTTAACTGGGTTCCTGCAGGCCGGTGGGATGGGGGCCATGTACCTATAGGACCGCTAGGCGCTGGCTGTGAGTCTTCATGTCCGTGTTTGGATGATGGTGAGAACGTTGTGGAACCGTGAACTTCTCATTCCAGTGGTTATATGGTGTCATAGTGTGTCGTGAACCATCACATATTTCATTCATGTAAGTTAGGTCCGATATTAGGTAATGGAAACCCGTGTGTTGGTTCATTAGTCGTCTAGCACAGACAAGTTTTCGAGCAATATGGAAATACTACTGATGGCCTAGTAGCTGATGGGTTTAGGTCGAGCTATGGTAGGATGCTTGACTTTTGGGAAATGTCATGGTTGTATATCAACAGTTTCTTGTTGGATTTCTTCTTATGGATTCTATTCGTTCTTATCAGAATGGTTTCGTGAGGGTCAACTATCACTGATGAGGTTCATTGTAGGTTTTTTCGATGATTTTTCAGATGGTTGTGCACCGAAGATGTTAAGGGATATATCTTGGCGATTTAATATGTAAGTAAAAGGCAAGACCATTAATTTCGAGGACGAAATTATGATAAGTGGGGAAGAGTTGTAACACCATGCTTTTCATTTTAATATTTTCAAAAGGGAATATAGTTATCGAATAATTGTATATATATAAATAGGGAATCTTCAACCTTATAACTAATTTAAAAGTAATTATAATATTTTACCATTTAAAGGTCAAGTATTTATTTAAATAATTAAGTAAAGTTTAAATGTTTAATAACGATGATAACATATCTATGATAACCATAATACAAGAAAAATAAGTTAGGAGGGTCTAATAGTGCATTTTAGTAACTTATTTTAAATAGAATTTAGGTTGAGGGGTTATTTTTTTCAAGTGACCAAATTAGAGGGGCTAATTCTACCCATCTGTAAATCTTGGGTATTTTGTCCCCCTGTTAGAGACATGGCGTATGGGTGAGGGGGATATTTTCTTCTGTTTTGGTTGTTACACCTCCACCAAAGGTTATATAAGGAAACAACCCTAACTAGAGAAATGGTGTGTGCTTGTAAGCGGCGGTGGAGAGGTAGAGGTTGTAATGGAGGACCGATAAAGAAGAACGACCAGAGGGAAGGGAGCTACCATCGTCGAATTCTTTGTTGGTTAGGGGCCCTCGCTAAGTCACTGGAAGTAATGGTAGAAGATAAAGAGAGTAGGGAGAGTTGTCAGAGGGAGCCGGGCCTTGCCTCCAACCAAGCTTCAGTTCCGTCGATGCTTTTGTCATGAACCCGATGGATTGACTCTTGTCTCCGGCGGCCACGTTACCTCCGACAAATATATAAATATGTGACAACTTATTAGTATGTGTATTTGTGGTACCATTTTGCATATAAGAAAGGAAACACAGTGACATAAAGAGTGTAGATAACAACGAAGATGGAGGTAATGAGGCGAGAAAGAGAGAGTCCGTGAGAGAAACGTTTTCGATGCTAGGTCCATTACAACAAAACGAGACAATGTAATCGGAGAAGTAGAGATCTAATTAACTATTTTCCTAATTAAATTAATATGTTCTAGAGTTTAATTGATCGCATCGCCAGAGTTGGACGATCCACCATAGACGCGTGTCACCAGCCATAAATTCGGAGCCGAGAACCTCCATATGTCAAAGAGGAGGCTGCCTCCGTCCATTCCCTTGCTTGGAGTAGGTATATTCGTTTACCTTATATGGAATTAAGAGATAAGCCTGGCCCATATATATATATATATATATATATATATATATATATATATATATATATATATATATATATATATATATATATATATATATATATATATATATATATATATATATTTGGGATCTCACTGAATTGCAACCCCTACATTAGGCTTAACTTAATCTAGTAATGGTTTTTTTTGGGCAATTCGTGTGCTAGCCACATAAGTAAATAATCTTATGTTGGACATAAAAGGTTTAAATCAGTTAATAAAGGATTTGTAACTAATAACTATCTTGATAATTTTCAAAGAAATAAAGACGGTTTGGATATAATAAACAACTATTATGTGAAATATGAGCTAAGTAGGAATTACTAATATGATTGTAGGTGTACATAAAGATGGAAATATATCCTAGCAACATCAGTGGTTTTATTATGCGTTTTGTTGATTCATGTGAGTCTTTCTCACTGTATTTGTGTGTCAAAGACACCAATGTCGGCCAACTAGGTTATGCATCCTGGTATATAGATTGATGTTATGGTGGTTATATTTTAGATTGCTAGATTTGTATGATTACGTATATTCGTTGGTTATATGATAGATAGGTAGATCTGTGTGATTACATGTATTCACTAGTTCTATGATAGAGTGGTAGATCTGAATAATTACCTGTACTTGCTGGATATTGATTGTTATTGTATATGTGAACATGTTATGGTTTTTTGGGTTGAGGTGGTCTTGCTTTGTGTTGAAAGCCAAGATACCCGGGGCGGTCCGGATAGACTGAAGGCCTGCAAGGCGGTCCAGTCAGGCCGACGTCTTGGAGAACAGTCCAGATAGGTTGTAGGCCATGTGAAGCTGTCCAGTCAGACCAAAGACTCGCAGAGCGGTCTAGATAGGTTGTAGGCCATGTGAGGTGGTCCGATCATGTTGATGGCTCAAATATGCATGCTATTATCTTTTTATTGTATGTGTTATTTTAGGGGAACTAACTAAGCTTTGGTTTACAGTTTGATTGTTATGGTCTCAGGTGCCTCAGAGAGTACAGGGGCAAGGTGAACGCTTGATCGTGCACATATTCCAGGATTTTATGAGATTATGATTTTGCGAATAATATAATTCTTATTTTAATGACTTTTGGAAACTATGATTTTGTAATATTTTTGGATTTTGCATTGGTTTAAAAATGAAAAAAAATGTCTTGATTTTGGGATGTGTCTAAGTATATATATATATATATATATATATATATATATATATATATATATATATATATATATATATATATATATATATCTTCAACAAACTTTTTTTGAGTTGTCGAAAACTCCGCATTTCAAGGCCATGTGGTGTTTCTAATGCGGTGTTATTTGCAAAAAAGAGTTTATGGTAAGGAATCATTTTTCAACGTGTCATTTGATTGGGAGAAATTGTTCGTTGGCATGCAGTTACGGGTTCTCATGGGTGTCATTTGAGCTTTTCAGATGTCTTTTAATTTTTTGTGCCTTGAAACTATTTTATAACTGATTGAGTGTGTCTAATGTAGGTATAATTGTTGTTAGATATATCTGTTAGAACTATTGTATTGTTTGAGATGGGTTCAAAATATCAGTTGATTAATGATTTGAATACTGATATTGATGGTTTGAAGTTCAAGGGACGAGTTGTTCATTTATGGAAGCAGCATGATTACTTGTAGTCATCTGAATTGAGCAGTATTTATATGGTATTAATGGACAAGAAAGTATCAATTTTTCGTGGATAATTTTTCTCTATTTTGTTTGCTTTGGCATAGTTTTTTAAGTTTTTTTTGGTGATAATTTCAGGGGAACCGTATCTTATTTACCGTCAAGAAGGCTTTAGTTTACAAGTTTGAACATTTTGATTAATGAGGGGGTGTGTATGCTTTTTCTAATTTCTTTGTTGCTTGTAATCTTGCCCGTTTGAAGATGATAGATCATAAATTTAATTAAATTTTCACAAAAACACATATGTTAAGGCTATTACATCTGGTTTCTCCCATGGTGTTATCTTTTTTTGTTTTTCCAAGTTTGGAAACATTATTTGATGTCATGTTGGGGAGGAGTATGCAATTGGTAAGTAGGTTTTCATATCGAAAACAATGTTTGTCTTATACTTGTGTTGTGTGTCTTGGCAATTCTAAATTACTTGGTGTTTTGTTTTGTAGATTGCATTGATGTAATTATACGGTATACCGGTTGAATTGCAAGAACTAAATTAAGACACAGTTATATATATATATATTTGTGCAGACATAAAAATTTATAGGTGTGTGAACATAAATTTCTTTTTGTTGTCCAATTTGGACCGTATTTGTTATACGCTGTGGGTTGAACATGTAGAGGAATTTGCGTATGGGATTGCTAATGTTGCTTTTGGTGAAGCTATGGTTGTCGTGATTCAGCTTGGTAAGATTCGACAATGGCAAGGAAAGTACTAATTATGTAAAAACTATTGGTTTGATTTAAATAATGAAGTCAGAAGGTCTCTTTTTTTTATAACTTGCTCAATAGTACTAAAGTTCGCCCTATGATTACTAATTGCTTTTTTGGCACAAGGGTAATTCTGAATTCAACAATAGACGATGTTGCGGGTTTCAAAAAACAATAAAAAATGTTTAATGATTTAAAAGGATAAATTACATCATTAATCATCCAATTGTATTTTGCAGTGTATTAGAGATTGAATGTATGGTTGTTGAACCTAAGAAGTTTAAAGATAATAAAGGTGTAAAGGCTGATCTCACACTACATGAATTTGCTCCTTGTTGTTAGAGAACTTTTCCATTGCTCTTAGGGACTTAAAGGACATATTAAATTTGTACTGTATGATAATAGTTATTTATGACTGCAAATATCAGATTGTTTTTGCTACTCTTAGGAAACCAAGCTTGTGTTAGTTGGGAACATCACGACTATTTAGACAGAGTAGCATTGGTTTTATGTTGCATATGGGGAATATGATCACAGAGTGGACTCAAATGTTGTTGATAGTCTCAATGTTGATGAGAACAAGTATTGGGAGTGTCCAAAGAGCAACACGTCTAAGTTTAGCTATTAGTGCATGTTTCACATCTCTATTAACTTGTACAATATGACCGATTTTGTAATGAATAAACTAAAATTAAGTCAGTGTTTATTGGTGTAGACATAAGATTTAGGTACGTTTTAAAGACAATTTTTGTGTCGTATCTGTGGTGCTCTTTAATCGAGATACATCATGCCTGTTGGGGAAAAGTACAAATGACATAGTGAAGGGATTGCCTGAAGATGGGGATGAAGATGCCATTTCCTAATGAGTTGAATGTGATTGTGGATCAACGTTATGTAGTGAGTATTGAAATGAAAGGTTTTAACTGGTGTAACAATTACAATATCTACATTGTGTCAAAAGTCAGCAACGATGGTCGGTTGCTAGCTACATTTCTTGAGAATATTGAAGAAGATGTGGTTATTAAGGTAAAATAGATTCTATTTTCTTATATGTACATGCTTGGGTATCTTGATTTAATTATCATGTGGTTGTTATCAAAGAGGGTGTTGTTAATGATGAAGATACTAATGGTGGGGATGAAGGTGATGTTGGAAATATTGTTCCAAGTCATTAATTGTTTTGATAATATTTCTACTAATAGCATAGTCATTTTGGGTTGGCCTTATGACCCAAATAACTTAAGAAAATGGAGATAAATAAGTTGTTAATTTATTATGGAATTAATAAATTAATTATAAATTATTTTGGTAATTAATTAAAATAATTTTAATTAATTAAAGACTTAAATATTAATTAATCCAAAGGATTAATTGTAATATTCTTGAAGCTCTTGGAGAGCCCGCATGGGATGGTTTTGGAGGCTTCCTGGATAGAGATATGGCAGGGTGGAATCGGATAAGGATTTACTGTAGAGTTTGAAACCTTTTAGGATTAAATTTGCAACCTATAAATAGACTACTAAGGGTCAAACCCTAGAGCTCGTTATACTCCTAGAAACCTTCCACCTAGCGTAGAGTTTCTTCCTTTTGTTTTTTGTGTTTTGGGCCTAACTTCATTAAAGGGGTGCTACATTGGATCCAACATCCATAGCAATGAACTAGCAATCAAAAGATCACAAACAAGCAATAAAGTAGTTAGTAGTTCCTTTCTTTTCTTGATTTTAAAGTACATTGCTAAAACTAGTAAAACCTACATTCAAGGGTGTATGTACACTTCGGTAAATCTTATGATTTTTTCCGCTTCCTTAAATAGTGTATTTCATGCATAAGAAACCTAACCATGGTATCAAAGCCAAATTGGTTTTATATTATAACACAATTTGTAAAAATGGGAAAACAAAAGAACCTATTAGTTGGAGCCACGATGCGGTCATCTGCTGGCCCCGGCGCGGCGAGCGTTTTTTTTTTCCAGATTATTAATTTGAAATATTATTTAATTTGAATTTAATTTTAAATAATTAATTACTTAAATTTGAATACTATTTAAATAAAATTTGAATATTTATCTTGAACTTTATGTAATAAGAGAATTAAATAGGAGAGAACAAATTATAAATTTAAAAGGCTTATATTTAATATATTGTAACATTTACTATGTGTATAACAATTATACCACATGTGTACTCACATGTTAATAAAAACATTATCGTCGAATCAAGACTAGCTTCACTCAGTCTACTAATCTAAGAAAGGTTTTAGGAGGTCTCTATGATACCTAATGAGGTCGATTTTTAAAATGCTTTGTGCTTACCACCATCACTGCCTTTTTGTATTTTGAGAGAGAAGTTACCGAAATGGTTCGATCGAATTTTGTTATAAGATTAAAAGTATTAATGAAGTAATAAAATAAAATTCTCGTTATATATATATATATATATATATCAAAATGTGAGTGATGTGATACCCATGAAAGCACACATGTTACTTATATTCTGATGATTGACTGTGTATGGTTAACCGACACGTCTTTGTGAGAATATAAGTTAAAATGAGAGTCGCTCGGGAAATTATTTTGTTGATGGAGCATGTGTGGTTAATAGGCACATCAATGTAAGAATAATTTTGCATCGAGGATCGAGCGATTTTGCATGGTTGATTCACCATATATTTAAGGGTCTACGGTATACCCATAATTAAATTTGAGATGAGAGCAATCGAGACTAACATGCCATTGAATGTTAATGAATCTCAAATGATCTAAGACTTTCAAAAGTTTGAAACTGGAAAGTTGTATTGCCTACCGAAATAATTTTTTTATGTGGTTACGGCATTCAATTAAACATTGCAAAGCCAAATATGGATCCTAGCATTGTTCATAATTCATTTAGAATTAATAATTATTTATAGATGAATTGGAACTAACTAAACTTCTAATGTCTCGTATATGTTGAACGATGACAACAACAATCCTCTTCTTCCTCCACCTCCCTCAAACTGAAACTTCTATCTTTCATATCGATCTTATCTAAGGAGAAACTCACCAGTCAAAACTATTTGGGTTGGATTCGTAATTTAAGTATTGCCTTAAGGTATTATGGCAAAGTGTGTCCTTGATTAGATATAGCTACTTACAATAAACATGACGATGAATCTATAAAATTTGCATGCATAATGTTGGCGACCATGTCTCTTGAGCTTCAATAGAGTTTCAAGAGTCTTAGGGCATTTGAAATAATTGAGCAACTCAGGGAAATATTCCAAATTCAATCTTGGAAAAAATGGTTTAAAATCTTCAAATCTTTGATGGCTTGTAAACATCAAGATAGGAATTATGTGTGTACATACGTTCAAACTATAAAGTCGTAAATCGACATCTTAGGGTATTTGGGTGTCGAATTTCCAAAGGACTTAGCCATTGAAAAGGTCTTGAACTCGTTTTCTAGTTCGTAATGAACTATAATATGAACAATCTCGAAAAGACACTCATGGAGCTATATGGCAAGTTGATGACATCCGAAGCTAGTTTGGCTAAGACCAAAAGCTCCAACCCTAATGCTTTTGTCTTGGCCATCGGGAATGGTGGTGCTAACAAGAATACCAGGTTTTCTCAAGGTCTCAAGAGAAAAACCGACTTTGAGCTAGTTCCTAATACCAAACCAAAGGAGGTCGTTTTCTTTTATTGGCAAGAGAAAGGTAACTGGAGACATAGCTACACTAATTACCTTGAATATGTGAAGAAGAACAAAGCCAAGGGTGTTGGCATGTCATGTATTTTAATGATAGAACTTAATAGTATGTCAACTTGTAATTATTAGGTCCTTGATACGGGATGTGGTACTTACATTTGCTCGAATTTGCAGGAGTAGGAAAGTACAGACTAAAGCATGGCGAGTTAAACCTGATCATGGGTAATCGAGGAATTGCACATGTTACAAGGATCGGGGAAGACAAGCTTGTGTTGAATAATGAAGTGTCTTTTAGTTTATTCAATTGTTGCTACTCGCCAAATATGTCATAGAACATTATGTCATTTCACGCTATATACAAGGATGGATTTTCTTTTGCTTTTTATAATGAAATTGGTGAAATTTTATTTTACAGAAATGGTTCTTTTATTTTCAAATCTAGTCCTTATAATGGTATTTATGAGAGTTTTATTTTTGTAGGCAAGACGAATAAATTGTGCTTATGGTATTGTCATATTGGGCATGTAAACAAGAAACACATCGCTAAGCTCCAAAACGATGGGACCTTGGAATCGTTTGACTTGGATTCGAATGATGTATGTGAGTTTTGATAACTTGGAAAGATAACAAAGGCAAATTTCATAGGAAACTATGAATGAGTCAAGGATCTGTTGAACTTAATCCACACTGATGTATGTCGAGTGTGTAGATCTGGCACAAAGCATTATGAATGTTACATAATGACTTTTACTGATGACTTTAGTAGATATGGCTATATCTACTAGATGAAGTATAAGTCAGAAACTTTTGAATGTTCAAGTAATTCCAAAAGGAAGTTGAAAACCAACTGGGCAAGAAGATGAAGATGCGCTGATTTGATAAGGGTGGAAAATACTTGAGTCATGAGTTTATAAATCAATGGAAGTATTATGGGACTGTCTCATAATTTTCTCCTCCTAAAACCCCACAAATGAATGGTGTTGCTTAGAAAATAAATCGAACTCTACTTGTTATGGTTCGATCTATGATAACTCAAGCTAGACTTCCAATAACTTTCTAGGGTTATGCTCTATAAACAACAGTTAATATATTGAACCTCCTACCAACTAAGAAGGTTAGTAACACACCATCGAAAATGTGGATTGGAAAATCTCCTAGTCAATCATATTTGAATATTTGGGGTTGCAAAGTTGTTGTACGATGTGAGGCTAGCGATAAATTAGAACCTAGGTCGGAAAACTGTTACTTCATGGGCTATCCTCAAAAGTATTTTGGATATCTTTTCTAAAATGCTTCTGAGTATAAAGTGTTTGTTTCTCGAAGAGGCTTCTTCCTCAAGAGTGATGTGACAACCCGTTATTTCGAGTCAATGTAAGTTAAACTAATTTGAATAAAGTCTAAACTACAATCATGAACAAGTAAACTTACAACATAAATGGATGTAATAAGAACTTTGAATGCCTTGTGTGCATGCTTATTTAATTTGTGTGTAGGTATTTATGTAAAGCCTTGTTAATATGAACATTTACAAGCTTAATACCTAACTTAAATCACCAAAAATACAAGGTTTAATATAAATTTGGTTAAGGGAATCAAATCCCACAAGCAAAACCGAATTCCCTTCATCCATTTGACTTGAAACCGAAATCCCTCACCCATTTGACTTGAAACCGAATTCATTGATTTCTTTGACACCATAACCGAATTGTCCTTTTGTTCTTTGACTAGAAACTGAATTCTAGGTAAATTCGGTTATGTAGGACCGAATTCACACCATTTGGAGGCCTATTAAGGATGGAAAACCTTAATGGTGATCCCTTTGACACACTTTCCTAAGCTTACATTCACCGCCTTATGAGTTCCTTCATACTTAAGATACCATATTAACAATTGAATTCATTTCACACACATTCAGTAACGAAAACACATTTCTCACTTCATATGCTCTCAAGTATCAAAGTATCTACCTAGTTAAACTTCAGACTCTCAAGAACACTTCGTATCTGCATCCATAATTTCTTCACTATTTGTAAGTAATCCATATGAATCAATATTATTTACCTTGTTAAATTACTAGTTAGCTAATTAGGGATACAATTATGTGTAAAATATACTCAGGATACGGTTAATCACACGTATTCTATACCGGAAATCATCGCAAACACATTGAAACCAACCAGGAACTCACACACGAGGTGAGTTCATACCCCTGCATTTTTACTATTTTCACTGTTTTAGGGGGGGGGGGGAATACAAGTCTAACACAAGTATATTGTGTTTACAACCAAATGATTTCTAAATATTTCTAAACCGACTTTAAATTACTGATACTCTTTTAAATATTGTCAAACTCTTTTAAATGTTTTAAAAACTCTTTTAAATTTATATTTTGCAAAAATCATATATATATATATATATATATATATATATATATATATATGTATGTATGTATGTATATATATATATATATATATATATATATATATATATATATATATATATATATAAGAATATAAATGTTATTTCAATCAGATTCATATTCCCTTTGTAACATGTCGAGCAAAGGGAATACTTTCATGAATATTACATATCAAACAGAACACAAATATATATTATAATAGGTATAATTTATGGAACTCTCATACTATTTTCATTAATCAGTTATACAAAGATTAACGGTATACTCTCGTACAAATACTTTACATTCAAGTATACTAGAAAAAGACATACTAATAGTTCATTTATTTTAAAATGACTTTTGATCATTATTATATACGTAATCGTCAATATGGTTTTTGTGAGACAATGTTCAGTTGCTTATTCATTTAGGCAATAGTATTAAAGACATGATATTATAACCAAAATCTCCCGAAAGAGAGCGAGACAGATGTGTATAGATCTATACGGGACTGACAATCCCACACTCAGATTGTTCGCTACAGTTAAGCTGGTACGCCTGCGAGTGACAAATGTCGTTACAGTTTGTGACGCCTACAAAGCGTCGTATTAGGCCATCTAGTCATAGCATGGTTAAAATAACTCATAAAAAGATATGAACAAATAAGATTAGTGTATAAATAAATAAACCAAAGAGTACGAATACAAAGTACTGGTTTTACAATAACACGATTTACATTATTACATAACAATTTACAACTACTGCTGGTGGAGCCAGACATACTCACTTTCACAGGGTTTTCAAATAGTACAATTACAGAACTTGGAAAACATAAACAATACATAAAACATTCTTTTTATAGTTTTATTGTGAATTAAAACTATGTTACACTATTTTATAGTACAACAACACTTATACAGAACAGTTTTATGGTATTAAAACTACTTTTAAGTTAAAATAGAAAAGATTGGATTTTTTGGAACAATAAACATACTTACTATTTCAAGGAACAAAAAACAACCTTTTAATAATTAAATACTTATGCACTCACCAACTTAAATGTTGATACTCTCTTTTTCAAAGCACTTGTATTCTCAGGGAACCAGTAGATAGGTACATTCCCGGGATTTTGACAAGACGGAGCAGTATAGAGTCATGTCTTCTATCTTTTGCTATACATAACTTTTGATGTCATAAATACAATGACTTGAACTCTGATGTAAAACTTATACATTATTAAGGCAATGATTGTTGTACTTTGATTACGATGATGCATGTGTTGTGATACTTAACATGAAGTCATCCACCCCCGGATGTTTCCACCGCTCCGGTTTGGGGGTGTGAAAGATTTGTATCGGAGCATTGTTTATAGTGAACTCAGTATATCAGTCCATAAAAGATATACAACTATAAATACATTGGGGATAAAGAGCTCTGACTACAAGTATGCTTTTAAAATATAAGTATTTTAAAAGAAGTATAGTAACACTCATACATACCAGAAACAATATCACAATTGTAACAACATAAAAGTATTTGGATGTTGGACACTGCAGTTAAACCTGGACAGTTATGTAATCATATTTGGGGTAAATATAGCCTGATCAACTATATTAATTTGAGATACGACCAACATGTGTTTGGGAGTGATGGTAGTGTTGCGACAAGTCTAAAACTTACCAACTCTACATAAACAAAAGAACTCTAGAACATAACATAAAATTTAAAATACTATAGGAGTATTTTAGGCACTATAATACTAAGAACCAACTATGTGAAAACAAAGGACCCTTGCTGGTAGATCTACAAGTACTAAGTGTATATATTATGGTTATATATAATTAAGGTTTTATAGACTTAGAATATGTGGTTTAGCTTTACTTCCTTTTCCTTGTTCGGATGTGGATGTAGAGTAGGATCATTTATTCGATGGTCTATTCGACCCAAGTTATATATCATTAGTATACATTTTGTGGTTATAGAAGGACCCAGTATGAGTCATACCATACAGAATATATTAACTGCTAACTGTAAGTTTTCTTATATGGAAACTTGAAAATTGTTTACTTATCTTTACTAAATCTATTAGATGTCTCTTATATTCCTATTCTCGCATAGATAACATGGCTGGATTTCATCTACCGGGAGACCCGTACTTTCCTAATCAAGGAGACGGTGGTTGGATTGAAGATAACCCCGTAGTTCCAATAGAAGAAGAATTCGAAGAATATTTTCTAGAAGATCCTGACTCAGAACTAGAAGTCTGTAATCCACCTCAAATTGGTCAAAATCTCAATCCCCGACAAAACTTCCATGGTCCGACACCACAGTGGGCAATAAATTTAGATAGGTGGAGTCATGAGCAGGGTCAGGACCGTCCTTACAATGGAGACCGAAGTTTCTACAACCTTGATGAGGGAGGCTCAGCAGATAGAGCCCTCACTGTGATCGTACGTCGAGTTGCACGTAACGACGAGCAAGCAAGGGCAGCCATCCATCGAGTTGTGGAAATAGGTGCTACCTCAGTAATCAACACAGTTCGCATCCACCACTTAAGCGAAGACCAAGACTTAACTAGAAATCACACTGAAGCCTTGCAAAGGGAACTGGCTGCAAGCTGAACTGAAGTTAGAGAACTTCGAGAACGTCAAGCGACACTAGAAAGGCGTATGTTTGCAACAGAACGCCAGTTGGCTAAATACAAGGCTGAAACTAGTAGGAAGCCAAACAACACTCCTCACGAGTAGAGCATACTCTACTCACTCTTTTGAATATAGTTTAAGTCTATGTATATACACTAGTGATGTTTTCATGTACATAGTACGCCCTCGAAATTTCACTTTTCGATAGGCCGGTATGCTGTCATAGTTTTCCATTAAGTTGGTATATTGTAGACCTACTTGAAGGTCAAATTTTCCGAACTCTATGTATCTAATCTACCAATGAAATTGACAGGCATCTTATTTCCTTTGAAAAATCACTATCCAATTTTACATTATCACTTTACAAGTTATTCCTTGTAGTAGACTTCTATATAAACTCCTTTCAGAATACATGCTGAACTAGTGTAATTAATTCAAAGACATCTAATATATAATCACTATTGATGTCTTACTACCTTTTATCTTTTGAATCTTAAAGCAAAAGATGCCTCCAAGAAGAAATCCAAGACGTATCAATGTCAATGCAACACCAATACCACCTCCACCTCCGCCGCCAACTCCACAGTTTGACGCTGCAATCTTTCAGGCAGCGGTCACTACAGCTGTGGCAGCCGCCATGTCACACATAAATAAAACTGGTACCAGTGGATCTGGGAGTGGTGCTCATCCCTTAAAGCATGGTGAAAGTCATGGACACCTACGGGAGTGTTCTTATAAGGACTTCACAAATGCCAAACCTAGAACCTCTAATGGGACTGGGGGAGTCATGGCTCTAACTCAGTGGATAGAGAAAACTGAAGTAGTCTTTGAAATCTGCTCGTTCCCTGAAGGTAGCAAGGTGAAATTTGCTGCCTGCACCTTTTCTGACCGAGCTCTTACATGGTGGAACGGTCATGTAAAGTCACTAACTCTTATAGTGGCTAATTCAATGAGCTGGGAAAATCTAAAATCGTTAATGATGCAAGAGTACTGCCCTAGGGGTGAAGTACAAAAGCTCGAGCAAGAGCTTTGGGGTCTTACCTTGATAGGCACAGACATAGTAACTTACACCAATAGATTCAGTGATCTAGCGATCCTATGTCCTGGAATGGTTCCTCTGGAGAGCAAGAAAATTTAATGGTATATCTGGGGACTATCACCTCAGATCCAAGGGAGTGTGTTAGCTTCAAAGCCTGTTACATTTGATAGTGCCAAACAACTGGCATAGTCACTAGTAGATCATGGAGTGCATCAAGGCTTCATGACTACTGCTTTAGAACAAACCAAAACAAACAAACAAACAAAAACAACAACAACAACAACAACAACAACAAGAAAAAGCCCTGGAACAAAAGGAAGCGTCAATCTTCCCAAGAGCCTTCCAAGAAGCAACAGATTGTGGCAGTTCATGCTACTACTGTTCCTGCTACTCCTACACCAACAAAGCAGTATGCTGGTAAATTACCGAAGTGCAACAAGTGTAATTTCCATCACAATGGAAATTGTCGTGAGATGAAATATAGGAACTGCAACAAAAAAGGGCACACAACCAAATTCTGTAGGTCACCGCCGCAACCGATCACTCAAGTTCCTGATGTTGGAGTAAGCCGGACATGTTATGAATGCGGTGACATTGGACATTTCAAAAAGGATTGTCCAAAGGCAAGGAATGTCGGTGGAGTAGGAAGAATACTAGAAATTGGTCACGAGGAAGTCGTGGTAGACCCTACGGTGGTCACAGGTACGTTTCTTCTCAACAATACATATGCATGCATTCTATTTGATAGTGGTGCAGAGAAAAGCTTTGTAAGCCATAAATTCGAACACCTACTTAAACAAAATTCTCAACCACTAAAAGATACCTTCAATGTAGAAATGCCCAACGGGAAAACCGATAACACTAACAGTATATAAATAGGATGTACCCTTACTCCAAATAACTTTTCCTTCCCAATCGACCTGATGCCAGTCTCCATAAAAAGTTTCGAAGTCATCATTGGTATGGATTAGTTAAGTCCTAATTGTGCCGACATCCTATGTTACGAGAAAGAAATTCACCTTAATCTGCCAAGTAACGAAACCCTTATCATTTACGGCGACAAACCCGACGCGAACCTACAAATCATCTCCTGTATCAAGGCACAAAAGTATCTTCGCAAGGAGTACTGTGCTTTTCTAGCTCACGTAGTAGACAAGAAACAAAAGGCGAAGGACTTCGAGGGCATTCCCGAAGTCTGTGGTTGACAAGAAACAAGAGGTGAAGGACTTCGAGGGCATTCCCGAAGTCTGTAAGTTCCCCGGCATTTTCCCCAATGATCTTCCAAGAGTCCCACCTGAAAGAAAAGTCGAATTCAGAATCAACTTAATTCCTGGAGCTACCCCCGTAGCCAAATCACCTTATCGTCTTGCACCAGCAGAAATGCAGGGACTATCCATCCAACTGAACGAACTTCTTAGCAAAGGATTTATTAGACCAAGCTTCTTACCCTGGGGAGCATCGGTCTTGTTCGTGAAGAAAAAGGATGGATCTTTCCGCATGTGCATTGACTATCGCGAGCTAAACAAACTAACCATTAAAAACTGATACCTTTTACCGCGGATAGACGACTTGTTCGACCAACTTCAAGGAGCAAGCTACTTTTCAAAGATTGACTTAAGATTTGGGTATCACCAGTTACGAGTTTTAGAGGATGATGTTCCCAAAACAGTCTTCCGAACTCGTTATGGTCAATACGAGTTTGTAGTGATGCCTTTTGGATTAACGAATGCACCTGCAGTGTTCATGGACTTAATGGAAAGAGTGTTCCGTCCTTACCTGGACAAATTCGTAATAGTCTTCATAGACGATATCCTTATCTACTCATGAAATAAGGAGGAGCATGGCCAACATCTCTAACAAGTCTTGCAAACATTGAGGGCATATAAGCTATATGTGAAGTTCTCAAAGTGCGAATTTTGGATTAGGAAAGTAGGTTTCCTAGGTCACGTGATCAGTGAAGAGGGAATACACGTGGACCCATCCAAAATAAACAAGAACTGGTCAGCACCCAAAACGCCTATAGAAATCCGCCAATTCTTAGGCCTTGCTGGCTACTATTGCATATTCATTCAGAACTTCTCCCGAATTGCTAAACCACTTACCACTCTAACTCAGAAGGGTGTGACTTTTAGCTGGGGAGCGAAACAAGAAACAACGTTCCAAACACTGAAACGAGCCCTGTATAGTGCACCTATCTTGTCTCTTCCAGAAGGGACTGAAGACTTTGTAATGTACTGCGATGCATCTAACCAAGGTTAAGGTTGTGTTCTTATGCAACGAAAAAGATCTGAACATGAGACAACGACATTGGGTAGAGCTACTAAACGATTACCAATGCGAAATTCGTTAGCATCCTGGTAAAGCCAATGTTGTAGTTGATGCCCTCAGTAGAAAAGAATACTCGGGACGTCGAGTAAAGTCATTGACAATGACAATCCATTCACACCTGTCCACACAGATCAAAGAGGCTCAACTTGAGGCCTTGAAACCCGAGAATATGGCAGGTGAATCTTTAAGAGGAATGGACAAAAACTTAAACATCAAAGGTGATGGAGCCCGATACCTAATGAACCGGATCAGGACACCAATGTTTGGTGGTTACAGAGAGGTTGTCATGAACTACGCGCATAAAATGCGATACTACATTCACCCAGGTTCAGACAAGATGTATCTGGACCATAAGAAACTTTATTGGTGGCCAAACATGAAGGATGAGATTGCTACCTTTGTGGGCAAGTGTCTTACTTGTGCCAAAGTCAAGGTAGAGTACCAAAAGCCTTCAGGTCTACTACAACAACCGGAAATCCCCGAATGGAAGTGGGAGCGGATTACAATGGATTTCATAACTAAGTTACCCAAGGCAACAGGTGGTCATGATACCATTTGGGTAATCATCGATAGATTAACCAAATCCGCACACTTCTTACCAATAAAGGAAACAAACAAGATGGAGAAGCTAACTAGAACATACATCAGAGAGATAGTTAGACTGCACGATGTACCAATATCTATTATCTCTGACCGTGATTTTAGATTCACTTTCACGATTCTAGCAGTCACTACAAAAATCTCTAGGAACTAGGCTGGACATCAGTACAACCTACCATCCACAAACTGACGATAGAGTGAGAGAACAATTCAAACGTTAGAAGACATGCTGAGAACGTGTCTGATCGTGTAACATCCGGATTCCCAGGTATCATATTTTAAGTATTTACTTCGAGTTTTAGGGAGGGACTCGGCGAGTAGGCGCTCAGACTCGCCGAGTAGGATCGCGAATTCTTGTTTGGATTAATGAGGGACTCGACGAGTCGATGGGTGGACTCGGCGAGTCCGCCCTGTAAAGTGAAACCCTAAATCTCAGGGCCTGAGCCCTATTTAAAGGCCTTTATGGCCTCCATTTGCGGCTACCAGTCCAGAGAGAGATACCCTAACGATTATGAGCGAGTTGTGAGAGAGTTTGAGCCTTTTTGATCATTTTTGGTGTGATTTTGCAAAGGAGAAAGTGTTTCCAGCAAGGGGAGGTCAAGAGGATTGCATTTCAGTGGGTTTTCGGCTTGGATCTTCAAGTTTGAGGTAGCTATTTGATCCTATCCTTCTGTTTTGCTTAAGGGCATTGAATTTAGGGTTTTATATACCCTTTTATGTCTTGTTTAGTTGTGTATATATCTGGACCTTTTGAGGTCCAGAGAGCCTGAACCATGCTGCTTTTTGTGGTTCTATGGAGGAAATGGACATAGGTTGCCATGTTAGAAGGGATTTCACCAAAATAAGCCTAGAGTGCCTTGCATGTGTATCAAGATTCGACCTTTACGTGTTTATTGGTCATGGGGAAGTCAGATCTATAGATTAGAGAAGCAGATCTGACCTCAGGAGGTCAGATGAGTGTTTTCATGGGAGGAACTCGCCGAGCCCATAAGGGACTCGACGAGTCGAGTCGGGTTGCCCCATGATTCGCGACATGTGATAACCCGTTGAGTGTAGGGTTGACTCAGTGAGTCGAGTGAGGACCTGGGGGCGAAGAGGACAAGCATGTACTCGACGAGTCACACGAGTGCACTCGACGAGTCCGGTCAATGTTGACCATTGACTTTTGTTGACTTTTATGGTTTAGTCAGTGTTTGGACTTATGAGCCATTAGAGGGGTAGAATGGTCTTTTACCCTTCTTAGAGAATTTATAGAGAGGGGTTAGCCTAGCCCTTAGAAGTTGTATTAATTAGAGTAATTATTTATGTGATTAGGCGGAGGCTAGTGCAATATTTCAGAGTTTGAGGTTTACCGAGTTACCTGAGGTGAGTCTTCTCACTATACTTTACCTTGAGTGGCAAGTAGAGTTATGTGACAAAGTATCTTGTATGCTATGTATGTGATGTGTTGCACTGCATTATTTCTATGTGATTTATGCCGTGTGTATTCCAGAGTTTACAGAGTTAGGACCGGAAGGTCCACAGAGTTAGGACCAGAGGGTCCACAGAGTTAGGGCCAGTGGGCCCACAGAGTTATAGCCTCGAGTGGCTAATATGTGTTATATGTGGTATTTTGGGGAACTCACTAAGCATTTATGCTTATAGTGTTGTGTTATGTGTTTCAGGTACCAGTGAGGATCGCGGGAAGGCGCCGGCATGATCAGTACACACACGAGGAGTTTTTATACATTATGATCTTGGGATGTGTTTCTATGGATTGATATGTGATACAATGAGATTTTTATAATATCTATGAATGAAAGTATGCTTTTAAAAATGTGAAAAATTGTTTGAAAAATTACGGTGTTACAAGTTCGTATCAGAGCCAGGTTTGAGGGATTCGGATGCACCTTCGAGCGCATTTGAACTCAAACTGAGGATTTGAGGAATTTTTTGAAATAATTTTTTTTTTTCTAAAAGAGTAAAAGGATTTTGAAAAGAGCAGAGCAAAGTAGTGTGTACGATCAGCCATCGCCCGAACGGTGATTTCCCAAAATACCCTTACATTATGTGATATGGGATATTATGTGGTATGTTATGCATGCTAGAGTAGGCTAGATATTCATGGATAGGACTAGAGTGGGCCTGATTTGTGATACCTTACCCTAGGAGTTATTGCTACTATGAGATACTTCGAGAGTAGCAACGAGGAGTCTATGAGTGGTCTACCGGAGAGTAGCCTGAGTTTAGTGAGATATAGAGTACTTGTGATATGGGATCCTTGGAGGAGGACTTGGGGTGAATACCGATGCGCTGTGGAAGGTAGTATAAGGGCCCGTAGTACTGGAAACACCGGATCGGTGAGCAGTCCAAGTAAGAATCCTTAGGGTAATAAAGAGCAAGTAGGGTTGGGTCTCGAGTGCGAGTATACTCGAGCGAGTCTCTGATTTCTTTTGTGTTGTATTTCAGAGACATCATGGTTGGGACGCGCCACCACCCAGGAGGCAGTGGTACCAGTGATACCAGTGATGAGGAGGTCCGTAGGTTGATTCATGAGGAGGTGGCTGCTGCCATCCGAGCCGAGATACCAGAGATGTTTGGGTCTATCAAGACCACCCTGATCGAGACTCTTGACGAGCGTTACGCCGCTCTTACTGATGCTGCAGCCACCGCAGCCGTCGCTGAACCAGCTTCGCTTGGGGGCGAAGGAGTGGTGGAAGTTTGTGACAGGGCACTATTCCTCTGCAGAGCTTGCCGCGGTGACCTGGGAAAGGTTCACCGCTATGTTTCGTGATGAGTACGTTCCCCCGGTGGAAAGGGAACGTTTGGCCCAGGAGTTCTTGACCCGCAATCAGGGCACCGAGTCTGTTACTGTGATCACCAGGATGTTCCATGATAGGGCGATGTTCTGCCCTGAGCACGTGTCTTCCGAGCAGGCACGCATGAGTCGGTATTTGAGCATTTTGAGGAGAGACATCCGCGAGTTTGTGGCGAACTCGTCGTACCGGACATTTACCGAGCTTCAGGCAAATGCTTCGAAAAGGGAGATAGAGCTTGACACTCAGGCTAGGGAGGAGGCGGAGTCTGAGACAAGGGATCGACGACCGGCACAGTCCCAACCGGCAGCCAAGCGAGCCAAGCCCACCGATTCGAGATCAGGGAACCAGAAGAGCCGCACTTGTGGCAAGTGCGACAAGAGTCATGAGGGGGTTTGCAGAGAAAGGTCTTGCTACAAGTGTGGCAAGGAGAGGCACATGGCCAAGGATTTCCCCAAGGGGTTTGCAGTTTGTTTTTACTGCAACCAGACCGGACACCGGAAGGCCGAGTGTCCGCAGTTGCAGGGATCTGCCCCTGCTGCCGTTCGAGCTGCAGAGAGTCAGCCAGTGAAGGCCGAGGCGCCGAAGGCACGAGGGAGAGCCTTCCAGTTGACCGCGGAGGAGTTCCGCGCAGCGCCAGATGTTGTGGCTGGTATGTATTCTTTCATTTATTTATTTTGAGTTAGTGGTGTTATGCTTATATTATGATATGCATAGGTACATTTTCTTGTGAGTTATGTACCTGCTTTGGTGTTATTTGACTCGGGTGCGAGTCGGTCTTTTATGTCGTTAGCCTTTAGTCAGCACATCAGTATCTGTCGAGAGGCGTTGAGTCGACCTTTGCGAGTTTCCATAGCCGACGAGAGAGCGGTGTATGCCACTGATGTGATTCGAGGATGTGTATGTTGGATTAATGTCTGAGTCCATAACTATATTTGGTATGTACTTGACCCGACCCGACATGGTCCAGTTGGGTTGCACTTCACCGGCACAATTTATATGGATAGTATTTTGAGAATAGTATATTTATGATTTATATTAATATATTATAAGTTCTAATATATTAATATGGAATCATATTATTTAATTAGTATTGATCAAGAATTAATTTAGAATTAATTAAGTGATCAAAAAGAACTAATTAAATATGGACTCTTATATATATGGAATGGGCCAAGTTCATTTAGGTTGGGCTAAGCTTTCATGGATGGTCCATGGAGCTTTTAACCCACGGATCCTATGTAAATGAAAGGTCATGGGTATTAGGGTTTACATGGATGTAACCCTAATCCTCCATAATATATAAAGGGGTCCTTGGCTCACAAAATTGGCACAAGTGTGTGAAAATAAGAGTGGGCCGATTTTAGTGTGCATACATATTATCTCAAGTTCTTCCAAGGTGTTTTGGTGATTTGTGATTCCATTTGAGGCTTCCACATTATTGGGGCTAAGCTCTTAAAGCTTGAAGACATCAAGCTACATCAAAAGGTATGTCATCTAACTAGAACTTTGTAGTATAGGTGCTTCATAATATGCTAGTTAGGATGAAACCTTGGAATAGTTAATATTTGCATGTATAATAGAGAAAACATAGATCCAAGGTTTATAGGGTTGCATGTACACCATAGGAGTGTTAGAATGCTCAAAACCCAACAGTGTACTCGAGATCTACGGCGTTGAGTTACCGATTGATCTGGTTCCGATTACGATGGGAGATGTCTGTGTCATCGTGGGCATGGACTGGTTGAGCAGGTTTGGTGCGGTTATCGACTGCGAGCGGCAGCTGGTGACCATACGAGACCCTAGTGGGGGAGTTCTTACGGTTTATGGCGAGGGTACCCATTCTGGGTCAGCATTTTGTTCGGCCGCTAGAGCGAGGCAGAGCCTACAGCAGGGCTGTAGTGGGTTTGCGGCTTATGTGGTGGATACGAGAGTAGATGCAGAGAGACCGAGGTCGGCCGATGAGGTCCCGACAGTGCGTGAGTTCCCGGATGTTTTCCCCGAGGATTTGCCGGGCGTGCCTCCTGAAAGGCCGGTAGAGTTCCGCATCGATTTGGTTCCGGGGGCAGTGCCTATCGCCAAGGCGCCTTATCGCCTTACGCCGCCAGAGATGCAGGAGTTATCCTCGCAGCTTCAGGAGCTGCGGGGGAAGGGGTTTATTCGACCGAGTGGCTCGTCGTGGGGAGCGCCGATCCTTTTTGTCAAGAAAAAAGATGGTTCACACCGGATGTGCATTGATTACCGGGAGTTGAACAAGTTAACGGTCAAGAACCGTTACCCACTGCCGAGGATTGATGATCTGTTCGATCAGTTGCAGGGAGCATCTTGGTTCTCCAAGATAGACTTGAGGTCTGGATATCACCAGATGAGGGTGCGAGATGAGGATATCCAGAAGACGGCGTTCAGGACTCGTTATGGGCATTACGAGTTCGTGGTGATGCCTTTTGGGCTCACCAACGCACCGGCAGCATTCACGGATCTCATGAACAGGGTGTGAAGACCGATGTTGGACCGATCGGTGATTGTATTCATCGACGACATATTGGTGTATTCGAGATCCAGAGAGCAGCATGAGGAGCATTTGAGGGAGATCCTCAGAGTTCTGAGATCGGAGAGGCTTTACGCCAAATTCTCCAAGTGCGATTTCTGGTTACGAGAGGTCCAGTTCTTAGGACACCTCGTCAACCAGAATGGGATATTGGTCGATCCGGCCAAGATTGAGGCAGTGATGAGTTGGGAGGTGCCGAGATCCCCCACCGAGATCAGGAGTTTTCTGGGGTTGGCTGGCTACTATCGGAGATTTATCAGGGATTTCTCCAAGATCGTCGTGCCTCTCACCAGGTTGACCCGGAAGGGTGTGGCTTTTTCGTGGGGATCGGAGCAGCAGACCTCGTTTGAGACACTTCGCCAGAGGTTATGCGAAGCCCCGGTGTTAGCCCTCCCGGAAGGGATGGAGTATTTTGTGGTGTATTGTGACGCATCGATATCAGGGTTGGGTGCAATACTTATGCAGAGGGGGCATGTGATAGCGTATGCATCGAGGCAGCTGAAGCCTCATGAGACGAGGTATCCCACCCACGATCTGGAGTTGGGGGCAGTGGTGTTCGCCCTCAAGATCTGGCGTCACTATTTATATGGGGTTCGGTGTACCATATACACGGACCACAAGAACTTGAAGTATTTGATGGATCAGCCCAATCTGAATATGCGCCAGAGGAGATGGTTGGACGGGGTAAAGGATTACGATTGTGAGATCTTGTACCACCCGGGCAAAGCTAATGTTGTAGCTGATGCCCTGAGTCGCAGGGCGGAGAGTGCCCCAATACGAGATGTTTGTTTGAGATTGACAGTGATGACTCCGGTGTTGGACACCATTCGGGAGGCCCAGCAGAGGCTGTGAGACCGGAGAACCGCAAGAGAGAACGGGTGGTTGGACAGGTACCTGAGTTCGTTACCGATAGCCATGGGCTCATGACCTTTTCAGGGTCGGATTTGGGTGCCGTTTGCAGGCGGGAAGCACACCACCTTGATGAAGGAGGCGCAACGATCGAGGTTCTCGATCCATCCTGGGGCCACTTAGATGTATTTGGATCTGAAGAAAGATTACTGGTGGCCCTGTATGAGGAGGGATGTAGCGTGGTTTGTTGAGAGGTGCTTGACCTGTCGCAAGGTTAAGGCTGAGCACCAGCGTCCGCACGGCAAGTTGCAGCCACTTGAGGTTCCCAGTGGAAGTGGGAACAGATTTCCATGGATTTTATCACCAAATTGCCAAGGACCGCGAGGGGTGTCGATGCTATTTGGGTGATTGTCGACCGTATGACGAAGAGCGCTCACTTCCTGGCTATCAGTGAGAGCTCTTCTGCAGAGAGATTGGCAGAGTTGTATGTGAGGGAGGTGGTATCGCGGCATGGAGTACCGATCTCAATTGTGTCAGACCGAGATGTACGTTTCACTTCCAGGTTTTGGAAGAAGTTCCATGAGGAGTTGGGTATGAGGCTGCATTTCAGTACCGCTTACCACCCATAGACGGACGGGCAGAGTGAGCGGACGATTCAGACGCTCGAGGACATGCTCCGAGCATGTGTGTTGGACTTCGGGGGAAGTTGGGACACGTATCTGCTGTTGGCTGAGTTTTCTTATAACAACAACCACCATTCGAGTATTGGTATGCCTCCCTTCGAGTTATTATACGAGAGGAGATGTCGGACTCCCATTTGCTGGGGAGAGGTAGGGCAGCGTGTGATGGGCAGCACTGAAATAGTGCTTCAGACGACTGAGCAGATACAGCAATTTAGACAGAGTTTGTTGACGACTCAGAGTCGCCAGAAGAGTTATGCAGATAGGCGACGATCCGAGCTTGAGTTCCAGGTGGGAGACTTCGTACTCCCGAAAGTGTCCCCTTGGAAAGGAGTGATTCGATTCAGGAAGAGGGGCAAGCTAGGGCCCCAGTATATTGGCCCGTTCAGGATGAACGAGTGGGTGGGAAAGGTAGCATATCGTCTAGAGCTACCCGAGAAGTTGAGCCAGATTCATGATACCTTCCAGGTGTCTCAGTTGAGGAAGTGTATAGCCGACGAGTCGGCGGTGGTGCCGCTGGAGGATATTCAAGTGAATGCGAACTTGAATTATGCTGAAAGGCCGATCGCGATCCGGGATCGGAAGATCAAGGTTCTGAGGAACAAGGAGGTGCCCCTGGTGCAGGTCCAGTGGCAACATCGGAGAGGGTCCAAGCTGACTTCGGAGCCGGAGTTGGAGATGCGGGAGCAGCATCCAGAGTTGTTTGCTGAGCAAGACTTCGAGGGCGAAGTCTGATTCTAGTGGGGGAGAATTGTAACATCCGGATTCCCAGGTATCATATTTTAAGTATTTACTTCGAGTTTTAGGGAGGGACTCGGCGAGTAGGCGCTCAGACTCGCCGAGTAGGATCGCGAATTCTTGTTTGGATTAATGAGGGACTTTGACGAGTCGATGCGTGGACTCGGCGAGTCCGCGCTGTAAAGTGAAACCCTAAATCTCAAGGCTTGAGCCCTATTTAAAGGCCTTTATGGCCTCCATTTGCGGCTACCAGTCCAGAGAGAGATACCCTAGCGATTGTGAGCTAGTTGTGAGAGAGTTTGAGCCTTTTTGATCATTTTTGGTATGATTTTGAAAAGGAGAAAGTGTTTCCAGCAAGGGGAGGTCAAGAGGATTGCATTTCAGTGGGTTTTCGGCTTGGATCTTCAAGTTTGAGGTAGCTATTTGATCCTATCCTTCTGTTTTTCTTAAGGGCATTGAATTTAGGGTTTTCTATACCCTTTTATGGCTTGTTTAGTTGTGTATAGTGTCCCATTGAGTGCTAAGCTCTAGATTTGGACCTTTTGAGGTCCAGAGAGCCTGAACCATGCTGCTTTTTGTGGTTCTATGGAGGAAATGGACATAGGTTGCCATGTTAGAAGGGAATTCACCAAAATAAGCCTAGAGTGCCTTGCATGTGTATAAAGATTCGACCTTTATGTGTTTGTTGGTCATGGGGAAGTCAGATCTATAGATTAGAGAAGCAGATCTGACCTCAGGAGGTCAGATGAATGTTTTCATGGGAGGAACTCGCCGAGCCCATAAGGGACTCGACTAGTCGAGTCGGGTTGCCCCACGATTCGCGACCTGTGATAACCCGTTGAGTGTAAGGTTGACTCAGTGAGTCGAGTGAGGACCAGGGGCGAAGAGGACACGCATGTACTCGTCGAGTCACACAAGTGCACTCGACGAGTCCGGTCAATGTTGAACGTTGACTTTTGTTGACTTTTAGGGTTTAGTCAGTGTTTGGACTTATGAGCCATTAGAGGGGTAGAATGGTCTTTTACCCTTCTTAGAGAACTTATAGAGAGGGGTTAGCCTAGCCCTTAGAAGTTGTATTAATTAGAGTAATTATTTATATGATTAGGTGGAGGCTAGTGCAATGTTTCAGAGTTCAAGGTTTACCGAGTTACCCGAGGTGAGTCTTCTCACTATACTTTACCTTGAGTGGCAAGTAGAGTTATGTGACAAAGTATCTTGTATGCTATGTATGTGATGTGTTGCACTGCATTATTTCTATGTGATTTATGATGTGTGTATTCCAGAGTTTACAGAGTTAGGACCGGAAGGTCCACAGAGTTAGGACCAGAGGGTCCACAGAGTTATAGCCTCGAGTGGCTAATATGTGTTATATGTGGTATTTTGGGGAACTCACTAAGCATTTATGCTTACAGTGTTGTGTTATGTGTTTCAGGTACCAGTGAGGATCGCGGGAAGGCGCCGACATGATCAGTACACACACGAGGAATTTTTTATACATTATGATCTTGGGATGTGTTTCTATGGATTGATATGTGATACAATGAGATTTTTATAATATCTATGAATGAAAGTATGCTTTTAAAAATGTGAAAAATTGTTTGAAAAATTACGGTGTTACAGATCGACTTTAGCAAAGCATGGGATACCCATTTACCACTAGTCGAGTTCTCATACAATAACTATGACAACCCGGAAATCTCCATCTCTAAGTTACCTCGATCCTTGAAAGTCAGACTCGTTTCTACTATCTTTTAGCATTGCTTAGGGTCTGTTTGAGTGTTCTAAACCTAGTACATTCAAGGTTTGGGTCTGGGCATGAGTTCTTTCCAGTTCATCGAGTTGCATTCAAGCCGAACACTCCTTCAAGAGGAGTGTACGGCCGTACACCCATTTATGGCCGTGAACTCACCCCATGTGCATCATATTCCTTCCTTTCTCTTCAAGAGCTTTTAACCTTAGTGTATAATTAAGCTTGGAGAGATTGAATCGTCCTGGAAAGACCACTCACAAGGTGTGTACGGCCGTACACAGGTCTACGACCGTACACCACCCTCTATATATATATATATATATATATATATATATATATATATATATATATATATATATATATATATATATATATATATATATATATATATATATATATATGTGTGTGTGTGTGTGTGTGTGTAGAGCTCATTTTCTCTTCTTTTCTCCTCCTCCCAACCAAGATCACTCCCATTCTCTCTCAACTACCATCGGCTGTGAACACCCCAAGGCTCCAGAAACGTAAGTGTTTCATCCTTAAACTTGTCATACTTGAAAGACCTCTAGATCGAAGACACGATTCTTCATGTTTCAGCCTCACCTTCATTACCTTGAAGGGTGTACGGCCGTAAACCATTCACAGGTTGGCCGTACACACCCTAAAAGACCTACAAAGTGAGATTTCTTACCCTATCAGCTAGCTAGACATGTTAAAGCCTTGATTCTAACCTTGAAGCACCATAAAACTCATGATCATCAAGAGTGTACGACCGTACACCCTTTCTACGGCCGTACACCCTTGTTAGGGTGATAACTTTGAACCTAGAACACTTCCTAGACATTTGTTATCCATTAGAACTCTAGAACCTTTGAATCCCTATGAATCAAGACCCAAATGTCACCATTCTTGGAGTGTGTACGGTCGTACACTCATTGGTCGTACACTCTCTGGCCGTAAACTCTCTTGAGTGGCCGCAAACCTATTTAAGTCAATAGGATGTGATTGTAACACTTGGTTTCAAGTGTTTCCTAGTCCATAAGGGTGTTTCCTTGCATGTTAGTTGTCCAAAACACTAATTACATGCCTATATATGCCATTAAATGTCATTTAGGACTCGTTTGTGTCTCGGGAATTCATTCGTGGAACTTCTCATCCTTACGCGAACCTTCAATCGAATCGAACACATAAGGTGAGTTCACACCCCTATAATTTGAATTATTATATTTAAAAATATAATAATTTGAATTATTATTTTTAGGGGGAATACAAGTAAAATCACAAGTAACCTTGTGTTTAAAAATATAATTTGAATTATTATATTTTTCCTATCATTAGTATACATTGAACATAGAACTCACTAAACATAATGAACATAGTTACTACTAGATTTGCGGACAACTTTATAAACATGTTAAGATATAAATGTTGCAAATATAGTTTTCAAACAAAGAAACAAACTTATGAATTACCAAATAAAAGACATTATTTTATAAGGATTCATAACAAAAAAGGTTTTCTTGTATTATTACTTGTAAAGTCGTTAATCTAGTTGGAGATACGTCCTTGGGCGCTTACAAACATAACTAAGTGGAGGACTACCCTTATGATCCAGAGTCTCCTCGAGGGAGAGCGTGAGTTTGTGTATAGATCTATACGGGACTTAAAATCCCGCACCTTGCTGCTAGCTACAGTAGGACCGGCAGGTCTACGGGTGACAAAGTCATAAAGGATACTGGTGCCCGATTCGCGCCATATCAGTTTAGTATGGTCATAAAACTCGCAAGTAGATAACAACGATATATTTACGTAATAATATTCCTAACAAACAGACACTAGAGTTAGTAATCATGTGATCACTTAGTATATACACTAGGGTAATATGAAATTAACATCCAACTTTCAGTGGGATGTGTGATCTCCGCCTCATTTCCTGTTCCTTGTTTGGTTGTGGGCTTAGTGCGGAATCACCCAATCGACTATCTGTCTGATCCAGATTTCTATAACTCGTATGTACTAAGTGATCGCCTGAGGGTATTCACACTACTGTATTCACACTACGGTATTCACACTACGGTATTCATACAAAGGTTTTCATACAAAGGTTTTCATACAAAGGTTTTCATACAAAGGTTTTCATATTGGTCTTCAAACAGAACAATGTTTAACAATATAAGTATGGTAGATGCTCATACTTTTTCGGTTTGGAACAGATAATTCAATAACTCACATTTATGGAAAATATAGGATTTTGTAGGGTAAACAACAGTACTTTATAAACAGTTGGTTCATTATTCAACTAACGAATATTCATTATGAATTCCATGACTCCTTAGTTTATGCATCCGGGTTACGTATGAAGAATATCTGATAGACTGTGGAATGTGTGGTTTCCGCCCCATTTCCTGTTCCTTGTTTCGTTATGGGTTTAGGGCAGATCCACACAATTAACTGTCTACGCGATATTGGTTTATACGTAACTAGTATGAACTAAGAAGTCATAGAAGGAATGGGTTAATCATGCTTTACATAAGAAAATATTGGATTTTCTTGAGGAACACTTTCAACAGATACAGTTAACTTTGTAAGTATCTAGTGAATACTTCAGGATTATGTACATGAGGATCCGACAACCAGTGGAATGTGTGGCCTCCGCCTCTTTTCCTGTTCCTTGTTTGGTTGTGGGCTTGGGGCGGAACCATACAATCGATTGTTTGTCCGATTTGGATGGTACATGATTTGTATACATCTAAGTACTCGCCAGGAGGAACTAGTAAAAATCATTTTTACTTAACATTCATTACACCAGAAAATATAAGGTTTTCTGGAGAAACATAACGTACATTTCGAAAGAACAAAGAACGGTTTTCTAAAACAAAACGCTTATGAACTCACCAGCTTTATGCTGATACTCTTTCAAAACCCACTTGTATACTCAGGACATTAGTAGACAGGTACACGCACCAGGTTCAAGAAGACGGAGCATTGTAGTTTCGAGTCTTTACTTGCAATTACTTTTGTAGTCAATCGTGTATGATTCAAATGTAATGTAAACACTATACTATTAATACAATGGTTGTTGTTGCTTTGATTACTAGTCAATTGTTGTGATACTATACATGACGTCCTCTGCCCCCGAACATTTCCGCCATTTCGGTTTGGGGGTGTGATAATAACAGTTACCATACTAGCATTAAGGTTGCTCCATTCGAAGATCTCTACGGTCGCAAGTGCAGATCACCTCTGTGCTGGGCTGAAATAGGTGACACGCAACTGGCTAAAGATTAAATTCCTAACAACACTCTCACTGGTCCGGAGATCATTCGAGAAACTACTGAGAAGATAGTACAAATTCGAGAACGACTTAAAGCCTCCAGAGACAGACAGAAAAGCTATGCAGACAAAATAAGAAAACCCTTGGAATTTCAGGTTGGTGACCGCGTCATGTTGTGTCGCACCCCCAAACCAGAACGGCGGAAACATTCGGGGGTGGAGGACGTCATGTACAGTATCACAACGATTGCATAATAGTAAATCAAGCAAACACAACCATTACATTAATAGAATATTGTATTTACATCTGTTCATGACATAGTTTGTATGACATCAAAAGTATAACAAAAGTATAAAAGACGTGACTCTAAAAGCTTCGTCTTCTCAAAATCTTGCGGGTGTACCTATCTACTGGTTCCCTGAGAATACTAGTGATTTAGAAAGTGTATCAAAATTTATGTTGGTGAGTTCATAAGTATGTTTTTGTAATGAAAACCTATCTTTGAATCTGTGAAAACGTTTGTATGTTTCTCAAGAAAATCCAATATTTTCTTTAGTGATGTAAAGTAATCTTATACCCTAAGACCAAAGTGTATGACCGTTACCGTGTTCTGTAGTTGCATACAAAAGTGTTAGTTTGTATGCCTGGTTACCACCAGCTGTATTGTATAGTATTGTTTTATATGAAAACTCTTGTATGAAATCCTTGGATACCACCAGTAATGTAAAGTATTGTATTGTATGAAAACCCTGGCTAACACCAGTATGTATAGTATGTTCTTGTATGAAAACCCTGGTTAACACCTGTATGTATAGTATGTTCTTGTATGAAAACCCTGGTTGCCACCAGTATGTATAGTAGTTCTATTAATTAAAATAAAACTCTTTGAAGAATGGAAATCCCATAAAAAAATAGTTAGTTTATACTGTTGTGAGTTTCGTATAACCATGCTTGATATGACCTAGTGACCTCTACGACGTTCTTCAGGCGTTGGTAACGTTATGACATTTGTCACCCTAAGGCTGCCGGCCTAATTGTAGCTAGCAGTTCAGGTGTGTGATTGTCAGTTCCGTATTGATCTATACACAAATCTCACGCTCTCCCTCCAGGAGACTCTAGTTATATTGTATAGGATTAAGTTTCGTACCCTGTGGATACAATTGAAGTAGTGCCTCACAACCTTTTATTAACTAGTTTATGTGTAGTGTTGTAATGTTCTCTTGTATTTGAAACTGTATGTATAACTTGTAGAGTAAAATAATTATACTCAAATAATTATTTAGTATTGTACTTTTGTGTTTGGAAAATAGTATTGTATACCATAAACTAAATCTACCATAGTTTATATGTTTGTTTCTGAAATAAACTCTTGAATTAGTAAAACCATGTAATGTATCCCAAACTATACCTATTATAGTTTGTATGTATGTTCTCATTTCATGTATTGAATTCTGTAAAGTTCTGTAATGTTCCCAAACTATATCTACCATAGTTTGATTGTATGTTATGTATTGTACTGAAAGTTTTGCAATTATGGTTGTATGATGAAAACTACCCTTATGCTCAGCATGTTACAAAAGGGATAAAAATATCTGAATATTTTTATAAAATGTAATGAATTCTCAACTTCTATCAATTGCAAAAGTTTTTAGTCTGTTTGAAATCGTTTGTATAAAAACACAAAAATCCTTCTGTTTTACTTGTATTCCCCCCTTGAAAACATTAAAAACAGTGAAAATATAGGGGTATGAACTCACAGTTGTTTGTGCACGTGTCGGCTAGCGAGTCCGGAAATATGACCCTTGAGTTGTTGTATGTGAAATTTACGGAATCCTAATGATGATTAAACACATAATTGTATTTAAAATTAGCGATACCATTAATTTAAAGTGTTAGTAAACATTTGTTTTTGTGTTAGGAATACTTACCAAGAGTGTTGGAAGTGAAGGAGGGTTTTCGGTTCCAAGGTGTTCTCGGCCGAAAATGGGTTTTCGGCCGAACACTGGTTTGCGGTCGAAAACTAGTTTGCGGTCGAAAACTAGTGTTCGATCTGCTGGTGTTTTCGGCTCCTTGAAGATATGAAGGTTGTACTTGGTGTTCTTGGTGTTCTTGGGGAAAATATGAAGATTTGAAGATTCCCACTTGAATGTATGAGTGTTCTTAGAAGATTCTTGGGAGAAAAATGAAGGAGTTTTCGGGTGAAAAGAGTGAAAAATGATCAAGTTTCGGAGGGGAAAACCTTTATATCGGTTGGGTTTTCGGCCGGAGATGGGTTTTCGGCCGAGATCCGTTTTTGACCCGAGGGTTTTCGGCCGAAAACGCATGGTTGAACAAGTTAGGCTGATTTTCGAGGAAAACTCTTGATTTTCGAGCGTTTGTGGTTCCAAAAATTTATATAAACTTTATTTGTATATTTAATTTATTTTCTAACCCTTACGAACTAAACGGAAATACTCGCGATTCGAAAATTTATTTAACGGAATTGACTTTTGTTGACTGGAAAAGTCTCTGGTTGTCACATCATCCCCCCTGTTAGAGTGGATTTAGTCACGAAATTCTTTCTATAGAATACAATCATGGACTACGAAAAAAGATGTGAGTACTTCTGTTCCATATGGTCTTCTCGCTCCCAAGTGAATTCAGGTCCCCACTTGGCCCAATGTACCTTGGATTTAGCTTTCCACGCTTTCCGAAGCATATCATGCCCTTCAAGGGTGAGAACTTCAATAAAACATGGTCACCAACCTGGAATTCTAAAGGCTTTCGTCTCTTCTGTGCATAGCTCTTTTGTCTATCTCTCGAGGCTTTTAGTCATTCGCGGATTTGGACGATCTTTTCGATGGTTTCTCGAATGATTTTTCGGGCCAGTGAGAGTGCAATCAGGAACTTGCCCTTTAGCTAGCTGCGTGTCACCCACCTCAGCCCAGCATAGAGGGGACCTGCACTTACGGCCGTAGAGGGCATCGAATGGGGAATCCTTGATGCTTGTGTGATAGCTGTTGTTGTAAGAAAACTCGACTAGTGGTAAATGGGTATCCCATGCTTTACCAAAGTCAATGACACATGCTCTCAACATGTTGTCTAGGGTTTGGATGGTTCTCTCACTCTGCCCGTCAGTTTAAGGATGGTAAGTTGCATGGTTCTAAATAACGTAAGGCGTGACTTGGCGGAAATGTCAAGCCTCAAGCTTTACCGAGCCTTGGCGAGCCATGTCGTTTGTAAGGCGTGACTTAAGGCGGCAATTTTGTATATATTTAATATTTTTATATGTATTTTCAACTATTATTCTATTTTATACACATATATGAGTTAAGGCGGTGTTTTGGCAAAACTTGGTGGCAGACACAAGCCTTGGAGTCATGGCGCGCCGTGGCGGAGCCGTGGCGAGCTTTTTAGAACCTTGGTAAGTTGTGCTCATGTATATCTTAGTTCCAACAGGCTTCTGAAGTGACAGCCAAAATCTTGAGGTGAACCTACTATCTCTATCCGAGATAATAGATATGGGCACAACATGCAGTCGTACTATCTCTCGGATGTAAGTCCGGGTCAACCTCTGCATCTTGTCGGTTTCCATGATTGGCAAAAAGTGGGCAGATTTGGTTAATCTATCGACGATTACCCAAATAGTGTCATGACCACCCGATGTCTTGCGCAACTTGGTTATGAAGTCCATTTTAATCCGTTCCCACTTCCACTCAGGTATCTCTGGCTGTTGAAGTAAACCTGAGGGCTTTTGGTATTCTACCTTAACCTTGGCACAAGTTAGGCACTTGCCCATGTAGGTAGCCATCTTTACCTTCATGTTTGGCCACCAATACAATTTCTTGAGATCTAGATACATCTTATCTGAACCTGGATGAACGGAATATCGTGTCTTGTGAGCTTCATTCTTGACAATGTCTCTATAGCCACCAAACTCCGGTGTTCATATCCGATTCATGAAGTAGCGAATTCTGTCACCCTTGATTTCCAAGTTCTTCTCCATTCCTCTCAAGGATTTATCTGCCACATTATCCGGCTTCAAAGCTTTTAGCTGAGCCTCCTTGATTTGTATGGACAGATGTGAATGGATTTTCATGGTCAGTACCTTCACTCGACGACCTGAGTACTCCTTTTGACCTAGGGCATCCGATACTACATTAGCTTTACCAGAATGATAGAGAATTTCACATTCGTAATCACTGAGTAGCTCTAACCATCGTCGCTGTCTCATGTTAAGTTCTTTCTAATCGAAGATATGTTGAAGGCTTTTGTGGTCGGTGAAGATAGTGCACTTGGTACCATAAAGGTAATGTCTCCAGATTTTTAGCGCAAAGACCACTGCTCCCAAATCAAGATCTTGAGTAGTGTAGTTGACTTCGTGTGTCTTAAGCTGTGTCGAGGCATAAGCAATAACTTTTCCTCGCTGCATGAGGACACAACCTAGCCCCTGATTAGATGCATCGTACTAGACTATGAAGTCTTTTGTCCCTTATGGAAGAGACAAGATAGGTGCGCTGCATAGGGCTTGCTTCAGAGTCTGGAACGCAGTATCTTGTTGTTCTCCCCAACTATAGGTGACACCCTTCTGAGTCAGGCTGGTAAGCGGTTTAGCGATTTTGGAGAAATTTTGTATAAATCTGCGATAGTAGCCAGCAAGACCCAAGAATTGACGGATTTCTCTGGGCGTCCTCGGCGCTGACCAATTCTCTATTGCCTTTATTTTGGAAGGGTCCACATGTATGCCTTCTTCGCTAACTACATGACCCAAGAAAGTTACCTTCCTAATCCAAAACTCGCACTTAGAGAATTTCGCGTAAAGCTTTTATGCCCTCAGTGTTTCTAGAACTTGTCTTAACCGCTGGTTGTGTTCTTACTCGCTTCGTGAATAGATAAGTATATCACCTATAAATACTATCACAGACTTATCTAGGAAGGGGCGGCACACCCTATTCATCAGGTCCATAAATATGGCGGTTGTGTTGGTTAGACCAAAGGGCATCACTACAAACTCGTAGTGACCATATCGAGTTCGGAAAGCTGTCTTAGGAACATCAGTCTCCTGGACTCGTAGCTGATGGTACCCTGATCGCAGGTCTATCTTTTGTAAAATAGCTCGCTCCCTGAAGTTGATCGAAGAGGTCTTCTATTCCAGATAGAGGGTAGCGATTCTTAATAGTGAGTTTGTTGAGTTCACGATAGTCTATGCACATCCGGAAAGATCCATCCTTCTTCTTAACGAACAACACTGGTGCTCCCCAGGGTGAGAAGCTTGGTCTAATGAATCCCTTGCTGAGCAGTTCGTTAAGTTGGCTGGATAATTCATGTATTTCCGCTGGAGCTAGACGGTACGGGGATTTGGCTAAGGGGGTAGCTCCATATATCATGTCGATTCGGAAATCGACTTGGCGTTCAGGAAGAACTCCTGGAAGATCCTCGGGGAAAATATCAGGGAAGTTGCATACTTCGGGAATGCTCTCGAGGTCTTTAACTTCTTATTTTTCGTTAACTACATGGGCTAGGAATGCGTGACACTCCTTTCGCAAGTATTTTTGGGCTTTGATGCACGAAACGATACGAAGGTTCGTTCTAAGTTTGTCGCCATAGATAACGAGGGCTTCGCCATATGGCAAATTGAGGCAAATGGCTTTTTCATAACAAAGAATATCAGCACGATTGGGGCTCAACCAATCCATGCTGATGATGACATCGAAGCTTTTTATGGAGACCAGCATAAGGTTGATTGGAAAGGAATAATCGTTTAGGGTGGGGGTACAGCCTATGAATATGTCGTTAGTGCTCTCTTTCTTTCTGTTAGCCATTTCGACAGTGAACGTTTCGTTTAGTGGTTGGGATTTTTGTCTAAGTAAGTGTTTAAATGCATGAATGAAAAAACTCCTCTCCGCACCACTATCAAAGAGAATGCATGCATAAGAGTTGTCGAGGAGGAACGTACCCGTAACTACGTTTGGATCAGCAACTGCCTCCTCCTGACCCATTGCTAGGACTTTCCCCGTGTTGCCAACAGTCATTGATTTCGGGCAATTCCTCTTGTAATGCCCAGTTTCTCCACACACATAGCAGGCTTGGCCTATTCCAGCTCCAGGAGCTTGATTGGTTGGTTGGACTTGTGCTTTGCAAAAACGTGTTGTGTGCCCCTTTTTGCCACAGTTGGTGCATTGCATGTCACGGAAAAGGGCCGTGATGATGGAAGTTACATTTGTCACACCTTGGAAGGGTTCCAGCATATCTACTGCCAGGTGCTTGAGCAGTGGGTATAGCAACAAGAATGGTTGTAGCTTGAACTGCCACTGTCTGTTGCTTCTTGGAGGGCTCTTGTGACGACTGGCCCTTCCTCTTGTTCCAGAACTTCTTCTTCCCACTACCTTCTTTCTGTGGTTTGAGAGTAGCTGATGTGGGGTTGTGGCTATCCCCGTGATCCACTAAGGCCTGTGCCAGACGCTTGGCACTATGAAATGTGAGGGGCTTAGCAGCTAAGACATTCCCCTGAGATGGGGGTGTCAATCCCCATATGTATCTTTCAACATTCTTGCTCTCCGGGGTGACCAACCCGGGACACAGAAGAGCTAGGTCACTGAACCTAGCAGTATAAGCAGCAACTTCCGAACCCTTCATCTTCATATTCCAAAGTTCTTGTTTTAGTTTCTGCATCTCGTCCCGCGAGTAGTATTCAGCTAGCACTAACTCCCTCAGATCATCCCAACTCATAGCATTGTCTACCAGAAGAGTTAGGGAATTGTCTTGGTTGTTCCACCAAGTGAGGGCTCTGTCTGTGAAAGTGCATGCTGAAAACTTCACCTTGCTTGTCTCGGGGCATGCACAAATTTCAAAGATTGATTCGATCTTTTCGAACCAGTGATTTAGTGCAATGACACCTCCGGTGTCGTGGAAGGACTTGGGTTTCGCATTAGTGAAGTCTTTGTAGCAACACTCTTTCAGGTGTCCTTGGCTACCTCCGAGGTTAAGGGGATTGGTACCACTACTCGACCTGCTTGTACCGCTATTATTGATCTTCGAAATGGCGGCAGCCACAGTGGCGGTTACTGCTGCTTGGAAGACTACATGGTCAAATTGGGGTGGTGGTGGCGGTGGTGGGTTTGTCGAGGTGCTGCTTTTCTTCTTGTTGGACTTCTTTGGAGGCATCTTCCTCTATAACGATTAAAGAGAAAGTAACAATGAGTCCTCTATAGGGGTCATGAGTCAGGTGATAATGAATGAGATATATCTAATCCTGACAGTTATAGTGTTCTATTAAGCGATTTACAACGGAAGTCTACTTAATGTAAGTAAACAATCGCCATGAAATTATTGCAACACTTGGAATGAAACATGTACGATATGTTTGGCTCTAGTATCGAGCTGCTACCGAATACTCCTATAGTATATTAGTTTGTATGCTTTGTTCTATTGATCTCTTTTGTATGGAGTTTGTTAAGTTTTAGACTTGTCGCAACACCATTATCATTCCCAAACACATGTTGGTCGTATCTCAAATAAATATAGTTGATCAGACTATATTTATCCCAGATATGATTACATAACTACCCAGGTTTGATCGCAGTGTCCAACATCTAAATACCTTTGTTTTGTTCTTCTTGTGATACTGCTTCTGGTATGTATATATACTTGTATACTTTTTTATAAAATACTTTGATTTTAAAAGTATACTTTAAGTTCAGAGCGCTTCAGCCCCTTAGCGTTTATAGTTGTATATCATGTAAGGTTTGATATACTTAGTTTACTATAAACAATGCTCTGATACCAATCTGTCGCACCCCCAAACCGGAACGGCGGAAACGTTCGGGGGTGGAGGACGTCATGTACAGTATCACAACGATTGCATAATAGTAAATCAAGCAAACACAACCATTACATTAATAGAATATTGTATTTACCTCTGTTCATGACATAGTTTGTAAGACATCAAATGTATAACAAAAGTATAAAAGACGTGACTCTAAAAGCTCTGTCTTCTCAAAATCATGCGGGTGTACCTGTCTACTAGTTCCCTGATAATACAAGTGATTTTGAAAGTGTATCAACATTTAAGTTGGTGAGGCATTAGTATGTTTTTGTAATGAAAACCTATCTTTGAATCTGTGAAAATGTTTGTATGTTTCTCAAGAAAATCCAATATTTGCTTTAGTGATGTAAAGTAGTCTTAAACCCTAAGACCAAAGTGTATGACCGTTACTGTTTTCTGCGGCTGTATACAAAAGTGTTAGTTTGTGTGCCTGGTTACCACCAGCTGTATTGTATAGTATTGTTTTGTATGAAAACTCTTGAAGGGTTTTGAGCATTCTAACACTCCTACGATGTACATGCAACCCTAGAAACCTTGGATCTATGTTTTACTATGATACATGTAAAATTGATTTTCCAAGGTTCATAAACTATCTAGCATACATGGGGAACTTTTAGACATAAAAGATAGTACGAAATACACACCTTTAGTTCCTTGGATTCCTTGAAAACCTTGTGAGCCTAGCACCTCAAGTGTGATGCCTCAAATGTCTCACACAACACCAAATACATTTGGAATAACCTTGAGAGAAATGGAACACTTCTAAAATCTGCTATGCCCTCTTGTTCTCACACTAGTGCCGATTTTGGTTGCTCACATATTCATTTTATAGTGTGTCATAAGTAGGGTTACACCATGTAAACCCTAACTTGACATGGCTCTTCATTTCCATGATCCATGGGTTCAAAGACACCATGGAGCATCCATGGAGCATCGTATGGGTTTTAGCCCAACTTGATAATCCATGGAGCATTAGCCCACTATACAAGTATGGGTGATTTACATAATCAACCCATATATTTAATTATTCTTCCTTTTGATCACTTAATTAATTTCAAATTAATTCTTTGATCAATACTAATTAAATAATATTATTAATATATTAGAACTTATAATATATTAATAAACCTTAAGTGTTATTTCTATCATTTTGGTCTATCCAAATGCATGATGCCATGCAATCCAAATGGACCATGCTAATCGGCTCAAGTACATTCCAGAATTAGTTATGAACTTAGACACCTAATCCAAATGCATGATGAGAATCTTTCCTTATTTGGTAAATTTAGACACTACCACAAATGAAAGAATCAAATTCACATTTCCATTATTGCTAGAAACATATAAACATCAATTTTCCATAAAATCCATTATAAGGAGATATAAACTAAAATAAAATCAAAATTTTATTTATTTATAAAATGCGGAAAAAACTTTTTCCTTACAATGCAGCATTAAATGAAAACTATGATATTTCCTAGCAATTAATCATAACTCTCTAAGTAGTAGCTCAAGAATCCGACCTTCGAACCATGCGATTGAAATCCATCTTCGCGATCAGATTTAACATACTCTTTCTTTAAGTGTCCTTCCCTTTGCTTGATTCTGCCAAACACCAAAATGTAACCGAGTCACATTTTGTATTAAGAATCATCAATAAGGAACTTAACAGAGTTAGATAGTGGACTTACCTGAAGCATAATCAAACTTTCTGACAAGACCTTTTCTCAGATCTTTCAGGTAGTTAGGGCAACTTTGCACCCAATGCCCTTCCTTTTTGGCAATAGAACCATATGGACCCTTTGGGAATGGTACACTGGACTATCTCAGACTTAGCCTATCTCTTTACCATCTGGTCAACCGAGTTTACTATGGCTGATCCCTTTCCATTGGGAAGAGAAAGCTTTCTGGATTTCCAATGTCACCAATTGTCAATGTCCATGGTAGTTTGGGAAGTTGATCTACTAATCAAATTTGCTTTACCAGAGCTCCAAATCATTTCTGATTCAGCAGCACCAAGCAAATAGATAAGATCATTAAGGGTCATGTCATAGTCTTTTACATAGTAGTCCCAAAGGACACTCACTATGTGACTTAGAAAGTAACCAACTTTCTCAAGACTTTGACACCCAAGTCTCCCGACTTGTCAATATGTGACTTCATCTCCAAGATGTGATCACACATAGACCTTGCTTGCCAATCGGGCTTGAGTGCCTTTGAACTTGTGGGTTAGGGAGAATAATTGGAGGAGGTGGAGGAACTGAAGTATGATTTCCATGATCCAGTCACGGGACATCATCTTCATTAGGAAAGCTTTATTCCAAGAGTTTTGGGAAGATCATTATTGTCTGAACCAGACATCTTTTGGGAGATATTCAAGATAGTTGATTTAAAGTCCTTAATATAACACCCAATATGAAATATTAAGGATAGGACCCAACACAATATTTTATAACTTGGAAGAGGGATGCCGTAATCCAAGCTATAAAATATTTGAAGGTAGGCGAATGATGATTCACCAATTTCCACCATGAAAAACGAAATAAATTATTAGGTTTTAATTGGTTTGAAAATCCTAGATCTTTTGAGATTCATTGAACTTTCAATGACATGTTTCAATCTCGAGTGTGCCCTTCAGTTTTTGTGACTGGGATGCCGAGGATCACAAAACAGGTGTGAAGTAACCATGCAAATTACTTGGTACCCGTAATGTATTACCCCTCAATCAATGTGCCGGTTAACCACACACGCTCCATCGATACTATGATAAACATTACGTTACCCTTTGCCTACCTTGTTAAGTCCAGTTAGTGTGCCGTTTAACCACACGCGCTCCACTAACCGACTTAAGGAAAGTGCAAAGTGTAATTTCATGGGTTAGCACCTTATTCACATTTTCCTAAACTAACTAAGATTGGGAATTATAAAAACATTTAGTTACTTTATATTCATCATTAATACTTTTAATGAAGGGAGAATTCTAGTCCTTGTCCTACCCGTTCGGCTAACAACCCTCCACCGATCGAGGAAGCGGTGGGTGAGAGTGGACACCCATTAAGCTGCCATTTTATAGGCAGCAACCTTATACCCCCCTTATAGACCAGCTTCGTGAATGAGGCCTACTAACGGTAAAACGACTTTTTCTTATACATATATAATTATTATTAAACTTATAATATTATAAAGTATATTGGTTGAATTTTAACTTTTAAAATTATAGGGGTTGGAACTAAAGTTTTTAAGGTGACTTTACATGTTCCAAAACTTGAGGGCAAGTTTTGTAACTTTCAAAACTTTTCATCTTTCATAACTTATGAGTTAAATGGTTTATTAAAATGAGAGACTTTTCATTTTATGTAACCTATGTGTTTCATAATGGACTTTAAAAGAGTCACTTTTGGTAATCCATAACTTGAGGACAAATTATTGATTCCATTAAAACACATAATGATCAAGAATTAAACTAACAAGCAAGTTACAAATAATTCCTATGATCTTCTAAACTCATAAGTTCATGAACAAGCATATCAACAATTTCAAGAATCATAAATAAACCATACAAAGCTTGAAATTTTCATAATAACCTTTGAAATTGGATTAGCATAATCATTACCACATCAAAAACAAGTTTTATTGTTCGAAAAACAGTTTAGGGTAATGATCCTCATCCAATACCAAGGAAAACCCTGAAATTCTGTGTACAGGGGCATCACCACGTCGTAGTAAATACTGTCACGTCGTGGTGAGCAGTCAGATGCAAAAAATGCAGAATTTCAACTTTTGAAAAAACATGTAGCATCAAGTATCAAGCAAACAACCCTAGGCTCTGATACCACTGAAGGGTTTTGAGCATTCTAACACGCCTAAGGTGTACATGCAACCCTAGAAACCTTGGATCTATGTTTTACTACGATACATGCAAAATTGATTTTCCAAGGTTCATAACCTATCTAGCATATATGGGGAACTTTTAGACATAAAAGATAGTAAGAAATACATACCTTTAGTTGCTTGGATTCCTTGAAAACCATGTGAGCCTAGCACCTCAAGTGTGATGCCTCAAATGTCTCACACAACACCAAATACATTTGGAATAACCTTGAGAGAAATGGAACAATTCTAAAATCGGCTATGCCCTCTTGTTCTCACACTAGTGCAGATTCTGGTTGCTCACATATTCTTTTTATAGTGTGTCATAAGTAGGGTTACACCATGTAAACCCTAACTTGACATGGCTCTTCATTTCCATGATCCATGGGTTCAAAGACACCATGGAGTATCCATGGATCATCCTATGGGTTTTAGCCCAACTTGATAATCCATGGAGCATTAGCCCACTATACAAGTGGGTGATTTACATAATCAACCCATATATTTAATTAGTCTTCCTTTTGATCACTTAATTAATTTCAAATTAATTCTTTGATCAATACTAATTAAATAATATTATTAATATATTAGAACTTATAATATATTAATAAATCTTAAGTGTTATTTCTCTCATTTTGGTCTATCTAAATGCATGATGCCATGCAACCCAAATGGACCATGCTAATTGGGTCAAGTACATTCCAGAAATAGTTATGAACTTAGACACCTAATCCAATAAGTCTTGTATGAAATCCCTGGATACCACCAATAATGTAAAGTATTGTATTGTATGAAAACCCTGGATAAGACCAGCATGTATAGTATGTTCTTGTATGAAAACCCTGGTTAACACCAGTATGTATAGTTTGTTCTTGTATGAAAACCCAGGTTGCCTCCAGTATGTATAGTAGTTCTATTAATGGAAATAAAACTATTCGAAGAATGGAAATCCCGTAAACAAATGGTTAGTCTATACTGTTGTGAGTTTCGTATATCCATGCTTGATATGACCTAGTGACCTCTACGACGTTCTTCAGGCGTCGGTAACGTTATGACATTTCTCACCCCAGGCCTGCCGGCCTAACTGCAGCTAGCAGTTCAGGTGTGCGATTGTCAGTCCCGTATACATCTATACACAAATCTCACGCTCTCCATCCAGGAGACTCTAGTTATATTGTATAGGATTTAGTTTTGTACCTTGTGGATACAATTGAAGTAGTGCCTCACAACCTTGTATTAACTAGTTTACGTGTAGTGTTGTAATGTTCTCTCGTACTTGAAACTGTGTATATAACTTGTAGATTAAAATAATTATACTTAAATAATTATTTAGTATTGTACTTTTGTGTTCGGAAAATAGTATTGTATACCATAAACTAAATCTAGCATAATTTATATGTTTGTTTCTGAAATAAACTCTTGAATTAGTAAAACCATGTAATGTATCCCTACTATACCTATTATAGTTTATATGTATGTTCTCATTTCATGTATTGAATTATGTAAAGTTTTGTAATGTTCGCAAACTATATCTACCATAGTTTGATTGTATGTTATGTGATGTACTAAAAGTTTTGCAATTATGGTTGTATGATGAAAACTACCCTTATGCTCAGCATGTTACAAAAGGGATAAAAATATCTTAATATTTTTATAAAATGTAGTGATTTCTCAGATTGTATCAATTGCAAAAGTTTTTAATCTGTTTGAAATCGTTTGTATAAAAACACAAAAATCCTTGTGTTTTACTTTTATTCCCCCGTGAAAACATTAAAAACAGTGAAAATATAGGGGTATGAACTGTCACACCCCAAAACCGGAACGGCAGAAACGTTCAGGGGTGGAGGACGTCATGTTTAGTATCACAGGATATGCATTATAGTAAGAAAGTAATGAACAACCATTTCATTAGAAAGAAAGTGTTTACAATGTGTGTGTTCACAAAGCATAGAATTCATAACCAATTAACAAAACAAGACTTGAAGCTATTATGCTCCATCTTCTGAATTCCCAGCACGAGTACCTGTCTATTAGTCTCCTGAGAATACAAGTTATTTGAAAGAGTTGATCAGCAATTAAGCTGGTGAGTTCATAAGAGTTTAGTGATGTAAGTAAGTTGTAAAATGTTGTTGTAAAATATATTTGAAAGATGTAGTAAGTTGTAAGTTCTGTTTAGAAAAGTTCGCCTGTTCCTCTAGAAAATCCTATATTTCCTACTTTAATGAAAGATAAGTAAAAATGACTTTACAACCCTTTCTATGAGTACTAAATGGATACAAGTTATATAAGACTCAGAGTAAACAAACAATCGACTGTACGCATCTGCCCTAAGCTCACAACCAAACAAGGAACAACAAGTAAGGCGGATAGCACACATCCCATTGTTTGTTAGATCATTGTTGTATATAACCCTGACGTATTCACTTGTTACTCATGGAGTTAATTGTAATAGTTCCTTTATATTAAATGAAAAGATTCTTTAAAAAAACCCTTATTTCTTATAATAAAATGGTGACCACAGTGATTACTTCTATAATCACTTAGTTTATACTGGCTATATATGATCTAATATCGAATAGATAGTTAATTGGGTGAATCTGCCCTAAGCCCACAACCAAACAAGGAATAGGAAGTAAGGCAGAAAGCACACATCCAACTACCTGTTGGGTATTAATGATATATAACCGTGATGTATAAACTAAGGTATTATAGAGTTAATCACCTAAAGTCCTTTAAGTTTATACTGGTTTAATAAAATGGATTAAACCCTTTACTGGGAAGTTTCTAGTTTTGTATACCAAAAGTTCTGATTTGGAAAGTATGTTTTGTACTAGAAAACTATGCATTGACTTTGTGTCCTATGACTTGACCCATACCTGGTACCCTTATGATGACTTAATGTATACTGAACATATATATATCTAAAATCGAATAGATAATAGATTGGGTGAATCTGTTCCAAGCCCACAACCAAACAAGGAACATCAAATGAAGCGGAGAGCACACATCCTATTATCTGTCGGATCCTATTGTTATATATATATATCCTTTGATGTATACATTTAGGAATCATAAGGTTAGAATTATGGTCCCTTTCTACTGAATGTACTAGACTCGGTTGTTCTGTTTGTCGTTTATAAAATGACATACGGATGTACTGGTGACCTTAAAACATGTTTATTTTATATTGGTCATAATGTGAAGGCTAGTACCCCTACTATACGCTCTCCCTTTCTAGAGATTAAGGGAACCAAACACGACTTTTAGCAAACTAGTTACTATGCCGTGTAATTCACATTAAAGTTATATGATCAGGTATACCCAATATAACTATCACCTTTTGTTTAGAACAATGAGTTAGTGATTCATTGGTATAATTAGATCATGTAGTAGTTCCATGCTATAGCAACTTAATATGTTTGTTCTGTTTGTTTCTCATCATAGTATGTTCGTTCTGTTATCATGTATTGGATCTAGTATGAACTGAATCTCTAAACTATACCCATTATAGTTTACTAATGTTTTACTTGAACTGTTGTTGAAAAGACTCATTTATCTACTAAGTTATGCTTGTACTTTAAAAACGGAGTTTTGCTAAACTATGAAGTAACATAATTTTAAAAGAGTTTTTGAAATGTTTTGATCACTTATAAAAGACATAAGCAACCCTTTGGAAGATGTTTATAACAAACAATTACACAATTATGATTGTGTTCAACTTGTATTCCGCCCCCCCCCCCCTTAAAAGCATTTAAAACAGTTTAAAAGATTCATTACGGGGTATGAACTCACCTGATGTGGGTGATTCAACGAATATGTGTGTAAGGATGAGAAGTTCCGCGAATGAAGTCCCGAGACACAACAAGTCCTAAATGACATATAATCACATATATTGGCATAAATATAGTGCTTGGAAGCAACCAAATGCAAGGAAAAACCTCACGGGACTAGGAAACAATTTGACCAAGTGTTGGAATCACATGTGATTGAAGGCTAGGGAAGCTGTATATGATGGTGTTTGAAGGCTAGGGAAGCTTGAAGGAATTTTGCTCTACACATGGATGAGAAACACCATCATAAGGAAGGCTTTTGATGAGTTTACGGCAAAGCAAGGAGCTTACGGCCGTAAACTCATGGACATTATGAAGTGAGTGTGGTTTAAGGTCTTATACTCATCAATGAATGGTTCTAGGTCACAAGCTTTACATCTAGGAGGGTTTATGGCCAAAATGGCACCCTTAAAGGGGTTTACGGCCATGGGAGATGGCTTGGCCGTAAACTCCTTTTGTTCTTGTGTTCCTGATGTTTTTAAGGCTGTAAGCATGAGTCCTAACTAGATATCAAGTGTAGGGAAGAGTACTTACGATATAGAGGCTTGAAATAGTTGATTTTGGCCAAGAACACTAGTGTGTGTTCTTGGTGTTCTTGGTGTTTCTTGAAGATCTAAGAAAACATGCTTTCCATGGATGAATCATGAGGATGAAGCTAGTTAAGAAGGATTAACAACAAACTAGAGAAAGAACACTTACACTTTTGAAGATCTAAGATGAAAAGTTGGATGATACTTGAGAGAGAACTCAAGTGTTCTTGAGGGAAAGTGAGATAATGAATGAAAATGAGGGAATATGAGTCTTAAGGGTGAGTTTACGGCCCACCTTGAGTTTACAGCCGTAAACTCAAGTGTTGCGTTCGTGAACTCTTTTTGAAGAGGTTAAAGCTTGACTTGTTGAACAGTGTCTCTAGCAGGTACATTCTAACACTCATTCCTTAAGTGTACTAGGCTTAAAACTCCTTGGAATGACCTTTAACCAGGCTAGAACTCATTTCCAATGAGTTTGACACTTAGTTGAGTTGACTGACTGGGCTTTCAAAACAAAAAATTTTCGGGTTGTCACATCATCCCCCCGTTAGATGGAATTTCGTCCCGAAATTAACTTTCTTACAGTACTACAGGGGTTGCGCTCCTCGGATTTGCAGAATACCAACTCGTAGACCTGACAACTTTTCCCTGGTGTTCATGATAGGATTCGTACTTGGTCCATCTATCATTACCTCGTGTATACAAGTCGTATATAATTAGGATTAATAAGACGGTCGGATGTGCGACTCTGCCCCAGGTCCACAACCAAACAAGGAACAGGAGATAGGGCGGAAAGACACATATTAAATCTGCATAATCATAATCATATACCACCCTCACGTATACACTGATTAGTGACAGGTGGGCTGTATTCGTCCTTAGCCTCTGTGCTCGAACTTGGTCTGCTGGACGAGTGGTATTTCGTGACGGCCTGCAGACATCTGACGGTAAGGCTTCAGAGGACAAAGTACTCTTCGCACAAGCACTTCGGGGTTTAGAATACGAAAGATAAAACTGAGGTTTAGGTCGGACTGTCGATACGAATGACAAAATTTTCGAGAACTTGACGATCGAGGCGATAGAAACATATGAACTTAGTATGGTGAGGACCACGCCAATTTATGACGAATGATAGTAACAGACTCTTTACTGAACAAAGTGTTGGCCAATTTGAAGGAAACGTCTGTTATACGATGATGTATCCCTAGTATGTTCGACAATGTACTCCTAGTGTGTTCGACAATGTACTCTTTGTAAATGATTCAGGGCTTTCTGTTTTCCCTTTGATGTTAACACTCCTACGTATCGTACCGCTATGTGCGCATACATACAAATGAAAGTGTTTTGATAACTGGTGATGGTACTTTATATCATGATCCTCCTCGGTACCACTACGATCGCCTGTCATATACAAGTTATGAATATTTAAGGTGAATAAGACGGTCGACTGAGTAACTCTGCATCAAATCCACAACCAAACAAGGAACGGGAATTAGGGCGGAATTACTCACTCTAAGTCTGCAACATCTTAGTTATCCACAACCCTGATGTATATGCTACACCATCATAGCTTCTCTAAACGGATCTTTTAGTTCTCTTGAATACTGTGATCTATTTCAATATGTGAGTTATTATAATTACTTTTTAAGTGTTTTCCCCAAGTTTTAATCTTATATGAATATAAATTAATTTTCAAAGTAACTATTATTTCGAAAACGTACCACTGCTCGTCGACGACTCCGGGGTAGATTCCCCTACGGTGATCATCAGAATGCGTCCATCCGCTCCTGAGTTCTTTGCTATCGGGCAGTCCTTCTGATTGTGTCCAGTCTCACCACAGCCAAAACAGGCTTGATTTTCTTCAGCTTCGGGGACTTGGGAGATCGGTTGAGCCTGTGCCCTGCAGAAACGGACTGTGTGTCCCTTTCTGTGGCAGTTCAGACACTGCATTTCCCAGCATACTCCGGTGTGGTGATAGTTGCACTTTCCACACTTTCGGAGGATTCCAGCATATCGGCTGGCAGGTGCTGGAGCAGTAGGTGTTGTAGCGGCGTACATAGTACTCGCTTGTTGCTCTTGCGGGGTGTCATGTGTTGTTCGCTTCTTCTTCCTCTTGTTCCCCGACTTCTGATTATAGTCCTTTACCTTTAATGGCTCGAGAACGAGGACTTCCACACCATGGCATACTCCATGGTCGATGAGTCGCTGGGCCAGGCGTTTGGCGCTACCAGTTAGAAGACAACACATCTCCTTGGGTCGGATCAGTCGGACCCCAAATGTAACGTTCTATCTTCTTGCTCTCCGTGATAACCATCCCGGGTCATAGTGCTGCCAGGTCACAAAACCTGTCAGTGTAGGCCACTATGTCTGAGCCGACCATCTTGAGCTCCCATAGTTCTTGTTCCAGTTTTTGAACTTCGCCCCTTAGGCAGTATTCTTCCAGCATTAACTCTTTTAGGTTTTCCCAACCTATTGAGTTAGCCACTGATAGGGTCAGTGACTTAACATGGTTGTTCCACCATGTCAGGGCTTTGCTGGAGAAGGTGCAGGCAACAAACTTCACTTTGCTCCCTTCCGGGCACGAACAGATTTCGAAGACCGAATCTATTTCTCGAACCATCGCATCAGAGCGATGACTCCACCATTTCCATTAAAGGAAAGGCGTCTGCTGGAACTGGTAGGATGATATTGAGCCATGGCTGTTGCCACAGCCGCAGCTACTGCAATATTTAGAGCTGCCGTATCGATTTGTGGAGGAGGTGTTGGAGTTATCGGAATAGTGCGCCTTATTGATCTGCGAGGAGGCATCTTTGCTAAAAGAATACAAAGATGAGACGGAATAAGTCTAAAGCAATGGACACAAGCCAAAAGCTAAAAAAACAAGGGTATCCTAGTTCTGGGTGTATCGGGTCCTGACTTCCACAGGGTTCTAGAAACAATTCATTAAAAGAGTCTATACCTAATAAACTCTATGAATTTGAAAATGGCTATCCTCAAATGAATATTTTTTGCCTGAATAACTGTTACCAGCTGCATGTAAGAAAATAATCCTAACATATAATGTGAGCAGTGTCTCCACTCGCTCATTAAGTTAACAAGATTATTATTTATTAGTGTGACGTGTAAGACATTTTGGTTATTTCGGCTGCTCCCTCCTTGAAAACTTCTCCTGACTGCTTATGAGGAAGTGGTTACATCTATTTGGGTTGTCGTGCGAGGATGGAAGTGTCTAAAGAATCTATGATATTTAGGGTAACTTTATGGGGTGATCCTTACAGATTCCTTCTATAATTGTACCATGTATACAAGTTGTATATAATTCAAGATTAAATAGACCTTCGAATAAGTGATCCTACTCCAAAACCACAACCAAACAAGGAACAGGTAGTGAAGCGTAGATCACAAATTCTAAGTCTATAAAATCTCAATTATATATAACCTTGGGAGTATACATTGCAAGTTTATAGACCTATCCGTAAGGGTCTTTTAAGTTATCACATATGTTGTTTACATGGTCTAAAATACTCCTATAGTACTTTAATGTAATCTTCTTGGTATGCTTCAAACTTGTTATCGCGTTATGGTATCATAGAATACTCTTATAGTATTCTAACTCTAATGTACTTGATCTACTATTCTCTTGACTGGTGTTTAGGTAAGTTTTAAGACTGTTGCAACACCACATCACTCCCAAACACATGTCGGTCGCATCTCGAATGAATATAGTTGATCAGGCTATATTGATCCTAGCTATGATTACATAACTGTTCAGGTTTGACGACAGTGTTCAACCTTTAAATACTTTAGTTCTGTTTTTCTTGTGATACTTGGTCTAGTATGTACATGTATAAGCAAGTAGGTATACTTTTATAACTTATCGTTATACTCTTAAAATATATCATTATCCAGAGCACTTAAGCCCCATTGTATTTATAGTTGTATATCTTCTGCCGGTTGATATACTTAGTTCACTATAAACAATGCTCTGATACCAATCTGTCACACCCCAAAACCGGAACGACGGAAACGTTCTGGGTGGAGGATGTCATGTTTAGTATCACAAGATATGCATTATAGTAAGCAAGTAATGAACAACCATTTCATTAGAAAGAAAGTGTTTACAATGCGTGTGTTCACAAAACATAGAATTCATAAGCAAATAACAAAACAAGACTTGAAGCTATTATGCTCCATCTTCTGAATTCCTAGCACGAGTACCTGTCTATTAGTCTCCTGAGAATACAAGTTATTTGAAAGAGTTGATCAGCAATTAAGCCGGTGAGTTCATAAGATTTTAGTGATGAAAGTAAGTTGTAAAATGTTGTTGTAAAATGTATTTGAAAGATGTAGTAAGTTGTAAGTTCTGTTTAGAAATGTTCGCCTGTTCCTCTAGAAAATCCTATATTTCCTACTTTAATGAAAGATAAGTAAAAATGACTTTACCGTCCTTTCTATGAGTACTAAATGGATACAAGTTATATAAGACTCAGAGTAACCAAACAATCGACTGTGCGCATCTGCCTAAGCCCACAACCAAACAAGGAACAGGAAGTAAGGTGGATAGCACACATCCTATTGTTTGTTAAATCATTGTTGTATATAACCCTGGCGTATTCACTTGTTACTCATGTAGTTAATTGTAAAAGTTCCTTTATATTAAATGAAAAGATTCTTTAAGAAAACCCTTATTTCTTATAATAAAATGGTGACCACAGTGATTACTTCTATAATCACTTAGTTTATACTGGCTATATATGATCTAATATCGAATAGATAGTTTATTGGGTGAATCTACCCTAAGCCCACGACCAAACAAAGAACACGAAGTAAGGCGGAAAGCACACATCCAACTACCTGTTGGGTATTAATGATATATAACCATGATGTATAAACTAAGGTATTATAGAGTTAATCACCTAAAGTCCTTTAAGTTTATACTGGTTTAATAAAATGGATTAAACCCTTTACTGGGAAGTTTCTAGTTTTGTATACCAAAAGTTCTGATTTGGAAAGTATGTTTTGTACTAGAAAACTGTGCATTGACTTTGTGTCCTATGACTTGACCCATACCTGGTACCCTTATGATGACTTAATGTATACTGAACATATATATATATATATATATATATATATATATATATATATATATATATATATATATATATATATCTATATATATATATATATGTATATATATATATATATATATATATATATATATATATATATATATATATATCTAAAATCGAATAGATAATAGATTGGGTGAATCCGTTCCAAGCCCACAACCAAACAAGGAACATGAAATGAAGCGGAGAGCACACATCCTATTATCTGTCGGATCCTATTGTTATATATATATCCTTTGATGTATACATTAAGGAATCATAAGGTTAGCATTATGGTCCCTTTCTACTGAATGTACTAGACTCGACTGTTCTGTTTGTCGTTTGTAAAATGACATACGGATGTACTGATGACCTTAAAACATGCTTATTTTATACTGGTCATAATGTGAAGGCTAGTACCCCTACTATACGCTCTCCTTGTCTAGAGATTAAGGGAACCAAACGCGACTTTTTAGCAAACCAGTTGCTACGCCGTGTAATTCACATTAAAGTTATATGATCATGTATACCCAATATAACTATCACATTTTGCTTAGAAAAATGAGTTGGTGATTCATTAGTATAATTAGATCCTGTAGTAGTTCCATGCTATAGCAACATAATATGTTTGTTCTGTTTGTTTCTCATCATAGTATGTTCGTTCTATTATCATGTATTGTATCTAGTATGAACTGAATCTCTAAACTATACCCATTATAGTTTACTAATGTTTTACTTGAACTGTTGTTGAAAAGACTCATTTATCTATTAAGTTATGCTTGTACTTTAAAAACGGAGTTTTGCTAAATTATGAAGTAACATAACTTTTAAAGAGTTTTTGAAATGTTTTGATCACTTATAAAAGACATAAGCAACCCTTTGGAAGATGTTTATAACAAACAATTACACAATTATCATTGTGTTCAACTTGTATTCCCCCCTTAAAAGCATTTAAAACAGTTTAAAAGATTCATTACGGGGTATGAACTCACCTGATGTGGGTAATTCAACGAATACATTTGTAAGGATGAGAAGTTCCACGAATGAAGTCCCGGGACACAACAAGTCCTAAATGACATATAATCACATATATTGGCATAAATATAGTGCTTCGAAGCAACCAAATGCAAGGAAACACCTCACGGGACTAGGAAACACTTTGACCAAGTGTTGGAATCACATATGATTGATCTAAAGGGTGTTTATGGTCATGGCTTGGTGTTTACCGCCATGTGTTTACGGCCAAGGGAGTTTACGGCCGTAAACCCATGGTCAAAGTTGCATATGATGGTGTTTGAAGGGTAGGGAAGCTTGAAGGAATTTTGCTCTATACATGGATGAGAAACACCATGATAAGGAAGGCTTTTGATGAGTTTACGGCCAAGCAAGGAGCTTACGGCCGTAAAATCATGGACATTATGAAGTGAGTGTGGTTTAAGGTCTTATACTCATCAATGAATGGTTCTAGGTCACAAGCTTTACATCTAGGAGGGTTTATGGCCAAAATGGCACCCTTAAAGGGGTTTACGACCATGGGAGATGGCTTGGCCGTAAACTCCTTTTGTTCTTGTGTTCTTGATGTTTTCAAGGATCTAAGCATGAGTCCTAACTAGATATCAAGTGTAGGGAAGAGTACTTACGATATAGAGGCTTGAAATGGTTGATTTTGGCCAAGAACACTAGTGTGTGTTCTTGGTGTTCTTGGTGTTTCTTGAAGATCTACGAAAACATGATTTCCATGGATGAATCATGAGGATGAAGCTAGTTAAGAAGGATTAACAACAAACTAGAGAAAGAACACTTACACTTTTGAAGATCTAAGATGAAAAGTTGGATGATACTTGTACGTCCCGATCTATAGTTCCAAATCAGTGATCAATGAAATCCAAACAATCAAACAGAGTGTAGTAGGAGTAGAAGGAGAATAAAGCCAAGCATGCACACATCTATTACGTATAAATGTCAGGTACACCTTGAGAAACACACACACATACGTCACCTGACAACTGACACAGACTTAGACTATTTATACCACAAAAAGCAGCACGCAAGTGTGCAGCCGCACACACGTGTACGGCCGCACACAGCGTGTGCGGCCGCACACACGTGTATGGCCGCACACAAGTGTACAGCCGCACACACGTGTACGACCACACACAGCGTGTGCGGCCACACACACGTGTATGGCCGCACACACCCACACACACGTGTATGGCCGCACACACCCACAACCACCACAACACACTCTAACATCCTACCAAGACCTATACATTAGAATGCCTAGCCCAAACCATAAAAGTATAGCCTATCAATACTTGAGAGAGAACTCAAGTGTTCTTGAGGGAAAGTGAGATAATGAATGAAAATGAGGGAATATGAGTCTTAAGGGTGAGTTTACGGCCCACCTTCAGTTTACGGCCGTAAACTCAAGTGTTGTGGCCGTGAACTCTTTTTGAAGAGGTTAAAGCTTGACTTGTTGAACAGTGTCTCTAGCAGGTACATTCTAACACTCATTCCTTAAGTGTACTAGGCTTAAAACTCCTTGGAATGACCTTTAACAAACCATAACCACCACAACACACTCTAACATCCTACCAAGACCTATACATTAGAATGCCTAGCCCAAACCACAAAAGTATAGCCTATCAATCTCCCCCTTGGTTTGCAGCTAGCATGAATCAGTCTTTATCAATAATGAGCACATGTTGTAGATGAAGGAGTCTCTGTGGTTTGAGTTGGGTCAGGAAAAAGTACTCCCATCCTTGGATCATTTCTGCGTCTCTTCAAAGGAGGCTGGGAGGTCAGAGTTGTCAGGGAATCACTTGTAATTGGCTCGGATGTAGGAACCACATTATCAAGGGGAGGACTCCCTGATGATGTGTCCATATGAGTTGAAGAATCAGCCATCTGAACGGTAGACGGAGGCACCGTCTCTTGAGCATCAACTTTCTCCCTTATCTCCGGTGTTTGATTGGCACCATCATCGATATCTTTGAAGAAGTCATCGAGGACTTCGTTGGACAACGAGTTCTCATTCACACCACAATTCACCGCTACATCATCTCCGTCGTAACCGGATCCATTCCCTTAAATACCTGATCCAAACCCGGATCCATAACCCGGTGGGCTGCATCCATTTAAAAAATTATAAAGCCCAAAACCCAAAACAATTTTTTTTAAAATAAAACTCTTGGAGGATTAATTTCAAAATAAAACAAAATAAAATAACATAAAATAAAAACATTTTCTAAAAAATTTATCAAACCTAAAAATGAAAGTAAAATAAAATAAAAATAAAACTAAATTTTGAATTTTAACCTAAATTTCACCTCTAACTGAAATTAATAACCTTTTGAGATTGTGGGATCAAAGTTGTCAGACAATCATTTTCCATTTGTCAACACCTCTCCTTTCATGAATAGATCTGGTCGATCGCCGGTATTGTGATCCACTTAAGCATGAAAAATTGTGACAAATTTTAGGAATGCTCTTAGTGACAGGACAGATTGATCCTAAGTTACTTAGATAAAAATACCTAAGGACCATTTATCTGACGACAACCAATGATATTGTTGTCCACCTAAGTTGAGCAGCGAGATCTACAGACAATCTAGAATTGTTCAATTTTAGATGTACTAGAACATGTTTCGCGCTTCCTGATATACCCCAATAATCAAGAACTTCCGAGATACTCCTTACTTTAGGTGAGCAGACGATTATTCATAGAAAGGATAGATTTAGATTGCATATGCTGTACACTCAGGTCGGATCTTTCAATCACGCAGAGAGTGAAAAATATAACTGACTAGAATTTCAGAGGGATTGAGAAGTAAAAGATTACATATGCTGGTCGGATTATTAATCACGCAAAGGAGACAGCATATGGCTAACAGATAGAAAGAATTGCATAGATAGAAGATGCAGAGAAATAGAGTTGCATATGCTGCAGTCCAGGTCGGATCTTTCGATCACACAGAGGAGGCAACATATGTTTAACAGTAGGAGAGAAAGAAAATAATTTCCTACAGACCTACTTTATCGGAATTCCCCAGTCGCCCCATCAATATCGGAATTAAGGTCAAAATCTGTACATTAAGGAAGAGTTAAACCACAGTTCTAGATACGGGTTCTTTAATGTAACTGGTGGATTCTCATGTATATCTCCCTGCTCAACCTATCCAAGCGTCGTATTGTCAGGCTAAATGGAACTATCTAGGTCAGAGTTTATCAAGTCTCTAGATTCCTTAAGTTCATTTGCACCCAGTGAAGTCCATTAAATTTTTCGTGCCTACCAGCGCATCGAACACAGAGCCTAGACAATTCAGCTTTGGTACTTTACACAGACTCAGATTGTCTGTTATCACAATCTGATATCACTTCCCAGCACATCACTTCACAATAATATTTTTTTTTTATTTTTCTGTTTTTCTAATGTTTTTGGATTTTCTGATTTTCTAATTTTTGTTTGGGTTTTGTTTATTTCTCCCCCTAAATTTGTGCATGGGTGAGAATGAAATTAAAATGCGCAAATTTAAACTAACCTAAAAATTAATCGTCAAAGCGAATCATTTTCAAAAAGTTTACCAGCACATCGAATCGAGCTTTGTTAAACGGCTTTGTGAACAAATCTGCCACATTATTAGTAGTGGGAACCTGTTCTAGCCGAATGAGCGAGCGCTCATAACAATCTCTGATAAAATGAACTTTGATGTCGATGTGCTTGGTTTTTGAGTGCTAGACCGGATTTTTAGCAATTTGGATCGCAGCCTCATTGTCACAGAAAATAGAGGTTTCTTGAAAATTAAAACCGTAGTCCAACAGATGATGTTGGACCCATATGACTTGAGAAGAACAGGCAGACGCAGCAATGTATTCTGCTTCTGCTGTTGAGGTCGAGACAGTATGCTGCTTCTTGCACTGCCAGGAGACCAGTCTATCTCCGAGACAGTATGCTGCTTCTTGCACCGCAAACATAACGTCTGGGCGACTTGCAGTCAGATACATCAGCGATCCGATCATCGATCTGTAGTATGTTTGATCTACGGATTCGCCTTCAAGATCAAGAGTCAACAGTGGTCTCTCAGCCATGGGCGTCAAAGCAGGTTTGGTGTCTCTGAACCTGAACTTCTCGATCATATCATCCACATATTTGGCTTGATGAATCAGGATTCCAGCTGAAGATTGTTTGACCTGAAGCCCCAAAAACGTGGTCATTTCCCCCAATGAACTCATCTCGAATCGCTTGTTCATGACGTCCTCGAACTCCGTGCATAGCTGAGGACTCGTCGACCCGAAAATGATGTCGTCCACATAGATTTGAACAAGAATTTGATCTGGACCGACATGCTTGATGAATAGGGTCTGATCAATAGTATCGCGTGAGTAGCCATGATTGAGCAAGTGCTGTGCTAGGGTATCATACCAGGCCGTAGGAGCTTGATGCAGCCCATACAAAGCCTTGTCTAACTTGTAGACATGGTTGGGAAGTTTTGAGTTAACAAACCCAGGAGGTTGGTCAACATAAATCTCCTCCTTCACCTTGCCACACAAGAAAGCCGTCTTGACGTCCATTTGGTATACGGTAAAGTTCATGTAGGAAGCATAGGCGAGGAAGATACGAATGGCCTTCAAGCGCGCCACCGGAGCATAGACTTCTGTATAATCAAGATCTTCAATTTGCCTGAACCCACGGACTACCAATCTCGCCTTATTACGGACAATGACACCCGAATCGTCCTGCTTGTTACGAAATACCCATCTGGTGTCCAGATATTTCTTGCCTTTAGGCAGCTCCACCAACTTCCAAACCCCGAGCTTTTCGAATTGATTGAGCTCGGCATGCATGGCATCCACCCAGCTAGGCTCATTCAAAGCCATTTCGACGTTCTTGGGCTCTATTTGAGAAATGAAACAAGAATAGAGACATGTGTTGACGTCTCCACTTTGGCTTCTCGTTTGAACTCTGTCGCCTAGCTGGCCAATAACGTTCTCTATAGGGTGATCACGCTGTATGCGAGAGGGGATTTTGTGACTATTGTTATTGAGAGAAACGGGAAGAGTCTGAATATTAACAGCTCCTTCATGTGTTGAAGAATCCACGGTAGATGTACCAGCTTCGTTTGGTGGATTTGCTACAAACTCATCAGCGATTTGATCGGGAAAGAGAAGGTCCATCAGATTCTGAGTGACAGCGGAAGCATCTTGGATCATGAACTCTCTTTCGACCGGAGTTAGAGGAGTATCATCAGCATCTGTAGCAGATCGTTGTGTTGAGGACTCAGGAGAAGCAATTGGAATAGTAGACTCCACCGGAGGATCAGTAGCAGAAACCAATGGTGGTCTTTAGACAACCTCTTCATCTTCGTCTTCAATAATAGTCTTCGAGCAAGAGGTAGACCCAGCTTGGTTATTAGACGACACACAAAAAGGTTTGAATAGCGATGTGTAGTCAAATAACCAATCTGGACCCACCCTAGCGTTCGTTTCAGTCTCTTGAAGCCAATGAACATCGAAAGACTCCACTATTTGTTTCGTCTTCTTGTTATATACCCGGTAAGCAGTACGAGCAGCGTAACCGACAAAGTAACAATCATCGGCTTTTGCATTGAATTTTGGGTTGGATTCCAAGTGGAAAAGGGTGCAAGGGCAGCCAAATACTCGGAAATGGCTGACAGAAGGCTTGTGTCCATAGAGAATCTCATAAGGTGTTTTCATCTGGGCTTTGTTGATCAGGACACGATTTTGAACGTAGCAAGCTGTGTTGATCGCCTCTGCCCAAAACAAGACTGGAAGTTTAGAATCACATAGCATCGTCCTTGGGGCGTCTTGTAGCGTCTGATTCCTCCGCTCATCAACACCATTTTGTTGTGGTGTCCGAACAGAACTATACTGACACACAATACCCTTCTCAGCGCAAAAATGATCAAGAACAACGTGCTTGAACTCTGTTCCATTATCTGTGCGTAGCGCTTTCACTTGGTGGTTGGTTTGGTTCTCGATCATTACAATAAACTTTTTGATGAGGTCAGCGATCCCAACTTTGTTGGACAGAAAGAAGACCCACGTGAAACGAGAGAAATCGTCTATCACAACGAGACAATACGAATTTCGGTTGATGCTGAGAACGTTGACCGGACCAAACAAGTCCATGTGCAACAACTGAAGCACCTGATTGATGGAGTTGACCTGCTTTGGCAGATGTGGTTTCCGATGGTGTTTGCCTTGAGCACAGGAAACACATTTTTCAAAAGTAATAAAATCTCTGACAGGAAGACCGCGGACCATTTCGTTCTTAGCAAGCCGGTTTAGGTTCTTTGCATTTGCATGGCCAAGTCGACAATGCCACAACATTGCGTTTTGTTCTGAGATTCTGGAAAAGAGACAAGTGACTTCATCGGGTACATTACTGTTCATGTCGATAATATAGGCATTCCCATCCCGCTTAGATTTGACAAGAATCCACTCCTCCGGAATGACAATGCCTGGCTTTAAGATTAGACATTCTTTATCGGTGAAGTGTGTTGAGAAACCCTTGTCACAGATTTGAGAAACGCTCAGCAGACTGTGCTTCAACTCAGGAGCATAGTTAACATTCTCAAAACTAAGCACTCTGTTCGTCACCGTTCCTTTTTGCGTTATCTTTCCGTCTTCTCCGCCCGTAAAGGAGACATATCCCCCATTAAATGTCTGAATGTCGTGCAATTGAGAGATATCTCCAGTCATGTGCCGGGAGCAGCCGCTGTCGACATACCAGGATCTGACGACATTCCTCTGCAACTATCCCTGCACGATGAGCGGAATCATTTAGATTTAGGCACCTAGGTGATTATAGTCCTGGGTTGACCCTTAACTTTCACAGATTCATTTTTCAATTTTCTTTTTGAATTTTCTTTTTCAACAGGTACAGAGGATGATGATGACTGATCAGATTTTAATTTTGGCACCCATTGTAAATTAGGTTTTGAAACATTTTTCGGTTGAGTTTACTTCGAGTCGGTGGATTTTCTACTCGAAGAGTTTGAAGATCCAGACCTACTCTTTGACGAAAATGAATTTGGCTTAGCTTGGGTCAATTTTGGCAAACTGTTTGTGATTTTATTGAAAACCTGTTTGTTCTTTTGAAAACCTGCCATTTTCTGGTTTTGATTTGTTTTCCAGTCATCATCTCGAGAGCGAGTTCTGGAGGATTTTCTAATTAAAGATCTTCCTCTAGACTCATTCTCTCCTCTTTTAGACATGTGATGCACAAACATTCGATTTAAACAATTTCTGGCAATATGACCAGCAGTACCACAGTTGAAACAAATTTGTTTATTATCATTAGAAATGGTATTGTTCTTGTCAGATTTATTGCGTTTATTATCTTTTCTAGCATTTTCACATTTGCAAGAACAAGCACTAGATTGTGTAGCAAACGTGGAAGATGTCGAAGCACTTGAATCAGATCTAGCAATTTTATCAGAAACAACATCATTATTTTCAATTTTATCATTCTGAAATAACACACCACCAGAAACAAAAACATCAGTTTTAGAATTTAAAACAGACTCATCACAAAACTCAACACCAAATTTTGACAATGAATTATTCGACTCAGACTTTTCATCTTCATGCTCCCCCTGAACTACTGACATATCTGCACTTAAGGTAGAAATGTTAGTATCCAAAATTTTATTATTTCAGCAAGTTGCTTGTTCACAAGCAGGCTTTCCATAAACTAAGAAAGGTTCTCTATCAATCTCATCTTGAGATAGAGGAATAACATTATAGGTATGATTGAATGGAGGAGGGACACTCTCAAGGCCTAATCCTACTTTCTTTTGGTTTCTACAGGTAATGTCCTTCCACTGCATTTGTTTCTCAATCATTTTTGCAACTACTTCACTTGACCCATCGAATTTGTTAAAAATAAATTCAGTATTTTCAAGACAATTTTTCAATGTGTCAAGTTCAGTGGTCACAACAGCAAATTTTCTTTTGATATGATCATAGTTCTCGCATTTGTTACTGTAATCCTCTTGCAGTTTCTTAAAGTCCTTTGTTTTATTCTCTAATTGTGTTTTTAAAGGCTTTTGATTTTTTCTAAGTGTGTAACCCTCATACTTAAGGTCCTCGTTCTCTCTCTTGATTAATTCAATTTGCTCACGTAAGAATTTAACAGTTTTTATACAAGATTGAGAACAGCCGAATTCACTGACCTCGGGTTTGACTGGTTCAGGAGAAGTTTGCACCATGAATGCAAACTGAAGATTCATCATTTCCTCTTCCGGGTCTCTCTCTGCTTCTTCTTCCACACCATCCTTGATCTGAGCAAGATGCGCATTTTCAGGTCCTGAGATATTCAGAGCCTGAATTTGATCTTCCCAATCAAAGGATTGGGCCACCATTGCCAAGTTGGCAGTCTGATTGCTTGAAGAAGATCCCTTGTTGACATAAGTTATGGGTATCATGGTTCGCTCAGAATTCTCCCTTCGATCTGGCTTTGGACACTCCCTTGCAAAATGACCAGGCTCATGGCAATTGTAGCATCTCAGCTTCCCTTTGTTGAACCCCACTTTCTTGTCAGAGTTCGAGTTCCATTTGTTTTTCCCTGTCTTGTTGGAGAACTGTTTTGCTCTAAAGACAGCCATGGCCATTTTCCAAGTGATGTCCATCTCCTCCACATCCTCAGGATGGATCTGGTCTAGGTCAGCAAAAGATAATTGTGAGGAAAGCTCTCCCGCCATAAAAGCGTTGTAACAGTTCACCAGACCAGTGGAGAGGGCCAGATTTTCTTCTTTTTCTTTCAAAGATGAAGCTTGAGAACTGAATCCTTGAGATTGACTTGGTGCAGCTGTGGATGAACCAACAATGGAACCAACTTGTTGAGATAAAGTTTGAGGTTGAGGAACTTGAATGTGTTGCATTTGAAGGATCACGTAGGAAGTAGGTTGATGAGTCACATAGGGTTAAACTTGTGGAACATGAGACACTGGAGGAACTTGAGAGGTAGTAAAGCTTGAAAAAGCAGTGTTGTTGGTGGTTTGGATCCCAAGATTTGCTGTGGAGTATGAATTAACATGATTAATCTCCCTTTGCTTATCATCGAGATCGCAAGCCTTAATGATTGCCATTATTTCATCCAAACTTAAACGGTTCAGATCTTTGGTCTTTTTGATCACTGAGACATTCATATCCAAGGATTTTGGTAAAGAATTCAGCAATTTCTTGTTGATCTCAGATCTTGTAACCATAACACCAGCAGAGCTCATTTCTGTGGTAAGTGTGATAAACCTTTGCAACAAATTTTCAATTGTTTCTCCCAAGACATGGTTAAACATATTGAACTTCTATCGCAACATGTCTTGGCGACTTTGTTTCATGTCTTTATTGCCTTCATAGACTTCAATCAGTGCTTCCCATAAGGCCTTTGCTGATGTATACTCACGGAAACCTTTAGCAATTTCCGGAGATAATGCCATGGTAAGTGTAGCAAGAGCCTTTTCCTGCTCCTCGACTCTCTCAAAATCATCGTCCGTGTAATTTTCAATCTGCTTGTCAGTTATGGTGCCATCTTCCAATGTAATTGTGATGCAGATTGGACCTCTTAGAATACTGCGCCATATCTTGAAGTCTTTCATTTTGATGTACTTCTCAATTCGATATTTCCATTCAGGAAATCCTTCTGCCGACAACAACCGATATTTCCAATGTAATTGTGATGCGGATTGGACCTCTTAGAATTCAGGAAGTCTTTCATGAAATTGACTTTTGTTGACTGGAAAAGTGTCGGGTTGTCACATGTTGAAGGTCTCACCCTGGAAGGGCATGATATGCTTCGGAAAGCGTGGAAAACTTAATCCAAGGTACATCAGACCATTCAAGATTCTTGCTAGAATCGGTCCACTAGCTTACAAACTCAAACTACCTCAAGAACTCTATAACATACATCCTATCTTTCACGTGTCAAACCTAAATAAGTGCTTATCCGATGAGACTTTTGTTATCCCACTCGATGAAATCGAGATAAATGAGAGCCTCAACTTCATGGAAGAACTAGTAGAAATCCTAGACAGAGAAGTACATAGAACTAAACAAAGCCGTATCCCGATAGTGAATGTTCGCTGGAATGCAAAGCGGGGACCTCAATCCACTTGGGAGTGGGAGGATCAAATGAAACAAAAATACCCACATCTCTTTCCCTAGTCTTACTGTATCTCTATATTCTTAATTTCGGGACGAAATTCCCTTTAACGGGGAGATAATGTGACAACCCATTATTTCGACTCAATGTAAGTCAAACTAATTTGAATAAAGTCTAAACTACAATCATGAACAAGTAAACTTGCAACATAAATGGATGTAATAAGAACTTTGAATGCCTTGTGTGCATGCTTATTTAATTTGTGTGTAGGTATTTATGTAAAGCCTTGTTAATATGAACATTTACAAGCTAAATACCTAACTTAAATCACCAAAAAGACAAGGTTTAATGTAAATTCGGTCAAGCGAATCAAATCCCACAAGCAAAACCGAATTCCCTTCATCCATTTGACTTGAAACTGAAATCCCTCATCCATTTGACTTGAAACCGAATTCATTGATTTCTTTAACACCATAACCGAATTCTCCTTTTGTGCTTTGACTAGAAACCGAATTCTCTGTAAATTCGGTTATGTAGGACCGAATTCAGACCATTTGGAATCCTATTAAGGACCGAACACCTCAATGGTGATCCTTTTGACACATTTTCATAAGCTTACATTCACCGCCTTATGAGTTTCTTGATACTTAAGATACCATATTAACAATTGAATTCTTTTCACACACATTCAGTAACGAAAACACATTTCTCACTTCATATGCTCTCAAGTATCAAAGTATCTACCTAGTTAAACTTCAGACTCTCCAGAACACTTCACTATTGTAAGTAATCCATATGAATCAATATTATTTACCTTATTAAATTACTAGTTAGCTAATTAGGGATACAATTATGTGTAAAATATACTCAGGATACAGTTAATCACACATATTCTATATCGAAAATCATCACAACCACATCGAAACCAACCAGGAACTCACACAGGAGGTGAGTTCATACCCGTGCATTTTTACTATTTTCCACTGTTTTAGGGGGGGGGGGGGATACAAGTCTAACACAAGAATGTTGTGTTTAAAATCAAATGATTTCAAAATATTTCTAAACCGACTTTAAATTAATGAAAATCTTTTAAATATTGTCAAACTCATTTAAATGTTTTAAAAACTCTTTTAAACTTATATTTTGCCAAACTCATATATATATATATATATATATATATATATATATATATATATATATATATATATATATATATATATTTATTTAAATAAGATTTAAAGGCCTTAGGACTAATAATTCGCTTTATTTCCTTTTCCTTGTTTCGATGTGGGCTTAGGGTAGAGTTCTTTGTCCGAATGTCGTTTCAATTTTACTTATATATATATATATATATATATATATATATATATATATATATATATATATATATATATAAACGTTATTTCAATCAGATTCATATTCCCTTTGTAACATGTCGAGCAAAGGGAATAATTTCATGAATATTACATATCAAATAGAACACAAATATGAATTATAATAAGTATAATTTATGGAACTCTCATACTATTTTCATTAATCAGTTATACAAAGATTAACGGTATACTCTCGTACATATATTTTACATTCAAGTATACTAGAAAAAGGACATACTATCAGTTCATTTATTTTAAAATGACTTTTCATCATTATTATATACGTAATCGTCAATATGGTTTTTGTGAGACAATGTTCAGTTGCTTATTCATTTAGGCAAAACTATTAAAGACCTGATATTATAACAAGAATCTCCCGACAGAGAGCGAGACAAATGTGTATAGATCTATACGGGACTGACAATCCCGCACTCAAACAGTTCGCTACAGTTAGGCTGGTACGCCTACGAGTGACAAATGACGTTATAGTTCCGGCGCCTACAAAGCGTCGTATCAGGCAATCTAGTCATAGCATGCTTACAATAACTCACAAAAAGATATGAACAAATACGATTAGTGTATGAATAATTAAACCAAAGAGTACGAAAACAAAGTACTGGTTTTACAATAACCCAATTTATAGTATTACATAAAAATTTACAACTACTGCTGGTGGAGCCTGGCATACTCACTTTCATAGGGTTTTCAAATAGTACAATTACATAACTTGGAAAAATAAACAATACAGAAAACATTCTTTTTATAGTTTTATTGTGAATTAAAACTACGTTACACTATTTTATAGTACAACAACACTTATACAGAACAGTTTTATGGTATTGAAACTACTTTTCAGTTAAAATAGAAAATATTGGATTTTCTGGAACAGTAAACATACTCACAATTTCAAGGAATAGAAAAAAGCTTTTAAACATAAATACTTATGCACTCACCAACTTAAATGTTCATACTCTCTTTTTCAAAACACTTGTATTATCAGGGAACCAGTAGACAGGTACATTCCTGGGATTTTGAGAAGACGGAGCAGTATAGAGTCATGTCTTCTATCTTTTGTTATACATAACTTTTGATGTCATATATACAATGACTTGAAATCTTATGTAAAAATTATACATTATTAACACAATGGTTGTTGTACTTTGATTATTATGATGCATGTGTTGTGATACTTAACATGAAGTCATCTATCCCCGGACGTTTCCGCCGCTCCGGTTTGGGGGTGTGACAAGTGAGATCATGTCTAAAGAAGCTAGTGGGAGCCCAATCGATAAATTCAAGAGTTAAATGAAAAAGGACCTACAGTTGAAACAACACTCAACCCGAGGTTGATCAACCTGTTGAGCAAGCCAATTTAGTTCCCCCCCCCCACCTTCACAAATCCAATCGAGTTTTTCTCCCTCTTGATTTTTATGTTTTCCATATAGAAATCGAAGGAGACATGCTAATCAGTGATCGTATACTGGTGGGTATGGATGAATCATCCAACTATTAGGAAGCAATGACATGCTATGAATCTACTAAATAGAAGGAGAGTATGGAAAGTGAAATTTAATCGATGTATAATAACCATTTTTAGAATATGGTTGATCCTATGCTTAGCATTAAAAGAATAGGCAAGTGGATTTTCAAGAAGAAGACCGACATGGATGGGAATTTGCACACATATAAAGCTAGGCTACTTGCAAAGGATTACACTGTCACGCAAGGAGTTGATTATGAGGAAACCTTCTCACATGTAGCTAAGATAAAGTCTAGTAGAACGTTACTTGCCATAGTAGCTTTCTATGACTATGGAATATGGCAAATAGATGTAAAGATTGATCTCCTTAATGGAAAATTGGAAGAGGATGTCTACATGGCATAACCTGAGGGCTTCATTAATCCAAAATATCCCAATAGTGTGTGCAAGCTTGAGAGGTATACTTATTGAATCAAGCAAGCGTCACATTGTTGGAATCTTTTCTTTCATGAAAAGGTCGAAGAGTTTGGATTTTCTACAAGAGAAGATGGGTATTGTGTATAGAGTTTGGATTTTCTTGAGAGGTCTACTCATGAAACTATATTCCAACCTTGAAGATTATCAAACCTTCGCTTGGGAAATGTTTCGCTATGAAGGACCTAGGAGAAGCAACTTATATACTAGGCATTAGGATCTATAGAGATAGATCTAAACATATAATTCGACTGAGCCAAAGTGTGTACTTAGATAAGGTTTTAAAAAGACTCAAAATATATGATTCCATGAAAGGGTATCTACCCATCCAACATGACATAAGATTGAGTAAGTATTAATCTCCCATAACTGAAGAAGAACTTGATAGAATGAGTCGAGTCCCGTAGGCTTTTGCTATAATATCAATCGTGTATGACCTGACATGTATTATACACACTATCTTTTATGCTATAAGAATGGTGAGTCGATATCAGGACAATCCTAGAGATAGCTACTTGAAAACTGAGAAAAATATCCTCAAGTTTCTGAAAAGAACTAAGGATATGTTCTTAGTATATAGTGGCAGAGAATAATTGGGAGTTAAAGGTTATTCAGGTGCAAGTTTCCAGACTGACAGGGACAACTTGTGTTCACAGTCAGGTTGGGTGTTCTTGCTGAATGGAGGACAGGTTACCTGGAAACATTCCAAATATTAGTGTGGTAGACTCGACATGCGAGTCTGAGTATATGGAAGTTCGTGTAGCAGCAAAGGAGGCTACATGGTTAAACAACTTCATCGTCGATCCTGGAGTTTTTCCAAGCATGAAAGAGCCTATAGAGATCTATTATTAGATCGAGGGTGCAGTCTCCTTAAATAAATAAATAGCATAAGGGTGATGGTAATTTGAGATATTGAGAAACTACGATTACATTCAACATAGAGTAGAATACATAGACATTATCCTGATTAAGGTATCATCTGTTGAGAATCTTGTTGATCTATTCACGAAGCCACTATCAAGAGAGAATGCAAAGACCATTGGCATACCACTAGATAGTGATTTGATGTAATAGTTTAGATGTTATTTTTAATTAATATGAATCATATAATAATATAAATTGTAGCTATTTTGATGTTTGTTTCATAGTGACTTAACAAAGAGCATTTGTTGATATCAAAGTTATGTTAATTAAAATATTGTGTTTCACTTTTGCATGTTTTGAACCTACTTCTAGAATGTTTAATTATGTTCAAGCTTCCACAGTCAGTCACACTCTAGGAACTGGCTGAGTGATTTAAGATTTCATGAGTATTCGTGGATTAACCAATGTGTTTTGGGAATTACAGAGAGATTGTATTAAATTCCATGAGTACTTGAAAATAGAGATTTCAAGTATTGGAACAACCCGCAGTTAGAGATTACCTCATGGATCTATTCACGATTAATTATAAGATGACAATATCTTTTATTATACAAACTTTGATACATATGGGGTTTTCTTTGCAAAATCATTTGTGTATTGGGGTGCTCCAACACTGTCTGTAGGTGATCATAAAGGGTATTTCCTTGCATGATTAGACGAGTGGACAAAAACTATGTAGTCAATGTTTATTTTTTCCTTATCGTAACTCGGAAGTGATATCAATGGTCCCCTCGATGATTTGATGTTGACATCTGAAATGTTTAGTCGAGCCCTAACTAAATTATTGTGTTTGATTTAGTAGTCAGAGGTAATGTCAAAAATCGTTAATCGAGATAAAAAAAATTTGAACAATGAGATTGACCATTATCCATGTCTCATGTTCACAGAGATATCAAGAACAAAGGAATAAGTTGATCACTTGTCTAAGGACCAAATTTGTTCACAGTTTGGAAGTCACATTGGATAAATACTCTTTATTAATTGTTAGTTAAATATTATGATCCTAAAGTTAATGACTTGTCTATGTAGGAGGTTGTTGGAAATAATAACCAAGGTCATTAACTATTTTGATAATATTTATAATGATAGCAGGGTCCTTTTGGGTTCGCGTCATGACCCAAATAACATAAGGAAATAGAGATAAATAAGTTATTATTTTATTATGGAATTAATAAATTAATTAGAAATTACTTTGCTAGTTAATTCAAAGGTTTTAATTAATTAAAGAGCTTCAATCTTAATTAATCTAAAGGATTAATTGGGATATTCAAAAAGCTCCTGGAGAGCCTATTGGGGATGGCTTTAAAGGCTCCCTGGATAGGGATATAGCTGATTTCAATCAGATAAAGACTAACACTAGCGTTTGAATCCTTTTCAGATTCTATCTACAACCTATAAATAGACTAAAAGAGGTAAACGATAGAGCTACTTATTCTCCTAGAAAACGTTCACCTTTCTCCTCACACTCTCTCCATCACTCACTCTCTATCTCTCCATTTCTCTCTCTCTCTCTCTCTTTCTCTCTCTCTCTCTCTCTCCCTCTCTCTCTGTCTCTCCTAGTAGATGAAGTTCATTACCTAGGGTTAATGAATTTCATATAAACCCTAAAATAGGGTTTCTTCCTTCTTTCTTTTCGTGTTGTGGGTTAGACTACATTAGAGGGGTGCTACATTTCATCCTTAATCCACAACGACGAACTGGCAGTAACAAGATCACAATCAAGCAATCAAGTGGTTTGTAATTCATTTATTTTGTTGATTTTTAAAGAAAATTGCAAAAACTAGTAAAATCTAGTTTATACGGTGCATTTACACCTACACAAATCTTATGATTGTTTCCAATACCTTGGATAGTGTATTTGATGCGTAAGAAACCCAAGAGGTGACACAACATTGAATCTGCTGCATAAGGTGCGCATTACAAACTAAATGTTTTGTTTTTTTGCTTTATTGTTGTAAGTTATTAATGAAAGTTACATGGTCTGTCTGTGATGGCTAGTCAACAGAAAACGACAACATGGTGTTGATTCGGTAAAAATAAGTGGATTGTCAAGTTCTTCAAAGATGTTGGCAACTCCAAAGAAGTAGCAGGTGTAGGCTGATTCAAGATATCACTGATGAATATGTTTGTGTGTAGCATTTTAGAATATTTGACAATGTATTATTATGAATTTCAGTATAAATATTTATCTATTTAAACTACACCTTAAAGGATATATATATATATATATATATATATATATATATATATATATATATATATATATATATATATATATGTTAATGGAAAGATCCCAGAACCATATTCAGGATTCTTAAACATACCTCAGGATCCTTATCATTATCGTTATTATTTTCTAACACTTTTAACATATATATTTCTTTTCCTTTTTCTCACATGTACAGAATTAGTCAATGTGGGATTCATTGTCAATGAGGAAGTACTTCAATCAGGCAAGAGATTCGGGAATACCAAGTTAAACCAACTTGTTCATATTTATTTAAAAGGATCCCGGGAATATCGGACTTATTGTTGCGTAGTCTAGACTATAAATACACCTGTAATCCCCACACTATAGACATAATTAGTTTTACTAATACATTTGTACTCGTATTATCATCACCATTTATGTAATCTTACCTTCAAATCAATAAAAAAACAAGGAAGGTGATCGTTATCACCTCCTGAGGTTTTATGCCAGAGATCCTATAAAGAATGAAGGACTTTCCTTGTAACTCACTTGTCTCACTTTTTTCATCATTCGATACTTGCAATACCTTAAGCACCATAGCCTCTCCTACAATTTAGTTGAATAATAATTGATCAATTTTTGACCAAAACAATTTGGCACCAACCGCGAGATTGTGGTGTTCACAATCGTTTAGAAATCATGTCTACCAAACCAACATTATCATATTTATCTATTCCTCCTATTTCCTCTAAAACCCTTCCACCACCTCCAAGCGGAGCTCCTAAAAAGAATTCTGAGGCACCGAAGAAAAACACCACTCCGGTCACTACCCAAGGATTTCAGGATCCTCCTGTAGTGATTTCCAACAACGAGCTCTTTGCTATAATGAAGAGACTAGAACAATAAGTTACTCAGCAGCAGCAGGACAACATGACGGTGCTAAAGGAAATTGAGATAATGAGGGTGGAGATCCATAAAACCCAACAAGAAACACCCTTGGTCTTGCAACCCAAGATCCTGAACTTTGACAATAAGGGATCCTCAGGAAATCGCCGGGAGATAGGATCCTCAACACCAACACCTATTTTCACTTGGGGTGCAACTCTAAACGAGCGAGTCCATGTGATCCAGGATCCTAGTGTGGTCTTCATCACTCCCAATAACAAGGATCTTGGTAAAATCATGAATAATATTACTTTTAATAGTAAATCTACGGACCTTGATACAGGAATGAGCCCGGTCATGGCCACAAAACTTCAACAGTTAATGAATATGATTTCAAGTGTGCCTGGAGTGGTCCAACCTATACCATAGGAACCCCCTAAGAGCCACATGATCTCAATATTTGCTCCTGCGATAGATGATACTGAAGTACCAAGGCACTTCCAAACTCCTAGCATGAAGCCTTACGACGGAACTACGGATCCAGAAGAACATGTGGCACAATACATGGAAAGAATATAGATCATCCACATTCCTACACTGTTGGATTAGGTGTCTAAGCCCAACTCCAAAAGGATGGAGTCTTGGAGTCATTCGACTTAAATTCGGATGACACTTGCGGATCTTGTTTGCTTGGAAAGATGGCCAAGTCACCCTTCACTGGTACTTGTGAAAGGGGTGAAGGTCTGTTGGATCTCATACACACCGATGTGTGTGTACCTTTCAGATCCGCCACAAGGGATGCTAACCCCTTCTATGTGACTTTTACTGATGATTACAACAGATATGGCTATATCTACTTAATCAAGCATAAGTCAGAAACCTTTGAAAAGTTCAAAGAGTTTAAGCAAGAAGTGGAAAATCAATTGGGTAGGAAGATAAAGATGCTCTGATCCGATCGAGGTGGTGAGTATCTTATTATCGAGTTTCAGGACTATCTTAAGGAATGTGGAATTGTTTCACAGTTGACACCACCTAGGACACCGCAGTTGAATGGTGTGGCTGAGAGGCGTAATCAGACCTTGTTGGACATGGTTCGTTTCATGATGATTCGAGCTTCGTCACCTATCTTATTATGGGGGTATGCCTTAAAGACTTCCGCCTATATCCGTAATCTAGTCCAACCTAAGAAGGTTGCCAAAGCACCTCACGATATGTGCACAGGGAAGGTTCCCTCATTAGCACATATCAAGGTTTGGGGTTGCGAGGCTTTAGTAAGACGAGAGACTCACGACAAGCTCAAACCTTGTAGTGAGCGATGTATTTTCATCTGCTAACCGCAGAAGTCCTTTGGATATCTCCTCTATAGACCTAGTGCCAATGTTGTCTTCTTTGTGAGGAGAGGGGTTTTCCGAGAGAGACAACTCATATGCCAAGAGGGTAGTGGGAGGCAAATTAACCTTGAAGATCTTCAAGAGTTAAGTGATGAAGGAACCTCTAACACTAGCACTCAACCCAAGGAGGAAACTCCTATTGAACCAATTGACGAGACCATACCTATGAGACGTTCCCGTAGAGTTAGTGTTCCACCTGTGGTATATGGTTTTCATATAACATCTGAAGGTGATACATTTATCAGTAATAGCACACTGGTAAATTTGGATGAACCTAACAACTACAAGGAAACCATGGGAGGCCCCGAGTCTGCAAAATGGAAAGTCACATTCATGAACATTTAATAATTTGTGCTCAAGTTATGAAATATGAAAAGTCACATTCATGAACAGTAAAACTCATCAGTTATGGAAACCAAAAGTTTTGAAGAGTTACCAAACTTGCCTTCAAGTGTTGGAATTTGTAAAGTCTCACTTATGAAACATTTAATTCCAAACCTTAGAATTTTAAAAGTTTAAAATTCAACCCTTATAGTATTATAATATTAAAAGTTAATACTTATATATATATATATATATATATATATATATATATATATATATATATCTTAAAGACTAATTAAATTTACGGTGACTGATTAAGTAAATAAATAATACTTATAGTTTGGGCTAATCATCCATGGTTGATTAGGATGGGCTAAACCTATATGATACTCCATGAAGGTTTAACCCAAAGGGCCTAAGAAATATAAAAGGTCATGGTGAATTAGGGTTTGCATGGATGAAACGCTAGTCTTTGCCACACTATAAAAGCAACCCCTTAACCCCTAAAATCGGCCCTCATGCACTCTAAGAAGAGCCATAACCGATTTTGTGTTATCTAGCCTCTTCCTCATAAGCCTCCTCTTGCATTTGGTGTTTGTCACACATTAGAGGCATCACACTTGAGGTGTTAAAGCTTTCAAATGCCAAGAATTACAAGCTACATCAATAGGTATTCATTTAACTTAGTTTTTATGGTGTATATCCTAAATTGTAAGCTAGTTAGGATGTATGCTTTGGAAAATTGAAATTGCATGTATAATTAGAGAAAACTTAGATCCAAAGCATCTAGGGTTGCATGTGCACCATAGAAGTGTTATAGTGCTCAAAACCCAATAGTGGTATCAGAGCCCAGTTTGTTTTCTATTATATTGATGTTATTATGTTTTTTTCAAAGCAGAAAAAACCCAAAATTTGGATTCTGACTGCTGGACTCGGCAAGTCCTATGATTGGACTCGACGAGTTAGATAATTAGATGATGAACTTGACGAGTCCATTGCCAGACTCGACGAGTTGGATCATCTGATGGCAGTTTTCTTGTGGTTTTGGCCAGAATTGGATTAGGATCATTACCACAAACTGATTTGTATCATTAGAAATGTTTTTTTGATATGGTAGTGATTATCCTTATCCAATTAAAGGACAATTGTCAAATTTTAAGATAATAAGTTAATTATTTGTATTATTTGATGTGAATTGTCTTGCTATATGAGTTAGATTAGATCAACTTGATGAATAACAAATTACATGATAATTGAATAAGTTATAATTGATCTAAATTGTTCTTGAAGAGAGTTTTATAATTTGTCTTCAAGTTATGAAATATGAAAAGTCACATTCATGAACATTAAAAATCATAAGTTATGGAAACCAAAAGTTTTGAAGAGTTACAAAACTTGCCCTCAAGTTTTGGAATTTGTAGAGTCTCACATATGAAACATTTAATTCCAAACCTTAGAATTTTAAAAGTTTAAAATTCAACCCTTATACTATTATAATATTAAAAGTTAATATATATATATATATATATATATATATATATATATATATATATATATATATATATACATATATATAGATCCGGTAAGAACGAAATTTTTGGTAGGAAGGTAAAAAGTTTTTTTTCTATATATTTTTTTGACGAACAAAATAAATGAACCACTAGATGATTTATTTGTAAGATGATTCACAAGAAAAAATTCCCAAAAAAACATCTTTATGATTCATTTTTAAGTAAATTCAGAAAAAATTCACTTTTATGACAAGTTTAGTGAATAACAACAAAATCATTGTATAAATGAATCATCGAGATGTTTTTTTGAGAATTTTTTCTTGTGAATCATCTTACAAATGAATCATCTAATGATTTATTTTGTTTGTTCGCGAAAAAAATATGTAGAAAAAAAACTTCTTACCTTCCTACAAAATATTTCCTTCTTATTTGATCTTGACTCTATATATATATATATATATATATATATATATATATATATATATATACATATATGTATAATACAAGTCAGTTTTACCGTTAGTAGGCCTCATTCACGAAGTCGGTCTATAAGGGGGTTATAAGGATACTGCCTATAAAATGGTGGTTTAATGGGTGTCCACTCTCACCCACCGCTTCCTTGACTGGTGGAGGGTCGTTAGCCTAACGGGTAGGATAAGACATAAATTCTCATTAATAAGTATAATGCAATTAAGTAACTAAACTTTTATAAATTCCCAATCTTATTTAGTTTAGGAAAAATGTGAAAATGGTGCTATTCCATGAAATTGTACTTTGCACCTTGCCAAGTCGTTAGTGGAGCTTGTGTAGTTAACCGGCACACTAATTTGGGACTGACAAGGGTGGCAAAGGGTAGCTTGATGTTTTTCATAGATCAATGGAGCGTGTGTGGTTAACTGGCACATTGATTAGGTGATAAGTGACATCAATAGTACCAAACAATTTGCATGGTTATTCACACCTTGTTTGTGATCCTCGGTATCTCATTCACAAATTTGAAGGGCATAATCGAGATTTAGACATGCCATTGAAAATTTCAATGAATCTCAAAGAATCTAGGAATTTCAATTTATTAAAACTTAATAATCAATTTTGTTTTTCATGGTGGAAATTGGTGAATCGTCATTTACCCACCTTCAAATATTTTGCAATTGGATTACGGCATCCCTCTTCCGAATTGTAGAATATTGTGTTGGTTCCTAGCCTTAATATTTCATTTGGGTGTTATATTAAGGATTATTATCTAATTTAAACTTGTTCTTTTTCCTTTTCATAGGTCTATCCCAAACAATGCTTCAGGCTTCAACCCTTCTAGCTCATTCTCCCTCATGAACTTGATTCGGAGAACTATCTTCGATGGGTCAAACTTTAACGATTGGATTCGAAACATTCGTATGGCCCTTCTCTACGAGGACAAAGAATATGTCCTCGATAACGAGCTAAAGGAGATTTATGAACAGACTGCTACTCCCGAGAAAATCAAGGAATACAAGGTTCATGAGAGGGACGCGACAAAGGTGTCGTGCATTATGATTGATACCATGACTACTGAGCTTCAAAAGTCCTATGAGGACTTTTGGCCCTTCGAGATGCACCAAGTTCTGATAGAAAGGTACCATCAAAGTGCTCGGCAGGAAAGGTATGAGATCATTGACTCCATGATCACAACTAAAATGAAGGATGGAGAGTTCATCACAGCCCACTTGCAAAAGATGCATAGGTTTGTGGACCGCTTGCTGAAGTTGAATGTGAACTTCGATGAAGAGTTGGCTATTGACATCATCCTACATTCTTTGCCTCCTTGTTATGATCAGTTCAGAATGACTTATCATATGAACAAAGAGGAAGTCACTCTGAGAAAACTTCAAGGCCTAATAAGAACTGCAGAAAGCAATTTGAAAGGCAAAGTTGTTGTACCTACTCCTACTACTGTTGCCCATGTTCTGGGAATTGGACATGGGAAAGGAAATAAGAGGAAGGCTCCTTCCAAGAGCCAAAAGGGAAATTCCCATGATGGATCCTCTTCTAGTGGAACCAAATGTGGTCCTGCTAAACCCTCTTCCAATCTAAAGGAAGCAGAGTGCTTCCATCGTCATGAAAAAGGGCACTGGAAACGAAGTTGCCCCAAATACTTGCAGGACACTAAGGATGGGAAGAAAAAACCCACATTCGTAGATATTTACACTATACTATTGAATAACTCATCATATGCTAATTCTTGGGTCCTTGATACAGGTTGTGGATTTCACATTTGTTCTTATTTGCAGGGACTAAAAGGAAGTAGGGATATGGAGCACGGGAAGATAAACTTAATCATGGGGACTAGGAAAGTGACGCCTGTCACCAAGATTGGAGTTAATTCTTTATTGCTTAGTAGTGGGTTAAATTTAGAGTTGAATAATTGTTGTTACTCGTCGGATATGGCGAGAAATATTATTTCTTTTCATGGTTTGTATAAACAAGGTTTTAGAATTTCATTTGATAAAGAAATTGGGTATATTAATACTTTTTATAATGGTGTATTTTATTTTAAAGCATTGCCTTGTAATGGTATATATGAAACTGTGATGGTTGTAGATAACTTAGGAAATAATGTGTTGAGTATTTATTCGTCCAGTGGTTTGGACAAGGCATGCTTGTGGCATTATCGTCTTGGACATGTCAACAATAAGCGCATAGCCTAACTCCAAAAGGATGGAGTCTTGGAGTCATTCGACTTAAAGTCGGATGACACTTGCGGATATTGTTTGCTTAGAAAGATGACCAAGGCACCCGTCACTGGTACTTTTGAAAGGGGTGAAGGTCTGTTGGATCTCATACATACCGATGTGTGCGGACCCTTCAGATCCACTACAAGGGATGCTAACCGCTTCAAATAGTTTAAGCAAGAAGTGGAAAATCAATTGGGCAGGAAGATAAAGATGCTCCGATTCGATCGAGGTGGTGAGTATCTTATTATCGAGTTTCACGACTATCTTAAGTAATGTGGAATTGTTTCACAGATGACGCCACCTAGGACACCGCAGTTGAATGGTGTGGCTGAGATGCGTAACTAGAGCTTGTTGGACGTGGTTCGTTTCATGATGAGTCGATCTTTGTTACCTATCTCATTCTGGGGGTATGCATTAAAGACTTCCGCCTATATGGAAGGTTCCCTCGTTAGCACATATCAAGGTTTGAGGTTGCGAGGCTTTCGTAAGACAAGAGACTCACGACAAGCTCGAACCTCGTAGCGAGCGATCTATTTTCATAGGCTAACCGCAGAAGTCCTTTGGATATCTCTTCTATAGACCTAGTGACAATGTTGTCTTCGTTGTGAGGATAGGGGTTTTCCGAGAGAGAGAGAAAGAGAGAGAGAGAGAGAGAGAGAGAGAGAGAGAGAGAGAGAGAGAGAGAGAGAGAGAGAGAGGGAGAGAGAGAGAGAGAGAGAACTCATATGCCAAGAGGGTAGTGGGAGGCAAATTGAACTTGAAGAGCTTCAAGAGTTAAGTGATGAAGGAACCTCAAACAGTAGCATGCAACCCGAGGAGGAAACTCCTGTTGAACCAATTGACGAGACCATACCTATGAGACGTTCCAGTAGAGTTAGTGTTCCACCTGTGTTATATGGTTTTCATATAACATCTAAAGGTGATACATTTATCAGTGATAGCACACTGGTAAATTTGGATGAGCCTAACAACTACAAGGAAACCATGGCAGGCCCCGAGTCTGCAAAATGGAAAGAGGCTATGGACAGCGAGATTCAGTCCATGTATGGCAATCAAGTTTGGAACTTGGTTGACAATGTACCAGGTCGTAAGACAGTTGGGTGCAAATGGATCTTCAAGAAGAAGACCGACATGGATGGGAAAGTACACACATATAATGCACGACTGGTTGCGAAGAGATTTAATCAAACTCATGGCGTTGACTATGATGAAACATTCTTACCAGTAGCGAAGATTAAATCTATAAGGGTTTTGTTAGCCATAGGTGTATTTCATGATTATGAAATATGGGAAATGGATGTTAAAATTTCTTTCCTTAATAGAAAGTTGGCTGAAGATGTTTACATGTGTCAGCCAGAGGGTTTTGTCAATGCAAAGTGCCCTAATAGAGTGTGTAAGCTTGAGAAATCCTGTTATGGATTAAAACAAGCATCTCGCAGATGGAGTCTTTGTTTTGATGAGAAAGTCAAACAGTTTGGTTTTTCGAGAAGCAATGATGAGTCCTTTGTATATGTCAAATATAGTGGGAGTATAGTTAGTTTTATGGTATTGTATGTAGATGACATACTGCTCATAGGAAACGATATCCCAACCTTGCAGGAGGTTAAGTCCTGGCTTAGGAAGTGTTTTGCTATGAAGGACCTTGGGGAAGCTGCTTACATTCTAGGGATAAGGATACTGAGAAACAGGAGTAAAAGACTAATAGGATTTAGTCAAAGTACCAACTTGGATAAGGTGTTGAAACGTTTCAACATGGAGAATTCCAAGAAAGGTGACTTGCCTATGCAGAGCAATACCAAACTGAGCAAGGCTTAGAGTCCGAGAACTGATGATAAGATAACGGATATGATTCAAGTACCATATGCCTCCATTGTTGGATAAATCATGTACGCTATGACGTGTACTCGCCCTGATGTGGCTTTTTCTTTGAGCATGGTTAGTCGATATCAAGGGAACCCTGGTAGAGATCACTGGATTGCAATAAAGAAAATTATTAAGTACCTTCGGAGGAAGAAGGATTGGGTCCTTACCCTCGGTGGGAGTGATGACTTGAGAGTGACAGGGTATTGTGACGCCAGTTTTCGGACCGACAGAGATAATTTGCGCTCTCAGTAGGGCTGGTTGTTTATCCTAAATGGAGGAACAGTAACATGGAAAAGTTCCAAGCAGGAGACTGTAGGTGATTCAACGTGTGAATCAAAGTACATAGCAGCGAGCAAACCATCGAAGGAGGCGGTATGGTTGAAAAACTTCATTGGAGACCTTGGAGTTGTACCATCAATAAAGGATCCTGTGGAGATTTTCTGCGATAATGAAGGAGCGGTCGCCTTAACCAAGGAACCGAGAGATCATGGAAGATCCAAGCTTATCGACAGAAAATACCACTTCATAGGACATCGAGTAGAAGAAGGACTCCTCGTAGTAAAGAGGGTATCATCAGAGGATAACCTAGCAGATGCCCTTACGAAGGGACTGAGTAGAGTTAAGAACTTGCAGCATGCTAAGAGCATCGGGCTGAAGGATGATATTAGTTTTAGTGATTAGATAAATAATTAGAAACTTGTATTAGCTAAAATGTAATCGAAATTTGATGACTGAATAAAAGGAGTTTTATTTATAAGTAAAGTTACTATATTGTGTCAATTGTTTACTATGGTTTCACTTTTGCATGTTTTGACTTCCGGAATAATAAGATTATTCAAACTATCCACAGTCGATCATACCTTGGAAGTAGGTTATGAGGCTAGACTGTCGTGAATTGGCTTATTGATTGTCTAAAGTGTTAGACATAGCAAAAGGTTGCTACAAGAGTCATGAGTGCTCTTGAAATAAGATTTGAGTATTGTAATAAACCCACGCTCACATGAATCACTTGATGAAATTTATCATGAGTTATTGTGAGATGATATTATCATATAGTCTTCAAACCAAGATATACGAGTTGTTGACTACGAGTTGGTTGTGCATTGATGGTATGAAAACGCATCAGTAAGTTGATGTTATAAAACGTACGGTTATGCATGATTTAACGAGTAGTTAGTGTTGGATTAATGTCTAAGTCCATAACTATAATTGGTAAGACTTGACCCGACCCGGCATGGTCCATTTGGGTTGCATGGCATCATGCATTTGGATAGACTATAATGAGAGAAATAACACTTAAGGTTGGTTAATATATTATAAGTTCTAATATATTAATAAGGTTATTTAATTAGTATTGATCAAGAATTAATTTGGAATTAATTAAGTGATCAAAAGGAGACTAATTAAATATATGGGTTGATTGTGTAAATCATTCATTCTTATATATGTGGGCTTGTGATCCAAGATTTCTTATGTTGGACTAAGTCCATGGGATGACCCATGGATACTCCATGGAGGTTAAAATCCATGGAGCATAAGGAATGGGTAAAGTTATGAGTTACATGGTGTAACCCTAATAGCCACCATATAAAAGAATCCCATGGCTCAAGAAATCGTGCACTAATGTGTGAATATGAGGGCTAGACGATTTCAAGGAGTGTTCCATTTCTCTCAAGTCATTCCATGTGCATTTGGTGTTGTGTGAACCATTTGAGGTGTCACACTTGGAGCACTAGGCACTCAAGCTTCATGGAGACAAGCTACATCAAACAAATGTATGTATTCTATCCATTTCATTACCCAAGTATCAAGTATTGTATGCTAGATAGGGTAATACCTTGGAAAGTTCATAATTGCATGTATAATAGAGAAAACATAGATCCAAGGTATTTAGGGTTGCATGTACACTTAGGAGTGTTAGAATGCACAAAACCCATCAGTTAGTACAAGCATATAAGTCAAAGTTTATATGTTCCTTTTATCCTAAGAGGATTAAAAGCGATATCTTGGGCCCCTCGATGATTTTGTTTTGACTTATGTGTCGGGCCCGGTCAGGACTCAATTGATGTGTTCAATCAAGTTCTATGTCAAACAAATCAGAAATCTAGAAACAAACTGCAGGACAAAAAGTATGACTATGTTCCATGTATTTGTCGGCATGATATCTTGAAGAACAGAGGATTATATGATCCCTTATCTAAAGGACGCATCACTAACTAGGTCAGGGTTCGACAGGGGCTTTTTGAGAGCTACGATTGCTAATCGGATTTTGAAGTTGCATTGGCGGTTATAGTTATTAGACTTATCTAAGTGGGAGACTGTTGGATTAGGTGTCTAAGCTCATAACTATAATTGGTATGTACTTGACCTGATAGTAGCATGGTCCTTTTGGGTTGCCTTCACCAGAGCAATTTGATAGGATGGACTTTTGAGAAAGAGGTTATTAGTGATTTATTAATATATTATAAGTATAATATATTAATTGAGAAATCATATTATTTAATTATTATTAATCAAGAATTAATTTAGAATTAATTTAGTGATCAAAAGAGACTGATTAAATTTACGGGGACTGATTAAGTAAATCAGTTATACTTATGGTTTGGGCTAATGATCCATGGTTGATTAGGATGGGCTAAACCTATATGTGTGTGTTCGGCTTAACCCAAAGGGCCTAAGAAATATGAAGGGTCATGGTGAATTAGGGTTTTCATGGATGAAACCCTAGTGTTTGCCACACTATAAAAGCAACCCCTTAACCCCTAAAATCGGCCCCCGTGCACTCTAAGAAGAGCCATAACCAATTTTGTGTTATCTAGCCTCTTCCTCATAAGCCACCTCTTGCATTTGGTGCTTGTGACACATTAGAGGCATCACACTTGAGGTGCTAAAGCTTTCAAAGGCCAAGAACTACAAGCTAAATCAAGAGGTATTCATCTAACTTAGTTTTTATGGTGTATATCCTTAATTGTATGCTAGTTAGGATGCATGCTTTGGAAAATTGAAGCTGCATGTATAATTAGAGAAAACTTAGATCCTAAGCATTTAGGGTTGCATGTGCACCATAGGAGTGTTATAGTGCTCAAAACCCAACACACACATTTGAAGGATGCTTGCCTATGCATGGGTTTCGGTTCAACCCTCACAAGATCAACCTTAAAATGGCTTTTTAACATTCCTCCTTACTTTATTACCTTATTTTCTCACATAGTTAATCTTTTTAACAATTTCTTTTCTTGTAACAGAACAATTGAAAAAATCACTAGTCATCTTTACCGGATAGTTCACGATCCTAAGGAATGCCTTAGGGATTTTGTGAACATGTTTGGTAGGGAGGATCCGAGTATCCCCAACATTGATCTGGAAACTGCTGTAGAAGCCTTCAAAATGGGCTTAAAGAAGGGCTCTCGTTTCTATAAAGACCTTGTAATGACTCCAAGAAAAATAATGGACGTGGTAAGAAACAGAGCATTGAGGTTCATAACGATCGAAGAAGACAAGGAGATCCAAAAAGGAGCAACCCACCAAACTCATACGATAACCCCAATAAGAAGGTCGAATCCTCGGTCCAAATATCCTATAAGTCAAAACCATATTCCAAAAGTGATCATCACATGGATAATACCCTTGAAGATGAAGGATAGGAAGAAGAATTTCAAAATATCAATGACTATTTCTTGGCTATGGATGTTTTAGGTTTAATATTTTCTATGTAGGATCTTTGCGATAAGGTGAGATGGTAAATAAAGGGAGAAAAGTCCACCGCCTGGAAAGATAAGTCCAAGTGGTGTTCTTACCACAAAGTCTTTGGTCACATTACAGAAGATTACGTAGCCCTCAGGAAGGGGATGAGTTGCCTCCTAGGCAAGGGATACCTCAAAGAGATCTTTGGGAGAAGAAAAAAAAAGATTCAAAGAAAAGGATCGAGATCCTCATAAGATCCTAGGAAAACCAAGATCCCTTCCTGCAGACACCAAGATACTCAATGTTATCTCTGGAGGTTTTAACATTTCTGGTACCTCTTTTTCTACAACAAAAAGATGTGCCAAAGTGTTAAAAATAGAGAAAGACGAAAGACCACGTAAGAATACATCAATAACGAATCAGAAGGAGATCACCTTCGATGAAACAAATAGAGCAGACATCAAGGATCCCCACCACGACGGATTGGTGATCACTCTTTACATCGCCAACCATTTTGTCAGAAGGATCCTTGTCGACAGAGGATCCTCAGTCAACATTATACTCCTGGATGCTTTTAAAATAATGAACATCCCAGAGTCCGAAATAGTCAAAAGATCCTCAATGCTAATAGGATTCAACGGAGAAACAAAACATACAGTTAGTAAAATAAAGGTGACTAACTACATAGAAGGGTAAACTCCATGCAAACCTTTTGTGTAATTGATACATTATCCTACTATAATGTTATATTAGGTAGACCATGGATCAACGACATGAAGGCAGTCCCATCAACATACCGTCCATGTGTGAAGAAGCCCACTCCATAGGGGACAGTGAAGATCGTATGTGATCAACAAGAATCCAAGGAGTGCTACAAGACCTCTATGAAGACTTCCATTGTCCGATGACAAGCATAACGATTAAATATAATGGCATGACACGTAATAGATGTCGAAGAACAAGATACAAAAGAAGTGCCCCAAGACTTTAAGTATCTCGATACGAAAGTACTCATAGGATCCTCAATACCAAAAAACATAGAAGAAGATATAATAAAGTTCCTAAAAGAAAGAAGGAAAACCTTCACATGAAAACATGAAGACATGCAAGGTATAGAAAAAAATATTATAACTCACAAACTTAACATTCATCCTTCTTTCAGACCCATACATCAAAAGAGAATGAAGTTTGCACCTGAGGGGAATCAAATCATACAAGAAGAAGTGGAAAAACTTATTAAGATACGGATGATCAAGGAGGTCAAGTTCTAAGGTGGCTAGCAAAAATGGTCATCGTACAGAAGAAGAATGGTAAATGGCGCGTATGTGTGTACTATACGCATCATAACAAGGCATGCCCTAAGGATCCTTTCCCTGCCTGACATAGATTCCATGATAGATCTTATACCTAGTCATGAATTATTAACATTCATGGATGCATCAGCAGTGTTCCAACAAAAAATGGAACAATCTGACCAAGAGAATACTGCATTCATAGCCCCAACAGGTATATATTGCTATATTGCTATGCCATTTGCTCTTAAAAATGCACGTACATCATACCAAATGATAGTTAACCGGATGTTCAAAGATACAGTAGGGGACACCATGGAAGTCTACATCGATGACATGGTGGTTAATTCAATGAACGCTGAAGATCACCTCAAGGATCTTGAAGAAGCCTTCAACATACTAGATGAATACAAAATGAAGCTGAATCCTTATAAATGCCATTTTGGAATGAGATCAGGCAAGTTCCTATTGGAATAGTGTCCAAGGTCATTAACTATTGGTCATATTTCTAATAATAGCAGGGTCCTTTTGGGTTGGCCTCAAGACCCAAATTGAGTAGAATAAATAAAGGAGAAATTGGTTTATTAATTATTATGGTTAATAATTAATTAGAAACTAATTGGAAATATATTTTGGAAATATATATTGGAAATTAATTAACAGTTTAATTAATTAAAGGGTTGAATGTTCATTAATCGATAGTTGGTTAATCAGGAATGTTCCAGAACTTTATTGGATTAGGGTCGGATGAAAATCACTCCATCCCACATGGGAAATGAGTGAAATTTCGTGGTTAGGCCTCCATCCCACATGGGAAGGAGTATTAAACCTAAGGAGGCATCCAAGGCTATAAATAGGGCCTTACAGATTTCATTCCTCCTTGCACCTTGGCTTGAAGTTTCGCCAACCCTTTTTCCTCCCCCTCTTAGGGACGATTTCTAACCCCTTTGGGTTTGTGAAATTGACCTTTCTCCTAGTTATTTTATTCCACTCTTTGGTGTCATTGGGTGTGATACCATTAGAGGGATTCTGGTTTGGATCCTTTCATCCAAGCAACTTCATGGAGGTTCAAGATCTCAAGCATGGAGATCAAGGGCTACATAAGAGGTATGTTTCCTTACTTATGTTTTAGTTTTCTAGGGTTGATGTAATTAGCGTGAAGCCATAGATCTATAGGATGCATGTACACTTAGGTATATCGTTGTTTCGATTTTTCCGCTGCCTAGTTTTAGAGTGTATTTGATGCATAGAAAACCCAACAATGGTATCAGAGCCATTGGTTCATGGTTACTATCACCCTACATCCATGTTTTCTGAAAATATTGTTTTGGAACTGAATGATGAAAGTTTAATTGAAAATTTTGTAATTTGATCAAAAACCCTAATTCACGACGTGACAGAGTTGTTCACGACGTGAACCTTAGCAGATCAGCATTATCGATTTTTAATCTTGCTTATTTTTCGAATTCAAGCTTTATCTTGCATGGATAAATACCTAATTGGATTAAATCTGGAAAATTAAATATTATTTAAATGTGTTTATTTAAATTTAAATATTTATGGATAAATATTATTTAATCATATTTTAAATTTGAATATTTATTATTATTTAATGGTTTTAAATATTTTAATATTATTTGTAATAGAGATTTATAAATTTGAATATTACACCCTTATAATTTATTAATTGTTACATTGTGTCCTCGCAATTAATAAGAATAAATAATAGACAAGTAAATTTAAAGAGTTTTAAATTTACCCCTTGTATTTATATATATTAGAATTGTGTCTATTATATGTATAAGAAAGTTACAACATGCGCCCTCGTATGTTTAAATATTGACATTGTCAGTCTTACCTTGACTAGGCTCACCCGTTCTAATGTAGGGGTTTTGAGGAGGTCTCTTTGATTCCTAATGAGGTCGGTTTTTAATATGCTTCGCGTTTACCACCCTCACCGCCCTATTGCATTTTGAGAATGGTGTTACCGAAAAGGTTTGATAGTGATAATGGTCAATCTAAAAGTATTCTAAATACAAGTATAAAACAAAATCCCGTTTTATTAATAGAATGTGACTTTATATTATCCATGAAAATTGCACATTCTCTTTATATTCTGTTGGTGGAGCTCGCGTGGTTAACCGGCACATCAATCTAGAATATAGTTGAGAATGATATGGAACTCGCGAATCTCAAGCGTAACTTGAGCCGGGGACCATGTGATTTTGCAAGGTTAATTCTCAATCTATTTAATGTGAATCTTATGTTACCCATAAAAGTTGCACATTCTCTTTATAACTTGTTGATGGAGCTCGCGTGGTTAACCGGCACGTCAATTTGAGAGTATAGGTACAGAATGATGTGGAACTCGCGAATCTCAAGCGTAACTTGAGCCAGGGACCATGCGATTTTGTATGGTCGATTCACCATCTGTTCAATGATCCGCGGCGACCCCGTCATTGAATTTGAGATGAACATAATCTGAGATTAACATGCCATTGATAGTCAATGAATCTCAAAGATCTAGGAATTTCGTGGTGATCGAAATTGGCAAAGGGCTTTGCCTACCTAAATAACTTTACGGTGTGTTTACGGCATCCCTTTACACACCATGGAGCCAAATATGGATCCTAGCCTTCTAAAATAATTTTATTTAGGGTGATTATTTTCTAAAGATAAGTAAAACAAACTATAATGAAATTTGTTATTGAATGATGTCTATAACCTTATCCACTAAAATCTACTGCTATAAACCTTTAAAAGGATTAGCTATGAGGATGATCAATCTTGTCCTAAACGCAAGGAAAGATCACGCCTTTGTTAAAGCTCTTCCTAGGTTACTTCAAACATTGCATTCTAAATTGTTAGAAAGAGCAGTTATCAAATGTACGTTGTTAATTGACATATTGAAGTAAAATGGAATTTCCTTGAGTTAGAAGTTGACTAGGGTTAATCAACTAGCTGACATGTACATATGATCAATTCATTTTGATTTTGATATGAACAACTTGGAATGACCATGAAGGAGTTGTGTAGCATGTTGAAGTTTCCTTTTGGAAATAACATGGCAATCATAGAAACTCATACTTCAAAACACTCCCATATTTTACTATCATGAATAGAAGTGTCAAGAAGAAAGCCAATTGCCCATGGTTTAAAAGGCGATTAGTATATCTAATCTAGGCCCTAATACCTAGGACAAAGGAAGGCTTATTCCAAACATGTTCTGATAGCTATTTGTTTCCATAACAAGAAAAGGACTAAGAAATCAAATTTACCCAAATGTATATTTGAGGTGAAAGGACTGGAACATGAAGAAGTTAAATTTGATCATGGATCACGAGCCCGTGCTACTTTCCATTGGATCAAAAGATAACTAGTTCTTCCATGTTTGTTATTCAATCAAATATATGGATTTATAATGCCATCAAAACATTACTTCTAAACCTTGAGTGTGTTACTAAGGATTAGTGCTGACATTTGCAAGAATGTGCAGTCACTAAAATGAAGTAAGAAGACTAAAACATGGAGAAGATAATTTGATCATGAATGCCAAGCCCTTGCTACATTCATAGGATTAAAAGACAACTTTTTCCAAAATGTGTAGTCGATGGTGTTATAATTTGAAATTGTTTATACTATGAAACTAGTATAGTAACAATAGTTCAAAGTTGATTCAAATATTTGAATAAGGTGTACTATTATGACTGGATCGTTCAGATTAATCACAATAGGTACTTATTCAAATACATCCAAAGGTTTGGGTGAAATGTATTTGTTGAATCATAGTCTTGGATACATAAATGAGAAATGAATTACCAAATATCCAGTTGGATTGTATTTTGGATATCATTTGGCCTCAAGTCTAATGATAAATGCAAATCTTGTTTATCAAGATAGATGATGAAAATCACTGGGTGATGTGAGTATCTGTTGGAATTAGTTCACTCTAATAGACCGTTCAGATTAACCATGATACATGGTAAGACCAACTTTGTATGAATGTGAGTCTGGAACCTTTCAGGTGTTCAGAGCTCTCATAAAGTGAAGTTGAGAATCAATTGGGCAATAGGATGAGACACTCATAGTAAGAATCTCAGTCCAAACTTTATCGATCATCTAAGTAATTTTGAAAGAGTTTCATGATCTGTCTCCTCCCAACACACTGCCAAAGTGTTAGTTGGATAGAGAAACAAATCGTTCATTGATTTTGTACTAGATGAGTCGCACTGTGTTTGCTGACAATTCGTGGATTGTACCATGAATAGTGTTACAAGAAGTCCTTTGGTCTTGTGCCAACTAAGTAGGTTCTTGAAACACTCTATGGTATGTGAAGTGGGATTCTATCCTCACTGCCATATATGGAAGTCTACGATTATGAGGCTTACGCTCGTCGTGAAGCGCTCGACAATCTAGGACTTTGATTAAAGATGTGTTATCTCGTTGGAGAGCCCATCAAGAATTTTGGATAAATGTTTAACAACCTTCTGAGAACAAAGTGTATGTTGTTCAAAGGGCAGTCTTCCAACAGAGGGAGCTGATTTCCAAAAGGGCTAGTGGGAGCCACATTGATCTTGATAAGATTCAAGAGTCAACCAACGAAGAGCCTAAAGTTGGACATAACATTCAATTTGGAATTAAAAGAGCTATTAAGGAAACTGACATATTTCCATTTTTCCTTATAGATCTGATAGAAGACGTCATGGACCTAGTTATATAAGAGTTTATATTGCTAAGGTATTTGAGTCACTGGTAGATAGCAATCAGAGTGTACCAACTATCGGAAGTTATGGAGGCCCTAAAGGCTACAACATGGAAGGAGGAATTGGAAAGCGAGATTCAATCCATGTATGTTGTAATTTGGTAGATCAAGCACTTGACCTTATCCCTTAAGTGCAAGTGGATCTTCAAGTAGAGACAATCATGGATAGGAACAAACACATAATTAAACCAAGATAGGTTTTGAAGGATGTGTAAGCTTAACAAGTTCATTTATGGATCGAAATAAGCATCTCGCAGGATGGATCATTATTTCAATGAGAAAGTTCAAAGAGTTTGAATTTCAAGAAATAAAGATAAGCCATATATATGTCAAAGCTAGTGGGAGTAATTGGATTCTTTGTTTCAATGAGAATATTCGAAGAGTTTGAATTTCAAGAAACATAGATAAGCCATATATATGTCAGTGCTAGTGGGAGCACTGTAGTCATCCTTGTATTGTACATAGATAATGTACGATTCATAGGAAATTATATTCTAACTTAGCAAGTGTAAAAGCTTGGCTTGGTATGAGAATTGTTTCTCTATGATATACATGGGAGATACAACACACATACATAATAAGGATCTATGGAGATATATCTAAGTGATTCATTGGATTAAGGCAAAGTATATTGAATGTTGAGGAAACTCGACATGCAGAACTCAAAAAGGAGTTTAGGCTGGCATGACATTGAGCAATGCTAATGTCCTAGTTCTACTATTGAGCTAAATCAAATGAGTCGTGTCCCACATGCTTCTGCTATGGGATCGATCATAAATGCCATGACATGTACTAGATCTAATGACTCGTATGCCTTGAGCATGACAAGTTTGATTAGATCAATTTGGCAATAATCAATGAATCAAGATCAAGAATATTCTTAAGTGTCCTTGGAGGACAGAAGAGATGATCTTGATAGTATGGAATAGATCATTGTAAGAGTTACATTGATGCTAAGTTCCGCACTAATAAAGGCAATTCCGTTCGCAGTCAGAATTCGTGCTTTTACTGAATGGTGATATATTAGCTTGAAAGAGTACCAGGTAATACACCATAGTGGATTCAACAAACTTAGAGTATATTGCGGTTGGTTAAATTGCAAACAAAAAAATGTGACTAAAAGAAATTCATTAGTGACATCTTTGTTGAAATTCAATCATTGATGGTCCTTATGAAGTTTCTTGTGACTTTGGGTGAACTTACCTCGAGTATGGATCCCAAGTCACACGAGCTCACATGAAACAGACTCAGTAAGTACCAACACATTTGATAGTGAGTCAAATGTAAAGACATCATAGTCAATATGTCATATCGAAAGATAATCTTGTCGATCCATTCCTAAGCCGATGTCATTGACCAAGTCTGACAGTCAGACAAAGTCGAGAGGCATTAGATTTGCAAGTGAATTGGCTTAAAAAACTCTTAGTTTGGTTTGTTTTAAAACTCGAGAACTTTAAGCGGTATACGTTTTCATTTGATTTGGCGATTATTAAGTGGTGATCTTAATATATGATGGAGTTCGGTCATTTCAATTAGCTTATCACTGCGTTCTCACTTTTGCATGTTTGGAACCCACTTCCTGAGTATTAATTTACTCAAACGTCCACAGTCGGTCATACTCTTGGAAGTAAGTAGTGATTCAAGACTGTCATGAGTATTGGTGGATTGTCCATATTGATTAGACATAGCATAGTGATTGCGCTAACACTCATGAGTGCTTAATAGAGATTTAAGTATTGGACCAACCCACGCTTAGAGATTACTTCATGGATTCAGTCACAAGTAATTCTAAGACGATAATATCTTCTATTCGTCAAACCTAGATACATGTGGGGTTTTGCTCTATGATTCTGTTATGCATTGGTCTACTCCAACGCTAACCGTAACTGGTAGTTATAAAGGGTATGTCCATGTGTGACATGATGAAATAGAAAAAAACTATGTAGTCGAAGTTTATTCGTTCCTTCTGCCTCAATAGGAGAAGCGATATCTATGGGCCCCTCGATGATTTGGTGCTGACATCCAAAGTGCTTGGCCGAGCCCTGACTGGAATTGATGTGTTCGATTTAGTAGTCAGATGTAGTCGTCACAAATCTATATCGGGAAACATAATTTTGAATTCTGAGATTGACCATTATCCATGTCTCGAATTCATACAGATATCATAGAATGAATGGATAGTTGATCACTTATCTAAGGGCTGAATCTTGATTAGATCAAGAGTTCGGTAGTTGCATTGGATGGCTAACTCTCTGTTGATTATTGAGAAATATTGGTCCTCATATAGTTGATGACTTGTCCAAGTGGGAGACTATTGGAATAGTGTCCAAGGTCATTAACTATTGGTCATATTTCTAATAATAGCAGGGTCCTTTTGGGTTGCCCTCAAGACCCAAATTGAGTAGAATAAATAAAGGAGAAATTGGTTTATTAATTATTATGGTTAATAATTAATTAGAAACTAATTGGAAATATATTTTGGAAATATATATTGGAAATTAATTAACAGTTTAATTAATTAAAGGGTTGAATGTTCATTAATCGATAGTTGGTTAATCAGGAATGTTCCAGAACCTTATTGGATTAGGGTTGGATGAAAATCACTCCATCCCACATGAGAAAGGAGTGAAATTTCGTGGTTAGGCCTCCATCCCACATGGGAAGGAGTACTAAACCTAAGGAGGCATCCAAGGCTATAAATAGGGCCTTAGGGATTTCATTCCTCCTTGCACCTTGGCTTGAAGTTTCGCCAACCCTTCTTCCTCCCCCTCTTAGGGACGATTTCTAACCCCTTTGGGTTTGTGAAATTGACCCTTCTCCTAGTTATTTTATTCCACTCTTTGGTTTCATTGGGTGTGATACCATTAGAGGGATTCTGGTTTGGATCCTTTCATCCAAGCAACCTCATGGAGGTTCAAGATCTCAAGCATGGAGATCAAGGGCTACATAAGAGGTATGTTTTCTTACTTATGTTTTAGTTTTCTAGGGTTGATGTAATTAGCGTCAAGCCATAGATCTATAGGATGCATGTACACTAAGGTATATCGTTGTTTCGATTTTTCCGCTGCCTAGTTTTAGAGTGTATTTGATGCATAGAAAACCCAACAGTTCCTTGGATACATGGTAACTAAAAGAGGAATACAAGAAAGTCTAGAGCAAATAAAGTCCATCATTGATTTAAGATCCCCATCCTCAACAAAGGATATTCAAAGACTAATGGGAAGAGTAGCAGCTATAAACAGGTTCATCATAAGACCCTCAGAGAGGTGTAAACCTTTCTATGACATCTTGAAAAAGAAAAAAAGTTTGAACGGACTAAAGAGAACGAAGATGCTTTTCAGGAACTCAAAAATTATTTAAGTTCAACACCCTGGTTGGTGAAACCATTATATGGGGAACCGCTGCTTTGTCACCAACATCCTGAATGGCGAATATTAGACCTGAAACATCCACATAGAATCAATAAGCAATAATTTTAGGAAAGTCATTTTCCTCTCCTTCATCATCGAGGGCATTAACCATATGATGATCAGGTTTGGAATATAATTTAACCTTCCTATTAGTGTTGTCAGAGGAATTCGGCGTGTTGACCCTCTTTTGTATTTCTTTGTCTTCATCTAATCTGATGAACCTTAGTGCTCTGCTTCTAAATTCATCCATTCGTTTGCATGGAGTCATTACAAGGCCTTCGTAGAATGGAGAATCCTTCTTTAAACCCATCTTAAAGGCCTCCACGGCAGTGGACAAGTCTATGTTTGGTATGTTTAGAGCTTCCCTGCCAAACCTCACTTGAAAGTCCCTTAAGGATTCTTTGGGATCCTGGACCACCCGGTAGAGATCACTACTGATCCTTTCAAATATTCTGTTATAAGAAAATTTATTATTGAAAAGATTAACTAAATGAGCAAAAGAGGTAATAGAATAGGAGGAAGATTAAGAATCCATTTTAAGGCTGATCCTATAAGTGTCGATCCAAAGCCTTTACATAAACATGCTTCTATTAAGTGTGGCGGAATGGGAATGATCTCAATTCTCTCCCTATGTTATGCGATAGTTTTCTTCAAGATTCGTGGTTCCATTGTAAGGCTTCATACTAGGAGTTTGGAAGCGCTTAGGAACTTCGATATCAGATATTGAGGGGATAAATCTTGATATCCTGAGACTGGTGGGGGATGCTTCTGGTATAGGTTAGACCACAGTACACTTGGTATCATCTGTCTTAGTTGTTAGAGTTCTTTGTCCATAATTAGACTTAATTCTGCATCAAGATCCGTAGAGTTAGTATTAACAGGTTTACTCTTAAAGAAGTTACCGGTATTTCTATTATTATACGCATTGAATGTCTCATCAGGAGCTTGGATGTTTGGGATTGCTTTCCATGTTGGGGCATTAACGGATGTTTGAGTTGTCGATTTGGCATTTCCCTAGGAATCTTGTGCTTTCGAAATTCAAGATCCTCGGTTTCAAGATTGAGGGTGTCGCCTCCCGAGGTTTACGAATCTCTGCCCTTATCCTTTCCACATCTGTAAGTAGTGTTCTGTTGTCTTCCTATTGCTGAACCACTTGCTATGTCAACGCCCTCAACATGGAGAAGAGTTCGTTATTAGAGACCGAGGTAGGGGATCCTATAGTAACTAGAGGAGAGTTCTTCTTTGGTACATCAGATGTTTTCCTTTGACCAGTTAGTCCACTTGGAGGAGGTGGAAGATTTTTCGGAGGAACAGAAGGAACAGAGCAAGAAGAAAGGGTTGGTTATGAAGACATGATTTTTGAGGATTATGAACACCACGACCCCACGGTGGGCACCAAATTGTTTTGGTCGAAAAATCAATCTAATGAATACCAACAAAGGTGAATGAGAGGTTGTGTTTTTTTTTGTTGAAGTGATTATCGAAATTAGAGTAAAATTGCACAAGTGGTTTATAAGGAAATCCCTTCATCCTTCCTAGGATCTCCGGCGCAAAACCTTGGGATGTGATAATGATCACCTGCCTTGTTTAATTGTATTGATTGAAATATGAATTACAGAAAAATGGATGTATCTAAACGAGTACAAGTATTGCAGTAGGTCTAGTTATGTGTATTGTGCGAAGTACATCTGTATTTATAGTCTAGTCTATGTAACCATAAATCTGATATTTCCGGGATCCTCACGAACAAAAAATAAACACATTAGCTTGACTTGGTATTTCCGGGTCTTCTTCCTGGTAAAAGTGTATTTCTTCGTTAAGAACTAGTGTTATGTTTACTATTTCTGCACATGTGTGAAAAAGAATACAAATGTCTCCGTTAAAATTTATAGGAAATAATAAGAATGATAATGGTCAGGATCCTGAGATATGTTCGAGATCCTGAGAGTTCTTAAATATCCGGGATCCTGAATAGTGTTGAGGATCTTCTCCCTAACTAACTAAGTATATATATATATATATATATATATATATATATATATATATATATATATATATATAGAGAGAGAGAGAGAGAGAGAGATAGGTTCAAATGTGTATGACATATATTGTGTAGACGTGTGTGGATAATGTTATAAAGCTTTTTGTACAAATCAAATATGCATAAGTAATCATTAATACTTGCCAAAAATATGAAGACGTAAATAAGGAAAATTATTAATAAATTTAATTTGTAGCAAAATAACAATTTCAAAATAGTGAATACATGTAAATGAATTAATTTATATATAGGCAATATAAATATAAGTTCTAAAAATAATTTTTTTTATTTAAAAGTGGTAATTTTTTTATTACTTAATAACTAATAATAAAAGTTAATAATTATTTTTCCGTAACAAACTATTTACCAAAAGAGCAATTCGTCACCGCTGTTTTGCGCGGGCATACATCTAGTATATATATATATATATATATATATATATATATATATATATATGGTGAGGTACAATGTGAATCCGAAAAATATTTTTTACATTCACAATGTTAATATATTAATTTAGATATTTTTAGATTTTTTTTTCGATAAAGAATAAGGTCTAGAAATTGAAAAAAAGATTTGGGCCCATGAAGAACCAATAATTATGGTTACCTATTCAACTGTTCATATATATATATATATATATATATATATATATATATATATATATATATATATATATATTCTGATGAATATTTTAATAATAAAATAATTCCCATCCTGTTGAATGTAAGTGGTTAATTGATGTTTTGTGAATAGGTGGTCCTTATGACCACATTCTTCGTAGAGTAAGAAAGTAGATTCATCGCTCGTTGGTTGTCTTAGCTTATTATTTAAAAGAATTTGGGATATTTTTATATAAAGATATTTGCATGTTTATTTTTTAATGAAGTAAGAAGACAGATACAACATCAACGGGTAAAGTGGGTCAGCTTTATTCTGCAAGTCCTTTTTGTGAGAATAGCGAAAGTTTGTTAGCATTGAGATATAATAATTGAATGCATGAGTAATAATTTATGAACATTTTGTTGGGTTGTGGGTAGCTTAAATTGGCATTATTTGGAAGATGGGGTATGGGTCTTATTAGAATACACCAAGATTTTCATCTAACAAATTGCCTGGAGAAAATATGTCCTCGTGCACCACAATCGATCTTACCTATAAATTACAGGTTCGAATACATAAGCAGAGTAAATAATTATTACAGATAATGTGTTTCCAAATGTATATGTGTATATATTTTGGGAGAGAGGGTGGGAGCATGGTGTTAGAGATAATATGTTTCCAAATGGGATATAGACAATTGTTAATTTTTAAGAGGGGGAAACTTGGAAAAGGATGAACACAAAAGACATGTTATGCTTTTTAATTTTTAATTAATTTAAACCTGAAAGTCTATAATGATTATTATAATAAATATACTCTCAACAAATGTAAAAATATAAGTACAACTGTACAAGAAAATGCAATGAACTAAGTTGTATTTTTCTTTTTGCATAATATACAACAATTAACTGATAGCCCGTTTATAGAACAATTTATTTTAAATGGCTGAATTATTATTAAAAAAGTAATAAGATGTTATAAAAATTACAGCAAAGTTATAGCTATAGAAAAGTTTTGTAACGAAACAATTCAATTAACTTTGAACTTAACAATCCTATTAAACAAAAAAATGGAGTAACTATGTTGTCAAAGATGGCATCTTTTTTAGGCTTCTACATTCCAAAATGTAAAATATTCAAATAAGACCAAATCACGCATCTTTTTTAGGCTTTTACAATCCAAAATGTAAAATATTCATTTAAGAGCAAATCACCCAGCTAGAGGTTAAAATGACCACAACCAAACACTCATGTTGCACCGTGCCATGAGGCCCCAAATGGAAGACGTTGTGTGGAAAGTAATGAACAAATGGTTTTGCGACTAAATATGAAAATAATAGTTCGGACATGGTAAAAAACATCCATATAAACGCCTCTTTTGTCGAGGTTCACTCTATTCGGTAGATGTTCCGTAAAAAATATATCCATCCAAAGTTAACTTTAATTATAACCACTTGTTCCAAGTATTAGCTTCCTCCCCGACCACCACATCAATGAATCTCATAGATGATTACACCCTAAAAAAACCTGACGAATCAAGATGCCAGTACTATCTTTCTAGTGAATTGCTCAACCAAATCGACTCCATCAACATGCAGAGTTCCTCGACGAATCCAGATCCCAATACTATCTTTCGTGGTTAGTCCCTCACCAACAACGTTCATCACCGACACCACCACGATTAACTTCCGGTAGCCACCACCATTAACCTCCGACCAAAATAAAAAAATCTCCACTTTCTTTAAAAACCAATATCATTTCTTTTCAACTTAAACCCCTTTTTGAAACATCATTGAAACAAAAATCGATACTCGTATTCTTCAATAGAAAACCAATTCCAACATTTGAAATCGAAAATCCAGATCCTACATTATCTTTGAAGAGATGCAGCTTAATCACCCATCGAAAAATTGAAAATCAATTCATCTGCTTCGAAAATCAATGCATCCAAATAATCATTCACCATTCTCCAAACCTTCACGAACTAAACCAACAACAAGACTAACCATCCTCACCATCAAATTTAAACAAAAATCTATAACCTATTTTCGATCCAACCTTCCTTCGATGAATCTGCAGTTGTAACACCCCAAAATTTTCAAACTTTAAAACGTTATGGTTTAAAAAAATATATATTCAGGAATTAACCTGCATTTAACAAAAACTATTTACATATAAAACATTGGGTGTTACTATTAAACATCAATGCAACCATAACAAGCAAAAACGAATTACATCAATAACATGAATAGAAAAATTGACAAATTCCACTTCATTCTCTATCTCATAACTTCTAACTTCCATCTATCATATTTTCTCTTTATGTATAACATGGGATACATGAGATTAAAAAAATACATAACAGAAAAATGTATCGTGAGATACATGGGTTTGCGACCTAAGACTTTTATCATATTTTTATCAAAAACATTTAAAATCATTTTCATGAAAATCATTTAACACATTCTTTCTTCATAAACGTTCTTTGCTTTGAAAAACATGTTTGCCTTCAAGGCAGACTATCAAAACATTCTATCCAAAAGCACACTTTCATTTCAAAATGTTTCATATATCAAAGCATTAGTATTTCATTATTCTAAAATTTTGCCATGTACCCCAAACTGGGAAAATTTCCAACACGTACTCACCTCAATCACAAGGCTATGTAGTCCTCATCTAGTTCCTTTCCTTAGGACAACACTCTCAAACACCACCTATATAACAAGTACGTGAAAGTCAATAAACTCACCAAAATATCCCTCAATAGTTCCATTACTAAATTTTATTGCTTCAAACTATTCATTATGTAAAAATATTAATGTAGGCGAAAATTGTACGTAAATCTGAGTCCGTATGCAAAAGTTATGAGGAAAATAGTAAAGTCTATATTTTGGTCAAGTTAGGCACTTTGATCCTTGCACGCAGGTCGCGTGACTGACCATGCGGGGCACATCCCGAAATAGCCCAAACACACCCAAAAACTCACTTTTTAAGGCTTACACTTGCTTGGATGGTTTGTCTTTTAGGTAACCATTTGTAACTCTTTTTACGGTTTTGAAGCACTACTAGAGGACGTTTTATCATGTCAAAACATTCAACTCAATTTATTAAGTCCTCAATCAAAATGCTATGTTCATAATGCTTACAAACACTCAAATGAAAGCGTTAAGAGATCAAGTTTCTCAAAAACACTCATTAACCAATATGAATTATTCCCAAATCATTTAATATTTCATTTCGTGTTGTCAAGTAAATAAAACCACAACCAATATCAACCTAATGTAATTTTGGATTCCTCAATTCTATTCCATGTTCCCAAATTACCCTTGGGCCAAAACAATCACAAGAGTTAAAACTTCACTAACATTACTTCATGTAAGTAATGATTTAAGAATGTCATGGAGCATTAGTAGATTGTTCATAGTGATTGGACATAGCATGGAGATTGTTGTTATACTCACGAGTTCTTAAATGGAGATTTTAAGTATTGGTTAAACTCACGCTTAGAGATTATTGCATTGATTTAATCAAGTGTAATTATAAGACAATAATATGTTCTTTTCTTCAAGCAGAGGTATATTAGTTATAGTTTGCAAGTCTGTTATGTATTGGTTTTACATCAACACATCTATAACTGGATGTTATAAAATGTGATTCCATGTATGGCATAATGAGTAAAGGTTGTGATTATATAGACAAAGTTTATTCGTTCTTTTTGCATATTAAATAAAAGATATATCTTTGATCCCCTCGATGATTTGATGTTGACATTCATGTTCTAGGCCTAGCCCACACTAAATTGATGTGTTTAACTAGTAGTATGAATTTAGTCATCATAAATCGGAAATCAGGAAACAAAATCTTGGACCATGAGATTGATTTGTATCCATGTCTCTAACGGGTTTTCTAGGTTACAAAAAATAATAATTGGACAATGGATTTTAATCATAAACACTTATGGGCACACACAACCAAGAACTCTTCGCATTTTCTCGATTATAACAACATATTTTATGAAACAATGTCTACCCAATTAAAATCGAAATTTACTTAGGTTAGAATCATACCTTTAGCAACAAACAATTGATGTAAGAAACTTTTGTGTAGATATCCTTGGAAAGATTAGCTCCAATACTGTGGTAGCCCCTAATGTGTCAAACCCAAAACGCTAGGAAACCCTAGGATCAATATTTAGGAGAGGGGGAGAGGGAGAAATTTGATTTCTGATTGTGTAGGGATGAGGGATCAGTTTTTGCAACGGTTATGACCATTTATATAACTGCCAAATAACCCTGAAACCCTTGATTTGGATATTAAACTAATATTAATTTAATCTGATTCAAATACAGTTTCCTTGTCTAATTCTGGAGGCTTCCCGAATCCTTCTGGACACTCCTTGAAACTATACATAGTAAGGAAGGATATAGAATTTCCTTCCTTGCTCAACTATTGAACATTTGCAATTCAACCCTTGTATCCTTAATTAATTCTAATTAACCAAATATTAATTAATCCTGATTAATTCTTAACTAATTATTAAACTTTTCTAATTAATATATTAATCCTATAATATATTAATAAATCATTTTATTTCTTTCTTAATATCAATCCCAGCCATTTCCTGGTTATGAGGGCAACCCAAAAAGGATTTTACTTTTATTTACTAAGATTATACCAATTTAGTTAAGACCTTAGACACTTAATTCAACAGTCTCGTGTCCAAATGATATCTTGCAGAATGAAGGAATATTTTATCATTTATCTAAGGGCTAACATTTAATTGAATCAGAGTTTGGTTGTGGCTATGGAAAGCATGCTTTTCTAGTTATTCAACGTCTATATTTGCAATTGTAGTTAATGACTTGACTGTGACAACCCGAAAGATATTCCGTTAACATAACCCATGCCGTTAATAAAATTTATTTTATTAACGGGTTTTTCCATTCACTTTCAAATTAAATAATTCATTTAGAATTATTATTATTATTTCCTATGTATTGAAACGAAATATTTATTTGAGTGAAAACACTCTAAATAATCTTTTGAAAATTTCTAGACTACGACTAATACGGGTAATGGTCATTTACCCGGGTAAAATATTAAGCTCCGTTTAATGTCCGTATTGGGTGTATTCCCACCGGGTCACCAACTCTAGACACATAAAAGGGTGGAGTGACCACCATTTGAGATTTTCCCACACTTCAACTTTCTCTCTCTACTCTCTCTCTAGAAATCGAACTCTCTCAAGAATCTTCACTTTCAAGCTCCAAATTGGTAAGTGATCCTTCCTAACTAGTTGCTTATCCTAACATGCATGCAAATCCACGTCTTAAACTCTCAAATGCATCAAAAACTCGTGTTTACGGTTTGGGGAGCCTCCCAAAAACCGTAAACTCCTTCAATGGGGGGTTTTTGAAGCCCCAAAACCCTTCCAAACCTCTTCTAATGCTTAGATCCTTACATGCATGGAGTTAGAACCACAAGATCATGAATTTTTGGCCATGAACATGAGTTTACGGTCCTTGAATGTTCAAGAACCGTAAACACCCTTTCATGGGGTTTTGATGCTCCTTAACCCTTCCAATGCATGTCTAATGGCCTTGAAACTTGCTTGGATGATCTTAGAACCCTAAAACATGTCCAAATGAGCATAAACTTGAGTTTACGGTTTGGGAACATCTCCCAAAACCGTAAACACCTTCCAAGGGTGTTTTAATGCTCCAAACACTTTGCATGGCTTGTATTTGAGTCTAGAACTTGCATGAATGGCCTACAAACCACCAAAACACATGGAAAATGGACAAACATGGACAAGGGTGGGTTTACGGCCGTAAACCCATGAGTTTACGACCGTAAACTCCCCAAGGGTGGTCCAAGGACCGTAAACCCATGAGTTTACGACCGTAAACTCCCCAGGGGTGGTCCAAGAACCGTAAACCCTGATTCCTAGTTCATTTCATGTCCCGATCACTTCCTAAGCCCTTGAATCAACCCTAGATCCTTCCTATGTGCAAGATGAGGCCTTGGATCACTCAAACCACCACACCCATGAGTTTACGGCCGTAAACTCATGGGGGATATGGTCTAGAAACCGTAAACTCCCCAAGGGTTTACACTTGAAGAATAAACCCTCCTAACTAGGTCATACACTCCCTAAATGCAACCCGTGTCGTTCCTAACACTTGGAATCAAGTGTTTTCTTGCATTGAGTGTGCCTACTTGTTTAATTAGTAGTATAATTACTAATTAGATACAATTGTGTATCACCTCATGTTACTTAGGACCCTGCGTGTGTTCAAGTCCTAAGTTGTCTTCTAGCATCCTACTCGACACATTCTCGTCAGGTGAGTTCATACCCCTACACCTTTTCCAAGTTTTTCATGTTTTCAGGGGGGGAATACAAGCAAAATCATAAAGGTTTTCATAACTTGAAAGAAACTGATGTAATTATACGACTCTCCGATGAACTTATGTTACTTTATCCCTCTTGTAATTGGCAGAGCATAAGGGATATTTTCTAAATATAATTACATAGTTTTCCTAAAACCGTATGGAACTTATCAAACCTTTCCAATCTAAACGGGAAAAACTTATCAAACTGTGCAAATTATTATGGGAATAATTTGGGGATCTTTACCACTTGTTATACGAATTTCGATTTCACGCAAAGTCAAAAATATAAACTATGTCTGATTTAGTTTATCTATGTCTAATCTAGAGTATCATGCTAAATAATTATGTTGTATTTAATTATTTATACTCTACTATGTTCCAAACTAATTCGAAACTCGAAAACGATTGAATCATCTGAAAATCTGTAAATACTAGCTTGTGAGACTTATCTTCGTTATATCCTTCGGGATACCAATAAATCCTCACCGGAAGTATAACCAGAGTCTCCTGGAGGGAGAACGTGAAATTTGTGGATAGATCTATTCGGGTCTGACAATCCCACACCTAAACTGTTAGCTACAGTTAGGCGGGCACGCCTGGGGTGACAAATTTTTTAAATCGAACGACGCCTGAAGAACGTCAAGGAGGTCACGGGTCATATCAGTATGGTTATACGGCTCACAATACGTATTTAACAAACCAACTTGGTTACGGATTTTCCTTACTTTATTTCAACTATAGTTTTATGTATTAAAACTACCTACTTTCGTACTGGATGGTATTCCAGGGATCTAATCTAATAGTTTTATGTATTAAAACTACCTACTTTCTTACTGGATGGTATTCCAGGGATCTAATCTAATAGTTTTATGTATTAAAACTACCTACTTTTGTACTGGATGGTATTCCAGGGATCTAATATATAGTTTTATGTATTAAAACTACCTACTTTCGTACTGGATAGTAATTCCAGGGTCATAACTTATGGTTTTCATATCCTATTCAAATTAACTCACATATAAGAAAATATGGGATTTTCTTGGATATCAACTGTTCATGAAACTAAAGGAAACTGAATCTTTTCCAGAAAACAAACCGCTTATGAACTCACCAGCTTTTTGGCTGATATTTTAAAACTGCTTGTATTCTCAGGGCATCCATAGATAGGTACTCCCACTAACTTTTGGAGAAGACGGAGCATATAGAAGACTCGTCTTCACTTTTGTTCTAACGAATGTATCTAAGAAAACTTGTAGTACTTTATTTTCAAACAAATGTAAAACTTTCTCATGTAATGTAATGGTTGTGTTTACTATGCTTGCTATGTACATTGGTTGTGATACTCTACATGACGTCACTCCGCCCCGGAACGTTTCCGCCATCGGTTTCGGGGTGTGACATTGACCAAGTTAGATACTGTTGGAAAAGGTGTACAATGTCATAACTAAATTGGACATGGAGATAATTAAATTGGTATAACTTTATGGAATAAAAGTAAAGTCATTTTTAGATTTGCCTCAATAACTAGAAATGGCTAGAAATGACTTTAGGAGAAAAATAAAATGATTTGTTAATTTATAATATGATTAATAAATTAATTGGAAATAGTTGGATTTATTTAATTAATTATTAATCAAAATTAATATGAAATTAATTTGGGATTAATTGGAATTAATTAAAGGTGCAAGAGATAAATTTTGAATTGCTCATAATTGAACAAGGAAGACGATTCTAGATCCTTCTTCACAAAAGAAGACTTTAAGGAAGTGTAGAAAGGTTTTAGATTTGACCTAATAGTTGAAATGGAATTGATTTAAACCGAGATTAAATCTGATTATTTAATTGTTCACATCTAGATTTATCTGCAAGCTACCGTAATTATAAATACCCCTTAAGCTACAAATTTCGTTGATAGCCTTACGAGGAAAATGAAATCAGAACTTCATTTTGTATCCTCTCTTTATATTTATAGGGTTCTAACGTATTGGATGTGAGCCATTAGATACATTCACACTATTAGATGTTAGATTTCCTTGAGCTATTTGAATATACTAGAAGCTATGTTTTCTAATCTTGTAATTTCAATTATACCTATATTAGATTAGTTTTTCATAGAATATTTATATAATGAGAAAATGCCATAGAGCCTTAGGTTTCATGTACCCATAATTTGTTTTATGTGAATTCCACCATGCAAATATGTTTTAATGTAACCTAGACATCCCATCATTACCGCGACACGGTTTCACTGTTCAATAAACAGGTTTAAACCTGTTAAGGGTTCACTCTCGATCATTTTTCTTTCCTAATTTGAGAGAGAGCGTATTATTGGCAATTTTGAAACCTAATAAGGTGCCAAGAAGAGCCATATATGGTAGATTGCAAGGATTATCATCCTTTCCCCATTAAGGTAATGATTTCTCCCTTAAATAAAGCTTTGAGCTTTAATGTTTAAATAATTAGATTGACTATAATGGTTGAATTGGCCAGCCTATGTCTTGGGTATGATGTTAATAAGAGTGTTTAAAAGTTTTAATCAAGCTTTGGAAGAGATTCCCAAAGTGAAATCCATCCATGGTGACTTAGGGTTTCAAACCCTAACTAAAGAGAGGTGAAATGATGCAATTGATTACAATGTAATGGATTAGGTAGTATGGGATGCTTAATTCATTGGGTGTAATATATTTAGAGGTGAAAATGAGATGTTAGATATATGATCAACTGAATGATCATTTTAAGATAGGTATTGATTAAGCTCTTAACAGGCCAAGACAAGTTCTAAGGAACTTGATATTTTGTATGAATTGGCCTTGAGCAAAGAATTAGGATCAACATGCATCAATTGAAGAATAGAAGCCAAGGGAGTTGGCCTTCACTAACTAAAATAGTGAGTTATAATTCACTCTTTCACTAGATTATGTATTAATGTGTATCATACATGTTTATATGTGTTTAAGTTATTATGTAGGCATATTTAAATGCTATTGGATGATTCCGTCCTCGGAATCATACATCAGAAAACAAATGCGGATAACGACTCATCATGTCTCTTTCTGTTTCCCAGGTGAGATTTGACCATCTTGCGTCGCAACTTCTTAGTCTTACGGTCAACGATTGCCTCCGATTCTTCAATAAACCTCTTGCTTTTATCCAAACTTAATTCAGAAATTGGAATTATGTCGGGAACATCTCCCGTGAACTTCCTCAAATAACACACGTGGAAAGTGTTATGAATACCATCTAGTTCTTCTGGTAGTTCTAGCTTGTAAGCTTGGTTCCCAATCTTCTGAAGAACTTTAAACGGTCCAATAAACCTTGGACTCAACTTTCCACTTTTACCAAATCTTAAAAGTCCCTTCCACGGCGAGACTTTAAGTAAAACCGAATCTCCAACTTCGAATGTTATCGATTGTCTTTTCTTGTCAGCATAGCTCTTTTGACGATCCTGAGCTGCTAACATCCTTTCCCTAATCACTTTCAGCTTTTCAGCAGTCTGATGGACTATATCGGGTCTCGTAAACTGCTTTTCCCCAGCTTCAAGCCAACATGACGGCATTCGACACTTTTGTCCATACAAAGCGTGATAAGGTGCCATCTTGATGCTCGAGTGAAAACTATTATTGTAGGAAAATTCTACCAAAGGTAAATGTTCATCCTAATTATCTTGTAATTCTAGGGTACATGCTCATAGTATATCCTCTAATGTTTGAATCGTTCGTTCGCTCTGCCCATCGGTTTGCAGATGGAAGTTGTACTTAAACACAATTTCGTACCCAATTCCTCTTGTAGACTTCTCCAAAACCTCGACGTGAAACGACTATCACGATATGATACAATCGTTAAAGGAACATCGTGAAGTCTCACTATCTCCTTCACATAGGCATTTGCAAGTTTATCCATAGACCATTTTTCGTTGGCTGCTATGAACTGTTCAATTTTAGTACAACGATCAACGACCACCCAAATCATGTCGTGACCGCTCTTCGTTCTGGGCAGTTTAGTTACAAAATCCATGGTGATGTCTTCCCATTTACCCATGGGTACAGGTAAAGGTTCTAAACTCCCATATGGTTTCTGATGTTGTGTCTTAACCCTCGCTCATGTCACACACTCGGCCACATACTTTGCAACATCGAGCTTCATCGTCAGCCACCAGTAGTAGGGTTTCAAATGCTTATACATTTCTGTGCTGCCGGGATGAATCGAGTACATGGTCTTGTGAGCTTCTTCCATCAGAAGATCTCTTATTCCTCCCGTCTTAGGTACCCAAATCCTATCTTGGAATACCTTCAGTCCTTGACCGTTTGTATCAAACACTAACGTTTTGACCAAACGTTCTTCCTTTCGGTCATTTTTCTCTAAAGCTTCTTCCTGAAGTTTCTTGATACTTTCTATAATCGTTGAGACAACTTCGATTCTTAATGATCTTGGCCTTTTTCTTTTCAAGGCTCACTTTTTCTGCTTAAAGCATCAGCTACAACATTTGCTTTACCAGGGTGGTAAAGTATTTCACAGTCGTAATCCTTAAGCAACTCTAGCCAGCGTCGTTGTCTCATATTCAATTCCTTCTGAATAAAGAGATATTGAAGACTCTTATGATCAGTGAAAAGTTTGCACTTTGTGCCATAAAGATAATGCTTCCATATCTTTAGGGCGAATACTACCGCTGCCAACTCCAGTTCATGAGTGGGGTAGTTCTTTTCATGTTATTTCAATTGTCTCGATGCATATGCTATCACCTTATCCCTTTGGGTCAGAACACAACCTAACCCAAGTCCAGATGCATCGTTGTAAACTACGAAGTCTTCAACTCCTTCAGGTAAAGAAAGAATCGGTGCTTTAAACAATTTTTTCTTTAACTTCTCAAAAGCTTCCTTATGCTTCTCACTCCAAGTATAAGTAGCTCCCTTGTGGGTCAAAGCTGTCAATGGAGCAGATATCGAAGAAAAGCCTTGGATAAATCTTCGGTAATATCCGACTAATCCCAGAAAGCTTCGAATCTCCATGGGACTTTTTGGTTGTTCCCACTTCATCACAACTTCAATCTTCGCTGGCTCAACCATGATCCCTTCTTGGTTAACCACATGACCCAAAAATTGGACTTCTTGAATGCAAAAATCACATTTGGAGAACTTTGCATACAACTTCTCCTTTTTCAGAACTTCTAACACTTCTCGCAGATGCTTGTCATGATCCTGCTTGCTTTTTGAATAAATCAAAATATCATCTATGAACACTATCAAAGATTTATCAAGGAATGGTTTACAAACCCTGTTCATTAAATCCATGAATACTGCTGGAGCATTGGTTAGTCCAAACGACATAATCAAGAACTCATAGTGTCCATATCTTGTTCTGAATGCAGTCTTCTTAATATCCTGCTCTCTTACCTTTAGTTGATGATATCCTGACCTAAGATCGATCTTCGAGAAATAGCTCGAACCTTGCAGTTGATCGAACAGGTCATCAATCCTTGGGAACGGGTACTTGTTCTTTATTGTTGCCTTGTTCAGCTCTCTGTAATCTATTCACATTCTCATTCTCCCGTCTTTCTTCTTTATGAATAACACCGGAGCTCCCCAGGGTGATGAACTAGGTCTAATGAAACCATTGTCCAACAACTCCTGAAGTTGCGTCATAAGCTCCTTCATCTCCATCAGTGCTAATCGATATGGTGCTTTCGCTATTGGTGTTGTTCCTGGTAACAAGTCTATTCTAAACTCCACTTGTCTATCAGGGGGAAATTCAGGAAGATTTTCGGGAAAAACTTCCGGATAGTCACTCACCACTGGTATACTTTGCATATCCTTTTTCTTCTTCTTAGCATCGATCACGAATGCCAAGTATGAGGTGCATCCTTTAGACAAACATTTTCTGGATTTCATTAGGGAAATGATTCTAGAATTCACTCTGCGCTTGTCTCCGTATACCATAAAGGACTCTTTTCCAGACGAGTTTACCCTCACTATCTTATTCTTGCACAATATCTCAGGATCATTGGCGCTAAGCCAATCCATCCCTAGAACGATGTCGAAACCATTCAACTCAATGGGTAACAGCTCCTTGTGGAATTCGTTTCCGTTTAAGTCGATGACAATATTCCTAATACAATCGCTAACAGGTATGAATTTGCCACTAGCAACTTATACAATTAGGGCATCATCAAGTTTTTCTAAAGGAAATGCTAGTCTTTCACCAAATTTATGTGATATAAATGAGTAATTCGCTCCGGAATCAAACAATAAATTGGCAGGGAATCCATTTACAAGAAAGGTACCTGAAGCGACATCCTTTGTATTGTTTGCGGCTTCCAATGTCATCTGGAAAGCTCTGCCTTTTGGCTTTGGTGGGAGATTGGGCTTCGCTACATCCTTCTTCTTCGGGCAACCCTTCAAAATGTTCCTTTCTTCGTGGCATCCATAGCACACCCTTTTGTTTGTTGCGCACTCGTTGGCGTAATGCCCAAGCTTTCCACATTTAAAACAAGTGACCTCTTCGCCACATTTTCCAACATGTTTCTTCTTACACTTGTCACACCACTTTGCTTCGGCTCCTCCTCCGAATTTCCTCAAACCAGACTTCGAAAACTTACTATTCTTGTTGGACCTCGAAGATCCATCAAACTTTCTTTTCTCACCAACCTCTGCTCTCTCCTGACCCCTTTCCTTTAACTGGGTTTCAATGTTTTTAGTTGCTCAGACTGCTGTCTTTAGAGTAACTACCATCTTCACCGTTGGGCCAAAGTCGGCTGGCAGTCCGTTTGCGAACCTCTCAATTTTTGAGAGTTCAATTGGCACTAAGTATGGAAATAACTTCATCTTTTCGGTAAACGCAGTAGCATAGTCGTCAATGCTCATTTTCCCTTTCTTCAAGTTCTGAAATTCATTGTTTAGATCTATCAGATCTATCTCTGAGCAGTACTGCATCTTTAACTGCTCCAAGAACATTTCCCAAGACATTTTCAGGGCTTCTCCATGTGGCATCGTGTCTGCCAATAGCTTCCACCAACTTAAAACTCCGATCTTCAGTTGTCTGACCGCAAAAACAGTTTTCTGCTTGTCGCTACAGTTGCAGCTTTCAAATACCATCTCCATTTCGGAGATCCAGTCCATAATCTCAACAGGTTTTGGACTTCAGGCAAGACTTGGCTGCTTGGCGCCCAAGAAATTCTTATACATACACCCATCTTTGTTGATTTTCCCCTCCGGGTCATTCCTTTCTGCCACTGGGGGTTCCGCTTGACCGACAGTCCTACTATCGTCCCCTTCTTCTGACTGTGTGTCATTCAGTTCAGGTTGTTCATCAGGTATTGAGGGTTCATCCCTATTATTCAATAATAATTGTCTCATCTCTTCCCTTTGTTCGGCAATCATAGCCCGAACCATGGCTTGTACTCCAGCCATTGTAATTGGTTCTGGTGCAGCTTCTACTATAGGCACCTGTTCCATCACTTGGGGTTGAGCTTGTTGATTTCTATTTGCATTTCCAGCTCCACTTCGGGTTCTTGCCATTTTAATCTATACACCAAATTAGGCGAATTTAGATCTTTATTCACGATAGACGTTTAAATCTTCAGTATCACTCCGAAACGTTTACATGCTAGTTCTAATATCGTAGTCGTACGCTTAGAATTTAGCAGATAAAAGTATTTTAGGCATCTTTCCTAAAATATACTAGTGCTCGTGTCTAAAATATGGTAGAGACTCATCTCACGATCATCACTTAGCATTCTAAGTTGAAGTCTAGAAATCCTACAAATTCCTAGTTCGCTTAAACTAATGCTCTGATACCAACTGTGACATCCCCAATTTCTCGGCCAGAAAAGACCGATTTAGTTTATGATTTTAAAATAAAATCAGAGTAATCTTCCAAAAAGTGTTGCGGAATTTGTCCCCAAAACAAAATATGATAAAAATTTATCAAAGCATTTCTTAAAGAAATGTATTTTCATTATATAAAAAAAAACCTCGGGATGTCATGATATGATATAGACCAAAAGCATAAACAGTACATTATAAGTCTTACAACAATTATTTACATTTACTGGCCTATAATCCAAAATCTCTCGTCATCATCCAACTATGCTTTGGTTCCACTACCTGTAATATAAAAAGCTGAGTGGGTCAGGCTTAGGAGCCTAGTGAGCATATAGGGTTTTCAACCCACAAATAATAATAAATTTTTTAATTTCATCAACCAATAATAAATTTATTAATTTTATCAACTAACAATAATCCTGATTACCCGTTCCCGTTATCCTCACTTTACGTCCCTAAACACCTATCATAAGGGACCTAGCCTAAGGATTTTCATCGGGCTGACAACACTGCTTTAGGGATTCCTCAGCAATTTATGTCAAATAAGGCAACCATGTGGGGGATGTAGTATACCGTTGAACACTAAGTTTACAAACACCTACAGGTTGCGAGCCTGCTAGCGTTCCACTAGAGTGTCTAAAAAGGTCAGTGGTCATCATCTATACTCCTCTAGATGACTGAAACAACAACAATATCGAGGCCTCTCATCATTTTAACACACATCAACTATTTCATCTACCCATGTTTTACCCAACATATTTGTAGATAAAAATACATATACAGTTTAAAACTGTTATAAAACATCTATTCAACACCCATATCAAATAAACAAACAATATAATTACACATAACACGTATTTTATAGAAAATACTTCATATCTATGTGTAAGATGAAAGTGAGTATACGCTCACCTGATAAGACGGCGGTTGGGCAGCACTTCGTCCCTTAAAATAATCTTTTTAAATGAAACCGGGATGTTTTCTCAAAAACCGGGCTTCACGCCGGCAGAGTTTCGTCTCGAAAAACTCCTTTCTCGGGATTTTCGGGCTCTCCCGGGCTTGCTTACGATGCTAGGATGATATTATAGGCTTGGGGGTATTTAGTGTAGGTAAAAAGAAAGTAGAAGGTGAAAAAGAGTAAATTTGGTAACCATTTTTGGGGCAGCCTCGCATCCTATTTATAGGAGACCGAAGCTCCTCATTACGTTGGGCGTAATTCCAGAGTACGCGGGGCGTACTGCCTCGTAGAGCTCTTCATTGGGCGTATGCCTTCGTACGCTGGGCATAGGAGTGGATCAGCTCGGATGCGTCAAGCCTACGACACGTGGCCATCATGCGAAGGAGTAGGGCGACGTGGCTGACTCCAGATCGAATACGTGCGAAGTACGTTGGACGTAATCTTTATGTACGATGGGCGTACTCCTTCGGACCAACCTCGAAGTTTGTGCCCACAACTTCAAAAATTTGTAACTTTCGGATACGAACTCCGTTTTTGACGTTCTTTATATCCACACGTAGGTGAAAATATGCTCTACAACTTTCATTTAGACTACGTCGGCTAATTTATTTTTAAAGTTATATTTTTAACAGGTCGGGACAGAAAAAGTCCGTTAAAAATTCATAACTTCTTTATCCGACGTCCGCTTTCGTCTGTCTTTTTACTGTTGAACTACTATCAACAAGATCTTCGATTCTCGTTTAGGTTGTTTCGGCTAAAGTTCACTCGATCTAAAATTCGAGTTTCGGGCTGCATACTGCTATGCCAAATCTTAGAAAATTCATAACTTCCTCATACGAAGTCAGTTTTGGACATTGTTTTTATGCACACTCTCGGTTTAACGTAAACTACGACTTTCATTTAGATCACTATGGCTAAAAAGTATTTTATCGGAAACTCACTTTTTACGTCACACAGCGTCGTGCCGGTCCTGTCGCAAAACTTCGACATGTCATTACTTCTTCGTTATAACTCGGATTTCAGTATTCTTTATATCTCCGAAATCCTTGTTTCAACCACTACAACTTTCTTCATAGATATCGGGTTTATCTAACAGTTATTTTCGACGCTTATTTTTATCGTTAACTTATTAAATCATAATAATTAAGTATAAAACACATAACACTCAAATAATGCATCTTATTATTTCAAAACAAGTTACAAAGGTTGGCCTAGACTATTACATCATCATTAATGCCTAGCCTAGAAGCACATACATTACATATAATCTGTGAGATATTACGTGTAGAGGTTTAATAAAAAAAAAAAAAAGTTATGTAAGGGATCAGTGTAATCCATGAGGGATTTAATAAAAAAAAGTTGTTAAAGGTTCTCTGTAGGATCATTGTAATCCATGAGGGATTCAAGAAAAGAAAATTTGGTTGCTTGCATAGTCGTCGGTAAGTTAGAATTATGTTGTCCCCTTATATGATAAGTGAGTATATCATATATGATTACACTGGTTTGGTCTATGTAAGAATAGAAGGGCCATTCTTAAGAATGTGAAACTAAAGAGACAGGAGGCGAGAAGAGAGGAGACGAGGATAAGGTAAGAGTAACAGGAGGAGTTTATGTTTGAGAGAGAAATGGTATGAGAAAAGAGTATGATGGGAGAGGGAACAACATGTGAATAGTCGAAGTTAGAGTATCAGATGACTATGACAATAAATGTGAAGGCATAAGGTGAGAATGGATAAGAGTATGAGATGCACACCAGAAGAGATGAAAAGAATAAATTGAAGTTAAATAGTATGGTTTCATGAAAATAGAGTATGATATAACTAACCAGACTTGTGGTCTGATGTTATATATTCTTTTCATGTATTGCAGGTTCAGGTGGTAGCCGTTATACGAGAGGAGGTACGAGTACAAGGACTTCGACTAGAAGTGTAATTTATTTGATATTTCCTTATTGCTTTAAATTAAAGTTCAGATTTTATTGTAAACCCTAATATAGCTTGGGAGGTAAAGTGTTTTTGAGATATAGAATTCCACATTTATATAAAAGACTTTCATAAATCTCTAGAATAATTAGAGGATACATTAGCATCGTTACATAAGCATAAACATCTAGTTTCATTCACATTACATATATTTACACATATAATTAATTTAACTGTATACAAAAGTATCTATTGAAATATACTCATAAAATTCATCATGCACTCGCCGTCGGTTAATTAAGATGGCTTACTACTCTGTTTTCCTTACTTTTAACTTTCCAGGTGAATTAAACTTTAAACACCTAATATATATATATATATATATATATATATATATATATATATATATATATATATATATATATATATATCAAGTTAACACACATTCCCCATTTTTATTTTTTAAGCTATTTAACTCATCATAGCTTGTTTATTTTTTATACTGAAAGCATAATCAAATGCATTACATGCTTTATTATCTCATCCTCTTACCTCTAGTCCATTTGGGGTATTAGGGCTTATTTCAAAATCTAACCCGATTTATACACTATTACGGTTAAACCAATCTTGGGAATATTATAAACCACTTCCATTACAATTCTATTGATGAGTTTTATAGGTTACAAAAATCTATGTACTTGTGGAAATTCTCTTAACCCATATGGGTACATGCAACCTAAGGATCTATGTGTTTACAATTAATAGCAACGTAGTATGACCTAAGCAACCCTAGAAATAATCGAAATTCATAGATTAGAGTTATGTACCTTTTTGAATTGCTATTGTAAACAATTCTTTGAATCCTGCCTTAAACTTTAGAAAGAAAGCACCAAAAGTACGATGCCTCTAATGGCTCACACCCAAAACCCTAGAAACTTTACAATGAAGAATAAAGATAGGAAGGATGAAGTGTTTTCGTTCATAATCCTCTTAGAAAGGTTGTCCATGAAAATTATGAGCTAAGGGGTCCTATTTATAGTTTAGGTAACTTATAGACAAAGCCAAATTTGAATTAATTAAATAATACATTTAATCTCAGTCAAAATCCTTTCCTTATCTGGAACTAAGAGGCTTCCAGAAACCTTCAGAATCCCTCATAAACCGTCCATACCATAGATGGTTCTAGAATTGATTATTTTGTTCAACTATTGTACAATTACAATTCACACCTTGCACCTTCAATTAATCCAGTTAATCCCAAATTAATTCTAGATTAATAATTAATTAATTCTTATTGATTTCATATTAATTTATTAATCACACAATAAATCAATATATCAATTATTCGTTTCTTATAAATATATTAATCAAATAATATATCAACAAATCATCTCTCTACCTCTCTCTCTCTCTCTCTCTCTCTCTCTCTCTCTTCTAATATCGTTTCTAACTATTTTTGGTTATAAGGGCAACCCAAAAAGGACTTTGCTTTTAATTGTAAGAATATACAAATTCATTTATGAGTCTAGACACCTTAATCCTATAGTCTCCCACTTGGATAAGTCTACAACTACAATTACAAGTATATCTGTGAACCAAACAGCAAAGTCTGTTTTCCAAAGCCACTACCGAACTCTGATTCAGATTAAATGTTAGCTCTAAGATAAGTGATTAGCTATTCATTCGTTCTACAAGATACCGCCTAAACAGATTCATTGATTAAATGATCAACCTCATGTTCGGTTTTTTTCTTGGTCTTCGATTTTATGATCAAATTCAAACTACAAAATCGAACACATCAATTTATTTTGGACCAGACATGGTTCTTACAGATCAACTCAAATCACCAAGGGGCCCAAAGACATCGCTTTTCCTCTTAAGGCAAAAGGAAAGAATAAAGTTTTACTACATAATTATAACCTTTACTCATCAAATTGCACATGACACTATGTTCTATAACGTCAAGTTACTGATGCGTTTACCTAATACCAATGCACAACTGACTTGCAAATTACAACTTATGTATCTCCGTTTGAAGAGTATTATATATTATAGTCTTAAAATTAATTGTTATTGAATCTATAAAGTAATCTTTAAGTGTGGGTTTATCCAATACTTAAATTCATATTTCTAAGTATTCATGAATATTGCAACAATCTGTATGCAATGTCCAATCTCCATAAACAATCTACAACCGATTCATGATAATCTTAATTCATTAATTGCTTGAAAAAGTATGAACGAATGTGGAATTTTAAATAATATTTAAATTAATCAGGGAAGTAAAATGCGAAGTGAAACTAAAAAATAAACTATCTGACTATGGTATCATAGCAATTAAATATAAATAAATCCCTATTATCTAATCACCGGAACAATTATCAATTTATTCATTGTATATTGTTTTGTGTAATCAATTAACCACTTGAAATAAATAACATCACTCATGTCATGTTATAAACATGCATATTATGCCTCTCGGTGTCCTTCCTATGTGAAAAGATCGACTAGACATTACTCCAATGATGCTCATTTCACAATTCCAAATTCTTATTGTTATCTAAGATGTAGTGGAATTTCGTCTTTATGTGTACAGACCTTCTACGATTTTAAGGTTCTAATGTTAGAAAGACTGAGTCGTCGAATTAAAGTTATGAAGTATCAAATTTAAGGTACACTCCTTGAACACTTCTCTTGAATTAAAGTTAAAACTCACATGTAGATTTTATTATCATCTCCCATTATGGAAACATTTCCATATGACCATATAACCATAAATTCTGACCAAGAATCATCTCAATCCAAAACTTGTCACTATGGTCTGTCCTAAATAATATCATACTTCCAACTATCCATAAGCAACAAATATTTCGTAAAATCTTAGAATGTTCTCGACAGTTGTTTAACAAGTTTAAGCACATAAAATTCCGATTCTCTTCTCACAATGATCAAGGCATTTGAAAATTTTAGAATAAGTGAATATTATAGCATATGTGATCGATCCTATATCCAAAGGATATGGGACTCGACTTGTTATTACATGTTCAACGATTTAATATATGTTTAAATCCTTGCTATAATATTTCAGTATATGGAATCTCCTATGTTGAACCATCTCAAGATGATATTCATACATGTCTTTGACTAAGTTCTATTAAACTATACGATCTAAACCTTTATATTCGAAATGAAGTATGAATGCCGTCTCCTTTAAATCCCCTATAGACAAACAGTTCCCGAACTTTGCAATTTGCAAATTGTAGAAACATTGTTTCCTATGAAAAATAGTGTCATCGCGCAATAGCATTTATGCTCCCACTAGCTTTGACATGTACCCAGAAATCAATCGGACTTCTAGAAATCAATACCTTTTAACTTTCTTATAGAAGTGCTGATTCCTATTATACAATGTTTTGTTAAGTGTCTGACTAGACTTCTCATGTTTATCCACCTTAGTTGGATAATGCATGTGTTCAAACCCTTGAAGATTTCATAGGTATATCTCCCAAAGTTTAAACAATTCCTTGTCATTCCTCAAAATTCGAAATATGAAGAGGGATGTCGTAATCATATTGTGAATTTGAGCATGCAATTAACACAACCAAAATCCATATTTATCTTTTATCAGATATTTAAAATCTATTAGTGAAAGTGTTTCCTCATAACCCTATTCATGAATTAGAGCAAAACATTTTTCCACTTAGATTTCAAGGTTTATACATTCCCATCCTTGTAAATCTATAATTTCCAATTTATAGTCATATGACTAGGTTTAGGAGAAACCATGTTCAAACATAGTTTTCTTTCATGGACCGAACTTCGCTGTTTTTAATTTCTTGCCTTATGGCTTCAGAAGGGCCTGCTAGTGCTCTCATGTTGTTGGCAGGTTACCCATATTGATTAGTGTACATTCACTGACAGACGCGCCTTACTTTTGCATTTAAATGAAAAGCATAGAAATCAAAAGGATTGCTAACTTAACTGGAGTTGCGTGCTAGTGATAACTAAAATGATAATTTTCGATTGACTATTAATACTATCAATATCAATAAGACTCCCACTGACTTCTTGACATACTAGTTTTCTCTCAAGGAACATTCCTTGACGAGGTAAAACAAATATTCAAAAGTTCATGCGAATTCCCGAGAAGAAAACACTTCATAGAATTGGCCTCAGTTTATCTTTTCTTTCTCGATCAACAAAAAAATCACAACTCCAATTCTAAATGTGCTAGAGTAAGGAAAGTGTTATTACTCCACATATTACGATTCGTTATCATTCTTCTTAGTTTGAAACGAGTGTCAAGATATGATTTATAATTAAAATATCATATCCCTAAAACTTTAATGGAACAAAGTATGACTCTCCTATGATCAAAGCATTTCCAACAATGTTAGATTCCTCTTCTTAATCATAAAATTGCATTTAGATGCTCTTTGAGGATCAATTGTGATAAAATTCCATAATTACTAAGATGATCATAAAACATGATACTAAAGTACTCTCTTTTTCTTTAAAATTGGAGAATTTTTTTATATTTCGGCCTAATAGATTCTTCTATTCGTTTTGCTATTCTTTCAACCTTTCAAAAGTATTAGAATTATGTTCCATCTTATAAACAATATCATATTTACTAAAGCGTCAGTAAATCATGATGAATAGAATCATCATCCCTTGTGGTGGATCTGAAGAGTCCATATCAACATGTATCTGATCAATCAGTCCTTCACTTGCCTCACATAAACATGTGAACAATGAATTAGTAATAATTTTTCAATGAACAAGATTCACATATATTACACAATTCAAATTGTATAACGCCAAGTATCTATCCAGGTGTTGGTGAGATTTCTTTTCACTTGATTAATTATGACAGTACTGTTGGATTAGTGTCTAAGTCCATAACTATATTTGGTATGTACTTGACCCGATTGGTATGGTCCATTTGGGTTGCATGGCATCATGCATTTGGATAGACTAAAATGAGAGAAATAACACTTAAGGTTTACTAATATATTATAAGTTCTAATATATTAATAAGATTATTTAATTAGTATTGATCAAGAATTAATTTGGAGTTAATTAAGTGATCAAAAGGATACTAATTAAATATATGGGTTGATTGTGTAAATCATCCATACTTGTATAGTGGGCTAATGCTCCATGTATTATCAAGTTGGGCTAAAACCTATAGGATGCTCCATGGATGCTCCATGGTGTTTTTGTACCCATGGATCATGGAAATGAAAGGCCATGACAATTAGGGTTTACATGGTGTAACCCTAATTGTGACAAACTATATAAGCATCTAATTCTTGTCAAAATCGGCCACCTTGAGAGAACTATGTGTGTATGGTGAGGGCTAGCCGATTTCATGAAGTGTATCATTTCTCTCTAAGTTATTCCAAGTGTATTTGATGTTGTGTGAACCATTTGAGGTGTCACACTTGGGGCACTCGACTCTTAAGCATCAAGGAATCAAACTACATAAAAATGTATGTCTTCAAACTTGTTTTTATTACCCAAGTATCATAGATTGTATGCTAGATAGGGTAATCCCTTGGAATATTCATATTTGCATGTATAATAGAAAAAGCATAGATCCAAGGTATTTAGGGTTGCATATACACTTAGGAGTGTTAGACTGCTCAAAACCCAACAGTGGTATCAGAGCCTAGGCTTTTTTTCTTGTTATACTTGCAAAAATAGCTGAAAATACGAAGTTTGTTGCTGTCTGAACAGCAGACTCGCTGTGTCCATGAAGGGACTCGACGAGTCCAAGGCTAAATTCATCCAACTCGCCGAGTTGGTTCGTGCACTCGACGAGTTGGACCCCCAGACAGCATACCTTCGACTGTTTTGGCTGGAATTGGACTAGGAACATTACCCTAAGCTGTTTTTCAACTTATAAACTTGTTTTTGATGTGGTAATGTTCATGCTAATCCAATTTCAAAGATAAATATCAATAGAATCATGTTTTGTATTAGTTTAATGGTTAGGCTAATTTCATGAAAAAGTTTGATTTGAATTATCTTGTTCTTATGTGTTGCTTAGATTAATAGGAAAGTTATGTGAAATTGTTGTTTTCAATCCAAATTAATCTAAGAGTTGATTCTAAAATGTGTTCTTGTAACTTGTCCTCAAGTTATGTGAAAAGTCACATTTAAGAATTATAAAACTCATAAATATTTCATAAGTTATGAATAAAGGAAAAGTTACATTCTTTTAATAGTTTAAAGTCTTCCATAACTTGTCCTCAAGTTATGGAACTTGAAGAGTTAGTTGAATTAAAGCTACTTTAAACACATAAGTTATGGAATTGAAAACTTTTTGAATAGTTCAAAACTTGCCCTCAAGTTTTGGAATTTGAAAAGTTTTCCCATATGAATACTTTAATTCCAAGTTAATCCCTTAGAATTTTAAAATTTAAAATTCAACCCTTATACTTTATAGTATTATAAGTTAATAATATATATGTAGAAGAGCAAGTCAGTCTTACCGTTAGTAGGCCTCATTCACGAAGTCGATCTATAAGGGGGGTATAAGGTTGTTGCCTATAAAATGGCAGCTTAATGGGTGTCCACTCTCACCCACCGCTTCCTTCACTGGTGGAGGGTCGTTAGCCGGATGGGTAGGACAAAGACTATAATTCTCCCTTCATTAAAAGTATTAATGATAAATACTAACTAACTAAACTTTTATAAATTCCAAATCTTAGTTACTTAGGAAAATGTGAATTTGGTGCTAACCCATGAAATTAAACTTTGCACTTTGCTTAAGTCGGTTAGTGGAGCGTGTGTGGTTAACCGGCACACCAACCTGGATTTAACAAGGTAGGCAAAGGGTAACTTAATGTTTATCCTAGAATCGGTGGAGCGCGTGTGGTTAACCGGCACATCGATTAAGTGATAAATATTAAGGGTACCAAGTATATTTGCATGGTTATTCATACCTAGTTTTGTGATCCTCGGCATCCCAGTCACAAAACCTGAAGGGAACACTCGAGATTGAAACATGCCATTGAACAGTTCAATGAATCTCAAAAGATCTAGGAGTTTCAAATCCAATTAAAACCTAATAAATTATTTCGTTTTCATGGTGGAAATTGGTGAATCGTCATTCGCCTACCTTCAAATATTCTATAACTTAGATTACGGCATCCCTCTTCCAAGTTATAAAATATTATGTTGGGTCCTAGGCTTAATATTTCATATTGGGTGTTATATTAAGGACTTTAAATCAACTATCTTGAATATTTCCCAAAAGATGTCTAGTTCAGACATCTATGATCTTCCCAAATCTCTTGGAACTTCACTTCCTCCACCTCCTCCAATTATTTTTCCTAACCCACAAATTCAAGGTCACTCAAGCCCTATTGGCAAGCAAGGTCTATGTGTGATCACATCTTGGAGATGAAGTCACATATTGACAAGCCGGGAGAGTTGGGTGTCAAAGTCTTAAGAAATTTGCATGTTCAATCACTTTCTAAGTCACATAGTGAGTTCTTTTGGGAATACTATGAAACGGACTATGACATGACCCTTAATGATCTTATCTATTTGCTTGGTGCTACTGAATCAACAATGGTTTGAGGACTAGTAAAGCAAATTTGATTAGGAGATCAACTTCCCAATGGACATTGACAATGGTAACATTGGATATCTAGAAAAGGCTTTCTCTTCCCAATGAAAAGGAATCGGCCATAGTCAACTCGGTTGACCAAATGGTAAAGAGAAAGTATAAGTCTGTGATAGTCTCGTGTACCATTTCCATAGAGTCCATATGTTTAAAGAAAGGGGCATTGGTTACAAAACTGCCTATTTACCTGAAGGATCATAGGGTTGATCAAGTCAAGATGTTTGATTCTACTTCACGTAAAGTCCACTATCTAACTCTGTTAAGTTTCTATTCTGAGATTCTCATTACATGATGTGACTGGGTCACATATTGTTGTTTTAAGAATCAAATAAAAAATGAAGAAACTTAAAAGAAGTATATGCTGATTCTGATCGCGAAGATGGATTTCGATCGCATGGTTCGGTGATCAGAATTTTTGAGCTGTTGCTTAGGAGTTATGATATATTGCTTAGGAATATATAACAACAAGTTTTTCATATGCATTTGCACTGTAAGGATAAGTTTTTTTCCACAAAGTTTTAGAATAAAATAAAAAGGTTTTAATTTTATATTTATTTTAAATATCCTTACAGTGGCATTTGTGCAAAATGGTTGTTTATATGATTCCATTGATAGCAATATTTAAAAAATGGACTCGATTCTTTCGTATGTGGTAGGGTCATAATTTACCAAATAAGGAAAGATTCTCATCACCCAAGGTTTCAGTTGGATAGAAACTTGGAAATCATGCAAGTTGTATAGTATGATGAATGAGAATTTTCATGTTTGGAAAATTAAGATTAATTCCTTGTTCACATGTATATGTGAGTCAAGTGAAGGACTAAGGGATCGAGTACGCATTCTAGTGCACTGATCAAGTCCACCACAAAAGATCGATAAGACTATTCGTCAAGATTTACTAAAGTTTAGTAAATATGGTTATACTTACCAGTTTAAGTATAATTCTGAAACATTGGAAAAGTTTCAATATATGGCAGAACGAATGAGAAGAATCAAATTAGGCAGAATGATAAAAGTTCCTCAAATCTGAAAAGATGGGAGATTACTTTAGTATCATGTTTCGTGATCATCTTAATGATTTAGAAATCATGTCACAATTAGTCCTCTAAGGACATCTTAGTGCATTCTTATGACTAAGAAGAGGAATATTGAATTTTTGGAATGGTTAAATCAAGAAGATGAGTCATACTTCGTTCCAAAACAAGTCTTAGAGTCATACTCCAAGACTGTAAGATGAGTGACATATCTTAAAGAAAGGTTTATAACACTTGTCAAATGGAAGAGTAAAAGTGTCCTACTCTTGTACATTTGAAATTGGTAAGTTCTGATGTTTTTGATAAAACAAAGACCAACTTAGGCCAATTGTGTAAAGTGTCTGTCTTGATAAAGAGTCTGCACCATCTCTTGAATATTTAACAAGTGAGTCTTATATGTCAAGAGGACAGTGGGAGTCTTAGAGATCTTGGAAAAGCTTCAAGATCTAATCAAGAATAAAAACCTGTAGTTCATCACTAGCACACGACGTGAGGTTTATAACCTATCGTGTTGACATATCTCTATTTCTATGCCCATTCCAGTTAAAGTTGGCTATGCATATGAGTTCTGAGAGTTCTCAATTGGTTGCATAACAACTTGGAAGCAATGGCAGGCCCTTGAGCTGCTAGGTGGCAAGAAATTAAGATTGAGTTTAGTCCATATGAGTTTGGATTTGTCATTATCTGTCACACCTCCAAACCAGAACGGCGGAAACATTCGGGGGCGGAGGACTTCATGTAAGTATCACAACACATGCAATATAGTAATCAAAGTACAAACAACCATTGTATTAATAAGTATAAGTTTTACATAAGTGTTTAAACATTACATATTCAAACACCAAAGTAGATACAGTAGAAGACAAGAGTCGCAGTACGGTACTAGTTAGTCTTCTCAAAAGCTTCGGGAGTGTACCTGTCTACTGGATTCCGGAGAATACAAGTTATTTTGAAAGAGTAGATCAGCATTTAAGCTGGTGAGTTCATAAGTATTTTAGTTCTATAAAGTATATTCTAAGTTCTTTTGGAAAAGTTCGCTGTTTCCCCCAGGATATCCTATATTTCCTGATGTGATAAAATGATAACCTCAATAGTTCCCTCTACAATTACTTAGTTTATACTAGTTATATATAACCTAATATCGAATGGAAAGTTAAATGGGTGTATCTAGCCTAAGCCCACAACCAAACAAGGAACATGAAGTAAGGTGGAAGTCACACATTTCACTGTCAATCGGATATTACTTATATATAACTCTGATGTAAAAACTAAGGAATTATAGAATTAACCACTAAAGGTCCTTTATGTTATACTAGTTTATAGAGAGTGAATGACTAAGTTCTAATTGTAAAAGTAGTTTAATTCCATAAACCGTTTCATTTGTAAAAGTGGTTTAATCCCATAAACCGTTTCATTTGTAAAAGTGGTTTAATCCCATAAACCGTTTCATTTGTAAAAGTATTCTTAGTTATATCCGTTCTACAGTAAAACATTAGTATTAATCATGGAAAATATTATATTATCCATAATACTGCTTTGTGGTTTTAAATGTTCTAAAACCATAAGTACAAGTATATTTGCCATACTTGATTTCATGATACATAGTTTTTACTTTAAGTAAAAACTAACACAAGGTATATTTGGTCAGGATGTAATTATCTTTTCTTACTGTTTTAGGACAAGTATATTACAAAGTAATTTACTCGTTGTTTTATCCATGTGAGTTCTATTAACCATACTAATATGACTGATGTGCCTGATGCGACGTTCTTCAGGCGTCGGAAACGATATGATATTTGACACCCTAGGCCTACCGGCCAAACTGTAGCGACCAGTGAAGGTGCGGAATTGTCAGTCCCATATAGATCTATACACAAATTGATGGCCTCCCTACAAGAGATTTTGGTTAATAAGTCAGGACTTAAGGTCGTACTTAGATAAGTACACCATGAAGAGTCTCACAAATTTATTGTTTCAACGAGATTTAGGATGTATTATTACCCTGAGATTGCTAACCCTGGTACTCTGTATTGTACCCTTGTTAATTCAAACCCGGTATGATGTATTATTACCCCGTGATTGCTAACCCTGTTACTTTGTATTGTACCATTGTTAATGCAAACCCGATATGATGTATTATTACCCCGTGATTGCTAACCCTGGTACTCTGTATTGTACCCTTGGTAATGCAAACCCGGTATGATGTATTATTACTTCTTTAATATATTATCCATATACTAAAAGTATTATACATATCCTGATATAGGTAAATGAATTGTTGGTACTTTCCTTGGAATGTGAATCATACTTGTATATTTAGTTTTGAATCATAAATTATACCTATTATAATTTATATGTTCTATCTGGTTAGCATGATTTCTCATGAATGAACACCTTTGCTCAGCATGATACAAAGGTAATGATACTGAATGAAGTAACCTTTTATATTCGTATATGTATAATATATATATATATATATATATATATATATATATATGTAAAAAGGAAATGACCTTCGGACAAATAACACCACCTTAATTCCACACCCAAACAAGGAAAAGGAAATAAAATAATTCATTAGTCCTAAGCCCTTCAAATCTTATTTATATATTTATACATATATAAACATGATTTTGGCAATTATAATTTGAAATAGTTTATACAACCTTTTTCAAAGAATTTAACGGAGTTTACATGACTTTAAAGATTTAACATGGATTTAAGTCATTTTGGAAGTATTTGGTAATCCTTAAAAAAAATAAGGAAACCCTTAGTGTGATTATTATCACATACAATTATTAACACAATTTATATTGTGTTAAACTTGTATTCCCCCCCTAAAAAGCATTTAAAAACTCTTAAAAAGGTAGATTATAGGGGTATGAACTCACTTGATAAGTGGTGATTTGGGCAGCGTTTCGTTTCTATAGATGATCTTTCTTGATGAAACCGCGAGTTTTTGAGTAAAAACCGGGCCTTATGCGGGCAGCACTTCGACTGGAAAGAGGTTATCTTCTTGAGAATTTCGGGGCTTCCGGGCTTGCTTCGGGTCTTAGATACGATACCTGGACCTTGGGGGTTGTAAGAAAGTTTAGGGGGTGAAAAGGGGTGAAATTTTGGGTGAAAAACATCAAAAATCCGAGAAGTCTCGCACCCTTTATATAGGGGTGCGAGGGTTCGGCCGAGGGGATGAGTCATCGAACAGGTGGCGAGGGCGAAGGTGAGTCAGCAGCCACGCGTCAGAAGGAGAAGCGAAGAGAGTGGCAGTCTTGGATGCGTGTCGGACTAGGAGAGGACCGAACTTCGGTCCAATCAGGAGCTGCCATGACGACTTCGGTCCAATCAGCAGGTGACACGCGTACTTTGGTCCAATCAGCAGCGAACACGTTTCTGACACGGGGAGGTCTCGCATGCGAGGGTGACGTGTCCGGATGCCAGCCATGCGAAATTTCCCGGTTTTCAAGATTTTTCGATTTTCGTGCCAAAAACTTGCGAAATTAATAACTTTCGCATACAAGCTCCGTTTTTGGCGTTCTTTAAATGCACGCTTAGGTAAAATTATACTCTACGACTTTCGTTTAGACTTCGTCGGCTAATTTTGAATTTATTTTTAATATTATTGTTTTTAACAGACCGAGACAGGATATCCGTTAAAAATTCATAACTTCTTCATCCGACGTCCGTCCGTTTTCGTCTGTCTTTTTACCATTGTACTACTTTTGACGAGACCTTCGATTCTCGTTTAAGTTGTGTCGGCTAAATATCGATCGATTTATATTTCAAATTTTTAGATGTCTACTCCTAAACCGAAACTTAGAAAAATCATAACTTCCTCATACGAAGTCATATTTTTACGTTCTTTTTATGAAAGTTCTCGGTTTAACATATTCTACAACTTTAATTTAGATTGTTAAGGCTAAAAAGCCTTTTATCGAAAATTCACTTTTTACACAGAACAGTGTTTTGCCGGTTTTGTCGCGGATTTTCGATTGATCATAACTTCTTCGTTATAACTCGGATTTCAGTGTTGTTTATATTTTTGGAAACCTTGTTACAATTTCTACCACTTTGTTCATCCCAATTACGATTATTGATCAATTTATTTTTAACCTAAATTTAACTGGTGTTACATTATCCCCCGTTAGAGGGAATTTCGTCCCGAAATTAAGTCTAAAAGTGATACTCATGGACTAGGGGAAAGATGTGGATATTTTCGTTTCATCTAATACTCCTTTTCCCAAGTGAATTCAGGTCCCCGGTTTGTAATCCAACGAACCTTCACTAACGGGGTAAGACTTTTCTTGGTTCTTTTGATTTCCCTATCCATGATTTCCATTGGTTCTTCAACAAAGTGTAGACTTTTATTTAACTTGATTTCATCGAGTGAAATAACAAGTGTTTCATCGGATAGACACCTCTTTAGATTAGATATGTGAAAGGTGGGATGAATGTTATTAAGTTTTTATGGTAGTTTAAGTTTATAAGTTACAAGACCGATTCTGGTAAGAATCTCAAATGGTCCTATGTACCTTGAATTTAGTATTCCACGCTTTGTCAAGCGTATCTTGTCCTTCCGGGGTGAGACCTTTATATGACAAGGACATCAACCTGGAATTCAAAAGGGTTTTCTTTTATCGAAGCCGTAGCTTCTCTGATTAACTCTGGAAGCTTTATGTCGCTTCCTGATTCGTATTTTCTTTTTGGTAGTTTCTCATGAATTCTAGATCAGTGAAGGTGTTGTGTGGAAATTGGACCTCTAGCTAGTTGCGTATTACCTAATTTAGTCCGGTGCAGATAGAATCTGCACTTGCGACCACAAAAGGTTTCAAATGGAGCAAGTTTAAATGTTAGCATTGTAAAGGACTCAACTAATTGGTAAATGGGTATTCCATACTATACCATAGTCGATCGCATATGCTGAAGACTACTCTAGTTCCCAGGGATTCCTGAAGTGACTGCCTGAGCTGGGAGATGATTCTATTATCTCAACAGAGATAACAGATATTAGAACACCGTGCCCTATAACTAATCTCTCCAACACACATTCTAGTTATCTTCTCTACTTGCCTGTTTCTTCAAAATTGTAGGAAGTGCGCAGACTTGGCTAATCTGTGAACGATCACCAAAAATGGCATCAAGTCCACCTGTTGCCTTGGTAACTTGATTATAAAGCCCATTGTAATCCGCTACCACTTCCACTCAGGTATCTCCGGTTGTTGTAGTAAGCCTGCGACTTTTGCTTCGATAAGACTCATACTTGGCTCATCTATCATCACCTCGTATATACGAGTCATATATAATTTAGATTTCACAAAACGTTCGGATGGGTGACTCTGCCCCAGGTCCACAACCAAACAACGAACAGGAGATAGGGCGGAATTACACATCCTAAATCTTGTTAAGTCTAAATTATATACCACTCTCGTGTCTACGCTTAGCAGCGATAGATTAACCTAATGAGTTCTTAGTCTCTATTCTTGAACTTGACTTGCGGTACAATGATTTTCCTATGAGATCTATTGGGGTACTTTGGTGGTTACTGGCTTCTAAAACTACTTCGGTGCTTTTTGTTTGAAGTTTTCTGTCTACTGAGTAGGCTAGAAGGGCGTAGTACCCTTCGTATGGGTACTTCTGAAGTTTTGGAATGAGAGACAACCCAAGGGTTTGCGTTATGGATTGGAAGAATTTCATCTTACGGCTGATTAAGGAAAAAGTTCTCTTACACAGCATAAGAATTTTCACATGGTAAGGGCTAGACCAATCCATGTCGAATGAGGATGTCAGAATTTTCTTGATGAAATAGATATTAAGTCCTTCTGAGAAAAAAATGATTACTTAGGATAATGAACTATCCTATGTACCTAAGTTTTCAGCGCTTCCGGTTTTATTTTGTTATTACTGTTACGTATCCCTTTTTTGATTTGAAATTGGCGGGTACTACCAATACGAGGGTTCTGATAATTTGAAATTACGAACTTCCATGAAGTGATCCTTACTAGGTGTCTCTATAATCGCTCGGTGTATACAAGTCATGTATAATTAAGATTGGTAAGACCTTTGACTGAGCAACCCTGCCCTAAAGCCACAACCAAACAAGGAACAGGAAATGAGGCGGCATTACTCACTCTAATTCTACAAATCTTAATTATAAATGACTCTTATGTATATACTAAGCCATCATAGCTTACCTGTTAGGTTTTCAAATTTTATATGAATGTTGTGATTTAATTTGGATGGGAGAGTAATCATAATTATAGATAATTATCGGGGTTTGGAAGCGTACCAAACTATAGGAGGGTTCTTTGATGCCTTCCCATGCATTGGGGTCAAACTTCTCCTGCTCCCCCGTCGTTCTTCTCTGTTGGACAGTCCCTCTGGTAATGTCCTATTTCACCACAAAGGTGACATATGGGAATGGTTCTGACATTGGCAGTTGGAGTGATGAACTCAACCGGAGTTCTACAGATGCGGTCGGTGTGCCCCTTCATGATGCATCTATTGCAATGCAGTTCTCGACAAACTCCATGATGATGGTAATTGCACTTGCTGCAGTATGGAAGGTTTCCTAAGTACGGCGTGGTCAGTGCTAGAATAACAGGGCTGATGGGGGTATGGACGGCCCCAGTTTGTTGCCCTCTGTTAGGTTCTTGAATTGAACAACTCCCTTTCTTGTTCTCGAACTTTCGTTTCAGGATATTAGGCTTAAGGTTCAAAGTGTCCTTACAAATAGGTACTTGTTGCTGTACTTGGCCATCACCACTATCGGGGTTGCCGATAGCATTACTACTAACATTTGCGTTGTTAGCATTAAGGTGTGCCATGACAGCTGCTACAGCTGCTGTGACTGCAACTTGAAACGTAGCCGCATCTATTTGAAGGATTGGTGTTTTGCCGGTGGGTTGGTTACGTTTCTTCGGAGGCATGATTATGTTTCATGATAAGAAAATGAGCTCGTGAGCGACTATAGTTGTCTCTAGATGTATTCTAACCATTTTTATCTATGTATAATTCTTTCGTTTTGTTATATTGTTCTCAATGATTCGACCTGCATCCCTATGATGCAGTCCTGGTAAGGAACATAAATTAGTTTCTAGAATGTTTATGAACCGAGTATCATCCGAACTAAGTTACCTTCGATTGGTGGATATCGTTTTCCAACTTTCGAAATGATTTGAAAACAATTCATAATAAAGTCTACATAAAATAGACTTATGAATTTGAGAAGTAATCACTATCAATTGAGATTTCGTGATCTAATTTATTGTTATTAGTCTTGACAGGAAAAGAAGATAAGCTCAAAACCTAATGTGAGTAATGTAATCACTAACTCACTAGGTTGAATCGATTTACTAATTATTACTTAGATGAAAAGGTGCTCAAACACTTCACATGAATCACACGTGGTTTTCCTTTGTTCTCTGTTCTATTCTGGGTGGTAATGATTTGTTCTCTCCTGGTATGTATAGGATGTCCTTCTCCTCCGTAGGTATATCGAATTTCTGAGCTGTCTTACTTCCGATTATGACACTGATCCCCATTACTTCGTAATGAAGATTTTGAATCTTGGAAGTTCATGCGAATCTCTCATTGGTGTCCTTAATAGGGTAAAGGCACTAAATGATTTCTATAGTTTCTTTACTTCTCATATGTGTTTTTCTCGGAATTCTCCTAATGAAATTCTGTTGGATCCTCCTTGACTCATCTATTGATTGTTGGAGTGACTACATCTATCTAAGGGGTTTATATGAGAATGGGAATGTCTGAAGAATCTATGAGAAAATTTAAATTTTTACGAAGGTGATCCTTTCTGGTCCTTCTATAATCACATGGTGTGTACCGATTATATATAATCCAGATCAAATAGACCTTCGAATAAGTAATCCTACTCTAAAACCACATCCAAACAAGGAAAAGGAAGTAGAGTGAAAATCACATATTCTAAGTCTATAAAATCTCAACTATATATAACCTTACCGTATCCACTTAGTGATTATAGACTTACCAGAAAATATCTTTTTAACATTTCCCAAAAGTTTATGGTATTTAAGATACTTCCTTGGTATTTTAATTATAAGTTTGATTCTTGGACTTCTAGATATAAGAAGTTGATAAGTTTTCAGTTTTCTTGTTATAGCATCCTAAAATACTCCTATTGTATTTTAACCTTTATGTTTGGTTCTAGAATTCTTCTGGTGCCTACGTAAGTTTTAGACTTGTTGCAACACTACAATCACGCCAAAACACATGTTGGTCATATCTCAAATGAATATAGTTGATCAGGCTATATTGATCCCATATATGATTACATAACTGTCCAGGTTTAACTGTAATATCCAACATCCAAATACTTTTGTTTTGTTCTTCTTGTGATACTCATTATAGTATATATATTCCGCATGTACTTATACTTTTATAAAATATTGTTATATTTTTAAAGTATAACTCTTGGTCAGAGTGTTTTTATCCCAATGGGTTTATAGTTGTATATCTTTTATGACTGATATACTGAGTTCACTATAAACACTGCTCTGATACCAATCTGTCACACCCCCAAACCAGAACGGCGGAAACGTTCGGGGGCGGAGGACTTCATGTAAGTATCACAACACATGCAATATAGTAATCAAAGTACAAACAACCATTGTATTAATAAGTATAAGTTTTACATAAGTGTTTAAACATTACATATTCAAACACCAAAGTACATACAGTAGAAGACAAGAGTCGTAGTACGGTACTAGTTAGTCTTCTCAAAAGCTTCGGGAGTCTACCTGTCTACTCGATTCCTGAGAATACAAGTTATTTTGAAAGAGTAGATCAGCATTTAAGCTGGTGAGTTCATAAGTATTTTAGTTCTATAAAGTATAGTGTAAGTTCTTTTGGAAAAGTTTGTTGTTTCCCCCAGGAAATCCTATAGTTCTTGATGTGATAAAATGATAACCTCAATAGTTCCCTCTACAATTACTTAGTTTATACTAGTTATATATAACCTAATATCGAATGGACAGTTAAATGGGTGTATCTTCCCTAAGCCCACAACCAAACAAGGAACAGGAAGTAAGGCGGAAGTCACACATTTCACTTTCAATCGGATATTACTTATATATAACTCTGATGTAAAAACTAAGGAATTATAGAATTAACCACTAAAGGTCCTTTTTGTTATACTAGTTTACATAGAGTGAATGACTAAGTTCTAATTGTAAAAGTAGTTTAATTCCATAAACCGTTTCATTTGTAAAAGTGGTTTAATCCCATAAACCGTTTCATTTGTAAAAGTGGTTTAATCCCATAAACCGTTTCATTTGTAAAAGTATTCTTAGTTATATACGTTCTATAGTAAAACATTAGTATTAATCCTGGAAAATATTATATTTTCCATAATACTGCTTTGTGGTTTTAAATGTTCTAAAACCAGAAGTACAAGTATATTTTCCATACTTGATTTCATGATACATAGTTTTTACTGTAAGTAAAAACTAACAGAAGGTATGTTTGGTCAGGATGTAATTATCTTTTCTTACTGTTTTAAGAGAAGTATATTACAAAGTAATTTACTTGTTGTTTTATCCATGTGAGTTCTATTAACCATATTAATATGACTGATGTGCCTGATGCGACGTTCTTCAGGCGTCGAAAACGATATGACATTTGACACCCTAGGCGTGCCAGCTAAACTGTAGCGAACAGTGAAGGTGCGGGATTGTCAGTCCCATATATATCTATACACAAATTCACGCCCTCCCTACAGGAGATTTTGGTTAATAAGTCACGACTTAAGGTCGTACTTAGATAAGTACACCATGAAGAGTCTCACAAATTTATTGTTTCAGCGAGATTTAGGATGTATTATTACCCTGAGATTGCTAACCCTGGTACTCTGTATTGTACCCTTGTTAATGCAAACCCGGTATGATGTATTATTACCTCGTGATTGCTAACCCTGTTACTCTGTATTGTACCCTTGTTAATGCAAACCCGGTATGATGTATTATTACCCCGTGATTGCTAACCCTGGTACTCTGTATTGTACCCTTGTTAATGCAAAACCGGTATGATGTATTATTACTTCTTTAATATATTATCCATATCCTAAAAGTATTATACATATCCTGATATAGGTAAATGAATTGTTGGTACTTTCCTTGGAATGTGAATCATACTTGTATATTTAGTTTTGAATCATAAATTATACCTATTATAAGTTATATGTTCTATCTGATTAGCATGATTTCTCATGGATGAACACCTTTGCTCAGCATGATACAAAGGTAATGATACCGAATGAAGTAACCTTTTATATATATATATATATATATATATATATATATATATATATATATATATATATATATATATATATAATTAAGAAGGAAACGACCTTTGGACAAATAACACCACCTTAATTCCACATCCAAACAAGGAAAAGGAAATAAGATAATTCATTAGTCCTAAGCCCTTCAAATCTTATTTATATATTTATACATATATAAACATGATTTTGGCAATTATAATTTGAAATAGTTTATAAAACCTTTTTCAAAGAATTTAACGGAGTTTATCTGACTTTAAAGATTTAACATGGCTTTAAGTCATTTTGGAAGTATTTGGTAATCCTTAAAAATATAAGGAAACCCTTTGTGTGATTATTATCACATACAATTATTAACACAATTTATATTGTGTTAAACTTGTATTCCCCCCCTAAAAAGCATTTAAAAACTATTAAAAAGGTAGATTATAGGGGTATGAACTCACTTGATAAGTGGTGCTTTGGGCAGCGTTTCGTTTCTACAGATGATCTTTCTTGTAGAAACCGCGAGTTTTTCAGTAAAAACCGGGCTTTGTGCGGGTAACACTTCGACTGGAAAGAGGTTATCTTCTCGAGAATTCCGGGGCTTCGGGGCTTGCTTCAGGTCTTAGATACGATACCGGGACCTTGGGGGGTTGTAAGAAAGTTTAGGGGGGTGAAAAGGTGAAAAAGGGTGAAATTTTGGGTGAAAAACATCAAAAATCCGAGAAGACTCACACCCTTTATATAGGGGTGCGAGGGATCGGCCGAGGGGATGAGTCATCGGACAGGTGGCTTCGGTTCGGACAGGTGGCGAGGGCGAAGGCGAGTCAGCAGCCACGCGTCAGAAGGAGAAGCGAAGAGAGTGGCAGTCTCGGATGCGTGTCGGACCAGGAGAGGACCGAACTTCGGTCCAATCAGGAGCTGCCATGACGACTTCGGTCCAATCAGCAGGTGACACAAGTACTTCGGTCCAATCAGCAGCAAACATGTGTCCGACACAGGGAGGTCTCGCATGCGAGGGTGACGTGTCCGGATGCCAGTCATGCGAAATTTCCCGGTTTTCAAGATTTTTCGATTTTCGTGCCAAAAACTTGCGAAATTTATAACTTTCTCATACGAGCTCCGTTTTTGGCGTTCTTTATATGCATGCGTAGGTAAAATTATACTCTACTACTTTCATTTAGACTTTGTCGGTTAATTTTTTTTTTAATATTATTATTTTTAACAGACTGAGACAGGAAATCCGTTAAAAATTCATAACTTCTTCATCCGACGTCCGTTTTCGTCTGTCTTTTTACCGTTGTACTACTTTTGACGAGACCTTCCATTATCATTTAAGTTGTGTCGGCTAAATATCGATCGATTTATATTTCGAATTTTTAGATGTCTACTGCTAAAACCGAAACTTAGAAAAATCATAACTTCCTCATACGAAGTCAGATTTTTACGTTCTTTTTATGAAAGTTCTCGGTTTAACATATTGTACAACTTTCATTTAGATTGTTAAGCCTAAAAAGCCTTTTATTGAAAATTCACTTTTTACATAGAACAGTGTTTTGCCGGTTTTGTCGCGGATTTTCGATTGGTCATAACTTCTTCGTTATAACTCGGATTTCAGTGTTCTTTATATTTTTGGAAACCTTGTTACAATTTCTACCACTTTCTTCATCCCAATTACGATTATTGATCAATTTATTTTTGACCTAAATTTGACTGGTGTCACATTATCCTTGTCTTGTGATTATGGTTTTGACAAATTCACATGGATAAGAACACATACACCATAAAATCTAAGTGTCATAAGGTTTCTCTCCGATTCATGTAAATGATGGTGAGGAAACACTTTCACTAAGTAGATTTTAAGTAGATAGCAATTATGATATTTACATTCTCAAAGTCGTTAGTGGAGCGTGTGTGGTTAACCGGCACACTAACATGGAATTGTGAGGAATGGCAAAGGTCTAAACAATTGAGACTGTGATTACGGTATTTCCTTTTCATATTTCTGAAATTGTTAGGCACACATGTGTGCTATCTAAGGAAAGGTGTATGATTTTGATAAAGTCTTATCAAAACATCTCGTATCAAAAATCTGAACTTTGGTAAGAAAGTCAATAAAGTATTGATTTCTAGAAGTTCAACTGATTTGTGAATACATGTCAAAGCTAATGGGAGCATAAGTGTTATGCTAATAATCATCATGTTAGTGGGAGCATGATAATTATTATTAGTATTGCAAAGATAGCAATGCTAATTATAGAAAACAAAAGTTTCAATTCGTGAAGTTGCAGGGGTTGATCTCCATTGGAATACTCTGTAATGTCTGTTGACAAGTCTTTGTGACTTTGTGCATAATCATTACAAGAGGATCAATGCATATAAGTTTAGAATCTAACAGATTTAGGTAAATGGCAGGATTTGGAATTCTTGCATTTGCGGTAAGGAATTGGGACTGTGAAATGAGAATCATTGGAATTATGTTCAATCGATCTATTTCACAAAGTAAAGATCATAGACAAATTTAGTATGCGTACTTGGTGTATGGCATAACTAATGTTTAGACAAACATAGTGTGCATACTTGGTGTACAGAATGAGCAGTGTTTAGAAAACATAGTGTACATGCTTGGAGCATGGGACAACTATTGTTTTAATTCAAGTATAAAGTTGATAGTTTGAAACAGTATGCAATGAATAATGTGTAATCAATATGGTGATAAATAAAAGGTGTTTTACTTATATTCATAAGTTCTGAGACCATATTGGATTCGATTATTCTTGTGTTTCACTTTGCATGTTTTGACTTCCAGAATAACTAGGTTGTTCTTCATGAATGACTAAGTTATTCAAACCATCCATAGTCGGTGATATGTTGGAAGTAGATATGAATCAAGACTGTCATGGGTTGGCTTGCAGAGGTCTAAGATGTTGGACAAAGTGGTGCTACAACACTCATGAGTGCTCATAAGTTCTGAGTATTGGATTCAACCCGCGCTCATTTGAATCACTTCATGGATTTTATCACGAGTGATCATGAGATGATAATATCTTATATTCTTCAAACCTAGAGATATGAGTTGTTACTATGAGTTGGTTGTACATTGATTGCGCGAAAACGCATTGGTAACTCGATGTTATAAAACGTGCCTTTGTGTATGATTCAACAAGTAGTAGAACAAGCCATATGAGTCAAAGTTTATCCATTCCTTTTACCCTTAAAAGGATAAAAGCGATATCTGTGGGCCCCTCGATGATTTAGTGATGACACCCCGAAGTGCTTGGCCAAGCCAGGACTAATGTGATTTGTTCAATTAGACGGTCGTCATAAATCGGAAATCGGTAAACAACAAATGGACAGATAGAATGAATATAATCCATGTCTCAGTCCATATGATATCTAGAATGGAGGAATATATGATCCCTTATCTAATGGACAAGTCATTGACAAAGGTCAGAGTTCAGTTACAACTTCAGAGATCGACAGCAGCTTAAAGAGCTACGATTTCCAGTCGGTTCTTGAAGTCATACTCAATAATAGTTTTAGACTTATCCAAGTGGGAGACTGTTGGATTAGTGTCTAAGTCCATAACTATATTTGTTATGTACTTGACACGATTGGCATGGTCCATTTGGGTTGCATGGCATCATGCATTTGGATAGACTAAAATGAGAGAAATAACACTTAAGGTTTACTAATATATTATAAGTTCTAATATATTAATAAGATTATTTAATTAGTATTGATCAAGAATTAATTTGGAGTTAATTAAGTGATCAAAAGGAGACTAATTAAATATATGGGTTGATTGTGTAAATCATCCATACTTGTATAGTGGGCTAATGCTCCATGGATTATCAAGTTGGGCTAAAACCCATAGGATGCTCCATGGTGTTTTTGTACCCATGGATCATGGAAATGAAAGGCCATGAGAAGTAGGGATTACATGGTGTAACCCTAATTGTGAAAAACTATATAAGCATCTTATTCTTGTCAAAATCGGCCACCTTGAGAGAACTATGTGTGTATGGTGAGGGCTAGCCGATTTCATGAAGTGTATCATTTCTCTCTAAATTATTCCAAGTGTATTTGATGTTGTGTGAACCATTTGAGGTGCCACACATGAGGCACTCGGCTCTTAAGCATCAAGGAATCAAGCTACATAAAAAGGTATGTCTTTAAACATGTTTTTATTACCCAAGTATCATAGATTGTAGGCTAGATAGGTTAATCCCTTGGAATATTCATATTTGCATGTATAATAGAAAAAACATAGATCCAATGTATTTAGGGTTGCATGTACACTTAGGAGTGTTAGAATGCTCAAAACCCAACAAGTACCACAAGCACGATATCATAAGAATCAAATGCACAATTAAGATTGTTGTTATTAGAAACACTCATGGATGTAATTGCAAGGAAATATAAAATAGGACAACTTTGTAAACCTAAACTTCACTTTTATTGATAAAAAGAAAATTGAAACCCGTCCTTACAATGCATAAAATGAAAAACTATGTTTCTTAACATCTCGAAAGAATAACAAAAGACTATTAAAACTATCCTAACTCCTTATTAGTAGCTCAAAATTTTGACCATCGAACCAAATGACAAAAGTCTATTTCCGATGACCAAATTCAACTCACTTTGCTTAAGCTTCCTTCTTTATTTTAGATCCTGCAATACCATCAAAATGTGATCATCACATCATGTCTTAAAATTCTATGAATAGGAACTTATGGAGTTAGACAATGGATGTACCTATAGTAGAATCACATGACTTGACTTTACCATCTTTAAGATCCTTCGGGTATTCTGGGCAGCTTCACCTCCAATGTCCCTTCAATTGGCAGTAGAAACAGATGGACTCATTGAGTTCAACGTGGGGCAAAATCTTTGAATTAGCGTTTCTCTTTACCATACGATCAAATGGTTTTACCATGAGCAATCGCTTTCGATTGGGAAGAGAAATATTTTTCTTGACCACCAATGTCACGATTGTCAATGTCCATGGAATTCTTGGGATTAGACCCTATAAGAATTTCTGCTTCAGTTGTTTTTAGGCATTTCTACTTCTGCAACTACCAACATTTGGGTCAGATAAATTAGGGCCACATCGAGATTCCTCATATGAAACTTGTTAACGAACTGACCATATGACTTTAAAAGCGAAAGAAGAACCAAATCATTGTTTTGGTCCTTTGGGAATAATACACTCATCCTTTCCAACATGTCAATGTACGATTTCATTTTCAAAACATGCGCACACACAAAGTCTCAATCTTTGTGTTTACATGCTAATAGGGCTCGAGCAGTTTAATATCATTCAACTTGAGGAAAACGTCAAGGTGGGAGAGTAACATGAGGAGGAGGTGGAATAGTTAAAGATAGACGATGTCCAGTTCCACCATTTCCTAAGGAAGGTAAGAAAATTTCAACTTGACTCAAATGTGGAAGACCATCTCCATATGATTGAGGAAAAGCATTTCCATAAGAAAGAGGAAGACCATTTCTATCTTGATTAGACATCTATAATTCGTAGAAGAGAGAATGGATGTTATTTTATTTTAATCCATAATTATTAAACCAAATTTAAATTATGGATAGGATCCATATTTTCATTTCGTAATATGAAGAGGGATGTCGTAGTCATATCACGAAACTGTTTTAGGTAGGTTGACTTATTTCACTATTTTTAATCACACGAAACTCCTAGTTCTTTTGAGATTTTCATTGAAATATCAATGGCATGTTTAATATCGGATTATGCTCATACCAATTGTGACTGGGATGCCGATGATCACAATTAAAATGTGAATAACCATGCTAACCCGCTCAAACACCCCCCCCCCCCAATTGATTTATAATCTCTAATTAATGTGTAGGTTAACCATATACGCTCTATCAACAGTTATAAACATGAGTTGTTTCAACATTTCATCTTTATAATTCCACATTAGTGTGTTGGTTAACCACACACGCTCCACTAACAACTCGTAAGAAATTATGTGTGTTTTCATGAATTAGCATACATCTTCACATTCCTCCTAAACTAACTAGAGTGGGATTTTAGAAGGTTCTAGTACTTCATAACATTATACGTTTAACGTGATTATGTAGTATCGAGCACGTCCAGCTAACGACCTTCCAACAAAAAAATGAGCGGTGGGTGAAAAGGACATCCATTCAACGGTCATTTTATAGTTCGCTTCCTTATACCCCTCTTCTAGTATTACTTTGTGAAAGAGACTTACTATTGATTCGACTGACCTTTCTCATATATATAGTAATTAAACGTTTTATATATGTATAGGGTGTATTTTTAACATTTTAAAAACTTTAAGGTTTAAAATTTAATTTAAATTAACTACTAATTAATAAATATTTTTAAATCAATTAATGATTCATCTTCATCCTTTAATTAAACTACTAATTAAATTAATTAAATCATTTAAATAATTGATGGATTTAATATTTATCTTTTGATTATCATTAATTAAATCATAAATATTAAAGTCCACATAGATAATCATACAATTTTCTTATAACTAGATTATGTTTCCATGTTTATCTCCTTATCCTTAAAATTAAGGTTTTAATCATATATGGAAAGTAAAATTCAGATTTTAAAAGAACCAAAATAGATAAGTACAAATTAACAACCTACTAATCAAATGAGGCAGAAAAATCCTAAAAAATAAGACTCCGTACATATGTCACATCATGGTTGAAGATATGTCACGTCATGGCTAAACAAAATTTCGTTTTTTTGTTCAATTCATCTCATGCACAATCAATGTAAGAAAATCAAGATTTGATACCACTGATGGGTTTTATATGTTAGAAAATCTATGTAATTGTGGAAATTCTCTTAACACTTAAGAGTACATGTAACCGAAGGATCTGTGCCTTTACAATTATTAGCAACATAATATAAAGTTAAGGAACCCTAGCAAAAATCGAAATTCATAGATTAAAGTTACATACCTTTTGAATTGTTACTGTAAACAATTCCTTGAATCCTTAGAAAGCAAGCACCAAATGTATGATGTAACCTCCAAAAATTCCAGAATATAATTTTTCATTTGTATAGTAGAATAAACACCAATTTTTATAAACTCATTAAAGTTAACCATTTTTTCATAAACCATAAGTCAAAATCAGAGTTATAAGGAGACAATGTGGAACTGGAATCTTAAAACTGTTGATGTGCGTGTGTACTGTCACGCCCACACCATCCGATAAGTACTTGAAAAATATTTGATCCACAACTATAAACCAAAGCTTAGTGAGTTCCCCCAAAATACCCTATACAATAATACACATACAATAAATGCACATCGAGCCTATATCATAGGGTTAGACCACCTCCTAAGCCTTCAACACAAAGATGGACTGCTTCCGAGCATGCATCATATAGCTGGATCGCTCCCACGTATGTTGGTCTACAACACAAACCAATACCGCCTAAATCCAACCACACTATCCTCAGCCTACATCATAAATCCGGACCGTTCCTGAGCCTTCAACATATATTTGGATCGCTCACGGATATGTTTGCATATAGCACAAAGTACTTTGCCTCGACCCAACCACACTATCTTGAAACTACAACATACAGTTGGACGGCTCCAGAGCGTTCAACATATAGGTAGACTGATCTCGGGTATGTTAGACTACAACACAAAGGAGTATCGCCTCAACCCAACCACACTAGGTTGACATATGCACAAACCAATAAAAAGCAAGTATAGGTAATCATATCAGATCTACCAGTCTAACAGATCACTAGAACATAGCAATATCCTAGACAAAAGGACACATACTATAGTACAAAGTATAGTGAGAAAACTTGCTTTGCAGTCTAGCAGATAATAGTACAGCTTTCACAAATCCAAAAAACCGGTACTACTGGTCACCTATACAACAATTAGGGACCAATCCTTAAACTACAGTGCAAAACCCTCAAATATACCTAATGTTTAACATGGTCAAAAGTTAACAGTCAAAGTCAGCACCACAAGTCAACTCAACTGGCCACCACATTGTGGCAGACTACGAACAAAACAGTCGCGATAACCTCAATCGACACGATGTGGGTAGCATATCGCTACATCGTGGGAACTACTCCTGGACAACGTAAAGCATTAAGCTCTTAATCCTTCAAGCAACTCACTCATACTCTCCATAAGGCCTTATTACACTCCAAACATCATAAAATTTGTTGCTTTTTAGGCATGCATGTGTTGGATAAGGTGTCTAAGTCCATAACTTTATTTGGTATATACTTGACCCGACCCGGCATGGTCCATTTGGGTTGCACTTCACCCGAACTATTGTATGGTTAAACCTTTGAGAAATTGTATGTTTATGATTTGTTAATATATTATAAGTTATAATATATTAATATGAAATCATATTATTTAATTAGTATTTGATCATAAATTAATTTCGAATTAATTGGGTGATAAAAAAGATGACTAATTAAATATGGGCTCTTGTATTTATATAAGTGTGGGCTAATACTCATTTGGAATGAGCTTGGCATGCATGGGAGTCCATGGATAGTCCATGGAGCTTTTAACCCATGGATCCTTGGAAAGGAAGAGTCATGGGTATTAGGGTTCACATGGATGTAACCCTAATTCCCCACACGATATAAAGGAGCTTGTGATGTTTGAAATGGCACTAGTTGTGTGTGTGCAAGAAGGTGGCCGATTTCTACAAGCAAGCATACACTCTCGTAGTTTTTCCAAGTTTGTCGTGATTTGTGATTTCCATTTGAGGCATCCACATTATTGGTGCTTGGCTCTCAAACTCCTAGGAATCAACTCACTATTGAAAAGCTATGTAATTCATCTAGCCTTTATGTTTAAAGTTCCCCATGCCATCCTAGATAGGTTATGAACCTTGGAAAAACAAATTTGCATGTATTCATAGTAAAACATAAATCCAAGGTTTCTAGGGTTTAATGTACACCATAGGAGTGTTAGGATGCTTAAAACCCAACAGTGGTATCAGAGCCTAGGATTGCTTTCTTGAATACTTGATGCAAACTGTTGAAAAATCAAAAAATTGAACTGTCTGGGCAGTGGACTCGCCGAGTCCATGGGGGGACTCGACGAGTCCAAGTGCAAATTCATCCTACTCGTCGAGTAGTTTAATGGAATCCATAATTTGTCCTCAAGTTATGGATTTCCAAAGGTCACTTTCTTGAATGAACATTTAAAACGCATAAGTTACATAAAAATGAAGAGTCTTCACTTTTATGAACCATTAACTCATAAGTTATGAAATGAAAAGTTTTCAATAGTTTCAAAACCTGCCCTCAAGTTTTGGAATTTGTAAAGTTAGACACACATTAAAATACTTTAATTCCAACCCTTAGGATTTTAAAAGTTAAAATTCAACCCTTATACTATTATAAGATTAATGGTTAATATTTATATATATGTATAAGATCAAGTCGTTTTACCGTTAGTAGGCCTCATTCACGAAGCCGGTCTATAAGGGGGTATAAGGTTGTTGCCTATAAAATGGCAGCTTAATGGGTGTCCACTCTCACCCACCGCTTCCTTGACTGGTGGAGGGTCATTAGCCGAACGGGTAGGACAATGACTTTAATTATCATTAAAAGTATAATGATTATTATAAAGTAACTAAATGTTTTTATAATTCCCAATCTTAGTTACTTTAGGAAAATGTGAAAATGGTGCTAACCCATGAAATTCACACTTTGTACCTTACCAAGTCGTTGGTGGAGAGTATGTGGTTAACCGGCACACTAACTTGGACTAGTAAGGATAACAAAGGGTGACTTAATGTTTATCATAGATCGGTGGAGAGCGTGTGGTTAACCGACACATCGATTAGGTGATAATATTAAGGGTACCAAGTGAATTTGAATGGTTATTCACACCTTGTTTTGTGATCCTCGGCATCCCAGTCACAAAACTTGAAGGGCACAATCGAGATTGAAACATGCTATTGAAAAGTTCAATGAATCTCAAAAGAATCTAGGAATTTAAAAAAAAAAATTAAACCTAATAATTTATTTCGTTTTCATGGTGGAAATTGGTGAATCGTCATTCACCTACCATTAAATATGTTATAGCTTAGATTACGACATCCCTCTTCTAAGTAATAGTATATTGTGTTGAGTCCTAGCCTTAATATTACATTTGGGTGTCTTATTAAGGACTATATATATCTAATCTAAACTTGTCTTTCTTCTTTTCAGATGTCTTCCAACAATGCTTCGGGTTCTAACCCTACCGGATCCTTCTCTCTCATGAACCTTTATGGGAGAGTCATCTCCGATGGTTCCAACTTTATGGACTGGATCTGGAACATTAGGATGGTCACTTGTTACGAGGACAAGGAATATGTCCTCGACAAGGAGCTTAAGGAACTCGATGAGACTACTGCTACTCCTGAGGAGGTCGCTGAATACAGGACACATGAGAGAGATGCCACCAAAGTGGCATGAATCATGATAGCCACGATGACAGTCGAGCTCCAAAAGTCCTATGAGGACTATTACCCTTTTGAGATGCACCAGAACTTGATGGAAAGGTACCATCAGAGTGCTCGTCAAGAGCGGTATGAAATAATCTCCTCCATGATAATAACCCGCATGAAGGATGGTGAACCCATCACGGGCCACATGCAGAAAATGCAAAGGTATGTGGACCGTTTGTTGAAACTGAATGTGAACTTCCCTGAGGAGTAGGCAATTGACATCATTTTGCACTCCCTATCCTCGTGTTATGATCAATTCCGCATGACATACCACATGAACAAGGAGGAAGTTACACTCAGCAAACTTCAGGGACTTCTGAAGACCACCGAAATTGGTCTTAAAGGTAAGTCAGTTGTTACTACTCCTACTCCTACATCTACCCCTGTTTTAGCTATCGGGCAAGGCAAAGGGAAGAAGAGGAAGACCCATTCGAAGGGTACTAAAGGGAAAGTCTCTTGATGGCTCCTCATCAAGTGGAACCAAAGGTGGTTCTGCTACTCCTTCTGCCATCCCCAAGGATGCTGATTGATTCTATTGCCAGAATAAGGGGCACTGGAAGCGAAACTGCCCAAAGTACTTGCAGGATGTCAAGGATGGTAAAGTGAAACCATCCCATGCAGGTATTTACACTATATTGTCTAATAACTCACCATATTCTAACTCTTGGGTCCTTGATACTGGTTGTGGTATTCACATATGTTCTGATTTGCAGGGCCTAAGAATAAGTGAGGATGTAGAGCACGGGAAGATAAACTTAATTATGGGGAATAAGAAGATTTCACCTGTTACCAAGATTGGTGTTTATACTTTGTTGATAAATAGTGGGTTAAAGTTAGATTTGAATAAATGTGTTTACTCGTCTGAAATGGCGAGGAATATTATTTCCTTTCATTGTTTGTACAAACAAGGGTTTACCTTTTCTTTTGATAATGAAGTTGGTAGTATTAATGCTTTCTTTAATAATGTTCTTTATTTTAAAGCATTACCTTGTGATGGTGTCTATGAAACTGTGTCGGTTGTAGATAACCTAGGAAATAATGTGTTTTGTATTGATTCCTCTACTAGCTTGGATAAAGCATCATTGTGGCATTGTCGTCTTGGACATGTAAGCAAGAAACACATAGGCCAACTCCAAAAGGATGGAGTCTTAGAGTCATTTGACCTAAAGTCAGATGACAGTTGTGAATCTTGTGTGCTTGGGAAAATGACAAAATCACCCTTCACTGGTACTTGTGAAAGGGGTTAGGGTTTGTTGGACCTTATACATACTGATGTATGTGGACCCTTCTGTTAGAACTAAGTTCTCTTAGGATCGTATGATTCTATGCAAGCTAATGATTAAGAATGTAATAAAGAACAAAAGAATGGCAAAAAATATGTCGTATGATTAACACTTAAACACCTCAGAAGAGCTCGATGAAGAACTTCGACTGTAGAGGTGTTTAGGGTTACAATAATAAACGTAATGATCGACTCTTAAATACGCATACATGCATGCATATTTATAGTAAAACCCTATTAACTAATCTAGATAATCACGGAACTAATCTAGATAATCACGGATGGACATGCCCAATCCGGATACAAAACTTAAGGTCCAAGACGCAACACAAATGGACTCAACAATCTCCCCCTTTGCGTCTTTGGAACCGAGACCTCAATCATGTTTAATAACAGAAGCCTTCTTCACAGTTCTAAACACCTTCGGTATAACGGCTAAAAGATGGTAACGAAACGTAATATACCACCGAAGCATGTCTGTAAAATTCTTCTTATCAGCCTTTGAATTCTGCTTGCATCTATGAATGATGTTGATGATATGCTCCAAGCAGTCTGTTGAAAATAGATGCTTATCAACCAGAGCAAACAAAAACGTGTGAGCTTCACCTTTCGTGAACATGACAGTAAGATTCGTTGAATTTATCTGTCCCATTTTCATCTTGTTCACATCCCCTGGTTTCGGTGTAGGCTTGACAGTCGGCTTCTTGTTCATAACTCTTGCTATCTCCTGATCCATAGTAGCAACTTGATGGATGTAGGAGGTCAAAATTCTCTTCAGATGTTCTAAAATAGGCTCATATTCCTTAGGATTAGTGAGCAGAATGTTGAAAAGCAAAATCCAGTCATGGGGATTGAGATTAGGAAGATCTGCTAGAGAGATAGTTGACACCGTGTTCGCTGAACCATGAGTGATCTTGAAATTAACGTTAACAAATCTCCCAGCAGGTGAGGGTTTGAGTACCTTGACTGTAATGATCTTCTGTGCGCTCCAAGTCAGGTACTGCGGTTGCCCATACGTTAACAAGTCTATCAATTCTTGGTCAACCTTAGGATGGGGAAAAGGAACCTCAGCAGTCGCATCAAAGCAATGAAACGTGAAAGCTTTTCTAGTAATCGGCATGTCGAACTGCGAGTCCTTGGAGTTATCACAATCAAACGAAGCAATCGGTTCCAACCAATAGACAGAAGGAAACTCAATCGCCTGATTGATAAGTGTCTCTTTTGTCCACAAGGGAAACAAAGCCTTCTTGCAGTTCAAGGCATCTTCTTCTTCTTTGTTTCTCCTTTCCCTCTCCTCTGCTTCTTTAGCAATTTTCAGAGTTTCATCTAGCTCTCTGTCTCTTTTCTTTCGTTGGAGAGCTTCAGCAATGGTTTCTTCTACATCACTATCACTTTTATCAATGGTCTCCTTTGGCTTTGCTCGTGAACCAGAACCTGAAGCTACATTATCCTTCAGTTCGGTTGTTACTTTCGGTTGAGCACCTTCTGTTTTCACAATGACTCTCGGTTGAACAACACGAGCACTACTTTCTCCCCCTTGTTTCGGAGGTACGAATCCCTCCGAAACACCCTTCATTTCATGCAGTATTCCAAGGGCAGGAAGGAGTTTGGATGTGAGATGATTGCGAATTGTAAGAGTAAGAATAGGATCATGAGCACCAAGAAAATTTGTCAACATGTCCTTCACCTCACCTGCACAACTCTTATACACAGCCCGTTGTGTCTTCAATAAAGAGATTTCTTTCTCAGTATGGGCTAGCTGCACCTTCTGGACTTCAATGGTGGCTTTATGTTTGGCCAGATCCTCCTTCAAGGCACTTTCGGTTGCCAGATTAGCATGAAGAGCATCAAAACTAGAATCCACTGATTGTAAAAAAAGAAGTGGTCTCGGTTTGGAGCGATGAGCGTACAGCTTCAAACTTAGTGCTTTCTTCTTCAAGGGACTTAGCATAGGAGTCCACGGAGGATTGTACCTTTGCTGCATTGTTGTCAGCCTGAGCTTTCAAAGAGTCAAGAAAGATCTGAGTTGTGTGAACAACCTCAGTAACCTCTGTTGTTGCCTTTTTACAGGAAGAGGTGGACACATCAACTACCTTAGTAGATTTCTCAATGGCATTTGTGTATTGGTCGATGGCAGTTTCTAAAAAAGCTTTAAGAACCACACCACCATAAGCTTTGCTATCTTCAAGCAATCGGTCCAGTTTGTCATGAATGCTCTGTAAATCTTGACTTGTGACTGGAGCATCATTATCATCATCAGTCGGAAGCCTATAAGGACTGAAGTAGGTAGAGTCAAATTCCTCATTCTCTCCTCCAAGAGTAGCACCAGAATCAGTTGAGTGTGTTGGTGAAAGAGGTTTAGTGATGATAGGAGTTTCTGTTGCAGTAGTAGCCCCCGTATCAGATACGTTGACGCCTACTGTGGGGTTAGGAATGGTAGTGGTTGTGGATTCTGTAATGATTGGAGATGATAAAGGAATGGTGGAAATAGGAACAGATGTAATGGGAGGTGGTGTGGGAATTCTGTTGTGATTGGGAGATTCTGTTGGAGTAGGGGAACGGGGAGGAGTGTTCCCTCTCGGTGAGTCATGGTGAATCTCTTCTTCCTCTATTTCCTCATCGTCATGATCTGTTCTTGGAGGAGTGGGACTCTTAGACCTTAGAGCCATCTTCTTTATCTTCTTCTTCTTTTGTTGAGAAGAATCCCCTTCAGTAGACTTTCGTTTTGAAGACTTGGAGGACTTAGACTTTCTTTCCTCAGTGGGTTGTTTCTTTGAGATCCTCTTCCCTCGGTTGGTAGGTTTGTCCAAGGCATCCAGGGCAGCCTGCTGTTCTGGAAAAAGTACCCTCGGTCCAGAGGGAGGGAGTTTCCGATAGTCAGCCATACCATTGCTCTTTTCTGCAATACCTCGATACATAGATTCAGGAATAGATCCATTATGAGGAAACTTGATTGGATCCGAGATGATGATCTTCTTTGTGTGGAACGTAGCGATAGATGCAAGTAGAGCATCCTTCATCACCGGAATCTCCAAAGAATTAATCGCTTTCCTCGTAATCAGAGTCCAAAATCTTCCACAAGAGATTTCAGAATGCCTCGTTGATGTGTTGAGGCTCTGCACCACCTGAGACCAGATTATTGACCCATAATCAAGATTGATCCCGTTGTAAAGGCCATAAAGAAGGGTAAGGAAACCCTTGTTGGTACCGTCTGAACCACCACATCGTTCTGCTAATCCCTTAATCAGTAGAGTGAGCAGACCATTCCATTGAGACGGTAAACATGACTTCTTCACTTTGGTAATCGTGGTGAGCACATCAGTATACCCCATCTCATAGAGCATTGAAAATAATTGTGTCGTCGTTATAAAGTCCGGCGAGATGACAGAAGAATCGACAGCAAGATGCAAAATCGAACAAAACTTCACCTTCGAAATAGATGCCTTCTTATCGTGGATGACAAAGTAAATATGTTCTTTGTTTTTGTCATAAGATGCTGTAGAATAGACCTGCGATAATAACGACATTGGAACAGCTTCAACCTGGGTTAGGGCTAAAACTAGGGGTGAATACTTCAAACATTCCACCACGTGCAGCATATATGCATCGTACAAGAACGGGTTAAGTTCGATGATCATATTTTGGTTTGGCTTAATGGTGAGTAAAGGTGATGATGCCGTCTGATCATGAATTGATGAAGAAGTCGCCATTGTTGATCGAAGAAGGAAGAAGATGAACAGTTTGCGATGCGTTGGTTTTTCAGAGAAAAAATGTTGCCAGTAAAAGACAAATAAAATTGGAAACCCTTTATATACCATTGCCAGGAGAGAGAAAAATCATGATAATAATGACGTGATCACTAAAACGTCGCCTGAAAAAGCGCGATGTGACAGTGTGGTTACTCCCAAGTATACGTCAGCACGCATGGGTAAAGAGACCGTTCAAATTCACGCGCCTAAATCTTATCTTCAATCGTTGTTTGAAATTCCATGATAACCCCCTGTTTGGCTCCAGTAGATAGAACAAAATTCAAACCAATCAGTAACTAGAATGTGGGAAAACTGAAAATTTTCGTGCATTAGTGTGACAAAGATAAAGAAATAAAGCAAATGTGTATGGGATGTGAGTGATGTCTCATTACTAGACAGAAAGCAGAGGATTCCGGGCAAGAATCGCTTCCTTCAAAGTCAAGAGAGACTTGAAGTGCTTGTGTGGTTTCCCGAATGATACGATCAACTGTTTGTTAATAAACATTGAAAGGCTTCTTTTATAGATTAGGCTTAGGGTAGCTTATCTTCAACCGAACTTCGAGTCTTAACATAAAACCGAACGTTGGAAGAAGTACCTGTGAGACCGATGTGGTCTGTTGAATAGGTAGGTTGGATATATTATATAGTGACTAAAGAGGTAGCAGAAATCTCAAAAAAATAAACTGGATCTCTTTGGGAAGAAACGCCTTGGTAGTAGACAATTTCATAAAAGACCACGCAAAAATAAAAAGAGATTTCATTAGATAACCAGTAAGTTCTTGAATAATTAATTCACTATCAATTCATTATTGGTGTTGGATATTGGGTTTCACTCAGTACGTGGTATACGTATCTAAGATCACAAACACAGATGTTGTGTAACCATAAACCTCAGTGGTAAGGACCGAGAGTCTCAAGGGTTACAATGGTGAATTGAAAGGAGATGGAGAATATAAGGGAGGTGGCTATAGAACCGAAAGTACCTTCTGCTATATAGACGTGACAAAGCAGAGAAAATCTTAACTAATATAAGAAGAGTAAGGTAGCTCTAGACTGAGTTGCAGTTAATGGCCTAATTGGGAAGAAACGATAGGTATAGATCGAATCATTAAGGCCTGCTCAAAGTCGTAGAGGCTTTGGTCAACATGCAGCAGCATGCTTCTAGGGACCCTTAACTAGTTCGTAGTGAAATTAAATATACCTGCCTTAGATTCACGTTCTGTTGTACTGGTACTCTTGTCACCTAATAAAAATAAGAAACACACCACACATACCAACCAAACAGACAAACGAAACAAACAAAGAAAATATTTTCGAATTTTTAGAATATTCTGAAAAGGAATAAAAACATAAAGATAAAATATTTTTGGATTTTTGAAATTTTCTGAAAAAGAATAAAAACAGAAAGATAAAAATACGAGAGAAAAGAGTGTACACGATATACAACCGAAACCTTATCTTAAATGAGTGAAGCGAAATAGACCGAACGATCGGTTCATTTCGGTTCCTTAAAATTCTAAAGCCGAAATAGACCGAGCGATCGGTTCATTTCGGTTCCCGAAAATTACGGAGCTGAGATAGACCGAGCGGTCAGTTCATTTCAGTTCCCTAAAATTCCAGAGCCAAAATAGACCGAGCGGTCGGTTCATTTTGGTTCCTGAAAATTATGGAGCCGAAATAGACCGAGCGTTCGCTCCATTTCGCTTGTCTAATTTTTAGTGAGAGATTTGAGGATTCGGTACTGACTCTCCTTCCATCATGCCCAAGCCTTGTAAAATTTTGTTAAAGGTAGCTTCAGGTAAGGCTTTAGTGAAGATGTCAGCCAGTTGATCAGTAGATCGAACAAAGTGTACTTCCACGTTCCCATCTTCTACATGATCCTTGATGAAATGATATCTAAGTGCAATGTGCTTAGTTTTTTAGTGTTGCACGGGATTGTGACAAATCCTTATTGCACTTTCTGAGTCACAATAGAGAGGTATCTTCCTCATACTTAGCCCATAGTCTCTCAGTTGACTTTGAATCCATACCACTTGAGAAGTGCAAGATGCTGCAGCAATATACTCCGCTTCGGCTGTGGATAGTGAAACACAAGTTTGCTTTTTGGACTGCCAGCTAACAAGTTTCCCGTCAAGAAATTGGCATCCACCAGTAGTGCTCTTTCTGTCCAGTCCACATCCTCCTAGATCAGCATCAGAAAAGGCTTGAATGAAGAATCCAGATCTAGCAGGTTACCAGAGACCGAGAGATGAGGTTCGCTTCAGATAACGAAAAATGTTCTTAACTGCCACCATGTGAGGTTCTCTTGGATTAGCTTGAAACCTGGCACAATAACAAACAGAAAACATAATATCCGGTCTACTAGCTGTTAGATACATAAGGGACCCTATCATTTGACGATATAGGGTTATGTCCACAGCAGGTTTTTCTAGAGATGGAGTTAACTTAGTGCCAAATGCCATAGGAACCTTCACTTTTGAATCACCCTGCATTCCGAATTTCGTCAGTAAGTTCTTTGTATTGGCCTCCTGGTTGATAAATATGCCTCTTGGTCCCTGTCTAATATTCAAACCAAGGAAAAAATTAATTGGACCCATTGCGCTCATTTCAAATTTAGTCTCCATCAACTTCCTCAATTCAGCTGTTAAGCTAGGATTCGTGGAGCCGAAGATGATATCATCAACATAAATCTGAACAATCATTAGATGTTCGCCTTCCTTCTTACGAAAGAAGGTTGGGTCAACCGAACCTTGTTTAAATTTTGACATTTTCAAGAAGCGAGTTAGTGTTTCATACCAGGCCCTCGGTGCTTGCTTTAATCCATAGACAGCTTTATCCAGCACATAGCAATGATCAGGGTATTTTTCGTTCACAAAACCCGGCGGTTGCTCAACATAGACTGTTTCTTCTAATCCTCCATTCAAGAAAGCGCATTTGACGTCCATTTGGAAAACTTTGAAGTTTTTATGAGCAGCATATGCCAAAAAGATTCTGACTGATTCCAACCTAGCTACTGGAGCGAAGGTTTCCTCATAATCTATCCCTTCCTCTTGACAATAGCCTTTCACCACCAACCGAGCCTTGTTGCGAATGACATTCCCCTCTTTATCTAACTTGTTTCTGAAGACCCATTTCAAGCCAACCACAGAAGCATCCTTTGGGGTGGGAATCAGCCTCCAAACTCGGTTGCGTTCGAACTCATGAAGCTCATCTTGCATTGCCTGGACCCAATTGGAATGATCAAGTGCATCATTTACGGTTTTCGGTTCAACCTTTGAAATGAACGAATTAAACATGCAAAATTCAACTTTTGAGAATAATGCATTTTGTTTCGCTTTCAGTTGAGAACGAGTAAGAACTTTCTCAGAAGTTTCACCAATGATTTGTGCTTTGGGATGGTCTTTGGTCCATTTTGCTAATGGTGGATAGTTTGGATCATATACTGGATTCAGTTCAGCCTCCACTTCTACTTCAAATTCTGATTGATCGTCATCACCTTCGACAGTTGTATCTTCTTTCTCCCCCTCGACTGGCGAAGTGTAACCTGAGGCAGCATCAGAGTTTGTATTTCCTGTGGAAGTTGATTTCTCCCCCTCAATTGAACTACTAATTGTTGATTTTGGATCTGTACTTTCCCCTTTACCCGGACCTTTATGTGTTGGGGAGGGAATATGATTCTCCCCCTCAACCGAGACTTGGGTTGTCTTTGGTGCTGTCGAGCTCTCCCCCTTGAACATTGAATTATTGTTTGGAGAGTCAGTCGATGACGTAGCACCCTTAGGGTCACTTTCCATCTCTTTAGCAGCTTCGTCTATGACCTTTTTGAGATTATCGATTTTGTTATTTGCTGCTTTCGCCTCGGAGTGAATTGCTTTTTCCGGTTCATCAAATAGCCGAATGTATTCCTCGAACAAGTTGGATATTGGAACCGAGACTTGGCCAGATTCTGGGAATATGTCACCTAGGTCACTTTCAGTCCTCTGAACCTTCTTCATATAATTATCATCAAAGGTGACATAATAAGTCTCTTCAATCCTTTTGGAGCGTTTATTCAGCACTCTGTATGCTTTTGATGACAGAGAATAACCCAGAAATATTCCTTCATCGACTTTGACATCGAACTTGTTTCGGTTCTCCTTTGAATTGAAAATAAAGCATCTTGAACCGAAAATGTGGAAAAATTTAACATTCGGTTTCCTATTGTTTAAGATCTCATATGGAGTTAATGAGAATCTCTGATTGAGCAAGGACCGATTCTGAGTGTAATAGGCAGTGGCAATTGCATCAGCCCAGAAGTATAATGGTAGGGAAGCGAAACTGAGCAAGGTTCTGGCTGCCTCGCATAACGAACGGTTTCGTCTTTCAACAATCCCGTTCTGCTGTGGTGTATAAGGGGCCGAAAAAATGTGATTTATCCCCTTATCAGCCAGAAAGTCCTCAAAATCCTTGTTCTTGAATTCCAGACCATTGTCACTTCTGATGTTCGTCACCGTCTTCCTCAGCTGTACTTCCACTTGCTTGATGAATGTCTTCAACTTGGGAGTTGCATCTGATTTCTGCTTAAGAAAGAAAACCTAAGTGAAGCGTGAAAAATCATCTACAATAACTAGAATATACTTACTACCACCAATGCTCTCAATAGCCGAAGGTCCACACAAGTCAATGTGCAAGAGTTCAAGAGCTTCAACTATCTTCGTATTTATGCGTGTGGGGTGGCTCTTTCTACTCTGTTTGTCCATTTCACATGCAACACATAAATGCTCTTTATCGAATTTGAGAAGGGGAAGGCCTCGAACGTGATCACCAAGCACCAATTTGTTGATGTCTTTGAAGTTTAGATGCGAGAGGCGTCGATGCCATAACCAGCTTTCATTGGTATTTGCCTTTGACAGCAGACACATAGCTGGTGTACCTCAAATTGGGTTTAGATTCCGAGGGTACATTTCTCCCTTGCGTTCAGATTTCAGCATAACCTTCTTGGATTGTTTTTCAATTATCTCAGACCCCTCATCATCAAATGATACCTTCAAACCTGTGCCCACAACTAATTATGACACGCTGATGAGGTTGTGCTGCATTCCTTCTACATACGCTACTTTCCTAATTGAGAATTCCCCATTGGTTATCATGCCATACCCTTTGATTGTTCCATAGGAATTGTTTCCATACTTTACACACCCACCATCTTTAAGGGACCGAAACTCCCTCAGCTCTTCCTTCCTCCCTGTCATGTGACGCGAGCAACCACTATCTATGTACCATTCATCATCGAACTGCTCGTCACTGATTACCTACAGATTCAAGCGGATTTAGGAACCTAAAGTTTCTTGGGTCCTGGTGAGTCTTTCACAGAAAAAGGAATTACAGCAGAAATATCAACCAAATATGTTCTTTTTACTAAAGTGGTTTGATCTTTTCTTTTAATTGTATACACCTTGATTTTAGTTTTATCTTCTTTAATGTTCGGTGCATTGGTTGGTGTGTTGTTAGATGGTTTATGATTTTTCTTTTGACTTCTAGGGTTAGCTGATGATTTCTTATTACCCAACTCAGAGTTTGGTACTAGCTTTCCCTTTCCTTTCATGTCCTTCAATGAATTTGTTTTGCTTTGGGACTTGGAGGGACCGAAACTAGGTCTATGACCGAAACTTGGTTTAGGACCGAAATTGGGTTTAGGACCGAAACAGGATTTGGTATAGTAGGAGTTTGGACTGAAAATTTCCTTTAATTTCTCCTTTCCTTTTTCCATTGATCCTTTCTTGGGAGGCTCATAGTTGGAGTTTTGAGAATTCCAGTGACTTTTTCGTTCATTTAGATTCTTAGCATATCTTTGATTTCTCAAGCGTTTCTACTCAGCATGCTCCCTCTGAGATTTGTGGATATTGAAGCTGGCCTTTGGGTTCTCCTTTTGAGTTTCGGTTGTCTTGTCGGACATTTTTGATTCTGCACCTTTCTTGGTTAGAACTTTCGGTTCTTCAACCCTCTTGAGTAGAACTTTTGGTTCTTCCATTGTTTTGATTGGAGCTTTCGGTTCTTCCATTGGTTCCTCAGGGATTTCTTTGGTTCCACTTGTGCTTGGTTTGTCGAAATTGGAGGGTGTGTTGATGGGTTCAGCAATGTATCTTCCTCTAACCCTCCATGTAGTCTTCTCAGATAGACCCACGGTTTCGTCTGCGTTGTCAATGGGGGCAGACCAGAAGTAGTCGTCGCACCCTTCAGCATTATCTTTATCGACCAAGATCCTTAACTCTGCAGTTTGCTTTGGAGTGACACCTGTAACTGCGTATACCTGATTTGGCACAGTCTAAACCTTTTGATAGACCATGGCCTTTTCCTTGAGTTTCTGTTTCTGATCTTTTGACAGACGAGCGAATTCAACCGAGTTTTCTGATATTAATGGTTTTTCATTCTCGGTTTCATTCCTCATAAACTCAGAGCAGTCAACTTCGTCCTCTACTGAGATTACACTCATCTCGCTTTCCTCATCAAATTAAGACGTATTACCTAAGTCTATTTTATTTTCATCGACAAGTTTGGCGTTTGAACGATCAAATGTTTGAATAGTTTCAGTTTTAATTTTTAGCCTATCATTTTCATCTAAGATATCTTTTAGCATACTTTTGTGTTCCTTAGAATCAATGAAGGATTCTATCTTGTCCAGACCAAGCCTATAAGACATGGATGTCTCTTCGGAGGACACTTCTGATTCACATTCTGCTATGATCTCATCTTCCTTAAATTCAAGAAAGGGAAATATCATTTTATGAATTTTCTTTCCAGTTTCACAACTTAAATGTAATTGAGCAATAATAGTATATAAACGCTTAGCTATTAAACAAAAAATATTTCTTTGTTTTAAAAACTTTAAATTGTCTCTTTGCAAATAAATACTTTCGTCCCTAGCTCTAACTAACTCTGCTTCCTTCAGCTCAATCCACATTCTTCTTTCCTCACTTTTTGAAGACACCCTGCTGAGTTGGTCAGTTAGGTTAGAATTCGCTAAGCGAGTTTGCATGAGGCTGCTACTTAGGTTAGAAAATTTAAAGTTTAATTCATTTAATTCTTCTTCATAATCTGTTTTTGGAATTTTAAGAGATTCAAGAATAGATTGTACCTTTTTGATCAGCCGATCGCAGTCGTTGATCTTCTCACTCACTGGTTTGGCTGCAAAACACTTGTTCTCGGTCAGGTTCGGTTCCTTATCTGCACTTGCGGTTGATGGCCCAGCAGTGACAATTAAACACCTTCCAACCGAACCTTCTTCTTTTGCCACAAAAGCCTTTCCATGAGTGGGCCTTCTAACCTCTTCATCTTCAGAGTCAGTTGACCACACTTCTACGCCACCGAACTCATCTTCCCCAGCATTCTCCTGTACAATCAAGGCATTCATTGAGCTGTTAGTCTCCTTATTCTTCTTGACTTCTTCTAACTTGCGCATATAGTACGCCTCATCATCTTCACCCTCTCTCTTCTCATCCATTTTTCTTAACATGCAATCTTTGGCAAAATGGTTCTTGCCGTGACAGTAATTGCAGTCGTATCTAGAGTTTCCTGCAAGCTTACTCTCCTTTTTTTCATCATCCTTTTGAGAGGAGTTCTTTGCTTCATCTTTCACCTTCTCAGAGCTGTAACTTCCCTGCCAGTTTCGGTTCTTGTTGACAGGGAATTTTCTTCTTGCAAACTTCTTCAGATTGGATATCATCAAAGCATATTCCTCGCTAGTCGGATCACACTCAGACATATCAGTCTCTTCTTCATCTTCTGGGATACTTTTGCCTTTTGAGACAAGAGCCAGAGATCCCATACCAGAAACAACTTTCGCTTCTTTGGTTACCACACTTTCATGGGACTTGAGTATTCCCACCAGTTTCGCCAGAGAGTAGGATTTGAACTGTTCATGTGCTTTCACAGTTGATACAACAGCCATCCATTCTGGTCTCAGCCCGTTCATAAAAGTTACTTTCTGCTCAATTAACTTCCTCTCTATACCATGCTTGATCATCTTACTCAGAAGATGATTGAACCGATCAAAAGTCTGTATGAGCTTCTCTTCAGGTTTCTGTTCAAAGACTCCAAATTCTGATAGCAGCAGAGTTTGAATGGAGTGTTCTAAATCTTCATCAGTCGAATAGAGTTCTTTCAACCTATCCCAGATTTCTTTGGCCGTTGTGCATGAACCAACCAACCGAAAGGTGTCAGATTGCAAGGCGAATCTGATCATCCTCATAGCCTTCACATTACATAGCCGCTTATCTTTCTCATCCTGTGGCATCTTCTCTACATCCGTCACCAGCTTGTTATAGTCCTTTTGGGACTTGACAGTTGTGTTTGTTGCTGAATGAACAAATGGCCCAAGTGTGATTGCTTCCCAGATAAGATAACCATTATCTTCAGATCCAACCACGTAGTCTTCAAAGTGATGAGCCCATACTTCGTAGTCTTGAGTGTAAAGAATGGGTATTCTGGTCGTGGATCCAATGCTGTTTGAGATGTTGATTGGGTTCGTTTGTGAATCTCCGTGAGACATGGTGGGCTGCTGGCATCAAACCTGTAAACTAGAGATTAGGGTTTTATCTAAAACAGAGTAGTCGTCGATATGAAGAAGACGACTTCTATTTGTACGATAAAAGCAGAAACCCTAAAGTATTCTGAATACAGAAGGAATGTGTATTGATCACACAGTCTCCTGCTCTGATACCAATTGTTAGAACTAAGTTCTCTTAGGATCGTATGATTCTATGCAAGCTAATGATTAAGAATGTAATAAAGAACACAAGAATGGCACTGAATATGTCGTATGATTAACACTTCAACACCTCAGAAGAGCTCGATGAAGAACTTCGACTGTAGAGGCGTTTAGGGTTACAATAATAAACGTAATGATCGACTCTTTAATACGCATACGTGCATGCATATTTATAGTAAAACCCTATTAACTAATCTAGATAATCACAGAACTAATCTAGATAATCACGGATGGACAGGCCCAATCCGGATACAAAACTTAAGGTCCAAGACGCAACACAAATGGACTCAACACCTTCAAAACCGCCACAAGGGATGCTAATCGCTATTATCTGACTTTTACTGATGATTATAGTAGATATGGTTATGTCTACTTAATCAAGCATAAGCCAGAGACTTTTGAAAGGTTTAAAGAGTTTAAACAGGAAGTAGAAAATCAATTGGGCAGGAACATTAAGATGCTACGATCCGATCGAGGTTGTGAGTATGTTAGTACAGAGTTCTTCGACTATCTTAAGGAGTGTGGGATTGTCTCACAATTGACACCTCCCAGGACACCACAGCTGAATGGTGTGGCTGAGAGGCGTAATCGGACCTTGTTGGACATGTTTCGTTCCATGATGAGTCGAGCTTCTCTACCAATCTATTTTTGGGGGTATGCCTTAGAGACTGCCGCCCACATCCTTAATCTAGTCCCTACCAAGAAGGTTTCCAAAACACATCATGAGATGTGTACTGGGAAAGTTCCTAACCTGGACCACATCAAGATATGGGGTTGCGAGGCTTTTGTGAGGCGCGAGACTCACGATAAGCTCGAACCTCGAAGTGAGAGGTGTATTTTCATCGGCTACCTACATAAATCATTTGGTTATCTCTTCTACAGACCCAGTGAGAATGTGGTCTTTGTAGCAAGGAGATGAGTCTTTCGCGATAGAGAGTTCATAAGCCAAGGAAACAGTGGGAGGCAAATTTACCTTGAAGAAATTCAAGAGTCAAGTGGTGAAGGAACCTCAAACCCAAGCAATCAACCTGAGGAGGAAACTCTTGTTGATCCGACAGTAGAGTCTCTACCTCTGAGGTGTTCCACGAGAGTTAGGAATGCACCTGAGCATTATTATGGTTTCCATATTATTGTGGAAGGTGATACTCTTATCAGTGATAGGACACTGGTAAATCTAGATGAACCTCACAGCTGCACAGAAGCCATTTCAGGCCCTGAGGCTGCTAAATGGAAAGAGTCTATGGACAGCGAGATACAGTCCATATATGACAATCACGTTTGGAACTTGGTTGACAATGTACCAGGTCGTAAGATAGTCGGGTGCAAATGGATCTTCAAGAAGAAGACCGACATGGATGGTAATGTACACACTTATAAGGCGCGACTGGTTGCAAAGGGCTTCTCTCAAACTCTGGGAGTTGATTATGATGAGACCTTTTCACCGGTAGCAAAGATTAAGTCTATTAGGGTTATGTTAGCCATTGTTGCATTTCATGACTATGAAATACTTAATGGGAAGCTGGCTGAGGATGTTTACATGAGTCAGCCAGAGGGTTTTATCAGCACAAAGTACCCTAATAGAATGTGTAAGCTTGAGAAATCCATCTATGGATTGAAACAAGCACCTCGCAGATGGAATCTTTGCTTTGATGAGAAAGTCAAAGAGTTTGAATTTTCGATAAGTGAAGATGAATCTTGTGTATATGTTAGAGCTAGTGGGAGTATAGTTAGCTTCTTGGTGATGTATGTGGATGCCATATTGCTCATAGGAAATGACATCCCAACTTTGCAGGAGGTGAAGTCCTGGCTTGGGAAGTGTTTTGCTATGAAGGACCTTGGATAGGCTGCCTATATCTTAGGGATAAGGATACTAAGAGACAGGAGTAAAAGACTAATTGGACTTAGTTAGAGTACCTACTTGGATAAGGTGTTGAAAAGGTTCAACATGCAGAATTCCAAGAAAGGAGAATTACCGATCCAAAGCAATGCTAAACTGAGCAAGGCTTAGAGCCCGAGTACAGAGGCTGAGATAGCTGAGATGAGTCGATTACCACATGCTTCCGCTATTGGCTCGATCATGTATGCTATGACTTGTACCCACCCTGATGTGGCCTTCGCTTTGAGCATGGTCAGCAGATATCAGGGGAACCCTGGCAAGGCTCACTGGACTGCTGTAAAGAATATTCTCAAGTACCTGCAGAGGACTAAGGATTGGATCTTTACCCTTGGTGGGAGTGATGACTTGAGAGTAGTAGGGTATAGTGATTCTAGCTCTCAGACTGATAGGGATAACTTCCGCTCTCAGTCGGGCTGGGTCTTTACTCTAAAGTGAGGGGCAATCACTTGGAAGAGTTCCAAGCAGTAGACGGTAGCTGATTCGACTTATGAATCAGAGTACATAACAGCGAGTGAAGCGGCAAAGGAGGCGATATGGCTGAAGAACTTCATCGGAGACCTTGGAGTTGTACCAGCTATTAAGGAGCCTATTGAGATTTTCTGTTATAGTAATAGTGTGGTTGCCTTAGCCAAGGAACCGAGAGATCATGGCAGATCCAGACACATTAACAGAAAATATCACTTCATAAGACATAAGATAGAAGAAGGAATCCTCGTGGCAAAGAGGGTATCATCAGAAGAGAATCCTGCAGATCCCCTCACGAAGGGACTGACGAGGGTTAGGCATTTACAGCATGCGAGACGCATCGGGCTGAAGGATGATATTAGTTTTACAGATTAGATAGCTATTTCTGAAACTTGTAAAATGTAATCGACATTTTAATGATGAATAAAAGGTGTGTTTATTTATGAGTAAAGTGTTACTGTCTTTTGTCAATTATTTACTATTGTTTCAGCTTTGCATGTTTTGACTTCCAGAATAAATTACATTATTCAAACTTCCACAGTCAGTCATACGTCGGAAGTAGGTATGAATTAAGACTGTCATGAATTGGGCTTGTAGATGACTAAAGGAGTTTAGCCATAGCAAGGGTTGCTACAACATTCATGAGTGCTCATAAGTTCTGAGTATTGGAATAAACCCACGCTCACTTGCATCACTTCATGGAATTTATCTCTAGTGATCGTGAGACAGTAATATCATATAAGTCTTCAATCCTAGAGATATGGGTTGTTTCCTATGAGTTGGTTGTGCATTGATTGCATGAAAACGCATCAGTAACTTGATGTTATAAAACATGCCTTTGTGTATAATTCAACAAGTAGTAGAACAAGTATATGAGTCGAAGTTTTACTGTTCCTTCTAGTCCTTGGAGGATTAGAAGCGATATCTGGGCCCCTCGATGATTTTGTTTTGACCTATGTACCGGGCCCGGTCAGAACCTAATTGATGTGTTCAATTTAGTTCTATGTCAAACAAATCGGAAATCGGGAAACAAACTGCTGGACAATAAGTACGACATTGTTCCATGTATTTGTCCGGCTGATATCTTGAGAACAGAGGATTATAGGATCACTTATCTAAAATGGCGCTTTATAGTTCAACAGAGTTTGAAGAGCTACGATTGCCGGTTGGTTCCTGAAGTAATATAGGCAAATATAGTTATTAGACTTATCCAAGTGGGAGAATGTTGGATAAGGTGTCTAAGTCCATAACTTTATTTGGTATATACTTGACCCGACCCGGCATTGTCCATTTGGGTTGCACTTCACCCGAACTATTGTATGGTTAAACCTTTGAGAAATTGTATGTGTATGATTTGTTAATATATTATAAGTTATAATATATTAATATGAAATCATATTATGTAATTATTATTTGATCATAAATTAATTTAGAATTAATTTGGTGATCAAAAAGGTGACTAATTAAATATGGGCTCTTGTATTTATATAAGTGTGGGCTAATACTCATTTGGAATGGGCTTGGCACGTATGGGAGTCCATGGATAACCCATGGAGCTTTTAACCCATGGATCCTTGGAAAGGAAGAGTCGGGTATTAGGGTTCACATGGATGTAACCCTAATTCCCCACACTATGTAAAGGAGCTTGTGATGTTTGAAATGGCACTAGTTGTGTGTGTGCAAGAAGGTGTCCGATTTCTACAAGCAAGCATACACTCTCATAGTTTTTCCAAGTTTGTGGTGATTTGTGATTTCCATTTGAGGCATCCACATTATTGGTGCTTGGCTCTCAAACTCCTAGGAATCAACTCACTATTGAAAAGGTATGTAATTCATCTAGCCTTTATGTTTAAAGTTCCCCATGCCATGCTAGATAGGTTATGAACCTTGGAAAAACAAATTTGCATGTATTCATAGTAAAACATAGATCGAAGGTTTCTAGGGTTGCATGTACACCATAGGAGTGTTAGGATGCTCAAAACCCAACAGCATGTCCAATGTATGCCTTAAGCTCAAGATAGGTAAAAATGGAGGAAATGAGACCTAAAACTCCAAGCATAATGTCAAGACTCTATTACACTTCATATCTGGAGCATATTTTCATAAGGGGACGTCAAGGATCCATAAAGTTGCCAAATTTATGGAGCCCAACCATTCAAACTGTACCAAACTTGAAGAACAATGCAAAGAAACCAAGATCTAGAAGCACGTAGCAAAGAGGTTGACACTTGAAGACTCATAATGGTCCTGAAGGTGACCTAGGGGTAGAGGAGGAGCTTGATTGTTGGATCTTTTCATAAAGGATGCCTTATTCTTCTTCTTCTCACCAGAAATCACCACTAAACTTCAACGACTCAACATTGGACGCCAAGGGTGCTTTTAGGTCGAAAAAAGAGGTGATGAAGGTTGAGGGTGTGCAAAACCTAGCCCTGGCTTCCCTTAAATAGGCCTTAAGACCTAGAAAATTAGTGTTTTATAACCTGGTCGTCGCTATGTCGTGGCTAATATCCTACCACGTCATGAGGACCTAAACAAATGTACGTTTTCATCAGGAATGGCCATGTCGTGGAACTATCATCGCCACTTCATGGCCAACAAGGTTTTTCCAATACCTTAACTTTGATCCCTCTAAGCCCTCAACTGATCTATTCTGTAAAACGAGTGTTACAACTCTCCCCCACCTAAATTTCATTTTTTCCTCAAAATCTATCCTAACAATTACTCTTACAACACACTTTAAATCCCCTTGTGGGTTCTTCCAAGTCAATTTAATTATTTCACGAGCCAACGCCACTCTGAATGCCCAAAACTATGAGTATTATCACATGCATTCCCAAAGGTCAAAATCACGTCTTCTTCAGCATTGGAAAAATGCTTTATACAAACACTTCCTTGAGACCCAAAAGTCGATTCGATCATTAGCGAGAAATATGCTACCTGAAGAAAAAGAAAACAAATACCAACACATCACGACCAATCGATATCGAAAACAACTGACTACCTCGTCCATAACTTGGAAACTCCATGATAATTTTTCTCTTCCATGCAGACAAGGTCACGCTCACACATCAACCATGCTGACCAAAAACTCATAGATCTGAACCAAACAAGACCTTCTCGACCTTACGTCGTCCCACTGACAACTGAAGAATAGTATTCACTACCAAAATTTGAAGCATACAACCTCTCATATTGACGTAAAAGTGAAATATAAACAAGCAAGTTCAAAACTAGCCCACACATCCACTCGACTTTGAAAGTCCATTGTTTAAACATGGAAATAACCTAAAATAACTACAGTAGGTTTGATCCTCCCATTCCAAATTTAAAAATCATGAACAAAATACCTCAATCACACACCTGTCTTCCTGATAAGTCGTAACTAACCAACTGCTCGCAGGAGCATAACCATGGTCATTTTGGAAGAAAATCTCGGGTTTCTTCCACACTCCCATATGATCAGGGTACAAGCTTATAACATATCATCCAAGATCCCTACAATGAATTCCATCACTTCCAACTCATCTCACTCGAAACCATTCTCACAACAACAAATAAAGATCCACCAAGAAAACTCCTTCAGGAACTGCCGATAAAACAATCGTTAATTTTTTAACAAGTCCAAATCCTACTAATGCCTAACCCAAACTCTTCAACTATTGATCTATATGTAGTATTTCCATATTGCTCAAAATACCCAACTATGCCAAAGGCCAGCGAACCAAATACACGGATTTCTATGATGCAACTGTCGGCCCAACACACATAAGTAAAAACCATGATGGTTCACGACACGTCGTGACACCATCCAACCATTTGAATGATAATCTCACAGTTCCTCATCATTCTTGCCATCACCCAACCACATACATGTGTTGGGGTTTTGATATCAATAAAAACTTTGTTTTTTATAAAAACCTGCAACGGAAGACTTTAAAAATAACAAGTTTATTTTTAGTACATAACAAAACCAAACCATCATGGATCCATTTATAGAGGTTAGAATGAAATAAAAACAACCATAGAATATTTTAGAGATAAACTTTGAAGCCTTTGAACCCACTTGGTTTTGGTGTTGATGAAGATAGCAAAAATCAAAGTGTATGATTCCTCTACCAGTATCCACCATCAAGAGTAAGACACTTGGAATGCTAGTTACTTCTTGTAGTCTTTATTGTATTAAGCCTTTATGTGATTAACTTAATTAAGCACTGAAGGGAACAACTCAAGAGGTCTTCTAAACCACCAAAGTAAAGAACCAAACTTCAAAAGAAAGGAAATCTTCGTGCCCACGGTTTTTAGAGAGAATGAAGGGAAGAAGAGAGTGATTTTCTTAGCAAAAATGCAAGCCTCATGCATCTCTTATATAGTCCATGAAAGGTAAGCCCTAACCATTAAAATACTCTAAAGTAATGGCTAGCCTTTAGAAGCATGGGAGACAAAGCATGGAGGTTGAAAAGCAACCCCCATATTATAATATTTTATAAAATCTAAGTTTATAAAATATAAACTTTATCTTTAGGTAAAAGACAAAATAATCCAACAAGTCCAAAATATTGTGCACGACTTACTAATTCATACCATATGAAATAACAACTAGTTATACTCTCTTATATTTGTTATTTTCATAAAACAATAATTATTCCCTAATTAAATAGAAGAATCGATATTATTTTATTAATAATCATAGTAATAATAAATATACAAAATGTGCCAACTAGATAAAGGTGTGACCCTATAGGATCATATATTATTAACAATATCACTCCATAATGATTCTCGGCCATATAGATTCAACAAACTCCCACTTGCACAAGATTCATTATAGACTGACATAGACAGTAGCTGACGTCTAGCAACGGGCTACTGCCCCTAACAACATATGAAGGGTGTCATCTCATCAACAACCAATTCCAAGAGCTCTAAGCTTTAATTGTTACTAAAGGTGTGGTATCAAATATTCCTTTTTATCAGACTTCAAGTCGAACATGAGATATGGATCGCGATCAATCTCATTTACTAATCAACTTTAACTAAGGCCTCAGATGTCATGCTCTCAACGAATAAGAGGGAAAAATCCCATCTTGACTACATACGCCCATCAATGTAGTTCATGTCATACCCAACGATGACCCTTATGACTGCCTTTTACAAAACAACATTAAACCATGTCAAAGCACAACAATTACAACACTTCAAGTCCCAAATGTGTATCTCAGGTCTAAGAATACAAAGATCATCTTGACTACATATGCCTATCAATGCGGTTCATGTCATACCCAACGATGGCCCTTATTACTGCTTTTTTCGAAACAACGATAAACCATGTCAATTCACAACAATCCCTACACTTCAAGTCCCAAATATGCATCTCAGGTCTAAGATTAAAAAGATACAACCTTGATCAAAACATCAATCTTGACTACGATCCATAAAGTGGTTTTGATGCGGGTTAAGTCCAATACTTATTCTCCCAATCAAGTATCTATGAAGTTGGTAGCAACTCTCTTTGCCATTCTTATCTCCATGAGAATACACCAATCCACTCATATTAGTCTTACTTCATAGATGCTCCCACAACTATGAACGACTATGGACATTTAAAATAACCTAGTTATTCAAGGATTTAAACTTGCTAATGTAGAACACAAGATTTATTTAGTGAAAGACTCATATCCAATATATCATTCAGTACAATATATATTGTCTTTATTGTTCTAATATCCAAATAGTAAATTTCAATCAAATACAACTACTTGTATCAACAATGCCCTATAGCACCAGGTTGGCTTTCATGCTTTAGCTAATGAAGCAACTTTGTTAAGTAGATTTGACAAACTTGATTTGTATAAACTTTGCGAATACAATCATTTTAAGTTTTATATATAACTCCTATATAAAGAAAAACTATTGAGAATGAATTAGATGCTTGACTATGACATAGATACCAACACTTGCGTAATGGGTTTACTCATAGTCATAATGAACTATACATTAAGCATCTTTGTGTGTGGTTCTCCAAACCACAAGGTAATCTAAATCTGATGTGTAACTATAATTGAAATCTACATGGAGCCACTACATATGTAATTATCTCTTCATTCATAATGAGGACACGCCAGATTGTGACTGAGAGTCATCTCAATCTATTTGAAAATTTAGCACATGTGTAACAAACTTAAACATAGCTTTCTTTCAAATACTCCATAGACTAGGAATATTTCTCTAGTTCTCGCAAGTACTTTAGAATATTCCTATAAGTCACACAATGACTTGTTCTCGAATTATACTGATATCATTCGACATGCTCTAAGCATACAACTTATTTGGCCTTTATGCATAACCATGACACTTATGATAAATCCAATTGCATCAGTATACAGAATACAATCATATTATCTAGTTCAAAAACATTTGCACTAGGGCTTTGCTCCAAATCATGTCATGTGGTTTTGACAAGATAACTCTCTCAGAGTCCTTTATCTTAAGCTCTTTAAGATCATTGACAATCAATGCAATTTTACTTAATCATTTAAGTTGCCATGATCTATCTATATAGATCCTTATTCCAGGAATTAGAACGTCATCCACATATAAGGCTAGGAATGTTACTGCGTTCCCACTAGCTTTGTAGAAAACACTAGAGTCAACTTGATTTTTAATCAAATCACACTATGTAATTATTTTATAAGAAAGAAGATTCTTACTTTGAGATGTTAGCTTAAATCTGAAAAGATTTTCATTCATGTATTTTTTATACTAGAGAGGTTAGGCTTATTGTTTAACATAATGTCACACCCCCAAACCGGAACGGCGGAAACGTTGGGGGGCTAAGGACATCATGTACAGTATCACAACAAATGTATAATAGTAATCAAAGCAACAACAACCATTATATTAATAATAATGTATTGACATTGTATTCAAATCACAACTTGATTGACTCCAAAAGTAAATAGCAAAACAATTACTTGAAGCGACTATGCTCTGTTTTCTCGGAATGTGTGTGTGTGTACCTCTCTACTAGTTTCCTGAGAATACAAGTGATTTTGAAAGTGTATCAACATTTAAGTTGGTGAGTTCATAAGCATTTTTTTAGAAAATAAGTTCTTTGTTCCTTGAAAATGTTCGTGTGTTCCTTCAGAAAATCCTATATTTTCTTAATGAGTAATGATAAATAATGTGACCATACCAGTTCCTTCTACGATCACATAGTGAATTCAAGTTATATATAATCCAGATCGATTGGATAGTTGAATGTGTGAATCTGCCCTAAGCCAACAACCAAACATGGAACAGGTAGTATGGCGGAGAGCACACATTCCACTGTCTATCGGATCTTCATTATATATAACCCTAATGTATTCACTAGGTAATCACAGAGTTAACAATAAAGGTCGTTTTAGACATGATGAGTGTGTTCCCTTAGAAAATCCTATATTTTCTTAGTAAAATGGAATGTAGTAAAGTGGCCAATACTAGTTCCTACCATGATTAAAGAAAGACATATAACGCTTTAAATTCGTATAAGTAAAGTGGCCAATACTAGTTCCTACCATGATTACATAGTGCATACAAGTTATATATAATCAAAGATCGAACGGACAGTCGAATGTGTGGAACTGCCCTAAGCCCACAACAAAATAAGGAACATGAAGTAAGGCGGAAATCACACATTCCACTGCCTATCGGATCTTTAATGTATATAACCCAAACGTATCCACTAAGTATTCACATCGATATGTAATCAATCGTATTTGTTTCCAGAAAGTGGAATTGTAAACTATTTGCTTGTCAAATGATGATGTTTATCCTGGAAAATCCTATATTTTCCATAAAGATGAGTTGTAGTCTTTAATTTACCATGACCGAAAAAGTATAAGTATAAATGTCATACTTAGTTTGATAACTTGTAGTTTTTTTAAGTAAAACTAGTTGAAGACGTGCTTGCCCTGTAAGTTGAATGTTTTGTTATAACCTTACCATGATTACTTAGTATATACAAGGTATATATAATCGAGATCGAACAGACATACGATTGGGTGATTCTGCCCTAAGCCCACAACCAAACAAGGAACAGGAAGTAAGGCGTAAATCACACATTCCACTGCCTATCGGATATTAACTATATATAACCCTGATGTATATACAAAGTAATCATATAATTATTACCCCTTAAGATTGTTTGAAAAGCATATTACTACGTAAGTAAATCGTTGTTTTCGCCATGTGAGTTCTTATAACCATACTAATATGACGGATATCCAGATACGGCGTTCTTTAGGCGTCGGTATCATTAATGAGTTTGTCACCTCAGGCCTTCCGCCCTAGCTGTTGCAAGCAGCTTAGGTGCAGGATTGTCAGTCCCGTATAGATCTATACACAAACTCACGCTCTCCCTCCAGGAGACTCTGGTTCCTAAGTGGGGACTTCCGTTCGTACTTAGGTAAGTACGTAAAGCCATGTCTCACAAATCTATTGCCTCAACGAGTTCACGAGTAATACGGTGAAAAACCTTTTAATAAATAAAAATGAAATTTTATTTATACATGTTTACGATAAAAATTATGGATTGACTCATAAATTATACCTATTATAATTTATATGCTTATTTTCATATCGTTTTTCCTACGTAGTAAAATAATCTGAAATTTTCATATACTATACCTGTTATAGTTTATATGTATGTAAGTTATATAATAAACACCTCGTTATTTTAACAAATTTAAAAGTTAGCAATAACCTTTATTTAGTATTTCACGTAAAGTGTTTATAAATTAAAAGAGACCGTAATAAATGATTTTTATTTATAAACACAAGATTTATTGTGTATTACTTGTATCCCTCTAAAACATATAAAAAGTTTGGAAAAGTGTAGGGGTATGAACTCACTTGATAAGGTGGCGATTCGGGCAGCACTTCGCTTCTCAAAATGATATTCCTTTACGAAACCATGATTTTTTGTTGAAAAACCAGGCTTTGCGCGGGCAGAGTTTCAAACCGAAAAGACTATTCTCTCGGGGACTTCGGTTGCTCCGGGCTTTCTTCGGGTGTTAGGGAGGTTTCCTAAGCTTCGGGGGGTGTTAGGATAGCTTGAGAAAGAGTTTAGATTTTAAAAGTGTGAAATTTAGTAAACAAAATCGGGAGGTCTCGTACCCTATTTATAGTGACCGAAGCCTCACATTACGCTGGGCGTAATCCTCGCGTACGCTGGACGTACTTGCTACGTGTCTTCTAATGGGTATCCGAGCTTCGGACGTGGCACAGCTAGGATACGCGTCCATCATGTGAAGGCGCTAGGTGGCTGATAGGTGTCTGCATGCGAAGGATGGGCGACGTGGTCAATCCGAGGTCATGCAATGCGAACGCTGGGCGTTCCCCTTCGGACCAGCCTCGTAATTTGGGCGTTGAACTTCAAAAATTCATAACTTTCTCATATGAGCTCTGTTTTCGACGTTCTTTATATCCACACATAGGTGAAACCGTACTCTATGATTTCCGTTTAGACTCTGTCGGCTAATTTTGAATTTATCTTTAATGTTATATTTTTAACAGGCCGGGACAGGAAAAGTCCGTTAAAAATTCATAACTTCTTCATCCGACATCCGTTTCCGTCTGTTTTTTTACCTTTGAACTACTATTGACGAGATATTCGATTCTCGTTTAGGTTGTGTCGGCTAAAAATCGCTCGATCTATAATTCAAATTTTGGGTTGTACACTACTTTGCCGAACCTTAGAAAAATTATAACTTCCTCATACGAAGTCAGATTTGAACGTTCTTTTTATGCACGCTCTCGGTTTAACGTATGTTACAACATTCATTTAGGTTGCTAAGGCTAAAAAGCAATTGATTGAAAACTCATTTTTTACGTCACACAGCGTCGTGTCGATTCTGTCGCGAAACTTCGATAGGTCATAACTTTTTCGTCATAACTCGGATTTCAGTGTTCTTTATATCTTCGGAATCCTTGTCTCGATCACTACCACTTAATCAAGTTTATCTAACATATTATTTTTACACTTATTTTCATCTTAATTATTTTATATCTTCATTCCTTCAAAACGATTTACAATGGTTGACCTAGACTATTACATTGTGAATTTATGGGCACATGCTTCAAGTTTGGACCTTGATTGATCTAGAATTTTTCCATTTGTGACATCATACCCCCGTTAGAGGGAATTTCGTCCCGAAATTAGAATCTCTGAGTGGGACATCAAGGGTTTGGAAAAAGATGCGGATATTTCTGTTTGATAGCACATGAAATTGGTATGGTGAGGACCAAGCCAATCCATGCCGAACAACGACGTCAGAACTTCTTATCATAACAGGTGTTAAGCCGATTAGGAAAAAGTGTTTATTAGGGTGATAATGCATTCCATGTGTATATTTTTAGTGCTCTCAGTTTTACCTTTGTTATTATTACTGCAAACATTTTGTACCACGATTAGCGAGTACTAGCAGTACGAGTGTTCTGATAATTGAAAATGATGAAATTTCATAATATAATCCCCATCAGGTCCTTCTATAATCGCTTGGTGTATACAAGTCATTTATAATTAAGATTGGAAAGATAGTCGACTGAGTGACTATGCCCTAAATCCACAACCAGACAAGGAACAGTAAATAAGGCGAAATCACCCACTCTATGCCTACAAATGTTAATTATAAATGACCCTAATCTGTACACTAAGTCGTCATAGCTCACCTGCAGGGGTCCTTAGTTTTTATATGAATGATGTGTTTTGTTTGAACGAGAGAGTAATTTGTAATTATTTATTAAAAGTTTAAGCTTTAAATATTTTTATTGGGAAAACGTACCGTTGTTCACAGGGGGTTCCGGGATGGTCTCTCCTGCGGTGATCAACAATATTCTTCCATCTTCGCCAGAGTTCCTTGTTATTGGACAATCCCTCTGGAAGTGTCCAGTTTCGCCACACCTGTAACAGGCCTGGGTTACTCCAATGACGGCGACCTGGGAGATTGTTTGTGCCGGTGCTGTACAGAAACGAGCAGTGTGTCCAGTCTTGTTGCAGTTCTTGCAATGCATCCTCCAGCAAACTCCGGTATGATGAAAGTTACATTTATTACATTTCGGAAGGTTTCCAACATATCAACTAGCGGGTGCTGGAGTGGCAGGTGTCGTGGCAGCATGAACAGCAAGTATCTGTTGTCTCTTCGAGGCCTCTTCTGTTGACTGTCTTTTCTTCTTGCTCCCAGACTTTCGCTTATAGTCGCCCTCTTTTTTTTGGCTCAAGAACGGGGGTCATTATTCCTTGCCGAACCCCATGGTCCACGAGTGTCCGTGCCAGACACTTGGCACTGTCGAACGTAAGAGATATCGCCCTCTTTTTGCAGCTATCATGTTTCCTTGAATCTGATGAGATAGTCCCCAGATGTATCTCTATCTTCTTGCTCTCCGGGGTAACCATCCTGGGGCATAGTGCCGCTAGATCGTTGAATCTATTAGTGTAGGTTACTATGTCTGAACCTGTCATGGTAAGTTCCCACAGCTCTTGCTCTAGTTTTTGTACTTCGCCCCTCGGGAAGTACTCGTCTAGCATCATTGTTTTTAGGTTCTCCCAGCCCATTGAGTTTTCCGTTGTAAGGGTCAGTGACTTGACATATCCATTCCACCATGTCATGGCCCTGTCAGAGAAAGTGCATGCAGTAAACTTTACTTTGCTCCCTTCTGGACACGTGCAAATTTCGAAAACCGATTCTGCTTTCTCGAACCATTGCATTAGAGCAATGACTCATCCGCTTCCGTTAAAGGTTTTGGGTTTGCAATTCATGAAGTCTTTATATGTACAATCCCTAAGCTATCCATGGCTATTTCCATAGTTAGATGGGTTGGCACCACTTCCCGTCCCATTGGTACAAGTTGCGTGGATATGAGTCATGGTGGCTGCTATGTTAGCAGTTACCACAGCCTGGAACATAGTGAGGTTATATTTGTGGTGGTGGTGGAGGTGGATTTGTTGACGTGTTGTTGTTACGCTTGATATATCTACGAGGCGGCATCTTTCTTTCATAGAGTTTAAAGATGAAAGGTAAGATATTGATAGTGGTTATAAATCGAATGTCATAAGAACTAGGTTATCTTAACTTTGTATTTATCATCTTCCAAAAGTGTTTTGTAAACAATTCATAGCAAGAGTCTATGTAAAATAAACTTATGAATGTTCAATAGTGACTACCCTTACTGAAATTTCGTGACTTGATTTGCAGTTATTAGTTGTGATGAAAAATGTTATAAATTTAACACATAATGTGAGTAGTGTAATCACCGACTCACTAGTTTATATCAATTTCTTAGTTATTTGTGTGATGCATATGGCGTTCTCTAGTTTGTTCTTAATAGGGTAAGGTTTGTTAATGATCTTTCTACTGCCTTTCTCTTCGTCTGATCCTTTCTCGGAATCCTCCTCACGAACCCTCTTTTGGTTCTGCCTCGACTCCTCTATTGGCTGTTTGCTATGTCTAGGTGTGTCGGTTGTGCGATAATGGGAGTGTCTAAAGAATTTATGAGATTAATAAAACATTTTGAATTAAAATTCATTTTTATGGGGGTGATCCTTACCGGTTCGTTCAATAACCACGTAGTGTATACAAAGTTATTGTATATAACCCAAACGTATCCACTAAGTATTCACATCGACATGTAATCAATCGTATTTGTTTCCAGAAAGTGGAATTGTAAACTATTTGCTTGTCAAATGATGATGTTTATCCTGGAAAATCCTATATTTTCCATAAAGATGAGTTGTAATCTTTAATGTACCGAGACCGAAAAAGTATAAGTATAAATGTCATACTTAGTTTGATAACTTGTAGTTCTTTTAAGTAAAACTAGTTGAAGACGTGCTTGCCCTGTAAGCTGAATGTTTTGTTATAACATTACCATGATTACTTAGTATATATGAGGTATATATAATTGAGATCGAACAGACAGTCAATTGGGTGATTCTGCCCTAAGGCCACAATTGGGTGATTCTGCCCTAAGGCCACAATTAATTTAGAGTTAATTTGGTGATCAAAAAGGAGACTAATTAAATATATGGGGTTGATTGTGTAAATCATCCATTCTTTTATAGTGGGCTAATGATCCATGATTTATTACGTTGGGCTAAAATCCATAAGGTGCTCCATGGATAGTCTATAGAGGTTACAAACCCATGGATCATGGAATATGAAAATCCATGTCAATTAGGGTGTACATGGTGTAATGCTACTTGTGACGCAACAATAAAAGGACCCCATGGGCTACCAAAATCGGCACTATGTGTAGAACAAGAGGGCTGGCTGATTTTGAGTGAGTGTGGACTTCTCTCAAAGTTATTCCAAGTGTTGTGGTGTTGTGTGAAACATTTGAGGCATCACACTTGAGGTGCTAGGCTCACAAAGTTCTCAAGGAATCCAAGCAACAAAAAGGTATGTTCTTCTACTCGCTTTTGTGTTTCAAAGTTCTACATGCCATGCTAGTTAGGTTAAGAAGCTTGGAAAATCAAATTCACATGTATCTTAGTAAAACATAGATCCAAGGTTTTTAGGGTTGCATATACACCTTAGGAGTGTTATAATGCTCAAAACCCTTCAATGGTATCAGAGCCTAGGCTTGTTTTCTTGATACTTGATGCAAATTGTTGAAAAAACTCATGTTTTCTACATTTTGTGGCATCAACTCGCCGAGTCCATGGGGGGACTCGACGGGTCCATGTGTTATTTCATCCTACTCGTCGAGTAGGTTCTTGCACTCGACGAGTAGGAGGCCTTGAATGCAGATTTTTGAGTTTTGCTGCTGGAAATGGACTAGAAACATTACCCTAAACTGTTTTGGTCTTATAAAACTTGTTTTAGATGGTGTAATGGTTATGCTAATCCATTTACAATGGCTATTAGCAAAATTTCAAGTTTTGTATGTGTTGTTAATGATTCTTGAAATTGTTGATATGAATGTTCATGAACTTATGAGTTTGGTAGATCATAGGAATTATTTTGTTAGTTTAATTCTTGATCTTGATGTGTTTTAATCGAATCCATAATTTGTCCTCAAGTTATGGATTACCAAAAGTCATTATTTTAAATTCCATTAATTAAACACATAAGTTACATAAAATGAAGAGTCTTCATTTTAATAAATCATTAACTCATAAGTTATGAAAGTTGAAAAGTTTTTAAAGTTACAAAACTTGCCCTCAAGTTTTGGAACATGTAAAGTCACCTTAAAAACTTTAGTTCCAACCCTTAGAATTTTAAAAGTTAAAATTCAACCCTTATACTTTATAATATTATAAGTTAATAATATATATATATATATATATATATATATATATATATATATATATATATATAACAAGTCGTTTTACCGTTAGTAGGCCTCATTCACGAAGCCGGTCTATAAGGGGGGTATAAGGTTGTTGCCTATAAAATGGCAGCTTAATGGGTATCTACTCTCACCTATCGCTTCATTGACTGGTGGAGGGTCGTTAGTCGAACGGGTAAGATAATGACTTTAATCCTCATTAAAAGTATGATGATTATAAAGTAACTAAATGTTTTATAAATTCCCAATCTTAGTTACTTTAGGAAAATGTGAATATGGTGCTAACCCATGAAATTACACTTTTCACTTTGCTTAAGTCGTTAGTGGAGCATGTGTGGTTAACCGACACACTAACCTGGACTTAACAAGGTAGGCAAACGGTGGCTTAAGGTTTATCATAGATCGGTGGAGCGTCTGTGGTTAACCGGCACGTCGGTTAGGTGATAAACATTAAGAGTACCAAGTAATTTGCATGGTAAATTCACACCTTGTTTTGTGGTCCTCGGCATCATAGTCGCAAAACCTAAAGGACACAATCGAGATTGAAACATGCCATTGAAAAGTTCAATGAATCTCAAAAGAATCTAGGAGTCTCAAAACCAATTAAAACCTAATTATTTATTTCGTTTTTCATGGTGGAAATTAGTGAATCGTCATTCACCTACCTTCAAATATTATATAGCTTGGATTATGGAATCCCTCTTCTAAGTTATAAAATATTGTGTTGGGTCCTAGCCTTAATATTATGTTTGGGTGTCTTATTAAGGACTATCTTTATATCTAATCTAAACTTGTCTTCCAACAATGCTGCTTCTGGCTAAAACCCTACCGACTCCTTCTCTCTCACGAACCATTGTGGGAGAGTCATCTTCGATGGATCCAATTTTATAGATTGGATCAGGAACATCAGGATGGTCACTCGGTATGAGGACAAGGAATATGTCCTCGACAAGGAGCTTAAGGAACTTGATGAGTCGTCTGCTACTCCAGAGGAGGTCGCTGAATTTTGAGCATATGAGAGAGATGCTACTAAGGTGGCATGTACCATGTTGGCCACGATGACAGCCGAGCTCCAAAAGTCCTATGAGGACTTTTATCCTTTTGAGATGCACCAGAATTTGATGGACAGATACCATCAGAGTGCTCGTAAAGTTCGATATGACATCATCTCCTCCATGATAACAACCCGGATGAAGGATGGTGAACCCATCACGGGCCACATGCAGAAAATGCAAAGGTATGTGGACCGTTTGCTGAAATTGAATGTGAACTTCCCCGAGGAGTTGGCAATTGACATCATTTTGCACTCCTTACCTTCGTGTTATGAACAATTTCGGATGACATATCACATGAACAAGGAGGAAGTTACACTCAGCAAACTTCAAGGACTTTTGAAGACTGCAGAAAGTGGTCCTAAAGGTAAGTCGGTTGTTACTACTCCAACTCCTACCGCGACCCCTGTCTTGGCAATCGGGAAAGGTAAAGGGAAGAAGAGGAAGAGCCCTTCGAAGGGTACCAAAGGAAATTCCCTTGATGGCTCCTCTTTAGGTGGAACCAAAAGAGGTTCTGTCACTCCTTCTGCCAACCCTAATGAGGCTGAATGCTTCTGTTGCCATGAAAAGACGCACTGGAAGCGAAACTGCCCAAAGTACTTGCAAGATGTTAAGGATGGTAAAGTGAAACCCAACCATGCAGGTATTTACACTATATTTTCTAATAAGTCGCTATATTCTAATTCTTGGGTCCTTGATATAGGTTGTGGTATTCATATATGTTCTGATTTGGAGGGACTATGAAGAAGTGAGAATGTGGAGCATGGTAAGATAAACTTGATCATGGGGAATAGGAAACTTACACTTGTCACCAAGATTGGAGTTTATTCATTGTTGCCATGTAGTGGGTTAACTTTAGATTTGAATAAATGTTGTTACTCGTCTGAAATGGCGAGAAATATTATTTTCTTTCATGGTTTGTACAAACAAGGTTTTACCTTTTCGTTTGATAATGAATGTGGTGGTATTGATGCTTTCTTTAATAATGTTCATTATTTTAAAGCATTACCTTGTGATGGTGTATATGAAGTTGTGTCGGTTGTAGATAACCTAGGAAATAATGTGTTGTGTATTGATTTTTCCACTAGCTTGGATAAAGCATCTTGTCTGGTATTGTCGTCTTGGACATGTAGGCAAGAAACGCATAGGCCAACTCCAAAAGGATGGAGTCTTGGAGTCATTTGACCTAAAGTCAGATGATAGTTGTGAATCTTGTTTGCTTGGAAAAATGACAAAGTCACCCTTCACTGGTACTTGTTGTAGGGGTGAGGGTTTGTTGGACCTCATACTTACTGATGTGTGTGGACCTTTCAGAACCACCACAAGGGATGCTAACCGCTTCTATGTGACTTTTACTGATGATTATAGTAGATATAGATAAGTGTGACATCCCCATTTTCACGGCCAGAAAAGACTGATTTTGTTTATGCTTTATAAAAATCAGAGTACATCTTTTAGTAAAAAATGTTGTGGAATTTGTTCCCAGAAAAACATGATAAATACGTTATCACAGCATTTCCGAAGAAATGTATTTTTTGTTCATTTTAAAACATTTGGGATGTCATCATCAATACAAAAACATAAGCATAAACAGAACTTACATTCATTTACACTAGTGATCTAAATAAGCTTGAGCGGGTCAGGTTGGGAAACAAATAAACTTGAGTGGGTCAGGTTGGGAAACCTGGTGAGTACATAGGGTTTTCAACCCGCAATAATTTAATTAGTATGTTTAAACATCAAACAATCAACCCAATTACCCATCCCCATTATCTTCCTTACTCTTAAGGTCTACCCTAAGAGTCATTTATCCTGCATTCGTTCATTCCGAAATTCATTGCTTCCAGGGTTTATATGGCAGGCACTAAGTCCATAGCTGCCAATGCTCGTTCGTAAAGCACTAATTCCATAGCTGCTAAAGTTCATTCATCGGGTACTAAGTCCATAGCTACCAACGTTTATGTAACAGGTACTAAGTCCATAGCTACCAACGTTTATTCAATAGGCACTAAGTCCATAGTTGCCGATGTTATTTGTTAGGCACTAAATCTATAGCTGCCAATGTTCACTCATATCATCTTTCATCTCTCATCATTCATCTACCCATGTTTGACCCAACATATTCGTAGATATAAAATACATATACAGTTTAAATTATTTAAAACATGTATAAAATCGTTCATCCAGCATAGATAACAAGTATACAGATAATATGCAGACATAGCACGTAATTTATATAAAATAGTTCATATCTATATGTAAGATGAAAGTAACTATGCACTCACTTGTTAAAGTGACGATTCCAAACTCGGACAGCGCTTCGCTTCTTAACAATATAATTTCTTTCGACGAAACCTAGTATTATTACCACTAGATTTTAGTCTAATATTTACCGTGACTAATTATTAGTCTTAGCATTATTACTATTATTATATAAGCGTTTAAACAATATTTTCCACCCACTATGTGCAAACAGGGGCCAGACATAAAACACCGGAGGGCAGGTCCATTTTGGCATATAGCACTTCTAAAATCCAACAACCCTATGCGGCCCTTTAAACCAGATTCCCTATACCGCGAGTAGTTAAAAAAGATATTATAACGACACTTATATAAGTTATAATAATAGCCCAAATATTTATTATAAGTTCATAATAACAATACTAATTTTAAATATAAGTTATATTTAAAATAGGGTAAGCATAACTTACTTACAAGGGAGTTTTAGCTAGGAGTCGGGCTCTACAGGGGCCGAACTTCGTTGCTGAATCTTTCTAAGAAAAATTCTTGCAACGCTTCAGCGCTCACCTTACTATACTAAAACTACAGAAAGAGAAGTCGAATCACGAGGGACCGAAATACTCGGGAGATAAGAAGGGAAATGCTCTTGAATCAAGAGAATGGTGCAAGAAATATGAGAGCTAGAGGCTCTTATTTATAGTGATTGAATTTTCAAAAACAACCCTCCATAGTTACTTAATGACCTTATAGTTATATAAATGACTAAACACCCATTTATAATACTATTTTAATAGATTTAATGATATTTGTACTAAACTAATGTCGAAAGTACTCAACACTAGTCTTATAACGACCGCATCGTCGATACCTTTCTAACGATATATACATATGTATATGTATGTATAAGTATATATGATTTACACTTTATTTTAATAAGTATATATGGTTTATACTTCGTTTTTGACGTTCTTTATATCCATGCGTAGCTATCGACGAGATATACAACTTTCGTTTAGACTCCGTCGGCTAATTTTGAATTTATATTTTTGTCCATTTTTTTATAAAATTAAATGATTTTGCTAAAATCATAACTCTCTCGTACGGACTCCGTTTTTGGCATTCTTTTTCTCGAAATTCCTATTTTAAGGAGTACTACGATTTTCATTTTGGTCGCATTAGCTAAAAGTCAACCATTCTCTTCGTAGTTTTTTACGTCGTACATTCGTTGTGCGCGGCTAACTTTTATATCTTATAAAAATCATATCTAATTCATACGGATTCAGATTTCGACGAAATATATATTTTCGGGATCGGGACGACGTATACTTCCTAAATATATAATAATATATATATATGTTTTGGCGCACTTATTTTTACGATTTACGGACGATTCGACTGATTTTTCCTATTTTATTATATTATAATAATCATGAAACATATAATATTCAAGTAGTTATTCTTTATTACGTTGAATAGGTTACAATTGTTAACCCTAACTATTACTTTGGTTAAGATTATTTATCATAGATAATCTTCTATATAAAAAAATCATTTTCATCTCTTATTATTTTAATTGACTAGCCCGAATCTCCGGGTGTTAGAATATGTCTACTTAATCAAGCAATAGTCAGAAACCTTTGAAAAGTTCAAACAGTTTAAACAGGAAGTGGAGAATCAGTTGGGCAGGACCACTAAGATGATTCGATCCGATCGAGGTGGTGAGTATCTTAGTACAGAGTTCCTTGACTATCTTATGGAATGTGAGATTGTCTCACAGTTGACACCTCCCAGAACACCACAACTTAATGGTGTGGCTGAGAGGTGAAATCGAACCTTGTTGGATATGGTTTGTTCCATGATGAGTCTGGCTTCGCTACCAATCTCTTTTTGGGGGTATGCCTTACAGACTACCGCCCATATCCTTAATCTAGTCCCTACCAAAAAGGTTGTCAAAACACCTCACGAGATGTGGACTGGAAAAGTTCCCAATCTGGACCACATCAAGATTTAGGGTTGCGAGAATTTTGTGAGGCGCGAGACTCACGATAAGCTCGAACCTCGAAGTGAGAAGTGTATTTTCATCGGCTACCCACAGATATCCTTCGGTTACCTCTTCTCCAGACCCAGTGATAATGTGGTCTTTGTAGAAAGGAGAGGAGTCTTTCGCGAGAGAGAGTTCATAAGCCAACAAAACAGTAGGAGGCAAATTGACCTTGAAGAAGTTCAAGAGTCAAGTGGTGAAGGAACCTCAAACCCTAGCAATCAACCTGATGAGGAAACTCCTGTTGATCCGACTGAGGAGTCTGTACCTCTGAGGTGTTTCACGAGAGTTAGGAATGCACCTGAGAATTACTATGGTTTCCATATTACTGCGTATGACATCCCCATTTTCACAGGCAGAAAAGACCGATTTTGTTTATGCTTTATAAAAATCAGAGTCCTCTTTTAATAAAAATGTTGCGGAATTTGTTCCCAGAAAAACAAGATAAATACGTTATCAAAGCATTTCCGAAGAAATGTATTTTTATCCATTTTAAAACATTAGGGATGTCATTCTCAATACAGAAACATAAGCATAAACAGAACTTACATTCATTTACACTAGTGACAACACATGCTTCGGGGGTTCGTCAGCAATTCATGTCAAATAAGGCAACCATGTGGGGGATGGAGTACTACTGGTGAGCACACAGTTCAAATAAACACCTACAGGTTGTGAGCCTGCTAGCGTTCCACTGGCCTGTCTAGAATAGTACGTGGTCGTCATCTATACTCCGCTAGACGACTGGATCATCAATAACATCTATAACGAGGCTCTCATTATTTTATTTTGTCACATAGGAACTATTACATCTACCCATGTTTTACCCAACACATTTTGTAGATATAAAATACATATATACAGTTTAAATCATGTAAAATATGTATAAAATCGTTCATCCAGCATAGATAGCAAGTATACAGATAATATGCACACACAACACGTAATTTATATAAAATACTTCATATTTATCTGTAAGCTGAAAGTAACTATGCACTCAGTTGATTAGGTGGTGACTCGGTACTCGGACAGCACTTCGTTATCTCAGAACAGTTTTCCCTTGACAAAATCTAGTATCGATACCACTAGGGTTTAGTCTAACGTTAATCGCGACTAATTAATAGTCTAGCTATTATTACTATTATATAAACGTTAAACAACACTCTATATAACTCATAATAATAGCCCAAATAATTATTTTAAGGTCCTAATAATGTTAGTATAATTAATTAGAATCTATATTAAAAATAGTGTAGGCTTAGCTCACTTACAGCGGGTTTTATAGAAAACCGGGCTTCGCTTGGAGCAGTGTTTCCGAACCGAAAGACCCTTTTTTCTCGGGACTCCGGGAGCCTCAGGGCTTCCTTCGGGTGCTAGGGGGTTTACCTAGACTTTAGGGGGGGGGGGGGGTTAGGGGGCTTAGAGAGAGAAACTAGTGAGAGAAAGAAGAGGTTTTGGTGTGATTTCCTCGGCAGCCTTCGCAGCCCTTTTATAGGCGCCAGCCTCGGACGTACGCCTCGGTGGGGCTACATGTCCATCTCTCGGACCGCACAAGATCAAGTACACCGGGCGTACCCAATTTCGGACGCGGGGCGTAATGCGAGGCGACGTGTCTCCATCCGAAGCGAAGCCTTGGGCAACAAGCAACGGCTCAGATGCGGCCACGTCATCACCCTTCTCGCAGATTCGCAATTTTGCTTCCCGACTTCTAAAATTCATAACTTTCGCATACGAGCTCCGTTTTCGACGTTCTTTATATCCATGCGTAGGCGGGAACGTACTCTACAATTTTCGTTTAGACTTCGTCGACTAACTTTGATATTATTTTAAATTTATATTTTTAACAGGTCGGAATAGGATTGGTCCGTTAAAAATTCATAACTTCTTCATCCGACGTCCGTTTTCGTCTGTCTTTTTATCGTTATGCTACTATTAACGAGATCTTCGATTCTCGTTTAGGTTGTGTCGGCTAGAAACCGCTCGATCTAATATTCGAACTTCGGGCTGTACATGCTAAACCGAAACTTCGAAAAATCATAACTTCCTCATACGAAGTCAGATTTGGGCGTTCTTTTTATGGACGCTCTCGGTTTAACGTTTTCTACAACTTTTGTTTATATCGCTAAGGCTAAAAGTCACTCGATCGTAAATTCACTATTTACGCTTCTCGGTGTCGTGCCGGTTCCGTCGCGAAACTTCGACGGGTCATAACTTCTTCGTTATAACTCGGATTTCGGCGTTCTTTATATCCCCGAAATCCTTGTTTCGACCACTACAACTTTATGTAAAGATATCGGGCTTATCTCACACTTTAATTTTGATGCTTATTTTTATTCTTTATTTATTACACATTTATAAATAAGTAATAAGCATATAAATTCACATAATTCATATAATTCTCAAATATTTCATCTATATTATCTCAAAAAGTGTTACAATAGTTGCCCTAGACTATTACATCGTCTAAAAATGCTTAGCCCCAACACGCAGGCGTTACAATTCGCTCCCCCTGAGGATGATTCCGTCCTGGAATCATGCATCCGCAAACAGATGTGGGTAACGACTCATCATGTCACTATCTGTTTCCCAAGTGAAATTCAGCTCATTCGAATGTTTCCATCGGACTAGCACTAAGTCGACCATCTTGCGTCGTAACTTCTTAGTCTTACGGTCAACAATTACCTCGGGCTCCTCGATTAGCCTCTTATTCTCATCCATCCTTAATTCTGAGATTGGAATTATGTCGGGAACTTCTCCCGTGAATTTCCTCAAATAACACACATGGAAGGTGTTATTAATACCACCTAGTTCTTCGGGTAATTCGAGCTTGTAAGCTTGGTTCCCAATCTTCTGAAGAACTTTAAACGGTCCAATAAACCTTGGACTCAACTTTCCTCTTTTCCCGAATCTTATAAGTCCCTTCCACGGTCAGACTTTTAGCAAAACTGAATCTCCAACTTCAAAAGTCATCAGTCGTCTTTTCTTGTCAGCATAGCTCTTCTGACGATCCTGAGTTGCTAACATCCTCTCCCTGATTACTTTCAACTTTTCAGCAGTCTCATGGACTATCTCGGGGCCCATAAACTGCTTTTCCCCAGCCTCAAGCCAACAAGACGGCGTACGACACTTCTGTCCGTACAAGGCTTGATAGGGTGCCATCTTGATGCTCGAATGGAAACTGTTGTTGTAGGAAAATTCTACCAAAGGTAAGTGCTCGTCCCAGTTCCCTTGGAACTCTAGGGTACATGCTCTTAGCGTATCTTCGAGTGTTTGTATCGTTCTATCGCTCTGGCCATCAGTCTGCGGATGGTAAGCTGTACTCAAACACAACTTGGTACCCAATTCCTCTTGTAGACTTCTCAAGAACCTTGATGTGAAACGACTATCACGATCTGATACAATCGTAAGAGGAACACCGTGAAGTCTTACTATCTCCTTCACGTAATCATTTGCGAGCTTATCCATAGACCACCTCTCGTTGGCTGCTATGAAGTGTGCACTCTTAGTGAAACGATCCACGACCACCCAAATCATGTCGTGTCCGTTCTTCGTCCTGGGCAGTTTAGTCACAAAATCCATGGTGATGTCTTCCCATTTACCCATGAATACCTTCAGTCCTTGACTGTTTGTACCGAACACTAACGTTTTGCCCAAACGTTCTTCCTTTCGGTCATTCTTCTCTGAAGCTTCTTCTTGAGCTTTCCTGATACTTTCCACAATCGACGAGACAACTTCTATTCTCAACGCTCTTAGCCTTTTTCTCTCAAGGTTGACTTTTCGACTGAGAGCATCAACGACAACATTTGCTTTACCAGGGTGGTAAAGTATCTCACAGTCGTAGTCCTTGAGTAACTCCAGCCAGCGTCGTTGTCTCATGTTCAATTCTTTCTGATTAAAGAGATACCGGAGACTCTTATGATCAGTGAAAAGTTTGCACTTCGTGCCATAGAGGTAATGCCTCCATATCTTTAGAGCAAAAACTAGCGCTGCCAACTCCAAATCGTGAGTGGGGTAGTTCTTTTCATGCTCCTTCAATTGTCGAGTCGCGTATGCTATCACCTTTTCTCTTTGAGTTAGAACACACCCTAACCCGACTCCCGACGCAATGCTATACACGGCAAAATCTTCAACTCCATCGGGTAGAGAAAGAATCGGTGCTTCACATAATTTCTTCTTTAGCTTCTCGAGCGCTTCTTCGTGCTTCTCGCTCCATGTGTATGTAGCTCCTTTATGGGTCAAAGCTGTCAATGGAGCAGCTATCGAAGAAAAGCCTTGGATAAATCGTCGGTAATATCTGTCTAATCCCAAAAAGCTTCGAATCTCCGTGGGACTTTTTGGTCGTTCCCACTTCATCACAGCTTCGATCTTTGCTGGGTCAACCATTATCCCCTCCTGGTTAACCACATGACCCAAGAATTGGACTTCTCAGATCCAAAAATCACATTTGGAGAACTTAGCGTAAAGCTTCTCCTTCTTTAACACTTCCAACACTTCTCGTAGATGCTTGCCATGCTCCTCCTGACTTTTTGAGTAAATCAAAATGTCATCTATGAACACTATCACGGATTTATCGAGGAATGGTTTACAAACCCTATTCATCAAATCCATGAATGCTGTCGGAGCATTGGTCAGTCCAAACGACATAACCAAGAACTTGTAGTGTCCATATTGATGGGTTTTAGGTACAACAAATAAACTAGAAAACAATTCCTAAGTTCACATACAACCTACTTTGGATCTATGTTTTAACTATTGAACATACAACTTTGAATTGCAAAACAAGAACCCTAGAGGAGAGAGGCTAATTTCGAAATTAACAAACTAGGGTTTAGGGTTTACATACCTTTCAATTGTTATAGCAAACAATTGATAATCCTTTGATCTTGATCTTGATCTTCTTGGAAGCTTTTAGCACCACAAGTGTAATGCCTCTAATGGAATCACACCCAAACTAGCAAGAAGGAAAGTAGAAGAGAGAGAGGAGAGGGAGTATGCAAAATCTCGGCCTTAGGGTTTCTTCAAAAGAAAGAGTGCCCAAAATGTGAACCAGGAGGCTCCTTATATAGCTGAGGGATCTAGGGTTTAAGGGAAACCCTAGTTATCCTTTGCTTAGGGCCTAAGCAAACCCAAGGGCCTTATCCAAGCCCCTATGGACGAAATTATTAGGGTTTCCCCTAAAGATTTTGTCCACCCTCTTCCAAGGGGGTTCTAGAGCCTTCCACTCAACTATTAGATAATTGCAAACTAGTCCCTGCACCTTATAATTAATTCTTTTAACCCCAAAATCAATTCTGATTAATTTCTGGCTAACAATTAATTAAACATAATGATTTCTAATGAATATATTAATCCATTAACATATTAATAAATCATTTATATATATATTAATTTATTAATCTTATAAATTAATATCTCTCCTTTCATAATTTCCTTGTCCAGTTGCTAGGTTGAGGGCAACCCAAAAGGACTGTGCTGCTATCAATTCAAGTACATACCAATTATAGTTATGGGCTTAGACACCTAATCCAACAGTCTCCCACTTGGATAAGTCTGTAACTATAATTGCTAGTATGCCTTCTAAATTTGACCAGCAAATTGTAGCTTCCAAAAAGCTGCTGCCGAACTCTGACCCAGTCAGTTACGTGTCCTAAGATAAGTGATCATATAACCCTTCGTTCTGCTTGATATCCCCAGACAAAAGACATGGAATATAATCAATCTCTTTGTCCAGAATCTATGTTTCCCGATTCCTGATTTGTGATGATGTAGGACTTCTAATTGAACACATCAATTTAGTCCTGGCTGGGCCCAGCACATAAGTCAACACCAAATCATCGAGGGGCCCACATATATCGCTTTTCCTGTTAGGGCAAAAGGAACGAATAAACGTTGACTCATATGCTTGTATCTTTTACTCATCAAATTATACATGACAATACGTTTTATAACACCAAGTTACTGATGCGGTTTCGTATCACCAATGTATTACCGACTTTGTAAATTACAACTCATATATCTTCGTTTCAAGATTATAAGATATTATCGTCTCAGTATTACTCGTGATGAATTCCATGAAGTGATACTCTGAGCGAGGGTTTATCCAATACTCAAATCTCAATTTCTGAGTACTCATGAACATTGCAGCAATTCTATTGCCATGTCTATCCTTAGACAATCTGCAATCCAATTCATGACAGTCTTAATTCACTACTTACTTCCAAGAGTACGAGCGACTGTGGAGTTTGAATAATCTCATTATTCAGGAAGTAAAACATGCAAAAATGAAACACAATAATAAACAATTGACAAAAGGTAGTAGCCAAACTTATAAATAATACTTTATTATTTAATCACCAAAAGTCAATTACATTTACTTTGTTACAAGTTTCAATAACTAATCTAACTACTAAAACTAATATCATCTTTCAGTCCTATGCTTCGAGCATGCTGAATATGCTTAGCCCTACTCAGACCCTTTGTGAGAGGATCTGCTGGGTTATCTTCAGATGACACCCTCTTTACTATAAGATGGCCTTCTTCTACTCTATGTCTGATGAAATGGTACTTTCTGTCGATATGTCTGGTCTTACCATGATCTCTCGGTTCCTTTGTCAAGGCAACCGCTCCTTCATTATCGCAGAACAGTTCCATAGGCTCCTGGATGGTTGGAACAACTCCGAGATCCCCGATGAAGTTCCTCAACCAAGCTGCTTCTTTCGACGCTTCACTTGCTGCTATGTACTCTGATTCACAAGTAGAATCAGCCACCGTATTTTGCTTGGAACTCTTCCAAGTAACTGCTCCTCCATTCATTAAAAATACCCAGCCCGACTGAGAACGGAAGTTATCTCTATCCGTCTGAAAGCTGGCATCACTGTAACCATCTACTCTCAAAGTATCACTGCCACCAAGCACAAGAACCCAGTCCTTTGTCCTTCGCAAATACTTGAGTATATTCTTAACTGCTATCCAATGAGCTCTACCTGGGTTTCCCTGATAGCGACTGACCATGCTCAAAGCAAATGCCACATCAGGGCGAGTACATGTCATAGCGTACATGATCGATCCGACAGCGGAAGCATAAGGTACACGACTCATGTCATCTATTTCAACATCTGTACTCGGGCATTGAGTCTTACTCAATTTGGTATTGCTCTGGATAGGTAGCTCTCCCTTCTTGGAATTTTCCATACTAAACCTCTTTAGTACCTTATCCAAGTATGTGCTCTGACTAAGTCCAATTAGTCTCTTCTTTCTATCTCTCAATATTCTAATCCCAAGAATATAGGCAGCTTCTCCAAGGTCTTTCATGGCAAAACACTTTCCAAGCCAAGACTTAACTTCTTTCAAGGTTGGAACGTCGTTACCAATGAGTAATATGTCATCGACATACAACACCAGAAAAGTTACTATACTCCCACTAGCTTTGATATACACACAGAACTCATCTTCACTTCTAGAGAAACCAAATTCTTTGACTTTCTCATGGAAGCAAAGATTCCAACTGCGAGATGCTTGTTTCAATCCATAAATGGATTTCTCAAGCTTGCACACTCTATTAGGGAACTTTGCATCAACAAAACCCTCTGGCTGACTCATGTAAACATCTTCAGCCAACTTCCCATTAAGGAAAGCAGTTTTGACATCCATCTGCCAGATTTCATAATCATGAAAGGCAGCTATGGCGAGCAATATCCTAATAGATTTAATCTTAGCCACTGGCGAGAAGGTTTCATCATAGTCAATCCCTGGGGTTTGAGTGAAACCTTTTGCAACCAGTCGAGCCTTGAATGTGTGCACATTTCCATCCATGTCTGTCTTCTTCTTGAAGATCCATTTGCACCCAACTGTCTTACGACCTGGTGCACTATCAACCAAATTCCAAACTTGGTTGTCATACATGGACTTAATCTCGCTGTCCATTGCCTCTTTCCACTTGGAAGCCTCTGGACCTTCCATTGCTTCCTTATAAGTGACTGGTTCATCTAAGTTTACCAGTGTTCTGTCACTTATGAATGTGTCACCATCTGAAGTAATATGGAAACCATACAACTCAGGTGGCACACTCACCCTAGTGGATCTTCTAAGAGGTAATGAGTTATCGATTGGTTCAACAGGAACTGTTTCCTCTGGTTGAGTGCTAGTGTCATCTAAGGTTCCTTCATTGGCTGAATCTTGAATTTCTTCAAGGTCAATAGTGCTCCCACTGTCCTCTTTGAATATGAGCTCTCTTTCAAGAAAGACTCCTCTTCGTGCTACAAAGACCACGTTTTCACTAGGCCTGTAGAACAAATATCCAAAAGACTGCTTTGGGTAACCAATGAAAACACATTTCTCACTTCTAGCTGCTAGCTTGTCGTGAGTCTCTCGTCTTACGAAAGCTTCACAACCCCAGACTTTAATATGTGCTAACGAGGGAACTTTCCCTGTCCACATTTCGTGAGGTGTTTTGGCAACCTTCTTTGTAGGGACAAGATTGAGGATGTGGGCGGCTGTCTCTAAGGCATACCCCCAGAAGTGAATAGGAAGCGAAGCCCGACTCATCATAGAACGAACCATGTCTAACAAGGTTCGATTACGCCTCTCAGCTACACCATTTAACTGTGGTGTCCTAGGAGGAGTCAATTGTTAGACTATCCCACATTCTTTCAGATAGTCGTTAAACTCGATACTAAGATACTCCCCGCCTCTATCGGATCTAAGTATCTTTATCTTTCTGCCCAATTGATTTTCGACTTCATGCTTAAACTCTTTGAACTTTTCAAAAGTTTCTGACTTATGCTTGATCAAGTAGATATATCCATATCTGCTATAATCGTCAGTGAAAGTCACATAGAATCGATTAGCATCTCTTGTAGTTGATCTGAAGGGCCCACACACATCCGTGTGTATGAGATCCAACAGACCTTCACCTCTTTCACAAGACCCTGTGAATGGTGATTTTGTCATCTTTCCCAAAAGACAAGATTCACACATATCATTTGATTTTAGGTCAAATGATTCCAACACTCCATCCTTTTGGAGTTGGGCTATGCGTTTCTTGTTAATGTGTCCAAGACGACAATGCCACAAGCATGCCTTGTCTACACTATTAGACAAGTCAATATTAAGTACACTATTTCCTAGGCTATCAACACAAGTCACTGTTTCATACACACCATTACAAGGCAAAGCTTCAAACATAAAAACACCATTCTTATAAACAGAAATTGAACCATTCAAATCATTAAAAGAATATGTAAAACCTTGTCTGAACAATGCATGAAATGAAATAATGTTTCTCGTCATCTCAGACGAATAGCAACAATTTATTAAATCTAATCTAACATCATTACTAAGCAGAAGCTGATAAACTCCGATCTTGGTTACTGGTGAAGACATTTTGTTTCCCATGATCAGGTTTATCCTTCCTCGCTCTATCTCCTCACTTTCCTTTAGACCCTGCAAATCAGAACAGATATGAAAACCACATCCTGTATCAAGGACCCATGAACGAGAAGATAATGAGTTATTAGCAGAAATAGTGTAAATACCTGCCGAAGATGGCTTCACTTTGCCATCCTTGATATCTTGCAGATATTGTGGGCAAGATCTCTTCCAATGCCCCTTTTGGTTGCAGTAAAAGCAAACTGCCTCTTTTGGATCAGAAACATGGGGAGTGGAACCATTGGGCTTAGCCTTTGGGCCATTACTAGATGACCCAGCTTGAGCCTTGCTCTTCCAGTTTTGTTTGGAAGGACCTTTCCTCTTTTTCCCCTTTCCCTGTCCAATAGCCAAAACAGGGGCACTCGTAGGTGTGGAGGGTATACTTTTACCCTTCATCCCTGCCTCAGCTGTCTGCAACAAGTTGTGCAATTGGGCCAAGGTCTGCTCTGTATTGTTCAAATGGTAAGTTAGAATAAACTGACCATAACATTCAGGAAGTGAGTTCAAAACCATGTCAATGGCCAATTCCTCATCAAAGTGAATATTGAGCTTGACCAAACGCTCTATGTAGCGTTGCATTCTTTGCACATGTGACACAACTGACTCCCCATCTTTCATCTTGCAAGCCATGAGTGACTTGACTACTTCGAACTTTTCTTGACGAGCTCGCTTATGGTACTTTTCCATAAGGTCCTTGTTCATCTCGAAAGGCCAGTAGTCCTCATAGTACCTCTGCAGTTCTAGGGACATAGTTGCCACCATGATGGATGCCACTTTGGTAGCATCATCGTAATGTTTCTTGTAGGCAGCAAGATCTTCAGGAGTAGCTTCATTCTCATCAAGCTCTTTGAGCTCCTTTTCAAGAACATATTCTTTGTTCTCGAAACGAAGAGCCATCTTGATGTTGCGCATCCAATCGTTATAGTTTGAGCCATCCATAACGACTTTGGAGCATATATTGAGCAAAGAGAAGTTTTGGTTGGAGGAGGACGAAGCAGAAGTGTTTCCAGGAGTAGACATCTGAAAAGAAAGAAAGTTTTAGTTAGATTTCAAGATACCTTAATAGAATAACCCAAAGATATAATATCAAGGTTAGGATCCAACTATGAAGATTCACAACTTAGAAATGGGATGCCGAGATCCAAGTGCAAATTTCATAAAGGTAGGTGAATGACGATTCACCAATTCCACCATTAGACGAAACAAACGAAGTGAAATTCCTAATTCTTTTGAGATACATTGAAACTATTCAATGGCATGTTTTATTCTCAGATTATGCTCTTCTATTTGTGACTGGGATGCCGAGGATCACAAACAAGATGTGAATAACCATGCAAATGTGCTTGGTAACCTCATTGTCTTTATCATTAACTATTGATGTGCTGGTAAACCACACACGCTCCATCAAAATGACAATTATGAGATACCCATTACTACTCTTTATTAGTGCCTTTTAGTGTGCTGGTTAACCACACACGCTCCACTAACGACCAATAAAGCATAATGTGCAATTTCATGGATTAGCATACTTTTCACATTTTTCCTAAAGTAACTAGAGTTGGGATTTTGAAAATAATGTTCTAGTACTTTCTTTAATATCATTATACTTTTAATGAGAAGTAGTTGTCCTATCAAATCCGTTCTGCTAACGACCCTCCACTAATCAAGGAAGCGGTGGGTGAGAGTGGACACCCATTCAACTACCATTTTATAGGCAGTTTCCTTATACCCCCCTTATAGATTAGCTTCGTGAATGAGGCATACTAGCGATTTGACTGACCATGTTCTTATACATATATAATATTAAACTTTTAATTATAATATATATATAAGGTGTGTTTTAAAACATTTTAAAACTTCAAGGGTTTATATAAATTTCGAAATTTAAGCTATTAATTTCAAATTTAAATAAACCAATTAACTAGATTTAATATTTATCTATTAATTAACTATTAATCAAATTATTAAATCTTGTAAGGATTATCTAATTAAATTAATCAATTAATTTAATCCTAATCCTTATCCCTCTAATTTCGAAAAATAGGGTAAGGATAATTATCCAATTAATCTAATTCAGTAACAATTATCCAAAAACAAGAAACCCTAGTTATCCTCTTAGCATATTTCGAAATTCATAAGGGAGGAGGCTAGGGTTTTCAAAACCCTAACCCTAATTTCGATTAGGGTTCTTTGGAGGCTAGGGTTTTCGAAAAAACCCTTTGATCCAAAACCCTAGAAATCAAAAGATTGGTCTTTAGGGTTTAATAGCTATAAACCCTAATTTGCAATTCAACAATTGTAGCAATTCAATTTAAAACAACAATGGCTCTGATACCACTGATGGGTTTTAGGTACAACAAATAAACTAGAAAACAATTCCTAAGTTCACATATAACCTACTTTGGATCTATGTTTTAACTATTGAACATACAACTTTGAATTGCAAAACAAGAACCCTAGAGGAGAGAGGCTGATTTCAAAATTAACAAACTAGGGTTTAGGGTTTACATACCTTTCAATTGTTATAGCAAACAATTGATAATCCCTTGATCTTGATCTTGATCTTCTTGGAAGCTTTTAGCACCACAAGTGTAATGCCTCTAATGGAATCACACCCAAACTAGCAAGAAGGAAAGTAGAAGAGAAAGAGGAGAGGGAGTATGCAAAATCTCGGCCTTAGGGTTTCTTCAAAAGAAAGAGTGCCCAAAATATGAACCAGGAGGCTCCTTATATAGCTGAGGGATCTAGGGTTTAAGGGAAACCCTAGTTATCCTTTGCTTAGGGCCTAAGCAAACCCAAGGGCCTTATCCAAGCCCCTATGGACGAAATTATTAGGGTTTCCCCTAAAGATTTCGTCCACCCTCTTCCAAGGGGGTTCTAGAGCCTTCCACTCAACTATTAGATAATTGCAAACTAGTCCCTGCACCTTATAATTAATTCTTTTAACCCCAAAATCAATTCTGATTAATTTCTGGCTAACAATTAATTAAACATAATGATTTCTAATGAATATATTAATCCATTAACATATTAATAAATCATTTATATATATATTAATTTATTAATCTTATAAATTAATATCTCTCCTTTCATAATTTCCTTGTCCAGTTGCTAGGTTGAGGGCAACCCAAAAGGACTGTGCTGCTATCAATTCAAGTACATACCAATTATAGTTATGGGCTTAGACACATAATCCAACACATATCTCGTTCTGAATGTAGTTTTCTCAATATCCTGCTCTCTTACCTTCAGCTGATGATATCCTAACCTAAGATCGATCTTTGAGAAATAGCTCGAACCTTGCAGTTGATCGAATGGGTCATCAATCCTCGGTAATGGGTACTTGTTCTTCACCGTTGCCTTGTTCAGCTCTCGATAGTCTATACACATTCTCATGCTTCCGTCTTTCTTCTTTACGAATAGTACCGGAGCTCCCCAGGGTGATGAACTAGGTCTGATAAAACTGTTGGCCAACAACTCCTGAAGTTGCGTCATGAGCTCCTTCATCTCTGTCGGCGCTAGTCAGTATGGTGCTTTTGCTATTGGTGTTGTTCCTGGTAACAAGTCTATTCGGAACTCCACTTGTCTATCAAGCGGTAATCCGTGAAGATCTTTGGGAAAGACTTCCGGATAATCACACACCAGTGGTATACTCTGCACGTCCTTATTTTCCTTCTTAGCGTCGATAATAAATGCCAAGTACGATGCACATCCCTTGGAGAAACATTTCCTAGCTTTCATCAGGGAGATGATTCCAGAATTTACTCTGCGTTTGTCCCTGTACACCATGAACGATTCTTTTTCGGGTGGGTTCACCCTTACTATCTTGTTCCTACAAAGAATGTATGCATCGTTGGCGCTAATCCAATCCATTCCCAAAACGATGTCAAAAGCGTTCAACTCTATGGGAAATAGCTCTTCGGGGAATTTGTTTCCATTTAAGTCGATGACGATGTTCTTAATACGATCACTAACAGGTACGAATTTTCCATTGGCACCATCCACTTAAGGCATTATCAAGTTTTTCTATAGGCAATGCTAGTTTCCCACCAAATTTATGCGATACAAAGGAGTAGTTGGCTCTGGAAGAAAATAATATATTCGCAGGCAAACCATTTACAAGAAAGGTACCTGAAGCGACGTCTGCTGCCTCCTTCGCAGCCTCGAGCGTCATCTGGAAGGCTCTCACCTTCGACTTTGGTGGAATGTTGGGCCTTGCCGCATCTTTCTTCTTCGGGCAATCCTTAGCAATGTGCCCTTCTTCACGACACTCGTAGCACACCCTTTTGTTGGCGGTGCACTCATTGGTGTAATGCCCTGTCTTCCCACACTTGTAGCAGGTCACTTCCTCGCTACATTTCCCTGAGTGCTTCTTTTTGCACTTCTCGCACCAATTTGCTTCATTTCCTCCTCCGAACTTTCTTGAACCAGACTTGATTTTCTTATCGTTGGGCTTTGCAGACCCCTCGAACTTCCTCTTCTCGCCAACCTCAACCTTGCTGGGAGCTCTTCCCTTAATCATATCCTCCACAGATTTGGCAGCCCAGATAGCTGCCTCCAGAGTACGTGCCTGACGTACCGGCACTACATACTCCAATGGGAGTCCCTTGGCGTACTTGTCGATTTTTGTTAGTTCATCTGGTACAAAACGCAAGGCAAACTCCATCTTCTCTGTGAAGTTGTTAGTGTACTCATCAATGGACTTACTTCCTTTCTTCAGGGTTAGGAACTGCTTCTCTAGTTCGAGCAGGTTTTGAGTCTTCCGCAGGGTATTCCACCAACGCACAGCGCCTCCTCGGAACTGACGCACTGCAAATGTGGTCTGTAGTTTGCCTCTGCAACCACACGTCATGAAAGCTAACTCCATCTCCGAGATCCAATCCATGACCCCGATCGGATCTTCCTTTCCAGTGAAAGTCGATGGCTTGCAAGTCAGAAAATCCTTGTAATTGCATCCATTCCTCTCGAATCCGTCATCCTGGTTGTTCCTCCTATTCACTAGCAAATCAGCTTGACCAACGGTCCTGCTGTAGTTCCCCTCCTCAGACTGTCGTTCGTTCAACTCGGGCTGTTCGATCGGTATGGTAGCTTCCTCTTTATTTTGTTGGAGCAAACGTCTAGTTTCCTCCATTTGATGATCCAACATCATCTGGATCATCGATTGCACTCCGACCATCGTTATTGGCTCAGGAGCGGCTACCACAACCGGTATTTGCTCAATCACTGGATATTGGTTTCTGTTTCCATTCGCATTCCCGGCTCCACTGCGGGTTCTTGCCATCTTGATCTATACACCGAATAAGGTGAATTTAGATCTTTATTCAGGATAGACGTTTAAATCATCCTTATCCCTCCGAAACGTTTACATGTTAGTTCTAGTATCGTATTCGTACGTTTAGAATCCTAAACACATAAGGTTTCCAGATCCGGTCGGCAACATACCATAGATCCGAACAAATAACAGCATATCAGGCACACAACATTTAGCACATAAAAGCATTTTAGGCATAACTCCTAAAATAAACTAGTGCTCACATCTCACAATCATCGCTTAGCATTCTAATTTTAAGTCTAGAAATCGTACAAATTCCTAGTTCGCTTAAACTAATGCTCTGATACCAACTATGACATCCCCATTTTCACGGCCACAAATGACCGATTTTGTTTATGCTTTATAAAAATCAGAGTACCTCTTTTAATCAAAATGCTGCGGAATTTGTTCCCAGAAAAACATGATAAATACGTTATCAAAGAATTTCCGAAGAAATGTATTTTTATCCATTTTAAAACATTTGGGATGTCATCGTCAATACAGAAACATAAGCATAAACAGAACTTACATTCATTTACACTAGTGATCTACATCTCTTTCATCTCTCAGTGTAATGTAACTTCATATTGACACCTGTGATACAAATAAGCTTGAGTCGGTCAAGCTTGGGAGCCTGGTGAGCACATAGGGTTTTCAACCCACAATAAATAAGTTTATTAATTTCATCAACCATATAAACCCGATTACCCCTTCCCGTTATGCTCACTTTACGTCCCTAAAACATCTAACACAAGGGACCTAGTCTAAGGACTTTCATCGGGGTGAAAACACATGCTTCGGGGGTTCCTCAGCAATTCATGTGAAATAAGGCAACCATGTGGGGGATGGAGTACTGCTGGTGAGCACACAGTTTAAATAAACACCTACAGGTTGCGAGCCTGCTAGCGTTCCACTGGACTATCTAGAATAGTCCGTGGTCGTCATCTATACTTTGCTAGATGACTGGATAATCAATAACATCTATAACGAGGCCTCTCATTATTTTATTTTGTCACACAGCAACTATTACATCTACCCATGTTTTACCCAACACATTTTGTAGATATAAAATACATATATACAGTTTAAATCATTTAAAACATGTATAAAATCGTTCATCCAACATAGATAGCAAGTATACAGATAATATGCACACACAGAACGTAATTTATATAAAATACTTCATATCTATGTGTAAGGTGAAAGTAACTATGCACTCACTTGATTAGGTGGTGACTCGGTACTCGGACAGTACTTCGTTATCTCAAAACAATTTCCCTTGACAAAACCTAGTATCGATACCACTAGGGTTTAGTCTAACGTTAACCGCGACTAATTAATAGTCTAACTATTATTACTATTATATAAGCGTTAAACAACACTCTATATAACTCATAATAATAGCCCAAATAAATATTTTAAGGTCCTAATAATGTTACTATAATTGATTAGAAGCTATATTAAAAATAGCGTAGGCGTAGCTCACTTACAGCGGGTTTTATTGAAAACCGGGCTTCGCTTGGAGCAGCGTTTCCGAACCGAAAGACCCTTTTTTCTTGGGACTCCGGGAGCCTCGGGGCTTCCTTCGGGTGTTAGGGGGTTTACCTAGAGAGAGAAACTAGTGAGAGAAAGAAGAGGTTTTGGTGTGATTTCCTCGGGGCTTCCTTCGGGTGTTAGGGGGCTTAGAGAGAGAAACTAGTGAGAGAAAGAAGAGGTTTTGGTGTGATTTCCTCGGCAGCCTTCGCAGCCCTTTTATAGGCGCCAGCCTCGGACGTACGCTGGGCGTAGTCCTTGGCTTACGCGGGGCGTAACTTCGGATAAGGTACACGTGGTGAGGCCTCGGTGGGGCTACGTGTCCATCTCTCGGACCGCACAAGATCAAGTACACCGGGCGTACCTAATTTCGGACGCGGGGCGTAATGCGAGGCGACGTGTCTCCATCCGAAACGAAGCCTTGGGCAACAAGCAACGGCTCAGATGCGGCCACGTCATCACCCTTCTCGCTGATTCGCAATTTTGCTTCCCGACTTCTAAAATTCATAACTTTCGCATACGAGCTCTTTTTTCGACGTTCTTTATATCCACGCGTAGGCGGGAACGTACTCTACAACTTTCGTTTAGACTTCGTCGGCTAACTTTGATATTATTTTAAATTTATATTTTTAACAGGTCGGGACAGGATTGGTCCGTTAAAAATTCATAACTTCTTCATCCGACGTCCGTTTTCGTTTGTCTTTTTATCGCTATGCTACTATTAACGAGATCTTCGATTCTCGTTTAGGTTGTGTCGGCTAGAAACCGCTTGATCTATTATTCGAACTTCGGGCTATACATGCTAAACCGAAACTTTGAAAAATCATAACTTCCTCATACGAAGTCAGATTTGGGCGTTTTTTTATGGACGCTCTCGGTTTAACGTTTTCTACGACTTTTGTTTAGATCTCTAAGGCTAAAAGTCGCTCGATCGTAAATTCACTATTTACGCTTCCTGGTGTCGTGCCTGTTCCGTCGCGAAACTTCGACGGGTCATAACTTCTTTGCTATAACTCGGATTTCGGCGTTCTTTATATCCCCGAAATCCTTGTTTCGACCACCACAACTTTATGTAAAGATATCGAGCTTATCTCACACTTTAATTTTGATGCTTAATTTTATTCTTTATTTATTGCACATTTATAAATAAGTAATAAGCATATAAATTCACATAATTCATATAATTCTCAAATATTTCATCTATATTATCTCAAAAAGTGTTACAATAGTTGCTCTAGACTATTACATCGTCTGAAAATGCTTAGCCCCGAAACGCGGGCGTTACAATTCTCTCCCCCTTAGGAAGATTTTGTCCTGGAATCATGCATCCGCAAAAAGATGTGGGTAGGGACTCATCATGTCACTCTCTGTTTCCCAAGTGAGATTCGACTCATTCGAATGTTTCCATCGGACTAGAACTAAGTCGACCATCTTGCGTCGTAACTTCTTAGTCTTACGGTCAACAATTACCTCGGGCTCCTCGATTAGCCTCTTATTCTCATCCATCCTTAATTCTGAGATTGGAATTATGTCGAGAACTTCTCCCGTGAATTTCCTCAAATAACACACATGGAAGGTGTTATGAATACCACAAAGTTCTTCGGGTAATTCGAGCTTGTAAGCTTGGTTCCCAATCTTCTGAAGAACTTTGAACGGTCCAATAAACCTTGGACTCAACTTCCCTCGTTTCCAGAATCTTATAAGTCCCTTCCACGGTGAGACTTTTAGCAAAACTGAATCTCCAACTTCAAAAGGCATCAGTCGTCTTTTCTTGTCAACATAGCTCTTCTGACGATCCTCAGTTGCTAACATCCTCTCCCTGATTACTTTCAACTTTTTAGAAGTCTCATGGACTATCTCGGGGCCCATAAACTGCTTTTCCCCAGCCTCAAGCCAACAAGACGGCGTACGACACTTCTGTCCGTACGAGGTTTGATAGGTGCCATCTTGATGCTCGAATGGAAACTATTGTTGTAGGAAAATTCTACCAAAGGTAAGTGCTCGTCCCAGTTCCGTTGGAACTCTAGGGTACATGCACTCAGCATATCTTCGAGTGTTTGTATCGTTCTATCGCTTTGGCTATCAGTCTGCGGATGGTAAGCTGTACTCAAACACAACTTCGTACCCAATTCCTCTTGTAGACTTCTCAAAAACCTTGATGTGAAACGACTATCACGATCTGATACAATCGTAAGAGGAACACCGTGAAGTCTTACTATCTCCTTCACGTAATCATTTGCGAGCTTATCCATAGACCACCTCTCGTTGGCTGCTATGAAGTGTGCACTCTTAGTGAAACGATCCACGACCACCCAAATCATGTCGTGTCCGTTCTTCGTCCTGGGCTGTTTAGTCACAAAATCCATGGTGATGTCTTCCCATTTACCCATGGGTACAGGTAAAGGTTCTAAACTCCCATACGGTTTCTGATGTTGTGCCTTAACTCTTGCACATGTCACACACTCGGCCACATACTTCGCATCATCGAGTTTCATCGTCGGCCAGCAATAGTAGGGTTTTAGGTCCATATACATTTTAGTGCTACCGGGATGAATCGAGTACATGGTCTTGTGTGCCTCTTCCGTCAGAAGTTCTCTTACTCCTCCTGTCTTAGGTACCCAAATCCGATCTTGGAATACCTTCAGTCATTGACTGTTTGTACCGAACACTAACGTTTTGCCCAAACGTTCTTCCTTTTGGTCATTCTTCTCTGAAGCTTCTTCTTGAGCTTTCCTGATACTTTCCACAATCGACGAGACAACTTCTACTCTCAACGCTCTTAGCCTTTTTCTCTCAAGGTTGACTTTTCGACTGAGAGCATCAGCGACAACATTTGCTTTACCAGGGTGGTAAAGTATCTCACAGTCGTAGCCCTTGAGTAACTCCAGCTAGCGTCGTTGTCTCATGTTCAATTCTTTCTGATTAAAGAGATACTGGAGACTCTTATGATCAGTGAAAAGTTTGCACTTCGTGCCATAGAGGTAATGCCTCCATATCTTTAGAGCAAAAACTAGCGCTTCCAACTCCAAATTGTGAGTGGGGTAGTTCTTTTCATGCTCCTTCAATTGTCGAGACGCGTATGCTATCACCTTTTCTCTTTGAGTTAGAACACACCCTAACCCGACTCCCGACGCATTGCTATACACGGAGAAATCTTCAACTCCATCGGGTAGAGAAAGAATCGGTGCTTCACATAATTTCTTCTTTAGCTTCTCGAACGCTTCTTTGTGCTTCTCGCTCCATGTGTATGTAGCTCCTTTATGGATCAAAGCTGTCAAAGGAGCAGCTATCGAAGAAAAGCCTTGGATAAATCGTCGGTAATATCCGGTTAATCCCAAAAAGCTTCGAATCTCTGTGGGACTTTTTGGTCGTTCACACTTCATCACAGCTTCGATCTTTGCTGGGTCAACCATGATCCCCTCCTGGTTAACCACATGACCCAAAAATTGGACTTCTCGGATCCAAAAATCACATTTGGAGAACTTAGCGTAAAGCTTCTCCTTCTTTAACACTTCCAACACTTCTCGTAGATGCTTGCCATGCTCCTCCTGACTTTTTGAGTAAATCAAAATGTCATCTATGAACACTATCACGGATTTATCGAGGAATGGTTTACAAACCCTATTCATCAAATCCATGAATGCTGCCGGAGCATTGGTCAGTCCAAACGACATAACCAAGAACTCGTAGTGTCCATATCTCGTTCTGAATGTAATTTTCTCAATATCCTGCTCTCTTGCCTTTAACTGATGATATCCTGACCTAAGATCGATCTTTGAGAAATAGCTCGAACCTTGCAGTTGATCGAATAGGTCACCAATCCTCGGTAATGGGTACTTTTTCTTCACTGTTGCCTTGTTCAGCTCTCGGTAGTCTATACACATTCTCATGCTTCCATCTTTCTTCTTTACGAATAGTACCGAAGCTCCCCAGGGTGATGAACTAGGTCTGATAAAATTGTTGTCCAACAACTCCTGAAGTTGCGTCATGAGCTCCTTCATCTCCGTCGGTGCTAGTCGGTATGGTGCTTTTGCTATTGGTGTTGTTCCTGGTAACAAGTCTATTCGGAACTCCACTTGTCTATCAAGCGGTAATCCGCGAAGATCTTTGGGAAAGACTTCTGGAAAATCACACACCACTGATATACTCTGCACCTCCTTATTTTCCTTCTTAGCATCGATAATAAATTCTAAGTACGATGCACATCCCTTGTAGAAACATTTCCTAGCTTTCATCAGGGAGATGATTCTAGAATTTACTCTGCGTTTGTCCCTGTACACCATGAACGACTCTTTTTCGGGTGGGTTCACCCTTACTATCTTCTTCTTGCAAAGAATGTCTACATCGTTGGCGCTAAGCCAATCCATTCCCAAAACGATGTCAAAAGCGTTCAACTCTATGGGCAATAGCTCTTCGTGGAATTCGTTTCCATTTAATTCGATGACGATGTTCTTAATACGATCACTAACAGGTACGAATTTGCCATTGGCACCTTCCACAACTAAGGCATTATCAAGTTTTTCTACAGGCAATGCTAGTTTCCCACCAAATTTATGCGATACAAAGGAGTAGTTGGCTCCGGAATCAGATAGTATATTGGCAGGCAAACCATTTACAAGAAATGTACCTGAAGCGACGTCTGCTGCCTCCTTCGCAGCCTCGAGCATCATCTGGCAGGCTCTCACCTTCGGCTTTGGTGGAATGTTGGGCCTTGCCGCATCTTTCTTCTTCGGGCAATCCTTAGCAATGTGCCCTTTTTCACGACACTCGTAGCACACCCTTTTGTTGGTGGTGCACTCATTGGTGTAATGCCCTGTCTTCCCACACTTGTAGCAGGTCACTTCCTCGCTACATTTCCCTGAGTGCTTCTTTTTGCACTTCTCGCACCACTTTGCTTCATTTCCTCCTCCGAACTTTCTTGAACCAGACTTGATTTTCTTATTGTTGGGCTTTGCAGACCCCTCGAACTTCCTCTTCTCGCCAACCTCAACCTTGCTGGCAACTCTTCCCTTAATAATATCCTCCACATATTTGGCAGCCGAGATAACTGCCTCCAGAGTACGTGCCTGTCGTACCGGCACTGCATACTCCAATGGGAGTCCCTTGGCATACTTGTCGATTTTTGTTAGTTCATGTGTACTAGACACAAGGCAAACTCCATCTTCTCTGTGAAGTTGTTAGTGTACTCATCAATGGACTTGCTTCCTTTCTTCAGGGTTAGGAACTGGTTCTCTAGTTCGAGTAGGTTTTGAGTCTTCCGTAGGGTATTCCACCAACACACAGCGCCTCCTCGGAACAGACGCACTGCAAATGTGGTCTGTAGTTTGCCTCTGCAACCACACGTCATGAAAGCTAACTCCATCTCCGAGATCCAATCCATGACCCCGATCAGATCTTCCTTTCCAGTGAAAGTCGATGGCTTGCAAGTCAGAAAATCCTTGTAATTGCATCCATTCCTCTCGAATCCGTCATCCCGGTTGTTCCTCCTATTCACTGGCGGATCAGCTTGACCGACGGTCCTGCTGTAGTATCCCTCCTCAGACTGCCCTTCGTTCAAGTCAGGTTGTTCGATCGGTATGGTAGCTTCCTCTCGATTTTGTTGGAGCAAACGTATCGTTTCCTCCATTTGACGATCCAACATCATCTGGATCATCGATTGCACTGCGACCATCGTTATTGGCTTAGGAGCGGCTACCACAACCGGTATTTGCTCAATCACTGGAGATTGGTTTCTGTTTCCATTCGCATTCCCGGCTCCACTGCGGGTTCTTGCCATCTTGATCTATACACCGAATAAGGTGAATTTAGATCTTTATTCAGGATAGACGTTTAAATCATCCTTATCCCTCCGAAACTTCTACATGTTAGTTCTAGTATCGTAGTCGTACCTTTAGAATCCTAAACACATATGGTTTCCAGATCCGGTCGGCAACATACCATAGATCCGAACAAATAACAGCATATCAGGCACACAACATTTAGCACATAAAAGCATTTTAGGCATAATTCCTAAAATAAACTAGTGCTCACATCTCACAATCATCGCTTAGCATTCTAAGTTTAAGTCTAGAAATCCTACAAATTCCTAGTTCGCTTAAACTAATGCTCAGATACCAACTGTGACATCCCCATTTTCACGGCCAGAAAAGACCGATTTTGTTTATGCTTTATAAAAATCAGAGTACCTCTTTTAATCAAAATGCTGCGGAATTTGTTCCCAGAAAAACATGATAAATACGTTATCAAAGCATTTCCGAAGAAATGTATTTTTATCCATTTTAAAACATTTGGGATGTCATCGTTAATACAGAAACATAAGCATAAACAGAACTTACATTCATTTACACTAGTGATCTACATCTCTTTAATCTCTCAGTGTAATGTAACTTCATATCGACACCTGTGATACAAATAAGCTTGAGTCGGTCAGGCTTGGGAGCCTGGTGAGCACATAGGGTTTTCAACCCACAATAAATAAGTTTATTAATTTCATCAACCATATAAACCCGACAACCCCTTCCCGTTATCCTCACTTTACGTCCCTAAAACATCTAACACAAGGGACCTAGTCTAAGGACTTTCATCGGGGTGACAACACATGCTTCGGGGGTTCCTCAGCAATTCATGTCAAATAAGGCAACCATGTGGGGGATGGAGTAATGCTGGTGAGCACACAGTTCAAATAAACACCTACAGGTTGCGAGCCTGCTAGCGTTCCACTGGACTGTCTAGAATAGTCCGTGGTTGTCATCTATACTCCGCTAGATGACTGGATCATCAATAACATCTATAACGAGGCCTCTCATTATTTTATTTTGTCACACAACAACTATTACATCTACCCATGTTTTACCCAACACATTTGGTAGATATAAAATACATATATATACAGTTTAAATCATTTAAAACATTTATAGAATCGTTCATCCAACATAGATAGCAAGTATACAGATAATATGCACATACAACACATAATTTATATAAAATACTTCATATCTATGTGTAAGCAGAAAGTAACTATGCACTCACTTGATTAGGTGGTGACTCGGTACTCGGACAGCACTTCGTTATCTCGAAACAATATTCCCTTGACAAAACCTAGTATCGATACCACTAGGGTTTAGTCTAACGTTAACCGCGACTAATTAATAGTCTAGCTATTATTACTATTATATAAGCGTTAAACAACACTCTATATAACTCATAATAATAGCCCAAATAATTATTTTAAGGTCCTAATAATGTTACTATAATTAATTAGAAGTTATATTAAAAATAGCGTAGGCGTAGCTCACTTACAATGGGTTTTATAGAAAACTGGGCTTCACTGGGAGCAGCGTTCCGAACCGAAAGACCCTTTTTTCTCGGGACTCCGGGAGCCTCGGCGCTTCCTTCGCGTGCTAGGGGGTTTACCTAGACTTTAGGGGGGGTTAGGGGGCTTAGAGAGAGAAACTAGTGAGAGAAAGAAGAGGTTTTTGTGTGATTTCCTCGGCAGCCTTCGTAGCCCTTTTATAGGTGCCAGCCTCGGACGTACGATGGGCGTAGTCCTTGGCTTACGCGAGGCGTAACTTCGAATAAGGTACAGGTGGCGAGGCCACGGTGGGGCTACGTGGCCATCTCACGGACCGCACAAGATCAAGTACGTCGGGCGTACCCAATTTCGGACGCGGGGCGTAATGTGAGGCGACGTGTCTCCATCCAAAGCGAAGCCTTAGGCAACAAGCAACGGCTCAGATGCGGCCACGTCATCACCCTTCTCGCAGATTGGCAATTTTGCTTCCCGACTTCTAAAATTAATAACTTTCGCATACGAGCTCCGTTTTCGACGTTCTTTATATTCACGCGTAGGGGGGAACGTACTCTACAACTTTAGTTTAGACTTCGTCGGCTAAATTTATATTTTTAACAAGCCGGGACAGGATTGGTCTGTTAAAAAATCATAACTTCTTCATCCGACGTCCGTTTTCGTCTTTATTTTTATCGTTATGCTACTATTAACAACATCTTTGATTCTCGTTTAGGTTGTGTCGGCTAGAAACCGCTCGATCTAATATTCGAACTTCGGGCTGTACACTGCTAAACCGAAACTTCGAAAAATCATAACTTCCTCATACGAAGTCAGATTTGGGTGATCTTTTTATGGACGCTCTCGGTTTAACGTTTTCTACGACTTTTGTTTAGATCGTTAAGGCTAAAAGTCGCTCTATCGTAAATTCACTATTTACGCTTCCCGGTGTCGTGCCGGTTCCGTCGCGAAACTTCGACGTGTCATAAATTCTTCGTTATAACTCGGATTTCGTCGTTCTTTATATCCCCGAAATCCTTGTTTCGACCACTACAACTTTATGAAAAGATATCGGGCTTATCTCACACTTTAATTTTGACGCTTATTTTTATTCTTTGTTTATTACACATTTATAAACAAGTAATAAGCATATAAATTCACATAATTTGTAATGCCCGTGTTTCTAGCCTAGAGATTAATATCGATGTGATAGTCTAGGTTAACCTTTCAAACTCATTTTGAAGAAATGAAAAGGAATTATGTGAATTATGTTTTTATGCTTAATTATTAGGGTTTAATTAATTAAGAGTAAAAATGAGCGTCGAAAATAAATATTAGATAAAGCTGATATCTATTAAGAAAGTTGTAGTGGTCGTGACAAGGATTACAGATATATAAAGAATACCAAAATCCGAGTTATAACGAAGAAGTTATGACCTGTCGAAGTTTCGCGACAAAACCGGCACGGTGCCGAATGTCGTAAAAAGTGAGTTTTTGATAAACTACTTTTTAGCCTAAGTGATCTAAACGAAAGTCGTAGTGTTCGTTAAACCGAGAGTAGGTATAAAAAGAACGCCCAAATCCGACTTCGTATGAGGAAGTTATGATTTTTCGAAGTTTCAGCTTAGTAGTAGACAACTAAAAACTCGAAATTTAGATCGAGTGATTTTTATCCGACACGACCTAAACGAGAATCGAAGGTCTCGTCAATAGTAGAACAACAGTAAAAAGACAGACGAAAACGGACGTCGGATAAAGAAGTTATGAATTTTTAACGGATTTCATGTCCCGGTCTGTTAAAAATAATAATATAAAAATTAAATTCAAAACTAGCCGATGAAGTCTAAACGAAAGTTGTAGAACGTATTTTTACCTACGCGTGCATATAAAGAACGTCAAAAACGGAGCTCGTATGCGAAAGTTATGGATTTTAGAAGTTTTGGCGCGAAAATCGAGAAAACTCCCCAAAACCGAGAAATCTCGCATACGTGGACTTCGGCCACGTGTCCTCGCCTCGCATCCGACGCGTGTCCAAAATATTGCTGAGTCATCCGAACCGGAGAGCTAATCCAAAGTGGTCTAATGAAGCTGCGACGCGTGTCCCTTTCCTCGTGCATCCGAGCTTCACATGGTGCCACAGACCCCCCCTCATCGGACCCGGACTTCGGTCCAATCAGAACATGCCACCGAGCCCCTCGCATGCGCATCCCACGTGCGAGCCACCTGCGAGCCTTCAGATCTGCTGACGCGTGGAGGCTTCTCAGCCCTTGGATCAGCAGCCTCGGCCCCTATAAATAGGAGGGTGCGAGACCTCTCGGGTATATTTTGGAAAATTGTCACTTTTAGCCCCTAAGCCCATATTTCTTTCATTCCAATTTCCCCCAAAGCCCCGATATCAATTATAACCCCCGAAATACGCCACAAAGTGGCGGAGAAACCTGAAAAATTTATCTTTTCGGTTTCGAAGCCCGACCCTCGCAGAACCCGGTTTCTCAATAAAACTCCCGGTTTTATTAGAAACGAACGTTTTAGGAAACGAATTGCTGCCCGATTTTCATCAAATCATGTGAGTGTGTAGTCACTTTCATCTTACACCTAGATATGAAGTATTTTCTATAAAATACGCGCTATGTGTAATTATATTAAGTGTTTATTTGAGGTGACTGTTGAACAGATGTTTTATACAAGTTTTAAACTGTATATGTATTTTATCTACAAATATGTTGGGTAGAACATTGGTAGACGAAATAGTCGATGTGTGTTAAAATGGTGAGAGGCCTCGATGTTGTTGTTGTTGTTGTTGAAGTCGTCTAACGGAGTATAGATGACGACCACAGACTTTTCTAGACAGTCCAGTGGCACACTAACAGGTTCGCAACTTGTAGGTGTTGATGAACTAAATGTTCATTGGCCTACTCCATCCCCCTCATGGTTGCCTTTAGGACATGTATGGCTGAGGAGACCCCTTAGCAGTAGTGTCCATCCCGATGATATTCCTTAGGCTAGGTCCCTTGTGATAGGTGTTTAGGGACGTAAAGTGAGGACAACGGGAATGGGTAATCAGGGCTATTGTTGATTGGTGAACTTAATAAGTTTATTATTATTGTGGGTTGAAAACCCTATATGCTCACCAGGCTCCCAAGCCTAACCCACTCAGATTTTTATGTTACAGGTAGTGGACCCCGAGCATAGTCGGAGGATGATGAGATATTTTAGGATTATAGGCTAGTAGTTGTAAACAACTGTTGAAAGGCTTATAATGTCTTGTTTATACTTTTGATCAATATCGGATAATGACATCCCGAGGTTTGGATATGAAATGAAACTATACATTTCTTAAAGAATGGTTTTGATAAACTTTTATCATGTTTTGTTTTGGGTACCAATTCCGCAACATCTTTTAAAAAGATTTCTCTGATTTTATTTTAAAAAGCATAAATTAAATCGGTCTTTTCTGGCCTAGAAATTAGGGGATGTCATAGTTGGTATCAGAGCATTAGTTTAAGCGAACTAAGAAATTGTAGGATTTCTAGACTTAAACTTAGAATGCTAAGTGATGATTGTGAGATGAGTGTTTACCATATTTTAGACACGAGCACTAGTTTATTTTAGGAAAGATGCCTAAAATGCTTTTATGTGCTAAATGATATATGTTTACCATATATGCCATTATTTGTTCGGATCTACGGTCTGTTGCCGACCATATCTGGAAACTTTATGTGTGTAGGATTCTAAGCGTATGATTATGAGATTAGAACTAACATGTAAACGTTTCGGAGTGATAAGGGAATTGAAATATCTAACAAGGATAAAGACCTAAATTCGCCTTATTCGGTATATAGATTCTAATGGAAAGAACTAGAAGTGGAGCGGGAAATGCAAACAGAAATCAACAACCTCAACCTCAAGTGGTGGAACAGGTGCCTATAGTAGGAGCTGCACCCGAACCCATCACCATGGCTGCAGTACGAGCTATGATTCAGACCATAATGGCTGAACAGAGGGAGGAATTGAGGCAAATGTTGCTGAAAAACATGGATGAACCTTCCGTTCCTGTTGACCAACGTGAATTGAATGACGATTGATCTGAAGAAGGAAACAACAGTAGATCGGTTGGTCATAGTGAACCGCTTGTGGTTGGGAGAAATAACCACGAGGATAGAGTGGAGAGAAATGGGTGCAAGTATAAGGACTTTATGACTTGCAAGCCATCAACTTTCACTGGAAAAGAATATCCCGTCGGAGTAATGGATTGGATCTCGGAAATGGAATTGGCTTTCATGACTTGTGGTTGCCAAGGCAAGTTACAAACCACATTCACAGTGCGTCAGTTCAGGGGTAGTGTTGCTCGTTGGTGGAACACTTTGGGGAAAACCCTAAGCCCTAATGAGCCACTACAACTGACTTGGGCAGAGTTCTTGGTGCACTTCAAGCGCAAGTACTGCTCGGCCCAAAACGTACTCGAGTTAGAAAACCAATTTCTAACGTTGAAGAAGGGGAGTATGACCGTTGACGAATATACGAATAACTTCACAGACAAAATAGAGTTTGCTTTGCGTATTGTCCCAGATGAGCTGGCAAAAATTGACAGGTACGCAAAGGGACTTCCATGGGAGTATGCGGTGCCAGTACGTCAGGCACTTACTTTGGATGTAGCTATCTGGGCTGCCAAGTCTGTTGAAGATATGATAAAGGGGAGAGCCGCCAGCAAGGTTGAAGTTGGCAAAAAGAGAAAGATTGAAGGAACTTCAGGTTCCAATAAAAAGAACAAGTTCTCAAAGACTGGTTCGAGAAAATTCGGAGGAGAAGCCGAAGCCAAGTGGTGTGACAGGTGCAAGAAGAAACATGCTGGGAAATGCAGCATGGAACTCACTTGTTACAAAGGTGGAAAGCCAGGGCATTATGCCAATAAATGCACCTTCACGAATAACGTCTGTCATGGGTGCCATGAAGAAGGGCATATTTTGAGGGATTGCCTGAAGAAGAAGGACGCAACAAAACCCAATCTTCCACCAAAGTCGAAGGCGAGAGCCTTTCAGATGACACTCGAAGCTGCGAAAGAAGAAGCCGATGTCGCTTCGGGTACCTTTCTCGTAAACGAATTGCCTGTCCAAATTTTGTTTGATTCTGGAGCCAATTACTCCTTTATGTCGCATGAATTTGGTAGAAAACTAGCTTTGCCTGTAGATAGACTAGTTAGTGCTTTATTAGTCGAGATTGCTAGTGGCAAGTTTATACCTGTTAGCCATCGTTTGAAAAACATGCTCATTGACTTGGATGGGAATAAGTTCCACGAGGAATTATTGCCTATCAAGTTAAATGGATTCGACATAGTTTTAGGAATGGATTGGCTTAGTGCCAATGATGTCGAAACATTATGTAGGAAGAAGATAGTAAAAGTAAACCCTCCAGGGAAAGAGTCGTTTATGGTGTACGGAAACAAACGCAGAGTAAACTCTGGAATAATTTCCCTAATGAAAGCCAAAAAGTGTTTGGCCAAGGGATGTACATCATATCTAGCGTTCGTGATCGATGCTAAGAAGGAAAAGAAGGAGGTGCAGAATATTCCGGTGGTGTGTGATTATCCGGAAGTCTTTCCCGAAGATCTTCCCGGATTGCCCCCTGATCGACAAGTAGAATTCTGTATCGACTTGTTACCAGGAACGACGCCGATAGCAAAAGCACCATATCGATTAGCACCAACAGAGATGAAAGAACTTATGACACAACTTCAGGAGTTATTGGACAAAGGTTTCATTCGACCTAGTTCGTCACCCTGGGGAGCCCCTGTGTTATTTGTAAAGAAGAAAGAGGGGAGCATGAGAATGTGCATAGATTACAGAGAGCTGAATAAAGTGACGATAAAGAACAAGTACCCGTTGCCGAGGATCGATGACCTGTTCGACCAGTTGCAAGGTTCGAGCTATTTCTCGAAGATCGATCTTAGGTCAGGATACCATCAACTAAAGGTGAGAGAGCAGGATATCGAGAAGACTGCGTTCAGAACAAGATATGGACACTATGAATTTTTGGTTATGTCGTTCGGACTAACCAATGCCCCAACAGCTTTCATGGATTTGATGAACAGGGTTTGTAAGCCATACCTTGATAAATATATGATAGTATTCATAGAGGATATCTTGATTTATTCGAAAAGCAAGCAGGAGCATGAAAAGCATCTGCGGGAAGTGCTAGAAGTTCTGAAAAAGGAGAAGCTGTATGCAAAGTTCTCCAAATGTGAATTTTGGATTCAAGAAGTCCAATTTTTAGGTCATGTGGTTAACCAATAAGGAATAATGGTTGACCCAGCAAAGATTGAAGCTGTGATGAAGTGGGAACAACCAAAAAGTCCTACGGAGATTCGAAGCTTTTTAGGATTTGCTGGATATTATCGAAGATTTATCCAAGGCTTTTCTTCGATTTCTACTCCATTAACAGCTTTGACCCAGAAAGGAGCTACTTATGCTTGGAATGAGAAGCATAAGGAAGCCTTTGAGAAGTTAAAGAAGAGATTGTGTGAAGCACTGATTCTTTCGTTACCTGAAGGAGTTGATGACTTCACAGTCTATAGTGATGCCTCTGGAGTTGGGTTAGGTTTTCTTCTGACCCAAAGGGATAAAGTGATAGCGAATGCATCGAGGCAATTGAAAGAACATGAAAAGAACTACCCCACTCATGATCTAGAGTTGGCAGCGGTAGTATTCGCCTTAAAGATATGGAGGCACTATCTTTATGGTACAAAATGTAAACTTTTCACTGATCAGTCTCTAATATCTCTTTAATCAGAAGGATTTGAACATGAGGCAACGACGCTGGCTAGAGTTACTCAAGGACTACGACTGTGAGATACTTTACCACCCTGGTAAACCAAATGTTGTTGCTAATGCTCTCAGTCGGAAGGTAAATCTTGAAAAGAAAAGGCCAACAGCGTTGATAATTGAAGTTGTCTCTATAATTGTGGAAAGTATAAAGAAAGCTCAAGAGGAAGCTTTAGAGAAAATTGACGGGAAGGAGGAACGTTTGGGCAAAACGTTGGTGTTTGATACAAACGGTCAAGGGCTGAAGGTATTCAAAGATAGGATTTTGGTACCTAAGACGGGAGGAGTAAGAGATCTTCTGATGGAAGAAGCTAACAAAACCATGTGTTCGATTCATCCCGACAGTACGAAAATGTATAGGGATCTAAAACCCTATTACTGGTGGCCGACGATGAAGCTCGATGTTGCTAAGTATGTGGCCGAGTGTGTAACTTGTGCTAGGGTTAAGGAACAACATCAGAAACCGTATGGGAGTTTAGAACCTTTGCATGTACCCATGGGTAAATGGGAAGATATTACCATGGATTTTGTGACTAAACTGCCCAAAACAAAGAACGGTCACGACATGATTTGGGTGGTCGTTGATCGCTTCACTAAGAGTGCGCATTTCATAGCAGCCAAAGAGAAATGGTCTATGGATAAACTTGTGAATTCTTACGTGAAGGAAATTGTGAGGCTTCATGGTGTTCCGTTAACGATTGTATCCGATCGTGACAGCCGTTTTACCTCAAGGTTTTGGAGGAGTCTACAAGAGAAATTGGGTACCAAGTTGTGTTTGAGTACAGCTTACCATCCGCAAACTGATGGTCAGAGCGAACGAACAATTCAAACATTGGAGGATATGCTGAGAGCATGTACCCTAGAATTCCAAGGTAACTAGGATGAACACTTACCTCTACTAGAATTTTCCTATAATAATAGTTTCCACTCAAGCATCAAGATGGCACCTTATCACGCTTTGTATGGAGAAAAGTGTCGAACGCCGTCATGTTGGCTGGAAGCTGGGGGAAAGCAGTTTATGGGACCTGAAATAGTCCATCAGACTGCTGAAAAGTTGAAAGTAATTAGAGAGAGGATGTTAGCTGCTCAAGATCGTCAAAAGAGTTATGCTGACAAGAAAAGACAACTGATATCCTTCGATGTTGGAGATTCGGTTTTACTTAAAGTCTCGCCGTGGAAGGGACTTATAAGATTTGGTAAAAAGGGAAAATTGAGTCTAAGGTTTATTGGACCATTTAAAGTTCTTCAGAGGATCGGGAATCAAGCTTACAAGCTAGAATTACCGGAAGAATTGGAGGGTATTCATAACACCTTTCATGTGTGTTATTTGAGAAAGTTCACGGGAGATGTGCCCGGCATAATTTTCTTTTCTGAATTAAGGTTGGATGTAAACAAGAGGTTTATTGACGAACCTGAGACAATCGTTGACCGTAAGACTAAGAAGTTGCGATGCAAGATGGTCGATTTAGTGCTTGTGCGCTGGAAACATACGAATGGGCCAAATCTCACCTGGGAAACGGAGAGTGACATGATGAGTCGCTACCCGCAGTTGTTTGTTGATGTGTGATTCCGGGGACAAAATCATCCTAAGGGGGAGAGAATTGTAATGCCTGTGTTTCTAGCCTAGGCATTAATATTGATGTGATAGTCTAGGTTAACCTTTGTAACTCATTTTGAAGAAATGAAAAGGAATTATGTGAATTATGTGTTTTATGCTTAATTATTAGGGTTTAATTAATTAAGAATAAAAATGAGCGTCGAAAATAAATATTAGATAAACTCGATATCTATTAAGAAAGTTGTAGTGGTCGTGACAGGGATTACAGATATATAAAGAATACCAAAATCCGAGTTATAACGAAGAAGTTATGACCTGTCGAAGTTTCGCGACAAAACCGGCACGGTGTCGAATGTCGTAAAAAGTGAATTTTTGATAAACTACTTTTTAGCCCTTGTGATCTAAACGAAACTCATGGTGTTCGTTAAACCGAGAGTAGGTATAAAAAGAACGCCCAAATCTGACTTCGTATGAGGAAGTTATGATTTTTCGAAGTTTCAGCTTAGTAGTAGACAGCTAAAAACTCGAATTTTAGATCGAGTGAATTTTAGCCGACACGGCCTAAACTAGAATCGAAGGTCTCGTCAATAGTAGCACAACAGTAAAAAGACAGACGAAAACGGACGTCGGATGAAGAAGTTATGAATTTTTAACGGATTTCCTGTCCCGATCTGTTAAAAATAATAATATAAAAATTAAATTCAAAATTAGCCGACGAAGTCTAAACGAAAGTTGTAGAGCGTAACTTTACCTACGCGTGCATATAAAGAACGTCAAAAACGGAGCTCGTATGCGAAAGTTATGGATTTTAGAAGTTTTGGCGTGAAAATCGAGAAAAATCCCCAAAACCGAGAAATCTCGCATACGTGGACTTCGGCCACGTGTCCTAGCCTCGCATCTGATGCGTGTCCGAAATATTGCTGAGTCATCCGAATCGGAGAGCTAATCCGAAGTGGTCCAATGAAGCTGCGATGCGTGCCCCTTTCCTCGTGCATCCGAGCTTCGCATCGTGCCACGGACCCCCCCCCCCTCATCGGACCCGGACTTCGGTCCAATCAGAACATGCCACCGAGCCCCTCGCATGCGCAGCCCACGTACGAGCCACCTGCGACCCTTCGGATCTGCTGACGTGTGGAGGCTTCTTAGCCCTTGGATCAGCAGCCTCGACCCCTATAAATAGGAGGCTTCTCAGCCCTTGGATCAGCAGCCTCGACCCCTATAAACCCATATCAATTATAACCCCGGAATACGCCACGAAGTGTCTGAGAAGCCCGGAAAATTTATGTTTTCGGTTTCGAAGCCCGACCCTCGCAGAGCCCGGTTTCTCAATAAAACTCACGGTTTTATTAGAAACGAACGTTTTAGGAAACGAATTGTTGTACGATTTTCATCAAATAATGTGAGTGTGTAGTCACTTTCATCTTACACCTGGATATGAAGTATTTTCTATAAAATACGTGCTATGTGTAATTATATTAAGTGTTTATTTGAGGTGAATGGTGAACAGATGTTTTATACAAGTTTTAAACTGTATATGTATTTTATCTACAAATATGATGGGTACAACATGGGTAGACGAAATAGTCGATGTGTGTTAAAATGGTGAGAGGCCTCGATGTTGTTGTTGTTGTTGTTGTTGAAGTCGTCTAACGGAGTATAGATGACGACCACAAACTTTTCTAGACAGTCCAGTGGCACACTAGCAGGTTCGAAACTTGTAGGTGTTGATGAACTAAATGTTCATTGGCGTACTCCATCCCCCTAATCGTTGCCTTTAGGACATGTATGGCTGAGGAGACCCCTTAGCAGTAGTTTCCATCCCGATGATATTCCTTAGGCTAGGTCCCTTGTGATAGGTGTTTAGGGACGTAAGGTGAGGACAACGGGAATAGGTAATCAGGGTTATTGTTGATTGGTGAACTTAATAAGTTTATTATTATTGTGGGTTGAAAAACCTATATGCTCACCAGGCTCCCAAGCTTGACCAACTCAGCTTTTTATGTTACAAGTAGTGGACCCCGAGCATAGTCGGAGGATGATGAGAGATTTTTGGATTATAGGCCAGTAGTTGTAAATAACTGTTGAAAGGCTTATAATGTCTTGTTTATGCTTTTGATCTGTATCAGAACATGACATCCTAAGGTTTTGATATGAAATGAAACTATACATTTCTTAAAGAATGCTTTTGATAAACTTTTATCATTTTTTGTTTTGGGGACCAATTCCGCAACATCTTTTAAAAAGATTTCTCTGATTTTATTTTAAAAAGCATAAATTAAATCGGTCTTTTCTGGCCGAGAAATTAAGGGATGTCACATAATTCACATAATTCTCAAATATTTCATCTTTATTATCTCAAAAAGTGTTACAATAGTTGACCTAGACTATTACATCGTCTAAAAATGTTTATCCCCGAAACGCGGGCGTTACACTGCGGAAGGTGATACACTTATCAGTGATAACACACTGGTAAGTCTGGATGAACCTAACAGCTACACGGAAGCCATGACAGGCCCTGAGGCTGCTAAATGCAAAGAGGATATGGACAGCGAGATACGGTCCATGTACGACAATCAAGTTTGGAACTTGGTTGACAATGTACCAGGTCGTAAGAGAGTCGGGTGCAAATGGATCTTCAAAAAGAAGACCGACCTGGATGGTAATGTACACACTTATAAGGCGCGACTGGTTGCAAAGGGTTTTTCTCAAACTCCAGGAGTTGATTTGTAACACCCCAAATTTCAATTGTTCAATGAAGGGCCAAAAGTGTAAATTTAGGAATGGGACTCGACGAGTAGGTCCGCTTACTCGCCGAGTCGGAGCGGGATTCTATCGCGGTTTAAGTGGCCAACTCGCCGAGTCGGCAGCTTGGACTCCACAAGTTGGTGCTGAAGAGAGAAAACCCTAATCTCGGGGGTTGTGCCCTATATAAAGCACATTATAACCCACCCTCAGCCTCTTTGCTACCCTTTTGAGATCCAGAAACCCTAGAATCAAGTGAGCTTCCATTAATAGAGAGAATAGAGATTTGGAGGAGAAAATCTTGGAAAGGGGCTTGAAGATCAGGAGGTTTGCTGCAAAGGAGTGGTGTAGATCCGGGATCTACTTCAGTTGGAGCTTATTTTGGAGGTAATAATCTGTTGCTTGGGCTCTTTTGCATCTAGATCTATTATCATTTGAGATTTGGGGCATTTTTGGTATGATTGAGAGCTATTTCGAGTTAGAGGCTTAGATCTGAGGTTGCTACTTCAGATCTAGGCTTGTGATGGTCCAAAATGTCATAAAGCTTCTGTTTAAGAGTTGTTGGTGAAGCCCCCTAGTCCTTAGCCCTAGCCCTACTGTGTTTTGGGCCTATATCTCCTTGGTTTCACGTAAAGTTTGCAACTTTATGTGAGGGTTAGACTGTAGAAGAGTGGATCTATGCATTGGAGCCCCTGCATGGCTCAAAAAGCCTCTGTATGGATTGAGAACTGGAGACACTCGGCGAGTCACATGGGTGTACTCGACGAGTTGTATGAAGATTGCCTTGGACCCGACGAGTTGGAAGAACAACTCAGCAAGTCTATTGAAGATTGACTTGGACTCGGCGAGTCTGTTCTTGGACTCGGCGAGTCTGGTCGCAGAACCTAACCACTTCTGGTTAAGACGCGGATAAGTAAGTCGAGGGGTGACTCAGTGAGTTGGACAGGATGGGACTCGGAGATCGTTAGACTCGACGAGTCTTGGGGTGACTCGGCGAGTTGAGTCGTGTTCTAAGAGTTTTCAGAGTATAAGGACTCGACGAGTCAACGGGTTGACTCGGCGAGTAGGGTCAGTCAGGAAGTTTGACTTCGGCCAGGACTTTGACTTTGACCTTCAAGAGTGTTATGGTAATTGGTTATTTATGTCAATGGTCCATTGATGGCAATAGGTGTTGGAGTTTGGAGCAGTGCTTCGGGTGTGTGCTTCCGTGGTTCGGTTCTTCATTTCAGGTGAGTTATCCTCACTATATCGACAGGGCCTACGGCACCAAGGTCGGCCCTTTATCGGATGCAAATTCGGGTATTGTTGTTGTGTTATTGCTTTGCTAGATCTGCATCTTGGTATTTAGGATGGTGTTATGTTAGTGACCTGGTTAAGGTCGGTACCCGGTATATAGGGTAATGTTATGCTAGTGACCGGTTACGTCAGAATCCTGGTTAGGATGTTGATATGCTATGTAATATGTTAGACTGTTTGTCTGCTAAGGATTTGTTATGCGATTAATTGTTTATGTGCACATGGTTGTTTGACGGGGGTTGGGTTGAGGCGGGTCCTGCTTTGTGCTGTAGGACAACATACCCAGGGCGGACCAGATATTCCGAAGGCCCAGCGAGCGGTCCGGATAGGCTGAAGGCCCCAAGAGGGCGGACCAGATGTGCCGAGGCTCGGAGAGTGGACCAGGCCGACTGAAGGCCCGGTGTGAGCGGACCAGTCATACTGTAGACTCGGAGAATGGACCAGGTGGATTGAAGGCCCGGTGCGGGCGGACCAATCACACTGTAGACTCGATGTACATGGCTAGACTCGGAGGGTGGACCAGGTGGACTGAAGGCCCGGTGCGGGCGGACCAGTCACATAGTAGACCCGATGTGCATGGCTGTTCTATTTGTGATATGTTATGAGTATGTTTATGTGTGGTTGGTATTTTGGGGGTAACTCACTAAGCTTTCGGGCTTACAGTTTAATGTATTGTTTCGGGTACTTCAGGAGATCGTGGCAAGGCGAAGGCGTGATCGTACCGCTCCTCATGTTTTATGATTTATGTGATATGGTCCTGGGGGATACTCTGATGTTTAAACTATTTTGAAAACGAGGTGTATGAACTTAATGGTTTTTGAATGAATTAAAATGTTTTAATTTGGCTCAATTTTTATGGGTGTTACAAGTTGGTATCAGAGCCTTGGTTTGAGTGAATTGGAGGAACATTCGTGTGATTCCAGTCTCAAATCAAGGAGGGATTTTCAAAATGGTTTTCAAAAGGTTTTTAAAATAAGTAAAGGAGGATGCAGAGGGTACGATCAGCCAGAGCCAGTAAGTAGACCCCAAAATACCATACAAGTTATTCGATTATGTGATATGTTTGAACAACATGGTAGTACTGGGCTAGGGAATTTCAGGAATTGCATGATAGAATTGCCTGATTATGTGATGCCTACTAGCGTAGGGTTTTCCTTATATGAGATATTCAGCTTTCCTCTAGGAGTGAGGATTGAGCGCTCGCCGTGTGTGTGTATATGGTTAGAGTGTTGTGGTGATACTTGAGACAAATATGGGTAGGTGTGGAAGGTAGTATGGGCCCGTACTACTGAAAGCACGGGACCCATACGCGTATCAAGCAATTCACAACTCTCTAGGGTATCAATTATGAGATAGTTCCCCGGGCGGGTATGTGATGCGTCTAAGGATTTTGTTGGTGTATTGCAGTATGGCGATTACGAGACATTTCGGGGAAGGATCCGGTTCGGGATCAGGATCGGGAGAGGGTGGTCAGGATGGGTCAGTACCACCCGAGGTCATAGGTCAGATGAGTATGGATGAGTTGGATGCCAGGATTCGTGAGATCCTGCATGATGAGGTTGCTGCCATGTTCAGGGCTGAGTTGCCAGAGATGTTTGGGTCGATCAAGACCGCCATGGTTGAGTACTTTGATGAGCGCTATGCAGCTCTTGCGGAGACGGCTGCCGCACCAGCTACAGCGGCTATAGCAGCGGCAGGGGGAGGAACCGGTCGAGGTTTTCAGTATCGGGAATTCGATAATACGAAGCCCCCTACTTTCAATGGAGTTCAGGATCCGATCGTTGCTATGAGATGGTTGTCAGACGTGGAAGGATGTTTCTTCACGTGTTCATGCCCTGCTGATCAGAGGGCGAGGTGTGCTCTGAACCTTTTGAGGCTCGGGGCGAATGATTGGTGGAGGTTGACTACGGGATATTATTCGGATGCGCAGCGGGCTGCGGTTACTTGGGATCAGTTCCGAGAGATGTTCAGCACTCGTTATGTTCCACGAGTTAAGAGAGAGAGGTTGGCTCAGGAGTTCTTGGAGCTGAAGCAGGATTCGGAGTCGGTGACGGAGATCACCAGGATGTTCACTGAGAGGGCGATGTTTTGCCCGAGTTCGCGTCGGAGCAGGATCAGATGTCCCGGTATCTGAGTATGCTCAAGAGGGATATTAGACAGGTTGTGTCCATACAGAGATGTGATACCGTGTTAGAGTTACAGGAGGCCGCCAGGCGGCGTGAGTTGGAGATTGAGTTGCAGTTGCGAGAGCAGAGGCAGGCCCCGATGCAGTCGCAGCCGCCGCCGAAATGGTTCAAAACCATTGACTCCAGGATTGGGGGTCAGAGCAGCCACACTTGTGAGAAGTGTGGGAAGGGTCATACTGGAGTTTGTAGGTCCGGTGGTGCGTGCCACAAGTGCGGGAGAGAGGGGCATTATGCGAGGGATTGCCGTCAGTCAGCCCCGGTACAGGATATGATGATTTGTTATCACTGCCATCAGGTTGGACACTTGAGGGCCAACTGCCCACAGTTTGCTGCTGGATCGGTGCAGGCTCCAGCATCGGCCACTTTGAGGATTACTGGTGGGGGTCAGGGTGGAGCGGAGCCTCCAAGGGCTCAGGACGCGCATTCCAGCTTACAACAGAGGAGGTCAGGGCAGAGCCAGATGCACCTACGGGTATGTTTCCATCTTGTTATCTTGTTATTTGTGTGGAATTGTAAATCTGTCTGCATTGTTCCGCGTGTTTCGTAGTATGATTGCGGATCTTAGTAGTTAGGAGTTGTAGTTAGCGTTCAGAAGGACTCTTGGTCGAAATATAAGGTATATGATCTCGTTGCTAGGAATAGCAACTGCGATGCGAGAAGTGTTCAGTTGGGATTCGAACTTCCTTGGAGTTAGGGATGCGCGATGACGGGAGAGTGTACAGTGGAGGTTGCTCACCCCGGATGGATTTAGTTCCGAGAGAAGAGGGGGAAACTTTATCAAGTAAGGTCGATCGAGTTATGCCGGTTGTCAGCGAAAGTTAGGAGAATTGGAAAATTCTCCGGTAAAACAGTAAGTATCAAGGTTGGTTAGCTGTTTAGATTTATCAGTGTTGTTAGCCGAGAGTGTGGCATGATTGGAGCAAGTGATAGACAAGTGGGGTGGAACACAGACCATAGTTTTCGGAAAAGGTGACTGATTGTTGTAAGGCCTAGGGTTAGGCCGGGAATTGAGTATATGGAATGGAGCTGGAGTTCGGAACCCCAAGAGGGCTAGAACAGTATGCATGGGAGACATTCCCAGGAAGAATGGTTCAGGATAGTGTACAACAGTTTTGAGCGGTCCGAATAGACTGAAGGCCAAAAGGCGTACTAGTCAGACCGAAAGCTCGGGGAACGGTCCAGACAGGCTGAAGGCCCAGGAGGGCAGTCCAGACATGCTAAAGGTTCTGAGAGTGGTCCAGATAGGCTGAAGGCCTGGAAAGGCGGTCCAGTCATGCTGAAGACTCTGTATGTGTTAGTGGATCGGTAGGAGGAGAATGAGTGAATATGTCGCCATGCAATAGTAATCGATATGGTCTGGCCCCAAGTATTGAACATGATGATGGAGTCGGCCGGAGGCCGTGCGTGGGCCTAGTTAATTATGTGATCGGATTCGGAGTATATGGGAGTTCGAGAATAGCAGTTGCTCTACATGGATAGTGTAAAGTGGAGTTTAGCTCTGTGGCACTTATAGGTGCGGTAAGGGTTGTTGAGTAGACTTCCTGGAAAGGGAAGGTATGTAGCTCCGGAAGTAGTTTGGGTCCTCTGAAAGGAAGGCAGTGAAGTAAATGGATGATCGAAATTGCTTGGTAGTAAGCACTGGGATTGTACCAGATATATGGAAGCACATACGGGTTGGATGCCCGTTGAGGTTGTGGTAATGTTGGATGATGCGCATGCATGTTTTCAGTCTCCTTGGAAGAGGAGGAGGAAAGTGGTTCCAGATTGGAGATTGGGACAGAGGAAGGTAAGATAGCAGGTTAACAGACTCGGGAGTAGTCTGGACCGTTGCTGAGGACTGTATAAGGATATTACAGTCGGAGGTCAAGGACCTAGAGAGCGTGATAGGGAGGTGTGAGTGGGTTGCACTCCGTTGTGTCGAACCTAAGGGTTCGAGGGTGACGCAAGGACAAGGTCCTTAGTACCGAGTATGGTTGTAGGCTTGAGTTATGTATGTGGAGGTATTCCAATCTTGGGTATTCCATCATGAGGATTCGTTCCAGGTTGCAAGTCATCAGGGTTATCGCCGATTTTGGGCGAAGGAAGATGGATTAGTTCTTAGCAGAGCTCAGTGGGTGTTTGTGGAATCTAGCGTTGCAGGGCGCGGAAGCGTGTCCCTGATATGAAGGGTTAGTATTATCGGGTGATTCATGGTTAATTCTTGGTGCTATTGAGTTGAAAGGCCGATGATCGGCATGGAGTAGTGGCAAGGGTGCCACATGAGAATAATCCATTTTAAGAGAGATGCAGAAGTAGGGTTTGTAAGGGCATGAGTTGATTGAGAAGTCGGAGTCTGCAGGGCAAGGGGTTCGTTCTGAGGCGTATGCTGCAGTAGGCTTCGAGGACGAAGCCTAATTTAAGTGGGGGAGAGTTGTAACACCCTAAATTTGAATTGTTCATTGAAGGGCCAAAAGTGTAAATTTAGGAAAGGGACTCGACGAGTAGGTCCGCTTACTCGCCGAGTCGGAGCGGGATTCTATCGCGGTTTAAGTGGCCAACTCGCCGAGTCGGTGGCTTGGACTCGACGAGTTGGTACTGAAGAGAGACAACCCTAATCCCGGGGGTTGTGCCCTATATAAAGCACATTATAACCCACCCTCAGCCTCTTTGCTACCCTTTTGAGATCCAGAAACCCTAGAATCGAGTGAGCTTCCACTAATAGAGAGAATAGAGCTTTAGAGGAGAAAATCTTGGAAAGAGACTTGAAGATCAAGAGGTTTGCTGCAAAGGAGTGGTGTAGATCCGGGATCTACTTCAGTTGGAGCTTATTTTGGAGGTAATAATCTGTTGCTTGGGCTCTTTTGCATCTAGATCTATTATCATTTGAGATTTGGGGTATTTTTGGTATTATTGAGAGCTATTTCAAGTTAGAGGCTTAGATCTGAGGTTGCTACTTCAGATCTAGGCTTGTGATGGTCCAAAATGTCATAAAGCTTCTGTTTAAGAGTTGTTGGTGAAGCCCCCTAGTCCTTAGCCCTAGCCCTAGTGTGTTTTGGGCCTATATCTCCTTGGTTTCACATAAAGTTTGCAACTTTATGTGAGGGTTAGACTGTAGAAGAGTGGATCTATGGATTGGAGCCCCTGCATGGCTCGAAAAGCCTCTGTATGGATTGAGAACTGGAGAGACTCGGCGAGTCACATGGGTGTACTCGACGAGTTGTATGAAGATTGCCTTGGACCCGAAGAGTTGGAAGAACAACTCGGCGAGTCTGTTGAAGATTGCCTTGGACTCGGCGAGTCTGTTCTAGGACTCGGCGAGTCTGGTCGCAGAACCTAACCTCTTCTGGTTAAGACGCAGATCAGTGAGTCTAGGGGTGACTCAGTGAGTGGGACAGGATGGGACTCGTAGATCATTGGACTCGACGAGTCTTGGGGTGACTCGGCGAGTTGAGTCGTGTTCTAAGAGTTTTCAGAGTATAAGGACTCGACGACTCAATGGTTTGACTCGGCGAGTAGGGTCAGTCAGGAAGTTTGACTTTGGCCTGGACTTTGACTTTGACCTTCAAGGGTGTTATGGTAATTGGTTATTTATGTCAATGGTCCATTGATGGCAATAGGTGTTGCAGTTTGGAGCAGTGCTTCAGGTGTGTGCTTCCGTGGTTCGGTTCTTCATTTCAGGTGAGTTATCCTCACTATATCGACAGGGTCTACGGCACCAAGGACGCCCCTTTATCGGATGGAAATCCGGGTATTGTTTGTTGTGTTATTGCTTTGCTAGATCTGCATCCTTGTATTTAGGATGGTGTTATGTTAGTGACCTGGTTAAGGTCGGTACCCGGTATATAGGGTAATGTTATGCTAGTGACCGATTAGGTCAGAATCCTACTTAGGATGTTGATATGCTATGTGATATGTTAGGCTGTTTGTCTGGTTAAGGATTTGTTATGCGATTAATTGTTTATGTGCACATGGTTGTTTGACGGGGGTTGGGTTGAGGCGTGTCCTTCTTTGTGTTGTAGGCCAACATACCCAGGGCGGACCGGATATTCCGAAGGCCCAGCGAGCAGTCCGGATAGGCTGAAGGCCCCAAGAGGGCGGACCAGACTTGCCGAGGCTCGGAGAGTGGACCAGGCCGACTGAAGGCCCGGTATAGGCGGACCAGTCATACTGTAGACTCAAAGAGTGGACCAGGTGGATTGAAGGCTCGGTGCGGGTGGACCAATCACACTATAGACTCAATGTACATGGCTAGACTCGGAGGGTGGACCAGGTGGACTGAAGGCCCGGTGCGGGCGGACCAGTCACACAGTAGACCTGATGTGCATGGTTGTTCTATTTGTGATACGCTATGAGTATGTTTATGTGTGGTTGGTATTGTGGGGGTAAATCACTAAGCTTTCGGGCTTACAGTTTAGTGTATTGTTTCAGGTACTTCAGGAGATCGTGGCAAGGCGAAGGCGTGATCGTACCGCTCCTCATGTTTTATGATTTATGTGATATGGTCCTGGGGGATACTCTGATGTTTAAACTATTTTGAAAACGAGGTGTATGAATTTAATGGTTTTTGAATGAATTAAAATGTTTTAATTTGGCTCAATTTTTATGGGTGTTACATGATTATGATGAGACCTTTTCACCAGTAGCAAAGATTAAGTCTATTAGGGTTATGTTAGCCATTGCTGCATTTCATGATTATGAAATATGGCAAATGGATGTCAAAATCGCTTTCCTTAATGGAAAGTTGGCTGAGGATGTTTACATGAGTCAGTCATAGGGTTTTGTCAGTACAGAGTACCCTAATAGAGTGTGTAAGCTTGAGAAATCCATCTATGGATTGAAATAAGCACCTCGCAGATGGAATCTTTGTTTCAATGAGAAAGTCAAAGAGTTTGTTTTTTCGAGGAGCGAAGATGAGTCATGTGTATATGTCAAGGCTAGTGGGAGTATAGTTAGCTTTTTGGTATTGTATGTGGATGACATACTACTCATAGGAAATGACATCCCAACTCTGCAGGAAGTGAAGTCCTGGCTTTGGAAGTGTTTCGCTATGAGGACCTTGGTGAAGCTTCCTATATCCTAGGGATAAGGATTTTGAGAGACAAGAGTAAAAGACTAATTGGACTTAGTTAGAGTACCTACTTGGATAAGGTACTGAATAGGTTCAGCATGTAGAATTCCAAGAAAGGAGAGTTACCAATCCAGAGTAACGCCAGATTGAGTAAGACTCAGAGCCCGAGTACAGAGGCTGAGATAGCTGCGATGAGTCGAGTACCGTATGCTTCGGTTGTAGGCTCGATCATGTATGCTATGACTTGTACTCGTCCTAATGTGGCCTTTCCTTTGAGCATGGTCAGCAGATATCAGGGGAACCCTTGCAAGGCTCACTGGACTGCGTTAAAGAATATTCTCAAGTACCTGCGGAGGACTAAGGATTGGGTCCTTACCCTCGGTGGGAGTGATGACTTGAGAGTAGTAGGGTATAGTGTTGCGAGCTTTCAGAATGATAGGGATAATTTCTGATCTCAGTCAGGCTAGTTCTTTACCTTAAACGGAGGAGCAATTACTTAGAAAAGTTCCAAGCAGGAGAGAGTGGCTGATTCAACTTGCGAATCAGAGTATATAGCCGCAAGCGAGGCAGCAAAGGGGGCTATATGGCTGAAGAACTTCATTGGAGACCTTGGAGTACTACCAGCTATAAAGGAGCCTATGGAAATTTTCTGTGATAGTGAAAGTGCAATTGCCTTAGCCAAGGAACCAAGGGATCATGGAAGATCCAGACACATCGACAGAAAATACCATTTCATCAGACATCGAATAGAAGAAGGGCTCCTCGTGGCAAAGAGGGTATCATCGGATGAGAACCCAGCAGATCCCCTCACGAAGGGACTGGGTAGGGTTAAGCATCTTCAGCATGCGAGACGCATAGGGCTAAAGGATGATATTAGTCTTAGAAATTAGATAGATTTGAAATTTGTAAAGTGTAATTGACATTTGATGATAAATAAAAGTTGTTGTTTATTAATAAGTAAAGTGTTGCTATCTTCTGTCAATCGTTTACTATCGTTTTCATTTTGCATGTTTTGACTTCCAGAATAATTACGTTATGGTATATCATATTATTCAAATCTCCACAGTCGGTCATATGTTGGAAGTAGATATGAATCAAGACTGTCATGAAGCTGGCGTGTAGATGTCTAAAGTGTTGGACATAGTGAGAGTTGTTACAACAATTATGAGTGCTCACAAGTTCTGAGTATTGGATTCAACCCACGCTCACTTGTATCACTTCAAGGAATTTATCTCGAGTGATCGTGAGACGGTAAGATCATATAAGTATTCAAACCTAGAGATATGAGTTGTTGACTATGAGTTGGTTATACATTGATTTTATGAAACCGCATTGGTAACTCGATGTTATAAAACGTGCCTTTGTGTATAATTCAACAAGTAGTAGAACAAGCATATGAGTCGAAGTTTATCTGTTCCTTCTTGGATTAGAATAGATATCTGGGCCCCTCGATGATTTTGTTGTGACCTATGTATCGGGCCCGGTCAGAACTAAATTGATGTGTTCGATTAAGTTGTATGTCAAACAAATCGGAAATCGGGAAACAAACTGTTGGACAATAAGTACGACATTGTTCCATGTATTTGTCCGGCTGATATCTAGAACAGAGGATTATATGATCACTTATCTTAAATGGCATATCATCATCATCTTAGTTCTGCGAGACTTTGAAAGAACTATGATTGCTGATCGGTTCCTGATCTCATTCTTGCAGTTATAGTTATTAGACTTATCCAAGTGGGAGACTGGTGGATTAGGTGTCTAAGTTCATAAATATTTCTGGAATGTACTTGACCCGGTTGGCATGGTCCATTTGGGTTGCATGGCATTGTAACACTTGGATAGACTAAATGAGAGAAAGGACGCTTATGGTTTATTAATATATTATAAGTTCTAATATATTAATAATAATATTATTATTTAGTATTGATCAAGAATTAATTTAGAATTAATTTGGTGATAAAAAAGGAGACTAATTAAATATATGGGGTTGATTGTGTAAATCATCCATTCTTTTATAGTGGGCTAATGATCCATGGATTATTAAGTTGGGCTATTATTCAAATCTCCACAGTCGGTCATATGTTGGAAGTAGATATGAATCAAGACTGTCATGAAGCTGGCGTGTAGATGTCTAACGTGTTGGACATAGTGAGAGTTGTTACAACAATTATGAGTGCTCATAAGTTCTGAGTATTGGATTCAACCCACGCTCACTTGTATCACTTCATGGAATTTATCTCGAGTGATCATGAGACGGTAATATCATATAAGTATTCAAACCTAGAGATATGAGTTGTTGACTATGAGTTGGTTATACATTGATTTTATGAAAATGCATTGGTAACTCGATGTTATAAAACGTGCCTTTGTGTATAATTCAACAAGTAGTAGAACAAGCATATGAGTCGAAGTTTATCTGTTCCTTATTGGATTAGAAGCGATATCTGGGCCCCTCGATGATTTTGTTGTGACCTATGTATCGGGCCCGGTCAGAACTAAATTGATGTGTTCGATTAAGTTGTATGTCAAACAAATCGGAAATCGGGAAACAAACTGCTAGAAAATAAGTACAACATTGTTCCATGTATTTGTCCGGCTGATATCTAGAACAGAGGATTATATGATCACTTATCTTAAATGGCATATCACCATCATCTCAGTTCTGCGAGACTTTGAAAGAGCTACGATTGTTGATCGGTTCCTGATCTCATTCTTGCAGTTATAGTTATTAGACTTATCCAAGTGGGAGACTGTTGGATTAGGTGTCTAAGTTCATAACTATTTCTGGAATGTACTTGACCCGGTTGGCATGGTCCATTTGGGTTGCATGGCATTGTAACACTTGGATAGATTAATGAAAGAAAGGACACTTACGGTTTATTAATATATTATAAGTTCTAATATATTAATAATATTATTATTTAATTAGTATTGATCAAGAATTAATTTAGAATTAATTTGATGATCAAAAAGGAGACTAATTAAATATATGGGGTTCATTGTGTAAATCCTCCATTCTTTTATAGTGGGCTAATGATCCATGGTTTATTAAGTTGGGCTATTATTCAAATCTCCACAGTCGGTCATATGTTGGAAGTAGATATGAATCAAGACTGTCATGAAGCTGGCGTGTAGATGTCTAAGGTGTTGGACATAGTGAGAGTTGTTACAACAATTATGAGTGCTCATAAGTTCTGAGTATTGGATTCAACCCACGCTCACTTGTATCACTTCATGGAATTTATCTCGAGTGATCGTGAGACGGTAATATCATATAAGTATTCAAACCTAGAGATATGAGTTGTTGACTGTGAGTTGGTTATACATTGATTTTATGAAAACGCATTGGTAACTCGATGTTATAAAACGTGGCTTTGTGTATAAATCAACAAGTAATAGAACAAGCATATGAGTTAAAGTTTATCTGTTCCTTCTTGGATTAGAAGCGATATCTGGGCCCCTCGATGATTTTGTTGTGACCTATGTACCGGGCCCGGTCAGAACTAAATTGATGTGTTCGATTAAGTTCTATGTCAAACAAATCGGAAATCGGGAAACAAACTGTTGGACAAAAGTACGATATGGTTCCATGTATTTGTCCGGCTGATATCTAGAACAGAGGATTATATGATCACTTATCTTAAATGGCATATCATCATCATCTCAGTTCCGCGAGACTTTGAAAGAGCTACGATTGTTGATCGGTTCCTGATCTCATTTTTGCAATTATAGTTATTAGACTTATCCAAGTGGGAGACTGTTGAATTAGGTGTCTAAGTTCATAACTATTTCTAGAATGTACATGACCCGGTTGGCATGGTCCATTTGGGTTGCATGGCATTGTAACACTTGGATAGACTAAATGAGAGAAAGGACACTTATGGTTTATTAATATATTATAAGTTCTAATACATTAATAATATTATTATTTAATTAGTATTGATCAAGTATTAATTTAGAATTAATTTGGTGATAAAAAAGGAGACTAATTAAATATATGGGGTTGATTGTGTAAATCATCCATTCTTTTATAGTAGGCTAATGATCCATGGTTTATTAAGTTGGGCTAAAACCCATAAGGTGCTCCATGGGTAGTCCATGGAGGTTACAAACCCATGGATCATTGAATATGAAAAGCCATGTCAATTAGGGTTTACATGGTGTAACGCTACTTGTGACGCAACTATAAAAGGACCCCATGGGCTACCAAAATCGGCACTATGTGTAGAACAAGAGGGCTAGCTGATTTTGAGTGAGTGTGGACTTCTCTCAAAGTTATTCCAAGTATTGTGGTGTTGTGTGAAACATTTGAGGCATCACACTTGTGGTGCTATGCTCACAAAGTTCTCAAGGAATCCAAGCAACAAAAAAGTATGTTCTTCTACTAGCTTTTGTGTTTCAAAGTTCTCCATGCCATGCTAGTTAGGTTAAGAACTTTGGAAAATCAAATTTGCATGTGTCTTATTAAAACATAGATCCAAGGTTTCTAGGGTTGCATGTACACCTTAGGAGTGTTAGAATGCTCAAAACCCTTCAATTACTACGTAGGTAAATCGTTGTTTTCGCCATGTGAGTTCTTATAACCATACTAATGTGACGAATATCCAGATATGACGTTCTTTAGGCGTCGGTAGCATTAATGACGTTTGTCACCTCAGGTCTTCCGGCCTAGCTGTTGCAAGCAGCTTAGGTGCGGGATTGTCAGTCTCGTATAGATCTATACACAAACTCACGCTCTCCCTCCAGGAGACTCAGTTTTCATAAGTGGGGACTTATGTTGGTACTTAGGTAAGTACGCAAAGCCATGTCTCACAAATCTATTGCCTCAATGATTTCAAGAGTAATACGGTGAAAAACCTTTTAATAAATAAAAATGAAATTTTTATTGATACATGTTTACGATAAAAATTGTGCATTGACTCATAAATTATACCTATTATAATTTATATGCTTGTTTTCGTATCGTTTTTACTACGTATTAAAATAATCTGAAATTTTCATAAACTATACCTGTTACAGTTTATATGCATGTAAGTTATATAATAAACACCTCGTTATTTTAACAACTTTAAAAGTTAGCAATAACATTTATTTAGTATTTTCGCATAAAGTGTTTATAAAGTAAAAGAGACAGTAATAAACGATTTTTATTTATAAACACAAGATTTCTTGTGTTTTACTTGTATCCCCCCCCCCCTAAAACATATAAAAAGTATGGAAAAGTGTAGGGGTATGAACTCACATGATAAGGTGTGTGATTCAGGCATCACTTCGCTTCTCAAAATCATTTTCCTTGACGAAACTGTGAGTTTTTGTTGAAAAACCGGGCTTTGCGCGGGCAGAGTTTCAAACCGAAAAGACTATTTTCTCGGGGACTTTGGGTGCTTCGGGCTTTATTCAGGTGTTAGGGAGGTTCCCTAAGCTTCGGGGGGGGGGGGGGTGTTAGGATAGCTTGAGAAAGAGTTTAGAGTGTAAAAGTTTGAAATTTAGTAAACAAAACCGGGAGGTCTCGCACCCTATTTATAGTGAGCGAAGCCTCGCATTACGCTGCGCGTAATCCTCACGTACGTTGGGCGTACTTGCTACGTGTCTTCTGATAGGTATCCGAGCTTCAGATGTGGCACAGCTAGGACACACATCCATCATGTGAAGGCGCTAGGTGGCTAATACGTCTCTACATGCGAAGGATGGGCGACGTGGTAAATCTGAGGCCATGCAACGCGAACGCCGGGCATAACCCTCTACGCGGGGCGTTCCCCTTCGGACCAGCCTCGTAATTTGGGCCTTGAACTTCAAAAATTCATAACTTTCGGATATGAGCTCCGTTTTCGACGTTCTTTATATTCACGCATAGGTGAGACCGTACTCTACGACTTTCATTTAGACTGCGTTAGCTAATTTTGACTTTATTTTTAATGTTATATTTTTAACAGACCGGGACAGGAAAAGTCCATTAAAAATTCATAACTTCTTCATCCGACATCCGTTTCGTCTGTCTTTTTACTGTTGAACTGTTATTGACAAAATCTTCAATTCTCGTTTAGGTTGTGTCGGCTAAAAATCGCTAGATCTATAATTCGAATTTCGGCCTGTACACTGCTTTGGAAAATCTTAGAAAAATTATAACTTCCTCATACGAAGTCAGATTTGAACATTCTTTTTATGCACGCTTTCGGTTTACCGTATGTTACAACTTTCGTTTAGGTTGCTAAGGCTAAAAAGCAATCGATTGAAAACTCACTTTTTACGTCACACATCGTTGTGTCGGTTCTGTCGCGAATTTGTTTGTTATAACTCGGATTTCGGTGTTCTTTATATCTTCAGAATGCTTGTCTCGATCAATACCACTTTATTCATACAAATCAAGTTTATATAATATTTTATTTTTTACGCTTATTTTCATCTTAATTATTTTATATCTTAATTCCTTCAAAACGAGTTACAATGGTCGACCTAGACTATTACATTGTCAATTTACGGGCACATGGTTAAAGTTAGGACCTTGATTGATCTAGGATTTTTCCAATTGTGACACATAAGCTCTATAACTCTATACTTATTAGATAAGGATAAACCATGTCACCCTTAGCCTAAGAAAGTATTTAATCCATTTGTTTGGTTGGAAAATATATATGTTCAATATATATTTGTTGCTGTGGGCATATTCCAAAAAATTTATACAGTAAATAGTTCTTTTAAAACATCATATAGTAGACTGCAAGGTCTATGTTTTATCCTCTTTAAAAAGTTGTACTATCGACATTCAACTAGTGGCCAGGTGACCCTATCCCGCTAGAGAATACGAAGGCTACCTCGAATATAAAAAGATAGATTCAAGTGACTAGGTGATCTTGTGCCACAAGGAACTTACCAATTAAGAGTGACTGTTTTTGTCAGAATGAGTTATGAATCAATTCCACAACTCCTAAGATGTTCCAAGAAGACTTGGTCTACAAAAAACCATTTTCTTTATCACAACGAAAGGTTAATGATGATCTCATTAAGTTGTATTTCAATCTTCACTATGAAACAATTTGAGCAAATCAAAGGTTTCAACAATAACGAATAAAAGTCGTCAGTAAAATTCAATGAACATCTATCGTCAAATTTATTCATAGATTGAAAAATATTACATACATCACTTATGTATAACTCTGTTTCAAGTCCTTTGTTCTTTAACTACTAATAGACAAAGACACTTGTGAATCATCTTCCCATATAAATAGGATTCACATATATCAAATGAATCAAGCTCATTTTCCTTCAAAAATTCCATTCTTTTGAAGTTGGTATATGTATTTCTTATTTGTATTGTAAGGATGATTATGATATAGATAAGTTCTAATCAAATATCATTTTATTATATAGGTGTTATGATTTGATTTACGTCATAAATAACATTGTGAGAAAATATTGTTTAACACAGAATGTATCGTTTTAGAACATGAATGTGAACATCCATTAAACTATAAGTAAATCTAGATTTATTAATAAATTATAACTATTACATGTCCCTATAAGGATAGGTACAATACATCTATTGTTTAAATAAAAGACTATAACAACACTTGTTATATCTTAAACACGAAATACCATTCGTTTGTAATCAGTTGATTATTTCTTCCAATCAACACATAATATTAATTATTAGTGTCACATGAAGTATTACATAGTCAAGTGAATGATGGAAAAAATAATTAGTTCTATCATATAGATATCTGAAGTCTTGTCCAACTTAGACTTCTTCAGCTTGATGGGATGAGAGGAGCAATTCCTCCTTTAGGGTCCAGTTTCATCCACAATAGAAACAACACTAATCAGTTGGTCCTTTCTTGATTTATGGGTTTATGTCGTATTTCCCTTAACTGAACTATAAACATATATGAGTGCACAATCTCTTACACTTCCTTTAATTTAACGCTTGAATAGACTTGAAGCTATTTCTAGTGGTCTGATTGAATATCTGCTTTACTTGATGAGACATCTGATATGTTTCATAATTATCCAAGACTTTCTGCAAGTCATGGTTAATTTCTTCAGTATGATGTGAGACAGATTAACATCATCACAATAATACTTTCATCAAAGTATCATGATCAGACTAACTGGTTGCAAAGGTTATCCAGGTATGAGATCTTTCAATATATGTAATTTCTATTTATCCTAAAGGTAGAACCTCAAGATATTATACCAGTTATATAAATTATAACCATAAAATGTTAGTGTCTCTTGAAACTCAACAAGCGAGAGATTTTGTAGCGGCGTAAAATTATTAACAGTTATCAAAAGAATTTAACAAATTTTCATTTAGTATTTTCAATATTTAGTCTTTAAAAATTAATACCTTATATTGTTTCTTAAAATATTAATTTATTAAAGTCCAGGATTCAAGTAACGAAAAAAGTAAATGGTTAGGTGACATTTATCCCATAAACTTAATTAAACTCAGTAGGTAGAGATTACTAATTGAATACGATATGTAACTCCTAGATTATGGGATCCTAAACAACTATTGTTTAGTTTGGCATGTTTGTCCCATCTATGCCTGAAAACTCTTATGCTTAGGTGACCATTATCACATAACAAATTGATAAAATCATTCATTTAAAAAACATGTGAGTTGTATTTCACAAATGTTTAGGTGACCTTTATCCCATAAGAAAATACAAAAACACCTTCACTATGGTGACCCTAAATTCCATATGAACTGCACAAAAATCCCAAGTGAATTTTAAATGGATTGCATAGATTTGTAGTTTTGTAAATAAGAGTTTATATATGTTTTATAATTATAGTTTATAAAAACATGGTCTCATGAATACTGCATGCATCCAACAATCCATGTATCCTTTTGTAAAATTCATATCACTTGTTATGAGGTTCTTTAGGTCGTAAATAAAATTTCATTTTATTTGCCATTATCAGCGATCAATTATTAACTAAAATCCGGTATTTTAAGGTTTACTTGTAGATCGGTTTTAAGAACCGGTAACAGTCTTAATAAAACTTTATTTTATGCTTAAGACTTGGAGTTTTGGATGAGTTATAAAATCACTATTTTATATCTCATTTTCACAATAAAAAACTTATGACTTCATGAATTTATAGAATAAACTCGTTTTATTTTATAAACTCAATTTTATGCATCTTATGATCAAAGTCATATTTGATAAACTAAAACTTGGGTGATGATACTTATGTTCTAAATCTCATTTAGCATGCATAAAACATGATATCAACATGGTGCATTATGTTTAAAACACCAATATCAAATATTAAGTTTCAACGCAAAAAAATTATCTCTAGTTTTTTATTTTCCGTTATAACGTTATAAACCGATTTTAGTCTTTTTAATAAAAACTCATTGTGTTTTATAAAGACATGGAGTTTATATAAATTTTAAACATCTTTTAAACCATTTCAAATATTTTAAAGTTAGGTATTTATAAGTTTTACAATAAAACTATTTTCAACAAAAAATTGAGTTTTAACCGGTAAAGGTAACCGGTAAAACGTTTTTATAAATATCCACTAATAAACATCTTATGTTCTCTTTTAAATATTTTTTACTCAAACTCCAAGTGATATTATCTTATGAAAAAATGTTATTTGAAATGTAAAAACCATTTTTATACATAAAACATAACATACATTAAAAATAAAATAAACATCGCAAGCATGCATTATAATGTGTATAAACCAAGTCATGTGTAGTAATAATTTTTGTGATCCATCACAAGAATTATTAAGTCTTTCCTAAAGGAATTAAGGGACACTTCAAAAGGTCTTCAAGCTCCCACTTGCCAAGTCAACTCTTGCTTGCAAAAGGACTTCAAATCTTCCTGTTGTGAAAGTTGCAACACTCAAACCATTAAGACTATAATTAAGCCCAAAACCAAAAGTGGAAGCTTGTGGTTGGGATTATGATCTTAAATGGTTAAGTCATCTTCAAGAATGTCATTTCTTCATCTTGTTACATTTAAAAATAATACAACTAGTCTAACTAATTTATTACAACAAATCAACAAATGAAAAATTATCTATTTATCTATTACATCTTATGAATAAATAATTATCAACCAAACACACCATAAAGGTCCAAATGACTTGTTTATGCACAACAACATATCAAATATTACAACAAACAACTCTTTCTTTTTCTGAGGCAACTTTATATAACCAAAATGCATGAAAAATGGTTATATATAAAAATTAACAGTTTTAACCAAGAAGTTCCCAAAGAAGACAAATATGGATTTTTTTTAACCAAAAGAAATACATGCTTGTTTTCCAAAAACCAAAGATTATCAAACATGAAAATTCATTCTAACATATAAAAGATGGCTCTGATACCACTGTTGGGATTTTGATACGAAATAAAAGTTTGTTTTTCATAATAACCGGCAACGGAAGAATTTAAAAATAACAAGTTTATTGTTAGTTCATAACAAAACCAAACCATCATGGATCCATTTATAGAGGTTATAATGAAATAAAAACAACCATAGGATGTTTTAGTGATAACTTTTGAAGCCTTTGAACCCACTTGGTTTTGTGGTGTTGATGAAGATAACAAAAATCAAAGTGTATGATATCTCTACAAGTATCCACCATCAACAGTAAGGCACTTGGAATGCTAGTTCCTTCTTGTATTCTGGAGTGTCTTAAGCCTTAACGTGCTTAACTCAATTAAGAACTAAAGGGAAAAACTCAAGAGGTCTTCTATACCACCAAGGTAAAGCACCAAACTTCAAAAGAAAGGAGCTCTTCATGCTGACGGTTTTTAGAGAGAAATAAGGGAAGAAGAGAGTGATTTTCGTAGAAAAAATGCAAGCCTCATGCATGGGAGACAAAGCATAAAGTAATTGCTAGCCTTTAGAAGCATGGGAGGTAGGGCCTAACCATTAAAATACAATAAAGTAATTGCTAGCCTTTAGAAGCATGGGAGACAAAGCATGGAGGTTAAAAAGTAACCCCCATATTTTAATATTTTAGGCCATACCTCTTGAAAAGAGGAGAATTCTTTATTTTTTATAAACTCTAAGTTTACAAAATATAACCTTTGTCTTCATGTAGAAGAAAAAAGAATCCAAAAAGTCCAAAATATTGTGCATGACTTACTAATTCATACCATATGAAATAATAAATAGTTATACTCTCTTAAAATTGTTATTTTCATAAAACAATGATTATTCCCTATTTAAATACAAGAATCGATATTATTTATTAATAATCATATTAATAATAAATATACAAAATGTGTCAACTTGATAAAAGTGTGACCCTATATGATCGTATATTATTAGCAATATCACTCCATAATGATTCTTGGGCATATATATATTCAACAACATTAACACTCCTGTCCACCACTCGGTGGGCCTATAGGCACACAACCATCATCCCATCCACCTGTAGGAACCCAACCAACCTCCCACTTAACAGTTACCAAGAACCACAGGAGCCATACGATTTTATAAGACGTAACCCTTCCATATTCTAAATTGTTACTCACACATCAACAAACAAACCATGCTTGCATGTAACTAGGAAATAAAACAAACGGTTGAACGCTTGCTCCAACTCGAAAGCAGTAAATGATATAAGAACCATTCCATAAGGCCAGATGGAGTGTACTCAGGATATCTTACTCCGTCCATATCCACCCTTCATGAGAATATTTGTTGAATTGTCATCATTTCACACATCCCATGAGGAAACACGTCGCTCCTTAGGCTAATAGTGTTCCTTCTTGATTATATCCTCACCCAAAGGATGAAGTGTCGGTGGATCGAATGAAATGAAGAACTTCAACCATTAAAAGAAACATTGTCCTAACCACTAAAATAAGATTCCACACTATAGATGAACCTGAACAGATCCCTCCAATGTGACATTAGATTAATAGAGTTATGACATTAGATCAAGAGAGCCTATAAATTCGAAGAAGAATTCCAAAATTTCCCATAAATGTTGCCAACACTCGGTGAAATCAATCCTAATACCATCCCAGCTGACACGACATGACGAAACTGGACTCTTTGTAATCACACTTGAGAATATGAAGGACGTCACTCCGAACTTCGAAATCCCTAACAACCGAAGGCAGCTGCCAAATCAATCCTACCAAGGACAACAATTCCATCACCAAGAAATCGATATTACACATATACATAGAGAAAGAAATATGTCTTATAAAACATCATGAATGGTTGACACATCAATCACACCTTTGACTAGTGCCGCCCAGGGGCCTTAGAATGACTCCCAAATGCTAATGAGGAATGAAATGACCAATCAATTAGAAATGAATCGAAAACTAAACCTAATAATCCCACACAAACTGAACAAAGCCCACACGAAAATCGTCTTAGAAAACTCTGAGGCCGATCAAGAATTGCTGATCTCAACCAAAGGTAACAAACCCATATGATGGGCTAACTATGCTTTCTATAATGGATGCAAAACTTAAGAAACTCAATGCTCCTCCATCAAGATCCCTGGAACCTCCAAAAGGAACTACTGATCAGAACAAGTTCCGTACCCATCAACTTCCCGCTGCAAGGACGACACCTCCATTCTTGAAAGCATAAACCCAATGATAACTTACTCAACACCTATGATCTGAAAAAACCTTTCATGTTTCCGTGACCATGGAATAATCTGACGGATCCTTGAGAAACACAACGAGAGACTTCCTAACCACAAACACTCTGATGGTAGCCCACTTCTTCCCCTATACATCAACAAAACCAAACGAAAAACCTAGCTTACATGAATCATAGATTTCTTTCACCCATTATGCTAAAACCATAAAAATAGGACCGATCGATGGTCCTGCAAGCAAAATACTTAGTTCTCCCCCACCTAGCGTTCTAACTATCATCGACTGACGATTACACATCAAAGCCTCGGACATGCTCAACCAGATACTTACCAGCCTTGACACCCCAGTATGCATAACACATCCCAAGTTGATCCTTTGAATAATAATCAGCAAATCATAAGGAAACTCTGAATCTATGATGGAGACCATATAAACTTTACCTGGCATTCCCGCCTCAATATTAGATAAATCAATCAGAATACCACTAGATTGATGAGGAACCTTACTAAATGAACTTCGCGCAACAAAACTTGAATTTAAATAGTTATCTACAACCTTATCCTCCTCTAAAGCTTCAAGAATCCCTTACACACAGCGAAACAGCACCCCTACAAATCCTGACATAGGAATAGAACTCTTATATCAAAAATAGAACATCTATATAATACGCTATGATCATTACCCCTTTTTTTACATCCTCCCTCCATGTTTCACTCCAATTATATCTTTCTATACCCGCTGGTCGAATAACACAACCCCACATTCCTAATTTATCGTCGTCGCTCAACCATGCACCATTTTCCCTTCCTCTGTCAGACTTCTAGCCCGACCTTTTGAACCAATTCCTCAATCTAGAATGGAAACACTTGATATTCTCCATCTAGGTCGTACCTCGCACCTGAGACTTATTCTTCATCTCTTCCATCGAACTAAAAACAAAATTCGAGTTTAGAAAATGACAATTGCTTCCTTCCGGAGTCCCACAAATGAACCCTCTAGCCATCGTCTGACCACTCAGCCTCAGGCTAAATCCTCGAGCCGATAATTACAATTTCTTCCTTCCTGAGTCCCACGACTCAAACTGACACTTCCTTAAGAAAGGCCCTCGAGATCTTAGAATCAACCAACTCATACAGATTTGTACCATTTGGGTATACACTTCCATGACCTCTTGGGCCCAAACAAGCACCAACTTCACCCTCATCCATAACAACCATAACCAAAAGACTGCTAGTATGAGGATGGGCTACACTATCCCTAGTGTTATACCTCATTGCCTACCAATTGGGGAAAGGGTAAACTGGTCATTTACCCTAAGTATGGGTTATTAGTCAAGGATGGTAATCTAATTATTATTTGGATGTTTGTTTGTTGTGATAGTTCTGGGATTTTAGTGGGCCAACAGCCGGAGGTTTTTTGTATGATTCGTCATTGTGAGGTGAGTGTTCCTGACTGTATTTTTGGGTCGAAGGCACCAAGGCCGACCCTTTTGGATTTTTTTTCCAGATTATTGCATGATTGAGTATTGTAGTGACCCTTTAGATCTATATCTTGGTAGATAGGATGATGCTATGCTTAGTGATCTGTAATATCTGTATGTCTGTTATTGGTTGGTTAACTGCATGATTATCTGTTATATATATATATATATATATATATATATATATATATATATATATATATATATATATATATATGTCGACACGGTGTATGAGTGGTTGGGTTAAGGCGGACCTACTTTGTGCGGAAGGCCAACAGACCCAGGGCATCCCGGATAGACTGAAGGGCAATGGGGCGTACCAGTCAGGCTGAAGGCTCGGATAACGTTCCAGGTAGGCTGAAGGCCCGATGTGGCATACGAGTCATGTTGAAGGTTCTGTGAGCGTACCAGGTAAACTGTAAGCCGATAGGGCGTTCCATTCAGACTGAAGGCTCTGTATGTATGTTGTTTATTGTATTATTCTGGTCTTGTATTATGTTGGTGCTTTTTGGAAGCTCACTAAGCTTTCGGTTTACAGTTTTGGATGATGTTTCAGGTACCTTAGAGGATTACAGAAAGGAGAAGTCATGATCGTGCACCTTCTCATGTTATATTTTGTGATTTTGGGAAAAACTCTGATGATAGACATGTTTTGAAACTATAATGTAAACAATTATGATTTTGGTTGGTTTGAAAAGTCTAAATTTTTATGAATGTTACAAGTTGGTATCAGAGCCCTGGTTTGAGAGAATAGGAGGAACACTCGTGTGAATACAGTCTCAAATTAAGTAAAAAGATTTTTAAAACAATTTTCAAACGGTTTTCAAAATAATAGAGGAGGATGCAAGGTATACGATCAGCTGAAGCCAATAAGTAACCCCAACTTACCACACAAGTTATTTAAGATTATGTTATGTTATTATTAGAACAGCATGCTAGTAACAGGATAGGGACCCTCAGGAATCGTATGACAGAATTGCCTGATATTTGATGCCTTATCTCCTGTAGAGTACCCTATTGATTGTTATATGACTCTTTCGTGTGTGAACTAACTATTAAATGAATGTGCTAAGTCGCATACTCCATGGGTTAAATGGTCTTGGGGTAAGGTAATTAGTCCTGCTGCGTAACTCTTGTTTGAGTCCAATTGTTGTGGGATTGAAACCTTTAGCCTAACATTGTTTAAGTCATGTAGTGTGTGATAGTATTCATGCAATAGTTATCTAGTACCAATGGAGGGTCGTGTGGCAGTTACTGGTAGGGTGAGTTAAGTGGGGTCAGCCGGCCAGCCGATATGTGTAGTCTTCCTCTAGGAAGTGAGGGTAGAGTGCATGAGTATGCTAGAGGGAAGTTTATTGTTTGGGTTGTTGTGATGATCCTCTGATACAACTACGTGTAAGTGTGGAATGTAGTATGGGCCCGTACTACTGAAATCATAGGACCCGTTCTCATAACAAGGAAGTCAAAACCCCTAGGGCTTTGTTGCGAGTTGTGTAACACCCGTACATTCAGGCTAGTCAATTTAGATACAAAAAGCGTCAAAAATGACTTTCTGATAGAAGGTTATTTAGAATAAATGATCTTAACCGGGTTAAATTATATGTCACAAGGGTTCTGTACATATAAAGAACGCTGAAATCCGAGTTAGAACGAAGAAGTTATGACTCGTCGAAGTTTTACAGCTAAACCGTCACGCCACCACGTAACGTAAAAAGTGAATATTTTATAAATTACTTTTTAGCCTTAGAAATCTAAACAAAAGTTGTAGTATACGTTAAACCGAGAACTTGCATAAAAAGAACATCCAAATCTGACTTTGTATGAGGAAGTTATGATTTTTCTAAGATTTAGTATAGCAGTGCACAGCCCGGAATTCGGATTTTAGATCGATCGATTTTTAGCCGACACAACTAAAATGAGAATTAAATATCTCATTAATAGGAGTTCAATGATAAAAAGACAGTAGAAAACAGAGTCTGTATGTAGATGTTATGAATTTTACACGGTCGTTAACAGTGTAATATTCTCATACTGTTAAGTTTCAATTCGGTCAAGAATTAGCCGGTGCGGTCAAAAGGAAAGTTGTAGATTACGTATCCACCTACGCGTGAATATATAAAGAACGTCAAAAACGGAGCTCGTATGCGAAAGTTACAGAATTTAGAAGACGAAAGGGTGTTACTGCGAAGGGGGTGACGTGGCTTAATCTGGATCAATGCTTCCTCCCCACGCCTTGCCATCAGATGGTGACACTTGGCACTCAACTCGATGAGTAGGAGGCTCAAACTCGCCGAGTTGGGCCATTTTTCATCCTATAAGTACCATGCGAGAGCACCCCATTTTCCTCACACCTTAACCCTTCTCTCTCTCTATCTCTCTCTCTCTCTCTCTCTCTCTTTCTAACTTCTCTCTAAACCTCTCGCAAAGCCCTAGTAACTCCTAATTGCTAGAGGAAAGCCCTAGAGCACTAAAAGGATCCGAAAAGAAGAGCTTTCAGCTTGGAAGTTCTGCCCCCGCAGAGCCCGGTTCCTAGCCAAACCCCCGGTAAGTGAGATATGCTTACCCTACTCTAAGTATAGCTTATGTTTAATTTTATTATTGTTATTATGAACTTATAAACAATATATATTATAAAATATAACACAAAAAGTGTTATTATAATATCTTTTTACTACTCGCGGTACGAGGAATCTGGTTTGAAGGGTCGCATAGGGTTGTTGGATTTCAGAAGTGCTATAATGCCAAAATGGTCCTGCCCTCCGGTGTTTCATGTCTGGCCCCTTTATGTACATATTAGTTGAAAAGTATTTTTTAAAACTTATAAAACAATAACGCTCTTAGACCTTGAGTTAATTAGTCATAACAAATTAGCAATAATAATATTTGGTTTCGTCGAAGGAAAAGATGATTGTTAGAAGCGAAGCACTGTCCGAGTTTAGAGTCATCACTTTAACAAGTGAGTGCATAGTTACTTTCATCTTACAGATAGATATGAAGTATTTAATATAAATTACTCGATATGTGTGTATTTTATCCGTGTTCTTGATATCTATGTTGGATGATCAAAATATACATGTTTTATTTGATTTAAATTGTATATGTAGTTTATACCTATAAAAATATTAGGTAAACATCGGTTGATGAATGATGAGAGACTAAAGATAATATAGATGAACATTGCCAGCTATGGACTTAGTGCCTGATAGATACACCCTGGCAGCTATGGACTTAGTTCCTTGCAAATGAACATTGGCAGCTATGGACTTAGTGCCTTACAAATGAACTTTGGCACCTATGGATTTAGTTCCCTATAGATAAACATTGGTAGCTATGGATTTAGTGCCCTATAGATGAATATTGGCAGCTATGGACTTAGTTCCTAACATATAGCATTGGTAGCTATGGACTTAGTGCCTATTAAATAAACACTCGCAGCGATGGACTTCATGCCTATTCCTTAGGACAATCCTTAGGAATGAATGAATGATGAATATACAATTCTTAGTGTAGATCCATAAGAAAAAGAAGATACTGGGCATGGGAAGTTGGGTTAATTGTTTGATGATGAACCACAATAACTTTATTGTTGTGGGTTGAAACCCCTATGTACTCACCAGGTTTCCAAATCTGACCCACTCAGTTTACTTATATCACAGGTATCGATACGAAGCTACATTACACTGAGAGATTAAAGGAGATGTAAATCACTAGTGTAAATGAATGTAAGGTCTGTTTATGCTTATGTTTCTGTATTAAAGATGACATCCCAAAGTTTTAATATAAACAAAACACTTTTCTTCGGAAAATGCTTGGATAAATAAAATTTTTAAAATGCCCGTGAATATTATTCTTTGAAATGAATACTCTGATTTTCAAATAACCATAAATAAAATTTTTAAAATGCCCGTGAATTTGTGGATGTCACAAGTTGGTTCCCCGTTTTGGTTATGCGTGTTATCTTATATCTCCCTGGTGTATTTCAGTATGGTAACTACGAGGCAATTTGAGACCGGATCCGGATCGGGATCAGGAGCTGGCAGGCATATTGGAGCTGATGAGTTAGATGCCAGGATTAGGGAGATTCTCCATGGGGAGGTTGTAGCCATCGTCCGGGATTAGATACCGTAGTTATTTGGGTCTATTAAGACCGCGATGATGGAGTTCATTGATGACAAATATGCAGCCATTGCTGAGACCGCTCCTGCTGTACCCTCAGCAGCCAGGGCAGCTGCAGGTGTTGGACCGGGTTGGGTTTTTTCAGTATCGGGACTTCGATAATACGAAGCCCCTGACTTTCGATGGAGTTAAGGACCCGATCTTAGCCATGAGGTGGCTATCTGATGTTGAGGGATGCTTTTTCACCTGCTCTTGCACAGCTGACCAGAAGGTCAGGTGCGCTCTGAACCTCTTGAGGTCCGGAGCGAATGATTGGTGGAGACTTGTTACAGGATCATATTCTGTTGAGCAGAGGGTTGCGGTATCTTGGGATCAGTTCATGGAGATGTTTCGTACTCGATATGTGTCGCGGGTTGAGCATGAGAGGTTGGCCCAAGAGTTTTTGGATCTGAGGTAGGGATCGGAGTCAGTGAAAGAGATCACCAGGATGTTTACTGAGAAGGCCATGTTTTTCCCTGAGTTTGCTTCAAAGCAGGCTCAGATAACCCGTTACTTGATCATGCTCAAGACAGATATCATGCAGTTTATTTCCACCCAGCGGTATGATTCTTTGCTAGCGTTGCAGGAGGCCGCCAGGAAGCATGAGCTTTAGATAGATCTTTAGTTGAGGGAGCACAAACTAGCCCCAACATAGTCGTATCCAGCGCCGAAGAGGTTCAAAGTCGTTGATTCTAGGTGTGGGGGTCAGCGACTCCGCAATTGTGGGAATTGCGGAAAGGTTCATGACGGGTCTTGTCGATCAGGAGGTGTATGCCACAAGTGTGGTAGGGAGGGGCACTATGCGAGGGATTGCCATCAGTTGGCCCCTGTCCAGAGTACCAGGATTTTCTATCATTGTGATCAGGTTAGCCATGTGAAGGTCAATTGTCTGTTGCTCGCCGCCAAGACGGCGCATGCCCCCACGCCATCTACTTTAAGGATCACAGATGGACGCCATGGGAAGGTAGAGCCCCGGAGGGCTCGAGGTCGCGCTTTTTAGATCATTGCCGAGGAGGCCAGAGCAGCTCCAGATGTTGTGACTGGTATGTTTCTGTCCGTTATCTTTTTTATTATGATTGTGTTATGCTTATATATGTGTACCTCTGTTAGGTACATTCCTAATGAACTCCTTTCCTGCTTTAGTGTTTTTTTACTCGGGTGCGAGTCGGTCCTTTGTTTCTCGTTCATTTAGTAGGGAGTTCGATATGCCCATAGGGGCGTTGGAGTGTCTGTTGCGAGTTTCTATCGCCAACGAACACGGGGTTTCTGCTTCTTCTGTGTATCAGGGTTGTGTTTTTGAGATCTTTGGGGTATCCTTTCTGATCGATTTGATCCCTATCCCCATGGGGGATGTCTGTGTGATTGTGGGTATGGACTGGATGAGTCGTTTTGGTGCGATGATTGATTGTGAGGGTCAGCGTGTGGTAGTTCTAACCCCCAGTGGGGGAGAATTGGTTATCTATGGAGAGGGCACCAGGATGGGTTCGGGGTTTTGTTCTGCAACCAGGGCTCGACAGTATATTCAGCATGGGTGTGTGGGCTACTTGGCTTATGTGGTGGATACGTGTGTTGGGGGTCAGGTTTCAGTTTCTAATGTCCCAGTTGTCAGGGAGTTTGCAGATGTATTCCCGGAGGAGTTGCCCGGTGTGCCTCCCGAGAGGCTGGTCGAGTTCAGGATCGACCTTGTGCCAGGTACGGCCTCGATCGCCAAGTCGTCATAACACTTGCCACTTCCTGAGATGCAGCAGCTGTCATCTCAGCTGCAGGAGCTGCTAGTCAAGCAGTTCATCTGACCGAGTAGTTCTCCCCAGGGAGCGCCGATTTTATTCGTCAAGAAGAAAGATGGTTCACACCGGATGTTCATTGATTAGTGGGAGTTGAACAAGTTAATGGTGAAGAATCGTTATCCCCTTCCACAGATTGATGACCTCTTTGATCAGTTGCAGGGTGCATATTGGTTCTCCAAGATTGATCTGAGGTTCAGGTATCATCAGGTCAGGGTGAGAGAGGAGGACGTAGAGAAGACCGTGTTCCGGACTCGTTATTGACATTATGAGTTTATGGTAATGCCGGTTGGGCTCACTAATGCGCTTGCGGTATTTTTCTATTCGATGAATCGAGTTTGCAGGCCGATGCATGAGCGTTCAGTTATCGTATTCATCTATGATATCTTGGTATATTCCAAGACCAGAGAGTAGCATAAGGAGCATCTTCGCGAGCTTCTGGGGGTGTTAAGGCGAGAACGGCTTTATGCTAAGTTCTCGAAGTGCGAGTTTTGGTTACGAGAGGTTCAGTTCCTTAGACACCTCATTAACCAGGATGGAATATTGGTCGATCCGGCGAAGATCGAGGCTGTGATGCAGTGGTAGGTTCTGAAATCCCCCTCGGATATCAAGAGTTTCTTAGGATTGGTAGGGTACTACCGGAGATTCATTCAGTATTTCTCCAAGATTGAGGTACCCCTCACTCGTCTGAAGAGGAAGGGGGTGGATTTCCAGTGGGGCCCGGAGCACCAGTCCACATTTGAGGCCCTTCGACTGAGATTATGTGAGGCCCCGGTTTTGACCCTCCCAGAGGGAATTGAGGATTTTTTGGTTTTATGTGATACATCCATCACTGTTTTGGGGGCGGTCCTCATGCAGAGAGGAGATGTGATAGCTTATGCTTCGCGGCAGCTGAATCCGCACGAGACGAGATATCCCACGCATGATCTTGAGTTAGGGGCTGTGGTTTTTGCCCTCAACATTTGGAGGCATTATCTTTATGGGTCCGTTGTACTATCTACACGGATCATAAGCGTTTGAGACACATTATGGATCAGCTGAACCTGAACATGATGCAGCGCAGGTGGCTGGACGTAGTCAAGGATTATGACTGCGAGATCCTTTACCATCAAGGATTATGAGCCGCAAGTCGGCTGGGTCTTCACATCGGCTATCATGTGTGAGGATATCAGTGGATTCCCCGCTTTTAGGTTTGATTAGGGAGGCTCAGGCCGAGGGTGTGCGGGAAGAGAAATGGAAGATAGAGAAGATCAAGGGTGAGATCACTAGATTTGTTCCGAATAGTCGTAGATTATTGACCCGTTGTGGTCGAGTATGGGTTCCTATGTCTAGTGGGGTCAAACAGATTGTGTTGGATGAGGCTCATAAGTCTCATTTTTCTATCCATCCGAGGGCCACCAAAATGTATCAAGATCTGGGATTGAGCTATTGGTGGTCGTGTATGAAGAGGGAGATCGCCTGGTACGTGGAGAGGTGCTTGAGTTGCAGCATGGTGAAGGTCGAACATCAGAGGCCGCATGGAAAGCTGCAGGCTCTGAAGGTTCCCATGTGGAAATGGGAGCAGATTTCGATGGACTTCATCACCAAGTTGCTGAGGATGTTGTTTGGTTCATCGTGGATCGATTGACCAAGAGTGCCCATTTCCTGGCGATTCGGGAGAGTTCTTCGGCCGAGAAGTTAGAAGATGTGTATATTAGCGAGATCATTGCTCGCCATGGGGTTCTGGTCTCCATTGTTTCAAACCGTGATGTTCAGTTCACCTCCCGTTTTTGGCTGAAGTTCCATGAGGAAGTGGGAACGAGGTTGCACTTCAGCACATCTTATCATCCGCAGACCGACGGCCAGAGTGATCAGGCGATAGAGAAAATGAGGATATGTTGCGGGCCTGTGTCATCGATTTTGGTGGGAGTTGGGACTCCTACCTACCTCGTGCAGAGTTCTCCTATAACAACAGTTTTCACTCCAGCATTGGTGCTCCACCTTTTGAGATCTTGTATGGGCGGAGATGTCGTACCCTGGTCTATTGGAGCGAGGTTGGTCACAGGGTTGTGGGGCGAACCGAGGTGGTCCTCCAGACTATGGATATGATTCAGCAGATCAAGCATAGATTGCAGATTGCTCAGAGTCGGCAGAAGAGCTATGCCGACCGGTGCCGATCCGAGTTGAGGTTCAGTTCGGCGACATGGTGTTACTGAAGGTCTCACCTAGGAAAGGTGTGATCCGCTTTAGGAAGATGGGGAAATAAGGTCCCTGATATATTGGTCCCTTTTAGGTTATTGCTAGGGTTGGAAAGTTTTCTTACAAATTGGATCTTCTTGACGAGCTCAGTCAGATTCACAGCACTTTGCATGTTTCACAGTTACAAAAGTGCGTATTGGATGAGGATGCGGTAGTCTACTTGGATGATATTCAGGTTGATGAGTTCCTGAACAATGTTGAGAGGCCCATAGCTACTCTAGAGAGAAAGGTGAAGGTTTTTCACAACAAGGAAGTACCTTTGGTAAAGGTACGATGGCAGCATTGGAGGGGCTCCGAGTGGACCTGGGAGCCGAAGGCTGAGATGCGAGAGCATTACCCGGATTTTTTTGCTGCAGCAGACTTCAAGGACGAAGTCTAGTTCAATTGTAGGAGAGTTGTAGCATCCGTGGTTTCAGGTATTTTCAAATCCTTCCTTTTCTTTTAAATTAAGTCATTTTGGCCCTTGGATTGGTTTGAATTAGCCCTAAGAAGCCCTAGTGGCAAAATGGTAATTTTGGGGCAGGAGGTGTACGTTGAACGTACATATGAGTAAGCTAAGCGTACTAGGGCGCGCCCTAGTATGCTGGGCGTACTAGTGTCAGGGTGAAAGCCTAAATTTTAGGGTTTGAGGAGTATTTAAACATCTTTATGGACCATTAACCCTTATCCTTTCAGCCTCCAAGTCCTTGAGTTTTCCTTGCAAAGCCCTAGCCCTCTTGAGTGAGATTGAGGGACCTAAAGTGTGTTATTAGTGTTTTAGAGGAAAGGGAAGTGCATCAAGCAGCTTGAAAGCTTGAAGCAAGGTTGGATTTAGAAGTTTGGCTTCCTTCACCATCATCTAAAGGTATAAAGTTCATACCTTTATGATTTATTTGATAGATCTCATGTTTGGGTCCTTTTTATGTTTCTTTTTGGTCCCAAATGATCCATCTTGAGCATGGCATGTTTTAGATGTTTTGAGTCGTCCTTTCAGACCCTTGGAGGGGTCCTTAATCATAAAAAAGACGTCATAATGGCTAGAAGTGTCCAATGCATTAGGTAGAAGGGTCTTAATGGATTAAGACCATGTATTAATAACTTTTGGACGTGTAAAGTCATAAAGTTGGAGACTTGATGACTCTAGGGTGCATTTGTACCATGGATCTGTAGTTTGGGGTTAAATGCTTAAGCCATTAAGCACAAAAATGGAGTTTTGGATATACGAGGGTACGCCCCGCGTACTCCGTCAGCCACCCTGATGTGTGTCAATAGGAGGCTCAGTGTACGCCCCGCGTACCGCAGGAGTACACCCCGCGTACGCCGTCTATTTGATTTTGAATTTTGGGCTTCAAGTTTTGGGCCACCTTTTGGGCTTGTATGTTTGAACCCTTATTGGACAATCTGAGTATGAATGTTTTTGTTCCAAGTGAAGGGTTGGACCTTAGGTTAAGAAAGGAGTGTGGGCCCAATTTGGAAAATTAGGCCAATGATGGGTCTTGAATAATTTTTGGGATTTTGGATCAAGAATTGGGCATGCTTCTTGGTCCAATTGGGGAAAGGGTAAAGTACCCATTTACCCTAAGTATGGATTATTAGTCAAGGATGTAAATCTAATAATTAATTGGATGCTTGTTTGTTGTGATAGTTCGAGGATTTTAGTGGGCCAGCAGTCGGAGGTTTTCTATACGATTCGTCATTATGAGGTGAGTGTTCCTCATTATACTTTTGGGTCGAACGCACCAAGGCCGTCCTTTTTGTATTGTTATCCTGATTATTGCATGATTGAGTATTGTAGTGATCTGTTAGATCTGTATCCTGGTTGATAGGATGATGCTATGCTTAATGATCTGTAAGATCTGTCTGTATGTTATTGGCTGGTTAACTGCATGATCATCTGTTATATATATATATATATATATATATATATATATATATATATATATATATATATATATATATATATATATATATATATGTATATATATCGGATCTGTGATCTATTCTATACTTATCTATATCATTAACTAATATACAAAGATTACACATAATAACTATACTAAGAGTTGATGCTGGTAAACTTGATACGCTGGCGCTATCAATGTGTAGAAGTTAACACTGATAGATCAACATGTCATGTGTTTAAATCATCAAATCATAAGGTGTGACCTTACAATCCCCCCTATCTTATGATATCACAACTAAACTTCTTCTTTAGAGTCATCGGAAGATCCATTGTAGAACTTCTCAGCTTCTTTCAAGACTTTAGGCTTTACCCATCTAAATTGATCAAGCTTAAGTTCATGCAGTCTTCTAATCAGCTCCAGTGATATCAGCACACACTATCCTCTTTCCAGTTCATAGTGACCTAGTCCTTCCAAGAGAAGATGAAACAAGTGCTCAGTGGGAGCAGAAGGAAGGTCATCAGTGTGTTGAAAGCACATCTATTTTTGACTGTCAAGATAGAAGATCCCATGCTCTGGCTCTAGAATAGACATGTACTGAATAGGTTCAACAACATCTGATAATTCATTGTTGATCTATTTGGTACCATAAGGAAGAAGAAACTTGGTATTCTAGGACTGTCAGGGAGCGCCTGTTGTTCCTGATGTGGATGATCTAGATGAACTAGCTGATATACCAACGGATGGCACCAGTTTTAGTTTCATTACTTTATTGAGAAGATGCTGGATTGCCAACTTCACTTCTTCAGCATGAACACCCTTGTGTTTGTCGATAATTCCTTGAATTTGCATCCGTTCGCTGTAGGTAAATTTAACTAGCTCACGAGCAAATACAACTTCAGTGTATTCATACTTTGTTTTCTTTCTAACCAAGTGAAGTTTTAGGGACTCGTGTTTTGGCTTGGTGCATCTTACTTTGATGAAGGGATCAAGCTTTGTGCTACGAGTCAGAACATCTCCAAACTTCATTCTATCAATCTGATCATATAGGTCTGAAACAGTGTGTGGTTTTTGCACATTGTTATTGAAAATCTTCTTAACTTGATTATCAGTTCTTTGAACATCATCATACTTATCAGCGGAAACAAGTTCTTGAAAAAGTTTGGCAGATGAATGTTCTTATTTTCTGACTTCTTTCTTTTGTCGCCCATCAGCATTGTACTCCAGCATGATCTGTCTAACTTCCTCGATTGGTAAGCTCCATATTTCAACTAACTCAGCTAGATCAAAGATGAGCTTGCTTTTCTTTTGAGGAGAACCAGCTGCAGAGGAACTTCCAACTTCAGTGTTAAGAGCTTCCCTGAGAAGGAAACCTTCCTTTTTTGATGATTGAGCTGGACACCATCATCAGAATCAATCTCACTATTTGTTTCTTGAGGAACCTCTTGAGAAATCTCCCCCTCAAAACAAGAACCAGGATAGACAACATTTAATGGAACATCAGGAACAACAGCTTCTTGAATGAAACCAAGATCCAGAAACCCTTCATAGTCATTGAATTCTGATTGGTCACCAGTGTCTGGAAGGGGCTGATCAGTTGTAGCATCAGCATCAGCAACAACAACCGGTTTTTTAGTTTCGGCTTGAACTTCAACCCTTCCAGTCATCTCAGGCTAAGATGCAATCACCGCCTGCATTTGCATTGGCTGAGGACCCTCTTGATAATTCTCCCCCTTTCGGCAGTATCAGATTGGGACGGAGAGTTAAGAGGAGGAGTTCTTCGAGGAGGATGAGATGGCAGAGGATGTGGTGGAGGAAGATTTGTTGATGCAGTTTGAGGTGGAGGATGATTATTACCTGGAGAATTTGGTGGAGTGTCATCAACATCCCTATCATCATCATCATCCAAAGCCATAAGTCTCTTCATTATAGTCACATCCCTTTGAACTTTAGTCAACCTTTTTTCCATTTATTGAGATAATTGCACAATTAAGGAGAGTTGGTAAAGCACAATAGTTTCAAAGTTGGAGTTGGATTCTCCCTGATAACCCTGATGAAGAGTAGTAGCAGTAGTAATGGGTTACGGCATATGGGGAATCATTTCAGCTTGATGAACAGTATTAGCTTCTCTTAGCTTGATGAGAAGGAGACGGTTCTGGAGAAGGTTCATCCTAGCTCATTGGCTCAGTAGTATCTCCAATAGGAGGGGTTGATCCACGATGTTTAGTGTCATCAGCAGAGGAAGAGGATGAAGAAGTAGTTGAAAAACGTATGTGCTTGTTCCACCTTGGAGGAGAGTTCATTTCTGAGTGAAGTCATCCCATGTCAGCTGTTGAGTCTTCTTCATCTTTATTTTTGTCTTCTTCCTCATCAGCCACTTATTTATTACCAGCCTCTGAATCATCATCATTATCTTCTTCATCACCAGCATCATCGTTGTTATTATCCGCTTCAGAGTCTGAGGATTCAACCACATAGGGTTTTTCAATCCACTTTTGCATCCATGCAGCAATAGGCAAATCATCCTTAGATGGAACAACATTGATAATTTTTTAGGATAGGGTAGTATTTGGAATAATAATTCCATGATTTTCAACATAACCTTCTTTTTGAGACAAGATTAGACCAAGCCAACGATGATAAGGAACATTGAATGGCTTCTGGTTCCCAGTAATGCAATCAACCATTTGATCAAGAAAAAGTTGAGCAAAGTATTGTTTCTTGTTGTAAACAATATAGTATAAAATTCTTTGCTCAAATAGATTCAATTAATCTAAACTTCCAGCCTTGTGACCAAGACATTTTCCAATCACACCTGTTAAGTACTTCCACCCTACATTAAAACAGTGACAAAGAGTGTTCCTCTATGGATCACGAGTGAGGCCTGGAAGTTTGAAGTTATACCCTAATTTTTCAAGAACATATTTGCATGCTTTCTTCAGAGGGTGTTTCAGAGTAACTTTCGAATCGAGTAAGACGAAGAGCAGTTCAAAAGGATTCCACATCAATAGTAACCCTATATTGACCATCTCCAATGGTTCCAGTAATGGTTCGAGCAACAGTATCAACAGAGCATGTATAGTAAAACTCACATACTTGTTTAGGGTACAAAGGGTCCGGAAAATCAAAGAATGCATATTGACGAGGACCGCTTTTGACATATCAAAAAATTATATGATTCCTGATTTTGTGAACTCCTTTAAGATTTCATCCGAGAACGCGACATTGGTGGATTGAATGATGATGGTATAGTCAGGAGCATGAGGACCTTTGATGATGTTAGCGATGGGAGCAAACTCATACAAGGGATTTGACATGGTGAAAGCTTTGAGGAAGATGACGAGTTGGAGTTTTTTTGATAGAGAGAGAGAGAGATTAATTGCTTCAATTTCTTGTAAAAGTGACCTAGGATGAATAATCCCCAACTTATACCCAAAAAGTTTCTTCCTTTTTACGTAGTCATGAGTGACGATATATGCGTCGTAGAGATCTCGTATCCCAAGATAATGAAGAATCTTTTTAGAAGTTATCCAAAAAGTTGTCGTTGAGACAAGGAAGTTACATCAGTGAGACATGTCATCAATGGCAATGAGCATCAGCTAAAGCGATCAGCGAATGAGATTATGATGATCATATAGTTAGTTTGTGATGTCTCCTGATAGCATGAGCTTAAACTACCATTCACTAACACAATATTGCGAGATCTCATTAGCATGTGGTGTCATACACTGAATCATAAATCTCTTTTATTAGATGAAAAATGGAAAGTGTGGATAAGTGCGTGTAATATATCACAAACAATGATATACCCATCGATAGATATTTGTCGAGCTCTCATCAGCGTATGCTACATTACGCTGAATCATAAAAGTTTAAACAATAATGTAAGGGTAAGAATGGATTGTTTTAGTCACGCTTAGGTGAAATCAGCGTGAATCATTAATAGTTTAACTCATCAACAAGAAGTGGTTTAAACATCCATATCATAAAGTAAGTTGTAATCTACAATCAATGATTCACCATTAATTCATAAAGGGATCATGTCATACCTCAAACTAGGAGGCCAGGGATATGAACAACCCTTTGTCATTTAAGGACCTGACAAGTATCTCTTAAATTGATGAGTATGCAATCAGGGTAAACCATTTGGTTATGCTCAATGTTTTAGCAGATCATGAGACTTGATGCATACGGCAAGCATTCTTCCAGGGACAGGGTCAGGTAAAGATGACTAAATTAAAAATAAACACCATAGCCTTTTTATCAATTTTTTATTTAGACCAGGCGATGTTAGTTTGAGAGTTTAGAAAGTGTTGAACAATTACCGTGAGAAGGTGAATCAATGTCCTCAGCATATGGTCTCGCTGATGAAAAACATACAGAGATTTTGTCACATACAACAAAATACTTCTTGGGACAATGATATGTCAAAATTGCATACTAGGCTCAAAATTGCCACCGTTAGATTCCTTTTTATAAAAATGGTACAAGATAAGAATAAAATAATTAGTCAAACAAGAAAATAGTTGAAACATGGCAATATGTGTAGCTTTTTTAGAAAGGTGATAAAGACTCGTTCCATCAAATCGTTGGAATTGAATGGTCATTAATGCACTTCCATTTTTCTAGATATCTACCACTTGATATTTCAGCTATAAAAGAGAACAAACAAGGTCAACATACCACACAATAACACAATTCATAGTAAACAAGGAGTGAGAATGCCTTTAATCGTTGAGCTTCTGCAGATTGATTCTAAGCTTCATGTTCACTAAGAATGAATGAAGAAAATGAACCAGTCTTTGTAACCAATGAGTTAGAGAGATCCAACCTTTGTAACCTTTGATTTATGTGAATCACCAAGACTAAACTCGAAGGTTCCATACACTGGGATCCGTGAAGAGGGAGAAGGTGGGATCACTCTGTTGTTAAAAACGTCTTTGGATATTTGAGATGATGAAGTTGTGTTGACAGCGTTTCTGGAAATTACTCACGCCATGTCACCTAACTTCATCTCATCCCACTGAAACAAAAATAGGTTGTTCAAGACAGAGGGGATATGTGTCCAGAAGAACACTTAGTGGCATAATTATCCTCCATCTGGTCTCATCAGCATAAAACAACATGTCAGTCGTTGTGTGCATCAGTGTCCGGGCAGTTGTTGCTAAGAAAAAGATGTAGAGTCAGCATCAGATGGTTTCACAAGGAGAGTTATGTATTCAAGGAATGACATGTTGATCCCTTCAAAGTAGATCAGTCAGATAAGGTCACTATTGATAGAGAAGATCATGTAGGAAATGTTAGTAGAAAAAGAAGGTGTATTCACAATGTATACTTCTTTGGTAAAGGATAAAAAAAATTAATGTAAACAAGCCAAAAATAAATTAAAAGTGTAGCAACTTATGTTAAAAATTTTAAAATTAGCAGAGCATAAAACAAAAATAAAGTATCAGCGACAGAATCAACAAATCAAACCATATAAATATCGTTCTTTCTGAGAGCAGAAAGCACCATTTTGTTTTCAGAATCAAACACTTTTCCCTCATAATGATTGAAATGAACTTTGTAGTCAGCATCACAAAGTTGACTGATGGAGATAAAGTTGCCTTTAAAACCTTCTACATAAAATACGTCCTTCAGCTCAATCGTCGTGCACTCAAAAGTTTCAACACCTATAACAGCTCTTCCACTATCGTCACCAAAAGTCACCATTAGACTATCTTTCTCTGCAAAATTTGTTAGGAGAGTCTTTTAACCACTCAAGTGTCTAGAGTTCTACTATCCAAATACCAAGTTTTACCAAGATTTGGACTTCGTCCTTTAACAGCATTAGAACCATCAGCGTCACAAATGCCATTAAGGGAATCATTTACAAGAGCCATGAGAACCTTAACATTCAGCGACTCATCTTGAGATGTCTCCTCTTCATCTACCCATTCTTCATGATCCTCTTGTTTTGAAATGAAATGTTTTGGTAGAGAGATGTTTTCCTTCTTCAAATGAGCCACCGACTTTTTGTACAAAACTTCGTTGTTCTCAAGACTTTGGCCTTCTTTCCTTTCCTTGCAGTCCCTGGAAAAATGGTCAGGACTCCCACAATTAAAGCAATTACCCAATCTTTTCTTTTCTAAAGTGGATCTTCTCGCTGAGCCGCTTCCCTTGAATTAAGCACTTCTAACCCCGTTTGCTCTGATTTCTTCATAACGCTTGACGATAAGTGTAGCGCTAGCGACAAGCTCATCGGTGAGATCTTCATCTCTTTCTTCACCCTGATCCGACTTGTCTGAGTTGTTGATGTGCTTCATTGTTTCCTTTTGAGACAACAGTGCAACATACTTTTCCTTGTTCGATTCCCTCATGATTTATTTACGAAGAGCTTTGGTCTCTTCATAATTTCGCAGATTACCGATCAAAGAATTCAGATCCATAGTATCGATCTCCTCACCATTCTTGAGAACGTCAGCATGATGTTCCCAAAATTTTCCAAGAGAATTGGGAAACTTCAGAACAAACTATGATGAGTGATTGACGATTCCCATCCTATGCAATCATTCACCAAACAGTTTAACCTATTGACGGTTTAGGTAAAAGACTCACCTTGTTGAGCAAAGAAATGTTTGTATCTCCGATTAAGATTATTGACAATCGTAGCCTGGACTTCCACGGTGCCTTCATAAGCCACTATCAGTGTGTTCCTCATCTCTTGAGCTGATTCATAATTCTATACAAGATGATACGCGTGGTATGGAAGAGAATTTCCAATAGAGGCCCTGGATTTTACATCAAGACTGTGTAGTCTCTTTTCATCATCATCATAACTCGTTGTTAGCTTTTGCTTCAGGGGGACAACGGGAGCGTTGTTTACCATGGGTTGGTACATAGGAACAAGGGGACCTTTTTTAACATTATTTCTCATCTCATAGTCAATGGTTTCAAGAACCACCATGACCTTGGTTTTTCAAAATGGCGAAGTTATGTTAATCGAAGGGAGGAATTTTGTTGAGACCAAAGGATTTGTAAATGCTTAAAATCGACATGATAACTTGACTATATCACAAACATGCTATGATACCAATTGAAGGTTTGTGATGATCGGATACACTTCAAGTATGAGTAAGAAACGTAAAACTAATCTAAGAAAAATAATCTATAGAAAGTAAATAAAACATAAGTTCTCAAAAATTTTCCTTTCACTAATAAAAGAGATTTTGTCTTCACCAAGAAGATGGGTTTCTCACAAAGATGAATGACACAAAGCCACAATAACAACTACTGCGACCACAACATTAGGGTTTCCCTAATTTTGTATATATACTAATCTATACATGTATATCCAATGATCGACGAGATTGTATCTAATCTATACTAAGAACCGATTTTATCATAAAGATACCGGATCTGTGATCTATTCTATACTTATCTATATCATTAACTAATATACAAAGATTACACATAATAACTATACTAAGAGCTGACGCTGGTAAACTTGATACGTTGGCGCTATCAATGTGTAGAAGCTAATGCTGATAGATCAGCATGTCATGTGTTTGACTCATCAGATCATAAGGTGTGACCTTACAACTCCAAAGGTCTCTAGGAGAACACAATTGATTGTTTTTACACCGAAGAAGCCACACCCCATCTTTATCTCTTTATCAGATACACTACAAACACAAAATGCACCGCATGGTCCTTTTTTAGAGACCCTAGCTGGAACAGGGCCAAGGTCAAACTTGGCTGTAGACCAAGGAGACCAAAGATGCCCTGGAAATCCTTTACCATCAACATTACGACCAAGAATCATAGGCATGTTAAGCACCAATATGCAAGGATCCATGAACCCGGGGGACACCCCGGTGGTGACTAAAACAAATTTGATTGCGGATGATAGTTGGACCAACCACCAGCTTTCCACCGAATCTAGGAAGAAACGTCTTGAAGCCTTTAAAAAGGTCCTACATGTAAGAAAGCAAAGGAAAACATTTCATCAACAAAGAAAGGAAGAGGAGATCAAATATATTGCAGCATACTGGCAGACTGGATCATCAAATTGAAGACTATCTATGATCTCCAGACTGTGTAGAGATGGATTAACCAAATGGAAGAAACACTGCAAAGAGTCATGAAGCCAAAGGAAATTTAGCAAGAGGATCAAAGCCCATTCCTTCACCAATTGAAGTTGGTGACTCCACTAACGACGGGACCAAAATTCAAATCATTCAGGAACCAGTATTTGTTTTTGGTTTCTATTAGGAGCAGCAAGTATAGAAACAAAGACAATTTGAAGATTTGATATGTTTTTCGAGGATGAAGAATCAAGTGAATCTCAGCACTCCACTTCTAAACCAAAGAAGAAGAAGAAGAAAAAAAAGAAGGTTGCGGTATCAAGAAAAGAATTCCTTCATGTTAAAAGCAAAAGTGATCAAATTCTCACTGTTGTATCCTCTCAACAGCCCTCGCAGATTCCTGAACCTCAAGCTCTTCAGTCTTTCAAGGAAAGACTCAATGCCATTGAAGAAAGAGAAAAATGTATTGCTGATAGGATTCTAATACAAATTGAGCTGGGGATCCGGAGACTTGATCAACAATGACAATCAGATCCTAAAGAGTTCATCAAGAAGGTCGAAGACTTTATTTCTGATATCAAATAGTTGAAGGATCAACTTATCAAGATAACCAATGAACAAGAGGCGAAGTCAAGGTTTTTGATTGACAAAACACACAAGGCCTATTGTCACAACTCCAAATTTTAGACCTAGCATGGTCTAAACCCTAACCTAGTACAAGCGAAACCACAGTGAAATCCTTGTTGCATTTTATCATCTATAGCCTTAGGGCTTGTTTAAAAAGTTAACAAAGAGGTATGAATTGAAAACTTAAGCTAAATTAGGGTGTTATAAATGAAAATAGGTTGAAATACTAAGGGCATAAAACATAAATGACCCTCATTAATTGAGTTTTCACCAAGAAATCAATGCATTAAAGGAGTTTACGCCTAGAGTTAACTCCAATGGGGAGTTTACGGCCTAGAAAGGATAAGCCAATGTGTTCACGGTCCAAGATTAATTCAAACATGTAGTTTAAAGATTTGGTTTAATTCACACAAGTGTTCACGGTTGGAATTCTAATTCACAAAGGTGTTTACAGATGGCCTAAATCCGAAAACACCCCCTCTTATAGAAGCTCAATCCGTAAACACCCCTTATATATAAGTGTTCTAGGCGTAAACACTTTCATTTATCACATTTCCAACCGTAAACCACTTCCAAAACTCTGTCAATCTTCATCCGTAAACAACTCATTTTCTTTCAATCTTGAAAGGTTTACGCCTAAAATCTTCAAATCTTAAACCAACTCACCAAGAACATTCATATTATCTTCAAATCTTCATAATATCCTCAAGAACACCAAGATCAAACCGTAAACCCATTCTCCCAACCGTAAACCCCTATTTTTGCAACCAAAACACTTAGCAACATTTCCAATTAATTCCACTATAATTGTAACTCCTTCTTATATAATTAAATTATTATTTAATTATTATTCAAATTAATATCCTATTAATTTAAATACGATGTCGGGTATAATTATTTTAGGATACGACTTTTGTCACGTATTCTAACCCGAGGAGCAGTTGCGATCACTTCGAGTCTGATCGAGCACACGCACTAGAGGTGAGTTCATACCCCTATATTTTCAATGTTTTTAGTATTTTTAGGGGGGGAATACAAGTAAAACACAAGGACTCTTGTGTTTATACAAACATTTTTAAATCTTTACAATTGTTTCACAACGAGCATTTGCCACACTTTCAAAAAATATTTTATATATTTTAACCCTTTTGTAATATGTCGAGCATAAGGGTATTTTACTTTCATACGCTTAGATTGCAAATGATTTCGGTACATCACAGAACAATACGAATAAATTATAATTAGTATAGTTTGGGAATTTCTACACTATTTTACTAAGTACAACACACAGAATCAAAACATTTATTAAAACTATAATGGGTATAGTTTGGGAAACACTAATCTAATCCACTGGTACAAGAACACACTACTAAATAATTATTTAAATATAATTATTTTATATTACAAATACGTTACGACAAGGTTATACATACATATTCAAATACCAGAAAAGGCCACTACACTACAGTATACATAAACTAGTTAATATAGGGTTGTGGGGCACTACTTCTTTGTACCCATTAGGGTACGGTATCTAAGTCCTATAAAGTATAACTAGAGTCTCCTGGAGGGAGAGCGTAAGTTTGTGTATAGATCTATACGGGACTGACAATCTCATGCCCTGACTGCTTGCTACAGTTTCTGGGGAAACAAATTTCATCTCATTCGGACGCCTGAAGAACGTCGTAGAGGCAAATCTGTCATATTAGCATGATTATATGAAACTCACAACAGTATAAACTAATCATAAGTTTACGGGATTTCAAATCTTCAATTAGTTTTATTTTAATTAATAGAACTGCTATACACTACAGCTGGAGGATTTCAGGGAATACAAATACATGGTTTTATTCTAAGTAATAAAACTACTATACTTTACTGGTGGTAGCCAAGGTTTTCAAAAAGAATAATACTATACACTACAGCTGGAGGATTCCAAGGAATACAAATACAGGGTTTTATTTTAAGTTATAAAACTACTATACATTGCTAGTGGTAGCTAGGGTTTTCATACAGAACAATACTATACACTACAGCTGGAGGATTCCAGGGAATACAAATACAGGGTTTTAGTTTAAGTAATAAAACTACTATACATTACTGGTGGTAGCCAGGGTTTTCATACAGAACAATACTATACACTACAGCTGGAGGATTCCAGGGAATACAAATACATGGTTTTATTTTAAGTAATAAAACTATTATACATTACTGGTGGTAGTCAGGGTTTTCATACAGAACAATACTATACACTACAGTTGGAGGATTCCAGGGAATACAAATACATGGTTTTATTTTAAGTAATAAAACTACTATACATTACTGGTGGTAGCCATGGTTTTCGTACAGACAAAACTATACATTACTGGTAGTATCCAGGGAATTTATACAAAGGTTTTCATATAGTACATTACTATACAAAACTACTGGTGGTATCCAGGGATTTCGTTCAAGAGTTTTCATACAAAATATTACAAAACAGCTGTGGGTACCCAGGCATGCTTACAAAGTTCTTCATATACAGTTATTGAATACAATAACAAATATACATTTGGTCTTAGGGTCTAAGACTACTTTTCACTACTAAAGAAAATATAGGATTTTCTAGAAGGGTATACTTACATTTCAAAAAGGACCATTACAGTTAACTCTGTAAGTACTTAGTGAATGTGATTGGGTTATATACAATAAAGATCCGATAGACAGTGGGATGTGTGATTCCGCCTCATTTCCCGTTCCTTGTTTGGTTGTGGGCTTAGGGCAGAATTACACAGTCGATTTTCTGTTCGATCCAAAGTATATATAACTTGTGTACACTAAGTACTCGTAGAACGAACTATCATGGGATGCCTTTCTTACTTTACACCACATCAGAAAATATAGGATTTTTTGGAGGAACAAACCAAGGTTTTCAAAGAACATACTTTCTAAATACAAATGCTTATGAACTCACCAACTTTAATGTTGACACTCTTTCAAAACCACTTGTATTCTCAGGACACTAGTCAACAGGTACTCGTGCAGTTTCTAGAAGACGGAGCATGGTAGCTTCAAGTCTTTATTTCGCTATTTACTTACGGAGTCAATCATATGTGATTCAAATGCAATGTAAACACTATCTTATTAATACAATGGTTGTGGTTGCTTTGATTACTATCATTCAATTGTTGTGATACTACACATGACGTCCTTCACCACCGAACGTTTCCGCCGTTCCGGTTTGGGGGTGTGACACCTATGAAGCTAGGTATACATAACTTCAAGATATGATCTGAGGTCTACGTCGATCAGTCTCAGCCAGAAAAAGTAAAAATGACACCATCACCATTTCAAATGACATTTATGATCATCTCAAGCATCCTGAAATGTTGATTACCAATGATCTCAGTTCTAAAATCTTGATCCAATTCAACAAGACCTTCTCCATGCTGAAAGATTTGCAGGTATTGTTTGAGGAGAAGGGAAAGCCTTCTTCCTCAAAAGGGGGAAAATATCAAGCAATTCAAATTGATGAAAGTACAAGCTCCTCTTCGAATTCTGAAAAACCAAAGTCCCATCCTCCTAAAATTCCAACTCGTCCTCCGACTCGAAAAGATAAAACTGCACTGCAGTCTCCTCCAAAGTCTCCTCGAAAAAGCAAAACTCCAACTCCTCCACCAAAGAAACCTTCGCCAATCGTTGAAGCAGAACCGGAGCCATCTATGTCTGATGACAATTTCCTCGAATCTCCTAAAACAACGCAAAAAAAGACAGACTAGAGATCAACGAAGCTAGTCGAGTACATTTTCCAGACTCAGGGATTTGATATGAGAATTGATGAAACCCTTATCAATTTTTGGGTAAATCTGTGAATTATGTTCCTTATCTCACCTATTCTAAACCCACTGGAGCATACTGGGACATTCCTCTCTCTCCGAACGCTAAATACTTGCCAGTATTCATGCCATTTGACCAGAATATCCTAGATAAGCAAAGAATGCCCATGGAGTTTGAAAGATTAAACTTCTTTCGCAACAAGTATAGGAAATCAGTAGAGAAAATCTGGTCAAGTGACATACCTGATGTTGTTACAACATTCAAACCAAGGTCTTTCAAAGGAGAAACGCATTATCAATACACTCTTACACGCTATGTTAAAGAGAACCATCGCACTCAAACATACTTCATCTTCATGAATCCTGAAGAAATTTTCTAATTGAAAGGGTATTCCAACTCAAAGCTCAAAAGTACCCCAAGATGGAAGATGAATATCTCAGGGCTGCTAATTTCATAAAAGCCTTGTATGTGACTTCAGAAAAGTTGATGCTGAGATCCATTCAATTCTTGCAGAGAAGATGAACTTCCCTCCATTTGAACACCCTGAATACATTATCGAAGGAATTCAATACTTAACCCTATGAGCAACAAACTTCTCAAAAGTTGGCATAGTTTTCAGGCTCTTCAGAGATAGTGAAAGTTTTTTCAACCAGCAACTACTTTTCATCATTCCTCTCCCAAAAACCGGGAAGTAACTCTTTCAATGGCTCAAAAGTCCAAGTACACCACTAAAGAGGTGAGGTTTCAAATCTCTAGAAGAATTAAATTGATTGTTCAAGTTAGGAAGTTACGGTGGCTCATTATTAAGTTTCTCAAACTTAACCCGTGAAAGTTATAGTTGCAAGGTCACTTAGGTGAAATTGTTGAAACATGAAGTGACCCTTGGCAGCTAGAAAGAGTGTTGAAGTATCGAGGAGGTGTTTTGATTGTTGTGGTAGAGCTTTTGTTTGAGGATCAGTTACGAAGACTTTGAAGATCATACTGAAGACTTGGAATACTAGAGTAAAGGATGTTAACCCAAAGCAAAGAATGTTTTGTCTTTCGTATGCCAAACTGTCAAAAAAGTAATGTTCACCTTTTCTGACATTGTGTGTTACATGAGTTCTGTCAGTCCAAGCGTGGCAAGCATAGCTGCCTGACTTAGGAGTATTTTATTGTTTATCATGTACTCGGTTTTGAAATAAGTAAATGATCATGTTGATCGATATAAGAGCACCACTTCCTAGACTTTGAGTGTATTACTATTTACTGAATACAAGTCTTCAATATCTTCATTATGTCTTGCTTATGTTGTTCATCATTTACTAACTCGTGTTTGAACGCAAACCTTGTTACAATTCAACTAAGTATTATTACTTGATTATGTATATATATATATATATATATATATATATATATATATATATATATATATATATATATATATCTATATATATATATATATATATATATATATATATATATATATATCATTCCGTATATTTCTTCATTGTTGAGCTTATCAAAAGATCCATTGAGATTAACTTACATTTCGTTAGGCTTTTTGGTGTTATTGGATTGGGCCTCGGATTTTGGGCCAAGTAAGGAAAGGGTAAAATGGTCTATTTCGGAAAATTTATCTAAAGTTTTTCTCTCAACAATGGGGTGGTACAAGTAGCCATGGACTCAGCAACCATCAAGGAGCTGATTTCCCAACGGGTCGTAGATGTCCTAGCTAGCTTTGAAACCAATAGGAATGTCAACTTCGATGAAGGAAGAGTAACCGGATGAGATAATACTTAAGTTGGTAACGAAGGCCACCCAAGGACATGTTCGTATACGGAATTCATGAACTATAAGGCCAAACCCTTCTATGGAAATAAAGGAGTAGTAGGACTGACCCGTTGGATCAAGAAGATGGATTTAGTATTTGAGATGAGCTTCTGTGCTGAAAATTGAAAAGTTAGGTTTGTTGCATGTACCTTTGAAGATACAACATTATCTTGGTGGAACAACCATGCCAAAACCATGGGAATTAGCACAGCTAATGCCATATCATGGGATAAGTTAAAGGAGCTCTTAATGGATTAGTATTGTCCCAAAGAGTAAATGCAAAAGCTAGAGCAAGAGCTCTAGCATCTTGCAATGCAATATGAAGACATTACCACTTATACCAACTACTTCAATGATCTCACTACTTTATTCCCCAGCCTTATCACCCCAAAGCACAAGAAGGTACAGAGGTATATATGGGATTTAGTTCAGCCTACTCAAGGATTAGTCACTTCTTCCAGACCAACTACGTACAATAGTGCCAAGAGATTGGATTTTAACCTGACCAATCAGGAAATCCGCTAAGGCACAATGATCCAAAAATTTGACCTTCCAAAGCCTGGAAACAGCAAGAGGATGTTTGATGGTGACTCGGTGAAACCATCATGGAAGAAACAAAACTTAGGGAAAGTTTACGTAGCAACCATCACATCACCTACTCTACTAATGCAATACGCAGGAGATCTTCTGTTATACAATGAGTGAAACTACCATCATGTAGGTGCATGTAGAGAACTAATTTGTATTAATTATGGTAGAAAGGGCCACACCTCTTGGTTTTGTAGAAGCCCGACCCTCGTCCCAAACCAAGGAACTGGTATTAGTGGAAATCACAACTGCCATGGTATATGGGGAAATTGGCCACTTCAAAAGAGACTGCCCTGGAGTGGTAAGTCGAAGGGATAACGCTCGAGGAATAGCATTTTTCATTAGCACAAATGACGCTACCTAGGGTCCTCCCCTTGAAATTAGTACATCCTGGTTAAATAACTTATGTACAAACAAAATATTGATATAGTTTTACGAGCACTAAATTTAAGCACTCGTTAAGACATATAACTACTGAAAGCTAAGAAACACATGTTATTAATTACTAGGAGTACACATAGGTTACATCATTTTAGAATTAAATAGTTTTATAAAGTGTGATTTAGCTATATTGCGCACCTCTTGTATGAGTCTAACTATAGTAGGGAGAAATCATGCGGTTGAAAAACTGCTTAATTTTAGCAATACGTAACAGTATTCGCTAGATTATTAGATAAGAACTCTCATTCTCTTTCTCTCTCTCTCTCAATCTCTATCTCTCTCTCAATCTCTCTCTCTCTCTCTCTCTCTCTCTCTCTCTCTCTCTCCCTTTGCAAATAGCAATCCAAGGAAAAATGATCCTTGTTAAAACTCTCCTCGTAGTACTCGAATCGCTCGAGAATTATAGAATGAATTGTTTCGAAAACCCTTCAAATTACAATAGGGATTCGATATAGGAATCAGAGATTACTTGTCTGAGGGCACTATTACCAGCACTATGTATCAGAAAGAACTTGTTTCAAGGTACTATCACTACCCCTATGTATCAGAAAGTACTTATATGAGGGCACTATCACTGCCACTATGAGTATCAAAAAATACTTGTCTAAAGACACTATCACTATGTAATCAAAATCTATTCTAAACTTCAGTTCAAAAGAGAACCCTAGGGGGTCAATTCACTCTCTATAAAACATTTGTTAGATGAGAAATGACACTAATAATCCTTAGCTGATTAGGTTTTAGCTACTTCGGTCCTATAATCGTTAAATTTTAAGTAAGTGGGAAAGATATGTATAGATCTATATCGGATGAACACCCCCACCTGCGGTTGCTATCTACAATCCTGACGGTAAAGTCACAACATGCATAACTTTCTGAACTACCTTACAACGTCTGATGAAGCATTGTGTCGGGCAAATATTTTGTCAAAAAGCTCGATTTTAGGAACTCATTATAACAAATGGTCGGCCGAACTTAATAAAATAAACTACATAGAGGGGAACTCCTTAAAGAAATAATAGTATGTATCAAAAATGCAAAACGGGTGAAAAGCCTTAAAATAAAAGGAGTAGAATGTCTTATCTTAAAAGAAATAATTAGAAGATTTCAATAAGATATATATATATATATATATATATATATATATATATATATATATATATATATATATATATATATATATATTCAAGTAAACAAGTACAAGAATAATATAGATAGTTCCCTAAGTATCTTACACCTACTCGAAACTAATCGAGTGTACAAATTGTACCTTTCCTAAAAGAAGAAAGAGGTATAATAAAAAGTGAATGCGAAAGGAAAAATAACAAATTATGAATCAAAGATAGTAAAAGAAAACACTCCTTAGAGGCTTAGGACATAATAGGAATTACTAAATCATATATACTCATAAACGAAAATCATAATTCACTAAGATTCTCCCAATAGTGCATCCGCTTTTGACACTAGAAGTTGAATTTCAGGGAAAAAATTCCTTAAACGGGAGGGGGGGGGGGAATGTAACAAGTGCAAAAATTATCACCAGTCGTTAACCGCTAAAAAGTGACATACATGAAGTATAATAGATTTAATATGTAATAACGATATATATATATATATATATATATATATATATATATATATATATATATATATATATATATATATATATATATATGATAAAAATACAAGAATATGTATGATGTTAGCGAAGAAAAATCAGTCAAATCGATCAAAATCTACAAAAATAAGTGTGCAAAAAGTTATGTTATTTCAAAGAAATAATAACATATCCCAAAGTACACGTCTTACTGATCCCTTAAATATAAATTTCGTAAAAATATGACTCCGTACGAGGGAGATATGATTTTCAAAAAATCAATTAATCATAAAAAATTAAGGGCTAAAAATAAATCATAATTAGCTAATGCAACCTGAAGGAAACTTGTATCACTCGTTGATAGCTACGCGTGGATATAAAGAACGTCGAAAACGAAGCTCGTATGAGGAAGTTATGTAACTTAAAAAAATTAGCATTTCTACGCACGCACTAGCGCGCGGCACGCACATGCTTCTAGAAGGGGGCATCGCGAACCACATGCATACATACATGTGTCATATATCGGGAGGAGCCACGTCAACAGGGCGCGATGTGCCCCCTACTACATCTACACTGTAAAGAGTGTCCGTTTCTTTCTCATTCAATCAACTTTCTTCGCTGATTTTCTTTCCTCTTGAATTACTATAGAAACTGTTTTTCATTATTTTTTCTATTTTCGTCAATTCCAATTTATTCTGAGTCCCTGACACTCCCATAGCATCGTCCCGGGATTTTGTAAAGCACACTTTAAGGGTGAGTTTTAGGTCCCCTTTGTTAACTTTTTATCAAACTTAGGGGGAATACATGAATAATTATTTCTAATAATTGTTATGTCGTTATTATCATTGAGCTATAAATTTATATTTTATATAATATATTTTATTGCTACTCTACTCAAATAAAATAATGGATATTATACCATATCATTACTCAGCTAAAACCTTTAAAATATAATATTATGTCTGGTAGATACTCCACCCAATTTTCATAAATAACATTATATCTAGTCGTTATACTAGCCAAATCTGTAGGGTAACTTCGTACGTAGCCATTATTCTGGCCAAATCCCTTGGATATAATTATACCTAGTCGTATATTATGTCGTTATTACGCTCGATTCAAACTGATAATAGTAATATATTATAACGTCACGTCACTAAGCTCAATTCAAATGGATAATAGTAATATATTATGTCATCGCTATGCTCGATTTAAATGGATAATAGTAGAATATTATGTCATCATTACGCTCGATCTAAACGGATAATAATAATGTATTATGGCATCACAATGTTCGACTCGAAGAATAATAGTAGTGTATTGGGTCATCACTATGCTCGATTCAAATGGATAATTGTATTATATTTTTCCATCACTACGTTCGATTCATACTGATAATAGTAGTATATTATATCGTCACTCAACTCTAATAATGGTAATATCGTCACACCGTCAGTTTGCCTTTGCTAAGGATATTTATTTAAAATAATTATATATTAAAAATTATACAATGAGTCATTGATTTTCACCTCATATGGCTCCACATTCAAGTATTTTGAAGTTATTGGATCCTTTTTCGCGTTTGAGAATCCCCTCCCTTCTTCCACTCATATACCCATAAACCGAGAAAATATAGAATAAACATGTGGTAATAATTCCATATTAATCTTAATCAGTCCATACGCTCCAATCCCCTAATCTAATAAATAAGTAGATTTTTGTCATGTGGCAATTACTAAGCCCCTCCCCAACCTAATTTTATCGCTCAAAACGTCAAACTGAAATTCCACATTTGCCCTTAAAGTCGGACATATTACGACTAATAGATAGTATCCAAAAAAATCAGCAAGAAATTAGGAAATCTTCTATTGTTCAACCGTTTCTTCACCAATTTCTCCAATACACTTGGAAACCAAATTAGTGATTGAAATTCTAAAACACATCAAATCCCCAAACATTTCTTCATTCCGAAAAATCAACAATCATTGATTAGCAAGATCAGAACTAATTCCATGGCAATCCGCTAATTTTAGCTCCTTGTTCTCTTTTTGTAACCCTAGGTATAAGAAATCAGCCGCTTCATCCTAAAAATATCTCTCTATACTTTTGTTTAGATTAGGCTTCTTCCGATTTTGGCTCTTCTAATTTTGCTTTTCGATGCAGGTTTTTTATTTTCTAAAATATCATATGGAAATCTATATCGTTCTCAATATTCTGTGCTCGAGTTCTGAATATGCATACCTTTGGAGTTCTCGGTATATCAGTTTTGATTGTGCACTTTCTTCTTCAACTTCATTGGTAATGAAACCTCATCTACAACTTGTATCTCTATTCATTACTTTTGTTAAATTGTATCTAATGTAAGGATTTGATTTTAATTTATCCGAGAAGGTGACGAAAGTGTGTATTCATGAGGATGGGGAACATTCGGCCGCCTTTTTTTGGCAAAAATTGAATTTAATTCTACAGGAGAGAAAGGGTCAAAATCATCCAAATATCATATGGTGTTACCACGGTCTCCCTGATTCTGGTAACATTTGTATTTTTAAAGTAAGTAATCCAAGTATCATCTACCATCAGGTAAATATTTTTCTTAAGTTGTTGTGTGTCTGATAATGATTTCTATGTTGTTGTTGTGTGGTTTATTTGTCTGTTGCTGCTGTGTATAACAAAGACATCTTAAATTTACACTAGCTTATAATTAATACTATTGTTATACCAAGCTTCATCAAGATAAGCAATGATACTACTAGGTTTCTGCAATATAGATACAACTTCAGAGTTTTATGGTTGAAATAATGGAAAATATAAATAAATGCAGTTGAAAGTGACTATATCTTCTCGATGAGATCTAGAACATCTTGGGTATCAACAAATTGAATGTAACTCCAACTGATAGCCTCTTATTTTATTCTTCTTGCTCTATCTTAAACGCATGTCGTTATTCAAACACTCATGCTAACAATTAGTTATTTTAAAAATAATTACCTGGTTGAAATGTTGCTGCAAATTCTCATTTGTAAAGTTAATCCCAAATTGCTCAAAGTTGCGTGTATCATGAAATGGAGACAACAATAACAAATGTGACTTTTTAAATATTTTCAAAGTCAAAAATGGTAATAAATTATTTTAAATTAGGTTACTAACCTGAAGACTTGAAAAAATAAAATAACATCTATAAATTCTATTTTCTGTTTTAAGACGGCTAAATTAAGATAAAAAATGATAATTATGCCATTTTTTCCGAGAGTTTCATATTAATAAGAGGTTCTTTTTTTATAGTAAATAAGAGGTCCACATGAAAAAAAAAACAGAAAAAAATGTCAAAATGACCAAATTGACCAATTATAGCAATGTACTTTGAAAGGAAAAAAAAAATATGAAACTACACGCTATTATCAGTTAAGAAATTTATGTTGTTGTAATGGGTAAATTAATAAAATAAATTCAAAAATATTTATTAGTTTTTAAGATTTCGAATTATAAATATTGTTTTTTTTTCTCAAAATATGTTAAAGATTGATAAACATGGTGTTGGTCGAGGTAAAGTTAAATAGTCTTTTAAATAAGTTGGTGAATCTTAGTGTTAAAGGTTAGAAATCCCTTAAACCAACAAATGATATTTTAGGCATAAGCATTTACTTATTATTATTTTTTTTTTTAAATTTTTGTGTATTAAGAATTTTTGACAGAATATACCACATGTTGTATCTTTGGCTAAAACAACGGATAAGAAAATCGTTGATAGACATTCAAGTATAAAAAGTTGATATTTTGTTGGAGTTTTTTATTGTTTTTTTTTGTCATGTTAATTACTAAATAATTATATAAATTTTATCAAAACTTGGACTGTGAGTTTCAAGACGGCTTCGAGATTTCTACCTTTTGTAATTCGTAATCACATTCCCTTGACACCATATTGATAGATATGAAACCCGAGAATTACAAATACATTTCTTATATTATATTCCCTTGAAAACATAATAATTTTTGTCATTTGTAATTGGTACCTTGAAATTTGTTTTCTTACTGCTAAGTAACTCAGGACCTAAACAAACAAAAAATATTTATCTTTTGAGTAGTAATGAATTAATAGTAGTGTCATTTGCTCAATATTTATCACTAATTTTAATTTTTATATCTGGCTGGTTGCAAGTTAGACATAAATTACCTGCATGATGTGGCATAGGTTAACGGGTTTTTTACAGTCACTATCCATGTGAAAAATATATGTATTTTGATGTTTGGAGAAATTCATTCTGCAAGTACTTAATTCTCCTTTCATCATATATGTTTAATGTACATGTATTAGCATTGGAGGGTTGACTGTCATGTGTTATTAAAGCAATTTTGTCTATTATAGGACCACAGTAAGAAAACAACATATGATTAAATTTTAACAATTGGGAACATTTGAATGTTCATGACTAGTTGTGACTTCCAACATATACGTGACTTATGTCACACCCCAAAAGTGGATGGCAGAAACGTCTGGGGGTGGAACGATGATCACACTATCACAATAATTATATACATTGAACCACAAGTACATAAACAACCATCATATCCTATGATTATGTCAATTACATGACCCAAATGTTACTTAGTATCAACATACATTACAAGATTTGCATGTTATCAAATAAAGTAGTTCTCGTAATGATATTTGGTGTCTGGCCTTCAAAAGTAGCTCCACTGATCCGAGCTTAACAGTTTCCTGAGATTGCATGTCGTTTTAAAAGTAACCAAAAATTAGTGAGTTCATAAGAGTTCAGTTGTAGATTAATTCGATATTTTTCGTCGATGAAAATCGTATCTTCTTCTTGTAAAAAGTTTTGTATTTGTACGCCTTCAGCATAAAAGAAGAATGTATGTATGTAGTATGTATCCAAAAGCATTTATAAAATAAAAGTTCCCATAACTTCTAAACTTATAAAAATGTGACTTGTCATGTGATTTTTATTATCCAAAAATCGAGTGTATAAGTAAATAACCATACTTATAAATGTAAATATATAAGTAAATAACCATACTAATAAATGTTGTGTATAAGTAAATAACCATACTTATAAATGTAATGTATAACTAAATAACCATATTTATAATTGTAGTGTATAAGTAAATAACCTTACTTATAAATGTAGTGTATAAGTAAATAACCATACTTATCAATATTGTGCATAAGTAAATAACCATACTTATAATTGTAGTGTGTAAGGAAATAACCTTACTTATAAATGTAGTGTATAAGTAAATAACCTCACTGATAAATGTTGTGTATAAGTAAATAACCATACTTAAAATAAGTATTTCTATACTTAAAGTAGTATTACGTGGTTTTATTCTTATATAAAACCATTTGAACGCATGTTACCCCGTAAAGTAAATGTATCGTTGATTTCCCATGTGAGTTATTACAACCATACTAAAATCGAACTAGGCTTGTTGTGACGTTCTTCAGGCGTCGGAATGTTAGACATTTGTCTCCCCAGACCTGCTGGCCTAGCTATAGCTAGCAGCTTACGCGTGGGATTGTTAGTCTCGTATAGATCTATACACAAGTATCACGCTCTCTTACCGAGATTCTGGTTATAATTCAGGACTTTAGTGTGTACTTTGGTAGGTACGGTGAAGACTTTGTCTCACATAATTGTTTCAACAAATTTAAGTTTTGGTGTAATGAAAACCCTTGTATTAATATAGTGTGTAATAGTATTACCCAATGGATAATGGTATTATCCAAGGGGTAATGGTTTTACCAATGTGTAAACATAAATTTTTAATCTTTCAAAACTAGACTTTTGGTAAAAATGTTAGTTTGTGCATATGAAAGAACGAGACTTGTGTGTTTTCTTTGAAAACATGAATATATGTATACATTTCATAAATCTAACATAAACATGCATGTAAGAGTATTACCTAAAGGTTAAAAGTTTCATCCATCATATATTAGATCTAGGACCTTTGTGTAAAGTCATTGTCCAAAATGTATTTTGTTTGCATGGCATGTAACCTCCCCCAAAAGAGTAAAACGAGTGAAAACTAGTAGAAAAGGGGTATGAACTCACCTTTTGTGCTTTCCCTAGAAGATGGCAAGAAATTCTGAAAATGATGAAGTAGGAATCAAGCTTTGGAAGACAACACTTCTTTGAACTTCAAGATTCTTGCCTATGGTTTTTGATTCAATATTATGAGTAAAATAACCAAAAGATGATAATAGATAGTGGAAATCTCGAAAATATGGAAGAAAGACTCACCAAAAGGCTTGAAAAAACACTTGGAACCCACTTCTAACTCTTGGAGCACTTAGAGAGAGTTTGTGAATGTTTGAAGATGGGGAGTTGGTGTGAGAAGGTGCTATCGACCGGTTTTTAAAGAAGAAAGGGGAGGAAGAAGTTGGCTTGTATGGGGAATGAGCAAAGTATGGCCCCTTGAATTAAATAATCAATGTGAGGTCCCTTGATTATTTTAATGTGGTAAGGTCTTTAGATTATAAAAATCAATGTAAGGCTTTTTCATTTTTATAATGTAAAGAGATCATGATTATGTTGGATGGAGAGGTAGATGTTGGGAGAGAGGTGACACACTTTGTCTCTTATGGTTTTTATAAAAAAAATCTAGCCACTTTTATAAAAGTCTTGCAGTTCTATAAAAGTGTGGTGGCATTTGAGAAATTGGTAAGGTTTAATAACTAATAAAAATATTGTATTTATTAATATTAACAATAATATTAACACCTTTTAATTAAATTGTTTTTCTCAAATTCGTTGTATAAAATGTTAGCGTTAAACGTGACCAAATATATGCATAATTGACCTAATATATGCATAATTGACTTTTGTTGACCCTTGTTGACTTTTGTTGACCAAAATTGACGGATGTCACATCATCCCCCCGTTGAATGGAATTTTGTCCCAAAATTTGTCTTAGAAATCGGGTTCCTAGGGATTTGGGAAAAGTTGGGGATACTTATGTTTCATTTGATCCTCATGCTCCCAAGTGTATTCAGGGCCCCGCTTACCGTTCCAACGAACATTCACTATTGGAATGTGTCACACCCCGCTAAAGCGGAAACGCAAGGTATGACAGCGACAAAGGTTTCATTGCAAAAGATAAAGATACATCACCATAGCAATATTTAAAAGTTTACAACCCATAGCTTAAACAAAACAAAGTACAAGTTTTCCAAAATGACATTGTTCAAAATATATAACTTCATAAAATAACTTCTACACGATGCATCATGCTCTATGATGATGAATCTTTATATCCACTTACTAATTATTTCCTGAAAAAGCATGTAAAACGAGCGTCAACTATGAAAATAATTGGTGAGTTCACAAGTTTATAAAATCAAGATTTGGAATAAGGCTTTTCATAAATACAAGTACATTGCTTTAATGAGAAACAAAGTTGATTGCCATTATTGATAACAAGTTTATTGCTATAACGAGAAACGAGTTTGTATGTGTATGAGCAAACAATGAGTCTCAGCCAAACCTATGACTGAAGCCCTATCAAGATCTATGCTTATCGTTCCATAGTTGAATATGGTATCATGCACTCCAACAATAGGGCGAGTGAGGAGTTGTCAATTCCTAATAGCGTTATCCATAATGACCATTGGCTCAAAGAGTTAATGGTTAGAGATAAGGGAAGGGCCTTAGTACGATAAGTTCTCATGTTCCGTGTTGCATAGACATACATAGAGAGACATAGCAATACAATAGCAATCATGTTTGATATAAATCGATTTAAATACAACATGCAAATAATAGTTTTTCGGGACATGCTTTTCCACCCCAACGCCTTACTACCGGGATCCTACGACATCAAACACACACTAGTGAGTTTCATGTCGAAATCTAATGCTAATATACTAAACTCTACATATAGAGAAATGCCGAATTTATGTTCTAATATCGGTTTTATATTAATTGGTTACGATTTTTCTGAAATGGTGAAATTCTATAAGTCATGTGATTAAGAAAATTTTGGATATTAATTTTCCAGATTTAGTAATATAATTTGAGGGTATTTCAACACATTTAAAGGTGTTTTAAATTCCTAAAAACGCAAAATATTATCAAATAGTTTCCAAAAATTGTCAAACCTTGTATTTTCATTCTAAATACAATAGAGGTTTTCCAGAAAATTTCCCTTGAATTTTTTTGATATGGTTAACTATTTTTCCAAGTTTTTAAGCCTTCATAACCAAATAAATTCACGAAAAATAGCATTCAAATGATGAAAATTCTCAAACTTTTTATTTTACTGTTATTACACATTACTAAGCTAGGAAAAATATAAAAATGGATTTCCAAGCTGTTTAATTATATTTTATGATTTTTGAGCATTTATTCTAATAAAAATTGAAATAAATAGAAAACAGTTTCCAAAATTACTCAAACGTTTTATTTAACTGTTATTATAGATTACTAAGTTAGGAAAAATATAAAAATGGATTTCCAATCTGTTTAATTATATTTTACGATTTTTGAGCATTTATTCCAATAAAAATTGAAATAAATAGAAAACAGTTTCCAAAATTCCCCAAACTTTTTTATTTAACTGTTATTATACATAACTAGGCTGAGAAAAATATAAAAGATATTTTTCAGTGGGTATTTCTATTTTTCCTTGTTTTATCCCCTTAAATAATCATTAATTGAAGAATAAATAATAAACAGTTAAAATAAATTACGAAAAACTTTTGTAACATCATTTACAGTGTAAGTAATCTGGGAAAAATACCAAAAGTGGTTTTCATGTTGTATAATCCGGTTTTGGGTATTTATGTGTATTTAAGTGTATTTAACCTTAGAAAACAGGAGAAAAATAGTATACAGTATAGGAAAATCATCAAAATTTTTATGTAATCTCCTAATATACAACATGATGTTCTGGTAAATTTTCATGAATTTTGGATAATCAGAACTATTTTTCCTATTTTTAGGCCATTATAACTACCAAAAATTGGGAAAAATAGAAAGGCATGATGAAAAATTCTGAAATTATTTTTCTGAGTCTCCCACCACGGGCAAGAGCTTCGAAAATTGTTAGATACAATTTTCACACTCTTTAAAGTGGTTTTGTGATTTATTGCACCCAAACAAAAAGAAAATCGAAAATCATACTAAACAGCAACATAAATCGATGAAATTTAATGAGAGGTCATTATTTACCATAGGGGTCATCGACGAATTTATGCCGGATTTATAGACCTCTGGAAGTATTTTATGTGATTTATGCCCTTGTTTTCTTGCAACAATTTTAATAAATCAAGGAAACGATAAAAACTCTTGGGATTTTCCAGATATTCATATTACCTTAATGGAAATCTGGAAAAATTTTGATTTGAGCAGAAAAGAACTTTTAGATATTTTTCTAGACAAAATCATTTACATGCACATTTAACAATGTACTTTGATCATCAAGCTCTTTAGCTTGGTGTTCTTCACATGCATCACGGTTTGAAGACCTGCATGGACATATGTTTGTTATAGTGATGTTTTTAAAGGAAATACTTGAATGCATAAGGTGTATGAGCCTTTAAAACTTGTAAAAATCTGAACCTTAGTGTTTGACATAGGTTTTGGTCCTTGGATTTCACCATTAAACAACATACATGTTGTTCTTGGGTGAAACCCTACCACCATCATCATCAAACACGACATTCATGAACATGTTCATGAATGTTCATAAAGAATGGTGTAGAAGGAGGAGAAGTACAAGAAAACCCTTTAAAAACAAGAAGGAAAAGTAAGGAAAATGAAGGATTTTCGTGAATACCTTGAAGAACAACCTTAGAAGATGAAGATTTGAGTGTGGAGAGGTGTTCTTGGCTGATGATTTTCGTGGGTTTGGAGAGATAGGAGGAGAGTTTGAGAGTTGAAAGGGTGGAGTGTGAGAGAGAGTGAAGAGAGAAGTGGAAGAGTGGGGATTGTGTTTTAATGATTGAAGTTTTGGGAAGAGAGAGGGCATGGGGGAGAGGATGCACGAATTTTATGAGTGAGAGAGGCTCCCTCTCTCCTAAAATTCAAATTATATAATTCTCCCTTCAATTTTTATAAAACCTAAATTTTTATAAAAATGTCTCTTTAAGCAATTTTTGATTTATTTAAAAATCTTGTTTTTTTAACTAATAAATTATGATTAATGTATGATAATTTAAATTTCTATTTCATTGATTATAATCTATAATTTGATTAATAAAAATTTTATATTAGGAAGTTTATAGAAATTTTATAAAGTTTTTAAGCTTTAAAGTTTATAAATTTGGATTTTTGGGCTCTTTAGAGTTTTTGGAACATTGTTTGATATTCACCATCATATTGGAATGTAATTAGAATATTTTAATTTATTTTTAGGGTTTTATACCCTTTTTCAATTGTAACAAAGTTTGAAGTTTCATTCTAATTATGGTATTGGCCTTTCCTATTGTAGTTAAGCAACTTACTAGAGTCGTAAGAGTCAAGTATATTAGTCCTAGATCTTAGTTGGATCCTAGTTTATGCAAGATTTTGACCTAATTTATACTACTAGGCCATGGCATGTTGTGCATGAATGGTTTTTATAAAGATGCATGAGTCCGAGAATGACCTGAATTGACAGTTGTCACAGAATGCTACTTTGTTTTGTTTGCTTGACCTCCCTATCCATGATTTCGACCGGTTCTTCGATGAAATTTTAGCTTTCATTAACCTCGATCTCGTCTAATGGAATGACAAGGGTTTCATCAGATAGACATTTCTTGAGGTTTGATACGTGAAAGGTGGAATATACATTGCTGAGTTCTTGAGGTAATCAGAGCTTATAGGCTACAGAGCCTGTCCTTGCAAGGATCTCGAAAGGTCCTGTATAAAGTGGATTAAGTTTACCTCGTTTGCCAAAATGTATCATCCCTTTCCATGACGATACTCTTAACAGTACTTGGTTGCCAACCTGATACTCCAAAGGCTTGCGCCTCCTGTCTGCATAGCTCTTTTGTCGATCTCGGAATGCTTTCAGTCATTCTCGTATCTGAACGATCTTCTCTGTTGTTTCCCATATGATCTCTGGGCTGGTGAGGGTGCTATTGGTCGCTTGGCCCTTAGCCAGTTGGGTTTCTCCAACTTCTGCCCATCATAATGGTGATCTGCACTTACGTTCATATTGTGCCTCAAACGGAGTAGCTTTTGATGTTGGTGAGGTAGTTATTGTTATAAGAGAACTCAATCAGTGGTAAGTGAGTGTCCCATGCTTTTCCAAAGTCCATCACACAAGCAAAAAGCATATATGTTTGTGGGTGGTAGTTTGTACTCATATCGAGTCGGGTCCCCAAGGTGTTTTGCAATGATTGCCAAAAACATGAAGTGAACTGGCTGTCCCTATATTAGATTTTGGACAACGGAACACCATGCAGCCTTAGGATGTCTTTGTGATACGTTCTTGTTAGCTTTTCCATCTAATCTGTCTCTTTGATTGGTAGGAAGTGTGTGGATTTGGTTCGCCTGTCTACGATCACCCAAATGGTATTGTGTCCACTCGTAGTCTTAGGCAACTTTGCTATGAAGTCCATGGTAATTAGCTCCCACTTCCACTCAGGTCTTTCTGGTTGCTGCAACAATCCCGAGGGTTTTTGGTATTCCACTTTAACCTTAGTACAGGTTAGGCACTTTCCCACGTAAGTGGCAACCTCAGCATTCATGTTTGGCCACCAATATAACTTTTTCAGGTCCTGGTAGATCTTGTACGAACCAGGATGAATGGAATATTTTGTCTTGTGTACCTCGTTCATGATAAATCCCTAAGGCCACCAAACTTTTGTGTACATATTCGATTCATGAAATACTGAATTGTGTTATCTCTGAGCTCAAAGTTCTTATCCATTCCCCGCAGTACTTCCTTTGGAGAGTTTTCCATTTTCAGAGGCTCAAGCTGAGCATTCTTACTTTATGCGGGTAGGTGTGATTGTATGAGTACTCGTTCCGGCTTAAGGCATCTGCCACTATCTTCGCCTTTCCTGGATGGTAACGAATATCGCATTCGTAATCGTTTAACAATTTTACCCATATTCGATGCCTCATGTTAAGTTCTTTCTGGTTGAGGATGTGTTGAAGGCTCTTGTGGTCGGTAAATGCCGTACACTTAGTGTCGTATAGGTAGTGTCACCAAATTTTCAAGGCGAAGACTACAACTCCGAGCTCAAGATAGTGGGTAGTGTAGTTGACTTCGCGCGTTTTGAGTTGCCTAGAAGCATAAGATATAACCTTTCCTCTTTGCATGAGTACGCATCCCAACCCTTGATTCGAGGCATCGCAATACATGACGAAGTCCTCCGTGACTTCCGGAAAGAATAAGATTGGTGCGCTGCACAACTCTTGTTTCAATTTCTGAGAGGCATCCTTTTGTTTGTCCCTCCAGTCAAGACTCACCGCTTTCTGGGTTAATGTTTTTAGGGGTTTATCTATCTTGGAGAAGTTCTTGATGAATCTCTGATAGTAACCTGCATGACCCAAGAACTGGCGTATTTGTGTCGGCGTCCTTGGTGCCATCCAATTCTCTACTGCCTTTATCTTGGATGCGTCCACATGTATTCCTTCTTTGCTGACTACATGTCCTATGAAGTCTACCTTCCGTAACCAGAACTCGCTCTTTGAGACTTTGTGTAAATTTTCTCTTTTCATAGTAATTCTAGTATTGATCGTAAATGTTGCATATGTTCCTCCTCACTTTGTGAGTACATCAATATATCATCGATGAATACGATCACGAATTTGTCTAGATATGGTCTGCATATGCGATTCATGAGGTCCATGAATACTTATGTAGCATTGGTCAATCCGAATGGCATTACTACAAACTGGTAGTGGCCATATTGTGTGTTGAACGTCGTTTTCAGGACATCTTCTTCCTAAACTCTAAGTTGGTGGTACCCTAATCGCAATCGATCTTGGAGAAATCCTTGTAATTGGTCAAACAGATCATCGATCCTGGGAAGCGGGTATCGGTTCTTGATTATCAGCTTGTTCAGTTCCCGATAGTCAATACACATTCTAAAGGATCCATCTTTCTTTTTCACGAATAAAACTGGCGCACACCAGGGTGAGAAGCTTGGTCTAATGAATCCCTAATCTAATAATGGGTGTAGTTAACTACATAATTTTCTCATTTCCGCCAAGGCCAATCTGGACGGAGACTTTGCTATAGGGGCTACTTCTGGGATTAAGTGGACTCCAAACTCAACTTGTCGTACATGTGATAACCCTGCGAGATCTTCTGGAAACATGTCAGGAAAATCACAGAATTCTGGTCCACTATGTGTGCTAGAAAGGCATAATACTTCTTGTGCAAGTACTTCTGTGCCTTGATGCACGAGATGATTTGGAGGCCCTTGCTTTGTTTGTCACCATATACCACGAGGGTTATGTTATTTGGTAGGTTGAGTCGGACGGCTTTCTCGTGACACATGATGTCAGCGCGCTGAGTGGTTAACGAATCCATGCCGACTATTACGTTGAAGCTCCCAATAGTCATAGGCATGAGATTGATTTGGAAGGCGTGGTCATTTAGTGTTAGGGTGCAGTTTAGGTAATTTTCCTTAATGTTTTCGGTTCTCCCGTTAGCCATCTCTACTGTATAGATTTTGCTTAAGTGTTTCAGGATTCTGATTTAGTAGTTGTTTGAACTTATGACTAACAAAGCTTTTCTCAGCACCACTATCGAAAAGTACGTAAGCATAGGAATTATTGATAGGCAACGCACCAGTTATAGCGGTGGGTTCCTGCATTTCTTCTCTTGTTCCCATGGTCAACGACATGCCTTGTCCTTCTCCACCTAGATTCTTTGTTTTTGGGCAGTCCTTATGTCTAAGTTGGAAGTTCGGTTGGCCACTTAGGTTGGGGCTCTACAGAACTTGGTAGTGTCCCTTTTGTCTAAAATTGGAGCAATACATCTCCCTACAGGCGCCGATATGGTGATAGGGACACTTGTCACATTTTAGGAGGTTCCCAGAGCATTGCTTCGTTTGGTTGGTGGACGCAGGTGTGATAGCGGCGACAACTGCCATTGTCCCTTGTTTCTTTTGGGGACCCTGTTGGGGTCTTTCCTTCTTTTTATCCCATAGTTTCCTCTTGATATCTCTCCCTTTGGGAGGGTCGACTTTCTGAACCATGGTTCCCTGGCGGATGCCTTGGTCAGTCAACTGATGAGCGATGGGATTTGCGCTGTCAAGGGTGGTTGGTTGAGAAGAAATGACCATCCCTTGGATTTGTGGGGTAAGATCCTAGATATATCACTCTATCTTTATGTACATAGGATTAACCATTCTGGGCATACGACAGCCAGATCATTGAAGCGGTTGGTATAAGCCGCTATCTCTAAATCCTTCATGATGAGATTCCAGAGTTCTTGTTCTAAGCCTTGCATCTCACTCCTCAGACAATATTCCTCTAATATCATGACTTTCAACTCATCCCAACTCATGGAGTTCGCAGTAGTGAGACCCATAGTCTTTACATGGCCATTCAACCATGACAGGGTGGAATCCATGAATGGGCAGGCAGCGAATTTCACCTTGCACTCATTCGTGCAGGAGCTGATCTCAAACACCAATTCAATCTTCTCGAACCAGCGTGTTACTTCGATCACTCCCCCGTTTCCATAGAATTTTTTGGGTTTACGGTTGGAAAAGTCCTTGTATGAGCAAGTCCGGGAGTTTCCTCAGTTGTCGTTATGGAAACTGTTTTTTATGTGTCCTGACCTCTTGTGCCTATCGGGGTGGTAGTTGGCTATTGCGGTTGCCACCCTTTGTGCAATCATTTCTTCAATTTTGGTTGCGTCCATGGATTTCGGTGTTGGGGTTGGTGTAGGTGTTGGTCCTGTACGGACTCTCGAGCTTCGTCTGAGTGGCATGACCTCAATTGGCTAACCAATCTATCAGATGCCAAAATTATGTACAAGGTGTCCAGCCATCTCACTCATCTCACGTGTAGTTTTTTCTAACCTTTGCTCCATGGCCACTGCCCTAGTCTCAGCTACTAGGTCCTTTCATTCCAAGGCAGTCAGCCACTCCTCAAAGGAGTGTACGTGGGTCATAGTCTCCACCTGCTCACCAATGAGTGTACTTGTTGCGTATCGTGGAGGCACATCCTGAAAAGAGGGAGGTGGAAGGGGCTCATCTATGCCCCTGATGCAATAAGGCTTGTTAATGATCCCCCCGATGTTTATCTCCTCGTCTGACTCCTCCTTGGAATCCTCTTCCAGATCCTCCGCATTGTCTTCCTCGTGAATTTCCCCTGGTTCTTCCTCGATCCGGCCATTAGCTGCTATAGCGGGATAATAGGGTTCTTCGTGGTGGAATCCCACCATGACTAAAAACTAAATGGTGTATAAGGGCGCAATATATGTGACTCTTAGTAACTACTTAGTTCAACTAAGTTTTTAGTGTAGATATTTCACGAGGTTGTGAAGTATTGATAAGTAGATTACTTAAGTTTACCCAGTTGTCCCCTATGTCATGGCCCAGTTACATGTTGGTAAAACCTTGGTCAAGTGTAGTTGATCAAGCTACACTCCCCCGTGATTTCACAACATGTTATACTAGGTCTAGCCATAGTGTTCAACCTAAACTTTGATGTTCTTGATTTGTTTCATTGTGACACTGACTTTTGTTTGTATAAGTATACTTTTGTATAATAATTATTATTATATTCTAAAGTATAATTGTAAGTTGGAGGTTTTTAGTCAGAGGTATTAGTCCCTTTATCTATAGTTGTATTTCTTACATGAAAGAATATACATAGTTCCCTATGAACAATTACTCTAATACCAATCTGTCACACCCCCAAACCGGACGGCGGAAACGTCCGGGGGTGGAACGATGATCACAGTATCACAATAACTATACACATTGTGTCACACCCCCAAACCAGGACGGCGGAAACGTTCGGGGGGATGACTTCATTGTATTGTATCATCACAATTGAATATAATTGAAAACATAGCAACCAACATCATACATTAAAGATACCAACATACATTTTTTACAGAATTGTATTTGTTCACAACATTACACAAAAGTGACAATAAATATGATGTTCCAAAAATGTAGTAAATATCCAAAATCCATAGCCCGAGTACCTACTCACTGAGTATCTGAGAATACAAGTCGTTCTGGAAAGCGTCAACTAAAAAGTTGGTGAGTTCATAAGCATATTTGTATAAAAACCTTGTAACATCTTTGATTTGTAATAATTTGTAAAACTCCAAAAAATCTGATATTTTCTGTGAAAATGGTTTGTAAGTCTCGTTCCAAAACAGTGGATAATTGCATGAGTGTTCTTTGTTTTCTTTTGTTCATAATTGAAAAGAGTGTGTGTTCCCAGAAAATCCCATATTTCCTGTTTTATAAAAAGTGCAGTCTTAAAACTCTAAGACTGGAGTGGTGATAGTAAAATATGAGAGTGATGCATAGTTTTATATTTTTATAAAACCAGTGAAGTATATAATTTCGTAAATCCAAAATAACATTGTTAATCCCTATGTGATTCGTTACATCCATGCTTGATACGACTAGAATGTCTGTCATGACGTTCTTCAGGCATCGGTTTCGGTAAGATATTTGTCACCCTAAACTGGCCTAGTCTAGCTGTAGCGAACAGTTCAGGTGTGGGGGTGTCGACCCCGTATAGATCTATACATAATTACCTCACTCTCCCTCCAGGAGACTCTGGTTATAATTACACTTAAAGTGTACGCTAGGTAGGTACGGCGAAGGAAAGTCTCACAAGTGCCTTAACAGGTTTAAGTGAAATTTTTTGTCGTAAAAATTCTGGTTTATATACCGTTTTAGTTAAATTATTTATAACGCCTTTTTATAAATAATCATTAATGAATTTATCTAATTGGAATATACATTGTGTAAATAGTATAATCCTTTAAGTATTCAAACTACTAAAATGTGAGCATATATTACGACTGCTTTACTAATAAAAATAGTTTTTAGTAAAACATCAAAGTTTTGTAGTTTGTTTTGTTGGATCAGGTGTCTAAGCCCATAACTATAATTGGTATGTACTTGAATTGATAGCAGCACAGTCCTTTTGGGTTGCCCTCAACCTAGCAACTGGACAAGGAAATTATGAAAGGAGAGATATTAATTTATAAGATTAATAAATTAATATATATATATATAAATGATTTATTAATATGTTAATGGATTAATATATTAATTAGAAATCATTATGTTTAATTAATTGTTAGCCAAAAATTAATCAGAATTGATTTTGGGGTTTAAAGAATTAATTATAAGGTGCAGGGACTAGTTTGCAATTATCTAATAGTTGAGTGGAAGGCTCTAGAACCCCCTTGGAAGAGGGTGGACGAAATCTTTAGGGGAAACCCTAATAATTTCGTCCATAGGGGCTTGGATAAGCCCCTTGGGTTTGCTTAGGCCCTAAGCAAAGGATAACTAGGGTTTCCCTTAAACCCTAGATCCCTCAGCTATATAAGGAGCCTCCTGGTTCATGTTTTTGGTCACTCTTTCTTTTGAAGAAACCCTAAGGCCGAGATTTTGCATACTCCCTCCCCTCTCTCTTCTTCTACTTTCCTTCTTGCTAGTCATTGGGTGTGATTCCATTAGAGGCATTACACTTGTGGTGCTAAAGCTTCCAAGAAGATCAAGATCAAGATCAAGGGAATATCAATTGTTTGCTATAACAATTGAAAGGTATGTAAACCCTAAACCCTAGTTTGTTAATTTCGAAATTAGCCTCTCTCCTCTAGGGTTCTTGTTTTGCAATTCAAAGTTGTATGTTCAATAGTTAAAACATAGATCCAAAGTAGGTTGCATGTGAACTTAGGAATTGTTTTCTAGTTTATTTGTTGTACCTAAAACCCATTAGTGGTATCAGAGCCATTGTTGTTTTAAATTTAATTGCTACAATTGTTGAATTGCAAATTAGGGTTTATAGCTATTAAACCCTAAAGGCCAATTTTTCGATTTCTAGGGTTTTGGATCAAAGGGTTTTTTCGAAAACCCTAGCCTCCAAAGAACCCTAATCGAAATTAGGGTTAGGGTTTTGAAAACCCTAGCCTCCTCCCTTATGAATTTCGAAATATGCTAAGAGGATAACTAGGGTTTCTTGTTTTTGGATAATTGTTACTTAATTAGATTAATTGGATAATTATCCTTACCCTATTTTTCGAAATTAGAGGGATAAGGATTATGATTAAATTAATTGATTAATTTAATTAGATAATCCTTACAAGATTTAATAATTTGAATATTAAATCTAGTTAATTGGTTTATTTAAATTTGAATTTAACAGCTTAAATTTCGAAATTTATATAAACCCTTGAAGTTTTAAAAAGTTTTAAAACACACCTTATATATATATTATAATTAAAGGTTTAATATTATATGTATAAGAATATGGTCAGTCAAATCGCTAGTATGCCTCATTCACGAAGCTAATCTATAAGGGGGTATAAGGAAACTGCCTATAAAATGGTAGTTGAATGGGTGTCCACTCTCACCCACCGCTTCCTTGATTAGTGGAGGGTCGTTAGTAGAACGGATTTGATAGGACAACTACTTCTCATTAAAAGTATAATGATATTAAAAGTACTAGAACATTATTTTCAAAAATCCCAACTCTAGTTACTTTAGGAAAAATGTGAAAAGTATGCTAATCCATGAAATTGCACATTATGCTTTATTGGTCGTTAGTGGAGCGTGTGTGGTTAACCAGCACACTAAAAGGCACTAATAAAGAGTAGTAATGGGTATCTCATAATTGTCATTTTGATGGAGCGTGTGTGGTTTACCAGCACATCAATAGTTAATGATAAAGACAATGAGGTTACCAAGCACATTTGCATGGTTATTCACATCTTGTTTGTGATCCTCGGCATCCCAGTCACAAATAGAAGAGCATAATCTGAGATTAAAACATGCCATTGAATAGTTTCAATGTATCTCAAAAGAATTAGGAATTTCACTTCGTTTGTTTCGTCTAATGGTGGAATTGGTGAATCGTCATTCACCTACCTTTATGAAATTTGCACTTGGATCTCGGCATCCCATTTCTGAGTTGTGAATCTTCATAGTTGGATCCTAACCTTGATATTATATCTTTGGGTTATTTTATTAAGGTATCTTGAAATCTAACTAAAACTTTTTTTTCAGATGTCTACTCCTGGAAACACTTCTGCTTCGTCCTCCTCCAACCAAAACTTCTCTTTGCTCAATATCTGCTCCAAAGTCGTTATGGATGGCTCAAACTATAACGATTGGATGCACAACATCAAGATGGCTCTTCGTTTCGAGAACAAAGAATATGTTCTTGAAAAGGAGCTCAAAGAGCTTGATGAGAATGAAGCTACTCCTGAAGATCTTGCTGCCTACAAGAAACATTACGATGATGCTACCAAAGTGGCATGCATCATGGTGGCAACTATGTCCCCAGAACTGCAGAGGTACTATGAGGACTACTGGCCTTTCGAGATGAACAAGGACCTTATGGAAAAGTACCATAAGCGAGCTCGTCAAGAAAAGTTCGAAGTAGTCAAGTCACTCATGGCTTGCATGATGAAAGATGGGGAGTCGGTTGTGTCACATGTGCAAAGAATGCAACGCTACATAGAGCGTTTGGTCAAGCTCAATATTCACTTTGATGAGGAATTGGCCATTGACATGGTCTTGAACTCACTTCCTGAATGTTATGGTCAGTTTATTCTAACTTACCATTTGAACAATACTGAGCAGACCTTGCCCAATTGCACAACTTGTTGCAGACAGCTGAGGCAGGGATGAAGGGTAAAACTATACCCTCCACACCTACGAGTGCCCTTGTGTTGGCTATTGGACAGGGAAAGGGGAAAAAGAGGAAAGGTCCTCCTAAGCAAAACTGGAAGAGCAAGGCTCAAGCTGGGTCGTCTAGTAACGGCCCAAAGGCTAAGCCCAATGGTTCCACTCCCCATGTTTCTGATCCAAAAGAGGCCGTTTGCTTTTACTGCAATCAAAAGGGGCATTGGAAGAGATCTTGCCCACAATATCTGCAAGATATCAAGGATGGCAAAGTGAAGCCATCTTCGGCGGGTATTTACACTATTTCTGCTAATAACTCATTATCTTCTCGTTCATGGGTCCTTGATACAGGATGTGGTTTTCATATCTGTTCTGATTTGCAGGGTCTAAAGGAAAGTGAGGAGATAGAGCGAGGAAGGATAAAACTGATCATGGGAAACAGAAAGTCTTCACCAGTAACCAAGATCGGAGTTTATCAGATTCTGCTTAGTAATGATGTTAGATTAGATTTAATAAATTGTTCCTATTCGTCTGAGATGACGAGAAACATTATTTCATTTCATGCATTGTTCAGACAAGGTTTTACATATTCTTTTAATGATTTGAATGGTTCAATTTCTGTTTATAAGAATGGTGTTTTTATGTTTGAAGCTTTACCTTGTAATGGTGTGTATGAAACAGTGACTTGTGTTGATAGCCTAGGAAATAGTGTACTTCATATTGACTTGTCTAATAGTGTAGACAAGGCATGCTTGTGGCATTGTCGTCTTGGACACATCAACAAGAAACGCATAGCCCAACTCCAAAAGGATGGAGTGTTGGAATCATTTGACCTAAAGTCAGATGACATGTGTGAATCTTGTCTTTTGGGAAAGATGACAAAATCACCATTCACAGGGTCTTGTGAAAGAGGTGAAGGTCTGTTGGATCTCATACACACGGATGTGTGTGGGCCCTTCAGATCAACTACAAGAGATGCTAATCGATTCTATGTGACTTTCACTGACGATTATAGCAGATATGGATATATCTACTTGATCAAGCATAAGTCAGAAACTTTTGAAAAGTTCAAAGAGTTTAAGCATGAAGTCGAAAAACAATTGGGCAGAAAGATAAAGATACTTAGATCCGATAGAGGTGGGGAGTATCTTAGTATCGAGTTTAACGACTATCTGAAAGAATGTGGGATAGTCTCACAATTGACTCCTCCCAGGACACCACAGTTAAATGGTGTAGCTGAGAGGCGCAATCGAACCTTGTTAGACATGGTTCGTTCTATGATTAGTCGGGCTTCGCTTCCTATTCACTTCTGGGGGTATGCCTCAGAGACAGCCGCCCACATCCTCAATCTTGTCCCTACAAAGAAGGTTGCCAAAACACCTCACGAAATGTGGACAGGGAAAGTTCCCTCGTTAGCACACATTATAGTCTGGGGTTGTGAAGCTTTCGTAAGACGAGAGACTCACGACAAGCTAGCAGATAGAAGTGAGAAATGTGTTTTCATTGGTTACCCAAATCAGTCTTTTGGATATTTGTTCTACAGGCCTAGTGAGAACGTGGTCTTTGTAGCACGAAGAGGAGTCTTTCTTGAAAGAGAGCTCATATTCAAAGAGGACAGTGGGAGCACTATTGACCTTGAAGAAATTCAAGAGTCAGCCAATGAAGGAACCTTAGATGACACTAGCACTCAACCAGAGGAAATAGTTCCTGTTGAACCAATCGATAACTCATTACCTCTTAGAAGATCCACTAGGGTGAGTGTGCCACCTGAGTTGTATGGTTTTCATATTACTTCAGATGGTGACACATTCATAAGTGACAGAACACTGGTAAACTTAGATGAACCAGTCACTTATAAGGAAGCAATGGAAGGCCCAGAGGCTTCCAAGTGGAAAGAGGCAATGGACAGCGAGATTAAGTCCATGTATGACAACCAAGTTTGGAATTTGGTTGATAGTACACCAGGTCGTAAGACAGTTGGGTGCAAATGGATCTTCAAGAAGAAGACAGACATGGATGGAAATGTGCACACATTCAAGGCTCGACTGGTTGCAAAAGGTTTCACTCAAACCCCAGGGGTTGACTATGATGAGACCTTCTCGCCAGTGGCTAAGATTAAATCTATTAGGATATTGCTCGCCATAGCTGCCTTTCATGATTATGAAATCTGGCAGATGGATGTCAAAACTGCTTTCCTTAATGGGAAGTTGGCTGAAGATGTTTACATGAGTCAGCCAGAGGGTTTTGTTGATGCAAAGTTCCCCAATAGAGTGTGCAAGCTTGAGAAATCCATTTATGGATTGAAACAAGCATCTCGCAGTTGGAATCTTTGCTTCCATGAGAAAGTCAAAGAATTTGGTTTCTCTAGAAGTGAAGATGAGTTATGTGTGTATATCAAGGCTAGTGGGAGTATAGTAACTTTTCTGGTGTTGTATGTCGATGACATATTACTCATTGGTAACGACGTTCCAACCTTGAAAGAAGTTAAGTCTTGGCTTGGAAAGTGTTTTGCCATGAAAGACCTTGGAGAAGCTGCCTATATTCTTGGGATTAGAATATTGAGAGATAGAAAGAAGAGACTAATTGGACTTAGTCAGAGCACATACTTGGATAAGGTACTAAAGAGGTTTAGTATGGAAAATTCCAAGAAGGGAGAGCTACCTATCCAGAGCAATACCAAATTGAGTAAGACTCAATGCCCGAGTACAGATGTTGAAATAGATGACATGAGTCGTGTACCTTATGCTTCCGCTGTCGGATCGATCATGTACGCTATGACATGTACTCGCCCTGATGTGGCATTTGCTTTGAGCATGGTCAGTCGCTATCAGGGAAACCCAGGTAGAGCTCATTGGATAGCAGTTAAGAATATACTCAAGTATTTGCGAAGGACAAAGGACTGGGTTCTTGTGCTTGGTGGCAGTGATACTTTGAGAGTAGATGGTTACAGTGATGCCAGCTTTCAGACGGATAGAGATAACTTCCGTTCTCAGTCGGGCTGGGTATTTTTACTGAATGGAGGAGCAGTTACTTGGAAGAGTTCCAAGCAAAATACGGTGGCTGATTCTACTTGTGAATCAGAGTACATTGCAGCAAATGAAGCGTCGAAAGAAGCAGCTTGGTTGAGGAACTTCATCGGGGATCTCGGAGTTGTTCCAACCATCCAGGAGCCTATGGAACTGTTCTGCGATAATGAAGGAGCGGTTGCCTTGACAAAGGAACCGAGAGATCATGGTAAGACCAGACATATCGACAGAAAGTACCATTTCATTAGACATAGAGTTGAAGAAGGCCATCTTATAGTAAAGAGGGTGTCATCTGAAGATAACCCAGCAGATCCCCTCACAAAGGGTCTGAGTAGGGCTAAGCATATTCAGCATGCTCGGAGCATAGGACTGAAAGATGATATTAGTTTTAGTAGTTAGATTAGTTTTTGAAACTTGTAACAAAGTAAATGTAATTGACTTTTGGTGATTAAATAATAAAGTATTATTTATAAGTTTGGCTACTACCTTTTGTCAATTTTTTATTATTGTGTTTCATATTTTGCATGTTTTACTTCCTGAATAATGAGATTATTCAAACTCCACAGTCGCTCGTACTCTTGGAAGTAAGTAGTGAATTAAGACTGCCATGAATTGGATTGCAGATTGTCTAAAGATAGACATGGCAATAGAATTGCTGCAACGTTCATGAGTACTCAGAAATTGAGATTTGAGTATTGGATAAACCCTCGCTCAGAGTATTACTTTATGGAATTCATCACGAGTAATACTGAGACGATAATATCTTATAATCTTGAAACGAAGATATATGAGTTGTAATTTACAAGTCAGTTGTGCATTGGTGATACGAAAATGCATCAGTAACTTGGTGTTATAAAACGTATTGTCATGCATAATTTGATGAGTAAAAGATACAAGCATATGAGTCAACGTTTATTCGTTCCTTTTTCCCTAACAGGAAAAGCGATATCTGTGGGCCCCTCGATGATTTGGTGTTGACTTATGTGCTGGGCCCAGCCAGGACTAAATTGATGTGTTCAATTAGAAGTCCTACATCATCACAAATCAGGAATCGGGAAACATAAATTCTGGACAAAGAGATTGATTACATTCCATGTCCTATGTCTAGGGATATCCAACAGAACGAAGGATTATATGATCACTTATCTTAGGACACGTAACTGACTGGGTCAGAGTTCGGCAGCAGCTTTTGGAAGCTACAATTTGCTGGTCAAATTTAGAAGGCATACTAGCAATTATAGTTACAGACTTATCCAAGTGGGAGACTGTTGGATTAGGTGTCTAAGCCCATAACTATAATTGGTATGTACTTGAATTGATAGCAGCACAGTCCTTTTGGGTTGCCCTCAACCTAGCAACTGGACAAGGAAATTATGAAAGGAGAGATATTAATTTATAAGATTAATAAATTAATATATATATAAATGATTTATTAATATGTTAATGGATTAATATATTAATTAGAAATCATTATGTTTAATTAATTGTTAGCCAAAAATTAATCAGAATTGATTTTGGGGTTTAAAGAATTAATTATAAGGTGCAGGGACTAGTTTGCAATTATCTAATAGTTGAGTGGAAGGCTCTAGAACCCCCTTGGAAGAGGGTGGACGAAATCTTTAGGGGAAACCCTAATAATTTCGTCCATAGGGGCTTGGATAAGGCCCTTGGGTTTGCTTAGGCCCTAAGCAAAGGATAACTAGGGTTTCCCTTAAACCCTAGATCCCTCAGCTATATAAGGAGCCTCCTGGTTCATGTTTTTGGTCACTCTTTCTTTTGAAGAAACCCTAAGGCCGAGATTTTGCATACTCCCTCCCCTCTCTCTTCTTCTACTTTCCTTCTTGCTAGTCATTGGGTGTGATTCCATTAGAGGCATTACACTTGTGGTGCTAAAGCTTCCAAGAAGATCAAGATCAAGATCAAGGGAATATCAATTGTTTGCTATAACAATTGAAAGGTATGTAAACCCTAAACCCTAGTTTGTTAATTTCGAAATTAGCCTCTCTCCTCTAGGGTTCTTGTTTTGCAATTCAAAGTTGTATGTTCAATAGTTAAAACATAGATCCAAAGTAGGTTGCATGTGAACTTAGGAATTGTTTTCTAGTTTATTTGTTGTACCTAAAACCCATCATGTTTAACACACCAAAATATAACTTAAGAGTTTTGTAACACAAAATATATTATCTTGGTGTGACTCTAGCATGTCATGATTTTTACAAAATACTTATAGAAATCTTGAAATTCATTATATTCCATTATTTGTGTAAGTATAAACGTTAAAATTTCATATGACCAAAAGTTAACCACTTTTTGAGTGTAACCCACATTTTTACCATTTTGAGTGAACAAACATACCACAAAACTTTTATAGCACAAAATCTTATTAACATATACTTTGTGAGTTTTAACATATATTAAAAACCTCTTTAATGGTGAACTTGTTTCATCTTCAACACATAACCAAAATACATGAACTTTCCAAGGATAGATTAACTCTAGCCTCATGAGACTTGTAAATCTCGATTTTTATGGAGTATTAGCATGAAGCATTCAACATTTTAAACACAAGTAGTTACTTAAACACACAAGGGCATGCAAACATCCAAAGATTTAAAGAAAACGTGACTTGTATTACCCCCCCCCCCCCAAAGGATGAGAAACATGAAAATAGTGGGGTATGAAGCTCACCTTGGAAATTTTCGAGATGTAGAGGAATAAGAGGAAGGAAATTCGATCATAGCTTGTGTTCTTGGTGAGATTCTCGAAATGGTGGTGCTCTAAGGGTCATATACACGAAAATGAGAGTGTAAGTGGAATGATCTTGGCATAAACATGAAGCAAAACACTTGACTTTAACATAGATCTTACCAAGAAGCCTAGGATCGATCTTTGAAGATGATGAACTCGAGATTTTTGGAGAGAAGGAGAAGGATGTTCTTGAGATTTAGAGAGGAAAATGTTTGAAGTGTTTTGGAGAGGGGTGGTTGGTTTGCGGCCGAAAATAGAGAATGAGGGGGGAAGTAGAGTCTGACTTCTTCTAAAGGTGATGTGATTTGCTTTGATGTATGGGGTTTAAAGACTTGGAGATATGCTAAACAAAGATGAGGTGTCATGGCTTATTATCCAATCTTATTTCCTTTTTTTATTATTATCCCAACCGACCCAAGAGGGTTTTCGACCCAAAAAGATGGCCCAAGAAGAATGGTTCCGATTTTTGGCTTGGCCCAAAAGAGTTTTCGGTCCAATAGGAGGGCCCAATAGAGGTTTGCGTCCTAACAAGGACCATTGAAGTGTTCTGGGCCCAATAGGAGGCCCATTAGTGGTTTTCGGCCCACTAATGCTCAATAAAAGGTTTTCTACCCAATATATGGCCCAATAGAGGTTTTCGGCCCATTAAGACCCAAATATGGGTTTTCGGCCCAAGAAGACCAATTGGAGAAGTTATCGGCCCAATAGGGCCCAATAAAGAAGTCTTGGTCCAATAAGGGATTTGGGCCGAGAATTCTTGGGCTTAAGCCCAAAATTGATTGGACTTGGCTTATTGGATCGAGTTTTGGACTTATATGAGGTTGTTTCGTCTTGAATCACAATGTATGAACGTAGGAACTTAAATAGCATTGTAGTTTGAATTTCACTAAATATAATGTTGACACATTAAAACACAAGTACATAAACAACCATCATATCATATGATTATATCAGTTACGTGACCCAAATGTTACTTACTATCAAAATACATTACAAGCTTTGCATGTTATTAAATAAAGTAGTTCTCGTAATGATATTTTGTGTCTGGTCTTCAAAAGTAGCTCCGCTGATCCGAGCTTAATAGTTTCCTGAGATTACATGTCGTTTTAAAAGTCAACATAAAGTTTGTGAGTTCATAAGAGTTCAGTTGTAGAATAGTTTGATATTTTCCGTATATGAAAATCGTATCTTCGTCTTGTAAAATGTTTTGTATTTGTACGCCTTCAGCGTAAAAGAAGAATGTATGTGTGTACTATGTATCCAAAAGCATTTATAAAATAAAAGTTCCAATAACTTCTAAACTTATAAAAATTTGACTTGTTATGTGATTTTGATTATCCAAAAACCGAGTGTATAAGTAAATAACCATACTTATAAATGTAATATATAAGTAAATAACCATACATATAAATGTTGTGTATAAGTAAATAACCATAGTTATAAATGTAGTGTATAAGTAAATAACTATACTTATAAATGTAGTGTATAAGTAAATAACCTTACTTATAAATGTAGTGTATAAGTAAATAACAATACTTATCAATATTGTGCATAAGTAAATAACCATACTTATAATTGTAGTGTGTAAGTAAATAACCTTACTTATAAATGTAGTGTATAATTAATTAACCTTACTTATAAATTTTGTGCATAAGTAAATAACCATACATAAAAATGTAGTGTCTGTTCCCATAAAATCCAATATTTCCTTTAAAATTAGTTGTAGTCTTAAAAACCCTAAGACCAAAAATGTATAAGTATTTCTATACTTAAAGTAGTATTACGTAGTTTTATTATTATATAAAACCATTTGAACGCATGTTACCCTGTAAACTAAATGTATCGTTGATTTCCCATGTGAGTTATTACTACCATGCTAAAACCAAAGTTGGCATGCTGCGGCTTTCTTCAGGGGTCATAATATTCATTTGTCACCCAAGACCTGCCGGTCTAGCTGTAGCTAGCAGCTTAGGTGCGGGATTGTCAGTCATGTATAGATCTATACACAAGTATCACGCTCTCTTACCAAGATTTTGGTTATAATTCAGGACTTTAGTGTGTACTCTGGTAGGTACGGTGAAGACTTTGTGTCACATAATTGTTTCAACAAGTTTACGTTTTGGTGTAATGAAAATCCTTGTATGTGTAAACATCACTTTTCCATAGTATTAATATAGTGTATAATTAGTATTACCTAATGGATAATGGTATTATCAAAGGGGTAATGGTTTTATCCAATGTGTAAACACAAAGTTTTAATCTTTCACAACTAGACTTTTGGTAAAAATGTTAGTTTGTGTTTATCCAATGTGTAATAATATTATCCAATGGATAAAGATATTATCCACCATACAATAGATCCAATATTAGAAGCTTGTGCATATGAAAGAATGAGACGTGTGTGTTTTCTTTGAAAACATGATTATATGTATATATTTCATAAATAGAACATAAACATGCATGTAAGAGTATTACCCAAAGATTAAATGTTTTACCCATCATATATTAGATCTTGGACCTTTGTGTAAAGTCATTGTCCAAAATGTATTTTGTTTGTATGGCATGTAACCTCCCCCGAAAGAGTAAAACGAGTGAAAACTAGTAGAAAAGGGGGTATGAACTCACCTTTTGTGCTTTCCCTAAAAGATGACAAGAAATGGTGAGAAAGATGAAGTAGGAATCAAGCTTTGGAAGACAACACTTCCTTGAACTTCAAGATTCTTGCCTAGGGTTTTTGATTCAAGATTATGAGTAAAATAACCAAAAGATGATGATGGATAGTGGAAATCTCGAAAATATGGAAGAAAGACTCACCAAAAGGGTTGAAAAAACATTTGGAAACAACTTGGAACTCTTGGAACACTTAGAGAGAGTTTGTGAAAGTTTGAAGATGGAGAGGGGGTGTGAGAAGGTGCTATCGGCCAGTTTTTAAAGAAGAAGGGGAGTAAGAACTTGGCTTGTATGGGGAATGAGCAAAGTATGGCCTCTTGACTTAAATAATCAAGGTGAGGTCCTTGATTATTTTAATGTGGTAAGGTCTTTAGATTATAAAAGTCAATGTAAGGTTTTTTCTTTTTTATAATGTAAAGAGATCATGATTATGTTGGATGGAGAGGGAGATGTTGGGAGAAAGGTGACACACTTTGTCTCTTATGGTTTTTATAAAAAAAATCTAGCCACTTTTATAAAAGTCTTGCATTTTTGTAAAAGTGTGGTGAGATTTGAGATATTGGTGAGATTTAATAATTAATAAAAATATTGTTATTTAATAGTTTTAACAATAATATTAACACCTTATAATTAAATTGTTTTTCTGAAATTCGTTGTATAAAATGTGAGCGTTAAACGTGATAACATTTTGTTTTCCTGATGTATGACCTTTTTCCGAAATAACCACCGGAGTATTAACAAAATACTAGGTCATATGATGTTTAAAACATGTTTATGGCTTTGTGAACACGTAAACCTTGTGTCATGAATATTACCCTATACCCGACAATATTTGTGTGTTTTATCGAATTGCTACTTTACCGTAGTTTATTGTTCGCAATTAAAGCGTTTATTCGATAATATATTCAAAATAGCGTGTGTAGCATTATAATATTCGATAATACATTAGAGATGTTACGAAAATCACATTTCGCCTTTTTGACCTAATATGCGCACAATTGACTTTTGTTGACCCTTTTTGACTTTTGTTGACCAAGTTTGACGGATGTCACAATTTAGCTAAGGTTTTATAAAGCCATTAAGAAATTTAGGAGTTGTGGACAATCGGACATATCAGGAATAAGTTGAAATATTGTATTGAGAGTTGTGAAACTCAAATAGAACATTCAGTGATTTAGACAATTAAAAATTTAGACAAAAAAAACATATATCTTATTTATTTAATAAAATTTTATTTATCTTTTGATTTTTAATTATCAATATTATTTTTCTTTCTTACCCGTGGTTTCCACTGCACAGTACATTTTGCATTGAATCCTTTTTTATCTATATTCAAGAAATAACAATGTAAAAAAATTGATTGTGTATTACAGCAATGTATTGTGAAACCCAACTATAGCATCACACTTGTGTCTCTACAAATGTCTTATGATGCTCAATGCCTTTGGGGCTGTTATGGTGATTGCTTCGTAATTCCCAGTCAGTTTCATTATTAAAGTGTTGGTTGGTGTTATGCATTTAAGAGTTGGTTGATAAAGTTTTGTTGCATCTTTTTAGGTTCTCAATTTATTTAGTTATCACTTCCTTAAGACTCAAATTGAATCATAATTTTTCTTATTATTATTTTCCTCATTAAGACATTATATAATTGGCTGGATATGACAACGTATTTTTGTTGATTTATTTATTATAGCATCACACTTTTATTTCTTCCTGTTGTAACATTGTATTTTGAAAAATTACCAAAGTATAGCATGTCATCCAAACAGATTTGAATATTGTTTTTTTTTATTGCAAACCACTTATTATGTATTAGTTTTGGTATTTTAATTTTTCAAGTCGTGTATCACACGAGTTTTAACCTAGTTTTTAATAAACTCTAGTGACGTCAGAAGTACACAGTTATATCTGTGAAGATTGGATTGTATTCAACTAACATACATTGAGTTCACTCTCGGTTAGCTGGCTCTTAAAAACACTCACTTGCTTAAGTGTCTATATATATATATATATATATATATATATATATATATATATATATATATATATATATATATATATATATATATATATATATATATATATATATATATATATATATATATACGCACACACACATTGAGTTCACTCTCGGTTAGCTGGCTCTTAAAAACACTCCTCTACTTTTATATATATATATATATATATATATATATATATATATATATATATATATATATATATATATATTGTAGCGAAGGCAAAATTTGTCACCAGTCGTTAACCGCTAAAAGTGACAAACGTCAAGTGTTTAGTATATATCAATCTATGATAAAAATACATGATTTCGTATAAATTAGCTAACAAAATTTAGTAAAATGGATCGAAATCTATAAAATATTTGCGTTAAAAGTTATGTTATTTTGATGAAATTATAACATATTCCGAAATTATGCGTCTTCCTGATCCTGGAAATATAAATTTCCTACAAATCTGACTCCGTATAAATTAGATATGAATTTTATAAGATATAGAAATCAATTGCGGAGAAAGAATGTGCAAAACTTGAAAACTACGAAGAGAATGATTGACCTTTAGCTAAAGTCACCTAAAGGAGAATTGTAGCACTCCTCGAAATAAGATTTTTGATAAAAAATGCAAAAACCGGAGTCCGTACGAGAGATATCATTTTCGCAAAATCAATTAATCATATAATAATAAGGGCTAAAAATAAAGTGATAATTAGTCAATTAAATCTAAAATAAAGTTTTAGTACTCCTCGGTAGCTATGTGTGGATATAAAGAACGTCAAAAACAATGCTCGTATGAGGAAGTTATGCAATTTACAAAAATCAGCATTTATGTGGATGCAACATCGTGTGGCGCGCGGTACACACATGCTTGTAGAAGGGGGCATTGCGGACCACATGCATGCGGACACGAGTCACACAACGGGAGGAGGCCATGTCGATAGGGCGCGACGGGCCCCCCACTATTATGCACTATAAAGATCATCTCATTGACCCTTCTTTCCTAATTCTACCAACTTTCTCCGCCGGTTTTCTTTCCCTCTTGAATACCATTTGAAATCAACTTTTTATTATTTTTTCTTTTCCTCAATTTCAAATTATTCCCATTCCCAGACACTCCCGATGCATCGTCCTAAGATTTCGTAAAACACGCTTCAAATGTGAGTTTCACGGCCCCTTTTTTCACTTTTTATTAAATTTAGAGGGGAATACATGAATAATTATTTCTAATAATATTTATATCATTATTAACATCACGCTATAAATTGATATTCTATACAATATATTCTATTGCTACTCTGCTCAAATAAAATAATGGATATTACACCTTATTTTTTCTCTACTAAAACCTTTAGGATATAATATTAGGCTTGGTAGATATTCTGCCTAATTTTTATAGATAATATTATACATAGTCGTTATGTTAGCCAAATATCTAGGGTAACCTATTACCTAGCCATTATCCTAGCCTAATCTCTCAGATTGCATTATACGTAGTCGTTACTCTGTCAAATTCTCATAGATACTATTTACACTACACTGTCAGTATGCTCGACTTAAACAAATAATAGTAATATATTATACCCTCACTATATTCGATCTAAACGTAAATAGTAGTATATTATGTCATCATTACGTTCGACTTAAACATATAATATTAGTATACTATACTGTCACACCCCCAAACCAGAACGGCGGAAACGTTCAGGGGCGGAGGACTTTAGGTAAGTATCACAACACATGCAATATAGTAATCAAAGTACAAACAACCATTGCATTAATAAGTATAAGTTTTACATAAGTGTCTAAACATTACATATTCAAACACTAAAGTAGGTACAGTAGAAGACCAAAGTCGTGGTAAGGTACTAGGTGGTCTTCTTAAAAGCTTCGGGAGTGTACCTGTCTACTGGATTCCTGAGAACACAAGTTATTTGGAAAGAGTAGATCAGCATTTAAGCTGGTGAGTTCATAAGTATTTTAGTTTTGTTAAGTATACCCTAAGTTCTTTGGATAAGTTCACTGGTTTCTATAGGAAATCCTATATTTCCTGAGGTGATTAACTGATAACCTCAATAGTTTCCCTCTGTAATTACTTAGTTTATACTGATTATAAATAACCCAATATCAAATGGACAGTTAAATGGGTGTATCTGCCCTAAGCCCACAACCAAACTAGGAACGGGAAGTAAGGCGGAAGTCACACATTTCACTGTCAATCGGATATTACTTATGTATAACTATGATGTAATAACTAAGGAATTATAGAATTATCCACTAAAGGTCTTTTATGCTATACTAGTTTACAAAGATTGAATGACTAAGCTTCATTTGATAAGTGGTTTAATCCCATAAACCGTTTCCTTTGTATAAGTGGTTTAATCCCATAAACCATTTCATTTGTAAAAGTGGTTTAATCCCATAAACCGTTTCATTTGTAAAAGTGTTCTTAGTTATATCTGTTCTATAGTAAAAACCTTAGTATTAATCCTGGAAAATATTGTATTATCCATAATACTGCCTTGTGGTTTTAAATGTTCAAAACCAGAAGTACAATACTTGATTTCATGTTACGTAGCTTTTACTGTAAGTAAAAACTACAGAAGGTATATTTGGTCGGGATGTAATTATCTTTTCTTACTGTTTTAAGAAAAGTATATTACTTGGTAATTCACTCGTTGTTTTATCCATGTGAGTTCTATTAACCATACTAATATGACTGATATGCCTGCGGCGACGTTCTTCAGGCGTCGGAATGGTAGGATATTTGACACCCTAGGCCTGCCGGCCAAACTGTAGCGAGCAGTAGAGGTGCGGGATTGTCAGTCCCATATAGATCTATATACAAATTCACGCTCTCTTTACAAGAGATTCTGGGTAATAGGTCAGGACTTAGAAGTCGTACTTAGATAAGTACACCGTGAAGGGTCTCACAAATTTATTGTTTCAACGAGATTTACGATGTATTATTATTACCCTGTGATTGCTAACTCTGGTACTTTGTATCGTACCCTTGGTTAATGCCAACCCGGTATGATGTATTATTATCTAGTGTTTGCTAACTCGGGTACTCAGTATAGTGCCTTTGCTAATGCAAACCCGGTATAATGTATTATTACCTCGTGTTTGCTAACACTGGTACTCTGTATAGTACCTTTGCTAATGCAAACCCGGTAGGATGGATTATTACCTCGTGTTTGCTAACTCGGTTACTCTGTATAGTACCTTTGCTAATGCAAACCCGGTATGATGTATTATTACCTCGTGTTTGCTAACTCGGCCACTCTTTATAGTACCTTTGCTAGTGCAAACCCGGTATGATGTATTATTACCTCGTGTTTGCTAACTCTGGTACTCTGTATAGTACCTTTGCTAATGCAAACCCGGTATGATGTATCTTTACTTCTTTAATATGTTGTTCGTATATTAAAGGTATTATACATATCTTGGTATAGTTGAATGAATTTTGGTAATTTCCTTGGAAAGTATACAGTCGTGAATCATACTTGTATATTTAGTTTTGAATCATAAATTATACCTATTATAATTTATATGTTCTATCTGATTAGCATGAATTCTCATGGATGATCACCTTTGCTCAGCCTGATACAAATGTAATGATACTAAAAGGAGTAACCTTTTATACTCATATATGTATAATATATATATAATTAAGAAGGAAACGACCTTCGGACAAATAATACAACCTTAATTCCACATCCAAACAAGGAAAAGGAAATAAGATAATTCATTAGTCCTAAGCCCTTCAAATCTTATTTATATATTTATACATATATAAACATGATTTTGACATTTTACTTTGAAATAGCTTACAAAACATTTTTCAAAGAATTTAACGGAGTTTTCATGACTTTAAAGATTTAACATGGCTTTAAGTCATTTTGGAAGTATTTGATAATTCTTAAAAGCATACGGAAACTTTTTGTGTGATTATTAACATATACAGTTATTAACACAATTTAATATTGTGTTAAACTTGTATTCCTCCTAAAAAGCATATAAAACCATTTAAAAAAGTATATTATAGGGGTATGAACTCACTTTGATAAGCAGTGATTCGGGCAGCGTTTCGTTTCCCGAAAAGGAGTTTATTTGACGAGAAACAGGCTCAAATCGGGCAGAGTTTCGACTGGAGATAGGATAACTTCTCGAGAATTCTGGGGCTCCGGGGCTTGCTTCGGGCTTTAGACACGATATCGGGGCCTTGGGGGTTGTTTGTGAAGTTATGGAAGTGAAAGGGGTGAAAAAGGACCAAAAATGGGGTGAAAAAGGGTTAAGAACCGGAGGGTCTCGCACCTCCTATTATAGTCCGGAGTCTCAGACAGGTGGCGACGGGGGAGGAGTCATCTGCGAGGTGGCAGCGAGGGAGGGAAGCCACGTGTTCGGATTGCAGGGAGCCAGGAGTCCGATGAGAAGAGTCACCAGCCACACGTCGGACATGCGAAGGGGGGCTAGCGCGTGTAGGCGTCTTACGATCCGTCTTAGACGGCGCCTAGGACGCGAGGCGCGTCGGATGCCCACTGGACCTCGGATTCGGACCAATCAGCGGGTGACACACGAGACTTCGGTCCAATCAGCTGCGAACACGTGTCCCATACGTGGAAGCCTCGCATGCGAGGATGACGTGTCCGAGGAGTGACTCATGGGATTTTTCCCGGTTTTCAAGATTTTCTTGATTTTTGTGCCAAAAACTTGCGAAAATCATAACTTTCGCATACGAGCTCCGTTTTCGGCGTTCGTTATATTCAGGCGTAGGTAAAATCACACTCTACGACTTTCATTTAGACTTCGTCATCTGATTTTGAATTTATTTTTAATATTATTATTCTTAACAGACCGGGACAGGAAATCCGTTAAAAATTCATAACTTCTTCATCCGACGACCGTTTTCGTCTGTCTTTTTACCGTTGTGCTACTTTTGATGAGACCTTCGATTCTCGTCTAAGTTTCATTAGCTAAGCATCGATCGATTTATATTTCGAATTTTTAGCTGTGTACTGCTAAACTGAAACTTCGAAAAATCATAACTTCTTCATACGAAGTCAGATTTTTACGTTCATTTTATGAACGTTCTCGGTTTAACATATTCTACAACTTTCATTTAGATTTTTAAGGCTAAAAAGCCTTTTATCGAAAATTCTCATTTTACACTGAACAGTGTTTTGTCGGTTTTGTCGCGGATTTTCGATTGGTCATAACCTCTTCGTTATAACTCGGATTTCAGTGTTCTTTACGTTTTTTGGAAACCTTGGTACAAACTCTACCACTTGGTTCATCCCAATTACGATTATTGATCAATTTATTTTTGACCAAAATTTGGCTGGTGTCACATTATCCCCCCGTTAGAGGGAATTTCGTCACGAAATTAAGTCTAGAGTGATACTCATGGACTAGGTCTAATCTTTCCTTCCCAAGTGAATTCAGGTCCCCGGTTTGTAATCCAGCGAACCTTCACTAACGGGATAAGAGTTTTCTTGGTTCTTTAGATTTCCCTATCCATGGTTTTTATTGGTTCTTCTACAGAGTGTAGACTTTTATTTAACTTGATTTCATCGAGTGAAATAACAAGTGTTTCATCGGATAGACACCTCTTTAGATTTGATATGTGAAAGATGGGATGAATGTTATTAAGTTTTTGGTGGTAGTTTAAGTTTAAAAGTACAAGATCAATTCTGGTAAGAATCTCAAATGGTCCTATGTACCTTGAGTTTTGTGTTTCACGCTTTCTCAAGCGTATCTTGTCCTTCCAGGGTGAGACCTTCATATGACAAGGTCATCAATCCTGGAATTCCAAGGGTTTTCTTTTATCGAAGTCGTAGCTTCTCTGATTAACTCTGGAAGCTTTATGGCGCTTCCTGATTCGTATTTTGTTTTTGGTAGTTTCTCGGATGAATTCCAGATCAGCGAGGGTGTTGTGTGGAAATTGGATCTCTAGCTAGTTGCGTATTACCTAATTTAGTCCAGTGCAGATAGGATCTGCACTTATGACCACATAAGGTTTCGAATGTAGCAACTTGAATGCTAGCGTGATAAAGGTCTCGACTAATTGGTAAATGGGTATCCCATTCTTTACCATAGTCGATCACATAGGATCATGACTACTCTAGTTCCTAGAGATTTTTGAGTGAGTGCCTGAACTGGGAGATGATTTTATTATCTCAGCGGAGATAACAGATATTGGAATATCGTGCACTCACACGTTCTAGTATTCTTCTCTACTTGCCACATCTTCAAGTTTCAAGACTTCTTGTTGAGCCTCCTTACTTTGTGTGGAGAGATTTGAATGGGTTATCATAGTCAATGATTGGCTCTACGACCTGGATACTCTTTCCGACTTAGGGTGTTAGCTACTATATTGGCTTTGTCGAGATGATAACGAATTTTAAATTCGTAGTCATTTAGTAGCTCGACCCATTGTCGTGGTCTTATGTTGAATTCCACCTGGTAGAATACATGATGCTGGTTTTTGCTCCGAATTTCATGATCAGACTCATAATTGGCTCATCCACCATTACCTCGTGTATACAAGTCGTATATAATTTAGATGTCACAAAACGTTCGGATGGGAGACTCTGCCCCAGGTCCACAACCAAACAAGGAACAGGAGATAGGGCGGAATCACACATCCTTAATCTTGTTAAGTCTAACTTATATATCACTCTCGTGTATACACTTAGCAGCGATAGATTGACTTAATGAGTTCTTAGTCTCTATTCTTGAACTTGACCTGCGGTACAATGATTTTCCTACGAGATTTATTGAGGTACTTCGGTAGTTACTGACTTCTAAGACTACTTCGGTGCTTTTCGTTTGAAGTTTCCTGTCTACTGAGTAAGCTAGAATGGTGTGGTACTCTTTGCATGGGTACTTCTGAAGTTTTGAAATGAGAGACAACCTAAGGGTTTTACGTTAATGATTGGAAGAATTTCATCTTACAGCTGATTAAGGAAAAAGTTCTCTTATATAGCATAAGAATTTTCACATGGTAAGGGCCAGGCCAAACCATGTCGAATGAGGATGTCGGAATTTTCTCGATGAAATAGATATTAAGTCGTTCTGTGACGAATGATTACTAGGATGATATCATATGTACCTAAGTTTTCAGCGCTTCTGGTTTTATTCTGTTATTATCACTACGAACCCCTTTTTGATTCGAAATTGGCGGGCACTACCAATACGAGGGTTCTGATAATTTGAAATTATGGACATTCATGAAACGATCCTTACTAAGTCTCTTTATAATCGCTTGGTGTATACAAGTCATGTATAATTAAGATTGGTAAGACCTCTGACTGAGCAACCCTGCCCTAAATCCACAACCAAACAAGGAACAGGAAATGAGGCGGGATTACTCACTCTAAGTCTACAAATCTTAATGATAAATGACCCTTATGTATACACTAAGTCATCATAGCTTACCTATTAGGGTTTCAAATTTTATATAATTGTTGTGATTTAATTTGAATGAGAGAGTAATCATAATTATAGATAATTATCGGGGTTTGGAAGCGTACCAAAATATAGCATGTTTATTTGATGCTTTCCCATGTGTTGGGGTCAAACTCCCCCTGCTCCCCCGTCGTTCTTCTCTGTTGGACAGTCCCTCTTGTAATGTCCTATTTCACCACAAAGGTGACATATGGGAATGGTTCCAACATCGATAGTTGAAAGATATGAACTCAACCGGAGTTCTACAGATGCGGGCGGTATGCCCCTTTATGTTGCATCTATTGCAATGCAACTCTCGGCAAACTCCATGATGATGGTAGTTGCACTTACTGCAGTGTGGAAGGTTTCCTAAGTACGGGTTGGTTGGTGCTAGAATAACAGGGCTGATGGGGGTATTGACTGCCCGAGTTCGTTGCCCTCTGTTAGGTTCTGGAGTTGAACAACTCCCTTTCTTGTTCTCGAACTTTCGTTTAAGGATATTAGGCTTAAGGTTCAAGGTGTCCTTCCAAGTAGGTGCTCGTTGCTGTACTTGGCCATCACCACGATCGGGGTTACCGATAGCATTACTACTAACATTTGCATTGTTAGCATTGAGGTGTGCCATGACAGCTGCTACAGCTGCTGTGACCGCAGCTTGAAACGTAGCCGCATCTATCTAAAGGATTGGTGTTTCGCTGGTGGGTTGGTTGCATTCCTTCGGAGGCATGATTCTATTTCCTGATAAGAAAATGAGCTCGTGAGCAACAATAGTTGTCTCTAGATGTATTATATCCATTTGTATCTATGTATAAATCTTTCGTTTTGTGATATTGTTCTCAATGATTCGACCTGCATCCCTATGATGAAGTCCTGGTAAGGAACAGGAATAAGTTTCTAGAATGGTTATGAACCGAGTATCCTCCGAACTAAGTTACCTTTGTTTGGTGGATATCGTTTCCCAATTTTCGAAAATATTCGAAAATAATTCATAACAGTGTCTACATAAAATAGACTTATGAATTTGGGAAGTAATCACTATCAATTAAGATTTCGTGATCTGATTTATTGTTATTAGCCGTGACAGGAAAAGAGGATAAGCTCAAAACCTAATGTGAGTAATGAAATCACTAACTCACTAGGTTGAATCGATTTACTAGTTATTACTTAGATGAAAAGGTGCTCAAACACTTCACATGAATCACACGTGGTTTTCTTTTGTTCTTTGTTCTATTCTGAGTGGTAATGATTTGTTTCCTCCTGGTATCTATAGGGTGTCCTTCTCCTCTGTAGGTATATTGAATTCCCGGGCTGTCTTACTTCCGATTCTGACACTGATCCCCATTAATTCGTAATGAAGATTTTGAATCTCGGAAGTTCATGCGAATCTCTCATTGGTGTCCTTAATAGGGTAAGGGCACTAAATGATTTCTATAGTTTATTTACTTCTCATATGTTTCTTTCTTGGAATTCTCTTAATGAAATTCTGTTGGATCCTCCTTGACTCTTCTATTGATTGCTGGAGTAACTATGTTTATCTAAAGGGTTTACACGAGAATGGGAATGTCTAAAGAACCTAAGAGAAAATTTAAATTTTTACGAAGGTGATTCTTTCTGGTCCTTCTATAATCACATGGTGTGTACCGATTATATATAATCCAGATCAAATAGACCTTTGAATAAGTAATCTTACTCTAAAACCACATCCAAACAAGGAAAAGGAAGTAGAGTGAAAATCACATATTCTAAGTCTATAAAATATCGGCTATATATAACCTTAACGTATCCACTTAGTAATTATAGACTTATCAGAAAAGATCTTTTTAACATTTCTCCAAAGGTATATAAAATACCTCCATGTTATTTTAGTTATGAGTTTGATTCTTGGACTTCTTGATATAAGAATTTGACAAGTTTTCAGTTTTCTTGTTTTAGCATCCTAAAATACTCCCATAGTATTTTAATCCTTATGTTTGGTTCTAGAATTCTTCTGGTGCTTAGGTCAGTTTTAGACCAGTTGCAACACTACAATCACTCCCCAAACACATGTTGGTCATATCTCAGATGAATATAGTTGATCAGGCTATATTGATCCCAGATATGATTACGTCACTATCTAGGTTTAACTGCAATGTCCAACATCCAAATACTTTTGTTTTGTTCTTCTTGTGATACTCATTCTGGTATATATACTTTGCATGTACTTATACTTTTATAAAATATTGTTATATTTTTAAGGTATTACTCTTGGTCAGAGTATTTTTATCCCAATTGGTTTATAGTTGTATATCTTTTATGACTGATATACTGAGTTCACTATAAACACTGCTCTGATACCAATCTGTCACACCCCCAAACCAGAACGGCGGAAACGTTCGGGGGTGGAGGACTTTAGGTAAGTATCACAACACATGCACTATAGTAATCAAAGTACAAACAACCATTGCATTAATAAGTATAAGTTTTACATAAGTGTCTAAACATTACATATTCAGACACTAAAGTAGCTACAGTAGAAGACCAGAGTCGCGGTAAGGTACTAGGTGGTCTTCTCAAAAGCTTCGGGAGTGTACCTGTCTACTTGATTCCTGAGAATACAAGTTATTTGGAAAGAGTAGATCAGCATTTAAGCTGGTGAGTTCATAAGTATTTTAGTTTTGTTAAGTATACCCTAAGTTCTTTGGATAAGTTCACTGGTTTCTCCAGGAAATCCTATATTTCCTGAGGTGATTAACTTATAACCTCAATAGTTTCCCTCAGTAATTACTTAGTTTATACTGATTATAAATAACCTAATATCGAATGGACAGTTAAATGGGTGTATCCGCCCTAAGCCCACAACCAAACAAGGAACAAGAAGTAAGGCGGAAGGCACACATTTCACTGTCAATCGGATATTACTTATGTACAACTATGATGTAATAACTAAGGAATTATAGAATTAACCACTAAAGGTCTTTATTGTTATACTAGTTTACAAAGATTGAATGACTAAGCTTCATTTGATAAGTGGTTTAATCCCATTAACCGTTTCCTTTGTATAAGTGGTTTAATCCCATAAATCGTTTCATTTGTGAAAGTGGTTTAATCCCATAAACCGTTTCGTTTGTAAAAGTGTTCTTAGTTATATCTGTTCTATAGTAAAAACCTTAGTATTAATCCTAGAAAATATTGTATTATCCATAATACTGCCTTGTGGTTTTAAATGTTCAAAACCAGAAGTATAATACTTGATTTCATGATACGTAGCTTTTACTGTAAGTAAAAACTACAGAAGACATATTTGGTCGGGATGTAATTATCTTTTCTTACTGTTTTAAGAAAAGTATATTACTTGGTAATTCACTCGTTGTTTTATCCATGTGAGTTCTATTAACCATACTAATATGACTGATATGCCTGCGGCGACGTTCTTCAGGCGTCGGAATGGTAGGATATTTGACACCCTAGGCCTGCCGGCCAAACTATAGCGAACAGTAGAGGTGCGGGATTGTCAGTCCCATATAGATCTGTACACAAATTCACGCTTTCTTTACAAGAGATTCTGGCTAATAAGTCAGGACTTAGAAGTCGTACTTAGATAAGTACACCGTGAAGGGTCTCACAAATTTATTGTTTCAACGAGATTTACGATGTATTATTATTACCCTGTGATTGCTAACTCTGGTACTTTGTATCGTACCCTTGGTTAATGCAAACCCGGTATGATGTATTATTACCTCGTGTTTGCTAACTCTGGTACTCTGTATAGTACCTTTGCTAATGCAACCCCGATAGGATGTATTATTACCTCGTGTTTGCTAACTCTGGTACTCTGTATAGTACCTTTGCTAATGCAAACCCGGTATGATGTATTATTACCTCCTGTTTGCTACCTCGGGTACTCTGTATAGTACCTTTGCTAATGCAAACCCGCTTTGATGTATTATTACATCGTGTTTGCTAACTCTGGTACTCTGTATAGTACCTTTGCTAATGCAAACCCGGTATGATGTATCTTTACATCTTTAATATGTCGTTCGTATATTAAAGGTATTATACATATCTTCGTATAGTTGAATGAATTTTGGTAATTTCCTTGGAAAGTATACAGTCTTGAATCATACTTGTATATTTAGTTTTGAATCATAAATTATACCTATTATAATTTATATGTTCTATCTGATTAGCATGAATTCTCATGGATGATCACCTTTGTTCAGCCTGATACAAATGTAATGATACTGAAAGGAGTAACCTTTTATACTCATATATGTATAATATATATATAATTAAGAAAGAAACGACCTTCGGACAAATAATACAACCTTAATTCCACATCCAAACAAGGAAAAGGAAATAAGATAATTCATTAGTCCTAAGCCCTTCAAATCTTATTTATATATTTATACATATATAAACATGATTTTGGCATTTGTACTTTGAAATAGCTTATAAAACATTTTTCAAAGAATTTAACGGAGTTTTCATGACTTTAAAGATTTAACATGGCTTTAAGTCATTTTGGAAGTGTTTGGTAATTCTTAAGAGCATAAGAAAACTTTTTGTGTGATTATTATCACATACAGTTATTAACACAATTTAATATTGTGTTAAACTTGTATTCCCCCCTAAAAAGCATATAAAACCGTTTAAAAAGTATATTATAGGGGTCTGAACTCACTTTGATAAGCGGTGATTCGGGCAGCGTTTCGTTTCCCGGAAAGGAGTTTATTTGACAAGAAACCGGCTCAAATCGGGCAGAGTTTCGACTGGAGAGAGGATAACTTCTCGAGAATTCCGGGGCTCCGGGGCTTGCTTCGGGCTTTAGACACGATATCGGGGCCTTGGGGGTTGTTTATGAAGTTATGGAAGTGAAAGGGGTGAAAAAGGACCAAAAATAGGGTGAAAAAGGGTTAAGAACCGGAGGGTCTCGCACCTCCTATTTATAGTCTGAAGTCTCGGACAGGTGGCGAGGGGGGAGAAGTCATCCGCGAGGTGGCAGAGAGTGAGGGAAGCCACGTGTTCGGATCGCAGGGAGCCACGAGTCCGAAGAGAAGAGTCACCAGCCACACATCGTACATGCGAAGGGGCACTAGAGACGCGTGTCTAGGCGTCTTACGATCCGTCTTAGACGACGCCTAGGACGCGAGGCGCGTCGGATGCCCACTGGACCTAGGATTCTGACCAATCAGCGGGTGACACACGAGACTTTGGTCCAATCAGCTGCGAACACGTGTCCCATACGTGGAAGCCTCGCATGCGAGGATGACGTGTCCGAGGAGTGACTCATGCGATTTTTCCCGGTTTTCAAGATTTTTTTGATTTTTGTGCCAAAAACTTGCGAAAATCATAGCTTTCGCATACGAGCTTCGTTTTCGGCGTTCTTTATATGCACGCGTAGGTAAAATCACGCTCTACGACTTTCTTTTAGACTTAATCGGCTGATTTTTGACCTTATTTTTAATATTGTTATTTTTAAAACACCGGGACAGAAAATCCGTTAAAAATTCATAACTTCTTCATCTGACGTCCGTTTTCGTCTGTCTTTTTACCGTTGTGCTACTTTTGACGAGACCTTCGATTCTCGTCTAAGTTGCGTTGGCTAAATATCGATCAATTTATATTTCGAATTTTTAGCTGTCTATTGCTAAACCGAAACTTCGAAAAATCATAACTTCCTCATACGAAGTCAAATTTTTACGTTCTTTTTATGAACGTTCTCAGTTTAACATATTCTACAATTTTCATTTAGATTGTTAAGGCTAAAAAGCCTTTTATCGAAAATTTGCTTTTTACACTGAACAGTGTTTTGCCGGTTTTGTCACGGATTTTCGATTGGTCAAAACTTCTTCGTTATAACTCGGATTTCAGTGTTCTTTACGTTTTTGGAAACCTTGTTACAAACTCTACCACTTCGTTCATCCCAATTATGATTATTGATCAATTTATTTTTTACCAAAATTTGACTGGTGTCACATGTACCGTCATTACGCTCGATTTAAACGGATAATAATAGTATATTATGTCCTCAGTACGCTTGATTCAATCAGATAATAAAAGTATATTATGTTGTCACTACGCTTGGTTCAAAGGGATAGTAGTATTATATTATTACGTCACTACGCTCGATTTAAATGGAAAATTGTACTATATTATGTCGTCACTCAACTCCAATAATGGCTATATCGCCACTTCGCCAATTTGTCTTTGCTAAGAATATCTATTTAAAATAATTATATATTAATAATTATACAATGAATTATCGAAACTCTAGTTACATCATAAGTACACAGTTATATGAGTGAAGATTGGATTGTATCTAACTAACCTACATTGAGTTCACTCTCGGTTAGCCTGCTCTTAAAAGTACTCATTTCCTTATTATACTTCTAATATATGGATACACTAATAGTATGTAGGTTGAATGAGAATTACAGAAACCGTAGTACCTATGGATAGTAGTATACTATTTTCAATTCAACGAATCAAAATACATTTACAGCTTAAAAAAGTTTTGTATAAAGAGTATTTTCAAAGTATAAAAACCTCATAACCAAATGTATTCCTAGGAAACTGAGAGTTGAAAGATCACACTCGCGGATGCAGTGTTTGATCGACGAAGTAAATGAAGACTTGTTATCGTTATAGTTATGCATAACTGTCAATACACTTTTTGTAGTAGAAATTCAAGCATTTCATGAACACATTCTGATGTAATAATTTTAACCATAATTGAAGTGATATTTATGTTATGTATATTGTTTTGTACTATTCAATGTATGTTTAATATCTATGATCTAACATCCTAACATCGCACATCTCCATGAATCCGCCGTCGGGTCGGAGGTGTAACATACACACACACACACAAATACACATACACATAGACACGCACACGAACACATATACACAGACACACACACACACACACACACACACACACATATATATATATATATATATATATATATATATATATATATATATATATATATATATATATATATATAAATATATATACATTTAGATATATATATATATATATATATATATATATACACACACACACACACAAATACACATACACATAGACACGCACACGAACACAATTATACACACAGACACACACAAATACACATACACAGAGAGACACACGCGAGAACAGTTTTGGACCAATCAATATACAAGGGTATATGGGTAAATGTGTATTTTAATTAAATTACAAAATATAAATTAAAATGGTAAGTTACTAAATCTTAGGGATTCAAATTATTGTTACTAAAAACGAGAATTATTCATTTTTTATATTATTAATTAAAGATAAAAAAAACATTTTATCAATTTTTTGCCTAAATTTAAAAATCAAAATATTTTATCTTGCTTTACCTAATTCATGTTCATAAATGAAAAAAATATCAAACTAATTTATCTTGAATACATAAACGACTTGCTTTAGTTTTATTAAGTATTGTCATATTCATAAGTGAAGATGCCATGACTAGACTCATTTTTTTCCATGAATTGAAAACAAATGTTTAAGAATTTATCATTTCATTCGAAAAAAATAAACCACTAATCATTATCATAAATGAATACAAATCTAAACAAACTCATTTCATTACAAAAGAATAAACCTCTACTCATAATCACAAACGAAATACAACTTTATTTTAACAAAATACAAAAAACTTCTAAATTTCTACATTTCCAGTGGTTATATTCATTGATAAATATACCACTAATCATAAATGAATTCATACGTCATTATTTTTCTTCAAATTTTCTTGTTGCTACCATACACATAGAAACAAGGAGAGGCACCCTTGATCATGTTGTGGATTTCCCAACTTAGAGTTATCCTTATTCAAAATATCAAGCTCTTAGATTAAACCTATTCAAAACATCAATCATTAAGGTATAAACGCATGCGATTATAATATAGTTCTATTCATTGATGGTTAAACTCAAACAACCTCTTTATAAAATCTGATTTATCAATTTTTACATTCACTTGAGAGTCTTCTAAATAATCTTGAATGTTTCCTAAAAGTCCTATACAATCCAAAACACTTTTGATGAACTTATCACACCATTTTCCTGAATTAAAAAAAAAACAAATTTATAGTACAAAATTATAAAATAAAAAAAAACTCTATTCAGAAATGAATCATGTTACAAGCGGTAATGGAAGATATACAATCACTAAAAAAAACTCTATTCAGAAATGAATCATGTTACAAACAGTAATGGAATATATACAATCAATAATGAATCCAATTGATCGTATTAATAACTTTAAGTTTCCATAACAAAATACAACCAACAATCAAGTAAAGATGCGATAATGAGAAAAGTGATTAATCAACAAGAAGGATTCTAATCATAAGAAATCATGTGCATTTTTTTAAATCCAAATGTGCAGTTTTGGATCAGGAATGTAAAGTGAAGAAATCACAAATTACGGGGTTTTAAAACTCCAAAGAGGTGGGGTAGGTTTTTACAAACCTTTACACAACTAAAATTCATTTGATTCGTGAAAACTATGAGAAAATAAATCAACTAGAAAGCTTACCCTAAGTCTTTAGCAATCACTTATGACCACCCAACAATGGCAATGAATCGAAATTACCTGAGTCATCACTGCCTTGCTGCGCTAGAGTGGAGGTGAGGTTACGGCGGTGAGTACAAATCAATGAAATCACCGACGAAGTAGCAAACATGGGAACCGGTTACCTGAGTCTCCGTTGCCTTGCTGCGCCGGAGTGTAGGTGAGGTTGCGCTGGTGAGTAGAAATCAATGCGATCACCGATGAAGTAGCGAACAAGGGAACGGTCTTTGGAGGCGTGTATAGGACAAGTTGAGCGGACGATTGCGAAATGTGAGAAGGAGGTCTCTAAGAAGGAGGCGGCATTAGAAACCCTAGAGAGGGGGGAAAATAGATACGAGAAGATGAAAGGAAATAGGTGAGAGAGTGAGAAATTATAGGAAATAGGTAAAATTGTAATTCCTATTATGCCCATTTGACCATTTTAATGTTACACTTTAATGCGAACAGTTTTAGAATTTTTCATAAATCGCCCCTTTAATAATAACCTTAGATTTAAATATTTAAACGATCCAGATATGTTCTCGCGTTCTCAACCTTTTAGGTGTTCTCATTTGATCCTACTCCTATATATATATATATATATATATATATATATATATATATATATATATATATATATATATATATATATATATATATATATATAAGGCCATGCCCTTACATGAAGAGTTAGTAAGGACATCCCAATACAGGTTCAACCCAATTAGTGCATGTTATATGGGTGATATTTTCTATAATTATCTTATATGAAGATTTAATATTAGATACGAGTCAATGTGTTTCATAGGGATGTTTAACCATGTGAATCTACTTTCTCCATTTCCACTTGAGTCCTACATGTTCCATAATGCAATGCAAGAATGCTCAGTTTAAAGTGTCAAATGTTCTTTTAATGTGAAACATCACAAAAATTATAGGAAAAAATTCCATTTTAAATCAACCCAAACCATCAAATATTCATATCAGACCATCCATAAGTATGTCATAGTAAAAAAGTGATCTAAATATAATTCCCAAAATAATAAAAGTACGGAAAAACATCGATGGATGCGTTGCGATCAAGTTGGGTCCTTCTCTTTCGAACTGGAAGTACCTGAAACATAAACTTGAACTGTAAGAATAAAGCTTAGTAAGTTCCCCAAATACCTCATACCACACATATCATACACACATCATACATACATATCATACTAAAACATGTAATGGGTCTATTTCACCCCTGAGTCCCTTCCGACTCTCTGAGTTCCTTCCAACTCCTTCGGTATCTTTCAGCGGTACATACCTATTTCACCCCCTACTTCTAAGTATACAGTCATACTACCAAGAGTCATAAAGACAAGAAGCTCATATATACATACTAGTAAGTGTCACACAGATCACTACTATCCTACAACATAATCAAGTAGGCCGACATTGGTGCCTTCGACCCACGAGTACAGTGAGGAGACTCACTTCAGTATGAAGATAGACAAATCACACGCACAGGTTGATGCTACCACAGCTCCTCACACTGAATATTCCAAATTAACCGTAATAAATAATCTGGGTAATAACCCATAAAAGGTCCAGATTACCATCTAACATGCTTCTGGGTAAAAGACCATTTTACCATTCCCTTAATGGGCCCCTAAACCCATGGCCCAAGCCTGAAAGTGCTAATGCCCAACAAGGACCAAAACCTAAGGCCCAATAATGGCCCAAAAACCAAAGGATCAACAATGGCCCAAAATACTTAAAGCTCAAAAGATTCCTAGTGAGTATGCTAAGCGTATCACCATACGCCCGGCATACAACTTACACCAACAAACGGAAAACGGGGGGTCAAACACCTAGGCTCAGCGTATGCTTATGTACGCCCCACGTACGCTCCAGATTTCCAAAACCTCATTAAGCACTTAATGCTTTAAATCTAAACATCCAATTTGCAAATTTGGCTCTTGGGGAATGTCTTAAACAATAAAGTCATCAACTTGATGCCTTTGGATGGCTCAAAGACGCCTAATATGCATTTATAACACCCTAACTTCATATTATGACCATAAACTCATGCATAGTTGAGCTTAACCCATCAACATGTCATTTTTATGATTCTACAACTCTATAAATACCAAGAAATGACCAATACAAGTTATGAAGTAACTTCTACTCACAAGAACCAAACCAAGGGACCAAAGCATACCAAATATTGTCCCAAATCTAGATCCAAGCTAAGGAATCATAAAGCTTGAAGCTTTATACCTCTAGAAGCTTGCAAAGTGAAGAGAGTTCTGGATATTGAAGCTCCAAGTAAACTAATTGTGACAACCCGTAAATCTTTGCCTTGTAAAGCCCAGCAAGTCAACTAAACTGAGTGTCAGACTCGTTTCTGCTATCATTTAGCCTTGTTTAGAGTCCGTTTAAAGGTTCAAAGCTCAGTACATTCAAGCATTAGGTATAGGATTGGGTCGTGTACACTTCTAGCACCAAAATCAAGCCCTACACTCCATTTGAGGGAGTGTACGGCAATACACATGAGTGTGCGGCCGTACACACGTGTATGTGCGGTCGTACACCCATTTTGGCCGTACACCCCCACCATAAGGTTGATACCCTTCCATTTACAAGCCATTTCATCAGTTTCCTAAGCCTAGAACTCGATTTCTCTCTCAACTATCATCAAGTTCTTCATCCAAATCTTCCAAAATCGTAAGTGATCCGTCTACCATTCTTGATATCTTCCTTAGTGTTGTAATCATCTCTTGATTCATCCATGAAAACATCTTTTTATGTTAGATCTTCATCTTTCACCAAGAACACACACTTGTTCTTGGTGATTTTGAGCCTTCTCGAGCCTTCAGATCGTAAGTACTCCTTCCCTAATGTTAGATCTTGTTATGAACACTAGATTAACACCTTAAAAATGCCCAGAACTCAAGAACACTAGGTGTGTGCGGCCGTACACCCATGTGTGGCCGTACACCCCTCAAAACACCCTTAAAGGGCCTTCAAAATGCATTTCCAGCTTCACCACTTGTTGAGAAATAGTCCCACAAGCCTACCCACCTTTGGAAATCGTTTTTGTGCACTCTTTACCATGAGTGTGCTGCCGCACACTCCCTGGCCACACACCCATGGCCGCACACTCCTCAAAGTGGCCGTACACTCCCTTTTAGTGAATCACATGTGATTCCAACACTTGGTCAAAGTGTTTCCTAGTCCCGTAAGGTGTTTCCTAGCATTTGGTTGCTTCTAAACCCTATATTTATGTCAATATATGCCATTATATGTCATTTAGGACTTGTTAAGTCTCGGGACTTCATTCGTGGAACTTCTCATCCTTACACGCATATTCGTTTGAATCACCCACATAAGGTGAGTTCATACCCCGTAATCAATCTTTTAAACTGTTTTAAATGCTTTTAAGGGGGGAATACAAGTCGAACACAATGATAATTGTGTAATTGTTTGCTATAAACATCTTTCAAAAGATTGGTTATGTCTTTTATAAGTTATCAAAACATTTCCAAAACTCTTTTAAAGTTATGTTACTTTATAGTTTAAAAAAACTCCGTTTTTAAAGTACAAGAATAACTTAGTAGAAAAATGAGTCTTTTCAGTATCAGTTCATGTAAAATACTAGTAAACTATAAGGGGTATAGTTTAGGGGTTCAATTCATACTAGATACTAGAGCATACTATAACAGAAAGAACTTACTAAGATACTATAACAGAACGAACTTACTAAGATGCTATAGCATAGAACAACTACAGGATCTAATTATACCAATGAATCACTAACTCATTGTTCTAAACAAAAGGTGATAGTTAAATTGGGTATATATGATCGTATAACTTTAATGTGAGTCTACTTCACGGCTCAACAACTGGTTTGCTGAAGTCGTGTTTGGTCCCCAGAATCTGTTGTAGGGAGAGCGTCAGGATGTCAATTCAAAAAGACAACTGGGTACTTATAATTTCCCATTACTTTCATTTTGTGACAGTTCCACTTGAAAGTTAATGCAAACTATTTTCGAGTCAAGATAATTATAAACTAGGGAAAACTTACATTTTACAAGCAACAAACAGAACAGTCGAGTCTAGTACATTCAGTAGAAAGGGGGCCTATAATTCTAACTTTATGATTCATTAGTGTATGCATCCAGGGATATATATTAATCGGGTCCGACAGGTAGTAGCATGTGTGCTTTCCGCTTCATTTCCTATTCCTTGTTTGGTTGTGGGCTTAGAGCAGATTCACCCAGCCTACTATTTATTCGATCTTAGCTATATATATATATATATATATATATATATATATATATATATATATATATATATATATATATATATATATATATATATATATATATATATATATATATATATATCCCGTATACACCAAGTAATCATAAGGGGTACCAGGTATGGGCCAAGTCATGGGACACTAATTCAATGCACAGTTTTCTAGTACAAAACATACTTTTCAAATCAGAACTTTTGGTATACAAAACTAGAAACTTACCAGTAAAGGGTTTAATCCATTTTATTAAACCAGTATAACTTAAAGGACCTTAGGTGGTTAATCCTATAATACCTTAGTTTATACATCAGAGTTATGTATAATTAATACCCGATAGGTAGTTAGATGTGTGCTTTCCGCCTCATTCCCTGTTCCTTGTTTGGTTGTGGGCTTAGGGCAGATTCACACAATTAACTGTCTGTTCGATATTAGATTATATATAGCTAGTATAAACTAAGTGATTATAGAATGAACTACTGTGGTTACCATTTTATTATAAGAAATAAGGGTTTTCTTAAGGAATCTTTTCATCAAACATAAAGGAACTATTACAGTTAACTCCGTGAGTACCGAGTGAATATGCCAGGGTTATATACAACAATGATCTAACAAACAATAGGATGTGTGCCTTCCGCCTCATTTCCTGTTCCTTGTTTAGTTGTGGGCATAGGGTAGATGCACACAACCGATTGCTTGTTTACTCTGAGTTTTATATAACCGGTATCCATTTAATACTCATAGAAAGGACTGTTGAGTCATTTTTACTTATCTTTCATCAAAGCAGGAAATATAGGATTTTCTGGAGGAACAGGCAAACTTTTCTAAACAGAACTTACTACAACTTACTACAACTTTCTACAACTTTCTTACTACTTACTACATCACTAAAATCTTATGAACTCACCAGCTTAAATGCTGATCTACGCTTTAAAAATAACTTGTATTCTCAGGAGACCAGTAGACAGGTACGCGTACTGTGATTCAGAAGATGGAGCAGTATAGCTTCATGTCTTATTTTGTTATTTGCTATGTATTCTATATTATGTGAATCGCATACTTTGTAAACACTTTCTGTCTGATGAAATGGTTGTTTATTACTTGCTTACTATGATGCATGTCTTGTGATACTAAACATGACGTCCTCCGCCCCAGAACGTTTCCGCCGTTCCGGTTTTGGGGTGTGACACTAATCGCCCTCTTATGAAATCTTCTTCTTGAAGTTGCAACAAAACACACACAAGGATCAAATTTTTCTAAAAAGTGATTAGGCTTTATAGATAATGCTTTGGGGACAATGGAGACTGGCAATGATAGAAACCTTGGGGCATAAGGCCCTTAAATAGGTCCCAAAACCCAAAAATTAGGGTTTGACTGTGACTTGCGTATGCCCAGCGAACTGCAAGTACGCCCAACATACTGGTGGTGAACTTCGCGATCACTTAAGCCAAGTACGCCCAACGTACTGCCAAATCACTTTTATATTCTAACTTCCGAAGGCCATAACCTTTGCGTCCCAACTCCGTCTTCGGGGTTCCTTATATGCTTGGAAAGGTAATGTAAAGCCCTATAATCCCATCCAATATCCTTTGACTTAAAACCTTTCGAACTAAAATCCTTAATTCAAGAAAAGGTCTGAAGCATCACTTTTACCATTATACCCTTGCACTCCACAACAAAAACTAAAAGCTTGGATCACCCAACCAATATAAGCCACACCCAACTGGGTCTAAAATGCAAACCCTTTGAACTCCAGGGTCCTAACTTGATCCATTCAATACCCATAAATCTCGAAATAGGAAGCTTCTCGAAAGTGGATGTTACAACTCTCCCCCGCTTAAACTGGATTTCGTCCTTGAAATCACTCCTTACTACCTACCAACCACCCAGGCCAGCCCATTGATCCTGAGCCCTGTCTCGGGCTAAATGTCGACTCATACACAAACTTAGCAGGACTCACATATCCCGACGACGAACGAATCCTTGTCCTACTCACTTAAACAAAAAAGAATAACCATTGCTACTCGGCCCAAAATACATGAATCTAAAACGTTGTCTGACTTTCCGACATATAAAACCATTTTGAAACACAGACAATACGACTACATGACACGATTCAAACCGAACAAAGTCCTTCTGACTTTGAATTATCTTGTTGATACCACTGGAAAACAGAATCCTAGACTATTCATTGTTGTTGAAAAGTTCTTTCATAGAAAACAAAGTTGACTCCCATCGCGAATCTTATTCCAATATCCAAAGATTCACATGCTCAATCTATTCGAGATCTTCTAGTTCCATGGTGACCCTCTACTAAGCTGAGATGTAAATTCTCCGATCGTCCGTTGAGACTGACAACCTGAGGTCTGGTCATAACATGTGACTTTGCCTAACAGTCTAACTGGTAAAGGCTACCCTAGCCTACCTATCACACATATTCCATTTATTGATCACAGAGTCATCCGACTTTGAACGTGATCCAACACCTTAATCAAGCCACTTTCTACCTAGTCTCACCCACACTATCATCATCAAATGAGCCTTGCCCATGGGTATCACCCAATATACACAATCGATGGGCCTCACCCACGGCTCTCACTCACTCGAGTGCTATACTGTTTCAACATCGCCTTAGATCCAATGATCCTCATTCCACCAAGGAGTGGTCAACAATGTTGCCCAACTCGACCCATGCACGCGTTGTGATCCTTTAACAGCCCTACAATCACTCCTGCATTGGTCTATCTCACCCTGGTGAGTGCTACGACTCCATCACAGACTTACAACACTCCCTGACATCCTATCAACCTAGTGAATGCTATGGCTATCCTGTAGTCTTATTATACTTTTATAACGGCCATGCACACAGTCGTCTGTCTTACTCTCCATTTACCAAACCAAACCAAAATCAATAATTAGTCGAAACCGCATCTGTCTAAACCTCAATCAGGTCATTGAGTTATGCTTCGAACCCCAAAGCCTTTATCAGACAAGAACAGACAGAGAGGCTCTAACGCAACCCTCAACCTGAACCTAATCACATATCCACCAAGAGCCATTACAGATGCACCACCCCTTTTGCGAAAAAGTCATGAGACCCCAATACTTATGCACCTCACTCTAAACCGTATCAGGAACTGGCTCTCCGTTTGACTAGATTACGGAACTCCTCCTTGTCCCGCACCTAGGATTACTCCCGCTAATCCAAACGGTTCTCTCCCACTTGGATTCATCTACGCTCTGCCAACCTTGAAATCGATGGGTTTTCGAACCATCTCATAACCTCACTACTCCATTATTATTCTCCTGATCCTCCAAGAACTAGGATTTCCATGACCATGCAAACTAGGGTGAGAAAACCCCATACTAGATTAAACACCTTGCTACCCAAGTAGGAAGATATCACTGCTCCAAAAACACAATCCCATGATACGATCTCAAATCCTTAAACTACATCAACTGATGACATCTTAATATAAACCCTTGACCGGAACGAACGGATCAACAACGACCCACTTTCCGAACAACTGATGCAATCAGAATCTGGCCCACAGATACACTTTGAATCCTCTTAACAATTACCAGCGGTTGGACAACTCCACGTAAATAATGTTGGGTTTTGATACGAAATAAAAGTTTGTTTTTCACAAAAACCGGCAACGGAAGACTTTAAAAAATAACAAGTTTATTTTTAGTTCATAACAAAACCACACCATCGTAGATCTATTTATAGAGGTTAGAATGAAATAAAAAAAAACAACCATAGGATGTTTTAGAGACAACCTTTGAAGCCTTTGAACCCACTTGGTTTTGGGGTGTTGATGAAGATAGAAAAAATCAAAGTGTATGATTTCTCTACAAGTATCCACCATCAAGAGTAAGGCACTTGGAATGCTAGTTCCTTCTTGTATTCTCGAGTGTCTAAAGCCTTTAAGTGCTTAACTCAAATAAGAACTAAAGGGAACAACTCAAGAGGTCTTCTAAACACCAAAGCAAAGTACCAAACTTCAAAAGAAAAGAGCTTCTTCATGCTCACAGATTTATAGAGAAAGAATGGAAGAAAGAAGTGTTTCATACTTGCACATTTCTCATTCATAAGACACTCTTATATAGTCCATGAGAGGTAAGGCCTAACCATTAAAATAATCTAAAGTAATGATAGTCTTTAGAAGCATGGGAGACAAAAAAGTGGAAGGTTGAAAAGTAACCTCCTACACCATCATTATGCCTTTTAAAAAGTAAGATTCTTTATTTTTTATAAACTCCAAGTTTATCATATATAAACTTTGTCTTTAGGTAAAAGACAAAAGAGTCCAACTAGTCCAAAATGTTGTGCATGACTTATTAGTTCATACCATATGAAATAATAACTAGTAATACTCTCTTATAATTATTATTTTCACAAAACAATAATTATTCCCTAATTAAAATACAAGAATCGATATTATTTATTAATAATCATATTAATAATAAATATACAAAATGTGCCAACTTGATAAATGTGTGACCCTATAGCATCATATATTATTAGCAATATCACTCCATAAGGATTCTTGGGCATATAGATCCAACAATCTTCCACTTTCACAGGATTCATTATAGACTGACATAGATAGTAGTTGACGTCTAGCAACGGGCTACTGCCCCTAACAACATATGAAGGGTGTCATCTCATCAACAGCCAATTCTAGGAGCTCTAAGTTGTAACTGTTACTAAAGAATTGGTATCAATTATTCCTTTTTCGCAGACACCATGTCAAACATGAGATATGGATCATGATCAATCTCATTTACCGTTCAACTTTAACTAAGGCCTTATATGTCATGCTCTCAACGAATAAGAGGGACAAATCCCATCTCGACTACATACGCCCACCAATGTAGTTCATGTCATACCCAACGATGGCCCTTATGACTTCCTTTTACGAAACAACGTTAAACCATGTCTAAGCACAACAATTCCTCCACTACAACTCCCAAATATGTATCTCAGGTCTAAGAATACAAAGATCATCTTGACTACATACTCCCATTAATGCAGTTCATGTCATACCCAATGATGGCCATTATGACTGCTTTTCACGAAACAACGTTAAACCATGTCTAAGCACAACAATCCATATACTTCAAGTCCCAAATATGTATCTCAGGTCTAAGATTAAAAAGATATAACATTGATCAAAACATCACTCTTGACTACGATCCATAAAGTGGTTTTGATGTCGGTCAAGTCCAATACTTATTCTCCCAATCAAGTACCTATGAATTTGGTAGCAACTTTATTTTCCATTCTCATCTCCATGAGAATCTATCGATCCACTCATATTAGTCTTACCTCATAGATTCTCCCACAACTATGAACGACTACGGACATTTAGAATAACCTAGTTATTCAAGGATTTAAACATGCTAATATGGAACACAACAATTATTTAATGAAATACTCATATTCAATATATCATTCATTACAATATATGTTGCTTTATTGTTCCAATATCCAAATACCAAATTTTAATCAATACATCTACTTGTATTAACAATGCCCTATAGCACCAGCTTGACTTTCATGCTTTAGCTAATGAAGCAGCTTTGTTAAGTAGATTTGACAAACATGATTTGTGTAAACTTTGTGAATACAATCATTTTCAGTCTTATATATGACTCATATATAACAAAAAACTATTGAGAATAAGTTAGATGATTGAATATGACTTAGATACCAATAGTTTTGTAATGGGATTACTTATAGTCATAATGAACTATACATCAAGCATCTTTGTACGTGGTTCTCCAAACCACGAGGTACTCTCACTCTGATGTGTAACTGTAACTAAAATCTACATGGAACCACTATCCATTTAATTATCTCTTCATTCATAATGAGGATACGCCCGATTGTGACTGAGAGTCATCTTAACCTATTTGAAAATTTAGCACATGTGTAACAACTTTAAACATAGCTTTCTTTCACATACTCCGCAGATTAGGAATATTTCTCTAGTTTTCGCAAGTACTTTAGAAGTATCCTATAAGTCACATAATGACTTGTTCTCGGATTATACTGGTATCATTCGACATGCTCTAAGCATACAACTTATCTGGACTTTATGCATAATCATGAAATATATGATTTGTGTAATTGCAACAACATATGGAATAGAATCATGTTATCTAGTTCAAAACATTTGCACTAGGATTTTTCTCAAAATTATGTCATGTTGTTTTTGACAAGATGACTCTCTTAGAGTCCTTTATCTCAAGCTCCTTTAAGATTCTTAACAATTAATGCAATTTTACTTAATCCGTTAAGTTGCCATGATCTATCTATATAGATCCTTAATCCATGAATTAATATGTCGACTACCTATAACATTAGGAATGTTATTGTGCTCCCACTAGCTTTGTAGAAAACATAAGAGTCATCTAGATTCATAATTAAATAACACCATGTAATTAACTTATAAGAAAGAACATTCTTACTTTGAGATGTTAGCTTAAATTTGAGAAGATTTTCATTCACGTATGTTTTCTCCCTTGAAAACTCATTTACTCTTTATAGTTAAACTATATCAACGAAGATTAATCAATCCCATACTTGATAATCATACATGAATGCATTTCTATGTGTTTTATTAGTTTCTGATCAACTATTGAGCAGATTCAACAAAAGTTGAAAACTTGCTACTTCCAAACTATAATGCACTTATATTATGGATCTTTAGCTATTAAATCTCCAAATTGCTCCCACTTAGATAAAGCACTTTCTAATCACTTGTCTTATGGAATGAAAATTAGTGGGATTAATAGAAACTTCGTCTTAAACAATCATTTAGGATATTCTACATAAATGCAATTAGTAGATGCTAGAGTGGTTAAACTTATTGTCTATCATAATCTCTATAACTCTATACCTTTTAGATAAGGATAAACCATTTTATCCTTAGCCTAATATAATCATCTTATCCACTTGTTTGGTTGGAAAATATATATGTTCAATATATATTTGTTGCAGTGAGCATAATTCCAAAAAATTTATAAACTAAATAGTTCTTTTAAAACATCATATAATAGATTGCAAGGTCTATTTATATCCTCTTCAAAAACTTGTACTATCGACATTCAGCTAGTGGCTACGTGACCCAATCCCACTAGAGAATATGAAGGCTACCTCGAATATCAAAAGATAGATTCAAGTGACGAGGTGATCCTGTGCCACAAGAAACATACTAATGACAAGTGAGTGTCTTTGTCGAAATGAGTTGTGAATAGATTACACAATTCCTAAGATGTTCCAAGAAGACTTGGCTTACAAAACTCATTTTCTTTATCACATCGAACGGTTAATGGTGATTTCATTAATGTGTATTTCAATCTTCACTATGAAAAATTTGATCAAATCAAAAGGTTTCATCAACAACGAATAAAAGTCGTCAGTGAAATTGATTAAGCATCTATCACCAAATCTATTCATGGATTGAAAAAAGATTACATACATCACTTATGCATTACTCTTTGTCAAGCCTTTTGTTCTTTGACTACTAATAGATAAAGACTCTTGTGAATCATCGTCCCATATAAATAGGATTCACATATATCAAATGAATCAAGCTCATTTGCCTTCAAAAATTCCAACCTTTTAAAGTTGGTATATGTATTTCTTATTTATATTGTCATGATGATTATGACATAGATTAGTTCCAATAAAATATCATTTGATTATATAGGTTTTATGATCAGAACCATTAATTTAATGAAATATTATAGATTTACTTCATAAATAACATTATGAGAAAATATTCTTTAACACATAATACATCGTTTCAGAACATGAATGTGAACATCCATTAAACGATAAGTAAATCTAGATTTATTCATAAATATACAACCGTTACATGTTCCTATAAGAATAGCTACAAAACATCTATTGTTTAAATAAAAGACTATAACAACACTTGTTATATCTTCAACACGAAATATCATTCGTTTGTAATCAGTTGATTATTTCTTCCAATCATCAACACATAATATCAATTATTAGTGTCACATGAAGTATTACATACTCAAGTGAATGATGGAAAATAAATAGTTATGTCATATAGATATCTGAAGTCTTATCCAAGTCAGACTTCTTCAGCTCGATGAGATTAGAGAAGCAATTCCACTTTTAGTGTCTAGTTTCTTCCAGAATAGAAATAACACTAATCATTTGGTCCTTTCTTGATTTCTGGGTTTATGCTGTATTTCCCTTCACTGAACTATAAGTCTATATGAGTGCATAATCTTTTAGACTTCCTTTTATTCAATGTTTGAACAGACTTGAAACTATTTCTTGTGTTTTAATTGAATATTTGCTTTACTTCATAACACATCTGATATGTTTCATAATATCCAAGACTTTCTGCAAGTTATGGTTAATTTCTTCAGTATGATGTGAGAAACATCAACATCATCACAATAATACTTTCATCAAAGTATCATGATCAGACTAACTGGTTGTAGAGGTTATTCAGGTATGAGATCTTTCAGTATATATCTAATTTCTATTTATCTTAAAGGTATAACCTCAAGATATTATACCAGTTATAGAAATTATAACCATCAAATGTTACTGTCTCTTGAAACTTAACAAGAGAGAGAATTTGCAGGGCATAAAATTATTAACAATTATTAACAGAATTTAAAAAAGTTTCATTTAGTATTTTCAATATTTAGTCTTCAAAAATTAATACCTTATATTGTTTCTTAAAACATTAATTTATTAAATTCTAGCATCCAAGTAACGAAACAAGTAAATGGTTAGGCGACCTTTATCCCATAAACTTAATCAAACTCGGTAGGTAGCGATCACCAATTGTATACGATATGAAACTCCTAGATTATGGGAACCTAAACAAATTTTGTTTAGTTTGGCATTTTTATCCCATCTATGCCTCAAAACTCTTATGCTTAAGCGGCCTTTATCACATAAGAAATTGATCAAATCATTCCTTTAAAAAACATGTGAGTTCTATTTCACAAATGGTTAGGTGACCTTTATCCCATAAGTAAATACAAAAAAACCTTGACTATTTTTGACAAATCAAATGAATAAGGTGACCCTAAAATCCATATGAACTGCACAAAAATCCCAAGTGAATTTTAAATAGATTGCATAGATTTGAAGTTTTGTAAATAAGGGTTTATATATGTTTTACAATTATAGTTTATAAAAACATGGTCTCATGAATATTGCATGCATCTAACAATTCATGTACCCTTTTGTAAAATGCATATCACTTGTTATGAGGTTCATTAGGTGTCAAATAAAATTTCATTTTATTTTCCATTATCTGGGATCAATTATAAACTAAAATCCGGTATTTTAAAGTTTAGTCGTAGATCAGTTTTAAGAACCGGTAAGAATCTTAATAAAACTTTATTTTATGCTTAAGACTTGGAGTTTTGGATGAGTTATAAAATCACTATTTTAAATCTCATTTTAACAATAAAAAACTTATGACTTCATGAATTTATAGAATAAACTCATTTTATTTTATAAACTCAATTTTATGCATCTTATGATAAAACTCATATTTTGATAAACCAAAACTTGGGTGATGATACTTATGTTTCAAATCTCATTTAGCATGCATAAAACATAATATCAACATGTTGCGTTATGTTTAAAACACCAATATTATATATTACGTTTCGACGTAAAAATAATCACTAGTTTTATTATTTGTCGTTATAACGCTATAAACCGATTTTAGTTTTTTTAATAAAAACTCCTTATTTATTATAAAGACATGTAGTTTATATAATTTTAAACATCCTTTAAACCATTTCAAATATTTTAAAGTTTGGTATTTATAAGTTTTACAATAAAACTATTTTCAACAAAAAAATTTAGTTTTAACCGGTAACCGGAAACCGGTAAAACGTTTTTATAAATATCCATTTGTAAACATCTTACGTTATCTTTTAAATATTTTTTACTCAAACTCCAAGTTATATTAACTTATGAAAAAATGTTATTTGACATCTAAAAACCATTTTCATACATAAAACATAACATACATTTAACATAAAATAAACATCACAAGCATGCATTATAATTTGTATAAACCAAGTCATGTCTAGTAATAACTTTTATGAGCCATCACAAGAATTATTAAGACTTTCCTAAAGGACTTAAGGGACATTTCAAAAGGTCTTCAAGGTGGTAATTTCTTCATCTTGTTACATTTAAAGTAAATACAACTAGTCTAACTAATTTATAACATCAAATCAACAAATGAAAAATACCTATTTTTCTATTACATCTTATGAATAAATAAATATTAACCAAACACAAAGGTCCAAATGGATTGTTTATACACAACAACATATCAAATATTATAACAAACAACTCTTTGTTTTTTCTAAGACCACTTTTATATAAACGAAATGCATGAAAAATTGTTATATATAAAAATAAACAATTTTCACCAAGAAGTTGTCAAAGAAGACACATATGGATTTTTCTTAACAAAAAGAAATTCATGCTTGTTTTCCAAAAAGCAAAGATTATCAAACATAAAAAAACATTCTAACATATAAAAGATGGCTCTGATACCACTGTTGGGTTTTGATACGAAATAAAAGTTTGTTTTTCACAAAAACCGGCAACGGAAGACTTTAAAAAATAACATGTTTATTTTTATTTCATAACAAAACCACACCATCATTGATCCATTTATGGAGGTTAGAATGAAATAAGAAAACAAACATAGGATGTTTTAGAGATAACCTTTGAAGCCTTTGAACCCACTTGGTTTTGGGGTGTTGATGAAGATAGCAAAAATCAAAGTGTATGATTTCTCTACAAGTATCCACCATCAAGAGTAAGGCACTTGGAATGCTAGTTCCTTCTTATATTATTGAGTGTCTAAAGCCTTTAAGTGCTTAACTCAAATAAGCACTAAAGGGAACAACTCAAGAGGTCTTATAAACACCAAAGCAAAGTACCAAACTTCAAAAGAAAAAAGCTTCTTCATGCTCACGGATTTACAGAGAAAGAAGGGAATAAAGAAGTGTTTCATACTTGCACATTTCTCATTCATAAGACACTCTTATATAGCACAGGAGGGTAAGGCCTAACCATTAAATTAATCTAAAGTAATGATAGTCTTTAGAAGCATGGGAGACAAAAAAGTGGAAGATTGAAAAGAAACCTCCTACACTATCATTATGCCTTTTAAAAAGTAAGATTCTTTATTTTTTATAAATTTCAAGTTTATAAAATATAAACTTTGTCTTTAGCTAAAAGACAAAAGAATCCAACTAGTCCAAAATGTTGTCCATGACTTATTAATTCATACCATATGAAATAATAACTAGTAATACTCTCTTATAATTATTATTTTCACAAAACAATAATTATTCCCTAATTAAAATACAAGAATCGATATTATTTATTAATAATCATATTAATAGTAAATATACAAAATGTGCCAACTTGATAAAGGTGTGACCCTATAGCATCATATATTATTAGAAATATCACTCCATAATGATTCTTGGGCATATAGATCCAACAAATAACACATCACTCACCCTAGGAGCGATAGGTCATCACTATTCTTACCCCACTAATGGCGAAGATCTGCTCAATGGGTCAATCAACCATGAACTAATAACCAACTTGAACGACATACGCACCTTGAACCCTTACTTCGTTGCCCCAGAAGGGACACCCAGCTGCCATGATACCTTTTCCTACAAGCTTCTGATACGAGGACCACACTTACATTCTTGGAAACATGAATCTGGTAGAACTCACCCTGTAGTTATGTTCTCACCACCCCTTACACTTCTCAACCATGAAAGATCCTAACCATCTCGAATTTCATTAAACCAATGAACTTCCACTGCAACTCCCTTTGGCCCACTATGTTGCACCTAACACATCATTCTAGCTGTTGATCCACGACTTGACACTCAGTTCTTTTCCATCTGAGACTCGCACTAATAATAACCGACACCCACATACCAACTCATCCAGGTACATTCCAATCATGACTCTCAGCATGCAAAATGGAAAATGATGATCTTCCGATAATAATAATCAGGCAATCCTAAAGAAACTACGATCCTTAGGTGGGGACTTAACAAAAGCCAACATAATGTCTCAACACCCAATAACATAAGCAAAAATAATTAAATTGCATGAAAGAATACATACTCGTGAGGTCTTGAAATCTTGGCTCTTCCACCTAGAATACCGCGGGAGATGGGGTATGGGTCGTTCCAATCAGCAAATGTCTGCAACTTGCCCTAATATGACAAGGCTGATGACAACGATGACATAATTCTACCTCCAGGGTGCAATCTTGGCGAACATGACCCTTCCGACCGTACCTCTTCCACAATTGCTCATCACCATACTAAAAAGCAACCACACAAATGATCAGAACATACCCAAAGAATCCTCATCCTCTAGGCTTCCTAGATTCTCTATGAATTTTCTCGATTTGAGTATGGACCCTATGCTTTCAGTAGTACGGGCCCAATACTACCTTCCATACCTATCCATACTTTCCTCAAGAATTTATCCTGAATCCTCCAAGTCACCTTCTCAAATCGGTACTCCAAGTACTCGCTCAACAGCATATCCATACCCACTAAAACACTTCCTAGGTTATCCTAGGTTCCTGACCTCACCTTACCATCAGTTACTGAAGAACTCACACTAACTTCAGCTAACTACTTCATGAACACAATCACATGCCACAAAGCTTAGATAATCGTTTGACTAAAAGATTCATCCTTACAACAGTCAGACTCAGACGAGAGTTGCACAGTAGAGTCAAACCAATCACTATAAGATTATTTAACCTATGCAGCTTGTGACTTAACATAATCACTTAATAGTTAATTCACATCATCAAGAGTCCCACAAAGTGTTGGATTAGTGTCAAAGTCCATAACTATAATTGGTACATACTTGACCCGACCGGACATGGTTCATTTGGGTTGCATGGCATCGGAACATTTGGATAGACCTTTTGTGAGAAGAGGATATTTGTGACATATTAATATATTATAAGTTCTAATATATTAATATGAAATCATATTATTTAATCAGTATTGATCAAGAATTAATTTGGAATTAATTTAGTGATCAAAAGAGACTAATTAAATATATGGGGATTGATTGTGTAAATCATTCATTCTTATATATGTGGGCTTATGATCCATGATTCCTTATGTTGGGTTTAACCCATGTGGTGACCCATGGATACTCCATGGAGTTTAAAACCCATGGAGCATAAGGAATGGGTAAAGTCATGAGTTACATGGTGTAACCCTAATAGCCACACTATATAAAGACCCCATTGATTGGTGAAATTGGCACTAGTGAATACACAAGAGGGCAAGCCGATTTCTATGAGTCAAGTATCCTTTCTCATGGTTATTCCAAGATGTTCATGATGTTGTGTGAACCATTTGAGGTGTCACACTTGGGGCACTAGGCTCTTAAGCTTCATGGAATCAAGCTACAACAAAGAGGTATGTATTCTATCTAGTTTGGTTATCCTATTACATATGATTGTATGCTAGTTAGGGTAATACCTTGGAAAATTGATATTTACATGTATAATAGAAAAAACATAGATCCAAGGTATTTAGGGTTGCATGTACACCTTAGGAGTGTTAGAATGCTCAAAATCCAACACAAAGCACAAAGCAAGCAACATTTATGTAGTAACACTTCAAGCCACAAACCCAACAGATGACATCTCAAGCTCACTTGCTACCATTAAAGATTCCAGATCTAACATAACATCCAATTCCTCTTAGGCTACAAGGCATCATATATTAAGCCAATCTATCTAACAACAGAAATACATTCTAGCATGCTCTTCTAAAAGCTCAACCAACAGGCACATAAAGGCATATCTCCTAGCATTCTATCATGCAATCCTGAGTAGATCCTTAGCCCTAATCTAGCATGCAATTCTCATAACATATAGCGTAACATCATGTATAATTATTCTAGGAATCATTTACTTGATCTCGGCTGATTGCACATATCACACCCCCTTTTTCTTTAAGATATATCTTTTTTTATAAATTTGTTTTCTTTTAAAAAGATTACCAATTCCTCGGTATGATTTCAGACACACTCGAGAGTGTGCCAAAATCCCTCAAACCAAGGCTCTAATACCAACTTGAAACATCCCAAAAGCCATAGGTAAAAATTTCATTTTTAATTCAACCCAAACCATCAAATATTCATATCAGACCATCCATAACTATGTCATAGTAACATAGTGATCATAGTATAATTTCCAAAATCATAAAAGTGTGGAACAACATGGGTGGATACGTTGCGATCAAGACGGTCCCTTCCCTTTCGAATTGGAAGTACTTGGAGCATACAACACATGGCCCAAGCCCAAAAGTCCTAAGGCATAAAAGGCCTAAAACCTATGGCCCAATAATCGCCCAAAAACTTAAGGCCTAACAATGTCCCAAAAGACATAAAGCTCAAAAAGTTCCTGATGAGTACGCTAGACGTACCACCTAAGTACACTCGGCATATAGCTTACACCAACAACAAGGAAAACGGGGGCTCTAACACAAACGCTCAATGTATGCTTATGTATGCCATGTGTATGCTCCACATTGCCAAAACCTCATTAAGCACTTAATGCTTTAAGTCCAAACATCTAATTTGCAGATCTATCTCTTGGGGAATGTGTTAAATGATAAAGCCATCAACTTGATGCCTCTACATGGCTCAAAGAGGCGTAACATGCATTTCTAACATCCTAACTTTATATTAATACCATTAACTCATGCATGGTTGAGCTTAACCCATCAAGATGCCATTTTTATGATTCTACAACTCCAGAAATACCAAGAAATGACCAATACAAGTTCTGGAGTAACTTCTACTCACAAGAACAAAACCAAGGGACAAAAACATACCAAACATAGTCCTAAATCTAGATCCAAGCTAAGGAGTCATAAATTTTAAAGCATTCTACCTCCATAAGCTTGCAAAGGTGAAGAGAGTTCTTGATCTTTAAGCTCCAAGAAAACTAACCCTCCTCCAATGAGCTCTTCTTATTCAAGTTGCTACAAAACATAGACCAAAACACACACAAGTCTTAAATTTCTCTAAAAAGGGATTAGGGTTTCAAGATAATGCTTTGGGGACAACTGAGGTTGGTAATGAGAGAAACCTTGGCGCATAAGGTGGTTAAGTAGGGTCCAAAACCCAAAAATTAGGGTTTGACTTTGTCATGCATAGGCCTAGTGTACTCCAGGTACGCCCAACGTATTGGGGTGAACCTTTGCGATCACTTAAGCCAAGTACGCCCAGCTTACACACCTTGTACACCCATCGTACTGGCCAAATCCCTTTCTCATTCTAACTTCCGAAGGCCATAACTTCTGCGTCCCAACTTCGTCTTCGGTGTTCCTTATATTCTTGGAAATGTAATGAAAAACCCTACAATATCATCTAGTCTCCTTTGACTTAATACATTTCAAACTAAAATCCTTAACTCAAGAAAAGATCTGAAGCATCACTTTTACCATTATATCGTTGGACTCCGAAGCACAAACCGAAAGCTTGGATCACACATCCTATATAATCCACATTGGTATCCAATTGGGTCTAAAATCCAAACGCTTTGAAGTCCAGAGTCCTAACTTGATCCATTAAATACCCATAAATCCCGAAATAGGAACCTTCTCGAAACCGGATGTTACATAATATCCACTTTTATAATCTGGGTCCCATAGTGAGATATTCTAGTCGATGCAATTATTTAATTTATAATTAAGGTACCGTTAGGGATGTTTCAACCCTTTGCATATGTTGTTATGATTAGGTTGTTGTTTATCATTACAATTAAATCATTAAACCAAAGAAAATAATTTGTTATTCCACCCCACGTTGAACAAATATTATTCTTAAGAATATTGATGTTCTTCACCGTAAGGAATCAGTAAAAACCCAAAAATTCACCATGCTTCTTTTATCACCATTTAGTTATAAAAACATCTTCTAGCATGTCCAACTTAGCACAAAGATCTCATAACCCCTTACATATATGAAAGGAGGAAAAGTAGAGAAATAAAATGTTTGAGCATGTCTTTACCAATCCAAGTAATCTAGGATTAATGTGTAGCTCAAGGACCCAACCAATCGAGCAACCATTTATTGTCTCCGTCCTGTCTTCCTCTTGCCGAGAAACTGTCCTTCCCATATTACCATATAAAATTCCAATCTCAAAGAACAAAAAGACAACCAAAAAGACCGAGATTTAATTACTTCACCCCCAAAGTGTCGTCAAAGCCACAACTCATGCAAAATAAAGAAACTTGAACCTAATAAATTAGAGATCACGATGAGCAATGAGTCTAATCACCAAATAAATCCATGATCGCCTAGAACGATACACCATTGGATTGTCCAACAGTCAGAAAAACCATAGCAATGGCTAAGTTGGGGGAGATAGATAGATAGATAGATAGATAGATAGAGAGATAGATAGAGAGGTAGATAGAGAGAGAGAGAGAGAGAGTTTTATTCATTAACCATGGGTGATTATAGTCTTTACACATTAGTAAGAACTCATCCAAGGTAGTAATATTGATACGTAAACAGATCCGTACCAATAGGTGGGGCAGCATGAATGATGGCCTAAAACTTACAAATTTATAAGGGCCCATTTTTATATATCTTATTATGTTAATATATAAAAAAAACCATGATATATCATGTATAGACCTGGCAATGGGGCAGGTTTGGAGCGAATCGACCTTAATCCAAACCCTTTTAACAAATTTAAAAATCCGATCCAAACCTGCTCCGTAACCCGCAGGGTTTTGAATAATCAAACTCATACCCTTATCCACCGAATCTGCAGATATCCAAACCCGCCTCGTAACCCGTAGGTTTTTTGAATAATCAAACACATTTTACTTAAATCATAAAATCACATTTATTAAATAAAACTAAGTGTTGATTTAGAAAACACATTAGGTACTCGAGGACTTTCTATTGGAATTAAAATCATTATTTTAGTTACTTCCGATTGGTTTTTGACCGTTGATTGCATTGATAGATAATAGCAATTACAAACTTTCTTCCGGTTGATAAATGACCTTATTGATTTATAAATGAAATTGGTGATTACATGATGAAATATAAATGAAATGAAATCTTGACTCTTGGGAGAAGACTGGAAGTCTAGAAGTTGAGTCTTCGAGTCCTATGTAAAAACAGTTTAGTCTTTGGCCTTTTCTCTTTGGACTTCCGATTGGAATTTAATGTAAACTTTAGGCAATAAAAATATAAATGTATAATTCTAAAATTATATGGGGCGGGTTATAAACAGAGCGGATCGGTGATGATCCATACCCGACCCTTTTAATAAAAGGGTTAGCGGGTACGGTTCGTTAACGGGTAAACGGATCAAAAACTATGCTCCAAACCCATATAATTGTTAAGGGTTTGGATCGGATCAGGGTTAAAACTCACTCCATTGCCAGACCTAATCATGTATAGCAGAGTAGAAAAATGAAAGAAAATGGATTCAAATAAAAACCAGTAATGAAGACTTAAGGACGTGTGATTCTTTTGGAATAATCATCGCATTGAGCCTCTCACTACCATCAATTGAGAGACTCTATGACTCAATTATGAATTTTTTTAACGGTAACAAAAAAAATTGATTTATAATAAATTGATTCTGATTTTTTACGCAACCTTTTAATTTTCGATTTCAATTTCAATTTATGTATACGATTTTTGATTTCAATCTTTCTTAATACATTGATTTAATAATCCGACTTCATGTATAATGGAGTAGAAAAATGAAAGAAAATTGATTCAAAACAAAATCAGCAGTAAAGACTTAGGGGCATGTAATTCTTTTGAAATAATCATCGTATTGAGCCTCTCACCACCATCGATTGAGGTATTCTATAAATCAATTATGATTTTTTTCAATGGTAGCAAAAAAATTGATTCATAATAAATCGATTCTGATTTTTTACACAACCTTTTGATTTTCCATCTCAATTTCAATCTATGTATGATTTCTAATTTCAATCTTTCTTAATACATTGATTTTGATAATCTGATTTCACGTATCCTTCATAAAAATTGATATTCTATTCGTGTTAATCTAATAGCAGACAACCTCATCGATTTTGATTTCTGATTTATGATTTGTATCAATCTTATTTTTTATTCATGTTAATCTGATTTCTAATTAATGTAAATTGTGAGATTTTGCTATTGTTTTTCACTTCTTCCATGCTAGTTTTTTGATAATATTAAATAAAAAAAAAACAAATTTATGTGTTTTCTTTCTGGTTTTCGTAGATAACTAGAAACTTCAACATCACAAATTTTGAAATCTTTACTATTGGGCCTAGAAAACAATTTAAAAATCTATGGTTGTTGGAAAATGATTCTACAATCGTTTCAACGTCATAAATTCATAACTAAATGTGTTGTTTCTTTACATGCTTTTTTCTTGTTGTTTTATAAATTTAAAATAATAATATGTTGCTTACAAAATATTTATATGGTAGTAAGGAAAGCAAAAAAAACGAACTAATACTATTACAAAAAATATCTAATGAGAAATTTACAACAAAAGTATTTAAAAAAACAAAATTCTCTTTTATAAATTTTTTGACTTTAAGGACCTCATTTTTTTTATTTTCCCCCAGGACCTTAAATCTGTTTGGAATGACATTGTACCTAAATACACTTAATTTGAATTTCATTAAAAAAATCAAATATAACTTTTGACAAATGATAGTATATTTATAAGCACTCGTCCTAGTCTCCACTATTTTTTATTATAGTTCTTATTATTCGTATTGTTAAACTTGGTAAATTTTGTAGCATAGGAATATTAATGCTAGATTTTCTCATAACATACTACTAGCAAACTTCATCATGGTTCCACATAACGAAAAGAAGGTTAGTTAACCTACGACTAAACACCATACTTGTGTACGTTCTATGTTTAATATCTTTATGCCATGCTGGACTTGACATGCTCATTTTATTACCGTGAAGGTAACCACTATTAAAAAATAATAATAATAATAATAATAATAATAATAATAATAATAAACTTTTTGACATGCTCATTTTATTACCGTGAATACGAGGTGGATATACAATATTCTAATCGGGGATGTGTATTCTGATATCTTGATGTAGCCCCCACAAGTCGAATGTTGCAAAAGTGGGAGGATATGGTAATTAAGAGGGATTGTGCTGTCCTTATAAATGCGAGGTGGCATGGTCGAGTGGTCAATTAAGGTGGGGTGTGGAATGAGCCCAATGGTCAAGTACAAGACTGCATCACCAAATAGTTGTTGTCCAAGCAAATTTAAAAAAGAAATATGAAAAAATGATAAAATTATGAATATACCCTATCTTCACGGAACAAGTATCGAAGGGCTTCTAGCTCAGCGGTATCCGGTGTTGCCTTCCCTCCTTAAGGTTGAGGGTTCAAGTCCTGTCATGGACATAGGTGAATTTAAGGTGTAGTTTAGGAGTAGGTTAGATCTGTTGTTTAAAAAAAAATGTAGTGCTATTATTAGGGGCATGTAATAAAGGGGCATGGTTTAATTTAATAATGTTTTGGATGATGATCAGTCACTCATCCGTAGTATCAAACCTATGATTCAAACTTATAAGTGTGCGATTTAACTGAGGAAGTTATTTAATTCACAAAAAATTTGATTATCGGATCGGATTGTCAATAATACTACCTAAAGCAAATATAATATTAACTTTAATGTCAAAGGTCGTATATATTTTAAAAATCCTAATCAACGTCCTATAATTATTTACGACGAGTTTTCATATTTTGAAAACATTTTTTTTAAATGGTAGGAGTTTTATAAAAACTAAACTAGCACGAAGCTAGCACAACCCAAGTCAAAATTACATTACAACTAAAGGAAGAATTTTGCAACCATCCAACCCAACTAAACGAAGACTTGCACATATTATGACACCAAAAATACCCTTGAGTGACAATACTATAAAAAAAACATATTTATTAGGGTGGGTTGCCTCCAGAAAATCCTTAGTGGCCTTTCATAACAGAAGATTACCAAACCAAAGAAGCCAGTCAACATACCAAGAAATAACAAACCAAAGAAGCAAGTCAACATACGAAGAAATAACAGGGCAATTCAACCCCCACTAATCCAAAGTTTGCTCCAAAAGCATAAGAGCTACCGGATACGAGAAGAACAAATGGTTGATAGACTCCACACCACTGTTATAAATTGGGCAAAGTAAAGACGAGATATCAAGACCTTTTTTCGAGATATTCAACCGACTAGGCAACCTATCAAACACCAATTTCCAAGCAAATATATTAACTTTGATCGGAACTAAGGAAACCCATTGAGTAGAAATATGGGTCCAAGGTAAGGTGCAACTATCTACTAAAGTGCCAGCAGAACTAATCGAGAAATTACCTGAGCTAGTCAAAGTCCACATCTATCTATCCTCCATAGGCATCAAGGAAATCGAAAGCAAAAGAGAACCGAGTGCACCTTCTTGTTTACTCTCGGCACCACCCAAACGCCTCCGTCGAAAAGACTAAACAAAAGGCAAATTCAGTTTTTCAGCAACCGTGACATCTTTAAAACATTCTAGAAGATAATGCCTTGAAAATCTAGAATGCAAAGAAAATTCCCTAAGCCAAACATCTTCCCAAAACCTCGTATCTTACCATTACCAACCTTCTTTTTACGTTGAGCCAAAATATCCACCTCTTTATCTTTAAGACCTAAAATGGTCTTAATAATAGAAGGCCAAACCGAATTCTTATAAGACGGGACACTAAGATCCAAATACCCATGACTTCCATGGATAGCAATAACCATTCTAACCCAAAGCGCATCCTTGTGAGACAAAAACCTCCAGAACTATTTAAATAACAAAGTGTAAGGACACACCTTATGATCTGATGAGTCAAACACATGACATGCTGATCTATCAGTGTCAGCTTCTACACGTCGACAACGCTAGTGTATCAAGTTTACCAACGTCAGCACTTAATATAGTTATTCTGTGTAATCTTTGTATATTAGGTAATGATATAGATAAATATAGAATAGATCAAAGATCCGGTATCTTTGTAATGAGATCGGTTCTTAGTATAGATTATATACAATCCCGTCAATCATGGGATATAAATGTATAGATTAAAATATATACAACATTAGGGTAAACCCTAATGTTGTAGAACATGGCTTTGTGTCGATCGTCTTTGTGACAAACCCGACTTCTAGGTGAAGACAAAGCCTCTTTTATTAGTGAAAGGAACGATTTGGATAGCTTATGTGTTATTTACTTTCTGCTGATTATTTTGCTTAGATTAGTTTTACGTTTCTTATTCATACTTGAAGTGTATCCGATCGTCACAAACCTTCAATTGGTATTAGAGAAGGTTTGTGATACACTAAAGTTATCATGTCGATTTCAAGCAATTCCAAATCCTTTGGTCTCAACAAAATTCCTCCATTCGATGAACACAACTTCGCCATGTGGAAACCAAGGCCATGGTGGTTCTTGAAACCATTGACTATGAGATGAAAAATAGTTGGTCCAGGCTACATGGCCATGGTCGTTCTTGAAACCATTTGCTAATTTTAAAATTTTGAACATAAGTTGCTACACTTTTAATTTACTTTTCGCTTGTTTACATTAAAAAAAATTCGTTTATTCTTTACAAAAGAAGTATACATTGTGAATGCACTTCCTTTTTATACTAACATTTCCTACATGATCTTCTCTATCAATAGTGACCTTATCTGACTAGTCTACTTTGAAGGGATCAGCATGTCATTCCTTTAATGCACCAGTCTCCTTGTGAAGCCAGATGACACTGACTCTACATCTTTTCTTCAGCAACAAGTGCCCTCTCACTGACGCTGATGCACACACCGATTGACATGTTGTTTCATGCTGATGAGACCAAATGGAGGACATTTGTGCCACTAAGTGTTCTTCTGGGCACATATCCCCTCTGTCTTGAACAGCCTATTTCGGTTGAAATGGGATCAAGTGATGTTAGCTGACATAGCAAGTCTAATTTCTATTGATGCTATTACCAGCACCCCATCACCTCAACGATCCAAAGGTGTATTAAACAAGAAAGTGATCCCACCTTCTCCTCCTTTACGGATCTCAATGTATGGAGATTGGATTCCTCTAACTCGTTGGTTACAAAGACTAATTCATGTTCTTCATTTGTTCTTGGTGAACATGAAGCTTGGAATCAACCTGCAGAATTTCAACGATCAAAGGCATTCTCTCTCATTGTTTTCTATGAATTGTGTTATTTTTGTGTGATGTGGTTGATCTTGTTTGTTTTCTTTTATAGCTGAAAATTCAAGGGTAGATATCTCGAAAAATGGAAGTGCATTAATGACTATTCAATTCCAAGGATTTGATGGAACAAGTCTTTATCACCTTTCTGAAAAAGCTGCACATTCTTCTCTGTTTAAACTATTTCCTTGTTTGACTAATTCTTTTGATTAAATTCTTATATTGTTTACTCTTTTGTGCCATTTTTTAACAAAGGGGGATCTGACGTTGACAATTCTAAGCCTAGAATGCAACTGTTGACACATCATTGTCCCTAGAAGCTTGCTGATGTATGTGACAAAATCTCTCTAAGTTTCTCATCAGCGAGACCATCTGCTGAGAACATTGAGTCACCCTTTCACGCTGATTGTTTAGCACTGTCTAAACTGTCAAAGTGAGAATGCCTGGTCCAAATAAAAAAAATTATAAAAAGGCTAGGGTGTTTATGTTTAATTTAATTATCTTTACCTGACCATGTCGCTGGAAACATGCTTGTCGTATGCATTAAGTCTCATGTTCTGCTGAAACATTGAGCATCACCCAATGGCTTACCCTGATTGCATAGTCATCAGCGTAAGAGATACTTGTCATGTCCTTAAATAACAAAGGGTTGTTCATGTCCCTCACTTCCTAGTTTGAGGTATGACATTGTACCATTATGAATTAACGGTGAATCTTTGATTCTAATTTGCAAATTAATCTATGATACGGAAGTTTAAACCACTTCTTGTTGATGAGTTAAACTATTAATGATTCACATTGATTTCACCTCGGCATAACTGAAACAATCCATTCACTCTTGTATATTCTTAACAGAGATTGATGATTCACTGTGTAAAACCACTTACTGATAAAAGTTCAAAAGTTTGTGTTGATGGTTAGTCTATGTACCGTAGGCTATCACACGTACCAATCCATTCTTACCCTTACATTCTTCTTTAAAGTTTTATGATTCAGCGTAATGTACCATACGCCGAAGAGAGCTTGCTAAATCTGTGCCGATGGGCATATCATTGTCCGTGATATATTACATGCACTTATCCACTCTTTCCATTTTTATTCTAATAAAAGAGATTTATGATTTAGCGTATGACACAACACACTGATGAGATCTTGAAATATTATGTTAGTGAATGGTAGCTTAAGCTCACACTATCAGGAGACATCACAAACTAACTACATGATCATCATAATCTCATTCCTTGATCGCTTTAGCTGATGATCATTGCTACTAATGACTTGCCTCACTGATGTAACTTCCATGTCTCAACGATAACTTTTTGGATAACTTTAAAAAGATTCTTCATTATCTTGGGATACGAGATTTTTATGGCGCATATATCGTCACTCGTGATTACGTAAAAAAGAAGAAACTTTTTGGGTATAAATTGGGGATTCTTCATCCTATGTCACTTTTACAAGCAATTCAATCAATTAAGCTCTCTCTCTAAAAAAGACTTCAAATCATCATCTTCCTCAAAGCTTTCACCATGTCAAATCCGTTATACGTGTTTGCTCCCAGCACTAACATCATCAAAGGTCCTCATGCTTCTGACTCTACCATCAACATTCAACCAACAAATGTGGCATTCTCGGATGAAATTCCAAAACAGTTTGCAAATTCAGGAATCGAAGACATTGGTCACTTTGTCAACAGCGGTCCTCTTCAATATGCATTATGTGACTTTCCTGATCCATTCTACCCTAAACAAGTATGTGAATTTTACTATAAATTCTATGTTGATACTATTGCTCGAACCATTACTGGAACCATTGGAGATGGTCAATATAAGGTTGCTAATGATGTCGAATCCTTCCGAACTGCTCTTCATCTTCCTCGATTTGAAATTTACTCTGAAACTCCTTCTAAAGAAAGTTGCAAGACTGTTCGTGAAATATTAGGTTATAACTTCAAACTCAAAGGCCTCACTCGTGATCCCTACAAGAACACTCTTCGTCAGTGTTTTAATGTAGGATGGAATTACTTAACAGGTGTGATTGGAAAATGTCTTGGTCACAAGACTGGAAGTTTGGATCAACCGAATCTCTTTGAGCAAAGGATCTTATATTCCATCGTTTACAACAAAAAACTGGATTTTGTTCAAATCTTTCTTGATTAGATGATTAAATTTATTTATAGGAACAAGAGACCAGTGCATGTTTCCTACCCGCGTTGGCTTGGGTTGATCTTGTCTCATGAAGAAACCTATGTTGAAATTCATGGGATCATCATTCCTGTTCCTAATCTTTCCTCAAAAATTATAAATGTTGCTCCATCTAAGGATGATTTTCCTATTACTACAAGGATGCAAAAGTGGATTGAAAATCCCTATGTGTTTGAATCCTCAGACTCTAAAGAGGATAATGACAATGATGATGCTGGTGATGAAGAGGATAATGATGATGTTAGTGATGAAGAAGATAATGATCATGAAAATGATGATGATTCAGAAGCTGTTAATAAACAAGGAGCTGATAAGGGAGAAGACACTGATAAAGATGAAAAAGACTCAACAGCTGACATGGGAGATGACTTCACTCAGAAAATGAACTATCCTCCAAGGTTGAACAAGCACATATGTTATTCAAATACTTCATCATCTTCCTCTGCTGATCACACTGAACATCGTGGATCAACCCCTCCTGTTGGATATACTACTGAGGCAATGATCCAGGATGAACCTTCTTCAACACCGTCTCCTTCGCCTCAAGGTGATACAGTTCATCAAGCTGAAATGGTTCCTCCTACACCATCACCCATTATTACTGCTGTTCTTCATCAGGATGATCAGGGAGAATCCAACCCTAACTTTGAAACTGTCGTGCTTTCCCAACTCTCCTTAATTGTGTAGTTAAGTCAGTCAATGGATAAAAGATTGACTAAAGTTGAAAGGGATGTGGCTACAATGAAGAGACTTATGGCCTTGAATGATGATGATATGGTTGTTTATGACACTCCACCAAATTCTCCTGGTGATAAAACTGCTCCACCTCCACCTCCATCAACAAATCTTCCTCCACCACCTCCTCCACCATCTCATCCTCCTCCAAGAACTCCTTTTTCTCCTCCTAACTCTCCTCCCCAATCTGATTATGCCAAAAGGGGGAGAACTATCAAGAGGGTCCTCAACCAATGAAAATGCAGGTGGTGATTGCTTCTCAACGTGAGATGACTGGAAAGGTTGAAGATGAAACTGAAAAACTGATTGTTGTTGCTGATGCTGATGCTCCAACTGATCAGCCCATTCCAGACACTGGTGACCAATCCAACTGATCTGCTATTCCATTAAATGTCGTCTATCATGGCTCTTTTTTTGAGGGGAGATCTCTCAAGAGGTTCCACAAGGAAAAAATAGTGGTATTGATTTTGGTGATGGTGTGCAGCTCAATCCTCGAAAAAGAAAGGCTTCCTTCTCATGGGGAGATATTAACACTGAAGCTAGAAGTTCCTCTGCAACTAGTGATACTTCAGTACTTCATCAAAAGAAAAGCAAGCTCATTTTGATCTGAATGAGTTAGCAGAAACATAGAGCTTACCTATCGATGAAGTTAAACAGATCATGTTGGAATACAATGCTATTGTTGTTGGATTAGGTGTCTAAGCCCATAACTATAATTGGTATGTACTTGACCCGATAGTAGCATGGTCCTTTTGGGTTGCCTTCACCATAGCAATTTGATAAGATGAGTTTTGGAGAAAGAGGTTAATTAATGATTTATTAATATATTATAAGAATAATGTATTAATTGAGAAATCACATTATTTAATTAGTATTGATCAGCAATTAATTTGGAATTAATTTAGTGATCAAAAGAGACTGACTAAAAGAATGGGGACTGATTATGTAAATCAGTAATAGTAATAGTTTGGGCTAACGGATCCTCTTGATATGGGGTGGACGAAAATCTATGGGAAGCCCATTGAGTTTTCATCCAAGGCCTATCATGTGGGTCTATGGATTGCTTAGGGCCTAAGCAAGGGAATTAGGGTTTCCAGTTGAAAACCCCTAGCAGCCTCAACTATAAAAGGAACCCCAAGGCTCCTAAAATCGGCCACTTGATTTCCAAGAAGAAACCCTGGCCGAATTATGTAGCCTCCACCTCTCTCTCTTGTTAATCCATTGGTAAGTGGTGTTTGTGACTCCAGTAGAGGTGCAACGCTTGAGGCACTAAGCTCTTGAAGGTCAAAATCAAGGAAATGATTGATTGTTACTACTAGTTAACAAGAAAGGTATTCTTCTAACTCTAGTTTATTCATTGTATCCGAAAAATTGTATGCTAGTTTAGGGTTTTTGCTTTGGAAAATTGATTTTCATGTGTAAGTTGAGAAAACCTCGATCCAAAGCAATTAGGGTTGTTTGTGCACCATAGGAATGTTGTATTGCTCAAAACCCATCAGTCGTATCAGAGCTTAGGGTGTTTTTCTGTTATATATGATGCTATTCTGTTTTGCCAAAGCTGGAAAAAAATCGATTTTGGCTCTCTGACTGCAGAACTCGACGAGTCCTAAGATGGACTCGACGAGTTGGATCAACTCGACGAGTCCATGCCCTGACTCGACGAGTTGGTTTCTCAGTTGGCAATTTTTTCAGATTTCAAGCCTAAATTAGATTAGGATCATTACCTTAAATTGTTTTAACTGTTCAAATTCAAGTTTCCTGTTATGGTAATGAATATCCTAATCTAATTGAAAGATAATGGTCAAATTTTAAGATAATGTCCAAAATTATGTGATTAGTTTAATTTTTTAAAATTTGATCTAGAAGTTTTGAAAAGTTTCAAAATTTGTCCTCAAGTTTTTGAATTTAAAATTTGATTAAAAGTTTTAATTTTGAAATATTAAATTCTAAAAACCTAGTGTTTTAAAAGTTTAAAATACAACCCTTATACTATTATAACATTAAAAGATTAATATGTATATATATGTATAAGATGAGCCATTCTTACCGTTAGTAGGCCTCATTCATGAAGCTGGTCTATAAGGGGTGTTTAAGGAAGCGGCCTGTAAAATGACCGTCATTGGGTATCCACTCTTACCCACCACACTCTTGACTAGTTGAGGGTCGTTAGCCGAACGGGTAGGATAGGACATTAATTCCTCATTAATAAGTATAATGAATATTATAACGTAACTAAATATTTTTATAAATTTCCAATCTTAATTACTTTAGGAAAATGTGAAAATGATGCTAGTCCATGAATTTGCACTTTGCACCTTGTCAAGTTGTTAGTGGAGCGTGTGTGGTTAACCGGCACACTAACTTGGACTAACAAGTGTAGTAAAGGGTAGCTCTAGAATTACTATAGATCAATGGAGCGTGTGTGGTTAACCGGCACATTGATTAGGTGGTAAATGACATCGAGAGTGCCAAGCTAATTTGCATGGTTATTCACACCTTGTTTGTGATCCTCCGTATCCTACTCACAAACTTGAAGGGCATAATCGTCTGCTCAAGATGGAGAGTCCATCACGAGCCACTTGCAAAGGATCAAAGGTATGTGGAGCGTCTGCTCAAGTTAAATGTCAACTTTGACGAATAGTTAGCGATTGATATTATCCTACACTCTTTACCTCCTTGTTATGATCAGTTCAAGATGACTTATCACATGAACAAGGAGGAAGTCACATTGAGCAAACTTCAAGGTTTGTTGAGAACTGCTGAAAGTGGACTTAAAGGCAAAGCTGTCGAGCCCACCCCTACTGCTGCTACCCCCGTCCTCGCTATAGGACATGGAAAATGGAAGAATAGGAAAGCTCCCTCTAAGAGCCACAAGGGAAAGTATCATGATGTATCATCTTCAAATGGATCCAAAGGTAAAGCCGGTTTTGCTACTCCCTCATCCGATCCTAAAGAAACAATGTGCTTCTACTGTAACGACAAGGGGCATTGGAAACGAAGCTGCCCGAAATACTTGCAAGACATCAAGGATGGGAAGATAAAGCACTCCTTCGCAGGTACTTATACTATTCAATCTAATAACTCATCACATGCTAGTTCTTGGGTCCTTGATACAGGATGTGGTTTTCACATTTGTTCTGATTTGTAGGGGCTAAGAAGAAGTAGGGATGTGGAGCATGGGAAGTATGAACCTGATAATGGGGAATAGGAAATTGTCGCCTGTTACAAAGATCAATATTTACTCTTTAGTGTTTAGTAGTGGGTTATGGTTAGACTTGAATGATTGTTGCTACTCGTCAGAGATGACGAGGAACATTATTTCTTTTCATGGTTTGTACAGACAAGGTTTTAGATTTTCATTTAATAATGAAGTTGGTTCTATTAATGCTTTCTATAATGGTACTTTATATTTTGAAGCATTGCCTTGTAATGGTGTATATAAATCTGTGATGGTTGTAGACAACTTAGGAAATAGTGTTTTACATATTGATTCATCTAATGGTTTAGATAAGGCATGCTTGTGGCATTGTCGTCTTGGACATGTCAACAAGAAGCGCATAGCCCAACTCCAAAAGGATGGAGTTTTGGTGTCATTTGACCTAAAGTCAGATGACATCTGTGAATCTTGTGTACTTGGAAAGATGACTAAATCACCGTTCACTGGCACTTGTGAAATAGGTGAGGGATTATTGGATCTCATACACACAGATGTTTGTGGACCCTTCAGATCTACCACAAGGTTTGCTAACTGCTTCTATGTGACTTTTACCGACGATTATAGCAGATATGGATATATCTACTTGATCAAGCACAAGTCGGAAACCTTTGAAAAGTTCAAAGAGTTTAAGCAAAAAGTGGAGAATCAATAGGGCAGGAAGATAAAGATGCTCAGATCCGATAGGGGTGGTGAGTATCTTAGTATCGAGTTCCACGACTATCTTAAGGAGTGTGGAATTTTTTCACAATTGACGCCACCTAGGACACCACAACTTAATGGTGTGGCTGAGAGGCGCAATCGAACCTTGTTAGACATGGTTCGTTCCATGATGATCCGAGCTTCGTTACCTATCACATTCTGGGGGTTTTCCTTAGAGACTGCCGCCCATATCCTTAATCTAGCCCCAACTACATGCGAAGGACTAAGGACTGGGTCCTTACACTTGGTGGGAGTGATGACTTGAGAGCGACAAGGTATAGTGACGCCAGCTTTCAGTCCGACAGAGATAACTTCCACTCTCATTCGGGCTGGGTATTTACCCTAAATGGAGGAGCAGTTACATGGAAAAGTTCCAAGTAGGAGACCGTGGCTGATTCAACGTGCGAATCAGAGTACATAGCAGCGAGTGAAGCATCGAAGGAGGTAATATGGTTGAAGAATTGCATTGGATACCTTGGACTTGTACCAGCCATAAAGGAGCCTATGGAGATTTTCTGTGATAATGAAGGAGCTGTTTCCTTAACCAAGGAACCAAGGGATCATGGCAGATCCAGACACATCGACAGAAAAGACCACTTCATCAGACATCGGGTAGAAGAGGGACTCCTCATAGTCAAGAGGGTATCGTCAGAGCAGAACCCAACAGATCCTCTCACAAAGGGTATGAGCGGGGTTAAGCACTAACAACATGCGAGGAGCATTGGTCTGAAGGACGATATTAGTTTTAGTGATTACATAGATGTTTAGAAACTTATAATAGATAAATGTAATTGACGTGATGATTAAGTAATGGAGATTTATTTATGAGTAAAGTTTACTATCCTGTGTCGATTGTTTACTATTGTTTCACTTTTGCATGTTTTAGTTCCAGAATAATTAGATTGTTCAAATTATCCACAGTCGATCATACTTTGGGAGTAATTTATGAGGTTAGACTGTCATGAATTGGTTGTATATTGTCTAAGTGCTCAGACATAGCAAAGGTTTTCTGCAACGTTCATGATTACTTCTTAAATAAGATTTGAGTATTGGATTAAACCCACGCTCATTTGAATCACTTCATGGAATTTATCATGAGTGATTGTGAGACGATAATGTCATATAATCTTTAAACCGAGATATATTAGTTGTTGTTTACAAGTCGGTTGGGCATTGATAATGCTTAAACGCATCAGTAACTTGATGTTATAAAACGTGTTATTGTGTACGATATCTTGTGCCCCTCGATGATTTTGTGTTGACTTATGTGTCGGGCCCGGTCAGGACTGAATTGATGTGTTCAATTAAGTTCTATGTCAAACAAATCAGAATTCAGGAAACAAACTGTTGGGCATTGAGAATGATTATGTTCCATGTCTTTGTCCACACGATATCTTGCAGAACGGAGAATTATATGAACCCATATCTAAAGGACGCATCATTGACTAGGTCAGAGTTCGACAGCGGCTTTCGAGAGCTACGATTGCTAACCGGATTTTGAAGTCATACTTGCAGTTTTAGTTATTAGACTTATCCAAATGGGAGACTGTTGGATTAGGTGTTTAAGCCCATAACTATAATTGTTATGTACTTGACCCGATAGTAGCATGGTCCTTTTGGGTTGCCTTCACCATAGCAATTTGATAGGATGAGTTTTGTAGAAAGAGGTTAATTAATGATTTATTAATATATTATAAGAATAATATATTGATTGACAAATCATATTATTTAATTAGTATCGATTAGAAATTAATTTAGTGATCAAAAGAGGCTGATTAAAAGAATGAGGACTGATTATGTAAATCAGTAATAGTTATAGTTTGGGCTAATGGATCCTCTTGATATGGGGTGGACGAAAATCTATGGGAAGCCCATAGAGTTTTCGTCCAAGGCCTATCATGTCGGTCTGTGGATTGCTTAGGGCCTAAGGAAGGGAATTAAGGTTTCCAATTGAAAAACCCTAGCAGCCTCAACTATAAAAGGAATGCCAAGGCTCCTAAAATCGGCCACTTGATTCCCTAGAAGAAACCATGGCCGAATTCTATAGCCTCCACCTCTCTCTCTTTCTCTCTCTCCCTTGTTCATTCATTGCTAAGTGATGTTTGTGACTCCATTAGAGGTGCAACACTTGAGGCACTAAGCTCTTGAAGGTTAAGATCAAGGAAAGGATTGCTTGTTACTACTAGTTAACAAGAAAGGTATTCTTCTAACTCTAGTTTATTCATTGAATCTGAAAAATTTTATGCTAGTTTAGGGTTCTTGCTTTGGAAAATTGATTTGCATGTGTAACTTGAGAAAAACCTAGATCCAAAGCAATTAGGGTTGCATGTGCACCATAGGAATGTTGTAATGCTCAAAACCCATCAACTGTTCAACAGAAGAAAAAAGCCAGAAAACAAGAATGTTTGTCTGCTAAACTTATTCAAGAACTTGTTCCCGCTGATAAGATTGCTGATATTCAAATCACTGATAATCAAGTCAAGAAGATCTTTAATAACAATGTGGAAAAACAACACATTGTTTCAGACCTAAATGAGCGGATCGATAGAAAGAAGTTTGGAGACATTCTGACTCGAAGAACAAAGCTTGATCCCATCATAAAATTAAGACGTACCAAGCCAAAGAATGAGTCACTAAAGCTTCACTTGGTAAGAAAGAAAACTGAGTATGAATACAATGAAGTTGTATTTTCTCGTGAGCTAGTCAAATTTGGCTACAACGAATGGATGCAGATTCTTGAAATCATCGACAAGCATAAAAGTGTTCATGCCCAAGAAGTGAAGTTGGAAATCCAGCACCTTCTCAACAAAGTGAAGAATCTGAACCTGGTGACATCCGTTGGTCCATTAACGAGATCATCTAGATCAGCCTCATTAGGAAGAACAGGCGCTCCCCGATAGTCCAAGAATACCAAGTTTCTTCTTCCTTATGGTACCAGATATATTAATAATGAATTACCAGCTGGTGTCGAACCTGTTCATTACATGTTTATTCCAGAACCAGAGCACATGATCTTCTATCTCGACAATCAAAATCAGATGTGCTTTCAACGCACTGATGACCTTCCTTCTGCTCCAACTGAACATTTGTTTCATCTTCGCTTGGAAGGACTAGGTCACTATGAACTGGAAAGAGGATATTGTCTGTTGATACCACTAGAGCTGAGTAGAAGACGGGATGAGCTAAAACTTGATCAATTCAGATGGGTAAAGCATGAAGTCTTGAAAGAAGCTTACAAGTTCACACCTTATGATCTGATGAGTCAAACACATGACACGCTGATCTATCAGTGTCAGCACTTAGTATATTTACTGGCATCAGCAATTAGTATATTTATTCTGTGTAATCTTTGTATATTAGGTAATGATATAGATAAATATATAATAGATTACAGATCTAGTATCTTTGTGATAAGATCGGTTCTTAGTATAGATTAGATACAATCTCGTCAATCATGGGATATACATGTATAGATTAGTATATATACAACATTAGGGTAAACCCTAATGTTGTGGAACACGGCTTTGTGTCAATAGTCTTTGTGAGAAACCCGTCTTCTTGGTGAAGACAAAACCTCTTTTCTTAGTGAAAGGAACAATTTGGAGAACTTATGTGTTATTTACGTTTTGTTGATTATTTTCCTTAGATTAGTTTTACGTTTCTTATTCATACTTAAGTGTATCTGATCATCACAAACCTTCACAAAGTACGGTTTAGAGCGAAGAAGGAACCAACTCTTAGACCGTCCCTATGCTTCGTACGTACACTTTCTCCCAACTAACCCACCGCATTTTTCTTTGCACCAAATCAGCTCCATTTAAAAAAATTTGTCGCATAGCCTCTAACCTGGACAAAATACTAGTTGGGACCTTATAAAGAGACATATAAAAAGTAGGAATAGAGCTCAAAATTGACTTCAATAAAGTAAGGAGACCGCCAATTGAAAGTGTTTTTACCTTCCATTTGGAAAACCACTCTTTCACCTTTTGCACCAAACCGGACCACAGCTGCAATCTGGTCATAGACCCACCAACCATTACTCCAAATAAGCAAATGGGGTCTTGCAAGCAAGACAGCCAATCAAAGAAGCTACATTTTCTACTTCTTAAAACATAACTCCAATCCCCATCAGCCGACATTTCTATAAATTAATTTTCAAACCCGAAGCCATGAAGAAACATTAAAGAATACAGATCATGTATCGATGGTTGAAATTGATCCACTTCTCCAATAAAAATGGCATCATCAACATAAAAAAATATGCAAACCGTGAATAAGATTAGAAGATCCAACTGAGACACCATAAAATAACCTCTGATCCTTTGCTCTAGAAAAAGCAATATGAAGTGTCTCCATAACCAAAATAAACAAGAAAGGAGATAAAGGATCACACTTTCGAAGACCCCTATGACACTGAAACTCCTCCGTTGGACTGCCATTAACTAAAACCGACCCCATAAGCGAAAGAAGACACCTACTAATCCACCCCCACCATCGAGAATCAAAACCGAACATGTCAAGAGAATCATATAGAAAGTCCCATCTAGCATAGTCATAAGCCTTCTCAAAGTCAACTTTAAAAAACATCGCCTGTTTCTTCTTCTCGTTACACCAGGAATAACTTCATTAAGGATCATCGGCCCATCAAAAATTTAACGACCACGAATAAATGCAGATTGCTCAACACTCACTAAATCTCCCACCACATTATAATGACTATTAGCCAGAATTTTCCCAACGATCTTGTATTAACAAATGGTCAAACCGCTGGGATGAAAGTATCTGAAAAATTTAGCACCAAAGACCTTAGGAATTAAAGCAATAAAAGACGAATTTCAAGCAGTTGGAAAAAACCCCTATACTAAAATTTTTGGTTATATCACTAACCACATGAGATCCAATAATATGCAAAAACCTCTAGAAAAAATTAAAGCTAAACCCGTCCGGACTCGGATATTTATCTGAACCACAATCTCAAACAACCCTCTTTATTTCTTCAGCAGAAACATCCTCTTCCAACCACTTTCTCTGATCGTCATGAAGCTTCCTAAGAAAATGAAGACCAATACTTAGCCAATTAGAGGGAAGGGGAGAGAATCAATTTTTAAAATGAGAATAAAATTCTTTTTTAACAGCTTCTAGTTCATCTATTTAATCTTCATCTGAAAAGATACCACGAATAGCAAGTTGGTTGCGTTGTTATTTATGATACCATGAAAATATTCCGTATTCTCATCACCTTTTATACTCCATTGAACTTTGGCTTTTTGAGATAAATCTAGAGATTCCATCTCATCTAAATCAACCAAATACTTGAGAAAAGTCACCCTATCTTGAAGGTCCAAATCAAGAGCCTCACCACGATCCAATCTAGCATCTATGTCCGCCAAGGACGATTTAAGTTCCATCTTAGCATATTCAAAGCCATTTTAGAGGACCTAACCCAAAAAATGATTTTTAATTTCAATAATTGTAATTTTTTCTTAAACACCACCATAGCACTAGGATGCTCAACCATGTCATTCACCCACGAATCGGAAACAAGCTTTTAAAAACCATCAATGAGAAACCAAGAATGATAAATCTTAAATAGAGAAGGGCCATAATCAAAATTAACCTTCCCGTAAGAAGATATATATGTGGTCCGAAAGATGTTTATCTAGAATTAGACCTGGCATATGAGAAAAAGCATCCAAAACACCTTCAGAAATTAAAAATTTTTGTAACTTTCTCATCGTACTTGCCATATGATCAGAACAAGTGAAAGAATAACCTCCTAAAGGCACGTCAACCAAACTTGAAGATGTAATAAAGTTATTAAATGCCAAAAAAAACATGGATAATTAAATTCGCAACCAAAACGTTCAGATGCATCACAGACTTCATTAAAACCGCCCATGAAAATAACATAAGAATCCGACCTATCACTAAAATGGCATAAGAAATCAATCACTAAAATGGCATAATAAATCCCACAACATCTATTTTCCAACAGGTCTTGTGGAGCATAAACAGATATAAAAATAATAGAAGACCCCATGGGCAACCATACAACGTCAACAATAACGAAACTATCAAAAATGGTCACGTTCTTTTTTTCAAAAACCGCTTTGTCCAAAACACAAAGAATACCACCCGATATCCCTACCGAAGAACTATAAGCATAGTCAAAATTAGTGTTACCCCAAACAACTCTAAAAGAAAAAGGTCAATATTTTCTATTTTAGTCTCCTACAACGAAAGAAAATTAATTATATGTTTCAAACATAAACCTCACACCCACATTTTTTTATCCTTTGGCCTAGACCTTGAATATTTAAAGAGAGAGCATTCATTTAAGGCCATCAAACACTCCATGAGACTTAATAATATCCTCCATATTTTTCATACACCTTTCCATGTTATAACCCATAGCTTTCCATGCACATACAAACTCTTCCAAGGTACCAAGCAAGGAGATACCTTTATGTTTTTTCAAAACCGAAGGAGCTCTACCTGAACTATATACCTCATATTCATGGTCCACCCAAAATGATTTTGAAGACTGCTCCTCTGAACAACTGTGGTTGTCTTCCTGTGATCTTGCATAGCCCTTGGAATATAGTGAGATTCATCAACTGCATCAATGACACCAACCTTTGCAACTGAACCTCCAATACCACCATTACCACCTGCCAAGTGAGAATCCAAGATATCGCCCCTTTTTGGAGAAACTACAACAGGAGTGATGCCTGAAGGGTGAGAAGGTGATACACACTCTCTTAAAACCTTAGAAGTCGGTTTACGTAAAACATCATAGATACCGAAAGCATCTTCTGAATTTTCATTACGCTCTGCATTTTCATTTGGTTTAGAACTCGTCTAAGTAAAAATAGTTTCCGAAACTCCTTCACTTTCGTAGGCTACAGATTCAACTTCTACACAATTGTAGGGGGTTGTCCTTATATCCTCCTGTTTCACACCCTCAACTTCATCGTTGACTTCATCATCATCATCATCAATAAACTTTGGATTCTAGTCAATAATCTCCCTTTCTTTCACCATCATAACCTTCCCATGAACAATCACCTTAAACAATTCAAAAATTAAGTCATTAACTTTGGATTTGATACATAATATTTTCCTCCAAATATTGTTGTCATTTGGATCTTCCTGATGTAAGAGTTCATCCAACCTCAAAGCAATCTTCTTAAAAGAATTTGGAGTCCACGCAATTAACGGGAGACCTTCAACATCAACATAAATAACCCTCTCATCAATCAAAAAGAAGGTGAGCATTAGGTAATTACATCGAACCATGATGAGACTCCTTCATGGTTAAGAAACTTCTCTTTCACAATAATAGACCGAAACTCCAATGACACCTAGAAACCTCCCAGGTATCTCAATGTAACATCTTTGAACCCTTCAGTAGTACAAATGACCTGTATGTTTCGTAGAGAGACAAACTCCTTCAACTTTCCAACTAGAGTTAAAGAATAATGTTTATCAACAAGACAACCAATATCAAGAATCAAAGTTGGAAGATCAGGTGTCATCGTTTTCCCAGCAGACCGAGGAGTATTACCTTTTACAACATTAGCATAAGAAGCAGCAGGACGTGGACTCACATCAGAATGTTTCGACATCGGTATAGGAATCGGCTATGAGTCATTTTGGAACCGATCCACGCTTGCATGGATACGAAACCTGCCAAACCAAATGGTACTAAGATTTGCAACCAGAATGTCATAATTAGCAACCTTAATGAAACAAACAAATACAAAGCGTTTTCCCTCTTTTGATTTTAGAGATGGGATATAGACAACATTTACATTCCCATATTGAGCACAAGTGCTATAAAGATCATGAGAAGAAATCCCGTTTGGGAAGTTCGTGATAAAAATTGAGTAGGAAACGTGGTTCACATGATCCTCTTTTGACTTTCTTGTGTTAGGAATAATATCATAGATGATCGATTTGATTCAAGAACTGGTAAAAGAAGAACACAATAAAGATTCAAGAATGTCGAATGATTAAACGTCACGCCTCAGAATAACTCTATGAAGAATTTCTACTGTAGAGGCGTGATTAGGGTTACAAAGTAAAAGATAAGAGTTAACTAAAATACGATGCATGCATGCACCTTAAATACTATAACCTTAGAATTAATAACCAGTGGACAGGCCCAAATCGATAACACAAAATACTAACTCAGAAGGCCAAATGACGCAACATCTAGTACTCAACAATATCCCCCTTTGCGTCAATTGAGGCACAAAACCATTAACTTTGGATTCGCTTCTGCACTTCATACACCTTAGGAATGATAGCATACATTTCCTGGTGAATCTCAATGTACCATAGAATAATATCTGAGAAGCACTTGAGGTCGTCCTTGTTGTTGCCTTTGAACTTGCCCACCTGTTCCAAAGTGTACTCAAGGAAGGATGTGGTATAAAGATGCTTATCAGAAAGAAAGAAGCATCATTTGCAAAAGTCTACTCCAGTTCGTTCCCAAGCAGAATAAACCACGAACCATTCTCCACTATAAATCTTCCCCGGCTTCATCTTTTCAAAATCCTTAGGAGTTTCCTTGCGAACAGCAGAAGGCTTCTTTCGCAGGACAGCAGCAACCTCAACATCTATCTCCCCAATCTCCTGAACATAGGACTTTATCATTTGTTTGAGATGAGACATGACATGTTCGTATTTTATTTTTCCTTCAACAACATGTTGTAAAGAACGAACCAGTCATAAGGGTTAAGGCATGGTAGATCTGCAAGAGTAAACTCGTAGCATTGGCTGGCTGAACCTCTTGCAACTTTGAATTTTGCGTTTGGAAAGCTATCAGTCTCGATTGGCCCTGGAAATTTTACAGCGGTAATTTTGCTCAACGACCATGTTTCGTATTGTGGCTTCATATGCTTCAGATAAAACGAGAATATCATATAATCAGCCCCACTGTCTGAGAATGGAGCGTTCGCTACTTTAACAAAAGAACGAAACCTGAAGGCTTTTGGAGTAATAGGCAGATCCAGTTGCGAGTCTCGTGTATTCTGAAGATCAAACGAAACTATTGACTCTAACCAATACTGGCTTGGAAGATCAACACCATCACGCTGGATTCGCTTGAAGGTCCATTTTGGAAACAAGAGCATTTTGCTCGCAAGATTAGCCTGTGCTTCTTTCTCATCCCCTTCCTTTTCTTCAGCCTCACGGATGATTCACTGGTGCTCATCCAATTCAGCTTCACAAACTTTTCGCCTTTCAAGTTCTTCTTCATCAGGCTCTTTTTCTTCTTCATTATCAAGAATTGGGTCGTCACGGAACAATTTTTCCTTGCCCTTGGGTTCGTTCTTGACAACAGGCTTGACAGGAGCTTTGGGTCCTTCTTTTCGTGATCCACCAGCCACACCTTCTCCCCCTTGTTTCGGATGAAAGGATTGATCAGAATGACCTTCAAGGCGGTGAAGCATTGTGAAGAATGACCTTAACTTTTCTGCCAGATGCTTACGCATTGTGATGGTGATCATGAAGTCCCTGGTATCAATGATATCCGAGAGAATGCCAGTAACATCAGTTATACAGCTTCGCATGAATGACCTCTCAGATAACAGATAATTGACCTCCTTCTCCGAAGCTTCCAGTTTGGTATTTAACACCTTGGCTTCTTCTGACTTGAGTGCGAGGGAGTCCTTGAGGTTACTCTCCTTTATCAATTCGTCTTTAAGTTGTGAAGGCTGAGACGATATAGTAGCTTGAAATGATTCATGGTCAGTTTTCAGACCAGTGCGAATCTCTTGTAGCTTCGTCTTCTCTATTTTGAAGATAGATTCCAGACTCTTAAATTCTTAATTTTCTGAGGTGGTGTTGGAATTAAAATTTGTTTGAAAATTTTCCATGAAGGCATTAGTTTCTTCAATTAGTTTATCAACTTTTTCGGTTGTGGACTTGCAAACTTCAGCAGAATCAGTGACAACCTTGTTTATCTTGTCGGTATGGGCAGTATGGTCCTTTGAAATTCCTTCAAAGAGTGAATCTACCGTGGCTTTAGCATATGCATCAGAAGAGGAAGCCTTGGCAGAGAGAAGTAATTTATCGATCTTTTCATGAAGGGATTGAAGTTGCCCTTTCGAAACCTGCACCTCATCTTCACTGTTAGTCCGGATTTGGAAGGGACTGTAAGTAAAACCCCCAAAATCTTCGTCTGCATCATCACCAAAGACCATGTCTGGGTCATCACAGTTAACAGGGGAAATAGGAGGTGTAATATGAGTGGAGAAACCTGAAGTTTGAGCTCCCGTATCAGATACGTTGACTGAAACGAAAGGTGGGGTTGAGGTAGTAGGAGGTACTGTTGAATCAATGAACAATGGGATAGAGAGAGAAATGCTTGTGTGTTGTTGTGAAGAAACGGGTGGAGGGCATGGCGCAATGGTAATTGGTATAGAGGTGGATTTAGGTGAAGGAGGAGGAGAATGAACATAATCACTGAAAGGTTGAGTTACCACTGGATTGGATGTGACTTCTATGTTCTGAACGAGTTCCTCTTTGTTGTGATCTGTGTCATCCTCCTCGTTGTGAACAAGATTCTCCTCCTTGTTGCGAGTATCAGATTGTGTATCAGACCCTGAACCTTCACTGGAACTTGTTGTTGGGGTCTTTCGCTTGCGAGCAGGCTGCTTTCGCTTTTTGGGATTGGCCCCAGAAGGAGCAGCTTTCGCCTTTCGCTTCTTTGGAGTGGCAGTCGGCTCAGATGGACCCTCTTTCGCTTGCTTTTGCTTGCCTCCCTTTTTGACTTTGTCAGCTTCATCAATAGACAAACACATCTCAGGAGTAATGGTGCGAGCTCTTGAAGATGGAAGCTTTTTATATTCCTCCAATATCTTGCTGGCAGCTGGAACACAATGAAACATGGTCTCCGGAATTGAACCAACAAAGGGAAACTTCGAAATGTCAGTGATGACGATCTTGGTGGTGTGAAAAGTAGCAATGGAGGACATCAGGGAATCTTTCATGAGGGGAACTTGGTGTTTTTCGATTTCCCTTTGAACCACAATGGTCCAAAAACGAGCACAGGAAATCTCACTGTGTCCTGTCGTGGAGTGAGTGCTTTGCACCAGTTGAGACCGTAGAACTGTGCCAGAATCCATGTTGATTCCATGGTAAAGACCATACATCATAGTCATGAACTGCTTACTTGCACAGTCTAAACCTGTGACTCTTTCAGAAAAGGCTTTGAAGAGAAGAGTGAACAAACCATTCCATTTAGGAGGCAGGTTGGGTTTTCTGAACTTGGAGATCGAAGGAATGATTTCTTTATACCCCATCTCATAGAACATCTCAAAAATAGCTGCAGTAGAGATCGATTCGGGATTCACCATGGACTCGTCGTAGGCAAGCCCTAGAAAAGATCAGAATTTGGACTTGGTGATGGAGGTTTTCTTGTCAGGGATCTCGAAGGTGATGCATTCTTCCTCTTTGATGTATGATGCTGAAGAATAAGCCTTCGAGAGTAGAGACATTGGGACACACCTAACTTTAGTTAAGGCGATGACCAGAGGGGAATACTTCAGGCATTCGAGGATGGGTAGCATGAAAGAATCGTACTTAAATGGCGTCAGGTCAAGAATCAGGTTTTGATTCTATTTGATTCCAAACAATGATGAGTGAGCGATCTGATCTTGAACGGATGAGGAAACAACCATTATTGCAGGTTGATGAAGAAGAAGAACAATGGAGAAAAATCTCCGTTTAGGGTTCTTGAGAGAATTTGATAGTGATAAAGGTAATTCTGTGATTTAAAAACCCTTTTATACGATTATGCAGGAAAGAGAATGTGAACCGTCGATTGAGTAATTTCCTTTGAAACGACACCTAAAAAAGCGGGATTTGACAACTGTAGCCCCTAAAAAGGTGCCAGGCGGCGTGATAAGTGGAAGTGTTTCAAATTCCACGCACCTAAATTTGGATGTTTATCCACCAACAGTTGTGTCATCATTATCTTGTTCTCATCCTTTCAAACTACATTTGTTGCAATACATATCCATACAACCGTTCGCATTTTATATGCAGAGTAACTTGTGTGTATATCATTGAATCTGCGAAACTGAAAATTCCATAAGTACCACAAGTAAGACTTTAGGAAAATCAGAGAGATTTTCGTGCGAGAGTGTATGCCAAAGAAAAAGAAATAAAGCAATATTTATCTGTGGTATTTTAGTGTTGTCTTAAAAGACACGAAACTATAGATCCCAGGCAACGATCTCTTCCTTTAAAATCAAGAGAGACTAAGAAGTGTCTATGTGGTTTCCCGTTGAAATACGATCAAATGCTTTACAAGAAACATTGAAAGGCATCTTTTAAATATGCTTAATGGGTGGCTAACTCTCCAACCAAACACCGAACTTAAGATAAGAATGAATGTTGGATGAAGTACTCGTGTGACCAGTGTAGTCAGTTGAAGGAGTAGGTGAGGAATTATTTTAGTGACACGATTAAGCTTTTGAAATCTAAAAAAAAACTAAAATTGGATCTTATGGGAAGAAGTATCTTGGAACCAGAACACTTCATAAAGATCTCGCAAAAGAAAAAGAGATTCGATGATACATACCACGAAGGTGGCTTTCGTTAATTCCATGGTGAAAATCTAGAACATTTAATTGTTCACCGTCAATTCATATAAGTGTGTTGGATTTGGGGTTTCACTCCGCTCGTGGTGAACGAAACTAAGATCATTAACACAAATATTGTGCAACCATAAACCTCAGTGGTATAGCTGAGAGTCTCAAGGGTTACATTGATGAGTATGAAGGCAATGGAGAAATGTGAAGAGGGTTCCAGAGAAGTAAATGTACCTCTGCTAAACGAAAGTGACTAAGCAGATAACTCTTAACTCAAAGTGAGAAGAGTAAGGTAGCTCATGACTAATGTAAATTTATCAACCTGGTTGGGAAGAAACGAATGGTAGATTCGATTCATTAAGGATTCACATCGAGTCAATCGAGGCTTTGGACAACACACAGCAACATGCTTCTAGGGACACTTAGCTAATACATAGATAAAGAAAGTGGTACCTGCCCTTTCACACGAGTCTGTGCCTCCATGATCTTCTTAAGATATTTGTGGTGTTTTTGAAATTTCTGAAAATAAAAGAAATAAAAATAAACACAAATAAAATATTTTTGTCTTTTTAGATTTTCTAAAAAATAAATAAAAACAGAACAAAATGTTTTTGAATTTTGAGAATTAGGGCGAACGTTTGTGCCAATTCGTGTCCCGAAAAATTCGTAAACAAGTTAGGGCAAGCGCTCGTGCCAATTCGAGTGACAAAAATAAAATTGAAAGCGAGCAAAAAATATTTGAGGCAAATTAATGAGAACGTTCATGCCAATTCGGTTCCCAGAAAAATCGGAAACGAATTAAAGCGAGCGCTCGTGTCAATTCGCGTCATAGGAACAAAAACGAAAGGATAACAAATATTTTTGGATTTTTCAAACTAAAGATTTTTGAAGCTTTGAAACATTATACATAAAGTACAAAAAGGATATTGGTTAAACCGAACCCCGAATTAACAGTGGACAACAAGTCTCTGCAAACGTTTGCATCGATTCATGTCAACAGCTTTACTAAAGCGAAGGTGGTTTCGGTACAGATTCAGCTTCCACCATTCCAAGGCGTTGAAGAATTTTGTTGAAGGTTGTTTCTGGAAAAGCCTTTGTGAAAATGTCAGCCAACTGATCAGCAGATCTCACGAAGTGAATTTCAACGTTGTCGTCTTCTATATGATCCTTGATGAAATGATACCCCAGTGCTATATCTTTTGTCTTTGAGTGTTGCACTGGGTTGTGACAAATGCGAATAGCACTTTCAGAGTCACAATAAAGTGGGATTTGTTTCATGCTTAAGCCATAGTCATGAAGCTAACTTTGAATCCAGATGACTTGAGATATACATGAAGCAGCAGCTATATATTCGGCTTCAGTTGTCGATAAGGAGACACACGTTTGCTTCTTGGACTGCCAACTGACAAGTTTGCCATCGAGAAATTGACATCCTCCAGTTGTGCTTTGTCTATCTAATGTACATCCTCCAAGATCAGCATCCGAAAACCCTTGAACGAAGAAGCCAGATTTCGCAGGATACAATATGTGTCACAACTAGCATTTTCAGCTAGGAGATTCTATTTCCATGTAAACATCAGCTGTTGTGAAACTTGTCCTCTAAGTGAATATCATGCTATATACTAACATGAAATCATCCATTTGAATCCAAACTCTTGATTGAAGTTCAAAACCTAATACTATACATCTCGTATGTTCAACTATGGATTGAAAACCCTAAAAATCATGGTTCAATATTATTATGGGCTAGGATTCTGTTATTGGGCCTAATGGACCAGTAAACTTTCAATTTGACTACTTTGGGCCTAGGAACCCTATTTGGGCTCTGAGTGGACCCACATCCATGAAATTAGGGTATTTTGGGTCATAAGGGCCTAGAATAATCCATCTTATTTCTAATGGGCCATGATGGGCCATAACTGGTTTCAATAGCCCTAATGGGCTGTAAGCTACATTATTGGGCTTCTTTGGGTCGTGAACCCTCATAAAGGCCCAATAGGCCGAAAAATATTATTTTGGGCCTCATGATTTCCAACTAAGTCAAGGAAGGGCCCAAACTTTCTCTTTTCCTTTCCTCCTTCCTATTTCTCGGCTCAACAAAAAAAAACAAAAAAGAAAACAAAAAACAAACAAATGGGAGGATATTTGAGGTGCCACTTCATAATTACCTTGTGGTTTTCCATGCTAATTATCCTTCAAGTAACCAACTAATATCATGTCTCAAGGCATCTATCACATCTCAACCTCTCTTCTCTCTTTCTCTCTTCTTATTCACGGCCATAGAGCCAAAAACCACCACCACCTCCATTTTATTTTCAAACTCACTCAAGCATTCCTCTCTAAAAACACTCAAAGAAATCCTCTCACTTTCCCTTCAAATTTTCGAGTATTTCATGTGTGTATCAAGGAGATTCTTGCAAGTGTTTCACTCACTTGCTAAGTTTTGTTAAACTCTATTGTTTCCTTCCAATATTACATTAAAATTCCTCCTTCTTACACTTAATTTTCGTGTATGGCTTCCTAGAACTAGTTTGTTTCCAACAACCTCTTCAAAGAAGCATCCAAGGCCGAAAACAACATCATCTCCTCTCATCTCTTCATCAAAACCGAATCCAAACCCCAATGTGAGTTCATACCCCCTATTTTCGATTTATACTTTGTTTTAGGGGGAGAATACAAGGTGTTTTGTGTAGATCTATGTGCGTATGCATGATTTTGTGTGTTTTCTTTGGTTACATATGTGTTTATGTGTTGTAAACTTCATGAACTAAAAGATCCACTAAAAATATGATGATATTGGTATAACATAACATTCCTTTCAACATATCTCACAAGAAAAAGGTTTTAAATACATCAAGAATACTTGAATCTAAGAAAACTTCATAAAAAGGGCTAAAAATGACAAAAATGACAAAATATGGGTTGTTTATGTAACTCTCGGCTACTATGTGGTTCAAAAGGAAATTTTTGCTAAACAATAGTTAAACTCGACATTTAAGACCTTAAAGGGACCAAAATGTAAAATTTTTATAAATGGGCCATATTTGGGCTTCTCACGGTTTTGGGCCCAAAATGGTAGTTTTTGGTCTTTTATGGGTTAAATTGTCATTTTCAAGAAAGTTGTGTCAAAAATGTAAATTTTTGATAAAAAGGGGTCAAAGTTGCAAAATTATGAACATTTGGGCCAAAAAGATGAATTTTCTATAAATGGGCCGAAAATGTATATTTTCACAAAAATCAAGCCAAAAACGATATTTTTGACAAAAATTAGTTAGAAATGTTACTTTTTCAAAAACTAGCCTTAAAATACAAGTTTTGTCCAAAATGGGGCCTAAAATGTTATTTTTACTAAAATTGGGCCTTAATTGTAAATTTTTGGCTTATTGGGCCAAGAATGTCATTTTTACAAAAAGTGGGCTTTTTATGCTATTTTAATAAATAATTGAGCTAATACTAGCAAAATAATAATAAACTGGATAATTTTGTCATTCTCATGTTATTGGGCCTTAGTGGCCCATTAATATGCTTGATAGGTCCTGGATACTATTTATTTGTTTATTGGGCCTCACTAACCCATTAACATGCGCGGCAGACCTTGGATATTATTTGCGTGCTATTTGGGCCTATAAATACCTTACATGTGAAATGGGCATTAGTTGTCCTTTTACATATATTTTGGGCCCATGTTATATAATCTCATTTCTTTCGGGCCTGAAAATGACTTACGTGTTCAGTGAGACTCAGTGCTCCGCAGACATGGTTCATTGGGCCCGGAATGAGTTTTATATGTTTCTCTTCGCGTAAAATTCGATTAAGGATCTAGTGAGACTTGTCGGTTGACACCTATTGAGTGTACGATCGTAGCCTGTAGTTATAACCAGAGTCTCTTGGAGGGAGAGCGGGGGTTTGTCATAGATCTATACGGGGATGACACCCCACACCTGAGCTGTTCGCTACAGTTAGGCTACATCAGTCTAGGGTGACGATAAACTTATTCTATTTTTCCGACGGCGTTCACAAACGCTAAGACAAGCGAAATTGTCATTAACTAGTATGGTTATGACGACTCACTTAGAGGAATTAACATTATGAAATTTACGGGAGACTATTCTTTTTCTTCTTTTACAGCCAACATAGGGTTGTCTGGGGGCATTCTATTTACATTCTCTTCATTCACTTTTGACATTCTATTAAACAATAACACACATGCATTAATACCAGATCGGACACAAACATACTAAACTATTTTAAGAAAATATAGGATTTTCTTGTGATTACAAATTTATACAAATCTTTTATTTAAACACACTTATGAACTCACCAACATTTTTATGTTGACCTTTTTAAATTAACTTGTATTCTCAGGAAACCGCTGAAGCAGGTTGGGATGAACAGTTTAATGGATGTTTCGTTATATTTTGTTCCATCATACTCTAATTGTTTTGGCATGTAATATTTAAATACAATACTCGATGTAAACAATGTATGTTGTTATATTACATGTGTGGTGATGATGATGTTCCGTTTCAATTATATACTTTGTGATGATACTCCAAGGATGAAGTCACGCGCAAGCCCCCAGATGTTTCCGCCGTCTGGTCCGGGGGTGTGACAATATGCCAAGAGATGAAGTTCGTTTCAAGTATCTAAAGATATTCTTGACAGCCACCATATGAGGTTCACGTGGATTTGCTTGGAACCTACCATAATAACAAACGGAAAACATAATATCTGGTCTAGTAGCAGTTAGATACATTAACGATCCTATCAATTGACGATAAAGGGTCATATCAGCAGATGGTTTCTCCAGAGATGGTGTCAGTTTCGTTCCAAATGCCATTGGAAGCTTCGCTTTGGAGTCTCCCACCATGCCAAACTTAGCTAGTAAGGTCTTCGTGTATGCTTCCTGATTTATGAAAATGCCTTCTGGTCCCTGTCTTATACTCAATCCAAGAAAAAAGTTAATTGGACCCATGAAACTCATCTCAAATTTAGTTTCCATCAACTTTCGGAATTCAGCTGTTAAGCTAGGATTCGTAGAACCGAAGATGATGTCATCAACATAAATTTGGATGATCATTAAGTGGTCACCCTCTTTCTTGCGAAAGAAGGTTGGGTCAACAGATCCTTGTTTAAATTTAGACATTTTAAGAAAGCGAGTGAGAGTTTCATACCAGGCTCTCGGAGCTTGTTTCAGACCATAGACTGCCTTATCCAAGATATAGCAGTGATTAGGATACTTCTCATTAACGAACCCAGGTGGTTGCTCTACATATACTGTCTCTTCTAATTCTCCATTTAAGAACGCACACTTAACATCCATCTGAAACACCTCAAAGTTCTTGTGTGCTGCGTATGCCAGTAAGATGCGAACAGATTCCAACCTTGCAACAGGTGCAAAGGTTTCTTCATATTCGATGCCTTCTTCCTGACAATATCCCATAACCACGAGTCTCCCCTTGTCTCTTATAACGTTCCCTTCTTTATCCATTTTGTTACGAAACACCCACTTTAAACCTACAACCGATGCATCTGGTGGAGTTGGAATTAGCCTCCAAACTTTGTTTCGTTCAAACTCAATGAGTTCGTCTTGCATCGCTTGCACCCAATCAGAATGATCAAGATCAGTGTTGACGGTTTTGGGTTCTACCTTGGAAACGAATGAGTTAAACATATAATATTCTACTTGAGAAAATAATGCAGTTCGTTTCGCTTTTTGCTGAGATCTCGTAAGGACTCCTGCAGAAGATTCACCGATTACTTGGGTTTTGGGGTGATCTCTAGTCCATTTGGCTAGTGGAGGATAGTTTGGATCATAAGAGGGATCCAGTTCAGCATTCACTTCTTAGAATTCAGATTGAACATCTGGATCGTCATTCGCATCCTTATTCTCTCCCTCAAATGACGAGTGGTCCTCTTCTACATGAATTGAAGTATCTCCTGTGAATGGAGGTTCAAGAGACACTGTGGGAAGTGAGTCATTCGAATCAGAGGGTGGATCTAGGGAAAGAGACGAAGTGTAACCCTCCTCCTGTGATGGAATGTTCGTTTCTTGTGGAGTTGGTTGCTCCCCCTGAGGATGTGTATTGGAGTCAGAATTCTCCCCCTGGAATGGAGTGCTCGTGTCTTGAGGCATGTTCGTAGATGATGGCTGATTGTGCATGTCTTTTGCATCGTCATCAATTATCTTCTTCAGTTCGTCCACTTTGTTGTCAGCTACTTTAGCATCAGATGTGACAGCCTTTTTTGGTTCATCAAAAAGTAGCATGAATTCATCATATAGATTAGAGATTGGAACAGTGGCTGGACTTGGCTTAGGAAAGATTTCCTCCGATTAATTTTCTTTCGACTGAATCCTCTTCAAGTAGTTGTCATCGAACGTGACATAGTAGGTTTCTTCCATCTTTTTTGAGCGTTTATTGGGAACCCTATATGCCTTGGAGGTCAGCGAATATCCCAAAAATATACCCTCGTTAGCTTTCACATCGAATTTGTTTCGTTCTTCCTTGGAATTCAAGATAAAACACCTAGAACCAAATACATGGAAAAACTTAACATTAGGTTTGCGATTGTTTAATATTTCATAAGGAGTGATAGAGAATCGCTTATTCAGGATAGATCTGTTTTGGGTATAGCAAGCTGTCGCAATGTGATATGAATTATGAACATTGGTTTGGCATGCGGAATTAAAGAACACACAAAGAACACGGTGATTTCGGTGTTTAAGAGATGCATTCGATTATGAAAGGTGTTACAAAAAAGGATCTAGATCTAAATCTACATAATTAACACACACTAACACTCTCAATGTTACATCTCTCAAGCACACCTCAATTAGTGGAATGAACCCACCTTATATAGAGGTGTTTACATGTCTCTCTCTCTCTCTCTCTGTCTATCTCTCTCTCTCTATCTATCTATCTCTCAAGTCACAAGGCTAATTTACCACATGCAAGTGGGTCTACAAAATTCAAGCCATTTACAAAGTCATACATGGATAACTTTTTACCCAACGCAATGACATCTGCCCAGAAATAGAGAGGCAAACATGTGAAGGTCAGCATGGTTCGTGCAGCTTCACATAAAGAACGGTTTCGTCTTTCAACTACTCCATTATGTTGTGGGGTATAAGGAGCAGAAAAATTGTGTGAGATTCCCTTTTCAGCAAGAAATTCTTCAAACACTTGGTTTTTAAATTCAAACCCATTGTCGCTGCGTACATTGCGAACCAGCTTTCACAGTTGAAGCTCAATTTGCTTGATGAAATCTTTGAGTTTTGGTGTTGCTTCAGATTTCTGTTTAAGAAAATACACCAAAGTAAAACGTGAAAAATCATCAACTATGACAAGAATGTACTTACTACCACCAACACTTTCAATTGCAGAAGGTCCACAAATGTCGATATGTAGAAGTTCCAACGGTTCAATGACTTTCGTGTTTACTATTGTTGGATGACTCTTTCGGCCTTGCTTCCCCATTTCACAGGCTGAACACAAATGATCCTTATCAAACTTCAAGAGAGGAAGCCCTCCCACATGATCACCAAGAACAAGCTTGTTGATATCTTTGAAGTTGAGGTGCGAAAGTCTTCTATGCCATAGCTAGCTGTCATCAGAGTGAGCTTTTGTGAGCAGACATATGGTAGGCTTCCCTCGTATCGGTTTCTGATTCAAAGGATACATTTCTCCTTTTCGCTCCGACTTTAAGAGAATTGCTTTCGTTTTCTTTTCAATTATTTCAGATCCTTCATCATGAAAGGATACTTTCAAAGCTGTCCCTACAACCAATTGTGAAACGCTGATTAGGTTGTGTTGTAATCCTTCCACGTATGCCACCTTACGAATTGAAAAATCTTCGTTCGTTATCATTCCATAGGCTTTGATCTTTCCAAACGAATTGTTCCCATACTTTACATTTCCACCATCTTTGAGAGATCGAAACTCTCGCAGTTCCTCCTTCCTCCCAGTCATGTGACGTGAGCAGCCACTGTCAATGTACCATTCGGTGTCAAATTGCTCGTCACGAATAACCTGCAAAATTAAGCAGATTTAGGAACCCAAAGTTGCTTGGGTCCTTGTGAGCCTTTTACAAAACAAGGAAAAGTAATTGCAAGATCAGCCATATAAGTTCATTTGATTAAAGTGGTTTCATCTTTCTTACTTATGGTGAAAACTTTTACTTTATTATCTTTTATTTTAGTCTCTTTTGAATCAGATTGTTTTCTTTTGTTTTTGGTTTGATTCTTGACGAATTCTTTCTCAACTCTCTTTGAGTCAGTAGTTGATTTCTTGGTTTGTGCGTCAGAATCCGAGACTAATTTTCCCTTTCCCTTGACATCTTTGGGCGAAGCCTTCATGGATTGAAAGTGATGAGATTTTGGTTTCTCATAGGGCTTCTTTGAAAAAGAGGGTTTAGGTGCAAAGTTCCTACATGATTTCTGTAGATTGCAAGATTGACAGAGCGAACATTGACTAGGATTTGCATACGAAAGTGCTTTCGCATTCTGATTGGAGATTTTTCTCTGCGAACGTAGTTGGAATTTTGGGATTGCCAAAACTGCTTCCTATCATTGAGATTTCTCTGATATCTCCTATTTCTTTGCCTTTTCTGCTCTGCAAGTTGCTTTGATGACTTGTGGATGTTCGCTTTGGCTTTTGCAATTCTTACATGAGGTTCGCTCTGAACAGATTTGGGTTCGCTTTGAACTTCCTTGGTATCACTTGGACTACCCTTCTCAAAGCTTGAGGGGTTATTTATCGGTTCTACCACATATCGGCCTTTTACTCTCCACGAGGTTCGTTCTGAGAGACCCTTCATTTCGTCTGCGTTGTCAATTGGAGCAGACCAAAAATACTCTTCGCAACCATCTTTGTTGTCTTCGTTAACGATGGACTTTAGTTCGACAGTTTGATTTTTGTCCAGTCCTTTAGTAGCAAACACTTGATTAGGAACTGTTTGCACCTTGGTAAAAATTGTTGCCTTAGCTTTTAAAATCTTAGGTTTGTTTTGAGAGATACGTGCGAACTCAACTGATTTTTCAGAAATCAAAGGTTTCACACTTTTGTTTTCGGTTTTAACAAACTCTGAGCAATCTACCTCATCCTCTACGGAGATTTCGCTCATAACACTGTCCTCATCGAATTCAGATGTGCTTTCAACATTTATCTTATTTTCTGAACTCAATTTGGTACTCAATGAATCGAATTTCTGTATAGTATCAGATTTGATTTTCTTTTTATCGTTTCCATCCAAAAGTTGTTTTAACATACATTTGTGGTCTTTGGACTTATTGTATGATTCAATTCATTCAAGTCCCACTTTGTAAGCATCAGAAGTCTCATCAGACGAGACAATGGATTCGCATTTATAGCAGTCGGCGTCTATTTCATCTTCCTTTAATTTGAGGAATGGTAAGATCATCTTGTGGATTTTCTTACCAATCTCACAATCAAGGTGCAACTGAGTAATGTTAAAGTAAAGCCTTTTAGCAATTAAACAAAAAATATTTCGTTGTTTTAAAAGCATCAAATTGTATCGTTGCAAATAGATTAACTTATCCCTAGATTTAGACAGATCCGACTCAATCTTCTCAATCCACATTCTCCTCTCATCGCTTTTTGACGAAACCCTGCTGATTTGATCAGTTAGGTTAGAGTTTGTCAAACGAGTTCTTTTAAAACTATCGCTAATGTTTGAAAAGGTGAATTTTAGATCATTTAGTTCAGTTTCATATCTAGACACAGGTATGTTGAGTGATTCGAGAATTAGGTTTACCTTGTTGATCAGTTGTTTACATTCGTTGATTTGTTCACCCACCGGTTTCGCAGTGAAACAACTATCATCCTTTCTCTCACTCCCAGTAGCATTCTCCTGCGTCTGCGATCTATCATTCGTCACCATCAAACACCTTCCGGCGAACCTCGAGCTTTCCTCTTTCGTAACGAATGCCTTGCCATGTGTGGGCTTGCAAACCTCTTCATCTTCCGAGTCAGTCGACCAGACTTCAACTCCTCCAAACTCATTCTCAGCCACATTTTCCTGCATAATCAAAGTAGGCATAGAGTTATCATTACCCTTTTTCTTCTTAATCTCCTCCAGCTTTCGCATGTGGTAGTACTCATCATCTTCTCCTTCTCTCTTCTCATTTAGCCTTCTTAGCATGCAATCCTTGGCCAGATGATTTTTTCCATGACAATAGTTGCAGTCATAGCCAGAGTCTCCCATAATCTTTTTCTCCTTCTTTTCTTCCTCCTTTTGAGAAGCGCTTTTGTTCTCCTCTTTCACCTTTTCAGAGCTATAGCTGCCCTGCCAGTTTCGATTCTTGTTTGATGGAAATTTCTTTCTTGCGAACCGCTTGGGATTAGATATCATTAAAGCATACTCCTCGCTTGTGAGATCACATCCAGAGTGATCAGATTCAGGATCTTCCTCTGCAACAGTCTTTCCCTTCCAGACAAGAGCTAGAGACCCAATACTGGAAACAACTTTCGTTTCTTTCGACACTTCACTTTCATGTGCCTTAAGAATCCCAACAAGGTTGGATAACGTGTATTTTTTGAACTGTTCGTGTGCTTTGACGGTAGAAACCACTACCATTCACTCAGATCTACGCCCATTCATGAAAGTAACCTTTTGTTCGATCAACTCTCGTCCAATACCATGCTTCTTCATCTTGCTAAGAAGATGATTGTAGCGATTGAATGTCTGGCTCAGATTTTCTTCTGGCTTCTACGCAAAAGCACCAAACTCCGAAAGCAGGAGTGTTTGAGTAGAGTGCTCAAGGTCTGCGTCAGTGGAGTAAAGTTCTTTGAGCCTATCCCAATTTTTTTTCGTAGTATCACAAGAACTGACTAGACAAAAAGTATCGACCTGCAAAGCGAATATTATGACTCTCATTGCCTTGACGTTGCTGATTAGTTTATCTCTCTCGTCTTGGGGAACCTCCTTCACGTCAAGAAGCAGTTGGTTGTATTCCTTCTGAGTTTTGATGGTCCTTTTGGTTTCTATGTGAACAAATGGACCTACAGTAATGGCTTCCCATATCAAATAACCATTGTCGTCTGAATTGAGAACATAATCTTCGAAATGGAGCACCCAATCTTCATATTCATGAGGAAAGAGAATCGGGATCCTTGTTGTTGATCCAATGCTTCTCGATATATTAATGGAGTTGATGTTGGAATCGTCTTGTTGCATGATGAAGTTTTCTTTAATACCTATGAAGAATCAGATGTGTAAACTTAGATTGTTTATAGGGTAATATCAAGATCCCTGCAAGCTGTCAATGTGGCAATGAAGACGAGTGAACTATATCATATATTAACGGAAACCCTAAAACTCTGTAAACAGAAGAGATGTGTATAGATTACACAGTCTCCTGCTCTGATACCAACTGTTAGGAATAATATCCTAAATGATCGATTAGATTCAAGAACATGTAAAAGTAGAACACAATAAAGATTCAAGAATGTCGAATGATTAAACGTCACGCCTCAGAAGAACTTTATGAAGAATTGCTACTGTAAAGGCATGATTAGGGTTACAAAGTAAAAGATAAGAGTTAACTAAAATACAATGAATGCATGCACCTCAAATACTCTAACCCTATAATTAATAACGAGGGGACAGGCCCAACTCGATAATACAAAAGACTAACTCAGAAGGCACAATGACGCAACATCTAATACTCAACATCTTGACACCGTATTCCAATCCCCCATTGATTTTGCTTAAGAAAACTCACTTTGATTGGCGTTTGGTCCCGCCCGAGTGATCACCGGAAATCACCGACTAGGGCTTTACGAGAAAGTCAAAGCACAAACGGTGACAATCATTAACGTATCATTGCTAATATTATCGACCCCAACTATTTTTTTTATCATTAACATATCATTGCTAATATTATCAACCCCAACTATTTTTTTTTATCACTAGTGTTTATGACTTCTTTATCTCTTTGTGCTTTTCTCCTCACCTTCCGTAGTATACTTTTTAAACAGAAAAAGTTAATCGATTCTAAACCAAAAACTAAGAAAACCGAAAAATCTAAAATGGAAAAACAATGGTTTGTTTTTGTGTATATCAAAGGCCAAAAAAAACTACTTAACCGAACTATATAAAATGCGACGGGTTACGTGTAAGTTTAATTGATTAGGTATGCTAAATTTAAATTAATTAACATTTATTAGTTTATGTCGTCTTGTATTATCTTTAATATATGATTTGTTAATTGCTATTGTTAAGCTTTATTGGCTTGGCTAATGAAGACACACAGAAAATAAAAATAAAAACAAAAAACCGGAAACCCAAATATAAAAATAAAAAAACCGAAATTGAAAACACTTGATGGTTTGGGTTTTCTATATTAAAAAACAAACTTATATATAGGATTAGTTTCAGTTTTAGTAGAAAACCGAACCAATCAAATTAACCATGCATGTTCACTACTCCTTACATATAATTTATTAACTTAACGGATTAAAAATTAAAGATAAATTTTGATATTTATACACAAGATTTATTTTTGTTTCTTAACTACCTCATGATATAAATATTTATCGGTTTGGTTTAATTCAAAATTAAGATGATAAAGAGGTATTTTTATTAATTATAAGGGTGTCCATCTGAAAATTTAAGGATGTCAATCTAAAATTTAATATAATTTTAGACATTTTTTAAACGAAAGGGTCCACGGACACCCTTTAAATCTATGTAGCATCAGCTGCCCACCTTATAATTATCCAAATTTAATGTAGATTCATCAAAATTGAAAAGTTTGTCTTAATGTTGTCAACTTTAACATTACTAGATATAAAAATTAATATAGCAGAGATAAGATAATAAATTATTTGAAAAGCATATAGTTCCAAACATGTTTTAGGTCAATTACATAATACTAAAAAATTAGTGTTTAAACAATTATTTGTGACCTTATGTTGACGATTTTAGTGTCATATATCCACTAAGTGCAATTGGATTAACATAAGTGTCACATTGTACTCAAATTGTAATATAATATTAGTTAGATAGTGCCAAGTGTATACGTGTATAAGATTTGAATTTGAATTCGATCACAATGAAAGAAAGAGGTCAAAGGCTACCCTCTCTTGTGGGGTCTGAGGGTTGAGCCCCTTGTAGAGAACATGCTCAGAGTATGGAAAACTTGGATTTTCGCAAATTAGCCCAAAATGCCACCAAAAATGTTACAAAACAATTCAACTGAAGGACGGAGCCGGGTCTGAGGATATAAATATCTTCAAATATCCCGGACAAGTCAGAAAAAAAGGGTCTTTTATTGCTATTATATATATATATATATATATATATATATATATATATATATATATATATATATATCTTAAAAAAATTGGACCCCAAAAAAATTGGGTCCTCTCACCTGCTCATTTCCCCTATGACCAAGGACATCACAAGCTCTCATATTAGCCTATGCCTCTGGTAGCCAAAGGAAGATCGAACCGATGGTTTTCAAAAAATAAAAAACCTGCTTTAATTGCCAAAACCCGGAATTTTTGTAACTCTTATCCATTTTCGGATTATAGGAGTATATATTCACGAAGACACAAATTTTGGTTGGCTTTCAAGATTTTGACCACTCATACTATCTCTAGTAACTTTCTTTCTTTTCGTGCCTGAATTTAAAAGTTTCTTTGGTAGTTTATTACCAATACTAGACATATGGTCAAATATCCTAAACTTATTGTTTATCAAACTAATCATGTTTTCATACCCAATCTATATCGCTGACCTACACGAAAGTTTCACCCACATATATTGAACCGATAAAGTATGCATAAATTGGTATCGGATCTTTCTTTCATGTGTTGTTACAGAAAAAATGCACCTTATATTTTTTTCACTTTTTGTTACAATAATACATCTTCACGTTATAATTCCAATCCATCATAGAATTTGTTACATGGGAATTTATTTTTGTTTAAAAACATATAATATTAGTATTCTATTCCAATTTTATAGTATATAAACTACATGATAAATAGATTCCTTGAAAAATGAGAATTTGCAAGGTTGTACATGAAGCACAAATCACATGGATGTATGTGAATGTTTTTATGGACCCCCTTCCAAAACTATGCATGGGTACATATAGTCACATGACATTGCCTCCATGTTTGTGAAGGTACTCCTAATTCTTTTTTAATTTTTATTTTTTAATTAATTACTTATAGCGTTTCCAGGGATAAGGTTTCTACATTTCTCGAACTCCTAGAAATAAAAAAACCTTCAGTTAAATTTGTTTAAATATAATAATATTAGAGAAAATGGATATTAACATTAAAAGTGTAGAAAAACACAGAAAAAATTAAATAACAATGAGAATTTTAACATGTGATTGATAACATTCTTTTTGTTGAGTCCTTAATTTGAGTACCTCACAAACATATAATATTTAAAGTCTCAAGAAATAAAGAATTCAATAGGAAAGCTATCTAATAAATAAGTGGGAAAATTTGGAACAAAAAGGGAAAGGGCATAGAAAAGAAAAGACATGGAGAATGTATAAATATTACCCAGATGGACGTGTTTGTGTGTGCATGGTGATAAACTGATAATTCCGTGGTTAGACATCATTAAAAGCTGTGTAAATCCCTTTTCAATATTTTGTTTTTAAGTGTTCACCTTCTTCTGTATAAGATTACAAAGTTTGAGATATACCTTTTTTCAATTTTGAAAAAACATAATTTATAAAAACTGAAAATTTTATTTTTCCAAACTTTCAAATAATAATGGAAGCTTTAGCTCTTAGACCAACAAATATAAATTTTTTTCATTCGAATAAAATGTAGAGCTAGAAAAGGTGTCACATTCAATTGGTTCAAATGGTGCGATGGTCCGATCAACAGGAATGCAGTATGTAACTATAGCGTATTGCTAACTTCTCGCTAATAATACTTCTTGTTGTTCAAAGAATATGATATTTGAATGTTAGATACAAATTCATTTTTCTAATTCATAAAAATTTGAACTAAACCAAAATAAATGCTAAATATTATATTAATTAAGCATCTTTAATATGGATTTCTTTTAAAATCTTATTATTATTTTCTCTCTTTTTCTTACTGATCACTAAATTTCATTGAAACATATTACTTATTTGTTTTTATATTAACGACTATATATATATATATATATATATATATATATATATATATATATATATATATATATATATATATATATATATATATATATATATATATATATACTAGGTGTGACACCCATGTGTTACATGAGTTTATTTAAAAAAAATTAAATATGAAATTTTAATAATTTGAAAAGTTTGAATTTATAAGAAAAATGAGAAAAAATTTGAATAATTAAAATTAATGAGGTTTTAATATATTAAATACATTACATATATAAACAATTTCTAATAAATAGCTAACATATATATTACCTTTCATATTAAATGAGGAATTTTAATTTAATAAAATAAAAAATACAATAAAATGACAAGTAGAAAATAAAAAATTCAAAAATTATAGAAAATGACATGTGTCCAAATGAAGGAGAACAGACATGTAGCAAAAAGTTCTTTATTTATTAGGGAGGATATATATATATATATATATATATATATATATATATATATATATATATATATATATATATATATATATATATATATATATATAGAGAGAGAGAGAGAGAGAGAGAACTAGGTTCAAGTATTGTAACTAATTATTGTGCGGATGTGTTCACAATGTTATTTTATGAGAATTACTAAGAGAATAAGTTGTTTAGCAATGCGAATAAATTCAACCTTACAAAAATATCGTCATTTTCATGCATTCTCGCTAATTATTATTTATTTTTGTTCTCAAACATCGTTTTTCACTCATTTTCATTCTGACAGAATACGAATCAATAAACATTTTGACAACATTCTGACAGAAATGAGAATAATAATAATAAGTGTATAATAACCTTATAGACGATTTAATTAGTGAGAATGTGTGTTAATGACAATAGTTATGTAAAATTGAAAGTATTTATATTATCAAACAACATATTTTTTTATCATTTTCAAAAAATAGCAATGTCCATACGTCCGCACAATCATTAGTTATAATAGAAAAACCTAAGCGTATATATATATATATATATATATATATATATATATATATATATATATATATATATTATTGAGAGGTCAATATACATCTACGTTTTTATCATTTGACCCCTTCATATTTATTTATATTACATTTTACCCTCTTAAATATATTTTAGTTTTAAGTATTAATTATCTATTTGTTAATTAATTATTTCCATTAAATATTTAATGACATTTCATATATTAAATATAAAATTATAATGATAGCTATGAATAAATTAGTTTTAAAAAAAAAACTATTAAAAAGATTAACTATTGAAGAGGTTATTTATATATTTATTTAAATGTAAAAATTAATAGAATTATGATGTGGCAATAGTTTTAAATATTAGTATAACTACAAATAAATATAAACCTAGACATATTTTGGAAAATTATGAGGCAGAAAAAATGAGAGGAAGCTTGGAATTCTAAATTTAGATCTGAAACTAAGTTTCCAAAATGGTGTAATTGATGTGGTGTGCAACAGTTCATGGCTGTAAACGATTCAGGGGCTCAAGTGGGGATCTGGTGCAGCTTGCTGTGATTTAAACTTGTCATACTACCTTTCATTCTATCTGTCTATTGATACTTCTTTTTCTTTATAGAACACACTCATATATATATATATATATATATATATATATATATATATATATATATATATATATATATATATATATATATATATATATATATATATATATATAACCACACTCATGAGCATCTCATTTGCCTCGACCTACACCTATAATACTAGTCAAAATTTTGTTTCGTGTAGAACTAAAACATTCCACAATTATATTCACACTTACTAAATGCCAAAACAATGATTTATCATAAATATTACACCAAAAGGTGTACAAAAAGAAAAAGTATTCATCTTTCTAACATGAAATATTCTAAATATCTAATATGTAACATTATTTATGAGGTACAACTTTCTGGATATATATATATATATATATATATATATATATATATATATATATATATATATATATATATATATATATATATATATATATTAAAAAATAAAAATAAGCGTCAACATTAAAATATGAGATAAGCCCGATATCTTTACATAAAGTTGTAGTGGTCGAAACAAGGATTCCAGAAATATAAAGAACGCCGAAATCCGAGTTATAACGAAAAAGTTATGACCCGTCGAAGTTTCGCGACGGAGCCGACACGACACCGGAAAGCGTAAATAGTGAATTTATGATAAAACGATTTTTAGCCTTAGCGACCTAAACGAAAGTCGTAGAAAACGTTAAACCGAGAGCGTCCATAAAAAGAACGCCCAAATCTGACTTCGTATGAGGAAGTTATGATTTTTCGAAGTTTCGGCTTAGCAGTGTACAACCCGAAGTTCGAATATTAGATCGAGCGGTTTTTAGCCAACACAACCTAAATGAGAATCGAAGATCTCGTTAATAGTAGCGTAACGATAAAAAGACAGACGAAAACGGACGTCGGATTAAGAAGTTATGAATTTTTAACGGAACCATCCTGTTCCGGCCTGTTAAAAATATAACTTTTAAAATAAATTCAAAATTAGCCGACGGAGTCTAAACGAAAGTTGTAGAGTACGTTCCCGCCTACGCGTGGATATAAAGAACGTCGAAAACGGAGCTCGTATGTGAAAGTTACGAATTTTTAAAGTCGAGAGTGCAATGTGCGAAATCTGATGCAAGACGCGATGACGCTAATGCCTCTTCGTCTAAAGGGAACTCACTAAGCTTTGTGCTTACGGTTTCGGTTTTGGGTTTCAGGTACCTCTTCGTCTAAAGGGAAGGAGCCGGCGGCGTAGCATCGCATCACACACACACATGGTTTCCGCATGGAGTTTTCTGGGATTGTACTCTGATATATTATTATTCTATGGCTTGGGTTTTCAGACATGATACATTGTTTTATGAGATGATGTGTTTTTCATAGTATTATCTTATGAATGTTTTTATGTGTTGGTTAATTAAAAAGAAATTTTTGGACCTGAAAATTGGGATGTTACATCATTATTATGGATAAAGTTGGAAACTTTATCTACATAGACATGTTGATGATTCAGATCTGAAAGTTGAAGACTTGGACTTAATGGATTAAGTTGAGAAAGATGCATTTTGGGTCCCTTTGAGACTTGAAGTCTAGATCTTGGTGGTTTGGACTTTCCTAATGGATAAACTTAGAAACTTTATCCATTAAGTCCTTGGAAAGGATCAGATTTGAGATTTGGAGCTCTTGGAATCAGAAGAAAATGGATTAAGTCATTTGAGCTGTTCGGACCAATCACAGGTGGGTAGGTAGAGAATACCTAGGGGCGCGAGACAACTCTCTCTAAGGAACTCGACAAAATAGCCCCGTAACCAAGGCGGGGCCTAAGGCTGCCATAGTGTGGCGACTTGGAGATTAGCGACTGTTTTGGCATTTTGTGCTCAATCCCAGCCTTCCCTTGCTCCCCACGGTCTCGCATCCGATGAACGCAACGTAGCCTCGCTTCGCCCTACGCCCCGCGTCCAAGGCTGGTACGCCCAGCGTACCTTCGGACCTGATCCTCTTGCGAGTGCGAGCCAGCTGGTGCGAGCTGGCACCCTTATCCGAAGTTACGCCCCGCGTAGATCCGAAGTTCGGCCCCAATAAATACCCTGCGAGGGCTGCCGAGGAAATCACTCATTTCCTCATTCCTTTCTCTCTCTACTTTCTCTCACTACCTATTTTAACCCCCTAAACCCTAGGAAAAATCCCTAGCACCCTAAGGAAGCCCCGAGGCTCCCGGAGTCCCGAGAAAAAGGGTCTTTCGGTTTGGAAACGCTGCTCCGAGCAAAGCCCGGTTTTCTTTAAAATCCGCTGTAAGTGAGCTACGCCTACGCAATTTTTAATATAACTTTTAAATAATTATAGTAATGTTATTAGGTCCTTAAAATAATTATTTGGGCTATTATTATGAGTTATATTGAGTGTTATTTAACGCTTATATAATAATAATAATAGATAGACTATTAATTAGTCACGGTTAATGTTAAAACTAAACTCTAGTGGTATTAATACTAGGTTTTGGTCAAGGAAAAATTGTTTTGAGATAACAAAGTGTTGTTCAAGTACCGAGTCACCACCTAATCAGGTGAGTGCATAGTTACTTTCATATTACACATAGATATGAAGTATTTTATATAAATTACGTGCTATGTGTGCATACTATCCGAATACTTGCTGTCTATGTTGGATGAATGATTTTATACACGTTTTTCGTTATTTAAACTGTATATGTATTTTATATCTACAAAAATGTTGGGGTAAAACATGGGTAGATGTAATAAGACGATATGTCATAAAATGATGAGAGGCCTCGATGTGGTTGATGATCCAGTCATCTAGCGGAGTATAGATGACGACCACGGACTCTTCTAGACAGTCTAGTGGAACGCTAGCAAGCTCGCAACCTGTAGGTGTTTGTGAACGATGTGTTCACCGGTGTACTCCATCCCCCTCATGGTTGCGTTTAGGACATTTATTGCTGAGGAACCCCCTTAGCAGTAGTGTCCATCCCGGTGATGATCCTTAGGCTAGGTCCCTTATGATAGGTGTTTAGGGACGTAAAGTGAGGATAACGGGAACGGGTAATCGGGTTATTGTTGGTTGATGAAATTAATAAACTTATTTATTGTGGGTTGAAAACCCTATGTGCTCACAGGCCCCCAAGCCTGACCCACTCAGTTTCATGTATTACAGGTAGTGGCGCTCGAGCATAGATGTGATGTTTTGGATGAGGGATTACGGATATAGGCCTGTAGATATGAAATAATGTAGTAAGGCTTATATTGTACTGTTTATGCTTTTGATCTGTATCGAACATGACATCCCGAGTCTTTTAATGAAATACATTTCCTTGGAAATGCTTTTGATAAATCTTTATCATATTTTGTTTTGGGACAAATTCCGCAACACTTTTATTTAAAATGTTACTCTGATTTTCAAACAAGCATAAACAAAATCGGTCTTTTCTGGCTGTGAAAATGGGGATGTCACATGTTCTTGGACCTTAATCACCATTTCAAGCCTCTATATCGTAAGTACTCCCTCCTTAGCTTGTTATCTAGTTGAAACATCTGATTAGAACCTTGAAAACCATCATTTGTGCAAGATTTGATGAGTTTACGGTTGGATCTCCTTGGACCGTAAACTCCATGACCGTAAGGTCATTAGACCGTAAACCACTTGGACCATAAACCACTTGGACCGTAAACCCCCTAGGTCATGCCATTTGGACCGTAAACTCAATAGGGTGACCATACACCCTAGTTATGCAATCACATGTGATTGTATCCCTTAAATCTTAGAGTTTCCTAGTCTATAAGGGTGTTACCCTTCTTAATTAGTTGTTTAGACACTAATTTCATACACATATATGTCATTATATGTCATTTAGGACCCGTTGTGTCTTGGGAGTTCATTCGTGGAACTTCTCATCCTTACGCGCGTATTCGTTTGAATCACCCACATCAGGTGAGTTCATACCCCGTAATGAATCTTTTAACTGTTTTAAATGCTTTTAGAGGGGAATACAAGTTGAACACAATGATAATTGTGTAAATAATTGTTATAAACATCTTTCAAAAGATTGCTTATGTCTTTTATAAGTGATCAAAACATTTCAAAAACTCTTTTAAAGTTATGTTACTTTATAGTTTAACAAAACTCCGTTTTTAAAGTACAAGCATAACTTAGTAGTAAAATGAGTCTTTTCAATAACAGTTCAAGTAGAATACTAGTAAACTATAAGGGGTATAGTTTAGAGGTTCAGTTCATACTAGATACTAGAGCATACTATAAAGAGAAACAGGGAGGTAGATACAGTACATAAGAGAGACATACTATACACTATACATGATAACAGAAGGAACATAATAAGATACTATAACAAAACGAACTTACTAAGATGCTATCGCATGAGAACAACTACAGGATGTAACTATACCAATGATCACTAACGCATTGTTCTAAACAAAAGGTGATAATAAATTGGGTATACATGATTATATAACTTTAATGTGGATTACACGGCCTAGCAACCGGTTTGCTAAAAGTCGTGTTTGGTTCCCAGAATCTTTTGACAGGGAGAACGTTTAGTATGGGAACTAGCCTTCACATTATGACCTTGATAAAACATACATGTTTTAAGGTAACCAGTACTACAGGTTGTCAATTCAAAAGACCCCTGAGTACTTACATTTTCCCATTACTTTCATATTGTGGCAGTTCCACTTGAAAGTTAATGCAAACTATTTTTGAGTTAAGATAGTTAAAAACTAGGGAAAACTTACATTTTACAAACGACAATCAGAACAGTCGAGTCTAGTACATTCAGTAGAAAGGGACCATAATGCTAACCTTATGATTCCTTAATGTATACATCAAGGGATATATATACATGGGATTCGACAGGTAATAGGTTGTGTGCTTTCCGCTTCATTTCCTGTTCCTTGTTTTGTTGTGGACTTAGAGCAGATTCACCCAGCCTATTATCCATTCGATCTTAGTTATATATATGTTTTGTATACATTAAGTCATCATAAGGGGTACCAGGTATGGGTCAGGTCATAGGACACTAATTCAATGCATAATTTTCTAGTACAAAACATACTTTCCAAATCAGACCTTTTGGTATACAAAACTAGAAACTTCCCAGTAAAGGGTTTAATCCATTTTATTAAACTAGTATAAACTTAAATGACCTTAGGTGATTAACTCTATAATACCTTAGTTTATACATCATGGTTATATATCATTAATACCCAACAAGTAGTTGGATGTGTGCTTTCCGCCTTACTTCATGTTCCTTGTTTGGTTGTGGGCTTAGGGCAGATTCATACAATTAACTATCTATTTGAGATTAGATTATGTATAACCAGTATAAACTAAGTGATTATAGAAGTAATCATTGTGGTCACCATTTTATTATAAGAAATAAGGGTTTTCTTAAAGAATCTTTTCATTAAATATAAAGGAACCATTACAATTAACTCCATGAGTAACAAGTGAATACACCAAGGTTATATATCACAAGGATCAAACAAACAATGGGATGTGTGTTTTCCGCCTTAGGGCAGATGCGCACAATCGATTGTTTGTTTACTCTGAGTCTTATATAACTCGTATCTATTTAGTACTCATAGAAAGGATTGTTGAGTCATTTTTAGTTATCTTTCATTAAAGTAGGAAATATATGATTTTCTAGAGGAACAGGAGAACTTTTCTAAACAGAACTTACAACTTACTACATTTTCAACTACAATTTTCAACAACTTTCTTACTACTTACTTACATCACTAAAATCTTATGAACTCACCAGCTTAATTACTGATCAACTCTTTCAAAATAACTTGTATTCTCAGGAGACTAGTAGACAGGTACTCGCGCTGGGAATTCAGAAGATGGAGCATAATAGCTTCAAGTCTTGTTTTGTTATTTGCTTATGTATTCTATGTTTTATGAACACACACATTGTAAACACTTTCTTTCTAATGAAATGGTTGTTCATTACTTTCTTAGTATGATGCATGTCTTGTGATACTAAACATGACGTCCTCCACCCCCGAACGTTTCCGCCATTCCGGTTTTGGGGTGTGACATTCGGGCTTGTGGGCCAGGGAGAATAAATGGAGGAGGTGGAGGTAGAGAAATATGATTTCCATGAGATTTGGGAAGATCACAGTTGTGTAACCCAGACATCTGCAATGGGAGATATTCAAGTTAGTTGATTTTAAGTCCTTAATATAACAACCAATATGAAATATTAAGGCTAGGACCCAACACAATATTTTATAACTTGGAAGAGGGATGCCGTAATCCAAGCTATAAAATATTTGAAGGTAGGTGAATGACGATTCACCAATTTCCACCATGAAAAACGAAATAAATTATTAGGTTTTTAATTGGATTTGAAACTCCTAGATCTTTTGAGATTCATTAAACTTTCAATGGCATGTTTCAATCTCGAGTGTGCCCTTCATGTTTTGTGACTGGGATACCGAGGATCACAAAACAAAGTGTGAAGTAACCATGCAAATTACTTGGTACCCTTAATGTTTTTCACTTAATCGATGTGCCAGTTAACCACACGCGCTCCATCGACCTATGAAAAACCTTAAGTCACCCTTTGCCTACCTTGTTATGTCCAAGTTAGTGTGCCGGTTAACCACACACACTCCACTAACCGACTTAAGCAAAGTGCAAATTGTAATTTCATGGGTTAGCACCTTATTCACTTTTTCCTAAAGTAACTAAGATTGGGAATTATAAAACATTTAGTTACTTTATATTCATCATTAATACTTTTAATGAGGGGAGAATTCTAGTCCTTGTCCTACCCGTTCGGCTAACGACCCTCCACCGATCAGGGAAACGGTGGGTGATAGTGGACACCCATTAAGCTGCCATTTTATAGGCAACAACCTTATACCTCCCTTATAGACCGGCTTCGTGAATGAGGCCTACTTGCGGTAAAACGACTTAATCTTATACATATATAATTACTATTAAACTTGTAATATTATAAAGTATAAGGGTTGAATTTTAACTTTTAAAATTCTAGTGGTTGGAACTAAAGTTTTTAATGTGACTTTACATGTTCCAAAACTTGAGGGCAAGTTTTGTAACTTTCAAAACTTTTCATCTTTCATAACTTATGAGTTAATGGTTTAATAAAATGAGTGACCTTTCATTTTATGTAACCTATGTGTTTCTTTAATGAACTTTTAAAAGAATGACTTTTGGTAATCCATAACTTGAGGACAAGTTATGGACTCCATTAAAACACATAAAGATCATGAATTAAGTATTAAACAAGTAATTTCTATGATCTATCAAGAACTCATAAGAACAAGAATAGTCATATCAAAATTTCAAGAACATATGAACACATATAATCATGTAAATTTGATATTAGCCATTGTAAATGGATTAGAATCAACCATTACACCATCAAAAACAAGTTTTAAAACACCAAAACAGTTTAGGGTAATGTTTCTAGTCCATTTCCAGCAGCAAAAGTCGAAAATCAGCACTCTGAGTGACCAACTCGTCGAGTGCAAGAACTGACTCGTCGAGTTGGTTGAATTTATGCTTGGACTCGTCGCGTCCCCCCATGGACTCGGCGAGTTCCATGTGCAGACAGCAAGAAATTCGACTTTTTTTCACTATTTTGCATTAAGTATCAACAAACAAGCCTAGGCTCTGATACCACTGTTGGGTTTTGAGCATTCTAACACTCCTAAGTGTACATGCAACCCAAGAAAACCTTGGATCTATGTTTGTCTAAAATACATGCAAAATACTTTTTCCAAGGTTCATAATCCTATCTAGCATACATGGCGAACTTCTAAACATAAATGTTAGCTAGAGTTACATACCTTGTAATTGATTTGATTCCTTGAAAACCTTGAGAGCCTAGCACCCCAAGTGTGATGCCTCAAATGTCTCACACAACACCAAATGCACTTGGAATAAACTTGAGAGAGAATGTCACACTTTAGAAATCGGCTTGCCCTCAATCTTGCTTCTAGTATCTCTAGTGCCGATTTTGGTGAGCTTCATATCCTTTATATAGTGTGTTACAATTAGGGTTACACCATGTAAACCCTAATGTAACATGGCTCTTCATTTCCATGAGCCACGGGTTTGTAACTCCCATGGAGCATCCATGGAGCATCCTATGGACCTTAGCCCAACTTGATAATCCATGGAGCCTTTAGCCCACTATACAAGTTATGGATGATTTACATAATCAACCCATATATTTAATTAAGCATCTTTTGATCACTTAATTAATCCAAGATTAATTCTTTAATCAATACTAATTAAATAATATTATTAATATATTAGAACTTATAATAGATTAATAAACCATAAGTGTTATTTCTCTCATTTTAGTTTATCCAAATGCATGATGCCATGCAACCTAAATGGACCATGCCGGGTCGGGTCAAGTACAACCCAAAAATAGTTATGAACTTAGACACCTAATTCAACAGCTTCTACTTGAACTCCCAAGCTTCCTTCCTCCTTTCCACCTTCAAAACACACAAAAGGGACCAACAAGCTCAAGAACACATAATAGAGGCTTAGGGTTCGATTTAGGGTTTTCTCTGTTTTGGGAGGGACGATGGAGGCTGGGTTGGGGCGTTATAAGTTGTTTAAATAGGGTGCAAATGCAAATATTAGGGTTTCATACAGACAATCCTACTCACCAAGTTGGTCTCCCGACTCGTCGAGTAGGTCACTTAACCCCTCGATCATAAGTCGAGTCTACTCGACGAGTTGGGCCTCCAACTCGCCGAGTCCCAGAGCAAAATATGAAGTTACTTGAATTTAAATACATACCAGGAACCGGGTGTTACAAATCTCCCCCACTTATTTTGGACTTCGTCCTCGAAGTCTGCTGCGTAATTCTGGAAAAGCTCGGGGTAGTGCTCCCTCATCTCGTCCTCCGGCTCCCAAGTCTATTCCGAGCCTTTGCGGTGCTGCCATTGCACCTTCACCAGCTCCACCCTCTTGTTCCTCAGATCCCTCGACTTCCTGTTGAGGATCGCCACTGGCCGCTGAATGTAGTTCAGGCTGTCATCCACCTGAATATCCTCCAAAGACACCACTGTCAAATTGTTCACCAGACACTTCCGCAACTGGGAGATGTTGAAAGTACTGTTAATTTGACTGAGTTCGGCTGGCAGGTGCAGCCTATACGCCACCTTGACCACCCAGGCTACAACCCTGAAAGGTCCAATGTACATGGGTCCCAACTTACCCCGCTTCCTGAACCGAATGACGCCTTTCCAAGGCGACACCTTCAAAAGCACCATATCCCCGACCTGGAACTCCAGGTCCGAACGACGCCTGTAGGCATAAATCTTATGCCGACTCTGAGCAGTCTGATGCCTGCTCCGAACCTGCTGGATCCTCTCTGTAGTGTTGAGTACCACTTCGGTACTCCCCATGACCCTCTGGCAAACCTCACCCCAGCATATCGGGGTCCTGCACTTCCTCCCATACAACATCTCGAAGGGAGGACGGTCGATACTCACATGATAGTTGTTATTATAGGAAAACTCAGCCAAAGGAAGGTAAGTATCCCAACTACCTCCGAAGTCTAGAATGCATGCCCGCAACATATCCTCCAGAGTCTGGATAGTCCGCTCACTCTGGCCATCCGTCTGCGGGTGAAAAGCGGTGCTAATGTGTAGACGAGTACCCAACTCGTCGTGAAACTTCTTCTATAATTTGGAAGTGAACCGCACATCCCTGTCGGAAATCACCGTGACTGGCACCCCGTGCCGAGCCACTACCTCTCTGATGTAGATGTCGGCCAATTTTTCAGCCGAAATGCTCTCCTGAATCCGAATGAAATGGGCGCTCTTGGTCAATCGATCCACGATGACCCAGATCGAATCCACTCCCCGCGCGGTCCTGGGAAGCTTTGTGATGAAATCCATAGTGCTATCTTCCCATTTCCACAACGGGATATCCAACGGCTGGGTCTTTCCGTCAGGCCTCGGGTGCTCGGCCTTGACGTTCCTGCAGGTCAGGTATCTCTCAACATACCAAGCTACGTCCCGCTTCATGCAGGGCCACCAATAATCATGACGAAGATCCCTATACATCTTCGTCGCCCTGAGATGGATAGAAAACCTGGATTTGTGCGCCTTTTCCATCAATACCTGGCGCACGCCTCCATGATATGGGACCCACAGCCTACGGTGTAGTGTCAACAATCCACGACTGTTGTAACACCCATAAAATTCAAGCCAAATTAAAACTTTTTAATACATTTTAAAACCATCAAGTTATTATAGTTTGTTTTCAAAATGGTTTAGACATTAGAGTATCCCCAGAATCAATTCATAAAACCATAAAATAAGAGGAGCTGTACGATCACGCCTTTTCCTTCCTGCGTTCATCTGATTTACCTGAAACAATAAACTGAAAACTGTAAGCCCGAGAACTTAGTGAGTTACCCCCAAAATACCAACCTCAAATAACCATAATCATATCATATCGACAATGCATGCATAATGAGTCGTCATCCTGACTGGACCGCCTCACAGGGCTTCAGTCTATCTGGACTGCTCTCCGAGCCTTCGGCACGTCTGGACCGCCTCGCATGGCCTACAGCCTATCCGGACCGCTCGCCGGGTATGTTGGCCTACAACACAAAGCAGGACCGCCTCAACCCAACCCCCAATCAAACAAACATGTGCACATAAATATCATACGCTTGCTAATTTCATATAACGGTCAAACCGATCTAACAGATCACCAATCATAGCAACATCCCAATAACCGGGATATAGACCTAACCGGTCACTAACATAGCATCATCCTATAACCAGGACAATCATGTGCACATAGAAATCATATAACACTAGCATGTATATATATAACAGTCAAACCGATCTAACATATCACAAAGCATAGCAACAATCCTATAAGTAGGATATCGACCTAATAAGTCACTAACATAGCATCATCCTATATACCATGATACCGACCCAACCGGGTCACTAAAGCATAGCATATCACCATCCAAACTACCAGGATATAAATCAATAGGCATAACATGCAATAATCCGAATACAATCCATAAAGGGTCGGCCTTGGTGCCTTAGACCCTGTTGATATAGTGAGGAGAACTCACCTGGCACTGCTGAAGTCCCACCGATAAAACTCCAGCTGCTGGTTGACAGATTCCCGAACTGTCAACATCAAACAACACCCAATTAATAATTGGGTTCCAAGCCCAAAGTCCAACTCACACACTAAAGGCTCAATAGTCAAGTAATGGGCCAAAGCCCAACATATGGCCCAATTTTCCAAATTGGGCCCACACCCTCATATGGGCCTTACCCTAAGCCCATCAACATATTCTAGTCCATATGATTATTCTTGGATGGCCCATTAATAATCCGATTACCAAAGCCCAAAGGAAAGGCCCAACACAAAGCCCAAGTGAAATTAGGGTTTCATATAAAATGACAATTAGGGTTAAGTGTTTCTCACTTAACCCATTAAGGACTTAATCCATTAAGTCTCTCACTTTACTAAATAAGTCATATGGTGTGATTGGGCTTAATACACAATTCCATTCCAATGGCCCAAATGTGGGTCCCGATAAGTCCAAGCCCCTAATCCCAAAATTAGGGTTTTCACATGAAATGATGATTAGGGTTAAGTGTTTCTTACTTAACCCATTAAGGACTTAATCCAATAAGTCTAATATTGACTTAGGTTAATTTGCCAATGATTATTATTTAATATTTCAAGTTATTAAATAATTCCCATGTGTGTCCCGATCAATTCCCAAAATAAGGGTTTCATGGCATTACGGTTTTCCAAACCCTAATTAGGGTTTCCAACCCAATACTAGCCCATTAATCAATTTGTTGGGCTTTTAGGTCAATTAGGGCTTTATTGGACCCATTAGGGTTTTCACTAAGCCCATTAGGCTTCATTGGGCCCATTAAGGCTTACAAGACCCATTAGGGTTTCAAGCACCCCAACGAATCAAACTCACAAGGCAAGCACACCGCCACCCGACACAGCGGCCGGTGGCGGCAGCCACCACCTCACGGTGGTGGTTTTGACTTTCCTTCCATTATTCCATTTGTACAATTTACAATACCATCCAAAACACACACACATACTAATAATACACACACACACACTAATACACACACACACACAACATCATACACACCCTCCATGACGGTCCTTGAGGCGGCAGCCACCATGGCCGGCGGCCATGGTGGTTTTTCTTGGGTTTTTCCGGCAGCAGCAACCCGAGACACCCACACTCTTGCGAGACACGACTGAAACACACACAACCACTACACACACATCCGCACTTAACAGCGGCGGTGAGTAGCGGCTAAGAATACCGTCACAGTGGAACAGCCGAGTGGCGGCAGCACCCACGACAATCCAACAGCGGAGGAACGATGGCGGAGGGCAGCCGCTCGAGCGACGGTCGTCCCCGGCTACACACGACGCGAAACAGTATCCAAACACAGCCACCCTCGCGGCGGCGCACCTTGGTCTCGTTGCTTCCCTTCATATCCGACTACACGACGTTCCACCGCCGGTATTGGTCTCTAGCAACGACAGAAATGGCGGCAGCGGCTAGCCTAGCGTTTGGCAGCGACTGTCGGCGACCCTTCGGAGCAGTGGTTGCGATTTCAACAACGGTTCGCCGATCCCTAACCGGTGCAGCTACCTTCGACTGCTCACGATGGTTTCTCTCCGGCTATGCATGACGTCCGACGACGTAGTGTTGGTGGTGTTCCGATGGCAGAACGGCAGGCGACGAGGTGGCGGCTGATGCTAGTAGGTGAGGGAGGGAACGACTGCATCCAACTATTTAGGGTTAGGGTTTTGAGGGTGACGGGTATAACACAGTTAAATACCCCGAGCCCCATATGAAATGTATCCCATATCAACCAAAATGGCCCCTCCTTCCCATACTTCTTTCAAAATAAATCCAATATTTACCATTTAACCCTCTCCTTCATAAAATCCGAGCAATTCAAGTCCCGAAATTACCAATCAGCCCCCTAAGCCTTTAATTCATTTCAATTTAAGTCCATTAATTACCAAACACACCATGACTTCCAAAATTTCTTCAAATTAAATCCGGAACTTCCACTTTAACCCCCCAGAGATTCCAATCTCGTCATTTGGGCTTCCCGAAACCAACACCTTACTAATTATTATTCGATTTTGGTCTATAATAACATATAACAATAATAAAAATTACTTCTCGGGTTCCTGATTTATTATTTAATTACTCTATTTAAAACGGGATGTTACAGCTGTCATAATCGAAAGAGGAAACCTGACGCACGATGCGCTCACTCTTACGATGTTCCTCCTTTATAGCCTCCTGTTGGGCCTCTCGAATCCGTTCCAACAGCGGAGTCACCACGGTCATCCTCAAGCAAATATCCCTGATCGGCGCTTCCTTGCGGCTGAGCACATAGACCACGACATTGGCCTTTCCCGGGTGGTAGAGGATCTCTCAATCGTAGTCCTTCACCACATCTAGACATCGACGCTGCCTCATATTCAGATTTAGCTTATCCATGAGATACCTCAAACTCTTATGGTCTGTGTAAATGGTACAACGGACCTCGTAGAGGTAATGACGCCAAATCTTGAGGGCGAAAACTGTTGGATTAGTGTCTAAGTCCATAACTATAATTGGTATATACTTGACCTGACCCGACATGGTCCATTTGGGTTGCATGGCATCATGCATTTGGATAGACTAAAATGAGAGAAATAACACTTAAGGTTTATTAATATATTACAAGTTCTAATATATTAATAAGATTATTTAATTAGTATTGATCAAGAATTAATCTAGAATTAATTAAGTGATCAAAAGAAGACTAATTAAATATATGGATTGATTGTGTAAATCATCCATACTTATATAGTGGGCTAATGCTCCATGGATTATCAAGTTGGGCTAAAACCCATAGGATGCTCCATGGATGCTCCATGGTGTATTTGAACCCATGGATCCAAGGAAATGGAAAGCCATGACAATTAGGGTTTACCCTAATTGTAACAACTATATAAGCATCTTATTCTTGGAAGAATCGGCCACCATGTATGCATGAAGAGGGCAAACCGATTTCATGAAGTGTTCTACTTTCTCTCTAAGTTATTCCAAGTGCATATGATGTTGTGTGAACCATTTGAGGTGTCACATTTGGGGCACTAGGATCTTGAGCTCCATGGAATCAAGCACCAACAAAGAGGTATGTATTTCTACTAGTTTTTATATTACTTGTACTTCATAATATGCTAGTTAGGATAAATACCTTGGAAATTGATATTTGCATGTATAATAGAGAACACATAGATCTAAGGTATTTAGGGTTGCATGTACACCGTAGGAGTGTTAGAATCCTCAAAACCCAACAGTGGTATCAGAGACAAGGCTTGTTTTCACTTATACTTGATGCAAACTGCTTAAAAATCGAAGTTATGTGCTGTCTGAACAGGGGACTCGATGAGTCCAAGACAAAATGCATCCAACTCGCCGAGTTGGTTCGTGCACTCGACGAGTTGGAACCCGCAAACAGCATATCTTCGAGTTTTGGTGCCGGAATTGGTCTAAAATCATTACCTTTGACTGTTTTGGACTTATAAAACCTGTTTTAATGTGGTAATGATTGTGTTAAACCAATTTCAATGCTATAATCGAAGTTTCAAGTTTATATATGTTTATGTAATTCTTGAAAATTGTTGATTATGAATGTTCATGCTTATGAGTTTTGGTAGATCATAGGAATTATGTGCAAATTGTTTGTTATTATAATTCTTGATCTCAATGAAATTGTAAGGAGTCCATAACTTGTCCTCAAATTATGGATTACCAAAAGTTTTTTATGTTTCCTTGATTTATGAGTTAGTTTAGATTAATGAAAAAGAAATTGTGTTTTAGTTGTTTTTGATCCAAATTAATCTAGAGTTAGTTCATAAAATATGTTTTTGTAACTTGTCTTCAAGTTATATGAAAAGTCATATTTATGAATCTTAAAACTCATAAAAGTGTCATAAGTTACATAAAAGTGAAGAGTCTTTTTCATTAAATAGTATTATGACTCCATAACTTGTCCTCAAGTTATGGATGTTAAAAAGTCACTTCTTTAAAAGATGTCATTAAAAGATAAGGAGTTACATAAAAATGAAGAGTCTTCTTTTTAATGTACATAAAACTCATAAGTTATGAAATGAAAAGTCTTGAATAGTTTCAAAACATGCCCTCAAGTTTTGGAATTTGTAAAGTTACTCTTCATGTATACTTTAATTCAAAATTGAACCCTTAGAATTTTAAAAGCTAAAATTCAAACTTTATGGACTTCATTAAATTAATTAAAGTGTTTAATTAAAAGAGTTAATAATTCCATAAAGACATGGTTTAAGTTTAATTAAATTAAGAGTATAGTTTAATTAATAGATTAAACCACTAAGTATTTTAAATGTTTAAAATACACCCTTATACTATTGTTATAATTTTAATTATATAGATATGTATAAGATAAAGTCAATCTTACCATTAATAGGCCTCATTCACGAAGCTGGTCTATAAGGGGGGTATAAGGTTACTGTCTATAAAATGGCAGTTTAATGGGTGTCCACTCTCACCCACCGCTTCCTTGACTGGTGGAGGGTCGTTAGCCGAACGGGTAGGAAAAGACTATATTTCTCCCTTCATTAAAAGTATAATGAAAAATACTAAGTAACTAAACACTTATAAACTCCCAATCTTAGTTACTTAGGAAAATGTGAAATAGGTGCTAACCCATGAAATTACACTTTGTACCTTACCAAGTCGTTAGTCGAGCGTGTGTGGTTAACCGGCACACTAATAAGGACTAGTAAGAGTGGCAAAGGGTAACTTGACTTTATTATAGATCAGTGGAGCATGTGTGGTTAACCGACACATCGATTAGGTGATAAAGTTAAGGGTACCAAGTCAATTTGCATGGTTATTCACACCTTGTTTGTGATCCTCAGCATCCCAGTCACAAACTTGAGAGGGCACAATCGAGATTCAAACTTTATGGACTTCATTAAATTAATTAAAGTGTTTAATTAAAAGAGTTAATAATTCCATAAAGACATGGTTTAAGTTTAATTAAATTAAGAGTATAGTTTAATTAATAGATTAAACCACTAAGTATTTTAAATGTTTAAAATACACCCTTATACTATTGTTATAATTTTAATTATATAGATATGTATAAGATAAAGTCAATCTTACCATTAATTGGCCTCATTCACGAAGCTGGTCTATAAGGCGGGTATAAGGTTACTGTCTATAAAATGGCAGTTTAATGGGTGTCCACTTTCACCCACCGCTTCCTTGACTGGTGGAGGGTTGTTAGCCGAACGGGTAGGAAAAGACTATATTTCTCCCTTCATTAAAAGTATAATGAAAAATATTAAGTAACTAAACACTTATAAACTCCCAATCTTAGTTACTTAGGAAAATGTGAAATAGGTGCTAACCCATGAAATTACACTTTGTACCTTACCAAGTCGTTAGTCGAGCGTGTGTGGTTAACCGGCACACTAATAAGGACTAGTAAGAGTGGCAAAGGGTAACTTGACTTTATTATAGATCGGTGGAGCGTGTGTGGTTAACCGGCACATCGATTAGGTGATAAAGTTAAGGGTACCAAGTCAATTTGCATGGTTATTCACACCTTGTTTGTGATCCTCAGCATCCCAGTCACAAACTTGAGAGGGCACAATCGAGATTCAAACATGCCATTGAAAGTTCAATGTATCTCAAAAGATCTAGGAGTTTCAAATCCAATTGAAACTGAATTATATTTCGTTTTTCATGGTGGAAATTTGTAAATCGTCATTTACCTACCTTTAACTATTTTATAATTTGGATTACGGCATCCGTCTTCCAGTTATAAATAGGTTGTTGGGTCCTAGCCTTAATATTTCATATTGGGTGTTATATTAAGGACTTTAAATCAACTAACTTGAATTTCTCCCTTATAGATGTCTCCTTCAGACAACTATGGTCTTCCCAAATCTTTAGGAACAAACTATCCTAATGAAGATGATATCCCAAATGGCAATCAAGGTGAAAGATCAATCCCTTTATTGAGCATTAGTGGGACTGAAAATCATACTTCACTTCCTCCACCTCCTCCAATAAATCTCCCTATCCCACAAGTTTCAAGACTTGATAAGTTCTAAGTCACTCAATCCCTATTGGAAAACAAAGTCTATATGTTCTTAGGTCTTGGAGATTAAGTCACATATTGACAAGCCGGGAGAGTCGGGTGTCGAAGTCTCGAGGTAGCTGGCTGTTAACCTTGTTCTTCAGTCACTCCCTGATGACAGATCGCGACATGACCCTTTAATGATCTTATCTATTTGCTTGGTGCTGCTAAATTAGCAATGATTTGGAACACTGGTAAAGCAAATTTGATTAGAAGATTGACTTCCCAAAACTTCATGGACATTGACAGTGGTAACACTGGAAATCCAGAAAAACTTTCTCTTCCCAATGGAAAGGGATCGGCCATAGTCAACTCGGTTGACCAAATGGTAAAGAGAAAGGCTAACTCTGAGATAGTCCCATGTACCATTCCCAAAGAGTCCATATGTGCCTATTGCCAAAGGAAAGGGGCATTGGTTGCGAAGCTGCCGAATTTACCTGAAACCTCATAAGGATGGTAAAGTCAAAAGTTTGACTCTACTTCAGGTAAAGTCCGTTATCTAACTCTATTAAGTCTCTTTTGGAGATTCTTAATACATGATGTAATGTAATTACATTTTGATGTTTTTTGAAGAATCAAAGGAAGCTTAAAGAAAAAGTGTGCTGATTCTGATCGCTTGGTTCGATGACCAGAATTTTGAGCAACTGCATAAGAGTTATGAGATATTGCTTAGGAATAGATAACAACAAAGTTTTCATATGAATTTGCATTGTAAGGATAAGTTTTTCCGCAAGTTTTAAAATAAAAGAAAAATTTTGATTTTATTTATTTTAAGTATCCTTACAAAGGCATTTGTGAAAAATTGTTGTTTATATGTTTCCATTGATAAGCAATATTGGAAAAATGAATTTGATTCTTTCGTGGTAGTGTCATAATTTATCAAATAAGGAAAGATTCTCATCACCCAAGTTTCAGTTGGATAGAAACTTGGAATCATGCAAGTTGTATTGTGTGATGAATGAACTTTTTCATCTTTGGTAAATTAAGACTAATTCCTTGTTCATATTCGCATGCGACTCAAGCGAAGGACTAAAGGATCGGGTACATTAGGTTGTGCACTAGTCAGGTCCACCACAAAGGTTGGTAAGATTATTCGTTATGATTTACTAAAGTTTAGTAAATATGGTTATGCTTACAAGTTTAAGTGTAATTCTGAAACATTGGAAAAGTTTCAATATATGGCAGAATGAATAAGAAGAATCAAATATGGCAGAAAGATAAAAGTTTCTCCAATATGAAGAGATGGGAGAGTACTTATGTATCTTGTTTTATGATTATCTTAGTGATTATGGAACCATATTACAATTGATCCTCTAAGGACACCTTAGTGCATTTGGTGGCTAAGGAGAGGAATCGTGAATTGTGGAAATGGTTAAATCAAAAGATAAATCATACTTCATTCCAAAATCAAATCTTAGAGTCATACTCCAAGATTGAGCCTTGAGTGACATAATCTTAAGAAAGGTTTACAATACTTGTCAAATGTAGAGTAAAATGTTTTCTTACTCTTGTACATTTGAAATTGGTAAGTTGTGATGTTTTGGATAAAACAAAGACCAACTAAGGCCAATTATGTGAAGTGTTTATAAAAGAATCCGCACTATCTCTTGAATATTCGGCAAGAGAGTCTTATATGTCAAGAGGACAGTGGGAGTTTAAAAGATCCTGAAATAGTTTCAAGAACTAATCAAGAGTTTTGTTAATCACTAGCCCACGACTTGAGGTTTGTAACCTATCGTGTTGACATATTCTTATTTCTGTGTCTATTCCAGTTAAAAGTTGACTATGCTTGTGAGTTCTATGAGTTCTCAATTGTTTGCATAACAACCTGGAAGCAATGGTAGGCCCTTGTGCTGTCGGGTGGCAAGAAATTAAGATTGAACAAGTGCAGTCCATATGTGTTTGGATTTGCCACTAACCTTGTCTGGTGATTATGGTTATGACAAATTCACATGGATAGGAACACTTACACCATAAAAATCTAAGTGTCATAAGGTTTCTCTCCGATTCATGAAAATGATGGTGAGGAAACTCTTTCACTAAGTAGATTTTAAGTAGATAGCAATTGTGAGAATGACAAAAGGTCTAAACATTATGATTACGACATCCCTCTTCATAATTTTTTAGACACACAAGTGAGCTATCAAAGGAAAGGTGTATGATTTTGATAAAGTCTTATCAAAACATTTCGTATCAGAAATCTGAACTTTGGTAAGAAAGTCAATAAAGAATTGTTTCTGAGTACATGTCAAAGCTAGTGGGAGCATAAGTGTTATGCTAGTAAGATAATAATCATTATGCTAGTGGGAGCATGATGATTATGTTGCAAATTAGCAATGTTAATTATAGAAAACAAAAGTTTCAATTCGCTTTGAAAAGTTGTTTCCCTATAATTAAGGGAGAGGATTTTATACTTCATTCCAATTCTACCAGCTTACATTGAGATTTTAATCAACTTTAGTCAAGGATATATATGAATGTTATGTTGGAATGGTTCAACATAAGGAAATTTTGTATATGTTGCGTTCTCAAAATTTTGATTATGATTACGGCATACCTCTTCATAGTTCGAATTGTGAGAATATGGCAAATAAAGTTTTTTATAGCATGAATCGTGTCCCATATGCTTCGGATATAGGATCGATTGCATGTGCTATAATGTTCATACATTCTAAATTTTCCTAATGCTTAGGGCATTAAGAGGGGAAAAGGGATTAGAACTGGATATGACTAAAATGATTAAGCAATTGTCGAGGACAATTTGAGGCTTACCAAAGATTGGCAATTCTTGTTCAAAAGTGATGGTCAAAATGGGAATGTGGAATTGTTTCCATAGGTGGAAGTTATTCTTTGAATCTGTGTAAGATTAGAGAACTTAATGCAAGAAGGATGTTCAAAGGAATGTACTTTGAATTTGAGACTTCGTTTCCATGGAATTGATCTTCATTGGAATGCTTTGTAATGTCTGTTGCCAAGTCTTTGTGACTTGTGTGCATATTCATTACACGAGGATCATTGCATATAAGTTTAGAATCTAACAAGATTACGGTAAATGAAAAGAATTTGGTGTTCTTACATTTATTGTAAAGAATTTGGGATTGTGAAATGAGCATCATTGAAATATTGTCAATCGATATGTTTCACAAAGAGAGGACCGTATGTAAACATAGTGTGCATACTTGGAGTATGGCATAGCTATTTTTTGGACGAACATAGTATGCATGCTTGGAGCATGGCACGACTATTGTTTCAATTCAAGTATTAAGTTGATTAATCGAAACATGAATAATGAGTAATCAATATGGTGCTTAGATAAAAGGTGTTTTTTATTTACACTCAAAGTGTTGGGACCATATAGGATTAGTATTATTCTTGTGTTTCACTTTGCATGTTTTGACTTCCAGAATAACTAGGTCATTCTTCCCGAATGACTAAGTTATTCAAACCATCCACAGTCGGTCATATGTTGGAAGTAGATATGAATCAAGACTGTCATGAATTTGGCTTATATGATTTGTCTAATGTGCATTAGACATAGCAGTGGTTGCTACAACATTCATGAGTGCTCATAAGTTCTGAGTATTGGATTCAACCCACTCTCATTTGAATCACTTCATGGATTTTATCACGAGTGAATCATGAGACGATAATATCTTATATTCTTCAAACCTAGAGATATGAGTTGTTGACTATGAGTTGGTTATACATTGATTGCACGAAAACGCATTGGTAACTCGATGTTATAAAACGTGCCTTTGTGTATGATTCAACAAGTAGTCAGTACAAGCATATAAGTCAAAGTTTATCCATTCCTTTTACCCTTAAAGGGATAAAAGCGATATCTGTGGGCCCCTCGATGATTTAGTGATGACAAAATGTAAGTGCTCGGCCGGGCCTGGACTGATTTGATTTGTTCAATTAGTCAGTTGTCATAAATCAGAAATCGGGAAACAACAAATGGACAGAGAGAATGATTATAATCCATGTCTCAGTCCATATGATATCTAGAATGGAGGAATATATGATCACTTATCTAATGGACGTGTCATTGATTTCTTCAGAGTTCGGCAGCAGCTTTTAAGAGCTACGATTGCTGGTCATGTTGTGAAGGCGTACTTGCAATAATAGTTATTAGACTTATCCAAGTGGGAGACTGTTGGATTAGTGTCTAAGTCCATAACTATAATTGGTATATACTTGACCTGACCCGGCATGGTCCATTTGGGTTGCATGGCATCATGCATTTGGATAGACTAAAATGAGAGAAATAACACTTAAGGTTTACTAATATATTATAAGTTCTAATATATTAATAAGATTATTTAATTAGTATTGATCAAGAATTAATCTAGAATTAATTAAGTGATCAAAAGAAGACTAATTAAATATATGGGTTGATTGTGTAAATCATCCATACTTATATAGTGGGCTAATGCTCCATGGATTATCAAGTTGGGCTAAAACCCATAGGATGCTCCATGGATGCTCCATGGATGCTCCATGGTGTATTTGAACCCATGGATCCAAGGAAATGGAAAGCCATGACAATTAGGGTTTACCCTAATTGTAACAACTATATAAGCATCTTATTCTTGGAAAAATCGGCCACCATGTATGCATGAAGAGGGCAAACCGATTTCATGAAGTGTTCTACTTTCTCTCTAAGTTATTCCAAGTGCATATGATGTTGTGTGAACCATTTGAGGTGTCACATTTGGGGAACTAGGCTCTTGAGCTCCATGGAATCAAGCACCAACAAAGAGGTATGTATTTCTACTAGTTTTTATATTACTTGTACTTCATAATATGCTAGTTAGGATAAATACCTTGGAAATTGATATTTGCATGTATAATAGAGAAAACATAGATCCAAGGTATTTAGGGTTGCATGTACACCATAGGAGTGTTAGAATGCTCAAAACCCAACAGTGGTATCAGAGCCATGTTTGTTTTCACTTATACTTGATGCAAACTTCTTAAAATCAAAGTTTTTTTGCTGCTGGGACAGTGGACTTGCCGAGTGCACTGATAGACTCGACGAGTCCAAGACAAAATGCATCCAACTCGCCGAGTTGGTTCATGCACTCGACGAGTTGGACCCCCAAACATCATATCTTCGTGTTTTGGTGTTGGAATTGGTCTAGAATCATAACCTTTGATTGTTTTGGTCTTATAAAACCTGTTTTTAATGTGGTAATGATTATGTTAAACCAATTTCAATGCTATAATCAAAGTTTCAAGTTTATATATGTTTATGTAATTCTTGAAAATTGTTGATTATGAATGTTCATGCTTATGAGTTTTGGTAGATCATAGGAATTATGTGCAAATTGTTTGTTATTATAATTCTTGATCTCAATGAAATTGTAAGGAGTCCATAACTTGTCCTCAAATTATGGATTACCAAAAGTTTTTTATGTTTCCTTGATTTATGAGTTAGTTCTTCAGTCACTCCCTGATGACAGATCGCGACATGACCCTTTAATGATCTTATCTATTTGCTTGGTGCTGCTGAATCAGCAATGATTTGGAACACTGGTAAAGCAAATTTGATTAAAAGTTCAACTTCCCAAAACTTCATGGACATTGACAATGGTAACACTGGAAATCCAGAAAAACTTTCTCTTCCCAATGGAAAGGGATTGGCCATAGTCAACTCGGTTGACCAAATGGTAAAGAGAAATGCTAAGTCTGAGATAGTCCCTTGTACCATTCCCAAAGAGTCCATATGTGCATATTGCCAAAGGAAAGGGGCATTGGTTGCGAAGCTGCCGAATTTACCTGAAACCTCTTAAGGATGGTAAAGTCAAAAGTTTGACTCTACTTATGTAAAGTCCGTTATCTAACTCTATTAAGTCACTTTTAGAGATTGTTAATACATGATGTAATGTAATTACATTTTAATGTTTTTGAAGAATCAAAGGAAGCTTAAAGAAAAGGTGTGCTGATTCGGATCGCATGGTTCGATGACCAGAATTTTGAGCCACTGCATAAGAGTTATGAGATATTGTTTAGGAATAGATAACAACAAAGTTTTCATATGAATTTGCACTGTAAGGATAAGTTTTTCCGCAAGTTTTTAAAATAAAAGAAAAATTTTGATTTTATTTATTTTAAGTATCCTTACAAAGGCATTTGTGAAAAATTCTTGTTTATATGTTTCCATTGATAAGCAATATTGGAAAATGAATTTCATTCTTTCGTTTGTGGTAGTGTCATAATTTATCAAATAAGGAAAGATTCTCATCACCCAAGTTTCAGTTGGATAGAAACTTGGAATCATGCAAGTTGTATAGTGTGATGAATGAGATTTTTCATCTTTGGTAAATTAAGACTAATTCCTTGTTTACATTCGCATGTGAGTCAAGCGAAGGACTAAAGGATCAGGTACATTAGGTTGTGTAGTAGTCAGGTCCACCACAAAGGTTGAATAAGAAGAATCAAATAAGGCAGAAAGATAAAAGTTTCTCCAATCTGAAGAGATGGGAGAGTACTTGTGTATCTTGTTTTATGATTATCTTAGTGATTATGGAACCATTTCACAATTGATCCTCTAAGGACACCTTAGTGCATTTGGTGGCTAAGGAGAGGAATCGTGAATTGTGGAAATGGTTAAATCAAAGGATAAATCATACTTCGTTCCATAATAAAATCTTAGAGTCATACTCCAAGATTGAGCCTTGAGTGACATAATATTAAGAAAGGTTTAAAACACTTGTCAAATGTAGAGTATAATGTTTTCTTACTCTTGTACATTTGAAATTGGTAAGTTGTGATGTTTTGGATAAAACAAAGACCAACTAAGGCCAATTATGTAAAGTGTTTGTAAAAGAATCCGTACTATCTCTTGAATATTGTACAAGAGAGTCTTATATGTCAAGAGGACAGTGGGAGTTTAAAAGATCCTGAAATAGTTTCAAGAACTAATCAAGAGTTTTGTTAATCACTAGCCCACGACTTGAGGTTTGTAACCTATCGTGTTGACATATTCTTATTTATGTGTCTATTCCAGTTAAAAGTTGACTATGCTTGTGAGTTCTATGAGTTCTCAATTGTTTGCATAACAACCTGGAAGCAATGGTAGGCCCTTGTGCTCCCGGGTGGCAAGAAATTAAGATTGAACAAGTTCAGTCCATATGTGTTTAGATTTGCCACTAACCTTGTCTTGTGATTATGGTTATGACAAATTCACATGGATAGGAACACATACACCATAAAAATCTAAGTGTCATAAGGTTTCTCTCCGATTCATGAAAATGATGGTGAGGAAACTCTTTCACTAAGTAGATTTTAAGTAGATAGCAATTGTGAGAATGAAAAAAAGGTCTAAACATTATGATTACGGCATCCCTCTTCATAATTGTTTAGACACACAAGTGAGCTATCTAAGGAAAGGTGTATGATTTTGATAAAGTCTTATCAAAACATCTCGTATCAGAAATCTGAACTTTGGTAAGAATGTCAATAAAGTATTGTTTCTGAGTACATGTCAAAGCTAGTGGGAGCATAAGTGTTATGCTAGTAAGATAATAATCATTATGCTAGTGGGAGCATGATGATTATGTTGCAAATTAGCAATGTTAATTATAGAAAACAAAAGTTTCAATTCACTTTGAAAAGTTGTTTCCCTATAATTAAAGGAGAGGATTTTATACTTCATTCCAATTCTACCAGCTTACATTGAGATTTTAATCAACTTTAGTCAAGGATATATATGAATGTTATGTTGGAATGGTTCAACATAAGGAAATTTTGTATATGTTGCGTTCTCAAAATTTTGATTATGATTACGGCATACCTCTTCATAGTTCGAATTGTGAGAATATGGCAAATAATTTTTTTTATAGCATGAATCGTGTCCCATATGCTTCGGATATAGGACCGATTGCATGTGCTATAATGTTCATCCATTCTAAATTTTCCTAATGCTTAGGGCATTAAGAGGGGAAAAGGGATTAGAACTGGATATGACTAAAATGATTAAGCAATTGTCGAGGACAATTTGAGGTTTACCAAAGATTGGTTACTTATGGACAATTGGAAGTATAGAGTAAGGACCATATTGACATATTTTGAAAAGTGGCAACTCTTGTTCAAAAGTGATGGTCAAAATGGGAATGTGGAATTGTTTCCATAGGTGGAAGTTATTCTTTGAATCTGTGTAAGATTAGAGAACTTAATGCAAGAAGGATGTTCAAAGGAATGTACTTTGAATTTGAGACTTCGTTTCCATGGAATTGATCTCCATTGGAATGCTTTGTAATGTCTGTTGCCAAGTCTTTGTGACTTGTGTGCATATTCATTACAAGAGGATCATTGCATATAAGTTTAGAATCTAACAAAATTATGGTAAATGAAAAGAATTTGGTGTTCTTACATTTATTGTAAAGAATTTGGGATTGTGAAATGAGCATCATTGAAATATTGTCAATCGATCTGTTTCACAAAGAGAGGACCGTATGTAAACATAGTGTGCATACTTGGAGTATGGCATAGCTATTGTTTGGACGAACATAGTATGCATGCTTGGAGCATGGCACGACTATTGTTTCAATTCAAGTATTAAGTTGATTAATCGAAACATGAATAATGAGTAATCAATATGGTGCTTAGATAAAAGGTGTTTTTTATTTACACTCAAAGTGTTGGGACCATATAGGATTAGTATTATTCTTGTGTTTCACTTTGCATGTTTTGACTTCCAGAATAACTAGGTCATTCTTCCCGACTGACTAAGTTATTCAAACCATCCACAGTCGGTCATATGTTGGAAATAGATATGAATCAAGACTGTCATGAATTTGGCTTGTATGATTTGTCTAATGTGCATTAGACATAGCAGTGGTTGCTACAACATTCATGAGTGCTCATAAGTTCTGAGTATTGGATTCAACCCACGCTCATTTGAATCACTTCATGGATTTTATCACGAGTGAATCATGAGACGATAAAATCTTATATTCTTCAAACCTAGAGATATGAGTTGTTGACTATGAGTTGGTTATACATTGATTGCACGAAAACGCATTGGTAACTCGATGTTATAAAACGTGCCTTTGTGTATGATTCAAGAAGTAGTCAGTACAAGCATATGAGTCAAAGTTTATCCATTCCTTTTACCCTTGAAGGGATAAAAGCGATATTTGTGGGGCCCTCGATGATTTAGTGATGACAAAATGTAAGTGCTCGGTCGGGCCTGGACTGATTTGATTTGTTCAGTTAGTCAGTCGTCATAAATCATAAATCGGGAAACAACAAATGGACAGAGAGAATGATTATAATCCATGTCTCAGTCCATAAGATATCTATAATGGAGGAATATATGATCACTTATCTAATGGACGCGTCATTGATTTGTTCAGAGTTCGGCAGCAGCTTTTAAGAGCTACGATTGCTGGTCAGGTTGTGAAGGCGTACTTGCAATAATAGTTATTAGACTTATCCTATGGGTTTTGGCCCAACTTGATAATCCATGGAGCATTAGCCCACTATATAAGTATGGATGATTTACACAATCAACCCATATATTTAATTAGTCTTCTTTTGATCACTTAATTAATTCTAAATTAATTCTTGATCAATACTAATTAAATAATATTATTAATATATTAGAACTTATAATATATTAATAAACCTTAAGTGTTATTTCTCTCATTTTAGTCTAGCCAAATGCACGATGCCATGCAACCCAAATGGACCATGCCGGGTCGGGTCAAGTATATACCAATTATAGTTATGGACTTAGACACTAATACTTGATGCCACCAAGATATTCGAGTGTGCCTAGGCTTGTTTTCACTTATACTTGATGTAAACTGCTTAAAAAACGAAGTTTTGTGCTGTCTGAACAGGGGACTCGACGAGTCCATTAAGGGACTCGACGAGTCCAAGACAAAATGCATCCAACTCGCCGAGTTGGTTCGTGCACTCGACGAGTTGGACCCCCAAACAACATATCTTCGAGTTTTGGTGCTGGAATTGGTCTAGAATCATTACCTTTGATTTTTTTGATCTTATAAAATCTGTTTTTAATGTGGTAATGATTATGTTAAACCAATTTCAATGCTATAATTTCATGTTTTATATATGTTTATGTGATTCTTGAAAAATTGTTGATTATGAATGTTCATGCTGATGAGTTTTGGTAGATCATAGGAATTATGTGCAAATTGTTTGTTATTATAAATCTTGATCTCAATGAAATTGTATGGACTCCATAACTTGTCCTCAAGTTATGGATTACCAAAAGTTTTTTATGTTTCCTTGATTTATGAGTTAGTTTAGATTAATGAAAAAAAAAATTGTGTTTTAGTTGTTTTTGGTCCAAATTAATCTAGAGTTAGTTCATAAAATATGTTTTTGTAACTTGTCTTCAAGTTATATGAAAAGTCATATTTATGAATCTTAAAACTCATAAAAGTGTCATAGGTTACATAAAAGTGAAGAGTCTTTTTCATTAAATAGTATTATGACTCCATAACTTGTCCTCAAGTTATGGATGTTAAAGAGTCACTTCTTTAAAAGATGTCATTAAAAGATAAGGAGTTACATAAAAATGAAGAGTCTTCTTTTTAATGTACATAAAACTCATAAGTTATGAAATGAAAAGTCTTGAATAGTTTCAAAACTTGCCTTCAAGTTTTGGAATTTGTAAAGTTACTCTTCATGTATACTTTAATTCAAAATTGAACCCTTAGAATTTTAAAAGCTAAAATTCAAACTTTATGGACTTCATTAAATTAATTAAAGTGTTTAATTAAAAGAGTTAATAATTCCATAAAGACATGGTTTAAGTTTAATTAAATTAAGAGTATAGTTTAATTAATAGATTAAACCACTAAGTATTTTAAATGTTTAAAATACACCCTTATACTATTATTATAATTTTAATTATATAGATATGTATAAGATAAAGTCAATCTTACCATTAGTAGGCCTCATTCACGAAGCCAGTCTATAAGGGGGGTATATGGTTACTGCCTATAAAATGGCAGTTTAATGGGTGTCCACTCTCACCCACCGCTTCCTTGACTGGTGGAGGGTCGTTAGCCGAACGGGTAGGACAAGGACTATAACTCTCCCTTCATTAAAAGTATTAATGATAAATACTAAGTAACTAAACATTTATAAATTCCCAATCTTAGTTACTTAGGAAAATGTGAATTTGGTGCTAACCCATGAAATTACACTTTGCACTTTGTTTAAGTCGGTAAGTGGAGCGTGTGTGGCTAACCGGCACACTAACTCGTATTTAACAAGGTAGGCAAAGGGTAACTTAATGTTTATCATAGTATCGATGGAGCGTGTGTGGTTAACCGGCACATCGATTGAGGGGTAAACACTTAAGGGTACCAAGTATATTTGCATGGTTATTCACACCTTGTTTTGTGATCCTCGGCTCTGTTGGGTTTTGAGCATTCTAACACTCCTATGGTGTACATGCAACCCTAAATACCTTGGATCTATGTTTTCTCTATTATACATGCAAATATCAATTTCCAAGGTATTTATCCTAACTAGCATATTATGAAGTACAAGTAATATAGAAACTAGTAGAAATACATACCTCTTTGTTAGTGCTTGATTCCATGGAGCTCAAGAGCCTAGTGCCCCAAATGTGACACCTCAAATGGTTCACATAACATCATATTCACTTGGAACAACTTAGAGAGAAATCATCACTTCATGAAATCGGCTTGCCCTCTACTTCATGCATACATGGTAGCCGATTTTGCAAGAATAAGATGCTTATATAGGTTGTCACAATTAGGGTAAACCCTAATTGTCATGGCTTTCCATTTCCTTGGATCCATGGGTTCAAATACACCATGGAGCATCCATGGAGCATCCTATGGGTTTTGGCCCAACTTGATAATCCATGGAGCATTAGCCCACTATATAAGTATGGATGATTTACACAATCAACCCATATATTTAATTAGTCTTCTTTTGATCACTTAATTAATTCTAAATTAATTCTTGATCAATACTAATTAAATAATCTTATTAATATATTAGAACTTATAATATATTAATAAACCTTAAGTGTTATTTCTCTCATTTAAGTCTATCCAAATGCACGATGCCATGCAACCCAAATGGACCATGCCGGGTCGGGTCAAGTATATACCAATTATAGTTATGGACTTAGACACTAATCCAACAGTCTCCCACTTGGATAAGTCTAATAACTATTATTGCAAGTATGCCTTCACAACCCGACCAGCAATCGTAGCTCTGAAAAGCTGCTGCCGAACTCTGAACAAATCAATAACGCGTCCATTAGATAAGTGATCATATATTCCTCCATTCTAGATATCATATGGACTGAGACATGGATTATAATCATTCTCTCTGTCCATTTGTTGTTTCCCGATTTCCGATTTATAACGTCTGACTAATTGAACAAATCAAATCAGTCCAGGCCCGGCCGAGCACTTACATTTGTCATAACCAAATCATCGAGGGGCCCACAGAGGCACGTTTTATAACATCGAGTTACCAATGCGTTTTCGTGCAATCAATGTATAACCAACTCATACTAACAACTCATATCTCTAGGTTTGAAGAATATAAGATATTATCGTCTCATGATCACTCGTGATAAAATCCATGAAGTGATTCCAATGAGCGCGGGTTGAATCCAATACTCAGAACTTATGAGCACTCATGAGTGTTGTAGCACCACCTTGTCCCACATCTTAGACCTCTACAAGCCCAACCCATGACAGTCTTGATTCATATCTACTTCCAACATATGATCGACTGTGGATGGTTTGGATAACTTAATCATTCAGGAAGAATGACCTAGTTATTCTGGAAGTCAAAACATGCAAAGTGAAACACAATAATAATCGAATCCAATATGGTCTCAGAACTTATGAATATAAATAAAACACCTTTTATTTATCACCATATGATTACACATTATTCATTGTATACTGTTTCAAACTATCAACTTTATACTTGAATTAAAACAATAGTTGTCCCATGCTCCTAGCATGTACACTATGTTTTCTAAACACTAGTCATGCCATACACCAAGTATGCATACTATGTTTGTCTATGATCTTTACTTTGTGAAATAGATCAATTGAACATAACTTCAATGATTCTCTTTTCACAGTCCCAAATCCTTACTGCAAATGCAAGAATTCCAAATTCATGCCATTTACTGAAATCTGTTAGATTCTAAACTTATATGCATTGATCCTCTTGTAATGATTATGCACAAAGTCACAAGGACTTGACAACAAACATTACAGAGCATTCCAAGGAGATCAACTCCTTGGAAACATCCTTCTTGCATTAAGTTTCCTAATCTTACACAGATTGAATAATTTCTAACTTTGAAACATTTCGATATTCCATTTTGACTATCACTTCTGAACAGGAGTTGCCTCCTTACAGATTATGTCAATATGGTCCTTCCAGAATTAACACTATACTTCCAACTGTCCTTGAGCATCAATCTTTGGTAAACCATATATAGAATTTCCTTATGTTGAGCCATTCCAACATGAAATTCATATATATATATATCCTTGACTAAATACGATTTAAAACCTCAATCTAAACTTTTAGATTTGAGATGAAGTATAATTTCCTCTCCCTTAATTATAGCAAAACAACTTTTTCCCAATTGAAACCTTTTGTTTTCTATAATTAGCATTGCTAACTTGCAACCTTTATCATAATTATCATGCTCCCACTAACACGATGATTATTAGCATAACACTTATGCTCCCACTAGCTTTGACATGTACTCAGAAATCAGCTGAACTTCTAGAAAAACAATACTTTATTGACTTTCTTACCAAAGTTCAGATTTCTGATACTAGATTGCTTTGATAAAACTTTATCAAAATCATACACCTTGCCTTAGATAGCACACTTGTGTGTCTAAACAATTTTAAGAACTATAAAAAGGGATGCCGTAATCATAGTCTTAATTGTTTTGACCTTTGCCACTTCTCACAAGTCCATGTTAGTGTGTCGGTTAACCACACATGCTCCACTAACGACTTTGAGAATGCAAATATCACAATTGCTATCTAGCTAAAATCTACTTAATGAAAGTGTTTCCTCACCATCATTTTCATGAATCGGAGAGAAACCTTATGACACTTAGATTTAATGGTGTATGTGTTCTTATCCATGTGAATTGTCAAAACCATAGTCATAAGACAAGGATAATGACAAATTCAAACTCATATGGACTGAACTCAATCTTAATTTCTTGCCATCTGGCAGCTCAAGGGTCTGCCATTGCTTCCAAGTTGCTGTGCAACCAATTGAGAACTCTAAGAACTCATATGCAAAGCCAACTTTAATTGGAATGGACACAGAAATAGTCAACACGATAGGTTATAAACCTCAAGTCGTGTGCTAGTGAAGAACTTTAGGTTTTACTCTTGATTAGTTCTTGAGACTTTCAAGACCTTTTAAGACTCCCACTGTCCTCTTGACATATAAGACTCTCTTGTCAAATATTCAAGAGATAGTGTGGATTCTAATCAAGACAAACACTTCACACAATTGGCCTTAGTTGGTCTTTGTTTTATCCAAAAATCACAACTTACCAATTTCAAATGTACAAGAGTAGAAACCTTTTACTCTTACATTTGACAAGTGTTTTTAAACCTTCTTTAAGACATGTCACTCAAGTTACAATCTTGGAGTATGACTCTAAGAATTGTTTTGGAATGAAATATGACTCATCTTCTTGATTTAACCACTTCAACAATTCATAAATCCTCTTCTTAGCTACCAGAATGCACTTAGAGGATGAATTGTGATAAGGTCTCTTAATCATTAAAATGATTATATAACATGATACTAAAGTACTCTCCCATCTTTTCAGATTTGAGAAACTTTTATCCTTCTGCCTAATTTGATTCTTCTCATTCGTTCCGCCATACACTGAAATTTTTTCCAATGCTTCAGAATTATACTTAAGCGTGTAAGTATAACCATATTTACTAAACTTTAGTAAATCATGACGAATAGTCTTATCGATCTTTTGTGGTGGACTTAATTAGTGCACAAGAATGTGTACTCGATCCCTTAGTCCGTTACTTGACTCACACATCCATGTGAACAAGTAGTTAGTCTTAATTTTTTCAATGCTTGAAGGTTCTCATTCATCATGCTCTACAAATTGCATGATTCCAAGTTTCGGTCCAATTGAAACTTGGGTGATGAGAATCTTTCCTTATTTGGTAAATTTAGACACTACCACAAATGAAAGAATCAAATTCATATTTCCACTCTTGCTCTTAATGGAATCTTATAAGCAACATAGTTTTTCACAAATGCCATTGTAAGGATATTTTAAAATAAATAAAATCAAAAGATTTACCTTTTATTTTAAAACTTTGTGGAAAAACTCATCCTTACAATCCATATGAAAACTTGTTGTTATCTATTCCTAAGCAAAATATCATAACTCCTAAGAAGTAGCTCAAGAATCCGATCTTCAAACTATGTGATAGAAATCCATCTACGCGATCAGATTCAGCATATTCTTTCTTTAAGTTTCTTCAATTTTTCTTTGATTCTTAAAACATCACCATGTAACCCAGTCACATCATGTATCAAGAATCTCAGAATAGAAACTTAGCAGAGTTAGAGAGTGGACTTTACCTGAAGTAGAGTCAAACTTATTGACTTTAACATCCTTAGGTAAATTTGGCAGCTTCGCAACCAATGCCCCTTTCTTTGGCAATGGACCCTTGATAATGGGACTATCTCAGACTTAGCCTTTCTCTTTACCATTTGGTCAACCGAGTTGACTATGGCTGATCCCTTTCCATTGGGAAGAGAGAGCTTTACTGGATATCCAATGTCATCATTGTCAATGTCCATAAAGTTTTATGAAGTTGATCTTAGCAAATAGATAAGATCATTAAGGGTCTTGGCATAGTCTGTTTCATAGGAGTCCTAAAGGAACTCACTATGTGACTTAGAAAGTAGTTGAGCCACCAACTTTCTCAAGACTTTGACACCCAACTCTCCCGGCTTGTCAATATGTGACTACATCTCCAAGATGTGATCACACATAGACCTTTGCTTGCCAATAGGGCTTGAGTGACCTTAAGCTTTTCAGGAACTTGTGGGTTAGGGAGAATAATTGGAGGAGGTGAAAGAAGTATGATTTCCATGGGACATCATCTTCATTTTAGGAAAACTTGTTTCAAGAGATTTGGGAAGATCATCTTTTGGGAGATATTCAAGATAGTTGATTTAAAGTCCTTAATATAACACCCAATATGAAATATTAAGGCTAGGACCCAACACAATACTTGTATAACTTGGAAGAGGTATGTATTTCTACTAGTTTTTATATTACTTGAGCTGCCTCGAAGAGTAGGCGATAACGTTCCCCCTCTGCATCAATACCGCGCCCAAACCCAAGATGGACGCATCGTAATACACCACAAAATCATCCACGCCCTCCGGCAAGGCTAAGATTGGCGCCTCGCACAATCTCTGTCTCAGAGTCTCAAATGCGGCCTACTGCTCAGGCCCCCAGTGAAAGACCACGGCTTTCCTCGTCAACCGAGTCAAAGGCATGGCTATCTTGGAGAAGTCCCGAATGAATCTCCGATAATAACCTGCTAGTCCCAGGAAGCTCCGAATCTCAGATGAAGACCTCGGAACCTCCCACCTCATCATGGCCTCCGCTTTGGCCGGGTCGAACGAAATCCCGTTCTTCTGGACAAGGTGCCCAAGAAACTGCACCTCGTGCAACCAGAACTCACACTTGGAGAACTTGGCATACAAGCTCTCCCTCCTCAGAGTATCCAACACCTCCCGCAAGTTCTCCTCAGGTTGCTCCTGCGTCTTGGAATAAACCAAGATGTCATCAATGAAAACTATCACAGACCGATCCAACATCGGTCGGCACACGCAGTTCATGAGATCCATGAACACGGCAGGAGCATTGGTGAGCCCGAAATGCATCACCACGAACTCATAGTGACCATATCGCTTCCGAAAAGCAGTATTCTACACATCCTCCTCTTTGACCCTCATCTGATGATAACCTGAACGCAAATCAATCTTGGAGAACCAAGATGCTCCCTGAAGCTGGTCAAAGAGATCATCAATCCTCGAGAGTGGGTAACGGTTCTTCACCGTTACCTTATTCAGCTCCTGGTAATCTATACACATCCGATGCGACCCATCCTTCTTCTTCACAAATAGGATCGGGGCTCCCCAGGGTGAACTGCTCGGTCTGTTGAATCCCTTGTCTAACAACTCCTGTAGCTGTGTAGACAAATCCTGCATCTCAGGAGGAGCCAACCGATACGGTGCCTTGGCTATCGGAGCCGCACCAGGGACTAGGTCGATCCTGAACTCCACCTGCCTCTCTGGAGGTATCCCAGGCAGCTCCTCTGGAAATACATCCTCGTACTCTCGTACCACTGGCACATCACTCATCGTCGCCTGACCCGCCTCCCGGGTATCCAAGACATAAGCGACATACCCTATGCACCCCTGCTGGAGATAGCGCCTAGCTCTCGCTGCTGAACATAAAGTTGGTCCATGCTATGGCCTTTCGCCCTGAATCACCAGCTCTCCCCCACCTGGGTCTTGACCCTGACCAACTGTTGCGTACAGCCGATAACTGCCCCATTGGGGCTCAACCAATCCATGCCTATAATAACTTTGTTCCCCGGCAACGGTATGGGAATCAAGTCCAACAAGTAGCGCTCCTCGAACAACCTCAAAACACAATCCCTGTAAACCTCTGATGCTCGCACTGATCGGTCGTCTGCAATCTCGACCTCTAGAGGGCAATATAACATGCCCGAAGACTCGGGGAACCTCTTGCTAAGCGCAAGAGAGATAAATGATCAGGTAGCACCCGAATCAAACAATACCTGTACTGGGATACCGTTCACATGGAACAATCCTAAACAAACATATAACATAATACATCAATATCACAAGCGACATATAATAAAGGTTAGAGAGAAGAACCATACCCGTCACCACATCGGGTACGGCGCGTGCCTCCTCGGCTGTCAACTGAAAAGTTCGGCTCCTCACCACTAGAGCCTCTGACTTGACCTTCCGGCCATCCGTAACCCGTGCAGTCGCTGGAGTCGGCGCCACCACTGGCGCTACTGCTGCTGCTGTCAATCTAGGGCAGTTGGCCTTTTTATGGCCCCTCTGATTGCAATGAAAGCAAATCAGGTCTGATCTCTGAACAGTGGGAGCAGGGGCAGTACAATCCCTGCCAAAATGCCCGGTCTTGCCGCACTTATAGCAGCCTGATCCCGATCCAGTGCGGCAAACTCCCTCATGTGACCTACCACATTTCCCACAGCGATCCCGGCCATGCTGGCCCTTCGACCTAGCGTCGAATCCCTTGGGTTTCTTTCCTAAAATCCCAACAACCTGTCCTATCTCCGCCTTCCTCTTCCTGAGGTGCTCTAAATCAATCTCCCTCTCCCCCGCCCTGGCAATCATGGAATCCAGGGTCGGGCAAGCGGAATAGCTGACATGATCCCGAATGTCAGCCCTCAACATATCATGGTAGCAGGTCTTCCTCATCCCCTGCATACTGAGGTACCAACAAGGCCCTCTCCCGTAACTTGGCGGTAATCTCCACCACGGTCTCTGTAGTCTGCCTCATATCAAGAAACTCCCTGGCCAGCTGCTGAAGCTCCACATTTGGCGCAAACTCAGCCCTGAACCTGGTCACAAAGTCTGACCAAGTCATAGCCTTAATGGTTGGGGCCCCCAGTGAGTCACCAACTAACTCCCACCAATCTCTGGCTCGGTCCCTCAAACAACCCGCAACAAAGCGAACCTTCGACCCCTCCGGTCAGAAGCTCGTCAACTGTGCAGACTCGATGTCTGCAATCCATCTCCTGGCAACGATGGGGTCCTTCACCCCGTGAAATTCTGGCGCCCCACTCCCCCTGAAGTCCGTGAAGGATAGCGTGCGCATCCCTGACTGGCTGAACACCGAGTCACTCTTGAATGGCCGGAGGCGATCCTCCATCAGCTCAATAATCCCTTCCTTGATCGACCCGAAAATGACCTGGCTCGCCTCAAGGATACCTCTTGTGATCTCATACGCGATGAACTCGCGTATCCCGTCATCAACCTACTCGGATCCCGCACCCGCACCCGAGCCTGATCCTGATCCTAATCCAGACCACGAACCTCCTACTCCATGACGCGTAACCACCATTATGAAATAAGACACATAAACGCCAGGTGTTGAGAATATTACGCTATAGATCGATAGATTCTAAACAGAAAAACAATATTAATCAAGTAAAGAACACAAGAATGGATCAAATAGTGTCGAATGATTAATAACTCACACCTCATAAGAGCTCGATGAAGAACTTCGACTGTAGAGGTGTGTTTAGGGTTACAATGCACAAGCTATTAATCAAAACGACTCCCTGAAAGCTATACATGCATGCATAATATATACGCTAACCCTAATGATAATCCACGGTTGGACAGGCCCAAACAGGGTAAACAAAATATCAACATTAAGCCCATATGACGCAACACTCTGGACCCAACAATCTCCCCCTTTGCGTCAATAGAGGCGAGAGACTAGTTCGGTTGAGAAAGAGTAGACTTCTTTACTGTCTTGAACACCTTCGGTATAAGGGCCAAAAGAGTGTGACGAAATGCTATATACCACCAAAGCATGTCAGAGAACTTCTTCTTATCCGTATGATTGTTCTGTTTACACCTGTGAGTTATATCAAGTACGTGCTCCAAACAAGTTGTAGAGAACAGGTGTTTGTCAACAAGAGCAAAAAGAATTTTTTTCACCTTCTCCTCTAGTGAACATTACAGTGTGATGAACCGGATCTATCTTGCCCATTTTCATCTTATTTAGATCACTTGGCTTCCCGATAGGCTTTACAATAGGCTTCTTTCTCAAAACGTTTGCAATCTCCTGATCCATCTTAGCAACTTCATGAATGTAGGAGCCCAACATTCTCTTAAAGTGATCGACGATCCGCTCATACTGCCCTTGACTATTAAGCAGAATATTGAACAACAGAATCCAATCGTGTGGGTTCAGAATTGGAAGATCAGCCAACGAAATCATATGAACTGAGTTATCAGAACCTCGGGTCACTCTGAACTTCACATTGATAAATTTCCCAACAACATTCGGTTTCAATACCTTGACAGAGGTTATTTTCTGAGCACTCCATGTCAAGTATTGGGGTTGAGCAAATTCAAGATAATAATCGATTAGATCGCGATCAACCTGTGGATGAGGAGAAGGAACTTCAACCGTTGAATCAAAACAATGGAACACGAATGCCCTACAGGTGATGGGCATGTCAAATTGAGAATCCCTCGAGTTTTCACATTCAAACGAGGCAACAGGTTCTAGCCAGTTAGTGCTGGGAGATTCAATCGCTTCTTTGATTAATCTTTCTCGGGTCCAAGGGGGAAAGAGAGCCTGCTTGCAAATCAGAGCGTCTTGAGCTTCTTTCTGCTTTCGCTCTTTCTCTTCTTCCTCTCTGGCTATCCTTAGATTTTCATTGATCTCTTTATCCCTTTTCTTCCTCTTTAAAGCCTCAGCAATCGTTTCTTCTTCTTCGTCATCATTATTTTCCACAACACCCTTCAATTTTTCCTGTCCACCAGAACCCGAAGCTATATTAACCTTCGGTTCGGTTTCGATAATGACGTTGGGTGGAATTGGAGGATTTTGATCAGCTTCTCCCCTTGTTGAGGAGTGACCACGGGCTCCGTAACACCCTGAATCTGACTCAATATCTGAATAGCAGGAAGAAGTCTAGCAGTCAAGTGATTCCGGATAGTAAGGGTGAGAACAGGATCATGAGCATTAACAAGATTACTGAGAATCGAGAGAACCTCCCCAGCACAACTTTTAAGAACTTCCCGCTCAGTCTTATGTGATGCAATTTCCGTCTGGGATTGAGAAAGATGAGCTGACTGGACTTCAAGTTGTGTAGTCTTTTGAGCAAGTTCGTCCATAATCTTCTTTTCCGTGACCAGGTCAGCTTGAAGCTTATCAAGGCGAGAGTTGACCGAAGTGAGAAGAGAAGTGTGATCAGCTTGGAACTCAGTACAAACAGAATCAAATTTTTCTTTCTCTTCTAGAAGGGACTTGGAGAGAGAATCAACAGAAGCATTAACCTTTGCAGCGTTGGAATCGGCATGGGCTTTGAGTGATTCCAAAAAGATCTTCGACTCATGAACGAGATGTGTTACTTCTGTTGTTGCTTTCTGGCAGTTAGATGTGGAAGCATCTACAGCCTTTGTAGATTTGTCAATTGAGTCAGTATATTGCTGAAGAGCAGTATCAAGAAAATCTTTTAAAACAACTTCGTAATAAGTTGCGGAGGAATCAATCAACTTGTCCAGCTTATCATTGAGAGCTTGTAAATGTAGCTTTGTCACATGAGCATCATCAGCATCTTTACTTGGAAGTCGATAAGGACTATAATAAGTGGAGTCAAAATCAAAGTTTTCACCTCCCAGAATAGGCTCAGAATTTATTGAAGATGATGGTGAGAGAGGTTTGGTGGTAACAGGGGTGTTAATGCCAACGATATGTGCCCCCGTATCAGATATGTTGACACTCACCGCAGGTGCAGTGGTTATGGTTGTAATAGCTTGAGAAAAGATTGGTGGTGGTAGTGCAGCAGTGGTAGTACGTTGAGAAGTGACAGGCGGTGGAACGGGAGCATTCGAGACTGGGAGTGTGGTTTGTTTTGGAGAAGGAGAAGGAGTAGGAACATGAATATGTACCTCAGGAGTTGGAGATCGGGGAGGAGTATTTCCCCTTGGTGAATGTTCGTGTTGAACTTCCTCTTCTTCATTGTCTTGTTGGTCCTCTTCTTTGGAATCAGAAGGCGTCGGTGCCTTTGATCTCTTTGCCATCTTCTTGACCTTTTTCTTTTTGGGAGAGGAAAGTGCAGCTTTATCAGCCTTATGCTTTTTAGGAGATGAAGGACCTTCGGTCTCATCTTTCTTGTACTCCGGTTTCTTCCCTCTCTTGGTAGGTTTGTCAGTAACCTCCAAAGTACTCTGCATCTCAGGAGTGAGTTGGCGTGGACTAGAAGGTGGCAATTTCCTGTAATCTATCATTACTCTACTTTCACTAGAGACACAGTGGCTCATGGATTCAGGAATAGAACCGATGTAGATGAACTTGTAGGGTCAGTTACAATAATTTTGACCGTGTGAAAGGTAGCGACAGAAGACAGCTGAGCACCCTCCATGACAGGAATCTGAAAAGTCTGAATGGCTCTGTGAGTGACTAATGTCCAAAAACGACCGCATGAAATCACAAAATGTTTGGATGAGGAGTTGAGGCTTTGCACCAGTTGTGACCAGATTAGGGAACCATAATCCAAGTTGATTCCATTACAGAGACCATAAAGAATGGTCAGGAAACCTTTACTCGCCCCATCCGATCCGGCAACCCTTTCTGCTAACCCCTTGTAGAGAATTGTAAGCAGACCATTCCATTGAGGTGGTAAACATGACTTCTTGAATTTTGTCACCGTAGTTAGAACGTCCGTGTATCCCATGTCATAGAGCATCGAAAACAACTGAGTTGTGGTGATGAAATCTGGTGAGATGACAGAAGCATCTGCAGCAAGCCGTAGCAGAGAACAAAAGCGTGCTTTGGATACAGATGTCTTTTGGTTAGAGATATCGAAGAAAATCCGTTCCTTGCGTTTTTCGTATGAAGCAGTGAAATAGACCTGTGATAGAAGGGACATGGGAACTGATTCGACTTGTGTAAGAGCAATCACCAATGGAGAATAGTTGTGACACTCTACAACGTGAAGCATGTACGAATCATAAAGGAAAGGATCCAGTTGAATGATGAGATTCTGATTGGGTTTTATCGTAAGCAAAGAGGATGACACTGTTTGATCTTGAAAAGAGGATGATTCCGCCATTGTTGTAGTGAAGAAGAAGATGAACAGTTGTATATCGCCGGTTGTTTGCAAGAGAGAGGTTGAAGAAGGTAAGGAGGTACAATAAGTGTGAGAACCCCCTTTTATACCGTTGCTAGGAGAGAGAAAATATCCGATGTGATGATGATACGATCTCTGAATCGTCGCCTAAAAAAGCGCGATTTAACAGCTTGGTTTCCCTAGATAAACGTCAGCATGCGTGGGTGTAGGAACCGTTTCAAATTCACGTTCCCAATTCAAATGCTTATCCAATTACCGTCTCTTCAATTTTGAAAATACAGGCAGCCACAAACAAGATTCATTCATTCGCTTTATGTTAAGCAACCGTCGCTCCTTCATAAGAAAGGGAACCATCATATCTGTTAGAACCGAAATCACAAATTTGAAAAGTGCCATTAGTACCACAAACAAGAGTTTGGAAAATCATAAAGATCTTCGTGCAAGAGTGTGCCAATGAAAAATAAATAAAGGAAAATATTTGTGGGATTTAAGTGATGTCAATTTAGACACGAAACTGTGGATCCTGGGCACGAATCTCTTCCTTCGAAGTCAAGAGAGACTGAGAAGTGTCTGTGTGGTTTCCCGTGAATTACGATCAAATGTTTGTAAAAAAACATTGAAAGGCATCTTTTCAATTATAGGCTTTAGTGGGTAGTCTACCTTCAACCGAACATCGATACTAAAAATAAGACCGAAAGTTGGATGAAGTACTTGTGAGACCGATGTGGCCTGTTGAACAAGTAGGTTTGAGAAAATATTCAGTAATTGGATGTATTTTAGAAATCTCGAAAAAATAAAACTGGATCTTATGGGAAGAAACGTCCCGGTGTTAGAAAGTTTCATAAAGATCACGCAAAAATAAAAAGAGATTTCGTGAGGTTACAAGTAACAGCTTGAACAGTTTAGTGTTCACCGTCAATTCATTCAAGGTGTTGGATTTCGGGTGTCACTTAGCACGTGGTAAACGAAACTAAGATCATCAACACATAGATTGTGTAACCATAAACCTCAGTGATAATTGCTGAGAGTCTCAAGGGTTACTGTTATGAAACGAAACTTAATGGAGAAATGTGAGAAGATGGTGAAGGAACCGAAAGTACCTTTGCTACAAATGAATGACAAAGTAGAAAACTCTTAACTCACTATGAGAAGAGTAAGGTAGCTCGTGACTTGAGTGATTTTAGCAGCCTGATTGGGAAGAAACGAGTAGTGTATATCGAATCATTAAGGCTTTACTCAGAGTCATGGAGGCTTCGGTCTACATGCAGCAGCATGCTTCTAGGGACACTAAACTAGTAAATAGATAAGAATGTTATACCTGCCCCATCGTCATTATGTTTCGCATCTGTGAACTTGAATTAGTTTTAAGAATTGAGAGATAAAACTTAAAAACACATAGAAATATTTTTGTAGTTTTTGGATTTGTCTGAAAAAAATAAAATAAAAACAGTAGAAATTTTTTTTTTTGGATTTTTGGATTTTCTGAAAAATAATAAAAACAGAAAAAAAATATTTTTGGATTTTTTGGAATTTCTGAAAAAATAATAAAAACAGAAAAGAAAATAAATACTAAATATAAACACACGAAAGAATAAGAAAGCTTTACAAAAATATACAACCGAAACCATACCTTAGAAAAGATGAAGCGAAATAGATCGAGCGTTCGGTTCATTTCGGTTCCTGAAAAAATTCTAGAGCCGAAATAGACCGAGCGTTCGGTTCATTTTGGTTCCCGAAAAATTCTAGAGCCGAAATAGACCGAGCGTTCGGTTCATTTCGGTTCCCAAAAATTTTAGAACCAAAATAGACCGAGCGTTCGCTCTATTTCGCTTGTACATTTTTAGTGAGATGAAAGGGGTTTCGGTACTGACTCAGCTTCCATCATTCCCAAGCCTTGGAGTATTTTATTAAAGCTTGCTTCTGGTAAGGCCTTAGTGAAGATGTCAGCCAGTTGATCTGAGGACCGAATGAAGTGAACTTCAACATTTCCATCTTCAACGTGGTCATTGATGAAGTGGTATCTCAGTGCAATATGCTTAGTCTTGTAATGTTGCACTGGATTGTGACATATTCGAATCGCAATTTCAGAGTCACAGTAGAGAGGGATCTTTTTCATGCTTAAGCCATAATCTCTAAGTTGGCTTTGTATCCATATGACCTGGGATGTAGAGGATGCTGCAGCGATGTACTCAGCTTCGGCTGTGGAAAGAGACACGCAAGTTTCTTTCTTTGACTTCCAGCTGACAAGTTTGCCATCAAGGAACTGGCATCCGCCGGTTGTGCTCTTTCGGTCCAATCCACATCCACCAAGATCAGCGTCAGAGAAAGCTTGAACAAAGAAGCTGGATTTTGCAGGATACCAAAGACCGAGAGACGAGGTTCGCTTCAAATACCGGAAGATATTTTTCACTGCAACCATATGAGGTTCTCTTGGATTTGCTTGAAACCTAGCACAATAGCAGACAGAAAACATTATGTCCGGTCTACTAGCTGTTAGATACATTAGAGATCCTATCATCTGATGATAGAGAGTCATATCAACAGCCGGTTTCTCAAGAGATGGAGTCAGCTTCGTGCCAAATGCCATAGGAACCTTTACTTTGGAATCTCCCGTCATGCCGAACTTTGCCAACAGAGTCTTCGTGTATTCTTCCTGATTAATGAAGATGCCTTCTGGTCCCTGTCTTATATTCAGTCCAAGGAAAAAGTTAATAGGACCCATTGCGCTCATTTCAAACTTAGTCTCCATCAACTTCCTGAATTCAGCTGTTAAGCTAGGATTCGTGGAGCCGAAGATGATGTCATCGATGTAAATTTGAACTATCATTAAGTGTTCGCCCTCTTTCTTGCGAAAAAAGGTTGGGTCAACCGAACCTTGTTTGAATTTTGAAATTTTGAGAAAACGTGTTAGAGTTTCATACCAGGCTCTCGGGGCTTGCTTCAAACCATATTCTGCTTTATCCAGTATGTAGCAGTAATCAGAATACTTCTCGTTCACAAATCCGGGTGGTTGCTCAACGTATACCATTTCTTCTAGTTCTCCATTCAAGAAAGCACATTTTACATCCATTTGGAAAACTTCGAAGTTTTTATGTGCATCATATGCCAAAAAGATTCTCACTGATTCCAACCTTGCTACTGGAGCAAAGGTCTCTTCATAGTCTATTGCTTCTTCCTGGCAATATCCTTTCACCACCAGCCTCGCTTTGTTGCGAATGACGTTGCCCTATTTATCTAACTTATTTCTAAAAACCCATTTTAAACCGACTACAGATACATCCTTTGGTGTGGGAATCAACCTGCAAACACGATTTCGTTCAAACTCATGGAGTTCGTCTTGCATAGCTTGCACCCAATCAGAGTGATCAAGAGCAGCATTAACCATCTTCGGTTCAACTTTAGAGACAAACAAATTAAACATGTAGAATTCTACTTGAGAGAATAAAGCAGCTTGCTTCGCCTTCAGTTGAGAGCATGTGAGAACTCCCTCAGAGGATTCACCAAGGATTTGAGTTTTAGGATGATCCTTTGTCCATTTTATGAGAGGAGGATAATTTGGATCATAAGCAGGATCCAGTTCAACATTTACTTCTACTTTGAGTTCTGATTCATCTCCATTCTCCCCCTCAAATGGAGAAGCATATCCCATGTCAGAATCTGGATTCTCCCCCTCAAATGGATCTTCATGGGTTGGGGTTTTTGATGGATTCTCCCCCTGGAAAGACATGTCGGTTGATTTTGGTGTAGACGAACCCTCCCCCTGGAGTATCGTGCTTTCTCTTGGAGGGTCATTAGTAGTTGGATGATCACCTGATGCAGTAGGTTCGCTTTGAGTCTCCATCTCGGTTGGTTGTTGAGGTTCGCTTTCCATGTCTTTAGCAGCTTCATAGATGATTTTCTTCAAGGAATCGATATTGTTATCTGCTGCTTTCGCTTCTGAGTGGATCGCCTTCTCTGGTTCATTAAAGAGCAGCATGTACTCTTCAAACAGATTGGAAATGGGAATGGATACTTTTCCTGATTCCGGAAAGATTTCTTCTGTTGAACCTTCGCTTGCTTGAATCTTCTTCATGTAATTATCATCAAAAGTTACATAGTAGGATTCTTCAATTTTCCTTGAGCGTTTATTCAGAACCCTATATGCTTTGGAAGTAAGCGAATAGCCAAGAAAAATCCCTTCGTCTGCCTTAGCATCAAATTTCTTTTGGTTCTCTTTGGAGTTGAAAATGAAGCATCTTGAACCGAACACGTGGAAAAACTTCAAATTTGGCTTGCGATAGCATCTGCCCAGAAGTATAATGGAGGGGAAGCGAAACTTAGCATGGTTCGGACGGCTTCACACAATGAACAGTTTCGCCTTTCAACGATCCCATTCTGTTGTGGAGTATAGGGAGCAAAGAAGTTGTGAGTTACTCCCTTTTTAGCCAGAAACTCTTCAAAGTCTTTATTTTTGAACTCCAGACCATTTTCACTTCTTATGTTTCTTACCACCTTTCGCAGCTGCAATTCCACTTGCTTGATAAAAACCTTTAGCTTGGGAGTCGCCTCTGATTTCTGTTTAAGAAGGAAAACCCAGGTGAAGCGTGAAAAATCATCTACAATTACAAGTATAAACTTACTACCACCGATGCTTTCGATAGCCGAAGGGCCACATAGGTCGATGTGCAGTAATTCAAGAGGTTCGATGATCTTTGTATTGATACGAGAAGGGTGACTTTTTCTGCTTTGCTTGCCCATTTCGCATGCTGCGCACAGGTGTTCTTTGTCAAATTTGAGAACAGGAAGTGCACGCACGTGATCACGAAGCACCAGTTTATTAATATCTTTGGAGTTCAGATGTGATAGTCCTCGGTGCCACAACCAACTTTCATCTGAGTTCGCCTTCGATAGTAAGCATATTGTTGGCTTTCCTTTTATCGGGTTGAGATTTAGAGGATACATCTCCCCTTTGCGCTCAGATTTCAACATAACTTTCTTCGTTTGTTTTTCAATTATCTCTGAGCCCTCATCATCAAACTAGACTTTCAATCCGGTTCCCACGACTAGTTGAGAAACACTGATGAGGTTGTGCTGCAATCCTTCCACGTAGGCTACCTTTCGTATTGAGAATTCTCCGTTGGTGATCATTCCATACCCTTTGATCGTTTCGTATGAGTTGTTTCCATATTTAACACATCCACCATCCTTGAGGGACCGAAACTCCCTAAGTTCTTCCCTCATTCCTGTCATGTGACGAGTGCAGCCACTGTCAATATACCATTCGTCGTCAAACTGCTCGTCACTGATAACCTGCAAAATTAAGCAGATTTAGGTGTTGGATTAATGTCTAAGTCCATAACTATAATTGGTAAGACTTGACCCGACCCGGCATGGTCCATTTGGGTTGCATGGCATCATGCATTTGGATAGACTATAATGAGAGAAATAACACTTAAGGTTGGTTAATATATTATAAGTTCTAATATATTAATAAGGTTATTTAATTAGTATTGATCAAGAATTAATTTGGAATTAATTAAGTGATCAAAAGGAGACTAATTAAATATATGGGTTGATTGTGTAAATCATTCATTCTTATATATGTGGGCTTGTGATCCAAGATTCCTTATGTTGGACTAAGTCCATGGGGTGACCCATGGATACTCCATAGAGGTTAAAATCCATGGAGCATAAGGAATGGGTAAAGTTATGAGTTGCATGGTGTAACCCTAATAGCCACCATATAAAAGAATCCCATGGCTCAAGAAATCGTGCACTAATGTGTGAATATGAGGGCAAGACGATTTCAAGGAGTGTTCCATTTCTCTCAAGTCATTCCATGTGCATTTGGTGTTGTGTGAACCATTTGAGGTGTCACACTTGGGGCACTAGGCACTCAAGCTTCATGGAGACAAGCTACATCAAACAAAGGTATGTATTCTATCCATTTGATTACTCAAGTATCAAGTATTGTATGCTAGATAGGGTAATACCTTGGAAAGTTCATAATTGCATGTATAATAGAGAAAACATAGATCCAAGGTATTTAGGGTTGCATGTACACTTAGGAGTGTTAGAATGCGCAAAACCCATCAGTGGTATCAGAGCCAAGGCTTGTTTTCTTGTTATACTTGCAAAATTAGCTGAAAAATCGAATTGTATTAGTTTAAAAGTTATCCTAATTACTTGAAAAAAAAAATTGATGTGAATTATCTTTGTTCATATGAGTTTATTAGATTAATAGAAAAGTTAATTGATTATGTGTTTTCAATCCATTTTAATCTAAGAGTTGATTCTAAAATGTGTTTTTGTAACTTGTCCTCAAGTTATATGAAAAGTCACATTTAAGTCTCATAAAACTCATAAAAAGTTGGCAATGGTTACAAAAATGAAGAGTCTTGTCCTCATTAAATGGTTTTATGACTCCATAACTTGTCCTCAAGGTATGGAGGTTCAAGAGTCACTTCATTAAATGATAAAATGTGTAACCTTAATTAGTTCCATAAGTTACAAAAATAAAGAAAAGTTACATTCTTTTATTAGTTTAAAGTCTTCCATAGCTTGTCCTCAAGTTATGGAACTTGAAGAGTTTTTTTTTAATTAAAACTACTTTAAACACATAAGTTATGAAATTAATTAGTTTTGAATATTTTCAAAACTTGCCCTCAAGTTTTGGAATTTGTAAAGTTTTCCCCATGAATACTTTAATTCCAAGTTAGCCCTTAGAATTTTAAAAGTTAAAATTCAACCCTTATACTTTATAGTATTATAAGTTAATAATAAATATATGTATAAGAGCAAGTCAGTCTTACCGTTAGTAGGCCTCATTCACGAAGCCGGTCTATAAGGGGGGTATAAGGTTACTGCCTATAAAATGGCAGTTTAATGGGTGTCCACTCTCACCCACCGCTTCCTTGACTGGTGGAGGGTCGTTAGCCGAACGGGTAGGACAAGGACTATAATTATCCCTTCATTAAAAGTATTAATGATAAATACTAAGTAACTAAACACTTATAAATTCCCAATCTTAGTTACTTAGGAAAATGTGAATAAGGTGCTAATCCATGAAAGTACACTTTGCACTTTGTTTAAGTCGGTTAGTGGAGCGTGTGTGGTTAACCGGCACACTAACTCGTATTTAACAAGGTAGGTGCAAAGGGTAACTTAATGTTTATCATAGTATCGATGGAGCGTGTGTGGTTAACCGGCACATCGATTGAGGGGTAAACACTTAAGGGTACCAAGTAATTTGCATGGTTACTTCACACCTTGTTTTGTGATCCTCGGCATCCCAGTCACAAAACCTGAAGGGCACACTCGAGATTGAAACATGCCTTTGAAAAGTTCAATGAATCTCAAAAGAATCTAGGAGTTTCAAAACCAATTAAAACCTAATAATACATTTCGTTTATCTTGGTGGAAATTGGTGAATCGTCATTCACCTACCTTCAAATATTCTATAGCTTGGATTACGGCATCCCTCTTCCAAGTTATAAAATATTGTGTTGGGTCCTAGCCTTAATATTTCATATTGGGTGTTATATTAAGGACTTTAAATCAACTATCTTGAATTTCTCCCAAAAGATGTCTAGTTCAGACATCTATGATCATCCCAAATCTCTTGGAACTTCACTTCCTCCACCTCCTCCAATTATTCTCCCTAACCCACAAGTTCTTGAAAAGTTTAAGGTCACTCAAGCCCTATTGGCAAGCAAAGGTCTATGTGTGATCACATCTTGGAGATGTAGTCACATATTGACAAGCCGGGAGAGTTGGGTGTCAAAGTCTTGAGAAAGTTGGTGGCTCAACTACTTTCTAAGTCACATAGTGAGTTCCTTTAGGACTCCTATGAAACAGACTATGCCAAGACCCTTAATGATCTTATCTATTTGCTAAGATCAACTTCATAAAACTTTATGGACATTGATAATGATGACATTGGATATCCAGTAAAGCTCTCTCTTCCCAATGGAAAGGGATCGGCCATAGTCAACTCGGTTGACCAAATGGTAAAGAGAGAGGCTAAGTCTTAGATAGTCCCATTATCAAGGGTCCATTGCCAAAGGAAGGGGCATTGGTTGCAAAGCTGCCAAATTTACCTAAGGATGTTAAAGTCAATAAGTTTGACTCTACTTCAGGTAAAGTCCATTGTCTAACTCTATTAAGTTCCTACTTGGAGATTCTTATTACGTGATGTGACTGGGTCACATGTTGATGTTTGAAGAATCAAAGAAAAGTGAAGAAACTTAAAGAAAGAATATGCTGAATCTGATCGTGTAGATGGATTTCTATCGCATAGTTTGAAGATCGGATTCTTGAGCTACTTCTTAGGAGTTATGATATATTGCTTAGGAATAGATAACAACAAAGTTTTCATGTGCTTTTGCATTGTAAGGATAGTTTTTTCCGCAAAGTTTTTAAAATAAAAGGAAAATTTTTGATTTTATTTATTTTAAAATATCCTTACAATGGCATTTGTGAAAATCTTTGTTGCTTATAAGATTCCATTAAGAGCAAGAGTGAAAATATGAATTTGATTCTTTCATTTGTGGTAGTGTCCAAATTTACCAAATAAGGAAAGATTCTCATCACCCAAGTTTCAGTTGGATAGAAACTTGGAATCATGCAAGTTGTATAGTATGATGAATGAGAATTTTCAACTTTGGAAAATTAAGACTAGTTCCTTGTTCACATGTATATGTGAGTCAAGTGAAGGACTAAGGGATCGAGTACACATTCTTGTGCACTGATCAGGTCCACCATAAAAGATCGATAAGACTATTCGTCATGATTTACTAAGGCTTAGTAAATATGATTATACTTACAAGCTTAAGTATAATTCTGAGACATTGGAAAAGTTTCAATGTATGACAGAACGAATGAGAAGAATCAAATTAGGCAGAAGGATAAAAGTTTCTCAAATCTGAAAAGATGGGATAGTACTTTAGTATCATGTTTGTGATCATCTTAATGATTTAGAAATCATATCACAATTAGTCCTCTAAAGGTCATCTTAGTGCATTCTTATGACTAAGAAGAGGAGTCATGAATTCTTGAAATGGTTAGATCAGGAAGATGAGTCATACTTCGTTCCAAAACAATTCTTAGAGTCATACTCCAAGATTGTAACTTGAGTGACATATCTTAAAGAAAGGTTTAAAACACTTGTCAAATGTAAGAGTAAAAGTGTCCTACTCTTGTACATTTGAAATTGGTAAGTTGTGATGTTTTGGATAAAACAAAGACCAACTAAGGCCAATTGTGTGAAGTGTTTGTCTTGATAAAGAATTCGCACTATCTCTTGAATATTTGGCAAGATAGTCTTATATGTCAAGAGGATAGTGGGAGTCTTTAAGATCCTAAAAAGAATTTCAAGAACTAATCAAGAATAAAACCTGAGGTTCTTCACTAGCACACGACTTGAGGTTTATAACCTATCGTGTTGACATATTATGTGCCCATTCCAGTTAAAGTTGGCTTTGCATAGGAGTTCTGAAAGTTCTCAATTTGTTGCATAACAACTTGGAAGCAATGGCAGGCCCTGTACTGCCAGGTGGCAAGAAGTTAAGATTGCATAAGTTCAGTCCATATGAGTTTGGATTTGTCATTATCCTTGTCTTGTGACTATGGTTTTGACGATTCACATGGATAAGAACACATACACCATAAAATCTAAGGGTCATAAGGTTTCTCTCCGATTCATGAAAATGATGGTGAAGAAACACTTCCACCAAGTAGATTTGAAGCAGATGGCAAAAGGTCTAAACAATTGAGACTATTATTATGACATCCCTTTTCATAGTTCTGAAATTGTTTAGACACACATGCATGCTATCTAAGGAAAGGTGTATGATTTTGATAAAGTTTTATCAAAACATCTCGTATCAGAAATCTGAACTTTGGTAAGAAAGTTAATAAAGTATTGATTTCTAGAAGTCCAGCTGATTTCTGAGTACATGTCAAAGCTAGTGGGAGCATAAGTGTTATGCTAATAATCATCATGTTAGTGGGAGCATGATAATTATTGTTAGTGTTGCAAGTTAGCAATGTTAATTATAGAAAACAAAAGTTTCAATTCGTGAGACTGCAGGGATTGAAAAAGTTGTTTTGCTATAAATAAGGGAGAGGATATACTTCATTTCAGTTCTAAAGGCTTAGATTGAGACCTTAATCATCTTTAGTCAAAAATATATATATGAATTTCATGTTGGATTGGTTCAACTTAAGGAAATTCTATATATTGTGTTCTCAAAATTCGATTATGATTACGGCATCCCTCTTCATAGTCAAATTTTGAAAACATGGCAAATAAAAATATTGTAGCAAAAGACTGGTCTAGAATCATGTCTTTATGTGAGACATCATGAATCGTGTACCATTTGCTTTGGGTACAGGATCGATTGCATGTGCTATAATATTTGTCATTTCTAAATTTTTCCAAATGCCCAGAGGCATTAAGAAGGGAAAAGGTCTAGAATTGGATATGACTAAAATGATTAAGCAATTGTCGAGGACAATCTGAGGTTTACCAAAGATTGGTTGCTCAGGGACAGTTGGAAGTATAGTGCTAATTTTGGAAGGACCATATTGACATATTCTGAAAAGAGGCATCTCTTATTCAGAAGTGATAGTCAAAATGAGAATATGGAGTTGTCTCCATAGGTGGAAGTTATCTGTGTAAGATTAGAAAACTTAATGCAAGAAGCATGTCCAAAGCAATGTACTTTGAATATGAGACTTAGTTTCTATGGAGTTGATCTCCATTGGAATAACTTATAATGACTGTTGACAAGTCTTTGTGACTTTGTACATATTCATTACAGGAGGGTCAGTGCATATAAGTTTAAAATCTAAACAGATTTCGATAAATGATAGGAATTTGAAATTCTCACATTTTTCGATAAGGATTTGGGAGTGTGAAATTAAAATCATTGAAATTATGTTCAATTGGTTTATTTCACAAAGTAAGGATCATAGACAAACATAGAGTGCATACTTGGTGTATGGCAAAGCTATTGTTTAAGAAAAACATAGTGTACATGCTTGGAGCATGGGACAACTAGTGTTTTTAATTCAAGTATAAAGTTGATAAAACCGAAACAATGAATAATGAGTAATCAGTATGGTGATAAATAAAAGTGTTTATTTATATTCATACGGTTTGATACCATATTTGAGTCATTTATTCTTGTGTTTCACTTTGCATGTTTTGACTTCCAGAATAACTAAGTCGCTCTTCCTGAATGATTAAGTTATTCAAACCATCCACAGTCGGTCATATGTTGGAAGTAGATATGAATCAAGACTGTCATGGGTTGGTTTGTAGAGGTCTAAGTTGGTGGACAAAGTGGTGCTACAACACTCATGAGTGCTCATAAGTTCTGAGTATTGGATTCAACCCGCGCTCATTTGAATCATTTCATGGATTTTATCACGAGTGATCATGAGACCATAATATCTTATATTCTTCAAACCTAGAGATATGAGTTGTTACTATGAGTTGGTTGTACATTGATTGCACGAAAACGCATTCGGTAACTCGATGTTATAAAACGTGTCTTTGTGTATGATTCAACAAGTAGTAGAACAAGCCATATGAGTCGAAGTTTATCCATTCCTTTTACCTTCGGGATAAAAGCGATATCTGTGGGCCCCTCGATGATTTAAAGATGATACATGTGAGTGCTTGGCCAAGCCAGGACTGATTTGATTTGTTCAATCAGTCAGTCATCATGAATCGGAAATCGGGAAACAACAAATGGACAGAGAGAATGATTGATAATCCATGTCTCAGTCCATATGATATCTAGAATGGAGGAATATATGATCCCTTATCTAATGGACAAGTCATTGACAAAGGTCAGAGTTCATCGACAAGGTCAGAGTTCATCGACAAGGTCAGAGTTCGACAGAAGCTTTTGAGAGCTACGATTGCTGATCGGTTCCTGAAGTCACACGCAATAATAGTTTTAGACTTATCCAAGTGGGAGACTGTTGGATTAATGTCTAAGTCCATAACTATAATTGGTAAGACTTGACCCGACCCGGCATGGTCCATTTGGGTTGCATGGCATCATGCATTTGGATAGACTATAATGAGAGAAATAACACTTAAGGTTGGTTAATATATTATAAGTTGTAATATATTAATAAGGTTATTTAATTAGTATTGATCAAGAATTAATTTGGAATTAATTAAGTGATCAAAAGGAGACTAATTAAATATATGGGTTGATTGTGTAAATCATTCATTCTTATATATGTGGGCTTGTGATCCAAGATTCCTTATGTTGGACTAAGTCCATGGGGTGACCCATGGATACTCCATGGAGGTTAAAATCCATGGAGCATAAGGAATGGGTAAAGTTATGAGTTACATGGTGTAACCCTAATAGCCACCATATAAAAGAATCCCATGGCTCAAGAAATCGTGCACTAATGTGTGAATATGAGGGCTAGACGATTTCAAGGAATGTTCCATTTCTCTCAAGTCATTCCATGTGCATTTGGTGTTGTGTGAACCATTTGAGGTGTCACACTTGGGGCACTAGGCACTCAAGCTTCATGGAGACAAGCTACATCAAACAAAGGTATGTATTCTATCCATTTGATTACCCAAGTATCAAGTATTGTATGCTAGATAGGGTAATACCTTGGAAAGTTCATAATTGCATGTATAATAGAGAAAACATAGATCCAAGGTATTTAGGGTTGCATGTACACTTAGGAGTGTTAGAATGCGCAAAAACCATCATTAGGAACCCAAAGTCTCTTGGGCCCTGGTGAGTCTTTTACAGAATAGGGAATTGCAACAGAAAGATCAACCATAAATGTTCTTTTTATTAATGTGGTTTCATCTTTTCGTTTGATGGTGTAAGCTTCGATTTTATTTTTATCTTGCTTCAAGTGGGATGTGTTATTGTTAGTTGGTTTCACAGTTGAGGTTTTCTTTGGAGTCCTAGGGTCATCTGAATTTTTGGTGTTTTGGACTTCAGAATCTGAGCACAATTTTCCCTTTCCTTTGATATCTTTCACAGAGTTGGACTTTGGTTGAGAGTGAGGAGGATGAGATTTAGGACCGAAACTTGACTATTGGTTCTGAGCACTTGTGTTGGGACCGTAACAGGACTTTCGGTTCTTGACGTAGTAAGAGTTGGGATCGAAACTTGACTTTCGGTTCTTGTGACTACTAGAATTAGGACCGAAACTGGTAGTTCGGTTTACCTGACTGCAAGACTGGCAGTGATTGCAAGAATGAGACTTGGCATGTGCTTCCTTTTTGAGATTAGAAGCTTTTTCAGAGCGAACATAAGTGGGGTTTTGGGATTGCCAAAACTGTTTTCTCTCATTAAAGTTTTTCATGTATCTTTTGTTCCTCTGACGTTTCTGTTCAGCAAGTTGCTCTTGGGTCATGTGAATGTTGGCCTTAGGTTTCGTTTTCTTCTCATGAGCTTCGGTTGATGTTGATGATACGCTGGAAGCTTTCTGTGGTTCGTTTGGTATTTCTTTTGTACCACTTGTACTGGGTTTATCAAAGCTTGAGGGCTGTTTGAGGGGTTCGGGAATGTAACGTCCCTTAACTCTCCATGAGGTTTGCTCTGATAGACCAACTGTTTCGTCTGCATTATCGATAGGAGCAGACCAGAAGTGGTTATCGCAACCTTCAGCATTATCTTTGTCAACCATGGATGTCAACTCTACCATTTGTTTCTTAGTTACACCTGTGACTGCATACACTTGGTTTGGTGTAGTTTGTACCTTCTGATAAACAACGGCCTTTTCTTTGAGTTTCTTGGATTTGTCCTTTGACACCCGAGCGTACTCAACCAAATTTTCAGATATGAGTGGTTTTGCTGCTTCGGGTTCGCTCTTAAGAAATTCTGAACAATCGACCTCGTCTTCTATGGAGATTTCGCTCATCTCACCGTCTTCATCAAATTCAGAAGTGGTTTCTAAATTTATTTTATTTTCTGAACTTAATTTGGCGTTGGATGAGTCAAACTTCTGTATAGTCTCGGTCTTGATTTTTAATTTATCATTTTCGTCCAGTAAATTCTTAAGCATGCACTTATATTCTTTGGACTCAATGAAAGATTCAATTTTGTCCAGTCCATATTTGTAGGTAACTGAAATCTCATCTGAAGATATTATAGATTCACATTCAGCAATGACTTCGTCTTCCTTAAATTCAAGGAAGGACAAAATCATTTTATGAATCTTTTTACCTATCTCACAATCTAGATGTAATTGGGTGATGTTAATACATAAGCGTTTAGCAATCAAACAGAAAACATTTCTTTGTTTTAAAAATTTAAATTGTCTCGTTGCACATAAATAAGTTCATCCCTAGCCCTAACTAACCCTAACTCCTTCAGCTGAATCCACATCCTTCTCTCCTCACTCTTGGAAGATTCCCTGCTGAGTTGGTCAGTTAAATTAGAATTCGCTAAGCGAGTTTGCATAAGACTTCCACTTAAGTTAGAAAACTTGAATTTTAATTCATTTAATTCTTTTTCGTAGTTTGTTACTGGTATTTTAAGAGATTCAAGTATGGATTGTACCTTTTTGATCAACTGATCACAATCGTTGATCCTTTCACTCACAGGCTTAGCAGCGAAACAATTGTCATCCTTTAGTTTCGCTTCCTCATGCTCACCTTCGGTTGAATATCCCCTCATCTACGATACGCCAGCTGACACCATTAAGCACCTCCCTGCTGAATCAGTAACTCCTTCTTTTGCCACATAAGCTCTTCCATGCGAGGGTCTGCGTACCTTTTCATCTTCAGAGTCTGTAGACCAGACTTCTACTCCACCAAACTCATCATCAATAACATGTTCCTGCGCAATTAAAGCATTCATAGAAACGTTAGTTGCTTTCTTCTTATTTATATCCTCCAACTTTCGCATGTGGTAAGGTTCGTCATCTTCACCATCCTTTTTCTCAGACATCTTTCTCAGCATGCAATCCTTAGCAAAGTGGTTCTTGTCGTGACAGTAGTTGCAGTCATATCCTGAATCTCCTACTAGCTTGCTCTCTTTCTTCTCATTATCTTTCTAAGTAGTGTTCTTTCTCTCATCTTTCGTCTTTTCAAAGCTATAGCTTCCCTTCCAGTTTCGGTTTCTTGTTGACAGGGAACTTTTTCCGAGCAAACTTCTTTGGGTTCGTAACCATCATTGCATATTCTTCATTAGTCAGATCGCACTCTGACATATCAGATTCTTCCTCTTCGTCTACGACACTCTTGCTCTTAGAAACAAGAGCCAGAGATCCCACACCCGAAACTACTTTCGTTTCCTTAGACACTACACTTTCATGAGATTTAAGTATACCATTTAGTTTTGCCAGCGAGTATGACTTAAATTGCTCATGTGCCTTCACAGTCGAGACCACTTCCATCCATTCGGGTCTTAAACCATTCATGAATGTAACCTTTTGTTCGATCACCTTCCTTTCAATACCGTGCTTCATCATCTTCCTGAGGAGATGGTTGAAACGATCGAATGTCTGAATGAGTTTCTCTTCAGGTTTTTGTTCGAAAGCACCGAATTCAGAGAGCAATAGGGTTTGGATCGAGTGCTCTAGATCCTCATTAGTTGAATATAATTCTTTCAACCTATCCCATATTTCTTTAGCTGTAGTGCATGAACTTACTAGACGAAAAGTGTCGGATTGCAAAGCGAATCTGATCATCCTCATGGCTTTAACGTTGCATAACACCTTGTCTTTTTCGTCTTGAGCAATCTTTTCTACGTCCACCAAGAGCTGATTATACTCTCTTTGAGTCTTGATTGTTCTATTTGTTCCAGAGTGAACAAACGGACCAAATGTTATTGCTTCCCATATAAGATAGCCATTGTCTTCAGATCCAACGACGTAATCTTCGAAGTGATGCGCCCATACTTCATAATCTTTAGTATAAAGAATGGGAACCCTTGTAGTAGATCCTATACTGTTGGAGATATTGATTGGATTGATTTGAGAGTCGTCGTGAGACATGATGAACTTTTTCTTTTAATCTGCTAGAATCAGACTTGTAAAGTTGAACTTAGGGTTTTACCAAGCACAAGAGATACCGTCGACAAGAAGAAGACAACTTCTATATATTGATAAAAGCGGAAACCCTAAAGGATTCTTCAAACAGAAGAGATGCGTATGTATTACACAGTCTTCTGCTCTGATACCAATTGTTGAGAATATTACGCTATAGATCGATAGATTCTAAACAGATAAACAATATTAATCACGTAAAGAACACAAGAATGGATCAAATAGTGTCCAATGATTAATAACTCACACCTCACAAGAGCTCGATGAAGAACTTCGACTGTAGAGGTGTGTTTAGGGTTACAATGAAAAAGCTATTAATTAGAACGACTCGCTGAAAGCTATACATGCATGCATAATATATATGCTAACCCTAATGATAATCCACGGTTAGACAGGCCCAAACCGGGTAAACAAAATATCAACATTAAGCCCATATGAAGCAACACTCTGGACCCAACACCAGGGTCATACATACTCTCGAGAGGTCTCACACACTCTCCAAGTTCCCTGGTTCTATCTTATCCTTCCTTGATTCGAGTACGGATCCTCTGCTTTCAGTAGTGTGGGCCCATACTACCTTCCACATCTATCCGTACTTTCCCCAAGGATTGCTTCGACTTCACCAAGTCCCTCCTACCAACACTGCTTTCCCAGTAATCTCATCCTAGGCTTGACCTAGGGCACTCTCCGACCTACTCTCCGCCATCAGCTGCACAAGGAGTCCCTACCATCCTTCCCTAACTAGCTTGCGAATACTATTACATGTTCGCTTACTAGTTAGTTAAAGTTTGCTAGAACCCCTAAAGGCACAAAGCAAGCAACATTCATGCATCGAGTAACCATAACCAAGCATAACCTAATCAGGCTATCATACTGCTGACTAACCAGCCCTAACACACAACTCAATAAGCTCATACAATAGGCATATAAGGCATCCTTCCTAGATCCTTAGCCCTAATCTAGCATGCAGTTCTCATAATCACATAGCAGGCATACAATGCATCCTTCCTAGATCCTTAGCGCTAACCTAGCATGCAGTTCTCATAATCATATCATATAACATAACGTAACAGGTATGGGTATCTTGGGGAAAACTTACTTGAGCTCGACCGATCGCATGCATCACATACCTTGCTCTTTCTCAAAACTCCTTATTTTTCAACTTAGGAAAAATCATTTTCTTGTAAAAATCTTTAAAGCCCTCGATTTGAGTCCAGGCACCCCCGAAGGTGTGTCTGAATCCCTCAAACCAAGGCTCTGATACCAACTTGTAACATCCCAAAATCGAGACCCAATTTTTTCTTGTTTAAATACATTACTTATGAAAATAGTTTACAGAAAACATTGTTGCTATCATTTCAAAAACAACAAGTCCCAAATCACAAGTCTCGAAAACCATAACATCAAACAGTAAAATGTCAGAGTACAATCCCAGGATTCTCAAAGCGGAAATCATGTGTGCATGTGTGATACGCTGCTACCCTGCCGACTCCTTCCCCTTAGATGTAGAGGTACCTGAAACCAAAACTAAAAACCGTAAGAACAAAGCTTAGTGAGTTCCCCCATCATACTCATACTGAATAATGCAAAAGCCTCGGTATCTTTCAACCGGTAACTATCGAGCATAGCCGGGAGCTGGGCTCCCCTTCGATATCTTTCAACCGGTAACTGGGAACTAACCTCACCTTCAATATCTTTCAACCGGTAACTGGGAGCTACCATCCCCTTCGGTATCTTTCAACCACTAACCGGGGACTATTTCACCCCTAATACCGCTAACACATGTCAAGCATAATAAACATATCAAGCACAATAATCATATCAAGCACAATAATCATATTAAGCACAATAATCATATCAAGCACAATAACAATAACACGTATCAACCCTAGATAATTATCACAAAGACAATCATCTATCCAACACTCTTACTTGTGGGCTGGCATTGTGGCTGTAGACCCACTCCTACTAGAAGGAAACTCACCTCAAAGTCGTGTAGTGTCTGCATTGATCTCGGTATGAAAACCAACTCTCCTTGAATCCTCAATCCCTACACAACAATTTTTCTAACTTATCATTTCATACTCGTAACCCTTACAAGGGTCAACTCAAATCCAATACAAGGTCAAGGTCGGAACCTTGGTCAAAGTCAACATCTGATTCACTCGACTCGCCGAGTTGGCCCGCCAACTCGTCGAGTCTCCACGTCCTCGAAAAGCCACCACCTCGTCCCTACTCGTCGAGTCTAGCATGAGCTGGACGAGTCCTCCTTCAACCAAACATCAGGACCTCCTTCAACTGAATCGCCGAGTTCATCCTTGAACTCGTCGAGTCCATCTTCATCCGCATGAATGTGTTTAGTCCATGACTCGCCGAGTTCTCCTTGAACTCGTCGAGTCCGTCTCCATGTGGTTGGGACATTGCCTTGAACTCGCCGAGTTTATTCATGAACTCGTCGAGCCCTTTGATCTTCAAGTCTATAATAAACCCCTAACAGGCTGAGTGTTCCTTCCACTCAACCAAAACCACTTCCAGAAGACATGGGGCGGGGGAATGAGACCCGACTCGCCGAGTCACCCAAGGGACTCGTCGAGTACCTCTATGACCAAAACTATACAGTTGATTATAATGGGTCTTACTGCATCAAAATCATAGATCTTACCTCCTAAGGTCCATTTCATACGTAAAGTTCCAATCTAGACGTCCATGCATGGGGTTTTTGACTCAAAAGACCATAAAAAGAAGTCTACAAGATGCATGGGGTGCTTATGGCAACAAAGTTGGCACCTTTATGCCATAAGGACCCCCAATGGTTCTAGGTCTGAAGTGCAACTCCAAGCACATACTCAAAATCTAATTATAACTTCACTAACTCATAAAAAGGGTAGAAATAGCCCAAAATCCAGATCTAAGAGATAGATGGTCAAGGTTCCAGCTTTTTACCTTGAATGAACTGAGAATGGAGAAAAACCTCTGGATCTTCTTGCTTCTACTTGAACTCCCAAGCTTCCTTCGCCCTTTCCAACTTCAAAACACACAAAAGGGACCAACAAGCTCAAGAACACACAATAACGGCTTAGGGTTCGAGTTAGGGTTTTCTCTGGGTTGGGAGGGACGATGGAGGCTGGGTTGGGGCGTTATAAGTTGTTTAAATAGGGTGAAAACCCAAATATGAGGGTTTCATCCAGACAGTCTTACTCACCGAGTTGGTCGCCCGACTCATCGAGTAGGTCACTTAACCCCTCGATCAAAAGTCGATTCTACTCGACGAGTTGGGCCTCCAACTCGCCGAGTCCTAGAGAAAAACATGAAGTTACTTGAATTTAAATACATACCAGGAACTGGTTGTTACAATAGTGTGGTCAATATTTCCTTGTTTGTATCCGCTCGCAAGAAGATAACACTCCAATGTGTCATACCATGCTCTAGGTGTCTGCTTTAAGCCATAGACAACTTTATCAAGACGATATACATGATTTGGAAACTCTTCACTTTCAAACCCTGTAGGTTGCTTTAGAAAAACTTCTTCTTGAAGAACTCCATGTAAGAAAGCAGTATTAATGTCCATTTGATAGACTTTGAAGTTATTGAATGAAGCAAAGGCAAGAAACAGACGAATTGCTTCAAGTCTAGCAATAGGAGCAAATGTTTCATCATAGTCTAATCCTTCTAGTTGAAAAAATCCTTGAGCCACAAGTCTATCTTTGTTTCTTATAACGATCCCATCTTCATCCGTCTTATGTTGAATACCCAGCAAGTGCCAATGATGGTTTTACCTTGAGGCTTTGGAACAAGAGTCCACACATAGTGATGTTCAAATTCATTCAGCTCATCCTGCATAGCCATGATCAAGTCAACTTCTTTCAGAGCGTCAGCGACATTCTCTGGTTCAATCAACGAGACAAAATTCACAAACATGCAGAAGTTGGTGATGACTCTGCTATGAGTAAGAATCCCAGAATTTACATGTCCAATGATTTGAGATTCAGGGTGATCTCGAAGAATTCTAGGATTAGAACATGCATCTGGGTTGTTTGGAACATAATCTTCTTGATTTGATGGTTCACTTCTTCAGAGATGACATGCAGATCTTTAGAGATAGGTTGCAAGCTGATGATTTGATCAACATTGGGAACAACATGCTCAGATTCATTTGGCAATAATTCAGGAATAGGTTCTGAAGTACTGTAAGTAAGTTTATTCAGAATTGATGAATGGTGATCAATTCGGTCAAAAATGAATGAGTCCTCATCGAAAGTGACATGAGCAGTTTCCTCAATAGTTTGTCTTGAAAGATTGAATACCATGAAAGCCTTGGATACACTAGAATAACCTAGAAACACTCCTTCATCAGCTTTAGCTTCAAACTTCGAGCGTTGATCTCTTTGATTCAGGATGTAACAAACACACCCAAAAACATGAAAATAAGAGATGTCCGGTTTCCTTCCCTTAAATAGCTCATAGGCTGTTTTCCCATGACGATTTACAATGATTGACCGATTTTGGGTATAATACGTTGTGTTGATGTCCTCAGCCTAAAAGGAGAAAGGAAGACCATCTTCAACAGCCATAGTTCTTCCAGCTTCAATGTGTGTTCTGTTCCTTCTTTTAGCAATACCATTTTATTGGGGAGTTCTAACAGCAGAGAAATTCTGAGAAACTCCTAAGTTTGAGCAAAAGTCTTCTAGGGATAAGTTTCCAAACTCAGTTCCATGATCACAACGTAATTTCCTGAATTTGTGATCATAGAGAAATTCCCATTGCTTAATGAGCGAAATGATTTCATCAATAACATGACTCTTCTTTCTTAAGAAGACTATCCAGGTAAATCTTGAAAATTCGTCCACAATAACAAGAGTATACTTCTTCCCAGCTCTTCACTCAATCGGGACTGGTCCAAAGAGATCCATGTGGAGGAGATGAAGAGGTTTGATAATGGAAGAAGAGGACTTTGGCTTGAATTAAGACTTGGTTTTCTTTCCCTTTTCACACGCTAAGCATAGATTATCTTTGACAAATTGCATCTTAGGAATTCCTCTTACAAACCGATTCCTTGTAATCTTTGATATGTTCTTGAAATTCAAATGAGATAACCTCTTGTGCCACAACCAATTTTGATGAGACTGAGAATTAGAGAAGAAGTAGCAACGAAGAGATTTGTCAGAAGAGAACATGTCCAAGACATAAATGTCATTCGGTCGATAAGCAGTCAGAACAGTGACATTCTTTTGATCAACAACTATTCATTCTCGCTTGTTCAAATGAACTTCATAATCAACGTCACATAGTTGGTAGATTGAGATGAGATTGTGCTGAAGACCTTTCACGTAAGATACATTCTTGAATACAACAGGGTTACACGTGATGGTTCCATATCCCTTTGTAGCCCTCTTGCCATTATCTCCATATGTAATACTAGGGCCATCCTTCTTTATGAAATCTCCTAGAAGAGACTTGAATCCGGTCACATGTCTTGAGCAGCTGCTATCTAGATACCAAATATGTTCTTTACCCTGAAACTGATACACTAAGGTTACGTCCCATTCCTTTAGGTCTCTACCAGCTTGAGAAGGATCATCGTCAAGAGTGTCAACGCTGTCATTTGATGTGTCGGCATGAGATTCAACGAGTTGGGCCGTGAGACACTTGCCTTTTTAGGCTTGGTCATCTGAGATACTTTCCCTTTCAAATTACGGTGATAGAGTGATCTTCATCTCTGGAGCAGTCGAGCAGTTTTGAACCAAACGATAGATAGAATAAGGGAGAGAGTTTCCAATAGCAACTCTCACCTTTACATCAAGATCCACTACCCTTTTTTCATCCTTGTTGTATCCCGAAACATGTTTCCTTTTTAGCTTACTTTCAGATGCATCGTCTTTGGATGATTGATGCATAACGACAATGGGACCTTTGTTGATGATACCGAGCATGTCAAAGTCCATGATCTCGAGAGCATACATGGCCTTTGATTTCCATGTGGTGAAGTTCAGTTCATTAAACGGAGGAATCTTGTTGCAAACATTCGATATTAGATTGTAAGAGGCCGACATAATTACTTGAGTGTATCAAAAACCTTGCTCTGATACCAATTGAATGTTTTATCAATCAGATACACTTCATGTATCATAAGCAAGAACGAAGTAAACCTAGCAAATAAATAACAGAAAAAGTAAAGAACACAAAGAATTATCCAAATTGTATTTCACCAAGAAAGGGGTTGTTTTCACCAAGAAAATGGGTTGTTACAAAGACGGTCACCAACACGATTACATTAGGGTTTTATCCTAGTGTTGAATATATACTAATCTATACAAGTATATCCCTTCAATCAAGGGAATGTATCTAATCTATACTAAGAACCGATCATTATCACAAGGTTATCAGATATGCTATCTATTATATATATATATATATATATATATATATATATATATATATATATATATATAATTACCTAATATACAAAGATTACATTAGATTATATGACTACACGTTGACGCTATCAAGGCTTGAGACGATGACGCTGACCCTGACGCTGTCGCTGGTGCTGATGTTGACGCTGGCACTGACAGTTAGCGTGTAGAGTGTTTTGACTCATCAGATTATAAGGTGTGACATTACAAAAAGTAATAAAATCATCCCAATTTTAATCAAAGATAAGTAGATAATCAAAGTATAAGTTGTCAATTCCAGAACTAAATATCAGAGTAATAAACAAAAATCATAAAATGCAGAAATCTCCAATAGATCCGATGCAATCATGTCGTGCCCCTTCCCTTGCTTCCGAAACAACCTGAAGCAAGTTCCCCAAAATACCACATACCATACACATAATAGGCCTAGCCTAATAAGCAAGTTCCAGTCACATATGGCCCAACCCAATAAACATGTAAGCATATAACAACTAGCTATGCACACATCAAGCATATATCAACACCTAGTGTGCTACATTGTATAGTGAGAAAACTCACCTGAATAAATAGCTGAAAATCAAACACTCGAGGTCTTACAACGACAGCTATGCGAATCACCTAATCCAACATAGGCTCAAACCTCGGTCTATTATTCAAAACCTCCAAGCTTAATCAAAAGTCAACGATCACAATCAATAGTCAACCACTACCGACAACCGTGTCATGACTAGCTCCTTGTACGTATCGTGGTTACTAAAAGACAAAAAAATTCACGGTTGGATCTCACGCCCCATATCGTGACCTGTTACCCACCGCCCCACATTTAACATACAAACAACTTAATCCATTAAGCTCTTAACCCTTAACATCTAGAGTTAAAAAGCTTAAATACGATGCTTCTAAGGGACTTAGTGGATAAAGTTCTTAACTTTATCCATTGCATAACGAAGCCAAGTCAAAAAATCAAACCCTAACTCTCAAAGTAACCCAAGAAGATCATAGGGTTATGTATGGCTTGAAGAAGGGTACAAGAACTCATCTTTCTTTCATGAAATGCTCCATAAGTGAGGTTAAGACAACATCATCCACTGTAGTTCTCAAAACTCCAATCCATCAAAATATATGGGATTAAAAGACCATCAAATACCATTAAAATATAGATCTATACATGGAGTACACGAAGGTAAGGATCTTTGATACTTACAAAGGTAGATGACTGAGGGGAATGTTGCACAACTATTGGATCTAGCTTGCTTGCACCATAACACCTTGATATTTCCACCAAAACTCACTAAAAAACCAACTCTTTCTTAAGAACATTCAAAGGGATAGGTTTTCTTTTTTGGAAGGGTGGAGGCTGAGAGAATCATCAAAAACTAGAAGTTAGTGCACTTATATATGGCCCAAATCTCGCGATTTGGGATTTTGTATCCAGTAGCCACCACATCGTGTCTAAATGACGTGGTGGTGCCATAAGAAAATATAAGTTTTATGTTGTAAATACATGATCTTTTTACATGTTTTAAAATGTGAATATATGATTTTTATAATTTTTAAGTTGTGAATGCATGTTTTCTACTTATTTTTCTACTTGCATATGTTGTAGATCTCCATGATCCAATGTTTTTTGTATTATTTTTTCTTCTCTTAAGGTGTAAATTTAATGATTTAATGTCTCATTTTTTTGTTTTCTTTTGTTACTCTTAGTTTCAACTACTATTAAGTTCTGAATCCAAGTTTGTTATCTTATTTGCATAAAACTGTTGTGTATAAGTTAGGTGCTTTTGGTTTTTATGTTGTGATTGAATTTAGAATATGTGTTCTTATGTTAGTGTTTTCTCAACTAATATAAATCTATGTATTTTAAGTTGTGAATTGTGATGTTTTAATATTTCACTAGTTTTTTAGTTATGTTAATGTTTTTAACTTCTATTATTAAGAAAATATAAGTTTTATACTACAAATACATGAATTTTTATAAGTTTTAAGTTGTGAATACATGGTTTTTTATAAGTTTTAAGCTGTGAGTGCAAGATTTTTTGAATAGATTGAATATCTTTTTATAGATCGCACAAAGTGTTTGATGATTTGCTTTAATGAAAAACATAAGTTTTAAGCTGTTAATGTACGATTTTTACACGTATTTGATTGCTTCAACAAAATACATAATTTTTAAGCTGTGAATCTATGATTTTTTTATGTAAGGCGGGGGCAACAATTGATTTCAGGGGCGGGGGCGGGGCAGTTATTTCCGCTCCCGTTTGGTCCCATTGATATCCATAATTTCTAACATTTTTAAATGTATTTGAACCCCTCTCTCTCTCTCCCCCCCTCTCTCTCCCTCTCTCTCTCTCTCTCTATATATATATATATATATATATATATATATATATATATATATATAGAAGTAAGTTCAAATAAAAACAGTAAATAATGTGAGAACGTAAAAAACTATGTTTATGTTGTTATTCTGTAATGAATGTTGTATATGTGTATTGTTGATATAATTCTGATATGAATATTAACGTTTGATTATTCATATATTCATTAAAATGTTATTATTCTATTATAAATTTATGTATTTGCATTTTTGTAGGAAATTATAATTTTAATTTTAACCTGTGACTATTCATTTATTCATTGCTGAATAATGACATAAAGTTGTGGATACAAAATTCATTGCAGAATAATAACATAAAAATAGTGTTTTAATGTTTCTCACACTATTTACTGTTTTTTTTGCCTAGCGCCTATGCACCGTCTATGTTGAGTTCGGCGAAGTCGGTCATGGGTGGCTGTAGGCGGTTCTAGGCGGTCTAGATGGTCTAAGACGATAAAAAAAAGTTAGACAATCAAAATTTTCTAAAAAAAATCATTAATTAGTCAAAACTATGATATTGGTTGAGTAGTTATGATGATTAAAACTGTTAAAAATATCCTCACTTAGTCTAAAAATTATTATTATTATTATTATTATTATATATATATATATATATATATATATATATATATATATATATATATATATATATATATATATATATGATCTAAATATATAGAGAATTGAATTGAATTTTTTAATCCCTTATATATATTATTATATATATATATATATATATATATATATATATATATATATATATATATATATATATATATATATATGAATTTTTTTTATGATATAGGTAATATTTAATTTTTTAAAAATAAATTCTATTACAATTATAGATCTCCGCGTAGGTGCCGATTAATCCCTTAAACCACAGTCGACCACCCGATGACCGCATAACGATTTTTACAATTTTTTTTTACAAACGATGATTTTTTACAACTGATATATATATATATATATATATATATATATATATATATATATATATATATATATATATATATATAGACTTAGGTTATTCTATTCAAAGTAATTATTGTGTTATTGTAATCATAAATGTGGGCCAATCAATTTTACTTATTTTAAGAAAGTGATTAATATATATTATTGAATTAAATATAATTGAAAAATATCATCTAATTTAATTACAAGGGTATTTTAGTCAATTAATATAGATTTAATAAAGGAAAATTGCATATTTTAAGGGATCATAGATTCTATTAATTTTAAAAATCCGATTTTACGAATTATAATTATTTTAATTCGGACATTCTGACAGAATATGTATATGAGTATATTCAAAAATAAAAATATTCTTGATCCATAAATAATAAAAATATTCTTGAACCTATTTCTTAATCATGACTTTAAAAACTTCTTGTAGAATAACAAATTCTTGAACAATCAATTAAAGAATAAAAACAATAAATACATAATTTCTTATAGAATATGAGTAACAATTGTTAAGAATTAATACATTCTAAAAGAATAATGTTGCTTAGAATCACTTTCGATTTTGTGGTCCGTTCTTCAAGCATCAACTTCTGTGAAAACAAAACCAAATTGTAGTTAAGATTCCAATAATGCATTAGCAAATGAAAAATAAAAAACTAAATTCATTTGGAAAAATATGTGGACTTGTGATATGCACCAAAACCAATAACCAAGAATTGTAGAACATGCATACTCCATTCCAGCAGAATTATAATTCATGATTCCATTCCAACAGAATTGGAATTCGTGATTCCTTTAGCATGTACATAAATCAAGAACCTTCCAACATAATTATACTCCAAGGTTCTATTGGACCTTTTATACCTGGCTATTGTGGATAATTTGTCCATTAAATAAGGTAACATGTATGAATTTATATAAAATAATACAGTAGTATATAAACTTACACGAAGTGTTGGATTATGGTAGTCATTTTCAAACACTGTATCAAGATCACGAAATAAACGATGTTCTGGTGTGTCATAGCGTCCATCACAGAGGTCCAAACCACCAATAAAAGCAGAGATCTTTTTGTAATTTACATGGGCTTGTGTGTCCACTATAACACATTTTTGATGATGGGTGTAAAGGGTCCCAACCACCTGTGTATATCATTTTGGAACTTTCAGAAATCTTTAGAGTTTGGGTGTAACATCAAAAAATTTTACGCTAAATTTAAACTTTTCAAGCATAAATAAAACCCAATAGTATTGTTTACAAAAACGTTTTCGATTCATTATACAATCAGAGTGTCCCAAAAGCCAGATAATAAGGATGAGGAGCGGTACGGTCTCGCCTTCGCCTTGCCATGAACTCCTGAAGTACCTGAAACAATAAACTGAAAACTGTAAGCCCGAGGGCTTAGTGAGCTACCCCCAAAATACCAATACCACACTGATAATACCATATCCGTAATAACCAATCAATCAACATGCATACTGGGCCATCGGCCTAACTGGACCGCCCTACAGGGCCTTCAGTCCAACTGAAACTATACCGAGCCTTCAGCATGACTGGACCGCCACATGGGCCTACAATCTTCCCGGACCGCTCATAGGGTGTGTTGGCCTTCAGCACAAAGCAGGACCGCCTCAACCCAAACAACAAGCAAATAACCATGTGCGCATAACTAACATTTACTGGCATATACAAACATAGAACATATCTATCTCACTGATTACCAACATAGAAATCTCTCATAACTAGATCACTGACCTAGCAGGTCACTAACATATCAATCCCTACGGATCATAAGATCATAACATACTGTCTATCCTGATTCTGATCTAACAGGTCATATCCACATCTAGCATACCATAACAATAACAACTAAAGGGCCGACCTTGGTGCCTTAGACCCTATTGATATAGTGAGGATAACTCACCTTGCAGATGTCGACTCGGTAGATAAACTTCAACCCTCGGATCACTGCCACAAACTCCACCACCTATTACCATAGTATAATCATACCCATAAGTTCCCAACCCTTCAAGGTACCCCATTAGCCAACTAATCAAACCCTGGTCAAAGTCAAAGTCATCAGTCAAGGTCAACAGTCCATGTTGACCTTGACTCGTCGAGTACCCCCGGCTACTCGCCGAGTTCCTTGAAGTACTAACCCACTCGCCGAGTCACCTGAGTGACTCGTCGAGTTCCTTTGGTTTACGATCGAGACCCTAAGGCCACTCGTCGAGCTTCCTTCTTGCAACTCGACAGTTACCCGCGCATACATAATTTGGCGCAACCTCATTCGACTCGCCGAGTTGTTCATACACTCGTCGAGTCTACGGAAATCTTCATTGGACTCGCCGAGTTGTTCTTACAACTCGCCGAGTTCATGCCTATCTTCATATGACTCGCCGAGTCGACCATGCGACTCGCCGAGTCCCTTCAATCCTTTTTGCCATACAGACTCGTTTGATCCATGCAACGGCTCCAAACTACAGATCCAAGCTTCTAAGGCATGCTTTTCACGTAAAGTTGCAAACTTTACGGGCATGCATAGCTACAAAGGCTCTTAATTTCAAATCCAAGCTTACAATGGGGGTTTTATACTCAAAGATGTTTCATTCACGCCCAAACCAGAAACTTTATGACTCTAGGACTTAAGAAGGGTCCAGATCTGAAGTTACAACTTCAGATCTAGCCCACCTTATCAACTCAAAGATCCATAGAAGCCCCAAACTCAACCAAAAAGAGATCTAGAAGGGAAAAGAAGTAAAGGTGGCGACTTGATACCTCTGGAAGATGCTAACTGAGGTAGATTCTGCTTCCCACACTTTCCTTGCTCCAATTCCCTTGCCTTCCAAGTTCCTCTTCTCCAAAGATCTTCCTCCCAAGCTTAATACACACACAATAGAGCACCACACGAATTTGGGTTTCTCAAGAGCTCTCTAGAACTGCAAAGAGGCCAAAGGAGGCTTATGCTTCCTTAAATAGGGTGCAAAACCCCGAGATTTAGGGTTTCTTCTGCCAACTTCTACTCGTCGAGTCCCTTCATGGACTCGGTGAGTAGGTCACTAAACACGCGTACCAAACCCGTTGCTATTCGATGAGTAGGGCAACCAACTCGTCGAGTAGGCCTTGAAACCAATTAAATTTTTATTTAAACAATACCTGGGAATCGGGGCGTTACAATTCTCCCCCACTTGAACTAGACTTCCCCCTCGAAGTCTGCTGGAATAAACAACGCCGGGTAATGCTCCCGCATTTCCGCCTAAGGCTCCCACGTCCACTCGGATCCTCTCCGATGCTCCCACTGCACTTTTACCAAAGGTATCTCTTTATTCTGCAAAATCTTCTTCTTCCTTTCCAAGATGGCTACAGGCCTCTCCACGTAATTCAGGCGCTCATCGACCTGAATATCATCCATCGATACTACTGCCTCCTGGTCCATAATACGCTTCCGCAATTGCGAAACATGGAACGTGCTATGAATTCGGTTGAGCTCCTCCGGTAGCTCAAGCCTATAAGCCACCTTGCCAACCCTGGAAATAATCCTGAATGGCCCAATATAACGGGGACCCAATTTTCCCCTCTTCCTGAAGCGGATCACACCCTTCCAGGGCGTGACCTTCAGAAGTACCATGTCACCAACCTGAAACTCTAAATCCGATCGGCGTCTATCAGCGTAACTCTTTTGCCGACTCTGAGCGGTCTGCAGCCGCTGTCTAATCTGCTGGATCTTTTCGGTAGTTTGCAAGACTATCTCTGTTCGTCCCATCACTCTGTGTCCAACTTCACCCCAACAGACCGGGGTTCTACATCTCCAACCATACAACAGCTCAAAAGGCGCGGCGCCAGTACTGGAATGATAGCTGTTGTTGTAGGCGAACTCTGCCAGCTGTAAGTGAGAATCCTAGCTCCCACCGAAATCAGTAACACATGCCCTCAACATATCCTCGAGGGTCTGAATGGTCCGCTCGCTCTGACCGTCGGTCTGCGGATGGAAAGCTGTACTAAAGTGCAGCCGCGTACCCAGTTCCTCATGGAACTTTTGCCAAAAATGGGAAGTAAACCTGACATCCCGATCGGAGACAATGGAGACTGGAACCCCATGGCGAGAGACAATCTCGCTGACGTACATATCGGCCAATCTCTCGGCCGACGAACTCTCCCGTATGGCCAAGAAATGGGCACTCTTGGTCAATCGATCCACGATGACCCATATAGCATCAAGCCCCTTCGCCGTTCTTGGCAACTTGGTAATAAAGTCCATAGTGATTTGTTCCCATTTCCACATGGGAATCTCCAGGGGCTGCAGTTTACCATGCGGCCTCTGATGCTCGGCCTTGACCATCCTACAAGTCAAGCACCTTTCGACGTACCAAGCGATTTCTCGCTTCATGAACGGCCACCAGTAGCTCAAACTCAAATCCCGGTACATCTTGGTGGCCCCCGGGTGTATAGAAAAGTGAGACTTATGAGCCTCCTCCATCACTGTCTGCCGGATCCCTCCGGACATCGGAACCCAAACCCGACCGTGTCGGGTCAATAATCTGCAGCTATCCTGAACAAACTGGGCACTCTCGCCCTTAATCTGGTCCATCTACCAGTTCTCTGGTCTCATGCCCTCAACCTGAGCATCCCGAATCAAGCTCATAAGCGGGGAATCCACCGCTATCCTCATACACCTTGTTGGGGTAGAAGACCCAGCTGACTTGCGGCTCAAGGCATCCGCAACCACATTCGCTTTACCAGGATGGTAAAGGATCTCATAATCATAGTCCTTGACTACATCCAGCCACCTGCGCTGCCTCATATTCAGGTTCGGCTGATCCATGATGTGCTTCAAACTCTTGTGATCCGTGTATATATTACATCGGACCCCGTACAGATAATGCCTCCAAATCTTGAGAGCAAAAACCACCGCTCCCAACTCAAGATCGTACGTAGGGTATCTCGTCTCATGCAGCTTCAGCTGCCGTGATGCATAGGCTATCACCCGTCCCCTCTGCATGAGGACCGCCCCTAGACCTGTGATGGACGCATCAAAAAATACTACGAAATCCTCGACTCCCTTGGGGAGCGTCAACACTGGCGCCTCACACAAACATTGTCGGAGGGTCTCAAACGGCCTCTGCTGCTCAGGGCCCCACCGGAAATCCACCCCCTTCCTCGTTAGACGAGTGAGGGGTACTGCAACCTTGGAAAAATCTCGAATAAATCTCCGGTAGTACCCTGCTAATCCCAAGAAACTCCTGATGTCGGAGGGAGATTTCGGAATCTCCCACTACATAACCGCCTCGACTTTGGCCGGGTCGACCAAAATCCCCTCCTGGTTAACGACATGTCCGAGGAACTGGACCTCGTAACCAAAACTCACACTTCAAGAACTTGGCATACAGCCGTTCTCATCGCAGAACCTCCAGCAGCTCCCTGAGGTGCTCCTCGTGCTGCTCTCGGGTCTTGGAGTACACCAAGATATCATCTATGAACACAATGACCGAGCGATCGAGCATCGGTCTGCAGACCCGATTCATCAAATCCATGAATATTGTCGGTGCGTTGGTGAGCCCAAACGACATCACCACGAACTCGTAATGACCATAACGAGTCCGAAACGCGGTCTTCTCCACGTCTTCCTCCCTCACCCTGACCTGGTGATACCCGGATCTCAAGTCGATGTTGGAAAACCAAGATGCACCCTACAGCTGATCGAAAAGATCATCTATCCTTGGGAGTGGATAACGGTTCTTCACCGTTAGCTTGTTCAACTCCCTGTAGTCGATGCACATCCTGTGCGAACCGTCCTTCTTCCTGACGAAGAGGATCGGTGCTCCCCATGGGGAACTACTCGGACGAATAAACTGCTTACCCAGCAGCTCCTGCAACTGAGATGACAACTCCTGCATCTCTAGCGGTGCCAGTCGGTACGGCGCCTTAGCGATAGGGGCTGCACCCAGCACCAGATCAATCCTGAACTCCACCTGCCTCTCCGGAGGCACTCCAGGTAACTCCTCTGGAAACACGTCAGCAAACTCTCTAACCACCGGGACCTTTGAAACTGAAGTCTGATCCCTGACCCGCGTGTCCACCACACACGCTAAATAACCTGCACATCCGTGCTGAATATACTGCCGAGCCCTGGCGGCTGAACAAAACCCTGCTCCCACTCTGGTGCCCTCACCGTATACCACCAGTTCTCCCCCACTTGGGGTTCGAACTACTACTCGTTGTCCCTCACAGTCGATCATGGCGCCAAACCGGCTGAGCCAATCCATCCCTATGATCACACATACTTCCCCCATGGGAATAGGAATCAAATCTATCGGAAATGATACCCCGAAAATCTCTAGCTCGCATCCCCGGTAAACCGAAGAAGCAGAAATCCCGTGCTCGTTGGCGATCGAAACTCGCAACGGACACTCAAGCTCATCCATCGACACACTGAAATATCTACTGAAAGTCTGAGATACAAACGACCGACTCGCCCCCGAGTCGAATAAAACAAATGCTGGCAAAGAGTTTACTAAAAACGTACCTAAACACAGGTACCGACGATAAGCACAACATAGATAAAATAACTGAGACAGAAAATAGAAACATACCCGCAACCACATCCGGGGCTGCCTTGGCCTCCTCGGCCGTGAGCTGGAAGGCGCGCCCATGAGCCTTCGGAGGCTCCGCCTTGACTGGCCTCCCATCCCCAATCCTCAAAGTAGTCGGTGCGGATCCCTGCGCTGGCTTGGCGGCGAGCTGCAGGCAGTTGGTCTTCACGTGACCAACCTGATGACAATGATAACAAATCCTCATATCTTCTAGAGGGGCGGACTGGCGACAGTCCCTGGCATAGTGCCCCTCCTTGCCACATTTGTGGCAACCACCTCCTGCTCGACAAATCCCAGAATGACCCCTGCCACACTTTCCACAAGTGCGGCTCTGCTGACCCCCGGTCCGAGTATCAACGGTCTTGGACCGCATAGGTGCCGGCTGAGACTGTGTCGGAACCTGACGCTGCTCCTTCAACTGCAGCTCTATCTCCAACTCGCGCCGCCTCGCGGCTTCCTGAAGATCCAAAAGAGTCTCACAACGTTGCGTAGCAACAAACTTTCGAATATCAGTCTTGAGCATACTCAGATAACGAGTCATCTGAGACTGCTCTGAAGGAAACTCCGGGCGGAACATAGCCCTCTCCGTGAACATACGAGTGATCTCCATCACTGACTCCCCATCCTGTCTCAATGTCAAAAACTCTTGAGCAAGCCGCTCCCGCTCAACACGTGGAATGTAGCGGGTGCGGAACATATCCCATAACTGCTTCCAAGTAACAACAGCTCGCTGATCATCCGTGTACGACCCTGTCGTCAATCTCTACCAGTCCTTTGCCCCAAGCCTCAGTAGGTTAAGGGCACACCTGACCTTCTGGTCAGCAGGACATGAACACGTGAAGAAACATCCATCCACGTCAGATCACCACCTCATAGACCTGATCGCATCCTGTGTACCATCAAACGTCGGGGGCTTCGGATTATCGAAGTCCCGGTACTGGAAAGCCCTGTTGGCTGCTCCTCCAACCCATGCCGCAGTTACAGCCGAAGTGGCTGCAGCGGCAGCTGTCTCTGCTAGAGCTGCATATCGCTCATCAAAGTACTCAACCATCGTGGTCTTAATCGACCCAAACATCTCTGGCAGCCGCGCTCGGAACGCTGCAGCAATCTCGTCGTCCATAATCTCCCGGATCCTGGCATCCAACTCCTCTGTCCCTATCTGTACCACGGGCTCAGGTGCTATCGGCACCTCTGACCCTCCGTCTCCCGATCCTGATCCTGATCCTGACCCTGATCCAGTAGCAACACGTCTCGTCACCACCATACTGAAATACATATTCAAGTCATCAGATAAATAACATAATATCGGGAGACCAAAACCCACAAACTCTAGGGGTTGTGACTTCCTTGCTACGCGTATGGGTCCTGTGCTTTCAGTAGTACGGGCCCATACTACCTTCCACACCTACCCATATTTGTCTTAAGTATCACCACAACACCCTAACACTATCATCAACATACTATGTGCTCAACCCTTACTCCTAGGGAACATCACCTATCCCACAACTGATCTCACAGCTCCTCATAACCCACACATCCATGAAGCTTTCATCAACCCTTGCAGTGCTAGTGCAGGCTAGTCGCACATAACACTGGACCCAATAGACTTTCGAATATCCGATCCTATCCGTAGACTGGATCAAACATTCTCAGGCTATAAGATCTTGATAACGCGCAGCCGTGATGCCTACACTAACGACTACAGTAATGATGTCAATTCCATATACAAGAAACCCTAGGCTAGTAGGCATCATATAATCAGGCAAGTTTATCATGCGATTCCTGAAGATCCCTAGCCTAGCACTAGCATGCTGTTCTAACATATCATAATAACTGTATGGTATTTTGGGGTTTACTTACAGGCTCCGGCTGATCGTACCCTCTGCATCCTCCATCCTTTATTTTGAAAACCATTTTAAAATTTATTCCGAAAATTTCCTTGATTTGAGACTGGGTTCACACGTGTGTTTCCCCCAATTCACTCAAACCAAGGCTCTGATGCCAACTTGTAACATCCAAAAATTTTACGCCAAATTTAAACTTTTAAAGCATAAATAAAACCCAATAGTATTGTTTACAAAATGTTTTCAATTCATTATTCAATCAGAGTGTCCCGAAAGCCAGATCATAAGGATGAGGAGCAGTACGGTCACGCCTTCGCCTTTCCATGAACTCCTGAAGTACCTGAAACAATAAACTGAAAACTGTAAGCCCGAGGGCTTAGTGAGCTACCCCCAAAATACCAATACCACACTGATAATACCATATCCGTAATAACCAATCAATCAACATGCATGCTGGGCCATCGGCCTGACTGGACCGCCCAACAGGGCCTTCAGTCCAACTGAAACTATACCAAGCCTTCGACATGACTGGACCGCCACATGGGCCTACAATCTTCCCGGACCGCTCATAGGGTGTGTTGGCCTTCAGCACAAAGCAGGACCGCCTCAACCCAAACAACAAGCAAATAACCATGTGCGCATAACTAACATTTACTGGCATATACAAACATCGAACATATCTATCTCACTGATTACCAACATAGCAATCTCTCATAACTAGAGAACTGAGCTAGCAGGTCACTAACATATCAATCCCTACGGATCATAAGATCATAACATATTATCTATCCTGATTCCGATCTAACAGGTCATATCCACATGTAGCATACCATAACAATAACAACTAAAGGACCGGCCTTGGAGCCTTAGACCCTATTGATATAGTGAGGATAACTCACCTTGCAGATGTCGACTCGGTAGATAAACTTCAACCCTCGGATCACTGCCACAAACTCCACCACCTATTACCATAGTATAATCATACCCATAAGTTCCCAACCCTTCAAGGTACCCCATAAGCCAACTAATCAAACCCTGGTCAAAGTCAAAGTCATCAGTCAAGGTCAACAGTCCATGTTGACCTTGACTCGCCGAGTACCCCCAGCTACTCGCCGAGTTCCTTGAAGTACTAACCCACTCGCCGAGTCGCCTGAGTGACTCGTCGAGTTCCTTTGGTTTACGATCGAGACCCTAAGGCCACGCGTCGAGCTTCCTTCTTGCAACTCGACAGCTACCCGCGCATACATAATTTGGGGCAACCTCATCCGACTCGCCGAGTTGTTCATACACTCGTCGAGTCTACGGCAATCTTCATTGGACTCGCCGAGTTGTTCTTCCAACTCACCGAGTTCATGCCTATCTTCATATGACTCGCCAAGTCGACCATGCGACTCGCCGAGTCCCTTCAGTCCTTTTTGCCATACAGACTCATTTGAGCCATGCAGCGGCTCCAAAATACAGATCCAAGCTTCTAAGGCATGCTTTTCACGTAAAGTTGCAAACTTTACGTGCATGCATAGCTACAAAGGCTCTTAATGTCAAATCCAAGCTTACAATGGGGGTTTCATACTCAAAGAGGTTTCATTCACGCCCGAACCAAAAACTTTATGACTCTAGGACTTAAGAAGGGTCCAGATCTGAAGTTACAACTTTAGATCTAGCCCATAGTCCACCTTATCAACTCAAAGATCCATAAAATCCCCAAACTCAACCAAAAAGAGATCTATAAGGGAAAAGAAGTAAAGGTGGCGACTTGATACCTCTGGAAGATGCTAACTGAGGTAGATTCTGCTTCCCACACTTTCCTTGCTCCAATTCCCTTTCCTTCCAAGTTCCTCTTCTCCAAAGATCTTCCTCGCAATCTTAATACACACACAATAGAGCACCACACGAATTAGGGTTTCTCAACAGCTCTCTAGAACTGCAAAGAGGCCAAAGGAGGCTTATGCTTTCCTTAAATAGGGTGCAAAACCCCGAGATTTAGGGTTTCTTCTGCCAGCTCCTACTCGTCGAGTCCCTTCATGGACTCGGCGAGTAGGTCACTAAACACGCGTACCAAACCCGATGCTACTCGACGAGTAGGGCAACCAACTCGTCGAGTAGGCCTTGAAACCAATTAAATTCTTATTTAAACAATACATGGGAATTGGGGCGTTTCATTGGGAATGGTAGCATTTAGAAGTCTAGATAAAAGAGAAACAATGAAGATGAATTAAAAACAGATGTTAGACAAAGGATTTGACATGAAATTCATACCGTTTTGATTCTCTCCATCCAATTCGATCTCCGGTAACTGCCCCTCCTGGAGGTGCGCGTCCTGATACAGCGTCACATTCCCCCCGTGTCTTACCGGAAAATAACTATCCTTCAGGCCAAATAACTCATCGGTAGCAATTGATTTTTCATTGTTCCGATCATCACAAGATGTAATCGTATTGCGGTGTTAGGTTTTGTCGGTTTACCACTATGACCAATTATCGGGAACCAATCGTCGATTAACTCTCCCGACATTACGCTCTCGGCGGAGGAGTGAAAAACGATTGCCAGAATCACAACATCAATCCCTAAGAATCTGGTGGTGTTGACCAAAGTCTTCTTCTATGTCGTTCATTCTCTCGTTCCTACTTTAGTCGATCATATGGGGGCGATGGTAGCTTGGTGGTGGGTGATGGTATTGATCGGCGGCTGTGTATATAAGAAAATAAATTAGGTTAAAAGTTAATTTCAGCATGATTATAGGGATTATTTGTGGAAGCTATTTATCAAATTACTAAAATACCCTTGTTTATTTATTTAATTATTTAAATTTTTATTTAATTTTGATTAGTCCACATTTATATATATACAATAACACAATAATTACTTTAAACACCTGAACCTATATATATATATATATATATATATATATATATATATATATATATATATATATATATATATATATATATATATATATATATATGAAAACATTAATAAAAATGGTCCCAGGAAGAAGATGAGCAGATGTGTATTTCCTTACACTCGATCTATCTATAAATCTACACAAACACATCCATCTAATTACACATTAAATGACAAAATCACAACTCCCACATACATCCAACTCATGGCCGGCCACCCTCACATGCTACCAAATTCCAACACTACCTCCCACCCCCACCACCCCTTTATATGACACAATTTCATCAAATCAGACACAAAATCACCTTCTGCAACTGTGCTTCTAAACCCTCATTGTAGTCTCCCCTCTTCAAAAGTCTACTTGTGTTACATCATTTTCGGAAAAACTAAAGCTGTTTTGCCGTTAAACCATCATACCTATTTTATCAATCTTTAGGAAATACGATGATGATCAGTCTATTTTGCTTAGATTTTTACCCAGATTTCTCTCTACAAATATTGTTTCATATCCCGATATTCCCAGAAGACAGAGGTACCACTTTTTAGTCTGGTCGCCATCGTTCTTTCTCTCTCTTTCTCTCTCTCTTTCTCTCCCTTTGTTTCTCACTTCTCCTCATGATGCAGTTCACTGAAACTCTACCAGCTCCACCACTCCATCTCACCACTAAACCATGCCAAAACTTCACTCCTATGAACCCAAACCAAATCCATCGTACGCGACCCTGGCCGGGATTTCCAGCGCCTAATAAGGCGCTTGGAACCTTCGGGGATGCCAACTGCATGGAGCAGTTGCTTGTTCGTTGTGCTAATGCAATCGAAAGTAATGATGCTACTCTCTCTCAACAAATCTTGTGGGTTCTTAACAACATCGCGCCTTCCGATGGGGATTCCAATCAAAGACTCACATGTGGCTTCCTACGAGCGTTGATTGCTCGAGCTGCCAAAACCGGAACCTGTAAGATGCTTACAGCTGCCCTCTCGAATTCCAATATCACCATCCAAACGCATAAGTTTTCCATTATTGAGCTTGCGAGCTTTGTTGACTTGACGCCATGGCATCGGTTTGGTTTCACAGCTGCCAACGCTGCCATACTTGAAGCAGTGGAGGGATACTCGACTGTTCACATCGTCGATTTGAGTCTGACACATTGCATGCAAATCCCTACTTTGATTGACGCCATGGCTGGGAAATTAGAAGGTCCACCGGTCGTCAAGCTCACGATAGCTGGAGCCACGGAGGATGTCCCTCCGATGCTGGATCTGTCATACGATGAGCTAGGGATTAAGTTAGTAAACTTTGCTCGTTCAAGAAACATAATCTTGGATTTCAATGTAATTCCTTCGAGTTCTTCAGATGGATTCTCTTCGTTAATCGAACATCTGAAGCTTCAAAACCTAGTACATGGAAACGAGACTAACGAAGCACTCGTAATAAACTGTCACATGATGCTTCATTACATACCAGAAGAAACCCCAACAGCAACGACGTCGACGACTCCCTTTTCTTTCGAAGATGCAACCCCACGAGCTTTATTCTTGAAACAAATCCGAAGTCTGAATCCAACCCTCGTAGTTTTAGCAGATGAAGATGCAGATTTCACATCAAATAACTTGGTTTGCAGATTAAGGTCAGCTTTTAATTACTTATGGATCCCATACGACATAGTCGACACTTTTTTACCAAAAGGAAGCAAGCAAAGACAGTGGTACGAGGCTGATATCGGTTGGAAGATCGAGAATGTTATAGCCCATGAAGGGTTACATAGAGTTGAGCGACTTGAGCCACGAGCAAGATGGGTTCAGAGAATGAGAAATACAGGGTTTCGTGGGGTTGGGTTTGGAGAAGATATCGTAACAGAAGTGAAAGGGATGCTGGATGAACATGCAGCTGGATGGGGGTTGAAGAAGGAAGAAGATGATCTTGTTCTTACTTGGAAAGGACATAATGTGGTTTTTACAACTGCTTGGGTACCAACTTAATTTGATTTTAAAATGACTTATAATCTTCTTTAATTTCTTTTTCTTTTCATTTTGGTGAGTAGATTTAAGCGTAGTTGGTAGGTTGTCGATTCAAAAAGGTGTTGGTTACTGTTTTTAGGCTAATAATTAACATATCTAAAGATCATATATCAGATATTATGTCTTAATCTTCCCTTTCATGTATGTGCATGAGTAAACCAAAGAATGGAATCTCTCTTTCTTTATGTAGACATATGTTAATATTAGTATATTCTATATTAGCAGCCATGTTAACATCCGTGGTGGTGTCTGAAGGAAGACAATGGTTATTAGTTCCATTCTCTACGTATTATAATTACTTAATTAGCATTCGATCTTATATATTTTATAGCAAGTAGAATATATGTATAAACATGATGAAAGCCTAATGGAAATATCATTAGTTGCATGATGGAATCTCGATATACCAATATAAAATCTAAACCTAGTGATAACTAATTCACGATGTCCAGGTTGAGGTTATTATGAGAGAGTATACATGCTCATCTCATAACAACATGAAGATCTTGAGTAATCCAAATGTTAATTAATTAATTGAGAGGTGACACTAACTATACTTTCAACCTCGACATTATCCCCAGACTAGGCTATATCCATCAAGCAACAATGGGAGTTGAAACCCTTGGAAAACCAAGTGGGTTCCATTGTCTTCTCTAGATATTGTGATTATAATACATTAATAATACAACAATCCTTTAACATTGTCGGAAGCCTCCCTCTTTTTCTATTTCTCCGTGTTTAAGAACCTAAAAGAAGTCATTAGATCATCGGAGGGTTTGAGAAGTAGCTACCTTTGGTGGGGTAGGGGGGATGTTCATCCGATGATTCAGAAAACTTTGCTTGGTTTGTGTGGAATTTAGTATTTGCATCGAAGTTACAAGGTGGTAATTAATTGTGCGTCTTTGTTTCCTTTCTTGCCTAATAGTGGTGGAGATTCAATATGGAAGATAATTCGTTTTTAAAAAATGTGATCATCTTTATTCATAAGCTTGATAATTTTCGATCTCTATGGTTGGGTCGAATTTTAATTCACGAGTTAGGAGCGCCATTATAAAATTTGAGGATGCATTTTCAAAATATTAGCATGTCCTTTGCTAATTCATATAGGAAAATAGGTAATTGAAAGAAAACAATTTTTCGGTTCCACATCCACCTCTCTCTCAAATGTAGGTTTCCTAGCCTATTTACGCTTGAGACGGGCATGAATTGCTAACTTGATCAGTTACACGTTGTTTCTTTAGGTTAAGGTTGTTGAGTGTGGTTAACAAAATTATGAGGACGCATAAGGTTGGAGGGAGTGGTGTCACAAGAATCACACTCCCTCCTATGCCACTGAAACATCTCAAAAATCAGAGTAAATGTTTAATTTTTCAAAAACAACCCAATGACCATAATTGTTTACAAAACATTGTTTCAAAAGTGATAATCAATAACCAGAGTATCCCAAATTCCAAATAACATAAAATACGAGGGATGTGTATGATCACGTTTTTGCTTTGCCACGATCATCTAAAGTACCTGAAACAATAAACTGAAACTGTAAGTCAAAGTTTAGCCAGTTCCCCCAAAGTACCACCACACAAACATATAACCAAACAAATAGTGGGTCCACAACCCGCTGGTTGGATTACCCCTGGCTCATAACATTCCGGTTCGAATGCCCTAGATCACAACCTTTCGGTTGAATTGCCTAATACATATTGGCTCCACAACCTCCTGTTTGGATTACCCCTGGCCCACACCCTTCTGATTTGAATGCCCCGACCCACAACCTTCCAGTTGGATTGCCCCAGGTTTGTTGACTGACATCACAAAGCAGTACAGTCTCAACACCACGATACCATGTCGACATATACATAACAAATAGCATATATCCAACAACAGATAATCATATAACCATTCAACAGACAGACAAATCTACAGATCACTGTCGCATAGCAACATCCTATATATCAGGACACAGATATAATAGATCACAACAACATAACAACATCCTCTATAGCAGGATACATAATCTAGAGGGCCGACATTGGTGCCTTCTACCCACAAGTACAGTGAGGAAAAACTCACCTCTCGGTCTGAACAGATAGTTGAATAAGTCATTTCTCTAAATATCAGCACTATCAGTCACCTATACACCAGATAGTGACAAATCTCAACTACAACTTAAAATACCCAAAATACCCTTTGGTCAAACTTGGTCAAAGTCTAAAACTCAAAAAGCCAACCGACTCAACTCAGTTGAGTACGCCCAGCGTACTCAGCTTATACGCTTAGCGTACTCGAGTCTTGACCAGAAACGGGGTCGTTGACTTCGTACGTACGGCGTATGTGGGGTACGCCCAACATACATACTGCCTCCTTTCCCTTCTATTAAGAGCTTAATTCTGTAAGCTCTTTCGTCCAAAATCCAAATCTAGAACCAAATGATGTCCTTAACTATAAAGTTTCCAAATTTATGGTCTTGCTTGGCTTTTACGTGCTCAATACCAAAAACCCTAACTTCTCAACTCATTAAGACATCCTAGTTCATGCATGGAAGGGAACTAAGGTCCAAAATTACATTTTTATGCTTCTAAACACTCCAAAACATCCGAAAGGACAACTCATATGAATTATAGTAACCCATACTCATAATACCAAGCTTATGGGACCAAAAAGAACACAAATCCCTGGCTAAACAAGATCTAAGCAATACTTCATCAAGATCAAAGCTTTTTACCTTCAAATAGTGTCAAATGATGATGTGATTTTGGATCCACAGTGCTCCACTCTTTAGGATGGTTTTCTCTACCTTCTTCCTCCTTCAAGAACACCAAAATACACACTCAAGGCTCAAAAATGCTCTCAAATGGATTAGGGTTTGCAAATGGGTCGAAATGGGGCTGGAGGCTGACGAAAAAAAGGTTAATGGGGGCTATAAAGGTGTTTAAATAGTGCACAAACCCTAAATTTTAGGGTTTTGGTCCAGACCATGTACACCTTGTTGGATTAGTGTCTAAGTCCATAACTATTTTGGTATGTACTTGACCCGATTATGAGCATGGTCCTTTTGGGTTGCCTTCACCATAGCAATATGTAGGATGAATTAAGGAGAGAAAGGTTTAATTATGATTTATTAATATATTATGAGAATAATATATTAAAGGAGAAATCATATTGTTTAATTAATATTAGTCAAGAATTAATTAAGAATTAATTTTGTGACTAAAATAGATTAATTAAACTTAGGGGACTGGAATTGTAATTATAGGATAATTGCAATTGGCCTATGGATCACCTTGGAATAACAGGTTGGACGAATTCTATGGGGAAGCCCATTAGAAATCGTCCAAGGCATGTTCCAAAAGGGGTCCATGGGCTACTTAGGGCTTACGCAGTCAAATTAGGGTTTCCTTGTTAGATAACCCTAATAGTCTACCTATTTAACGAGCCCCTAAGCCCCAAAAACATGATGAATGATTCCCTTAGGGTTTCTGGACGATTTTGGGCAGCCTCTCTTCTTTTCTCCTTCATCCAATTGCTTAGTGGTGTTTGTGACTCCATTAGAGGTGCAACACTTGAGGCACTAATCTTTCTGAAGCCAATCAAAGCAAGGATTGATTGTTATTGCTATATAACATCGAAAGGTAATTACTAAACCCTTATTTCAGTTCTTATATGATAGATCTAGGGTTTGTGAGTCTTGGAAGTTTATTGCATGTTCAAAGTAGAAAACCTAGATCCAAGCAATTAGGGTTGCATGAACACCTTAGGGTTGATGTTATGCTCAAACTCCATCAGTGGTATCAGAGCCTAGGTCGTTTTTCTATTGAATAGATGCAAAAATTAGACTGCCAAAGATCAGAAAATCGAAATTTTTTTGCTGTCTGCGCCGCCGACTCGGCGAGTCCACCAGTGGACTCGGCGAGTAGCCCCGCCTCGGCGAGTCCATCAGTGGACTCGACGAGTAGGCTGAACTCGGCGAGTCCATCAGTGGACTCGGCGAGTCCAGGGTGCTGTTGACGGGATTTTCGACTTTTTTGAGCAGATTTTGTTAAGAATAATTACAAAAACTAGTTTTATTGCCTAAAATCGATTTTTCATGTTTGGAATGTTTATCCTTATCAAAATTGATGGATTTGGTTAAATATGGATAATATAGGATTATTATTAGACAAATATTTGACCTAGTAAGTTTGAAAAAATTTCAATTTTCACCCTTTAGGTTTTATAGTTTAAATTTGAACTTAAAAGTTTTGTTTTTGAAATTTAAATAGTTAAACCCTAATGTTTTGAAAAGTTTCAAAACTTGTCCTCAAGTTTTGGAATTTAAATTTTTTGATTAAAAGTTTAATTTTGAAATATTAAATTCTAAAACCCTAGTATTTTTGAAAAGTTCAAATTACACCCTTATGGTTTTATTAATTAATTAAAGTGTATAATTAAAAGAGAGTTAATAAATCCATAAAGTTTTGGTATACATTTAACTAAATTAAAAGTATAATTTATTAAATTAGACCACCTAGTATTTTAAAAGTGTAAAATACACCCTATACTATATATAACATTAAAAGTCTAATATTATATATATATGTATGAGTAAACAGTCAGTCTTACCGTTAGTAGGCCTCATTCACGAAGCTGGTCTATAAGGGGTGTTTAAGGAAATTTCCTATAAAATGGCGATTGAAATGGATATCCACTCTTACCCACCGCACTCTTGACACGTGGAGGGTCGTTAGCCGAACGGTTAGGATATGACGAAACCTTCCATTATAAGTATAATGAAGTACAAAGTAACTAAATGCGTTCACAAATACCCAAATCATAGTTACTTTAGGCAAAATGTGAAATTGTATGCTAATCCATGGAATTACACTTCACACCCTTGCCAAACGTTAGTGGAGCGTGCGTGGTTAACCAGCACACTAATTTGGGGTTGACATTGGTTGTGAAGGGTGGCTCGAAGTTTATCATAGATCAATGGAGTGTGTGTGGTTAACCGGCATATTGATTAGGTGATAGTATCATTGAGTGCATCACATAGATTCGTATGGTTATTCACACCTTGTTTGTGATCCTCGGTATCCCAGTCGCGAATTTGAAGGGCATAATCGAGATTAAACATGCCATTGAAAAGTTCAATGAATCTCAAAAGATCTAGGAGTTTCAATTCATTTAAAACTTAAATTTTTTTTTTTCGTTTTTCATGGTGGAAATTGGTAAATCGTCATTTACCTACCTTCAAATATTCTGCAACTAGATTATGGCATCCCTCTTCTAGGTTGTAGAGTATTATGTTGGATCCTAACCTTGATGTTTCGTTTGGGTGTTACATCAAGGATTCTAATCAGCTTGACTTGAATTTCTCCTGTTTTGTAGATGTCTAAATCTTACAATGGTCTTCCCAAGTCCCTTGGAACAAGCTTTCCAAATGAAGATGACGTTCCACGATACGATCAAGGAAATGAGAGTCATGTTTCACTTCCTCCACCTCCTCCAATTATTCTCCCTAACCCACAAGTTCAAAGGCTTGAAAAGTTCAAGCTCACTCAAGACCTATTGGCAAGTAAACACGAAGATGGGAAACCTGTGTGTGCACACGTCTTCGAGATAAAGTCACACATTGACAGGTTAAAGATGTTGGGTGTCGAGATTTTAGGTGAGTTGGCTGTTGACTGGGTTCTTCAGTCACTTCCTGAATCATATAGTGAGTTCGTTAGAGAGTATTATATGATGAACCATGACGTGACCCTCATTGATTTGACCTATTTGCTTATAGCTACTGGATCAGCAATGATTTGGTGTGCTGATCAAGCAAATTTGCCTGGTGAATCAAACTCCCAAACTTCAATGGACATTGAAAATGGTGACATTGGAAATCCAGAAAAGGTAAATTCTGAGATAGTTCCTTGTGTCATTCCAAAAGAGTCCATTTGCTTTTATTGCCAAGAGAAGGGGCATTGGAGACGAAGCTGCCCTATTTACCTGAGAGATCTGAGAGATGGGAGAGTCAAGACGTATGGCTCTACTTCAGGTAAAATCTATTAACTAACTCTATAATTTCCTATTCTTTGATTCTTAATACATGATGTTATAACATTACATTTTGATGTTTTGTAGGATCGAAGAAAAGAGAAGAAGCTTAAGGAAGAAGCGTGCTGAATCTGATCATGAAGAAATGGATTTCGATCGCATGGATTCGAAGATCAGATTTTTGAGCTGCTACTCTAGAGTTAGGATAGAATGATAAGAATATGAAATAGCATAGTTTTTCAGTTGAATTGCATTGTAAGGACAAATTTTTCCGCAATAAAATAAATTTTGATTTTTTCTTATTTATTTATCCTTGCAATGGTGTGTACGAAAAATTGATGTTTAATTGTTTCTACTATTAGCAATAATGGATTTGATTCTTAATTATGTTATTTGTGCAAATGTAGAGAATTTGCCAAATAAGGGAAGATTCTCATCGCCCAAGTTTCAATTGGACAGAAACTTGGAATCATATAACTTGGTTGCGTGATGAATGAGAAGCTTCATATTTGGAAATTAGACTATTTTTGACAAAGTGTCAAGAGAAGGACTAGGAAATCAAGTACACTAGGTTGTGCGTTGATCAAGTCCACCACAAGAGTGATGAAGATATTCGTCATGATTTACTAAAGTTTAGTAAATATGGTTATACTTACAAGATTAAGTATAATTCTGAGTTGATTGAAAGAGTTTCAATCAATAGCAGAACGAATAAGAAGAATCAAGTAGGCAGAAAGATAAAAGTTTCTCTATTCTAAGAAGAAGGGAGAGTGCCTTTTATTGTGTTTTATGATAAGTCTTAATGATTAATAACCATATCTCAATTGATCCTCCAAGTGAGTCTTAGTGCATTTGTATGTCTAAGAAGAGGAATCGAGAATTGTAGAAATGGTTAAAATCAAGAAGTCAATCATACTTCGTTACAATATCAAGTCTTAGAGTTATATTCCAAGATTGTGCATTGAGCAAGTTTATAACACTCAACATATGTGGAATTGGAAAAAGTCTTCTTATTCCTGCACATTTGAGATTGGTAAGTTGTGATGTCTTGGATAAGACAAAGACCAACTAGAACCAATTATGTGAAGTGATAGTCTTGATAAAAACTACACTAACTCTTGAATATTTGTTTTGTCAAGAAATGTTTCTTGACAAGAGAATCTTATATGTCAAGGAGTCAGTGGGAGTCTTAATGGTCTTGAAAGGTTTCAAGAACAAATCAAGAGTTAAACCTAGTTGATCATCACTAGCACACGACTTGAGGTTTAAAGCCTATCGTGGATGACATACTCTTTTTCTGTGCCATTCTAATTGATTTAATATGCATGTGAGTCCTATGAGTTCTCATTTGAATGCATAAAGACAAAGCACCTTGATCAATGGAAAGTACATTGATATGAAAGGGTGAGTTGCTTGGAAGACATGGTGGGCATTCATGTTACCATGAGGCAAGAAATCGAGATTGAGCACGTTCGGTCCATATGAGTTTGGATTTGTCGCAGACTTTGGTTTTGACAAATTCACATGGATAGAAACACACACACTTTAAAATCTAAGTGTCATGAGGTTTCCCTCCTTCATGAAAATGATTGTAAGGAAATGCTTTCACTAAGAGAGATTTTAAGAAGATAGCAATTGTGAAAATTGTATTCTCAAATTCGATTATGATTACGGCATCCCTTTTCATAGTTCGAATTATGAGATTTGGAAATTGGTCTGAACATTTGGGACTTAGTAACATAAATTCTGAACTGTTTAGACACACATGTGAGCTATCTAAGGCAAAGGTGTATGAGCTTAAAAAGCTTAGATAAAAGCTTATCAAAGCATTAGGTATTAGAAATATGAACTTGAGAAATTCAATAAGCATTGTTTTCTAGAAGTTCAATTGTTTTCTGAATACATCTCAAAGCTAGTGGGAGCATAAGTGTTATGCTGGTAAGAAAATAATCATCATGTTAGTGGGAGCATGATTATTATGGTAAGTATTGCAAGTTAGCAATATTAATTATAAAAAAACAAAGATTCACTTTGCAAAGTTGCAAGGGTTGAAAAGTTGTTTTGCTATAATTAAGGGAGAGAATATTATACTTCGTTTCAAAATCTAAAAGCTTAGATCAAGAAATGTTAATAAAATATAGTCAAGGATACATAGCACGTTCTCAAAATTCGATTATGATTACGGCATCCCTCTTCATAGTTCGAATTGTGAGAACATGGCTAACAAAATATTATGGCAAAAGACTGATAAAGTATCATGTCTTTATGTGAGACATTATGCATCGTGTCCAATACGCTTCGGGTATAGGATCGATTGCATATTCTATAATATTTGACCATTCTAAAATTTTCCAAATGCCTAGGGCATTAAGAGGGAAAAAGGGACTAGAATCGGTTTTGACTAAAATAATTAAACAACTATCAAATGACGATATGAGGTTCATTGAGGACTTGTCACTTGTGAGTAGTTGGAAGTATAGTACTGGATGGACTATATTGACATTATTATGAATAGATAAGATTCTATTAAGAATGAGTTGTCATATGGCAAATATGGAAATGTTTCCATTAATGGGAGTTGAATATTAAGAAATATGTCTAGATTAGAAACTTTTATGCGAGAAGGATGTTCAAAGGAATGTACTTTGAATGTGAGACTTCACGTCTATGGAATTGTCTTGTAACAATTTCCGATAGAATACCATGTAATTTCATTAGCCGCGTCTTGGTGACTTTTGTGTGCTATGACATTACGAAAGAATCATTGCATAAAATGTTAGAATCCGGCATATTTTAAAAGTGGCAAGAATTTGGTATTCTTATACTAATAATAAGGATTGGGGATTGTGAAATGAGTTTCATTGGAAAAGTTTTTCAATTGATCTATTTCACAAAGTATGGACCATAGGTAAGCAAAGTATGCATGCTTGGAGCATGGGACAATTGTGGTTATAATTCGAGTAATAAGTTGATTTTCCGAAACAGTAAGCAATGAATAATGAGTAATCAATATGGTGTTTAAATAAGTGTTTTTATTTACGCTCAAACGTTTTGGGGCCATATAGGATTAATATTATTATTGCGTTTCACTTTGCATGTTTTGATTTCCAGAATAATTGGGTTATTCGAACCTCCACAGTCGGTCATACGTTGGAAGTAGGTATGAAGGAAGACTGTCATGAATTTGTCTGTAGATTGTCTAAAGTATTTAGACATAGCACAAGTTTGCTACAGAGTTCATGAGTGATTTGATAAGATTAAAGTATTGGATTAAACCCACGCTTGCTTGAATCACTTCATGGATTTATCACGTGTGATTAATGAGACGATAACATTGTATATTCTTGAAACCGAGACGTGCGAGTTGTTATTTGCTAGTCGGTTGCACATTGATGATAAGTAAACGCACCAATAACTTGGTGTTATAAAACTTATTATTGTGTGTGATTCGATTAGTAGGTGCAAGCAAGCATTTGAGTCGAAGTTTATCCGTTCCTTTTACCCAAAGTGGGATAAAAGCGATATCTGTGGGCCTCTCGATGATTTAGTGATGACACCCTAAGCGCTTGGCCAAGCCAGGACTAAGTTGATGTGTTCAATTGTAGTCTGTTGTCAGTCGTCATAAATCAGATGTCGGGAAACAATACATAGACAGAGAGAATGATTTAAATCCATGTCTCATGTCTATACGATATCTTGTAGAATGGAGGAATATATGATCCTTATCTAAAGGACACGCGTATCTGATAAGATCAGAGTTGACAGCGGCTTTTGAAAGCTACGATTGCTGATCAGGTTCTGAAGTTATGCAAACTAGTTATTAGACTTATCTAAGTGGGAGACTGTTAGATTAGTGTCTAAGTCCATAACTATTTTGGTATGTACTTGACTCGATTATGAGCATGGTCCTTTTGGGTTGCCTTCACCATAGCAATATGTAGGATGAATTAAGGAGAGAAAGGTTTAATTATGATTTATTAATATATTATGAGAATAATATATTAAAGGAGAAATCATATTGTTTAATTAATATTAGTCAAGAATTAATTAAGAATTAATTTTGTGACTAAAATAGATTAATTAAACTTACAGGACTGGAATTTTAATTATAGGATAATTGCAATTGGGCTATGGATCACCTTAGAATAATAGGTTAGACGAATTCTATGGGGAAGCCCATTAGAAATCGTCCAAAGCATGTTCCAGAAGGGGTCCATGGGCTGCTTAGGGCTTAAGCAGTCGAATTAGGGTTTCCTTGTTAGATAACCCTAATAGTCTACCTATTTAAGGAGCCCCTAAGCCCAAAAAATGTGGTGAATGATTCCCTTAGGGTTTCTGGACGATTTTGGGCAGCCTCTCTTCTTCTCTCCTTCATCCAATTGCTTAGTGGTGTTTGTGACTCCATTAGAGGTGCAACACTTGAGGCACTAAGCTTTCTGAAGCCAATCAAAGCAAGGATTGATTGTTATTGCTATATAACAATGAAAGGTAATTACTAAACCCTTATTTTAGTTCTTATATGATAGATCTAGGGTTTGTGAGTCTTGGAAGTTTATTGCATGTTCAAAGTAGAAAACCTAGATCCAAGCAATTAGGGTTGCATGAACACCATAGGGTTGATGTTATGCTCAAAGTCCATCACACCTAGCGTACGATTTTGGTACGCCCAGCGTACTTAAGAAATTCCTAAAAATTACGAAAATGCCACTAAGGATCAAGTTGCAAACAATTCTCATACCAAGGGTATATATGGAATACTTGGAAATCAAGATGTTATAATTCTCCCATACTTAAACCAGACTTAATCCTCGAAGTCCGCTGCTCTGAAAAAATCAGGGTAATGCTCCGACATCTCTGCCTCAGGTTCCCAAGTCCATTCGGAACCCTTCCGATGCTGCCACTGGACTTTGACCAAAGACACCACCTTGTTACGCAAGGCCTTCATTTTCCAATCCAAAATCGCCACTGGTATCTCCACATAATTCAGGCGATCATCAACCTAATATCCTCCAAAGGTATAACCGCTGCATCATCAACCACACACTTCTAAAGTTGAGAAACATGGAAGGTGTTGTGAATCTGACTGAGCTCATCAGACAAATTTAACCGATAAGCTACGTTGCCAACCCAGACAATCACTCGAAATGGCTAATTACATCGGGGCCCAAACTTGCCGCCTCTTTCTGAAGCCTATTACACCCTTCCAGGGTGATACCTTCAGCAAAACCATGTCGCTGACCTGGAACTCTAAACTAGATCAACGGTTGTCGGCATAACTCTTCTGCTAACTCTGAGTTGTCTGTAGTCTCTGTCTAATCTACTGAATAAGCTCCTTCGTCTAAACGACTACCTCAGTCCTTCCCATAACTTTATGACCAATCTCTCCCCAACAAACTAGGGTACGACACTTCCTCACATAGAGAAGCTCGAATGATAGTATTGGGTACGACACCAATACTAGAGTGATAGTTGTTGTTGTAAGAAAACTCATCTAGAGGAAGGTAGGAGTCCTAAGTCCCATTAAAGTCCATGATAAAGGCTCTCAACATATCCTCAAGTGTCTGAATGGTCCGCTCACTCTGACCGTCAGTCTGTGGATGATAAGAAGTGCTAAGATGCAACCTCGCACCCAGTTCCTCATGGAACTTTTACCAAAAATGAGAAGTGAACCGAACATCTCAATCAGATACAATGGAAACTGGAATACCATGCCGAGTAGCAATCTTGCGCATATATAAATCGTCCAATTTCTCGGCCGATGACCTCTCTCGAACGGCTAGAAAGTGGGCGCTCTTGGTCAGCCGGTCCACTATAACCCATATCACATCGAATCCCTTAGCCGTCCGAGGTAAGTTGGTGATGAAATCCATGGTAATGTGTTTCCATTTCCACATGCGAACCTCCAGTGGCTGCAACTTCCCATGCGGCTTCTGGTGCTCAGCCTTGACCATCCGATAGGTCAAGTATCTATCGATATACCATGCTATCTTCCTCTTCATGCACGACCACCATTAACTAAGTCTTAAGTCCCGAGATATCTTTGTGGCTCTAGGGTGTATCGAAAATTTGGACTTGTGTGCCACCTCCAGGACAGTCTACCTGATCCCACCAAAATCTGGCAACCAAACTCGACCGCACCGGGTTAACAATACACAGTTGACGGTAGAAAACCTGTCAGTATCTCCCCTCATTCGTTCCCTTAGCCTGATCCTCCTTAATCAAATCCAACAATGGCGAATTAATCGAAATCCTCATCCATAGGCTCTCAATAGCAGTATTATCCATCTTGCGGCTCAAAGCATCAACAACCACATTCGCTTTCCCAACGTGATACAGGATCTCGCAGTCATAATCCTTGACCACGTCAAGCCATCTACGTTGTCTCATGTTCAGATTCGGCTGATCTATGAGATATCTCAAACTCTTGCGATCCATGTTGATAGTACACTGAACCCCATACAAATAATGCCTCCAAATCTTGAGAGCAAACACCACTGCTCCTAACTCCAAATGATCATGAGTCGGATAACGAACCTCATGTGGCTTCAGCTATCGAGAAGCGTAAGCAACAACCCTCCCTCGCTGCATAAGAACTGCCCCTAGTCCGGTGATGGATGCATCACAAAATACCATAGAACCCTCAACACCCTCAGGGAGGGTCAGCACTGGGGCCTCACATAACTTTTGTCTCAAAGTCTCGAATGCAGCCTGCTGCTCAGGCCCCCAACAGAAATCCACAACCTTCTTCGTCAGACGAGTGATGGGTACAACAATCTTAGAGAAGTCCTGAATAAATTTCCGATAATACCATGCTAATCCCAAGAAACTCTTGATCTCCGAGGGAGATTTCGGAACCTCGCACTAAATCACGACCTCAATCTTGTCCGGGTCGACCAAAATCCCATTATGGTTAACGAGATGTCCTGTAACATCCCGAGATTTTGCAGGCATTTCCGAATCCTCTATTCTATTATTATTTTGTCATTTGTAGTCCCTGGGGTTAGAAGAGACGTCCCATGAGAAGCCTAAGGGATAAATTTGAAACTTTGAGAACGATACTAGTAAGCTAAGCGTACATAAGGTATGCTAAGCGTACTAGGCGCGCCTTAGTACGCTGGGCGTACACTTGTGTACGCTAAGCGTACTCGCGTCATATGCAAACCCTAATATTTAGGGTTTGAGTTCTATATAAACATCCTTATGAGCTCATAACCCTCCCTTACCTCAGCCTCCACAATTTTGAGTCGTTTCCCCAAACCCTAATCCTTTCCTTGAGTGTGTGAGCTAAAAGAGTGTGTTTTGGAGTAGTTGGAGAAGAAGGTGTTGCATCAAGAAGTTGGAAAAGGAGGAAAAGCCTGTAGATCTGAAGTTCCTTTGTGCTCTAGAAGCTCCATAAGGTAAAAAGATCCAAACTTTATGCTTGTATGATGTAGATCTTGCCATGCTAGCTTTATGGAACCATTTCTTGTCCCAAAAGTCCCAAGTTGGTGCATGATATGAGTTAGACGAGATAAGTTGTCCTTTCAGACCCTTGAGGAGGTCCAAAGTGATAAAAATGATGTCCCAATAGCTAAATGTGTCCCATACATGGAGTAGGAAGGTCTTAATGGATTAAGACCATGTGTTAAGAACTTTCTGGACGTCCAAAGTGTTAAAGTTCAAGACTTTATGATTCTTAGGCATATTTGGTCAATGGATCTGAAGTTTGGGCTTAAGTGCTTAAGCCATTAAGCACTTATTAGGGTTTTGCAAAACCTCGTGTATGTCCCGCATAGTTTCTGTACGCCCATCATACTGAGTCAACCACCCTGATGGTGGTCAACACAAAATGGAAGTACGCCCAGCGTACCAGAGGATTACGCCCCGTGTACACTCTCTGTTGGACTTTTGACAAATTGGCCTTCGTGGTTGGGCCGCTTTTGGACTAATTGGACTTGGGCCTTGCTGGGCTCTCTGAATAATTGAGGGTTGGGGTGACAACCCCAAATTTCTATCTTGTACAGTTTCTCAAATTCAATCACATTCAGACTCGTTTCTGCTATCTTTTAGCATTGTTCAGAGTTCGTTTGTGTGTTCTAAGTCTAGTACATTCAAGATTTGGGTTAAGGGATGAGATAATTAAGTTCATCATGTTGAATTCGGGCCAAACACTTCCTTTAGAGGAGTGTACGACCGTACACATGTGTACAACCGTACACATGGGTGTAAGGCCGTACACCCAAGTATGGCGGCTAACCCAAACATATATATAGTTTTTCTCTTCATTCTCTCTCATTTCTCACACTTCCACCTCTAGAAAATCAGATTCTCTCTCAAGTTCATCAAGTTCTACACCTTAATCTTCAAAGATGTAAGTAATTCCTTCCATTGAATTGTTGATACATGGCATTATCTAGTAAAGATCCATGTTTTCATAAATGAAATCTTCTCTTTTGATTAGATCTTCAAATCTCCATCCAATTCACCAAGAACACCAAGAACACACACTTGTTCTTGAGTCTTGAACTCTTTTGAAGCCCTCAAAAGTGTGAGTATTCCTTCTATCATCTAGTTAGACATGTTAAACACTTGATTCAAAACCTTAAGAACGACATCTGACTCAAGATCATCAAGGGTGTACGGCCATACACACCTGGTGTGGCCATACACACCTCAAAACACCCCTTAAGGGCCTCCAAAATGGGAAACTAGTTCATAACCTTGATGAGCAATAGACCCACAAGTTTCCTTATGGTTTAAACACCCTCTTGTGCATATTTTACCATGAGTGTACGGCCGTACACTCCCTAGCCGTACACCCATGGCCGTACACTCCATGGTTAGACATTAAACACTTCTTTAGTGAATCACGTGTGATTCTAACACTTAGTCCAAGTGATTCCTAGTCCCTAAGATGGTTTCTTAGCATATTAAGATGTATAAACACTAATTATATTCATATATGTGTGATTATATGCTATTACGATCTGTTTGTGCTCAATATTTCACTTGACACTTAGCATCCTACACCGATCGTATATTTGAATAACTTACTACAGGTGAGTTCATACCCCCCGTATTTTCATAGTTTTTACTGTTTTAGGGGGGGTGAGGAATACAAGTCTAACACAAAGATTTTCTGTTATAACAAATGATTTCAAATGGATCTCAGTTATCAAAACAAATGGTTTCAAATATCTTATCAAAATGGATTTCAGTTATCATCAAATCAAATGGTTTTCAATGATTGTATCAAAATGACATCAAGTCACCAAAATGAATTTCAAAATATTAAACTTCTTTTAAATGTTTTATAAACTTATATTTTTCCTCCAAAAAGCATATTTGTATATATATATATATATATATATATATATATATATATATATATATATATATATATATTTATATAAATAAGATTTAAAAGGCTTAGGACTGATAACCCACTTTGGTTCCTTTTCCTTGTTTGGATGTGGGATTATAAGCATCAGTTATCTGTCCGAGTTTCATTTAAATTTTACTTATATATATTTGTATATGTATACAAATATAAAAGTTAGTTCAATAAGTTTCCAAAACCCTTTGTAACATGTTGAGCAAGGGGTTGCATTCATGAATACTCGGTATCAGTTTAGAAGTACATATAAATTATAATAGGTATAATTTATGATTCATAGAACATTAATTCACGATTCAAGTATACTAAAGTACATTATTTTACAAGAGGAAAGGTTGGATTCAAAACTAATCAAGAGTATACAGCTTTCAGATACATGTCAAGTATACCAATTCAAGAACATATAGTCAGTCATTTATTTCAGAATGATTGAGTTTTTCATAACAATTGTACATGTAACGTTTATATGCTTTTATGAGTAAAGTAGAACAGGTTGTTTAATTCATTTTAAACAATATAGTAAAGTCCTGACATTATAACCACAATCTCCATCGGCGGATCGAAACAATGTGTGTATAGATCTATATTGGGATTGACAACCCTACACTCGAACTGCTAGCTACAGTCAGACATACACGCATGTGAGTGAAAAATTGTTATCAACAGTTTTCAATGCATTCATAGCGTTGGGTCAGGCCATCAAGTCAGTATGGTTATAATAACTCAATAAAAGATATTAACAATACGTTAGTGTACGATTAACTAAACCTAAGTACATTTTAAAAGTACTAGTTTACAAGATACAGTTTACAGTATTACATTACAGTTTACAGTAACAGTTGATGAAATTAAGTACATTCTTAGATACAAGTTTACAAAAGGATTACAAATTCAGAACATTGATTTACAGATAGAACAGTTTCATGTAACTAAAACTACTTTTCATATACAGCAGAAAATATAGGATTTTCTGGAATAGTTTACATATTCAAGAAACAGAAAACATTCTTTCAAACATAAATACTTATGCACTCTCTCAACTTTATGTTGATACTCTCTTTTCAAATTACTTGTATTCTCAGGGAACCAGTAGACAGGTACTCCCCGAGCTTTTGAGAAGATGGAGTTATTTATGTTTTGACTTCTTCTTTTGTATAAATTTTTGGTTTCAGTATACTATGATGAAACACATGTAAATACTTATACTTCTTAAATATAGTGGTTGTTTGTACTTTGATTACTATTATACATGTGTTGTGATACTACAAATGAAGTCCTCCACCTCCGGACGTTTCCGCCGTCTGTTTTGGGGGTGTGACAGTTGGGCTACTTTTGATAAGGGATCATATGATAAGGCCCAATTAGGAATTTGGTCTCAATTCGGAAAATTGGGCCATTAATGGGCTTTGGATATATGGACTTTTAAGAGCATGGATTGGGCATTTGGGCCTTGGCCCTGTAACACCGTAAATTTTCAAACAAATTTTTCGTTTTAAAATCACATAATTCTCATTAACACATTTCACAAAAACCCCAAAGTGTCAAATTATCGAAACACATATCCATAAAATGTTGAATAAAAATCCGAGATCCTCAAGATATAACTACATCTCGTGTGTACAATCAAGCCGGCACCTTCCCGCGATATTGAGAAGTACCTGAAACACATATCACACAACACGGTAAGAACAAAGCTTAGTGAATTCCTCAAAATACCACACACAAATAATTAGCCTCTCATGGTTATATCTCAATAAGGACCCTCCGGTCAAGTGTCTGAGTGAAGACCCTCCCGTCTCACAGCTCGGGTCGGACCCTGCAGTCCGGTATCACAGTGAAGATCCTCCGGTCTCACAACTCGGTTTGGACCCTCCGGTCGTAACTCAGTAAAGCTCAAAATAATACCCAGCATAAATCACAAAGACATAATGCAGGACATCACAATACTCAATATAAGCACGCAAGACCCTCCGGTCACATAAAATTAGCACTCAAGGTAAGTATAGTGAGAAGACTCACCTCGGATGATGAACAACTCCTATAAATGCTGCTCCTGCACACCGGCCTCTAACACTGAGCCAAAACCCATAATTAACCCAATTAATATCTAGGACCAAACCTTCACTCGTTAGGTCTAAAGATAGTCCACCACCCGGCCCATAAATAACCCAAGCCCATTGGGCCCACCAAGGCCCAATACTAAATGGGCTCTCCGAGGCCCAACTCTTAAACTTAAGTCCAAATGGCAAGCCCAACACAAGGGCCCAATACATATACATATATTTCTCTGATCAAAATCTCCAGCACAACGAGCCCAAAATCCAGACCCAACACTTAAGACCCAATATGAGATTTATCCCAAAAAGCCCACAGCTAGATTACGCGGGGAGTACCTCCGTTGGTACGCTCAGCGTGCACACAAATCCTGATCGGGCAATCGGGGACACTTGATCAGTATACGGGGCGTACTAGAATTATGCTCAGCATACATCCAGACTTGTTTTTTCCCACTCCCTAGGTCTTAATCCGTTAAGACCATAGCTATACTTTCAGATCTGGACTCCCTAAAGGCTCATACTCAATAAAGTTCATGAATTTAAGCCTTTTCATGGCTGAGGAAGTCCCAAACCCAAAAAATCTCACTCTTTACTCCCAAAAATGTTCATATCTCATGCATGGGGTGGTTTTAACGTCCAAGACCTCATTTTTATGAATCCTCTCCACTAGAAACACTTAAAGGGACAGATATTAGGCTCTGGAGTTCAATAACTCATAAAGCTTCAAGCTTTGGGACCAAAAACCCTAAAATGGACCATTATATGCACAAATCAAAAAGGATGAGAAAGCTCTGAGCTTTATACCTTCAAAGGATGCTCTAACCACAGAGAAGCTTAGAACCAAATCCTGGACTCCAACTCCATTCTCTTCAATGCTCCTTCTTTTCTTCAAGGATACCACAAGAACACTTAGAAGCTCACAAATAGACACTCAAGCTCAAGGGATGGAAATTAGGATTTTAAGAGGGTTGTGGTCTGGAAATGGTGGCCAGAAATGAAGCCATCATGTTCTTTAAATAGGCACACATCCCTCATTTAGGGTTTTCATTATGAGCCTAGTACAGCGTACCCTCTGGTACGCCCAATGTAGTAGGTGGCTCCACTTCCAAATCACGCACATGAGTACGCTGAGCGTACACGCGTACGCCTCGCGTACTCAGCTGCCATCTTTTCTCAAGAAAGGACTAAACTTGCTAACACTTGAAACTATCATAGCTCCTTCACTATAAGTCCGTTTCCAATTAACCTCATACTCACGGAAAGGTAGCGAGAAGCCCTACACTTCTAGTAACTCGTCGCAACCTCAAGGCTTCCTCATGTCCGGGTTGCAGCCCACGAACACTAAATCACAGACGATTTGAAACAGGATGTTACAATTCCCCCACACTTGAATTAGATTTCGCCCTCGAAATCGCTCCTTATCATTACTCAGATCCCATCAATTAGCCAGAGAAGCGCAACTGATTATTCGGAACATAACCGATCTCCCCAAGACAACCGAAACCACATCGAACCCTCCAAGTCGAAGAAGAACGAACCCTTCGCCGTTGCAGAACCAACTCTGCCTCTCCAAAACTTGGAATCTGTAGTGGTATGTCTCCCCGACTGACCGCACATAAGGTATATCCCCATGTCATTCGCTCATCGAATAACAGACTCGATAAAACATCTCCAGCTTTGATTACTTTTTCGCGACTGATGGAACAAGTCGTTAACCATAATTGGTTAACGATCACTCATGTCAGGTATACCAATCGATCCAGATCGTAGGTCAAAAGGAACGAAAAGGTCACATCCCACCAAGGACCCACCGCCTGCACAGCTAACAGAACTCGTTTGGAAATTGAACATTAATACTTTGTCCTCAGACATAAGAAAATGATCATGCCCGCTCGGAACTATCCTCCGACATCTATAATCATAAGCCCCCGCTTCCTCTCAAATATCTCTCCCAACACCAGGCACCATGTCATCTGTCACACCCCAAAACCGGAACGGCGGAAACGTTCGGGGGTGGAGGACGTCATGTATAGTATCACAACAATGCAAAGTAGTAAACAAGCAACAATATCATCCATTTCATTAATAATATAATTTTAATACAAGTGTGTTCTGTCAAGTTAATAGACACCAAAAATATGAATCAAAATAAAATATGAGTCTTGAACGAGCTCCATCTTCTCAAAACCTGGCACCGGTACCTGTCTACTGGTGACCTGAGAATACAAGTTATTTTGAAAGAGTTTATCATTTTTAAATCTGGTGAGATCATAAGTATTTTAGTGTCTGTGTTTGTATGAAAGTGTTTGTAAGTATGTGATGTATAAGTTTGTAAATGTTTGTAAATGTTTGAACTCTCCTAGAAAACCCAATGTTTTCTACTAAAAGTAGCCTTCTACCAAGGCATCAAATGTTTGTATGTATGTCTCTTGTAAGAGTATGTATTTTCCCAAATTTGACTATAATTAACCAAAAATATAGTTTTTACATTACTGTTCATTGTGTGAAGATCACAAAGTGAATGCAATGGGGAAATAAAATAGTACTGTAGTGTTGTATTAACTAACTACTGCTGTACGAACTACCTTAAACCAATTGTTATTTAAAGTACCATGTGATATGCCTGTACCATACTACCGGCTAAAAACACGACGATGAAAGACGTCGGAAGGAATGACGTTTGGCACCCGTAGACTTACTAGTCCCACTGTAGCGAGCAACATGGTGTAGGATAGTCAATCCAGTATAGATCTATACACAAACTCAACGTTCTCCACTTAAGGAGATTCTGGATACAAAACGAGCCATGACAGCTGATGCCATGCCCCGTTACGTGGCTCACATAACTGTAGTAGTGTTCTTGTATATGTATTGTGTGTACTAGCTGTATTGTATGTTCTCTCTCTGTCTAGTATGTATGTATGTTCTCTCTGTTTCTCATAATAGTATGTTCTCTCGTATAATGTATAGTATGTACTAGCTGTATTGTACGTTCTCTCTCTGTCTAGTATGTATGTATGTTCTCTCTGTTTCTCATAATAGTATGTGTTGACTAATGTATGAACTGACTCATTGTATGTTTCATTGTTCTAGTAATAGTATTAGTAACTTCCTAAACTATACCTATTATACTTTACTAGCAATGTTGTTTGTATGTATGAACATGTTTGTATACCTTTGCTACCCAAAGGTATTGAATTGAAAGAAGGAACTTTTATATCTATATACATATACATAATATATAACTAGGATTCAAACGACCTTCGGACAAACAACCGATACCCTAAGTCCACAACCAAACAAGGAACAGGAGGTAAGGTGAGCTATCAGTCCTAAGTCCTTTCAATCCTACTTATATAACTATATCTATATAGATACACATTTAACAAAATATAAGTTTAAAAGAGTTTAATAAAAGTATTTAACATGTAAAAGAGCTTGTAAAACAGTTTGAAGTAGTTTGTTTGATGACATAGTTTGAAAAGTAAGAAATCCACTTGTTTGGTAGTTATAAATCACATGTGATTGATATATAACTATAATAGTTCAACTTGTATCCCCCCCATAAAAGCATTTAAAATCATTTAAAAGGTTGATTAAGGGGTATGAACTCACCTGCAGTGAGTGGTTTGGATGAACGGATGGTATAGGATGCTAAGTGTCAAGTGAAGACTTGAGCACACACACGAATCCTATTTAACATATAATGACACATATATGTATCCAGATAGTCTTTTAGCAATTAATTTACCAAGTTAAGACACCCTAGAACATGGAAAACACTTTGATTCAAGTGCTATAAGTACCAAGGATTGCATCTAAGGGTTGTAGGGCTTTGCTTTTGAGTTTATGGTCCAAGGGTAAACTCTTCATAAGTTTACGGTTTAGGGTTTATGGTCCTAATGGGTTTACGGCCGTAAACCCATGGTAACTTCTACCATTTGGTGTTTTAAGGTCTTACAAGTCAAGGTTAAGCATACTATGATCAAGTCCAAGCCTTAGGAAGTGATTGTGGCACCATTGCACCACCTTTTAGAGTTTACAGCCCATGGACCATTCCTCATGACTTTACGGCCATAAAATCATGTGTGCTTGGTTCTTTTGTTTGTTTAAGGTCCTATACTCCACAAGGAGGTGATCTAGACTTGTATTCAAGGCTTAGTAAGGGACTAGGGCTCACAATGGCCCTTTCATTAGAGTTTACGGCCCAAGGAGATTGCCTTGGCCGTAAACACTTATGATCTTATGTTTCTTGATGTTTTCTAGTTGTTTAACAAGTGTATCATGCCTATAACAAGCTAAAGTAAGAGTACTTACAATATAGAAGCTTGTAAGGGTGTTTAAAGTCCAAGAACACTAGTGTGTGTTCTTGGTGTTCTTGGTGAAATGAAGAACACTTGAAGATCTATCAAAATGAAGAGATTTCATGGATGAAATCATGCAAGATCACTAGATGATGAAGGATATCAACTAATTAAGGCAAGAAACACTTACAAAGTTGAAGATCAAGAAGGAAAATCGGATGGTACTTGAGAGCGAATGAGTTTCTAGGCTTCAAATGGTAAAAAGTGTATAAAATGACTAAGTGTCATATTTATACTCCTTAGAGTTTACGGCCGTAAACTCTATGTTTGGGCCGTAAGCTCCAAACTCTTGGAGTTTTGAGACTTTATTGATGCACAATAAACCCTAGAGTATCCTCTCTCTAGTTATCTCTTGCAGTATTAGGCTTTAGAACACTCAAACTGACTCCAAAAAGCTTAAAAGTTAGCAGAAACAATTCTGACTTCTATTGAAGTGAATGGTTGTACAAGATAGAAATTTCGGGTTGTCACATCATCCCCCCGTTAGAAGGAATTTCGTCCCGAAATTAGAGTTTAAGCAAATAAGTAGTTACAAATAACTAAGTAAAAAGATGAGGATATTTCAGTTTCATCTGATCCTCTCGCTCCCAAGTGAATTCTGGTCCTCGCTTGGCGTTCCAGGGAACCTTCACTATCGGGATTCAGATTTGCTTTGTTTGCTTGACCTCTCGGTCCATGATCTCTACAGGTTCTTGCATGAAGTTGAGGCTCTCGTTGATCTCGATCTCATCGAGTGGGATTACAAGAGTCTCGTCGGACAGACACTTTTTCAAGTTCGAGACGTGGAAAGTAGAATGTACGTTACTGAGTTCGCGAGGTAAGTTAAGTTTGTAAGCTACAGGTCTGATTCTAGCGAGAATCTCGAAAGGCCCTATGTATCTTGGATTTAGCTTTCCACGCTTTCCAAAGCGTATTAAGCCCTTCCAGGGTGAGACCTTCAATAGAACACGGTCTCCCACCTGGAATTCCAACGGTTTCCTTCGTTTATCTGCGTAGCTTTTCTGTCGGTCTCTAGAGGCTTTCAATCGTTCACGAATCTAAACGATCTTCTCTGTCGTTTCCCGAATGATCTCCGGACCCGTGAGAGTGCTTTCAGGAACTCGTCCATTAGCTAACTGGGTATTACCCACCTCAGCCCAGCACAGAGGGGATCTGCACTTTCGGCCATAGAGGGCCTCGAATGGAGCAGCCTTTATGCTCGTGTAATAACTGTTGTTGTAGGAAAATTCGACAAGGGGTACATGAGTATCCCATGCTATCCCAAAGTCGATCACACAGGCTCGCAACATATCTTCCAAGGTTTGGATAGTCCTCTCACTTTGTCCGTCGGTCTGTGGATGGTAGGCTGTACTCATGTCCAGCCTAGTTCCTAGGGAACTTTGTAGCGACTGCCAGAACCTCGAAGTGAATCTACTATCTCTGTCCGAGATAATGGATATGGGAATACCGTGCAGTCGTACAATCTCTCGAATGTAGGTTCTTGTAAGCTTCTCCATCTTGTCTGTTTCTTTGATAGGCAGGAAGTGTGCGGACTTGGTCAATCTGTCGACGATGACCCATATGGTATCAAGTCCACCCGTTGTCTTGGGAAACTTGGTTATGAAGTCCATAGAGATCCGCTCCCACTTCCATTCCGGTATCTCCGGCTACTGTAGTAGACCTGAGGGTTTCTGGCATTCGACCTTGACCTTGGTGCAAGTAAGGCATTTACTCACGAAGGTAGCAATCTCTGCTTTCATGTTAGGCCACCAGTATAGCTTTTTAAGATCCAGATACATCTTATCTGAACCTGGGTGGACGGAATAACGAGTGTTGTGCGCCTCTGTCATGACCAAGTCTCTGAAACCACCGTGTTTCGGTATCCAGATCCGATCCATGAAATATAAGGCTCCGCCACCTTTGACTTCCAAGTTCTTATCCATCCCTCTCAGGGATTCACTCGCTACATTTTCAGGTTTCAAAGCGTCGAGATGAGCCTCCTTAATTTGCGTGGACAAGTGTGAATGGATAGTCATAGTCAATGATTTGACTCTATGACCAGAGTATTCTTTCCGACTTAGGGCGTCAGCTACTACGTTGGCTTTACCCAGATGATAGCGAATTTCGCATTCGTAATCACTGAGTAACTCGACCCACCGTCGTTGTCTCATGTTGAGCTCCTTCTGGTCGAATATATGTTGTAGGCTTTTGTGGTCTGTAAAGATAGTGCTTTTTGTACCATACAGGTAGTGTCTCCAGATCTTCAGAGCAAATACAACTGCTCCTAGCTCAAGATCGTGAGTGGTGTAGTTGACCTCATGTGTCTTCAGCTGTCTCGAGGCGTAGGCGATGACCTTACCTCGTTGCATCATAACACATCCGAGCCCTTGATTTGAACCATCGCAATAGACAACGAAGTCTTCTATCCCTTCAGGGAGGGATAGTATTGGTGTGGTGCACAAGGCTCGTATGAGCGTTTGGAACGCTCTCTCCTGCTTCTCTTCCCAGTCAAAGGCTACACCCTTCTGGGTCAGTGTTGTAAGAGGTTTCGCAATGCTGGAGAAGTTCTGAATGAACCTGCGATAGTAGCCAGCGAGGCCTAGAAATTGACGAATTTCGGTAGGTGTCTTCGGTGCTAACCAGCTCTCAATGGCCTTGATTTTGGAAGGGTCCACGTGTATTCCCTCTTCGCTAACCACGTGCCCTAAGAATTCGACTCTTCGGATCCAAAATTCGCATTTCGAGAACTTCGCATAGAGCTTCTCCGAACGCAACGTTTCTAAGACTAGTCGCAGATGTTGACTATGCTCTTCCTTACTACGAGAGTAGATAAGTATGTCAGCGATGAAGACGATGACGAACTGATCCAAGTAAGGACGACACACCATATTCATTAAATCCATGAATACTGCGGGTGCGTTTGTTAATCCGAACGGTATCACTGCGAATTCGTAGTGCCCATAACGAGTTCGGAAGGCTGTCTTTGGGACATCCTCCCCTAGCACTCGTAGTTGGTGATATCCAGATCTTAGATCGATTTTAGAAAAGAAGTTCGCCCCTTGCAGTTGATCAAATAAATCGTCTATGCGAGGCAGAGGGCAACGATTCTTGACGGTCAGTTTGTTGAGCTCCCTGTAGTCGATGCACATACGAAACGATCCGTCTTTCTTCTTGACGAACAAGACTGGAGCTCCCCAGGGTGAGAAGCTTGGTCTTATAAAGCCCTTGCTGAGCAGTTCGTTAAGTTGACCGGACAGTTATTGCATCTCTGCAGGTGCTAGACGATAGGGTGATTTGGCTACGGGGGTAGCCCCTGGAACTAAGTCGATTCTGAACTCGACTTGACGTTGCAGAGGTAATCCTAGGAGTTCTTCCGGAAAGATATCGGGAAAATCGCGTACCACTGGAATGTTCTTAATGTCTTTCGTTTCTTGGCTCACATCGACCACATGAGCAAGGAATGCACGACATTCCTTTCGTAAGAATTTCTGGGCTTGAATGCTCGAGATGATACGAAGGTTTGTGTTGGGTTTGTCACCATAAACTACCAGAGTTTCGCCAGACGGCAAATTAAGGCGAACAGCCTTTTCATAACACATGATGTCGGCACGATGAAGACTCAACCAATCCATGCTGATAATGACGTCGAAACTTTTAATTGAGACAGGCATGAGGTCGATCGAAAATGAATGGCTATCTAGAGTTAGGGTCCACCCTATGAATATACTGCTAGTGCTCTCCGTCTTTCCATTAGCCATTTCTACAGTGAACGGTTCTTTAAGTGCTCGTGATTTTTGCTTAAGTAAATGAGCAAATTTTTGGTTCACGAAACTCCTCTCCGCTCCACTATCAAACAGTATGCATGCATAAGAGTTATTGAGGAGAAACGTACCAGTGACCACTGTGGGGTTGGCAACCGCCTCCTCGTGGCCTATGGCCAGAACTCTTTCCACTCCACCGGCGTTCCCTGCCTTTGGGCAGTTCCTTTTGTAGTGTCCTGCCTCGCCACAACCGTAGCAAGCTTGGCCCACACCAGCGCCGGGGACTTGGGTGATTGGTTTTGCTGGAGCCTTGCAGAAGCGGGCAGTGTGCCCTTCCTGTTGCAGTTAGAACACTGCATTTCACGGTGGGCTCCATTATGGTGGAAGTTGCACTGATTGCACTTAGGCAAACTTCCAGCATACTGCCTTACCGGAGCAGCAGCGGCAGGTGCTATCACAACATGAACTGCCACGACCTGCTGCTTTTTGGAAGCCTTCTTCTTCTTTTTGTCATCCTAGAACTTCCGCTTGGAATCAGCGGTTTTCGAGGGTTCCGAGATGGCTAGGGTCGTTGTTACTGATGGGGTACGGACCCCATGGTCTATGAGCCGTTGTGCCAACCGCTTGGCACTATCGAATGTGGTGGGGTTTGAAGCCAGGACATTCCCCTGAAATGGAGGCACCAGCCCCCATATGTACCTTTCTATCTTCTTTCCCTCTATGTGAACCATGTTGGGACAGAGGGCCACCAGTTCGCTGAACCTGGCGGTATAGGAAACTATATCGGAGCCCTTCATGGTTAGGCTCCATAGTTCCTGTTCCAATTTCTGGATTTCGCCCCTCGGGCAGTATTCTTCAATCATCAGCTCTCTAAGAGCTTCCCAGCCTATAGCATTAGCCACCACTAGAGATAGTGACTTGACATGGCAATTCCACCATGTTAGGGCTTTTTTCTTAAATGTGCAAGCAACGAACTTGACCTTGCTCCCTTCTGGACATGAGCAGATCCCGAAGATCGACTCTGTCTTTTTGAACCATTGCGAGAGGGCAATGACTCCGCCAGTCCCTTTAAAGGACAGTGGCTTGCAGTTGGTGAAGTCCTTATAGGAGCACTCTCTCAAGCGCACAGGAGCTTCACCATGGGTCGAATGAACAGGCGTTTCCGCACCATTGGCGTTAGTGGAATGATATTGAGCCATGGCTGTAGCCACAGCCGCAGCTACTGTAGCATTTAGAGCTGCCAGATCGATTTGAGGAGCAGGTGGTGTTGCAGTTATCAGAGGATCGCATCTCGTTGATCGACGTGGAGGCATCTTTCAACTATAAGTTTACAAAGATGAAGATATTGATAAGAATTTAATAGGGAGAATTTGATGAGAATGAATCATGGACTAACTCTCCATAGTCCAACAACACAATTGAATAGCACGATTGAATGTAGATCTAGTACTAACAGATGATAACATTTGGATAATAATTTCCATGAGATTAGATATCTGTCAATAATACTGGTATTACAGATGTAACAAGTTCGGGGAAAATGACCTAGAAGTAGGTCTTACATCAAACCAAAATGGGAAAATTTTGACAGAACTACGACCTAATCAAGACCTAACAGATCCAAGTTTGAACAAAGATAGGAAATTAGACTAGAGTTTTTACATAAACTAAGTTATATCCAAAAGAGAAGGTTGAGTAGGCTCTATCTATGATGAGAACTACTAGAGTGAGTTCTTGACTCTGACAGAAGGCGTTCTATGTCCCTCATTCGCCTTTCGGACCTTACTTGCTGAGCTCGAAGTTCCCTGACTTCAGCTTGGGATGCAGCTAGCTGTTGCTGCAGATTCCCATTGGTTATCCTAACCCTTCCATAGATAGCTACCTCGAGTTGGCGAATGCGGACCGTGTTAACGCCAGAGTTGGCGTCAATCTCCACCACTCGGTCGATAGTTGCTCGACCTTGCTCGGTGTTCCGAGAAATCCTTCGGACCATGATGGGCAGAACACGATCAGCTGAACCTCCCTCGGTGAGGTTGTAAAAGCTTCTGTCCCCATTGTAGGGAATGGGTTGACCCTATTCCTGAATCCATTTGTTCAAGTTTGTGGCCCACAGAGGTGTGAGTCCTTGAAATGTTGGACGAGGGTTTGGGTTTGGAGCTACTGGGGGTAGGTTGTTGACTTCTGGCTCTGAGTCAGAACCATCAGAAAAGCCTTCAGCTTGGTGATCATCCAAAGGGATTGGGTGATCATCTTCTGGCTCTTCTCCCAGCCATCCTGCATTGTCGTTGTTGGGATAGTACAGGTCTCCGGGGATATGGAATCTAGCCATGATATCTACGTGAGAAAAGGGGTATAAGAAATAAGCACATAAGTAATTTATAGTAACACAAAATACTCCTATAGTATTTTAGGTTTATGTTTTGTTCTAAGGTTTTCGTTGTGGTGTTGTTGGTAAGTATTTAGACTTGTTGCAACCTCACAACCACACTTAGGCACATGCTAGTCACTCCTCGGATAATATAGTTGATCAGGCTATATCTTCCCAGATTTGACTATATGTCTCTAAGTCTACTTGTGCTGCCCAACAATCGTAATACTTTTGTTCTGTCCTAGTGACACTGATTCTAGCATGAATGCAGGTATGTATACTTGGTTAAATATTTTATTATTTAAAAGTATAAACTCCTTATCAGAGTATCTTTAAATCCCGTTGTGTTTATAGTTCGTATATCTTTTATGGGTTGATATACTCGATTCACTATAAACAAAGCTCTGATACCAATCTGTCACACCCTAAAACCGGAACGGTGGAAACGTTCGGGGGTGGAGGACGTCATGTACAGTATCACAACAATGCAAAGTAGTAAACAAGCAACAACATCATCCATTGCATTAATAATATAATTTTAATACAAGTGTGTTCTGTCAAGTTAATAGACACCAAAAATATGAATCAAAATAAAAGATGAGTCTTGAACGAGCTCCATCTTCTCAAAACCTGGCACCGGTACCTGTCTACTGGTGACCTGAGAATACAAGTTATTTTGAAAGAGTTTATCAGCTTTAAAGCTGGTGAGATCATAAGTATTTTAGTGTCTGTGTTTGTATGAAAGTGTTTGTAAGTATGTGATGTATAAGTTTGTAAATGTTTGTAAATGTTTGAACTCTCCTAGAAAACCCTATGTGTTCTACTAAAAGTAGCCTTCTACCAAGGCATCAAATGTTTGTATGTATATCTCTTGTAAGAGTATGTATTTTGCCAAATCTGACTATCATTAAACAAAAATATAGTTTTTACATTACTGTTCATTGTGTGAAGATCACAAAGTGAATGCAATGGGGAAATAAAATAGTACTGTAGTGTTGTATTAAGTAACTACTATTGTACTAACTACCTTAAACCAATTGTTATTTAAAGTACCATGTGATATGCCAGTACCATACTACCGACTAAAAACACGACGATGAAAGACGTCGGAAGGAATGACGTTTGGCACCCGTAGACTTGCAAGTCCCACTGTAGCGAGCAGCAAGGTGTAGGATAGTCAATTCAATATAGATCTATACACAAACTCAACGCTCTCCACTTAAGGAGATTCTGGATACAAAATAAGCCATGACAGGTGATGCCATGCCCCGTTACGTGGCTCACATAACTGTAGTAGTGTTCTTGTATATGTATTGTGTGTACTAGTTGTATTGTATGTTCTCTCTCTGTCTAGTATGGATGGATGTTCTCTCTGTTTCTCATAATAGTATGTTCTCTCATATAATGTATAGTATGTACTAGCTGTATTGTATGTTCTCTCTCTGTCTAGTATGTATGTATGTTCTCTCTGTTTCTCATAATAGTATGTGTTGAGTCATGTATGAACTGACTCATTGTATGTTTCATTGTTCTAGTAATAGTATTAGTAACTTCCTAAACTATACCTATTATAGTTTACTAGCAATGTTGTTTGTATGTATGAACATGTTTGTATACCTTTGCTACCCAAAGGTATTGAATTGAAAGAATGAACTTTTATATCTATATACATATACATAATATATAACTAGGATTCAAACGACCTTCGGACAAACAACCGATACCCTAAGTCCACAACCAAACAAGGAACAGGAGGTAAGGTGAGCTATCAGTCCTAAGTCCTTTCAATCCTACTTATATAACTATATCTATATAGATACACATTTAACAAAATATAAGTTTAAAAGAGTTTAATAAAAGTATTTAACATGTAAAAGAGTTTGTAAAACAGTTTGAAGTAGTTTGTTTGATAACATAGTTTGAAAAGTAAGAAATTCACTTGTTTGGTATTTATAAATCACATGTGATTGATATAATAACTATAATAGTTCAACTTGTATTCCCCCCATAAAAGCATTTAAAATCATTTAAAAGGTTGATTAAGGGGTATGAACTCACCTGCAGTGAGTGGTTTGGATGAACGGATGGTATAGGATGCTAAGTGTCAAGTGAAGACTTGAGCACACACACGAATCCTATTTAACATATAATGACACATATATGTATCCAATTAGTCTTTTAGCAATTAATTTACCAAGTTAAGACACCCTAGAACATGGAAAACACTTTGATTCAAGTGCTATAAGTACCAAGGATTGCATCTAAGGGTTATAGGGCTTTGCTTTTGAGTTTATGGTCCAAGGGTAAAGTCTTCATGAGTTTACGGTTTAGGGTTTACGGTCCTAATGGGTTTACGCCCGTAAACCCATGGTAACTTCTACCATTTGGTGTTTTAAGGTCTTACAAGTCAAGGTTAAGCATACTATGATCAAGTCCAAGCCTTAGGAAGTAATTGTGGCACCATTGCACCACCTTTTATAGTTTACAGCCCATGGACCATTCCTCATGAGTTTACGGCCGTAAACTCATGTGTGCTTGGTTCTTTTGTTTGTTTAAGGTCCTATACTCCACAAGGAGGTGATCTAGACTTGTATTCAAGGCTTAGTAAGGGACTAGGGCTCACAATGGCCCTTTCATTAGAGTTTACGGCCCAAGGAGATTACCTTGGCCGTAAACACTTATGATCTTATGTTTCTTGATGTTTTCTAGTTGCTTAACAAGTGTATCAAGTCTATAACAAGCTAAAGTAATAGTACTTACAATATAGAAGCTTGTAAGGGTGTTTAAAGTCCAAGAACACTAGTGTATGTTCTTGGTGTTCTTGGTGAAATGAAGAACACTTGAAGATCTATCAAAATGAAGAGATTTCATGGATGAAATCATGCAAGATCACTAGATAATGAACGATATCAACTATTTAAGGCAAGAAACACTTACAAAGTTGAAGATCAAGAAGGAAAATCGGATGGTACTTGAGAGAGAATGAGTTTCTAGGCTTCAAATGGTAAAAAGTGTATAAAATGACTAAGTGTCATATTTATACTCCTTAGAGTTTACGACCGTAAACTCCATGTTTGGGCCGTAAACTCCAAACTCTTGAAGTTTTGAGACTTTATTGATGCACAATAAACCCTAAAGTATCCTCTCTCCAGTTATCTCTTGCAGTACTAGGCTTTAGAACACTCAAACTAACTCTAAAAAGCTTAAAAGTTAGCAGAAACAATCCTGACTTCTATTGAAGTGAATGGTTGTACAAGATAGAAATTTCGGGTTATCACATCATCTCTCGACCCAACAATTGAACCTCCAAGGTTATCCTTCCACACCCATTAAAACGACTTTACAGACTCCTTCTCACAATAGTTATCTAAACCCGTCATGGCACACAAAGTCACGAAATTCGCTCCATCCCAAGAGAATCACTACAACCCCATCTGAAGTCGTCTCACCTCTAACCTCTGTCGTCTACCACCTACTAGTTCCCTGCGTCTCGTGGTCCTTCCCAAACCAACAAACTGACCTACACAGGTCTAAAGCGTCAGATGGAACCCATTACCTCTCAAAAGGAAACCCATCCAGAAATTCGGAATCACATCTTGCCTACTCATTACACAAATATGGCCAAACTCAAGCTCGGGACTCTGATTCAACAGAAAAATTGGAACCACTCATTTCCAATCTGGTACTCAACTCACGCCCCGTGATCCGCAAATATATGCGTACACTACTTCTCCAATCAGGATGTAACGAATCCCGCTCATCACGGAGACCCTAGTCTCGCCCCTGGTCCAGTCTCCAGTTTCCCAAAGACTGAATTGGTAAGGCTACCCATGCCTAAGAACTCCTCTGCGTCATGCTCTGACTAGTGAATACTACGGCACCCCGTAGTTAAACCATCCTTTCTTATTGACTAATGAGTGCTACGGCTCCCCGTAGTCTTAAGGCACTACCTCACTGACTCGTGAATGATACGGCTCCTCGCAGGCTTACGACACTCTCTCACTGACTCGCGAAAGCTACGGCTCCTTGCAAGCTTACGACACACTCTCACCGACTCGTGAATGCTACGGCTCCCCGCAGGCTTACGACACTCTCTCACTGACTCGTGAAAGCTACGGCTCCCCGCAGGCTTATGAAACACTCTCACTGACTCATAAATGCTACGGCTCCCCGCAGGCTTACGACACTTTCTCACTGACTCGTGAAAGCTACGACTCCCCGCAGTTTCCCAATACTCTCTCACTCGCCGTGGGCCCACCCCATGGTTTTCCCTGACACTCCCAAGTGACCAACCCCACTCAGATCTACTCGCTCTCTTATCACCCCATAATCTCATCCTCGAATCATCACCCCACTGAGTCCACTAGCTCATGCTCCACCGTCCAATCATAGATAGGTAAACACACCCACCCAGATTAAGCATCTCTACTCCTGACGACAACTGCCGCAACAAGACACTTTCTCCTGATACAATTCACATTCTTGGATAATCCTGTCTGATGACAATTAGCTGAAAGGCTCCCACTGGAACAATAGCCACTCGGTACTCCACTTGCCATCTCACAAACTTAAGTCTCAAAATAATCCAAAAATTTAGGGCGTCATACTCGGATACCCCGGTACACCATCACAGAACCTCACGATGTCTTTTCTGAACCACTAATCTTCCACTCACGGCATCATACTCAGATACCGCAATACACCCTCTCAGAATCTCACAATGTCTTGCCTCGACCACTGATCTTCCACTCGCACAACTCGCAACCTCGAAATACTCCAACTTACAACTTGAAACATGGAGGAATCGTCAATGACCAAGAACATGTTGACGACAATCCGAAACCCCATCCTCTACTACTCAAAACCCATGCGAGACTACTCATACCGACTCTGAAGTTGGTTGCCAAACAATTGCTGCCCTTCCTAGAGTGCATATAACGACCCATACATCGAACTAGAAATTCTCAACATTCGAAACTGGACCTCAACGAGGCAACCGCCTCGAACTCTACCACTGCAAACTCGAAAAGTTCCTAACCACAATAAGGTCTCTGACCAACGACTACTCGCTGTGGATACACTCATCCTTTCCTGAACACGTACAACATGCCTCGTCTCGCTCTGCACCTTGCCTCATCCACCAATAACCCAAGTCTCATGTGTCCGCACCGCAAATCTTCATAACCAGTGTGTTGGATATAGTGTCTAAGTCCATAACTTTATTTGATATGTACTTGACCCGACCCGGCATGGTCCATTTGGGTTGCATGACATTGCAATACTTGGATAGACTAAATGAGAGAATAAGGCACTTATGATTATTAATATATTATAAGTTCTAATATATTAATAATAGTATATTTAATTAGTATTGATCAAGTATTAATCTAGGATTAATTTGGTGATCAAAGTGAGACTAATTAAAAATATAGGGTTGATTATGACAATCATCAATTCTTTTATGGTGGATTAATGATCCATGGTTTATGGTTATGGATGTAACCAAATGGAGCTCCATGGATAGTCCATGGGAGTTACAAACCCATGGGTCATGAGAAATCAATAGTCATGACAATTAAGGGCATTCATGTGTAAACCCTAATTGTGACAACACTATAAAAGGAACCCTATGGCTAGCAAAATAGAGAACTAGTGGACCTTGTGTTACTAGAGAGGGCATAACCTTTTTTGAGTGCTAGAAGTATTCTCTCAAGTTATTCCAAGTCTTGTGGTGTTGTGTGAAGCATTTGAGGCACAACATTTGGGGTGCTAGGCTCACAAAGTCTTGAAGGAATCCAAGCAACAACAAGGTATGTATTTCTACTAATTTTTATGTTTTATGTAATCCCCATGCCATGCTAGCTAGGAAATAACCTTGAAAAAGAAATTTGCATGTACATAGAGAAAACATAGATTCAAGGTTATTAGGGTTGCATGTACACTTAGGAAGTGTTAGAATGCTCAAAACCCATCACAGTGCTCTAACCGCCCTTGAGTCTTGGAATCATTTGACCTCAAGTCAGATGATAGTTGCGAGTCTTGTTTACTTGGAAAAATGACAAAGTCACCCTTCATAGGTACTTGTGATAGGGGTGAAGGTTTGTTGGACCTTGTACACACGGATGTGTGTGGGCCCTTCAGAGTTGCTACAAGGGATGCTAATCGCTATTATGTGACTTTTACTGATGATTACAGTAGATATGGATATATTTACTTAATCAAGCATAAGTCAGAAACCTTTGAAAAGTTCAAAGAGTTTAAGCAGGAAGTTGAGAATCAATTGGGCAGGAACATCAAGATGCTCCGATCCGATCGAGGAGGAGAGTATCTTAGCATTGAGTTCCTTGACTATCTTAAGGAATGTGGGATTGTCTCACAATTGACACCTCCCAGAACACCACAGTTGAATGGTGTAGCTGAGAGGCGTAATCGAACCTTGTTGGATATGGTTCGTTCCATGATGAGTCGAGCTTCGTTACCAATCTCTTTCTCGGGGTATGCCTTAGAGACTGCCGCCCATATCCTTAATCTAGTCCCTACTAAAAAGGTTGCCAAAACACCTCACGTGATGTGGACTGGGAAAGTTCCCAATTTGGACCACATCAAGATTTGGGGTTGTGAAGCTTTCGTGAGGCGTGAGACTCATGATAAGCTTGAACCTCGAAGTGAGAGGTGTATTTTCATCGGCTACCCACAGAGATCCTTTGGTTACCTCTTCTACAGACCCAGTGATAATGTGGTTTTTGTAGCGAGAAGAGGAGTCTTTCGTGAGAGAGAATTCATAAGCCAAGGGGACAGTGGGAGGGAAATTGACCTTGAAGAGCTTCAAGAGTCAAGTGGTGAAGGAACCTCAAATGCTATCGAACAACCTGAGGAGGAAACTCCTGTTGATCCGATAGATGAGTCTGTACCTCCAAGACGTTCCACTAGGGTGAGGAACACACCTGATTTTTATTATGGTTATCACATCACCACTGAAGGTGATACATTTATTAGTGATAGTACACTAATAGATTTGGATGATCCTAATAATTACAGGGAAGCCATGGCAGGCCCTGAGTCTGCTAAATGGAAAGAGGCTATGGACAGCGAGATTCAGTCCATGTATGACAATCAAGTTTGGAACTTGGTTGACAATGTACCAGGTCGTAAGACAGTTGGGTGCAAATGGATCTTCAAGAAGAAGACCGACATGGATGGAAAGGTACATACTTACAAAGCGCGACTGGTTGCGAAGGGCTTTACTCAAACTCCGGGAGTTGACTATGATGAGACCTTCTCACCAGTAGCTAAGATTAAGTCTATTAGAGTATTGTTAGCCATAGCTGCATTTCATGATTATGAAATATGGCAAATGGATGTCAAAACCGCTTTCCTTAATGGAAAGTTGGCTGAGGATGTTTACATGGCTCAACCAGAGGGTTTTGTTGATACAAGATACCCTAATAGAGTGTGTAAGCTTGATAAATCCATTTATAGATTGAAACAAGCATCTCGCAGATGGAATCTTTGCTTTGATGAGAAAGTCAAAGAGTTTGGCTTTTCTAGGAGTGAGGATGAGTCTTGTGTGTATGTCAGGGCTAGTGGGAGCATAGTTAGCTTCTTGGTGTTGTATGTGGATGACATACTTCTCATAGGAAACAACGTCCCAACCTTGCAGGAGGTTAAATCCTGGCTTGGGAAGTGTTTCGCTATGAAGGACCTTGGGGAAGCTGCCTATATCCTAGGGATAAGGATATTGAGAGATAGGAGTAAGAGACTAATTGGACTTAGTCAAAGTACTTACTTGGATAAGGTACTAAAGAGGTTCAGTATGCAAGAATCCAAGAAAGGAGAATTACCAATCCAGAGTAATGCCAAGCTGAGTAAGACTCAGAGTCCGAGTACAGAGGCTGAGATAGCTGAAATGAGTCAAATACCATATGCTTCCGCTGTGGGCTCGATCATGTATGATATGACTTGTACTCGCCCTGATGTGGGCTTTGCTTTGAGCATGGTCAGTAGATATCAAGGGAACCCTGGCAAGGCACACTGGACAGCGGTAAAGAACATTCTCAAGTATCTGCGGAGGACTAAGGATTGGGTCCTTACCCTCGGAGGCAGTGATGACTTGAGAGTGGAAGCATATAGCGATGCTAGCTTCCAGACTGATAGGGATAATTTCCGCTCCCAGTCAGGCTGGGTCTTTATCCTAAATGGAGGGGCAATTACTTGGAAAAGTTCCAAGCAGGAGACAGTAGCTGATTCTACTTGTGAATCAGAGTACATAGCAGCAAGTGAAGCAGCTAAGGAGGCGATATGGCTAAAGAACTTCATCGGAGACCTTGGAGTTGTACCAGCTATAAAAGAGCCAATGGAAATTTTCTGTGATAGCGAAAGTGCGGTTGCTTTGGCTAAGGAACCGAGAGATCACGCGAGATCTAGGCACATTGATAGAAAATACCATTTTATCAGACATCGAATAGAAGAAGGACTCCTCGTGGCTAAGAGGGTATCATCAGATGAGAACCCGACAGATCCCCTCACGAAGGGACTGAGCAGGGTTAAGCATTTACAGCATGCGAGGCGCATTGGGCTGAAGGATGATATTAGTTTCAATAATTAGATTCCTGAAACTTGTAAAATGTAATTGACATTTGATGATAAATAAAAGTTGTTATTTATTTATGAGTAAGGTGTTACTATCTTGTGTTGATTGTTTACTCTGTTTCAATTTTGCATGTTTTTACTTCCAGAATAATTATGTTATTATTCAAACCATCCACAGTCACTCAAACTTTGGAAGTAAGTATTGATTTAAGACTGTCATGAATTTGGCTTGTATGATTTGTCTAAAAGTGCTTTGGACAATGCAATGGTTGCTACAACATTCATGAGTACTCATAAGGGCTGAGTATTGGATCCAACCCACGCTCACTTGCATCACTTCATGGAATTTATCTCGAGTGATCGTGAGACGGTAATATCATATAAATCTTCAAACCTAGAGATATGAGTTGTTGACTATGAATTGGTTATTCATTGATTGTACGAAAACGCATTGGTAACTCGATGTTATAAAACGTGCCTTTGTGAATAATTCAACAAGTAGTTAGTACAAGCATATCAGTCGAAGTTTATCTATTCCTTCTAGAAATAGAAGCGATATCTGGGCCCCTCGATGATTTGCTTTTGACCTATGTACCGGGCCCGGTCAGAACCTAATTGATGTGTTCAATTTAGTTCTATGTCGAAACAAATCAGAGATCGAGAAACAAATGCTGGACAATAAGTAAGACCATGTTCCATGTGTTTGTCCGCCTGATATCATGAGAACAGAGGATTATATGATCACTTATCTTAAATGGCGTATCATCATCATCTCAGTTCCGAGAGACTTTGAAAGAGCTACGATTGCTAGTCGGATTTTGAAGTCATATTTGCAAATATAGTTATTAGACTTATCCAAGTGGGAGACTGTTGGATATAGTGTCTAAGTCCATAACTTTATTTGGTATGTACTTGACCCGACCTGGCATGGTCCATTTGGGTTGCATGGCATTGCAATGCTTGGATAGACTAAATGAGAGAATAAGGCACTTATGATTATTAATATATTATAAGTTCTAATATATTAATAATAGTATTATTTAATTAGTATTGATCAAGTATTAATCTAGGATTAATTTGGTGATCAAAGTGAGACTGATTAAAAATATAGGGTTGATTATGACAATCATCAATTCTTTTATGGTGGATTAATGATCCATGGTTTATGGTTATGGATGTAACCAAATGGAGCTCCATGGATAGTCCATGGGAGTTACAAACCCATGGGTCGTGAGAAATCAAGAGTCATGACAATTAAGGGCATTCATGTGTAAACCCTAATTGTGACAACACTATAAAAGGAACCCTATGGCTAGCAAAATAGAGAACTAGTGGACCTTATGTTACTAGAGAGGGCATAACCTTTTTTGAGTGCTAGAAGTATTCTCTCAAGTTATTCCAAGTCTTGTGGTGTTGTGTGAAGCATTTGAGGCACAACATTTGGGGTGCTAGGCTCACAAAGTCTTGAAGGAATCCAAGCAACAACAAGGTATGTATTTCTACTAATTTTTATGTTTTATGTAATCCCCATGCCATGCTAGCTAGGAAATAACATTGAAAAAGAAATATGCATGTATATAGAGAAAACATAGATTCAAGGTTATTAGGGTTGCATGTACACTTAGGAAGTGTTAGAATGCTCAAAATCCCATCAGTGGTATCAGAGCCTAGGATTGTTTTCTGTATACTTGATGCAAAACTGCTTAAAAATCGAAAATTCTGCACTCTGACGACTGAACTCGCTGAGTCCATGGGGAGGACTCGCCGAGTCCATGAACAAATTCATTCTACTCGCCGAGTAGAATAATGCACTCGGCGAGTAGGAGCGTGCTGGGCAGTTTTTTCGAGTTTTGTTGTTGGAAATGGATTAAGATCATTATCCCAATCTGTTTTGGACTTGTAAAATCTGTTTTTCAAAATGATAATGATTATGTTAACCCATTTTACATGGCTTTTATCAATTTTCAAGTATTGTATATGTTTATATGATTTCTTGAAATTGCTTGACATGAATTTGTGTTCTTATGAGTTTTTAGAAGATCATAGGAATTATGTGTAACCACCATGTGTGTTTAATTCATGATCTTAATGGCTATGATGGTGTCCATAACTTGTCCTCAAGTTATGGATAACCAAAAGTCACTTCTTTTAATTGTGATTAAAGAACTAAAGAGGTTTCATATAATGAAGAGTCTTCATTTTATGAACCATTAAAGCTCATAAGTTACAAATTGAAGAGACTTGGAATAGTTTCAAATCTTGCCCTCAAGTTTTGGGATTTGAAAAGTCTTACACTTTAATACTTTAATTCCAAATTAAATCTTAGATTTTTAAAAAAGTTTAAAAATCAACACTTATACTATTATTATAATTTTATTATATAGATATGTATAAGAATATGTCATTCTTACCGTTAGTAGGCCTCATTCACGAAGCCGGTCTATAAGGGGGGTATAAGGTTGTTGCCTATAAAATGGTGACTTAATGGGTGTCCACTCTCACCCACCGCTTCCTTGATCGGTGGAGGGTCGTTAGCCGAACGGGTAGGATACGACTTTAAATGCTCGTTAAAAGTATAATGAATTATAAAGTAACTATACATTATAAATTCCCAATCTTAGTTACTTTAGGAAAATGTGAAATTGGTGCTAGCCCATAAAATTACACTTTGTACCTTACCAAGTCGTTAGTGGAGCGTGTGTGGTTAACCGGCACACTAACATGGACTAGTAAGAGTGGCAAAGGGTAACTTGACTTTATTATAGATCGGTGGAGCGTGTGTGGTTAACCGGCACATCGATTGGGTAATATTGTTGAGGGTACCAAGTCAATTTGTATGGTTATTCACACCTTGTTTGTGATCCTCGGCATCCCAGTCACAAACTTGAGAGGGCACAATCGAGATTCAAACATGCCATTGAAATGTTCAATGTATCTCAAAAGATCTAGGAGTTTCAAAACCAATAAAACCTAATAATAAAATATTTCGTTCTTATGGTGGAAATTGGTAAATCGTCATTAACTACCTTCAAATATTTTATAGTATGGATTACGACATCCCTCTTCCAACTATAAATAGTTTGTTGGATCCTAGCCTTAATATTTCATTTGGGTGAATTATTAAGGATTCCTAATCTAATGAAACTTGTCTTTCTTTCCTTTCAGATGTCTTCCAACAATGCTTCTGGCTCAAACCCAACAGGCTCCTTTTCCCTTAGGAGCTTGTGTGGTAAGGTCATCTTTGATGGATCCAATTTCAATGAGTGGATCAGAAACAGCAGAATGATTACCTGCTATGAGGACAAAGAATATGTCCTCGATAGGGAGCTTAAGGTTGTGAATGAAGCCACTGCTACTCCTGAAGAGTTTGCGGAGTTTGTTGCACATGAAAAGGATTCTACTAAAGTAGCATGCATCATGATGGCCACCATGACTCCTGAACTTCAAAAATCCTATGAAGATTTCTACCCCTATGAGTTGCACCTGGATCTGATGGAAAGGTACCATCAGAGCGCGCGTCAGGAGAGGTATGAAATCATCTCCTCCATGATAACCGCAAGGATGAAGGATGGTGAACCCATCACCGGTCACTTGCAGAAGATGCAAAGGTTCGTTGACCGGTTGCTGAAGCTAAATGTTGACTTTCCTGAGGAAATGGCGATTGACATCATTATCCATTCCTTACCTCCAAGTTATGATCAGTTTCGTATGACTTATCATATGAACAAGGAGGAAGTCACACTTAGCAAACTTCAAGGACTCTTAAGGACAGCTGAAAATGGCCTTAAGGGTAAAGCGGTTGCTACTTCTACTCCTTCAACAGCCCCTGTTCTGGCTATTGGGCAGGGAAAATGTAAGAAGAGGAAAAGCCCTTCGAAGGGTACCAAGGGTAAGACTCTTGATGGTTCCTCTTCAAGTGGGACAAAGAAAGGTCTCATTACTCCTTCTTCAAACCCAAAGGAAGCACAGTGCTTCTATTGCCAGGATAAGGGACACTTCAAGCGAAGCTGCCCTAAATATTTGCAAGATCTAAAGGATGGGAAGGTTAAACCCACCCATGCAGGTATTTACACAATATTGTCTAACAACTCATCTAATGCAAATTCTTGGGTGCTTGATACAGGGTGTGGTATTCACATTTGTACTGATTTGCAGGCACTAAGAAGAAGTGAGCAAGTGGAGCACGGGAAGATAAACTTAGTCATGGGCAACAGGAAAGCATCACCTGTTACCAAGATAGGAGTTTATTCTTTATTGCTTAATAATGGGTTAATGTTAGATTTGAATAAGTGTTGTTACTCGCCCGAAATGGCGAGAAATATTATTTCCTTTCATGGCTTGTACAAACAAGGTTTTACATTTTCATTTGATAATAAAAATGGTGCTATTAATGTTTATTACAATGATGTATTTTACTTTAAAGCATTACCTAGTGATGGTGTATATGAAGCCGTGAATGTTGTTGACAATCTAGGAAATAATGTGTTGTATATTGATTCTTCAGATAGCTTGGATAAAGCATCCTTGTGGCATTGTCGTCTTGGACATGTTAACAAGAAGCGCATAGGCCAACTCCAAAAGGCTGGAGTCTTGGAATCATTTGACCTCAAGTCAGATGATAGTTGCGAGTCTTGTTTACTTGGAAAAATGACAAAGTCACCCTTCACAGGTACTTGTGATAGGGGTGAAGGTTTGTTGGACCTTGTACACACGGATGTGTGTGGGCCCTTCAGAGTTGCTACAAGGGATGCTAATCGCTATTATGTGACTTTTACTGATGATTACAGTAGATATGGATATATTTACTTAATCAAGCATAAGTCAGAAACCTTTGAAAAGTTCAAAGAGTTTAAGCAGGAAGTTGAGAATCAATTGGGCAGGAACATCAAGATGCTCCGATCCGATCGAGGAGGAGAGTATCTTAGCATTGAGTTCCTTGACTATCTTAAGGAATGTGGGATTGTCTCACAATTGACACCTCCCAGAACACCACAGTTGAATGGTGTAGCTGAGAGGCGTAATCGAACCTTGTTGGATATGGTTCGTTCCATGATGAGTCGAGCTTCGTTACCAATCTCTTTCTCGGGGTATGCCTTAGAGACTGCCGCCCATATCCTTAATCTAGTCCCTACTAAAAAGGTTGCCAAAACACCTCACGTGATGTGGACTGGGAAAGTTCCCAATTTGGACCACATCAAGATTTGGGGTTGTGAAGCTTTCGTGAGGCGTGAGACTCATGATAAGCTTGAACCTCGAAGTGAGAGGTGTATTTTCATCGGCTACCCACAGAGATCCTTTGGTTACCTCTTCTACAGACCCAGTGATAATGTGGTTTTTGTAGCGAGAAGAGGAGTCTTTCGTGAGAGAGAATTCATAAGCCAAGGGGACAGTGGGAGGCAAATTGACCTTGAAGAGCTTCAAGAGTCAAGTGGTGAAGGAACCTCAAATGCTATCGAACAACCTGAGGAGGAAACTCCTGTTGATCCGATAGATGAGTCTGTACCTCCAAGACGTTCCACTAGGGTGAGGAACACACCTGATTTTTATTAAGGTTATCACATCACCACTGAAGGTGATACATTTATTAGTGATAGTACACTAATAGATTTGGATGATCCTAATAATTATAGGGAAGCCATGGCAGGCCCTGAGTCTACTAAATGGAAGGAGGCTATGGACAGCGAGATTCAGTCCATGTATGACAATCAAGTTTGGAACTTGGTTGACAATGTACCAGGTCGTAAGATAGTTGGGTGCAAATGGATCTTCAAGAAGAAGACCGACATGGATGGAAAGGTACATACTTACAAAGCGCGACTGGTTGCGAAGGGCTTTACACAAACTCCGGGAGTTGACTATGATGAGACCTTCTCACCAGTAGCTAAGATTAAGTCTATTAGAGTATTGTTAGCCATAGCTGCATTTCATGATTATGAAATATGGCAAATGGATGTCAAAACCGCTTTCCTTAATGGAAAGTTGGCTGAGGATGTTTACATGGCTCAACGAGGGTTTTGTTGATACAAGATACCCTAATAGAGTGTGTAAGCTTGATAAATCCATTTATGGATTGAAACAAGCATCTCGCAGATGGAATCTTTGCTTTGATGAGAAAGTCAAAGAGTTTGGCTTTTCTAGGAGTGAGGATGAGTCTTGTGTGTATGTCAGGGCTAGTGGGAGCATAGTTAGCTTCTTGGTGTTGTATGTGGATGACATACTTCTCATAGGAAACAACGTCCCAACCTTGCAGGAGGTTAAATCCTGGCTTGGGAAGTGTTTCGCTATGAAGGACCTTGGGGAAGCTGCCTATATCCTAGGGATAAGGATATTGAGAGATAGGAGTAAGAGACTAATTGGACTTAGTCAAAGTACTTACTTGGATAAGGTACTGAAGAGGTTCAGTATGAAAGAATCCAAGAAAGGAGAATTACCAATCCAGAGTAATGCCAAGCTGAGTAAGACTCAGAGTCCGAGTACAGAGGCTGAGATAGCTGAAATGAGTCAAATACCATATGCTTCCGCTGTGGGCTCGATCATGTATGCTATGACTTGTACTCGCCCTGATGTGGGCTTTGCTTTGAGCATGGTCAGTAGATATCAAGGGAACCCTGGCAAGGCACACTGGACAGCGGTAAAGAACATTCTCAAGTATCTGCGGAGGACTAAGGATTGGGTCCTTACCCTCGGAGGCAGTGATGACTTGAGAGTGGAAGCATATAGCGATGCTAGCTTCCAGACTGATAGGGATAATTTCCGCTCTCAGTCAGGCTGGGTCTTTATCCTAAATGGAGGGGCAATTACTTGGAAAAGTTCCAAGCAGGAGACAGTAGCTGATTCTACTTGTGAATCAGAGTACATAGCAGCAAGTGAAACAGCTAAGGAGGCGATATGGCTAAAGAACTTCATCGGAGACCTTGGAGTTGTACTAGCTATAAAAGAGCCAATGGAAATTTTATATGATAGCGAAAGTGCGGTTGCTTTGGCTAAGGAACCGAGAGATCACGGGAGATCTAGGCACATTGACAGAAAATACCATTTTATCAGACATCGAATAGAAGAAGGACTCCTCGTGGCTAAGAGGGTATCATCAGATGAGAACCCGGCAGATCCCCTCACGAAGGGACTGAGCAGGGTTAAGCATTTACAGCATGCGAGGCGCATTGGGCTGAAGGATGATATTAGTTTCAATAATTAGATTCCTGAAACTTGTAAAATGTAATTGACATTTGATGATAAATAAAAGTTGTTATTTATTTATGAGTAAGGTGTTACTATCTTGTGTTGATTGTTTACTCTGTTTCAATTTTGCATGTTTTTACTTCCAGAATAATTATGTTATTATTCAAACCATCCACAGTCACTCAAACTTTGGAAGTAAGTATTGATTTAAGACTGTCATGAATTTGGCTTGTATGATTTGTCTAAAAGTGCTTTGGACAATGCAATGGTTGCTACAACATTCATGAGTACTCATAAGGGCTGAGTATTGGATCCAACCCACGCTCACTTGCATCACTTCATGGAATTTATCTCGAGTGATCGTGAGACGGTAATATCATATAAATCTTCAAACCTAGAGATATGAGTTGTTTACTATGAATTGGTTATTCATTGATTGTACGAAAACGCATTGGTAACTCGATGTTATAAAACGTGCCTTTGTGAATAATTCAACAAGTAGTTAGTACAAGCATATCAGTCGAAGTTTATCTATTCCTTCTAGAAATAGAAGCGATATCTGGGCCCCTCGATGATTTGGTTTTGACCTATGTACCGGGCCCGGTCAGAACCTAATTGATGTGTTCAATTTAGTTCTATGTCGAAACAAATCAGAGATCGAGAAACAAATGCTGGACAATAAGTAAGACCATGTTCCATGTGTTTGTCCGCCTGATATCATGAGAACAGAGGATTATATGATCACTTATCTTAAATGGCGTATCATCATCATCTCAGTTCCGAGAGACTTTGAAAGAGCTACGATTGCTAGTCGGATTTTGAAGTCATATTTGCAAATATAGTTATTAGACTTATCCAAGTGGGAGACTGTTGGATATAGTGTCTAAGTCCATAACTTTATTTGGTATGTACTTGACCCGACCTGGCATGGTCCATTTGGGTTGCATGGCATTGCAATGCTTGGATAGACTAAATGAGAGAATAAGGCACTTATGATTATTAATATATTATAAGTTCTAATATATTAATAATAGTATTATTTAATTAGTATTGATCAAGTATTAATCTAGGATTAATTTGGTGATCAAAGTGAGACTAATTAAAAATATAGGGTTGATTATGACAATCATCAATTCTTTTATGGTGGATTAATGATCCATGGTTTATGGTTATGGATGTAACCAAATGGAGCTCCATGGATAGTCCATGGGAGTTACAAACCCATGGGTCGTGAGAAATCAAGAGTCATGACAATTAAGGGCATTCATGTGTAAACCCTAATTGTGACAACACTATAAAAGGAACCCTATGGCTAGCAAAATAGAGAACTAGTGGACCTTGTGTTACTAGAGAGGGCATAACCTTTTTTGAGTGCTAGAAGTATTCTCTCAAGTTATTCCAAGTCTTGTGGTGTTGTGTGAAGCATTTGAGGCACAACATTTGGGGTGCTAGGCTCACAAAGTCTTGAAGGAATCCAAGCAACAACAAGGTATGTATTTCTACTAATTTTTATGTTTTATGTAATCCCCATGCCATGCTAGCTAGGAAATAACCTTGAAAAAGAAATTTGCATGTATATAGAGAAAACATAGATTCAAGGTTATTAGGGTTGCATGTACACTTAGGAAGTGTTAGAATGCTCAAAACCCATCACAGTGCTCTAACCGCCCTTGAACAGATCGCTGATCCTCTCAATAGAATACCCAACTTTCCCCCACTCAGGGTTCGAACCATCACCAATTGGCATACCAACAGTCTACTCCATAGGTTGTTTCACCAGGTACATCACTCTTGACTCTTGGAATCATACAACATAACACTCGATGATCTCCCCGATAGAGAGCAAGCAACTCCAAATATCTTGAATCTCATATGAAATCCTAAGAACCCTCCCAACATGATTGCCTCTAGTCATCCCGAAGTCTCATACCGACACACCTCCAGATATCCCAACTGTCCTGAACTAATCACGACTCTTAATATGGGAGTAATTCACTATCACACACCGCGTCTCCGATCCCTCAACCAACATTCCATCCTGTGGATCGTCGTAGAAACAAGAGACCTCACTCTCACAGTCGATACACAACGTAGACAACGAGGGCCGCTGCCCCGGTATACTCCTATTGATCACATGAAACTACAGCTAAAAAGTATGCCTGACTCGACTAAGGCATCTCATTATCCTCATCCATCTTAGTCCCCACTAATGACTCTTTCACGGTATAACAAATACCTCGCAACAAACATACCACAACTACTCTGGTGAAAATAACGCAACTATATGTGCTACCCCTCGGGGTTACCTCCAACTCTGGAACTGGAAACTCGTTATCTCGTTCGCTCCATACGAGAAGCAGAAATAGTGTAATTCTCATAACAGGATGTGACATCTTCAACCTTCGGTCGATCACTCAACCCAGACTGCAATACTCCTCCGCGTATCACCTCCACTTTTCCTCAAGTCTTGCGACTCCAACTGGCAGACCACCAGTTAACTCCTCGGGATCTAAACTCAATTCCCTCACAAGGTACACTCTATCGAAGCTTAATCGACATGGCCCTATGGCTCCACAGTTTACCATATGCTTTCTCAATCTAAACACCCATCGTCGGATAACTGGTAAAGATGAAAATACACTCTGCTACGAATCATGGTACCCGAACCATGTTATCTCCCGTTAACCTGCTATTTAGAACCTCTGGGATTCTCCCTGATTCGAGTATGGTTCCTCTGCTTTCAGTAGTACGGGCCCATACTATCAGCCACATCTACCTATACTTTCCACACGGATCGTCCCATATTTCCTAAGTGGCTGCTCAACCTTCTCGATCACCAATCCCGTTACACATGGTCGCATACTCTCCTCTATCAGCGTACTCAGCAGACGAAAGTTTCTCCCTAGGCTCTTCCTAGGTTCTCACACTTCTCTTCCATCAGCTGCTAAAGAACTCCTCATGATGCCAGCCATCTGTTGGATAAGGTGTCTAAGTCCATAACATTATTTGGTATATACTTGACCCGACCCGGCATGGTCTATTTGGGTTGCACTTCACCCGAACTATTTGTATGGTTAAACCTTTGAGAATTGTATGTTTATGATTTGTTAATATATTATAAGTTATAATATATTAATATGAAATCATATTATTTAATTAGTATTTGATCATAAATTAATTTAGAATTAATTTGGTGATAAAAAAAAGGTGACTCGTTAAATATGGGCTCTTATATTTATATAAGTGTGAGCTAATACTCATTTGGAATGGGCTTTGCATGCATGGGAGTCCATGGAGCTTTTAACCCATGGATCCTTGGAAAGGAAGAGTCATGGGTATTAGGGTTTACATGGATGTAACCCTAATTCCCCATATTATATAAAGGAGCTTATGGTGCTTGAAATGGCACTAGTTGTGTGTGAACAAGAGTGGTGGCCAATTTCAAGAGTGTGCATTATTCTCTCAAGAGTTTTCCAAAGTTTGTGGTGATTTGTGATTTCCATTTGAGGCATCCACACTATTGGTGCTAGGCTCTCAAACTCCAAGCAATCAACCACTACTAAAAGGTATATCATTCTACTAGTAATTTTATGATTCAAGTTCCCCATGCCATGCTAGTTAGGATGTAAACCTTGGAAATTCTTATTTGCATGTATTTTAGAGAAAATATAGATCCAAGGTTTATAGGGTTGCATGTACACCATAGGAGTGTTAGAATGCTCAAAACCCAACACCAGCTACCTCCTGAATATCGTCATATTCACTTAGTAGCTGTCTCCCATCATCAAGAGTTCCACAAAGCATATCTTCATCCTACTCGTCGAGTAGGTTCATGCCCTCGACGAGTAGGAGGCCCAGAGTGCAGTTTTTTCAAGTTTTTAAGCTGGAATTGGACTAGAATCATTACACTAAACTGTTTTGGACTTATAAAACCTGTTTTTGATATTGTAATGATTATGCTAATCCAATTTCAAAGGCTATTATCAAAATTTCAAATTGTGTATGTGTGCATATGATTCTTGAAATTGTATATATGGATGTTCATGAACTTATGAGTTTTGTTAGATCATACGAATTATTTGCAAATTGTTTGTTAGTTAATTCTTGATCTTGATGTGTTTTAATGGAATCCATAATTTGTCCTGAAGTTATGGATTACCAAAAGTTTTTCTTTTAAAGCCCATTAAAAACCATAGGTTACACAAGTTGAAGAGTCTTTTTCATCATAAATAGTTTTATGGACTCCATAACTTGTCCTCAAGTTATGGATGACCAAGAGTCTCTTCATTAAAAGTTTTTTTAAACCTTAATTAAACTCATAAGTTATGAAAATCCAAAAATTTTTGAATTGTTCAAAACTTGCCCTCAAGTTTTGGAATTTGTAAAGTCTAACACGAACTTTAGTTCCAACCCTTATAGTTTTAAAAGTTAAAATTCAACCCTTATACTTTGTAGTATTATAAGTTAATAATATATATATATATATATATATATATATATATATATATATATATATATATATATATGTATAAGAGCAAGTCAGTCTTACCGTTAGTAGACCTCATTCATGAAGCCGGTCTATAAGGGGGGTATAAGGTTGTTGCTTATAAAATGGCAGCTTAATGGGTGTCCACTCTCACCCACCGCTTCCTTGACTGATGGAGGGTCGTTAGCCGAACGGGTAGGACAAGGACTATAATTCTCATTAAAAGTATAATGATGAATATAAAGTAACTAAACCTTTTATAAATCCTAATCTTAGTTACTTTAGGAAAATGTGAATTTGGTGCTAACCCATGAAATTTACACTTTGTACCTTACCAAGTCGTTGGTGGAGCGTGTGTGGTTAACCGGCACACTAACTTGGACTAGTAAGGATGGCAAAGGGTGACTTAATGTTTATCATAAATCGGTGGAACTCATGTGGTTAACTGGCACATTGATTAGGTGATAATATTAAGGGTACCAAGTGAATTTGCATGGTTATTCACACCTTGTTTTGTGATCCTCGGCATCCCAGTCACAAAATCTGAAGGGCACAATCGAGATTGAAACATGCCATTGAAAAGTTCAATGAATCTCAAAGGATCTAGGAATTTCAAATCCAATTAAAACCTAATTTTATTTCGTTTTTCATGGTGGAAATTGGTGAATTGTCATTTACCTACCTTCAAATATTCTATAGCTTGGATTACGACATCCCTATTCTAAGTTATAAAATATGGTGTTGGGTCCTAGCCATAATATTTCATATTGGGTGTCATATTAAGGATTTTAAATCAACTAACTTGAATCTCTCCCATTGTAGATGTCTGGTTCAGACAAGTATGATCTTCCCAAATCTCTTGGAACAAGATTTCATCTTGAAGATGATGTCCCACAACATCATGCTTCACTTCCTCCACCTCCTCCAATTATTCTCCCTGACTCACAAGCTTGAAGACTTGAAAAGTTCAAACTCACTCAAGTCCTATTGGATAGTAAACACAAGGATGGAAAGCCAGTGTGTGCACATGTCTTGGAGATGAAGGCACACATTGACAGGCTAAGGATGATGGGTGTCGGGTTCCCAAGAAAGTTGGCTATTGACTGGGTTCTTCAGTCACTTCCTGAGTCATATAGTGAGTTTGTTAAAGACTACTATGTGACAGATCTCGACATGACCCTAACAGATCTTACCTATTTGCTAATTGCTGCTGAATCAACAATGATTTGGCGCATTGGTCAAGCAACTTTGATTGGAAGGTCTGCCTCCCAAGATGACATGGACATCCCAGAAATGATTCCTTCTCCTAAAGGGAAAGGAATTGGCCATGGTCAAAAGTGATGATCATAAGAGAAAGTCTATTTCTGAGACTGCTCTATGTGCTGGCTCAGATGAACCTGTGTGTTTCTATTGCCAAGGAAAAGGACATTAGAATCGAAGCTGCCCTGACTACCTGAGATCTTTAGTCAGAATGTATGGTTCTGCTTCAGGTAAGTCCACTATCTAACTCTGTTAAGTTCCTAATTGTTGATTCTTTATACATGATGTGACTGTGTTGCATTTTAATGTTTTGCAGGATCAAGCAAAGGGAAGGAAGCTTAAAAGAAGACTATGCTGAATCTGATCGCGAAGATGGATTTCAATCGCATGGTTCGAAGATCGGATTCTTGAGCTACTACTTAGGAGTTATGATAGATTGCTAGGAAATATGTAATAGCGTAGTTTCCATTTAAAGTTTCATTATAAGGAAAAAGTTTTTTCCGCATTTTATAAATAAATAAAATTTTTGTTTTACTTTATTTTATATCTCCTTGCAATGTCATTTATGGAAAGTTAATGTTTGTATGTTTCTAGCAATAATGAATTTGATTCTTTCATCTGTGGTAGTGTCTAAATTTACCAAATAAGGAAAGATTCTCATCACCCAAGTTTCAATTGGACCGAAACTTGGAATCATGTAGGTTGTATTGAATGATAAATGAGAATCTTCATTTTTAGAAAGTTCAGACTAATTCCCTAACCACATGTATATGTGAGTCAGGTGAAAGACTAAAGGATCGGGTACACTGGATGTGTGCAGGTCAAAGTCCACCTCAAAGATCGATAAGACTATTCGTCATGACTTACTAAAGTTTAGTAAATATTGTTGTACCTACAAGTTTAAGTACAATTTTGAAACATTGGAAAGGTTTCAATGTATGGCAGGGCGAATGAGAAGAATCAAATTAGGCAGAAAGATAAAAGTTTCTCAAATCGGAAAAGATGGGAGAGTACTTTAGTATCATGTTTTATGATCATCTTAATGATTATGGAACCATATCACAATTTGATTCTCTAAGGTCATCTTAGTGCATTTGTATGGCTAAGAAGAGGATTCATGAATTGTTGGAATGGTTAAAATCAAGAAGATGATTCATACTCCATTCCAAAACAATTCTTCGAGTTATACTCCAAGATGGTAACCTTGAGTGACATAAAGAAAGGTTTAAAACACTTATCAAATGTAGAGTAAAATGTTTTCTACTCTTGAACATTTGAAATTGGTAAGTTGTGTTGTCTTGGATAAAAAAAGACCAACTAAGACCAATTATGTGCAGTGTTTATCTTGATAAGAATCCACACTGACTCTTGAATATTTGTTTGGTTGTCAAGGAATGGTTCTTGACAAAGAGAAACTTATATGTCAAGAGGACAGTGTGAGTCTTAAAGGTCTTGAAAGTTTCAAGAGCTAATCAAGGATAAAACCTATAGTTTATCGCTAGCACACGACTTGAGGTTTGTAACCTATCGTGTTGACATAATTCTTGTTTCTGTGCCTATTTCGGTAAAGTTGACTATGTATGTGAGTTCTGTGAGTTCTCAATTGTGTGCATAAGAACTTGGAAGAAATGGTGGGCCCTTCTGCTACCAAGAGGCAAGAAATCAAGATTGAACAAGTTCAATTCATATGAGTTTGAGTTTGTCACTAACCTTGTCTTGGTATTATGGTTTTGACAAATTCACATGGATAGGAACACATACATCATAAAATCTAAGTGTCATAAGGTTTCTTTCCGATTCATGAAAATGATGGTGAGGAAACACTTTCACTAAGTAGATTTTAAGTAGATAGAAATTGTGATATTTGCATTCTCAAAGTCGTTAGCGGAGCGTGTGTAGTTAACCGGCACACTAACATGGACTTGAGAAATGGCAAAAAGGTCTAAACATTATGATTACGACATCCCTCTTCATAATTGTTTAGACACACATGTGAGCTATCTAAGGAAAGATGTATGAGTCTGAGAAGATTAGATAAAGTTTTATCAAAATATCTCGTATCAGAAATCTGAACTTTGGTAAGAAAGTCAATAAAGCATTGATTTCTAGAAGTCCAGCTGATTTCTGAGTACATGTCAAAGCTAGTGGGAGCATAAGTGTTATGCTAATAATCATCATGTTAGTGGGAGCATGATAATTATAATAAGTGTTGCAAGTTACGTAATGTTAATTATAGAAAACAAAAGTTTCGCTTGGAAAAGGTTGTTTTGCTATAATTATGGGAGAGGATATTTTACTTCATTTCAATCCTAAAAGTTTAGATTGAGATTTCAATCATCTTTAGTCAAGGATATATATATGAGTTTTATGTTGGAATGGTTCAACATAAGGGAATTCTATATATATTGCGTTCTCAAAATTCGATTATGATTACGGCATCTCTCTTCATAGTCGATTTTTGAAAACATGGCAAATAAAAAATATTGTAGCAAAAGACTGATCTAGCATCATGTCGTTATGTGTGACATCATGAATCGTGTCCCATATACTTCGGGTATAGGATCGATCACATGTGCTATAATATTTATCCGTTCTAAATTTTCAAAAATGCCTAGAGCATTAAGAGGGAAAAAGGAATAAAACCGGATATGACTAAAATGATTAAGCAATTGTCGAGGATAATCTGAGGTTTACCTAAGATTGGTTTCTCATAGTCAGTTGGAAGTATGATGTTAAATTCTGGAAAGGGCCACATTGACATATTCTGAAAAGAGGTAGCTCTTGTTCAGAAGTGATAGTCAAAATGGGAATATGGAAATGTTTTCCATATTGGGAGTTGGATTTTAAGAATCTATGAGAAAGTTAGAAACTTTTATGCAAGAAGGATATTCAAAGGAATGTAATTTGAATGTGAGACTCCGTTTCCATGGAAGTGATCTCCACTGGAATACTTTGTAATGTCTGTTTCCAGGTCTTTGTGCCTAGTCATTGCAAGAGGAACAATGCATATGAGTTTAAAATCTAACAGATTACAGTAAATGACAAGAATTTGATATTCTTACATTTACGGTAAGGATTTGGGATTGTGAAATGAGCATCATTGGAATCATGTTCAATTGATCTACTTCACAAAGTAAGGATCATAGACAAACATAGTTTGCATACTTTGAGTATGGCATGACTATTGTTTAAAAAACATAGTGTACATGCTTGGAGCATGGGACAACTATTGTTTTAATTCAAGTGTTAAGTTGATAAATCGAAACAGAATAATGTGTAATCAATATGGTGATGAATAAAAGGTGTTTTATTTATATTCATAAGTGCTGAGACCATATTGGATTCAATTATTCTTGTGTTTCACTTTGCATGTTTTGACTTCCATAATAACTAGGTTATTCTTTCCGAATGACTAAGTTATTCAAATTTCCACAATCGGTCATACGTCGGAAGTAGGTATGAATTAAGAATGTCATGAATTGGTCTTGTAGATGACTAAAGGTGTTTAGGCATAGCAATGGTTGCTACAACATTCATGAGTGCTCATAACTTCTGAGTATTGGAATAAACCCACGCTCACTAGCATCACTTCATGGAATTTATCTCGAGTGATCGTGAGACGGTAATATCATATAAGTCTTCAAACCTAGAGATATGAGTTGTTACCTATGAGTTGGTTGTACATTGATTGCACGAAAACGCATCAGTAACTTGGTGTTGTAAAATGTGCCTTTGTGTATAATTCAACAAGTAGTAGAACAAGCATATGCGTCGAAGTTTATCTGTTCCTTCTAGTCCTTGGAGGATTAGAAGCGATATCTGGGCCCCTTGATGATTTTGTTTTGACCTATGTATCGGGTCCGGTCAGAACCTAATTGATGTGTTCAATTTACTTCTATGTCAAACAAATCGGAAATCGGGAAACAAAACTGTTGGACAATAAGTACGACGTTCTTCCATGTATTTGTCCGGCTGATATCTTGAGAACATAGGATTATATGATCACTTATCTAAAATGGCGCTTCGTAGTTCAACAGAGTTTTAAGAGCTACGATTGTCGGTTGGTTCCTGAAGTTATATAGTCAAATATAGTTATTAGACTTATCCAAGTGGGAGACTGTTGGATAAGGTGTCTAAGTCCATAACATTATTTGGTATATACTTGACCCGACCCGGCATGTTCCATTTGGGTTGCACTTCACCCGAACTATTTGTATGGTTAAACCTTTGCGAATTGTATGTTTATGATTTGTTAATATATTATAAGTTATAATATATTAATATGAAATCATATTATTTAATTAGTATTTGATCATAAATTAATTTAGAATTAATTTGGTGATCAAAAAGGTGACTAATTAAATATGGGCTCTTGTATTTATATAAGTGTGGGCTAATACTCATTTGGAATGGGCTTGGCATGAATGGGAGTCCATGGATAGTCCATGGAGCTTTTAACCCATGGATCCTTGGAAAGGAAGAGTCATGGGTATTAGGGTTTACATGGATGTAACCCTAATTCCCCACACTATATAAAGGAGCTTATGATGCTTGAAATGGCACTAGTTGTGTGTGAACAAGAGTGGTGGCCAATTTCAAGAGTGTGCATTATTCTCTCAAGAGTTTTCCAAAGTTTGTGGTGATTTGTGATTTCCATTTGAGGCATCCACACTATTGGTGTTAGGCTCTCAAACTCCAAGCAATCAACCACTACTAAAAGGTATGTCATTCTACTAGTAATTTTATGATTCAAGTTCCCCATGTCATGCTAGTTAGCATGTAAAACTTGGAAATTCTTATTTGCATCTATTTTAGAGAAAACATTGATCCAAGGTTTATAGGGTTGCATGTACACCATAGGAGTGTTAGAATGCAAAAAACCCAACACCATCTACCTCCTGAATATCGTCATATTCACTTAGTAGTTGTCTCCCATCATCAAGAGTTCCACAAAGCACAAAGCAAGCATCATTCGGGCATCGAATCACCTCCACCAACACATAAAACCACTCCAGCACACAACTCCACTCGCTCTATCCACAACTCTAAAAGGCATTACCGAACTCAGGCAACCCTACCTCTCGTGGGTATCTCACTACTCTCTCAGTAGGTTCCTCAAATGCACATCTAGGTATCTCTCCAAGATTACTCCTCTACTCAAAGCTCTCTCCAAAAGATTCTTGCCAGGTACTCTTACTCGGCACATACGCAGAATAAATAGCAGATAATATCAATCAATAGCATTCCCTAGACTAAGGCATCACAAATCAGGCAACTCTAGCCCTATGATATGAGATACCTAGTCTATCCTCTAGCATGCATCCCTAATATCTCATGAATATCTCATAATACAAATAAGTAAGGGTATTTTGAGAAATCACCGTTCGGGCTCTGGCTGATTGTACACACTGCTCCAACTCGTTTTCTCTTAAAACTTTTTCTCATTTTGAAAAATCATTTCTTTTGAAAATTTTTCTCAAATCCTCAGTTTGAGTCCAGACACATCCGAACGTACATCCGAATCCCTCAAACCAAGGCTCTGATACCAACTTTTAACACCGTAAATTTTCAAACAAATTTTTCGTTTTAAAATAACATAATTCTCATGAATGCATTTCACAAAAACCCCAAACTGTCAAACTATCAAAACATATATCCATAAAAAGTTGAATAAAAATCCAGGATCCCAAAGATATAACTACATCTCGTGTGTACCCTAGTACGCCCAGCGTACCCTCTGGTACAACCAGCGTACTAGGTGGCTCCGCTTCCCGATCACGCACATGAGTACGCTGAGCGTACACGCGTACACCCCGCGTACTCAGCTGCCACCTTTTCTCAATAAAGGACTAAACTTGCCAAAACTTCAAACTATCATATCTCCTTCACTATAAGTCCGTTTCCAATGAACCTCATACTCACGGAAAGGTAGCGAGAAGCCCTACACTTCTAGTAACTCGTCGCAACCTCAAGGCTTCCTCAAGCCCAGGTTGCAGCCCACGAACCCTAAATCGTAGACTATCCGAAACAGGATGTTATAGGCCCAATAGAGAGAAAAGACAAAATGGATTACATGGACCCTTAGTCAAGATTAATATCCCATGTATTGACTCAGTATTTTGTTATTTTGGATAGTTCGGGATTTTCGGTGAAACAGTGATTAGAGACTTCCAGTTCATTTCAGCACTACTCGCGAGGTGAGTTATCCTCACTATACTAAGGGGTCGAAGGCACCAAGGTCGGACCATTGGATTTGATATCCCAGTAGTTGATGACGTGTTAAGTACAAGATAGTTATACATGCTAGTTTCCTCTGCCAGTTTGGTAGATCTGTAAGACTACATGTGTTACTGTTTGATTATCTGTATGTGCAATTAGCTGTATATGTAGACATGTTGTGTGGGTAGGATTGAGGTTGCACTGTTTCGTACGTGACCAAAAAACCCTGGAGTATGCCAAATATGAGCAGAGGGCCGGGAAGGCATACCAGACTCATACTGAGGACTCATTAGCATACCAGGTACGAGCTGAGGACCGAGTGGTATGCCAGACTCGTACTGAGGGCTTGAGGGTATAAAAGCATTCCAGTTGCAAGCTGAGGGCTAGGGGAGCATGTCAGACTCGCACTGAGGGCTGATCAGTTATGTTTCAGTCTTAGGACTGAAGGGGGCAAGCCAGTTATAAGCTATGGGCTCGAAATCAAACCAGAGGTATGATGTGGGCTCGAACGCAAGCCAGATGTGAGATGTGGGCCCGGAAGGCAAGCCAGACTCACACTGTGGGGCTAGGGGTAATCCAGTCTGTAGAGTTGTGGACCTATTACATGCTGTTATTATGTGTATTATTTGTTATGTATCGCTATATTGGGGGAACTCACTAAGCTTCGAGCTTACAGTTTCAGTTTTGGTTTCAGGTACCTTAGATGATCGCGGGAAGGAAAAGGCGTGATCGTACAACTCCTCACATTTTATGACTATGTTTCTAGGATACTCTGATATAGAACTGTTTTGAAAACATATTTGTAATAACTGTTGGTTTCTAAATGTTTTAAAAAGTTTAAATTTGGCATGATTTTTTTATGGATGTTACAAGTTGGTATCAGAGCCTTGGTTTGAGTGAATTGGAGGAACACTCGTGTGAATCCAGTCTCAAACTAAGGAAAATATTTTCAAAATTATTTTTTTAATGATTTTCAAAATAAGAAAATGAGGATGAAAAGTGTACGATTAGCCGGAGCTAGTAAGTAGATCCCAAAATACCATGCAGTTATTTGATTATGTGATATGTTAGAACAACATCCTAGTACTAGGCTAGGGATCTTCAGGAATCGCATGATAGAATTGCCTGATTGTATGATACATGATAGCCTAGGGTTTTCCTTATATAAATTTGACATCATTACTGTAGTTGCTTAGTGTATGCATCACGGTCGTACATAATTAAGATTTTATAGCCTGGGAATGTTTGGTTTGTCCTTATTTCATGTTCTTGTTTGATGAAGGGCTTAGGGTAGGATCAGGTATTCGAAAGTCTACAGGGTCCAACATTATGTATGACTAACACACACTAGTGCTGCAGGGTTGGTAGAAGTTGTTGGATAAGGTGTCTAAGTCCATAACTATTTCTGGTATGTACTTGACCCGACCCGGCATGGTCCATTTGGGTTGCATGGCATCATGCATTTGGATAGACTAAATGAGAGAAATAACACTTGTGGTTTATTAATATATTATAAGTTCTAATATATTAATAGTATTATTTAATTAGTATTGATCAAGAATTAATCTAGGATTAATTAAGTGATCAAAAGATGACTAATTAAATATATGGGTTGATCATGTAAATCATCCATAACTTGTATAGTGGGCTAAAAGGCTCCATGGATAATCAAGTTGGGTTAAACCCATTGAATGCTCCATGGAGGCTCCATGGGAGTTACAAACCCATGGGTCATGGAAATGAGGAGTCATGCCACATTAGGGTTTACATGGTGTAACCCTAGATGTGACACACTATATAAGCAACATGTTCTCCACCAAAATCGTGACAATAAGAAACAAGAGGGCTAGGCCGATTTTAGAAGTGTGTATTCTCTCTAAAGTCATTCCAAAAGCATTTGGTGTTGTGTGAAGCATTTGAGGCATCACACTTGGGGTGCTAAGCTCACAAGGTTTCAAGGATCATAAGCAACAACAAGGTAAGTTATTCTATCTTTCATGCAAGTTAAAATTTGTTCCCCATGTATGCTAGATAGGAATATAACCTTGGAATTCAACTTTGCATGATAATTAGACAAACATAGATCCAAGGTTATTAGGGTTGCATGTACACTTAGGAAGTGTTAGAATGCTCAAAACCCATCAGTGGTGTCAGAGCATGGTTCGTTTGTTGTTTTTTTTTTGTGTGCAAACAGCTTGAAAAAAAAAATCGTTTTTCTGTTTTCTGCTCGTATGAAAGTTTGCACATTTGTTGCTGGAAATGGACTAGAAACATTACCCTAAACTGTTTTGATGTTTTAAAGCTTGTTTTAGATGGTGTAATGTTTATGCTAATCCATTTACAATGGCAATTATTAAAATTACAAGTTTTTTTTAAGTGTAATTTTTGATTCTTGAAAGTGTTCATATTCATGTTCTTGAACTTATGAAGATTAGATGATCATAGGAATTGTTTGTAACCTTCATGGTAGTTTAATTCATGATCATAATGTGTTTTAATGGAGTCCATAACTTGTCCTCAAGTTATGGAAAACCAAAAGTCTCACTTTTATTAAAGCCATTAAAAGAACACAAGAGTTATAAAAATGAAGAGTCTTCATTTTTATTACTCAATTAATTCATAAGTTATAAGAAATGAAAAGTTTTGGAAGTTTACAAAACTTGCCCTCAAGTTTTGGAACATGTAAAGTCTTGATTAAAACTTTAGTTCCAACCCTTAGAATTTTAAAAGTTAAAATTCAACCCTTATACTTTATAATATTATAAGTTACTAATATATATATGTATAACGTCAAGTCGTCTTACCGCTAGTACGCCTCATTCACGAAGCCGGTCTATAAGGGGGGGTATAAGGTTGTTGCCTATAAAATGGCAACTTAATGGGTGTCCACTCTCACCCACCGCTTCCTTGATCGGTGGAGGGTCGTTAGCCGAACGGGTAAGACAAGGACTTATAAATTCTCATTAAAAGTATGATGAATATTATAAAGTAACTAAATGCTTTTATTAAATTCCCAATCTTAGTTACTTTAGGAAAATGTGAATAAGGTGCTAATCCATGAAATTACACTTTACACTTTGTTTAAGTCGTTGGTGGAGCGTGTGTGGTTAACCGGCACACTAACTTGGACTTAACAAGGTAGGTAAAGGGTGACTTAAGGTTTACCATAGCATCGGTATGAGCGTGTGTGGTTTACCGGCACATCGATTGAGTGATAAACCTTGAGGGTACCAAGTGATTTGCATGGTTACTTCACACCTCATTTTGTGATCCTCGGTATCCTAGTCACAAAACTTGGAGGGCACACTCGAGATTGAAACATGCCTTTGAAAAGTTCATTGAATCTCAAAAGGAATCTAGGAATTTCTAAGAACCAATTAAAAACCTAATATTTATATTTCATTTTTCATGGTGGAAATTGGTGAATCGTCATTCACCTACCTTTCAAATATGTTATAGCTTGGATTACGGCATACCTCTTCTAAGTTATAATATATTGTGATTGGATCCTAGCCTTAATATTAGATTTGGGTGTTTTATTAAGGACTCTCTTAATATCTAAACTAATCTTGTCCTCTTCTTTCAGATGTCTTCAAACAATGCTGCTTCTGGCTCTAATCCTAATGGCTCCTTTACCCTTATGAACTTGTGTGGGAAAGTCACTTTTGATGGATCCAACTTCAATGAATGGATCAGAAACATCAGGATGATTACCCGCTACGAGGACAAAGAATATGTCCTTGACAAGGAGCTTAAGGAGATTAATGAGACCACTGCAACTCCCCAGGAGATCGCTGACTTCCGGGCACATGAAAGGGATGCTACAAAAGTGGCATGCATCATGTTGGCCACCATGACAGCGGAACTCCAAAAGTCCTATGAGGACTTCTACCCTTTTGAAATGCACCAAGATCTGATGGAAAGATACCATCAAAGTGCACGACAAGAGAGGTATGAAATCATATGCTCTATCATAACAACCATGATGAAGGACGGGGAATCCGTCACGAGCCACATGCAGAAAATGCAAAGGTATGTGGATCGGTTGCTGAAGCTTAATGTGAACTTCCCTGAGGAGCTTGCAATAGATATCATTTTGCACTCCTTACCATCGTGCTATGATCAACTCCGCATGACATATCACATGAATAAGGAAGAGGTCACACTCAGCAAACTTCAGGGACTCCTCAAGACCGCATAAACAGGTATTAAGGGTAAGTCGGTTGTTAACACTCCTACTCCAAACTCCGCCCCGGTTTTGGCAATCAGGAAAGGTAGAGGGAAGAAGAGGAAGAGCTCTTCGAAGGGTACCAAGGCTAGGACCCTTGATGGCTCTTCTTCAAGTGCAACCAAGAAAGGTTTTGTCACTCCTTCTTCTGACCCTAAAGAGGCTGAATGCTTCTATTGCCATGAAAAGTCACATTGGAAGCGGAACTGCCCAAAGTACCAGCAAGATGTGAAGGATGGGAAAGTTAAACCCAACCATGCAGGTATTTACACTATCTTATCTAATAACTCACCCCATTCTAACTCTTGGGTCCTTGATACCGGTTGTGGTATTCATATCTGTTCTGATTTGCAGGGACTAAGAAGAAGTGAGAATGTGGAGCATGGAAGAATAAACTTAATCATGGGGAATAGGAAAGCTTTACCTGTCACCAAGATTGGAGTTTATACTTTATCGCTAAGTAGTGGTTTTAGTTTAGATTTAAATAAATGTTGTTATTCACCAGAAATGGCAAGAAATATTATTTCCTTTCATGCATTGTATAAACAAGGTTTCACCTTTTCATTTGATAATGAAGTTGGTTCGATTAATGCTTTCTTTAATAATGTTTTTTATTTTAAAGCATTACCTTGTGATGGTGTGTATGAAACTGTATCTGTGGTTGATAACTTAGGAAATAATGTATTGTGTATTGATTCTGTTAATGATAATAACTTGGATAAAGCATCATTATGACATTGTCGTCTTGGACATATAAGCAAGAAACGCATAGGCCAACTCCAAAAGGATGGAGTATTGGAGTCATTTGACCTAAAGTCAAATGATAGTTGCGAATCATGCTTACTTGGAAAAATGACAAAGTCACCCTTCACAGGTTCTTGTGAGAGGGGTGAAGGTTTGTTGGATATTATACACACGGATGTGTGTGGGCCCTTCAAACATGCCACAAGGGATGCTAATCGTTATTATTTGACTTTTACTGATGATTACAGTAGATATGGATATGTCTACTTAATCAAGCATAAGTCAGAGACTTTTGAGAGGTTTAAAGAGTTTAAGCAGGAAGTGGAGAATCAATTGGGCAGGAACATTAAGATGCTTCGATCCGATCGAGGTGGTGAGTATCTTAGTTCAGAGTTCCTCGACTATCTTAGGGAATGTGGGATTGTCTCACAATTGACACCTCCCAGGACACCGCAGTTGAATGGTGTAGCTGAGAGGCGTAATCGAACCTTGTTGGATATGGTTCGTTCCATGATGAGTCGAGCTTCGCTACCAATCTCATTTTGGGGGTATGCCTTAGAGACTGCCGCCCATATCCTTAATCTAGTTCCCACAAAGAAAGTTGCCAAAACTCCTCATGAGATGTGGACTGGTAAAGTACCCAAACTAGACCACATTAAGATTTGGGGTTGCGAGGCTTTCGTGAGACGCGAGACTCATGATAAGCTCGAACCTCGAAGTGAGAGGTGTATTTTCATCGGCTACCCACATAAATCCTTTGGTTACCTCTTCTACAGACCTAGTGAGAATGTGGTCTTTGTAGCTAGGAGGGCTTTCTTTCGAGAGAGAGAGTTCATAAGCCAAGGAGACAGTGGGAGGCAAGTTGACCTTGAAGAAATTCAAGAGTCAAGTGGTGAAGGAACTTCAAACCCTAGAGCTCAACTTGAGGAGGAAACTTCTGTTGAGCCAATTGACAAGTCTGTACCTCTGAGGCGTTCCACAAGGGTTAGGAATGCACCTGAGCATTACTATGGATTCCATATTACTGCGGAAGGTGATACACTTATCAGTGATGAGACACTGATAGGTCTGGATGAACCTAACAGTTACGCGGAAGCCATGGCAGGCCTTGAGTCAACCAAGTGGAAGGAGGCAATGGACAGCGAGATACAGTCCATGTATGACAATCAAGTTTGGAACTTGGTTGAGAATGTACCAGGTCGTAAGACTGTAGGGTGCAAATGGATCTTCAAGAAGAAGACCGACATGGATGGTAATGTACACACTTATAAGGCACGACTGGTTGCAAAGGGTTTCTCACAAACTCCGGGAGTTGATTATGATGAGACCTTTTCTCCAGTGGCCAAGATTAAGTCTATTAGGGTTCTGTTAGCCATAGCCGCATTTCATGACTATGAAATATGGCAAATGGATGTCAAAACCGCTTTCCTTAATGGAAAGTTGGCTGAGGATGTTTACATGAGTCAGCGAGAGGGTTTTGTCAACACAGAGTACCCTAATAGAGTGTGTAAGCTTGAGAAATCCATTTATGGGTTAAAGCAAGCACCTCGCAGATGGAATCTTTGCTTTGATGAGAAAGTCAAGGAATTTGGCTTTTCTAGGAGTGAAGATGAATCTTGTGTATATGTCAAGGCTAGTGGGAGTATAGTTAGCTTTTTGGTATTGTATGTGGATGACATACTACTCATAGGAAATGACATCCCAACTCTGCAGGAAGTTAAGTCCTGGCTTGGGAAGTGTTTCTCTATGAAGGACCTAGGAGAAGCTGCCTATATTCTAGGGATAAGGATCTTGAGAGACCGGAGTAAAAGACTAATTGGACTTAGTCAGAGTACTTACTTGGATAAGGTGTTGAAGAGATTCGGCATGCAGGACTCCAAGAAAGGAGAGTTACCCATCCAGAGTAATGCCAGATTGAGTAAGACACAAAGCTCTAGTACTGAGGCTGAGATAGCAGAAATGAGTCGAATACCTTATGCTTCGGCTGTAGGATCGATCATGTATGCTATGACGTGTACTCGACCTGATGTAGGCTTTGCTTTGAGCATGGTTAGCAGGTATCAGGGGAACCCTGGCAAGGCACACTGGACTGCGGTAAAGAATATCCTCAAGTACCTATGGAGGACTAAGGACTGGGTCCTTACCCTCGGTGGGAGTGAAGACTTGAGAGTTGTAGGGTATAGTGATGCTAGCTTTCAGACTGATAGGGATAATTTCCGCTCTCATTCAGGCTGGGTCTTTACCTTAAATGGAGGAGCAATTTCTTGGAAGAGTTCCAAGCAAGAGACAGTGGCTGATTCAACTTGCGAATCAGAGTATATAGCAGCTAGCGAGGCAGCAAAGGAGGCGATATGGCTGAAGAACTTCATTGGAGACCTTGGAGTTGTACCAGCTATTAAAGAGCCAATGGAAATTTTCTGTGATAGTGAAAGTGCAGTTGCCTTAGCCAAGGAACCAAGGGATCACGGGAGATCCAGACACATCGACAGAAAATACCATTTCATCAGACATCGAATAGAAGAAGGACTCCTCGTGGAAAAGAGGGTATCATCGGATGAGAATCCAGTAGATCCCCTCACGAAGGGACTGACTCGGGTTAAGCATCTCCAACATGCTCGGAGCATAGGGCTGAAGGATGATATTAGATTTAGTAGTTAGATAACCTTGAAATTTGTAAAGTGTAATTGACATTAGATGATGAATAAAAGGTGTTTTATTTATGAGTAAAGTGTTGCTATCTCTTGCCGATCGTTTACTATATTTCTTTTGCATGTTTTGACTTCCAGAATAATTATGTTTGGTATATCATATTATTCGAACCTCCACAGTCAGTCATATGTCGGAAGTAGGTATGAATCAAGATTGTCATGATTGGTTGCAGAGGTCTAAGCTGTTGGACATGGCTACAACACTCATGAGTGCTCATAAGTTCTGAGCATTAGACTCAACCCACGCTCACTGGAATCACTTCATGGAATTTATCTCGAGTGATCGTGAGACGGTAATATCATATAAGTCTTCAAACCTAGAGATATGATTTGTTACTTATGAGTTGGTTATGCATTGATTGTACGTTAACGCATTGGTAACTCGATGTTATAACATGCTTTTGTGTATAATTCAATGAGTGGTAGAACAAACATACGAGTCGAAGTTTATCTGTTCCTTCTTGGATTAGAAGTTGATATCTGGGCCCCCCGATGATTTTGTTTTGACCTATGTACCGGGCCCGGTCAGAACTAAGTTGATGTGTTCAATTAAGTTCTTTGTCAAACAAATCAGAAATCGGGAAACAAACTGCTGGACAATAAGTAAGACATTGTACCATGTATTTGTCCGGCTGATATCTAGAACAGAGGATTATATGATCACTTATCTGAAATGGCGTATCATCATCTTCTCAGTTCCGAGAAACCTTGAAAAGAGCTACGATTGCTGATCGGTTCCTGAAGTCATACTTGCAGTTATAGTTATTAGACTTATCCAAGTGGGAGACTGTTGGATAAGGTGTCTAAGTCCATAACTATTTCTGGTATGTACTTGACCCGACCCAGCATGGTCCATTTGGGTTGCATGGCATCATGCATTTGGATAGACTAAATGAGAGAAATAACACTTGTGGTTTATTAATATATTATAAGTTCTAATATATTAATAGTATTATTTAAATAGTATTGATCAAGAATTAATCTAGGATTAATTAAGTGATCAAAAGATGACTAATTAAATATATGGGTTGATCATGTAAATCATCCATAACTTGTATAGTGGGCTAAAAGGCTCCATGGATAATCAAGTTGGGTTAAACCCATTGAATGCTCCATGGAGGCTCCATGGGAGTTACAAACCCATGGGTCATGGAAATGAAGAGTCATGCCACATTAGGGTTTACATGGTGTAACCCTAGATGTGACACATGATATAAGCAACATGTTCTCCACCAAAATCGCGACAATAAGAAACAAGAGGGCTAGGCCGATTTTAGAAGTGTGTATTCTCTCTAAAGTCATTCCAAAAGCATTTGGTGTTGTGTGAAGCATTTGAGGCATCACACTTGGGGTGCTAGGCTCACAAGGTTTCAAGGATCATAAGCAACAACAAGGTAAGTTATTCTATCTTTCATGCAAGTTAAAATTTGTTCCCCATGTATGCTAGATAGGAATATAACCTTGGAATTCAACTTTGCATGATAATTAGACAAACATAGATCCAAGGTTATTAGGGTTGCATGTACACTTAGGAAGTGTTATGATGCTCAAAACCCATCAGAAGTTTTATGGATGGTTGAGTTGTGCGAGGTGAGTATACCAGTCATAAGATAGTTAGATTTCCTCTAGGAGTGAGGATTGAGCGATCACTATGCATATGTATGTTGTTAGGGTGTTGTGATGATACTTGAGACAAATATGGGTTGGTGTGGAAGGTAGTATAGGCTCGTACTACTGAAAGCACATGACCCATACGCGTAGCAAGGAAGTCACAATCCCTAGGGTTTAGTTGGGAGTTGATTCCCTGTTATTTATGCGGATTATAGGATATCTTCCTGGTGTATTTTCAGTATGGTGGTTATGAGGCATTTTTTGACTAGATCCGGATCGGGATCAGGGCAGGGCGATCAGGGTGCCCCGACAGAGCCCAAGATTATCGGCCAGGGTGGCCCAGTGTTGATAGAGGATCGTGTCAGGGAGATCATCTGCGAGGAGGTGGTCAAGATTGTCTGGGGTCAGATTCCGGAGATGTTTGGGTCTACTAAGACCACCATGATAGAGTATTTTGACGACAAATATGCAGCCCTAGCTGAGAAGGCTGTCGCAGCAGCTACATCGGCTGTAACAGCGGCAGGGGGAGGAACTGGATGAGCTTTTTAGTACCGAACTTTGATAACACGATGCTCCCGACTTTTGATGGTACTCAGGATCCGATCAGAGCCATGAGGTGGCTATCTGACGTGGAGGGATGTTTCTTCACGTGCTCATGTCCTACTGACCATAAGCTCAGATGTGCCCTGACCTGCTGAGGTCCGGGGCAAAGGACTGGTGGAGACTGATGACTGGGTCTTATTCGGATGACCAGAGAGTTGCAGTTACTTGGGAGCAGTTCAGGGATATGTTCCGCGCTCACTATATTCCACGGGTTGCGCAGGAGCGGCTAGATCAGGAGTTTTTGGAGTTGAGACAGGATGGTGAGACCGTGAATGAGATCACCCGTATATTCACGGAGAGGGCGATGTTTTGCCCGGAGTTTGTTTCCGAGTAGGCTCAGATGACACCTTATCTTACTGATTTATCTGTTTTATGCTTATATGTTTGTACCTGTGATTAGGTACATTTGTAGTGAACACCTTACCTGCTTTGGTATTGTTTGACTCGGGGGCGAGTCGGTCGTTTGTTTCTCAGTCTTTCAGTAGGGAGTTCGGGTTGCCAGTGGGAGAGTTAGAGTGTCCGTTGCGAGTCTCCATCGCCAACGAACACGGGGTTTCTGCTTCTTCGGTCTATCGGGGTTGCGTATTGGAGATTTTCGGAGTATCTTTTCCGATAGACCTGATTCCGATTCCTATGGGGGATGTATGTGTGATTGTGGGAATGGATTGGCTTAGTCACTTTGGAGCTATGATCGATTTCGAGGGTCAGCGAGTGGTGGTTCGAACCCCAAGTGGGGGAGAACTGATTGTCTATGGCGAGGGTACCAGATTAGGATCAGGGTTTTGTTCAACTCCTAGGGATCGACAGTACATTCAACACAGGAGTGCGGGTTATCTAGCGTAGGTGGTAGATTTGTGAGTCAGAGATCAGATTTTAGTTTCAGAGGTTCCGGTGGTCAGGGAGTTTGCTGATGTGTTCCTGGAGGAGTTACCCAGAGTGCCTCTAGAGAGGCAGGTCGAGTTCAGGATCGACCTAGTGCCAGGTGCGGCCCCTATCGCCAAGGCGACGTACCGGTTGGCACCACCAGAGATGCAGGAGCTGTCATCACAGCTACAGGAACTGTTAGGCAAGCAGTTCATTAGTCCGAGCAATTCCCTGTGGGGAGCGCCGATACTTTTCGTCAGGAAGAAGGATGGTTCACATCGGATGTGCATTGATTACCGAGAGTTGAACAAGTTAACGGTGAAAAACCGTTATCCACTCCCGATGATAGATGATCTTTTCGATCAGTTGCAGGGAGCATCTTGGTTCTCGAAGATAGACATGAGGTCCGGGTACCATCAGGTCAGGGTCAAGGAGGAGGACGTAGAGAAGACCACGTTCTGGACTCATTATGGACATTACGAGTTCGTGGTGATGCCGTTTGGGCTCACCAACGAGCCTGAAGTATTTATGAACCTGATGAATTGGGTCTGCAGACCGATGCTCGATCGCTCGATCATCATATTCATAGACGATATCTTGGTATACTCCAAGACCCGTGAGCAGCATGAGGAGCATCTATGAGAGTTTTGAGGCGAGAACGGCTATATGCCAAGTTCTCGAAGTATGAGTTTTGGTTACGAGAGGTTCAGTTCCTAGGACACCTCGTTAACCAGTAGGGGATTTTGGTCGATCCGGCCAAAATTGAGGTGGTTATGCGTTGGGAGGTTCCAAAATATCCCTCGGATATCAGGAGCTTTTCGGGATTGGCAGGGTACTACCGGAGATTCATACAGAATTTCTCCAAGATTGCAGTACCCCTCACTCGTCAGACGAGGAAGGGGGTGGATTTATGGTGGGGCCCCGAGCAGCAGAGGTCGTTTGAGACCCTCCGACAGAGTTTATACGAGGATCTAGTATTGACTCTTCCGGTGGGAGTCGAGGACTTTGTGGTGTTCTGTGATGCATCCATCACGGGACTGGGAGCGGCCCTCATGCAGAGAGGACGGGTGATAGCCTACGCATCTCGGCAGCTGAAGTCGCACGAGGCGAGATACCCTACTCATGATTTGGAGACATTATCTATATGGGGTCCGCTGTACCATCTACACGGACCACAAGAGCCTGAGACACATCATGGATCAGCCGAACCTGAACATGAGATAGCGCAGGTGGCTGGATGTAGTCAAGGACTACGACTGTGAAATCCTTTACCGCCTAGGTAAAGCGAACGTTGTTGCGGACGCTCTGAGCTGCAAGTTAGCTGGATCTTCCACTCCGAAAATATGTATGAGGATATCAGTGGATTCTCCACTCGTGGGCTTGATCAGGGAAGCCTAGGCAGAGGGTATGCGTCAAGAGAATTGGAAGCTGGAGAGAATTAGGGGTGATAACACCCGGTTTGTTCAGGATAGCTGGGGATTATTGACCCGATGCGGTCGGGTATGGGTTCCGTTGTCTGGTGGGGTCAGACAGATGGTTATGGAGGAGGCTCATAAGTCTTACTTCTCTATTCACCCGGGAGCTACTAAGATGTACCGGGATTTGAGTTTGTGCTACTGGTGACCGTGCATGAAGCGAGAAATCGCTTGGTACGTCGAGAGGTGCTTGACCTGCAGGATGGTCAAGGCAGAGCATCAGAGGCCGCATGGAAAGCTACAACCTCTAGAGATTCTCATGTAGAAATGGGAATAGAACATGATGGACTTCATTACCAAGTTACCGAGGACGGCGAAGGGATTTGATGCTATATGGGTCATCGTGGATCAATTGACCAATTGTGCCCATTTCCTGGCCATACGGGAGAGCTCATCGGCCGAGAAGTTGGCCGACGTGTATGTCTACGAGATCGTTGCTCGCCATGGAGTTTCGGTCTCTATTATTTCCAACCGTGATGTTAGGTTCACCTCCCGCTTCTGGCAGAAGTTCCACGAGGAGCTGGGCACGCGGCTGCACTTTAGTACAACTTATCATACAGACCCTCGAGGACATGCTGAGGGCTTGTGTTATCGATTTCGGTGGGAGCTGGGATTCCCACCTACCCCTTGCAGAGTTCGCCTACAACATCTATCATTACAGCATTGGAGCCCCACCTTTTGAGCTGTTGTACGGGCGGAGATGTCGCACCCCGGTCTGTTGGGGTGAGGTTGGTCACAGAGTGATGGTACGAACATAGGTAGTCTTGCAAACTACCGAGAAGATTCAACAGATTATACATCGATTGTAGACCGCTCAGAGTCGGCAGAAGAGTGACGACGACAGACGCCGATCTGAGTTGGAGTTCCAAGTAGGTGACACGGTATTATTGAAGGTTTCACCCTGGAAGGGTGTGATTCACTTCAGAAAGAAGGGAAAGTTGGGTCCTCGATACATTGCACCATTTCGGGTTATTGCCAGGGTTGGCAAGGTTGCATACAGACTGGATCTTTCGGAGGAGCTCCGTCAGATACATAGCACTTTCCATGTTTCCCAGTTGCGGAAGTGCATATTGGATGAGGATGCGGTAGTGTCGTTGGATGATGTTCAGGTTGACGAGCGTCTAAACTATGTGGAGCAACCCGTGGCTATTTTGGAAAGGAAGGTAAAGATTATGTGCAACAAGGAGATACCTCTGGTAAAGGTGCAGTGGCGACATCAGAAGGGATCTGAGTGGACATGGGAGCCAGAGTCCGAAATGCAGGAGCATTACCCGGATCTATTTACCACCGCGGACATCGAGGACAAAGTCTAGGTCAAGTGGGCGAGAGTTGTAACATCCCGAGATTTTGCAGGTATTTCTGAATCCACTGTTCTATTATTATTTTGTCATTTGTAGTCCCTGGGGTTAGAAGAGTCGACCCATGAGAAGCCTAAGGGCTAAAGTTGCAACTTTGAGAACAAGACTAGTACGCTAAGCGTACATAAGGTACGCTAAGCATACTAGGCGCGCGTTAGTACGTTGGGCGTACACTTGTGTACGCTGAGCGTACTCGCGTCAGATGCAAACCCTAATATTTGGGTTTTAGTGATATATAAACATCCTTATGAGCTCATAACCCTCCCTTACTTCAGCCTCCACAGTTTTGAGCCGTTTTGCCCAAACCCTAATCCTTTCCTTGAGTGTGTGAGCTAAAAGAGTGTCTTTTTTGGAGTAGTTGGAGAAGAAGGTGTTGCATCAAGAAGTTGGAGAAGGAGGACAAGCTTGTAGATATGAAGTTCCTATGTGCTCTAGAAGATCCAGAAGGTAAAAAGATCCAAACTTTATGCTTGTATGATGTAGATCTTGCCATGCTAGCTTTATGGAACCATTTCTTGTCCCAAAAGTCCCAAGTTGGTGCATGATATGAGTTGGACGAGATAACTTGTCCTTTCAGACCCTTGAAGAGGTCCTAAGTGATAAAAATGATGTCCCGATAGCTAAATGTGTCTCATGCATGGAGTAGGAAGGTCTTAATGGATTAAGACCATGTGTTAAGAACTTTCTAGATGTCCAAAGTGTTGAAGTTCAATACTTTATGATTCTTAGGCGTATTTGGTCAACGGATCTGAAGTTTGGGCTTAAGTGCTTAAGACATTAAGCACTTATTAGGGTTTTGGCAAAACCTCGCGTATGCCCCGCGTAGTTTCTGTACGCCCAACGTACTGAGTCAACCACCCCGATGGTGGTCAACGCAAAATGGAAGTACGCCCAGCATACCAGAGGAGTACACCCCGCGTACGCTCTCCGTTGGACTTTTGACAAATTGGGCTTCAGGGTTGGGCCGCTTTTGGACTAATTGGACTTGGGCCTTGCTGGGATCTATGAATAATTGAGGATTGGGCTATTTTTCATAAGGGATCCTATGATAAGGCCGATTTAGGAAGTTGGGCCCAATTGGGAAAAATGGGTCATTAAAGGGCTTTGGATATATAGACTTTTAAGAGCATGGATTGGGCATTTTTGCCTTGGCCCAATAGAGAGAAAAGACAAAATGGATTATGTGGATAGTCAAGATTGATATACCATATATTGACTCAGTATTTGTTATTTTGGATAGTTTGCGATTTTCGGTGAAACAATGATCGGAGACTTCCAGTTCATTTCACCACTACTCGCGAGGTGAGTTATCCTCACTATACTTAGGGGTCGAAGGCACAAAGGTCGGCCCATTGGATTTGATATCCCAGTATTGATGACGTGTTGAGTATGAGATAGCTATACATGCTAGTTTGCTAGGCCAGTTTGGTATATCTGTAGGACTACCTGTGTTACGGTATGATTATCTGTATGTGCAATTAGCTGTATATGTAGACATGTTGTGTGGGTAGGATTGAGGTTGCACTGTTTCGTGTGGTGACCAACAAACCCTGGAGTATGCTAGATATGAGCTGAGGGTAGGGAAGTCATACCAGACTCATACTGACGACTCATTAGCATACCAGATATGAGCTGAGGACCGAGTGATATGCCAGACTCGTACTGAGGGCTTAAGGGTATTGGAGCATTCCAGTTGCGAGCTGAGGGCCAGGGGAGCATGCCAGACTCGCACTGAGGGTTGATCAGTTATGTTTCAGTCTTAAGATGAAAGGGGCAAGCCAGTCATAAGTTGTGGGCTCGAAAGCAAACCAGACTTATGATGTGGACTCGGAGGCAAGCCAGATGTGAGCTGTGGGCCCGGAAGGCAAGCCAGACTCACACTGTGGGCCCAGGGGGTAATCCAGTCTGTAGAGCTGTGGACCCATTACATGCTGTTATTATGTGTATTATTTGTTATGTATCGGTATATTTGGGAAACTCACTAGCCTTCGGGCTTATAGTTTCAGTTTTGGTTTCAGGTACCACAGATGATCGCGGGAAGGCAAAGGCGTGATCGTACAATTCCTCACATTTTATGACTATGTTTATGGGATACTCCGGTATAGAACTGTTTTGAAAACAAATTTGTAATAACTGTTGGTTTCTAAATGTTTTAAAAATTTTAAATTTGGCATGATTTTTTTATGGATGTTACATATCCCAATTACTGGACCTCTCGTAACCAAAACTCACACTTCAAGAACTTGGCATATAGTCGTTCCCGCCTCAAAGAACCCAGAAGCTCTCGAAGGTGCTCCTCATGCTGCTCCCTGGTCTTGAAATAGACCTGTATATCATCAATAAAAACAATTATTGATCGATTGAGCATCGACCTGCATAGCCGATTCATCAGTTCCATGAATGTCGCAGGCGCATTGGTGAGCCCAAACGACATCACCAAGAACTCGTAATGACCATAACTAGTCCGGAACGTGGTCTTCTCCACGTCATCCTCTATATCCCTTATCAGATGATACCCCGACCTCAAATCGATCTTACAGAACCAACATGCACAGTGCAACTAATCGAAGAGAACTTCAATTTGCGGAAGTGGGTAACGGTTCTTCACCGTCTGTAACACCGTAAATTTTCAAACAAAATTTTCATTGTAATTTCACATAATTCTCGTAACACATTTCACAAAAATCCCATTTATTTAATTTATAAAACACAACTTCATAATTATTTAATTAATAATCCAGGATCCTCAAAACATGACTCTTTCTCTAGTGTGTACAATCAAGCTGATGCCTTACTGCGATCCTAAAAAGAACTTGAAACACATATCACATAACACTGTAAGCACAAAGCTTAGTGAGTTCCCCAAAACACGACATACACAGATAATAAGCCTCTCATGGCTATAGCTCGTTGGACCATTCGGTCCGGTCTCAGTGTGTACCCTCCGGTCTCACGGCTCGTTGGACCCTCCAATCCGGTCTCAGTGTGGACCCTCTGGTCTCACGGCTTGTTGGACCCTCCGGTCCGGTCTCAGTAACATATAATGTAGCATACATATATCACACAGACAAGATGCATAGCTCAAGTAAACACATATGACCCTCCGGTCACTCATAGATACGACTCATGGTAAGTAGAGTGAGAAGACTCACCACGGATGATGAACAACCCCTATAAACGCTGCTGCTACGCACCAGCCACTAACTCTGTGCCAAACCCACAATTATCCCAATTAGGAACTAAGTCCAAACTCTCACTCATTAGGTCTAAAGGTAGTCTACTAACCAGCCCATCAATGACCTAAAACCCATTGTGCCCACCAAGGCCCACTAATAAATGGGCTCTCCCGAGGCCCAACTCTCACATCAAAAAGGCAAGCCCAACTCAAGGGCCCAAAACACCTATATAATTATTCCTCTTGTCCAAAACTCTATTGCAACCGGCCCAACTCTAGGCCCAACACTCAAGGTGTCACACACCAAAACCTGAACGGCGGAAACGTTCGGGGGTGGAGGACGTCATGTACAGTATCACAACAATGCATAATAGTAAAAAAGCAACAACATCATCCATTGCATTAATAGTAATAATTTTAATACAAGTGTGTTCTGCAGTTTATAAGACACCAAAAATACATATGAAAATAAGAGATGAGTCTTGAATGTGCTCCATCTTCTCAAAACCTGGTCATCGGTACCTGTCTACTAGTGACCTGAGAATACAAGTTATTTTGAAAGCGTAGATCAGCATTAAACCTGGTGAGTTCATAAGTATTTTAGTGTCATTGTTTGTATAAGTTTGAAGAATGTAGTTGTAAATGTTTGATGTAAAATTTTGTAAGTGTGTGATGTAAATGTTTGAAAACTTCCTAGAAAATCCTATATTTTCTACTAGTGTAGCCTTCTACCAAGACTCAACTGTTCTATATGTTTGTTTTTTGTAAAAGTGTGAGTTTTCCCAAAGTATGACTATCATTACCAAAAATATAGTTTTTCATTACCGGTTATGTGAGAAGATCACAATGCGAATGAAAATGGGAAAAATAAAGATGTACCAGTAGTTTTATCTAGGTAACTACTAATGTACTAACTACCTTTAAACTTGTTAGTTAATTAAGGTAAAATGTGATATGATTGTAACCATACTTGGTTGACTAGTATAACACGACGTTCGAGACGTCGAATTGATATGACATTCGTCACCCGTAGACCTGCAGGTCCCACTGTAGCTAGCAGCAAGGTGTACGAGGGTCAGTCCCGTATAGATCTATACACAATTTCACGCTCTCCCTCCAGGAGACTCTGGGTACAAAACATGACACAGCAGTATATGCCGAGCCATGAAGTAGTATCTCACATTAGTGTTATAGTATTATTTTATTTGTATAGTATGTACTAGTGTAGTGTATGTACTCTCTGTCTAGTATGTAGTATGTTCTCTAGTCTATAGTGTGTAGTATGTAATGTTTCTCGTTATAGTATTCGGTATATGTTTCTCTTTATAGTGAGTATTGTCTCTCGGTATAGTATTCTCTATCTGTCTCTCTTTATAGTGAGTATTGTCTCTCGTTATAGTATGTACTGACTCATGTATGAACTGACTCTTTGTATGTTTCATGGTTCTAGCAATAGTATTAGTGACGTCCTAAACTATACCTATTATAGTTTACTAGCAATGCTGTTTGTATGAATGAACATGTTTGTACACCTTTGCTACCCAAAGGTATTGAACTGAACTAAGAACTTTTATATCTATATACCTACACATAATATATAACTAAGATTCAAACGACCTTCGGACAAACAACCGATACCCTAAGTCCACAACCAAACAAGGAATAGGAAGTAAGGCAAGTTATCAGTCCTAAGTCCTTTCAATCCTATTTATACAACTATATATATATATATATATATATATATATATATATATATATATATACATCATTTTGACAAAATATAAGTTTATAAAACGATTTGAAGCAGTTTGTTTGATAACATAGTTTTGAAATGTAAGAAATCCACTTGTTTGATAGTTATTAATCACATGTGATTGATATAATAACTATAATAGTTGTACTTGTATCCCCCCCCATAAAAGCATTTAAAATCATTTAAAAGATAAGTTAAGGGGTATGAACTCACCTGAAGTGAGTGATACGAATGAAAGATCGATTTGAAGGATGCTAAGTGCCAAGTGAAGCCTTGAGCACAACGGATCCTAATAAGCATATAATGACACATATATGTATAGAATTAGTGTTTAAACAACTAATCATGCAAGGAACACGCCTTAGGAACTAGAAAACGCTTATATGGAAGTGTTATCACCACAAAGGATTGCATCTAAGGATTGTATGGCCAAACATTGGAGTTTACGGCCATGGGGTTTACGGCCTTAGAGATTACGGCCATGTGTTCACGGCCTCATGAGTTTACGGCCATAGGGTTTACAGCCCTATGAGTTTGCAGTCGTAAACTCAAGAAGTTTTGTGCCAAAAAGTGTTGTCAAGGCCTTGCAAACATCGATGAAGTGTTCTAGACTCGATGCTTAGCTTAAGGGAGGTTTATGTCCAACCAATGCACCCTTAACAAGGGTTTACGGCCAAGGGAGATGCTCTTGGCCGTAAACTTTCTTTGATCTTGGATATTGGATGATTTTAAGTAGCATAACTAGTAAGTAATACACATAGGAGGGTACTTACGAGTTTAGAAGCCTTTAGGGGTGTTTGAAGTCCAAGAACTTAGTAAGTGTTCTTGGTGTTCTTGCCAAAAATGAAGAATACTTGAAGATCAAACCGAAAAGATGAAATTAATGGATGAAATCAAAGGTTGATACTAGATAAAGAGATGTATCAACTAAACAAGGGATGAAACACTTACATTTTTGAAGACTAAAATGAAGATCCTTATGATACTTGAGAGAGAATTCAAGTTCTTGAGGTTGAAATGGTGAATAATGAAGAATAAGGATGGAATATCATGTTTATAGGGTGAGTTTATGGCCACCTTGAGTTACGACCGTAAACTCATATGGTGCGGCCATAAACTCCACATGATGAAGTTTATGGCTTGCTTGGTGCACTAAGGACTCAAGCATATACTTCCTAACACTCGATCCTTGGATGTACTAGGCTTAAAACGCTCAAATTGACTCCAAAAAATTGCTAGGAGATAGCAAAACGAGTCCTACTTTGATTGACTTGAATAACAATTCAAGATATAAATTTCGGGTTGTCACACAAGGCCCAAAAAAAGACTTAACCTAAAAGTCCACAGCGAGGTTATGCGGGGCGTACCTCCCTTGGTACGCTCAGCGTACTCACGAATCCAGTTTGGCCGTCGGGGACACTCGGGCAGTACGCGGGGCGTACTGGAATTACGCTCAGCGTACTTCCCATATTCACTCTTTCTACTCATTTGGTCTTAACCCGTTAAGACATGAACTCAAATCCTAGATCTGGACTCCATAAGGGCTCTTACACCATAAAGTCAGTGAGTTTAAGCTTTTGCATGGCTGATAAGGTCACAAACACATAAAAATCTTACTCTCTTAACTCAAAATGCTCATATCTCATGCATGGGTTGATTCTCACGTTCAAGACCTCATTTTTATGGATCCTCTCCACTAGAATCACTTAAAAGGACAGATATTAACCTATGGAGTGCAACAACTTATAAAGCTTCAAGATTTGGGACCAAAAACCCTAAAATGGACCATATCATGCACAAAACAAAAAGGATGGGAAAGCTTTGAGCTTTATACCTTCAAATGATGCTCCAACCACAGAAAAGCTCAGATCCAAATCCTGGACTCCAAATCTATTCTCTTCCATGCTCCTTCTTCACTCCAAAAATCCCACAAGAACACTTATAAGCTCACAATGGTCATATACAAGCTCAAGAACGAGGATTAGGGTTTGAGAGGGTTTATTGACTGAGGATGGTGGCCAGGAATGAGGCCATCTCATTCTTTATATAGGGATAATACTCTCAATTAGGGTTTTCCTTCTGTGCCTAGTACGCCCAGCGTACCCTCTGGTACACCCAGCGTACTAGGTGGCTCCGCTTAAAAGTCACGCACATGATTACGCTAAGCGTACACACACGTACGCTCAGCGTACTCCACTACCACCTTTTTCAATTAAAGGACTTATCCTGCCATAACTTCAAACTTCCATTGCTTCCTCGCTATAACTCCGTTTCCAATGAATCTCATATCCTCGAAAAGGTGTCAATATGCTCTACGCTTCCAGCAACTCGTCGCAACCCCGAGATTTCCTCTTGCCCAGGTTGCAGGCCACAAACCCTAATCTCGGATGATCTTAAATAGGATGTTACAATTCTCCCCCACTTGAATTACATTTCGCCCTCGAAATCGGTCCTTACCAACACATAGATCGAGCCCAAAAATCCAAGAAGCACCACCGAATGTCCTCATATCATACAACAATCACTTCCAAAGACACCCGATTCCAACAGGGACTCCCGACCCGAAGAAGGACAGACCCAACTGCCGCTGCGGTACTCAATATTACTCTCCAACACTTGAAAACTCTATTGGTTTATCTCCCTGCCAGACCACCCTCGCAAATGACCATCCTGCTAATCGCCCATCGACTAACAAACTCTAGGAACACTCTTCCAACCCTGATTCTCTAATCGATCCCGATCGCAAATCAAAAGGAACGGAAATGTCATCATCTCCCTCCCCCCTTTAAGGACCCACTGCATGAACAGCTATCAGAACTCATCGGAAAGGATGAACCCAAAAACTCTGATATCGAACACAAGAAAAAGATCATGCTCTCCTGGAAGTATCCTCTGACCTCTATAGACACAATCCCCAGCTCCCTCTCAAATATCCCCTTCAACACTGAACACCAGGTCATCTCTCGACCCAATAGATGAACCTCCAAAGGTTACTCACTGCATAACAAGAACGTCTTACCGACTTCCTTCTTTCAATAACTATCTCGGCTCATTGTGACACACAAGTCACGAAGTTCGCTTTACCCCAAGCGAATGCTACAACTCATTTAAAATCGTCTCACCTTCGACCTCTGTCGTCTACCAACCACTGATTCCATGTGTCTCGCGGTTCTTCCCATACCGACGAAACTGACTCACTCTGGTCTAAGACATCTGATAGAGAACAATACTTCTCAAAATGAACCCATCTACGAATCTGAAACCTCATCTCGCCTACTCAACACATGAACGAATCCAGACTCAAGCTCGAGAGTTTGATTCAATAGCAGAACAGGAACCACTCAATTCCAATCTGGTACTCAACTTATGACCCAAGATTCGCGAATTTAAGCACACACCATCGCTCCAACTCCTTCCTATTTTGATAATCCCTTCTCAACCTGGGATATAACAATTCTCGACCGACACGGAGACCCCGGTCTCGCCCCTGGTTCGGCACTCAAGTTCCCGAAGACTCAAGTGGTAAGGCTGCACAAACCTAAGAACTCCTCTGCGTAATACTCGGACTAGTGAATACTACAGCTCCCGGCGGGACAGTATTCACCCTTATCGACTACTGAGTGCTACGGTCTCCCCCGTAGTCTTGCGACACTCTCTCACTGACTCGAGTATGCTACGGCTCCCCGCAGTATCACAACACTCTCTCTTTAACCAGTAAATACTACGCCCCCCCCCCCCCCCCGCAGTATCACGACACACTCTCGCTGACTAGTGAATACAACGTCTCCACACAGTATCACGATACCCTTCCTCTGACTCACGTATGTTGCGGCTCTCCGCAGTCACACGATACCCTTTCTCTCACTGACTCATGGATGCTACGGCTCCCCATAGTCGTACAACACTCTCTTTACTCACTGACTCGCCATGGGCTCACTTCATGGTTTTTCCCCGATAATCCTAAGTGATTACGCCCACTCGGATCCACTCTCTCTCTTATCACCCCATACTCTCATCAAGTCATCACTACACTGATTTCACTAACTCATGCTCCAAAACCCAACATAGATAAGTGCACACACCCAGTCAGTTTATGCACCACCACTCCTGATGTAAGTTCTCGTAGGCAAGGCACTTTTCTCAGCACAGATACACCCTTAGAGAGTCCCTCTCCGACGATAATTAACTGTTGGGTTCCCACTGGAACAATAAAATCACTCGGGTACCTCGGTACACCATCACAGCATCTCATGATGTCTTGCCTCAACCACTGACCTTCTACTTACGCAACTTGAAACCTCGAAATATTCTCATCTCACAAATTGAAACACGAAAGAAATCGTCAACGACTGAAAACATGCTGACAAAAATCCAAAGCTCCATTCTCTACTGATCACCATCCATACGTAACTACTCATACCGACTCTGCAATTGGTTGACAAATCAACTGCTGCCCCTCTAGGAGTATAAATCACAATCTATACCGATACTCACAAATCTCAGCAATTGCACCCTGAAATCAGCGACCCAACTGCCTCGAACTCAACATTTGCAAACCTTGCACCCCGCTTCATCCACCAATAACCCATATTTCCTGTGTCTGCACTGCAGATCTCCATAACCAGCTCTCTAACAGTACCTGAAAAAATCTCTGATCCTCTTAATAAAATACTCAGTCCTCCCCCACTCAGGGCTTGAACCATCACCAATTGGCATACCCACAGTCCATTCCACAGACTGTTTCACCGGGTACATCACACTCAACTCTTGGAACGTACCACATAATCACATCAATGATCTTCCCGATGGAACCAAGCAACTCCAAATATCCCATAACTCAGATAAAAAATCTCAGAATCCTCTCGACGTGACTGTCTCTAGTAATCTCGAAGCCTCAGACCGACACACCGCCGGATACCCCAACTGTTCCGAAATAATCCTGACTCTCGGTCCGGAAATAATGCACTATCACACACCTCGTCTCTGACTCCTCGACCAGCCTCCCAATACGGGAATCATCATCAAAGCACGAGACCTCACTCTCACGGCCGATACACAACATAACGACGAGGTCCACTGCCCCAGGATACTCCTCTTGATCACTTGGAACCGCTGCTAAAAACATGCCTGACTCGACTAACGGATATTTTGTGTCCTCATCTCAGTCTCCACTAATAGTTCTCTCGTGGCATAAGGAATACCTCGCAGCAACATACTGCCCAAATACTCTAGTGAAAAGGTTGCAACCTATGCTACCCCACAGGGTTTACCTCTAACTCTGAAACTGAAAACTCTTATCTCCTTCGCTTCTCCCAGAAATGGGGACAGTGCAACTCTTATCACAGAAGGTGACGTCTCATTTATCGGTCGATTGCTCAACTCAGACCGCGATCCTCCAATAAGCATCACCTCTACTCATCCCTGAGTCTTGTGACTCCAACTGGCATCTCACCAATAAAATCTCACGGAAACTAACTCGATTTCCCTCTCAAGGTAGGCGCCATTAAAAATCGCTCGAAATGGCCCTCGGGCCCCACACGCTATAACATCTGATCTCGGTCTAATCAATCACAACGAGATAACTGGTAAAACCAGAAGCACTAACCGCCACAAATCATGGTACTCAAACCATGTGATCACCTCTCAATCTGCTACGAATCATGGTACCCGAACCACGTTATATCCTCTTAACCTGCTACGAATCATGGTACCCGAACCATGTTATCTCTCTTCTCAATCTGCTACGAATCATGGTACTCGAACCATGTTATCCCTCTTCTCAATCTTCTACGAATCATGGTACTCGAACCATGTTATCTCTCTTCTCAATCTGCTACTTAGAACCACTGGAATTCTCCCTCTTTCGAGTATGGGTCCTCTGCTTTCAGTAGTACGGGCCCATACTACCTGCCACATCTACCCATACTTTCCACACGGATCGTCCCAGATTTCCTAAGTAGCTGCTCAACCTTCCCGATCACTAATCTCGTTATACCTGGTCACTCTCCAGCGAATACTCTCCTCTATCAGCGTACTCATCTGACTAAGGGCTCTCCCTAGGCTCTTCCTAGGTTCTCACACTTCTCTACCATCAGCTGCTGAAGAACTCCTTATGATGCCAGCCATCTACCTCCTAAATATCGTCATATTCACTTAGTAGCTGACTCCCATCATCAAGAGTCCCACAAAGCACGAAGCAAGCAGCATTTGGGCATCGAATAATCTCTACCAACACGTAAAACCACTCTACGTTACAACTCCACTTGCTCTACTCGCACCCAAAAGGTGTCACCGAACTCAAGCAACTCTACCCCTCGTGGGCATTTAACTACTCTCTTAGTAGGATCCTCCGATGCTCATCTAGGTATCTCTCCTAGATTACTCCTCTACTCAAAGCTCTCTCTCTCTCTCTAAAAGATTCATGTTGGATACTCTTACTCCGCACATACTCAAAGCACATCACAGATAGCAAAATTCCTAGGCTAAGGCATCACAAATCAGGCAACTCTAGCCCTAAGATGTGAAATAGCTAGCCTATCTTCTAGCATGCATTACTAATATCTCAATAATACTTATAACACAAATAAGCAACGGTATTTTGGGAAATCACCGTTCGGGCTCTGGCAGATTGTACACACTGCTCTTTCTCGTTTTTCTCTTAGAAACTCTTGCTCATTTTAGAAAATCATTTCTTTTGAAATTTTTTCTCAATTCCTCAGTTTGAGTCCACATATACCCGAAGGTGCATCCGAATCCCTCAAACCAAGGCTCTGATACCAACTTCTAACACCGTAAGTTTTCAAACAAATTTTTCATTGTAATTTCACATAATTCTCGTAACACATTTCACAAAAATCCCATTTATTTAATTTACAAAACACAACTCCATAATTATTTAATTAATAATCCAGGATCCTCAAAACATGACTCTTTCTCTGGTGTGTACAATCAAGCCGGCGCCTTCCCGCGATCTTGAAAAGAACCTGAAACACATATCACATAACACTGTAAGCACAAAGCTTAGTGAGTTCCCCAAAATACCACATACACATATAATAAGCCTCTCATGGCTATAGCTCGTTGGACCCTCCGGTCCGGTCTCAGTGTGGACCCTCCGGTCTCACGGCTTGTTGGACCCTCCAATCCGGTCTCAGTGTGGACCCTCCGGTCTCACGGCTCGTTGGACCCTCCGGTTCAGTCTCAGTAACATATAATGTAGCATATATATATCACACAGACAAGATGCATAACTCAAGTAAACACATATGAACCTCCGGTCACTCATAGGTACCACTCATGGTAAGTATAGTGAGAAGACTCACCTCGGATGATAAACAACCCCTATAAACGCTGTTGCTACGCACCGGCCACTAACTCTGTGCCAAACCCACAATTATCCCAGTTAGGACCTAAGTCCAAACTCTCACTCATTAGGTCTAAAGGTAGTCTACTAACCAGCCCATCAATGACCTAAAACCCAGTGGGCCCACTAATAAATGGGCTCTCCTGAGGCCCAACTCTCACATAAAAAAGGCAAGCCCAACTCAATCGCCCAAAACACCTATATAATTATTCCTCTGGTCCAAAACTCTATTACAACCAGCCCAACTCCAGGCCCAACACTCAAGGCCCAAAAAAGACTTAACCCAAAAGTCCACAGTGAGGTTACGCGGGGCGTACCTCCCTTGGTACGCTCAGCGTACTCACGAATCCAGTTTGGCCATCGGAGACACTCGAGCAGTACGCGGAACGTACTGGAATTACGCTCAACGTACTTCCCAGATTCACTCTTTCTACTCATTTGGTCTTAACCCGTTAAGACATTAACTCAAATCCCAGATCTGGACTCCATAAGGGCTCTTACTCCATAAAGTCAGTGACTTTAAGCTTTTGCATGGCTGATAAGGTCACAAACACATAAAACTCTTACTCTCTTAACTCAAAATGCTTATATCTCATGCATGGGTTGATTCTCACGTTCAAGACCTCATTTTTGTGGATCCTCTCCACTAGAAACACTTAAAAGGACAGATATTAAGCTCTGGAGTGCTACAACTCATAAAGCTTCATACTTTGGGACCAAAAACCCTAAAATGGACCATATCATGCACAAAACAAAAAGGATGGGAACTTTGAGCTTTATACCTTCAAATGATGCTCCAACCACAGAAAAGCTCAGATCCAAAGCCTGGACTCCAACTCTATTCTCTTCCATTCTCCTTCTTCACGCCAAAAATCCTACAAGAACACTTATAAGCTCACAATGGTCACACACAAGCTCAAGAACGAGGATTAGGGTTTGAGAGGGTTTATTGACTGAGGATGGTGGCCAGGAATGAGGCCGTCTCATTCTTTATATAGGGACACTCCTCTCAATTAGGGTTTTCCTTATGTGCCTAGTACGCCTAGCATACCCTCTGGTACGCGCAGCGTACTAGGTGGATACGCTTAAAAGTCACGAACATGAGTACGCTAAGCATACACACACGTACGCCCAACGTACTCTGCTGCCACCTTTTTCAATTAAAGGACTTATCCTGCCATAAATTCAAACTTCCATTGCTTAGCTGCTATAAGTATGTTTCCAATGAATCTCATATCCACGGAAAGATGTCAAGATGCTTTACGCTTCCAGCAACTCGTCGCAACCCCGAGACTTCCTCATGCCCGGTTTGCAGCCCACAAACCCTAATCTCGGACGATCCGAAACAGGATGTTACACCGTCAACTTGTTAAACTCCCGGTAATCAATGAACATCCGGTGTGAACCATCCTTATTCTTAACAAACAAGATCGATGCTCCCCACGACGAACTGCTTGGTCTAATAAGTTTCTTGCCCAACAGCTCTTGAAGCTGAGAGGAAAACTCTTGCATCTCAGGTGGTGCCAATCAGTATGGCGCCTTGGCAATCCGAGTCGCACCTGAAACCAAATCAATCCTGAACTCAACCTACCTCTCAAGAGGCACATAGGGTAGCTCCTCCGTGAACACTTCTACAAACTCTCTAACAACAGGCAGATTCGAAACTGAAACCTGCTCCCCAACTCGTGTATCAAACCGCACCCGAAACCGAATAGGGGGCGATGTTCCCCTGCCACCGTGGCAAGCACTGCGGCCAAACCGCACCTGACTCCCTTGAGCTTAAGCATAAATATTCTTCATCTTTCCATCACATTTTTTCATGTGTGGTGTTCCAAGCTCACAACGTCGTTGTGAGGCCAATTAAAGAAGAAAATCAGGGGAAGGTAGAGAGAAGAATAGGGTGTTGCCCTCCGTTGTCGTTACCACATCTCTTACCTTAATGGTTGGTCGGGACGGTGTTTCAGCCGTTGAAGACCCTCAATGTCCAATAACGGGGGAAAACGGCCTCATACTGAGTAGTCTAAAAGCATATGTGAAAAACCTAGATTCCATTGGTCGGATTGATGTTGTATCCATTTAGAGGTTTTTTCTTTGTCGATTTAGCTCAATCTTTCATGTTTACGTTTCTATTAGTGTCTCGCTTGCTGGTTTTAAATAAAATAAGTTATTAAAAAAGGGAAAGAAAATATATGAGTAGTTACTTACATTTAAATAAAGAAATTTACTATGTATTTATTATCCTTCCTAATAAATGAAAATAATTTGCCATTTGTCAATCTCTCATCAATTTTGACACTTGTCATTTTATGATATTTTTTAAGTAACTAATATCCATATGTCAATTTATGAGTTTTTTCAATTTTTAAAATTAAAAAGCCAGATAATACCTTTACTTATATATGTAAAGTATTAAATGTAATAAATATGATAATAAACTGTAATTAATATGTAACTTTATTTCTTATTTCAAAATTTTATTTGAAAAATGCTTATTACTTAAATTTTAATATTTAGTTTTTTTAATCAACCAGTATAATATACAGGTCTTATACCTAGTGATGATATATTAATCTATTGAAGTTAGTTAGTTAGATGTATTCGTTGGATGCATAATGCCTCTCATGACTCAATTGTTTTTTATTTTTTTGTTAACTTCTAATGCCCCTTAATAATATTTACAATAAACATTTACAATTGTGTTTGAAATTTTTTTTTAAATTACTTATTAATTTATTTATTTAAAAAAAATCAAGATAAAAAAAATGTTCATTTATAATAGGGATTTTCTAACATGTGCCCTAAGGGCACATATAAGAAACATTAATTATAACAAATACTACCATAATTAAATTTAAAATACATTAATTATAACGATTATTACCATAATTAAATGTGAGATATATTAATAATTTTCATAATAAATGCATTTCATATTTAATTATAGTAATATTTTTCATAATTATTGTTTTTTATATGTGCCCTTAAGGCAAATATTAGAAAAATCCCTTTTATAATAACTTTTTATTGAAAAAAAGTGATTTTTTTAAAAAGCAAAAATTACTGATTTTTCCAAAAAATCAATAAAAATTTTGATAAGCAAACTCAAACACGCCTAAAATTAATTAAAAAGTAATATTTTTCTTATCAACTTGATGTGTGTGTTATATGATTAGAATTTAGAAAGCTTCCAATTACATAAAATTATGTTAATCACTAGTTTCCTATATTAACATAAGTTGCATTTTTCAAAAAGAAAATAACAAACAAGATACATTTTTCAAAAAGGAAATAACAAACAAGAGTATACCTTTCCTTTTGTAAACAAGATATTTTATAGAATGGTCAACCACAATTCATATCGGCTTCAAATACAACCCGACCCGACCCGCTGACATCATATATTTGTCACTCACTTAAAAGCACCCAATCACACACAACTGTCACTCACTTGTCAAAAAGGCGCACGTGTCTTTGACTCTTTATTGAAAAACCCCAACTTCACACTTTTACGAGCCCTAATTTCTCTCATCGTCAACTATTCAACTCGATCGATCAATCAATCAATCGATCCCCTCAGATCGAATTCAACCTCTGTGAAATTCAACTCACCAATTCGATTGTTCAGGTCAGCTTACTGTTTTTGATTCGGTTTTCTTCACATACGTTCTGTAGCTTCGTTTCACTCTTCGATTTGACGATTTTGTATGTTTCCTTGTGATCGTTAACTGTTTGATCGTGTCGGTGATTAGTCGTTAGTTGAAATTCCAGCAATTGAATTATTTTTCTTATTTTAGGTCATTTGTAGCGTGATTTACGCGGATGAATTATTAATTTCGATACGAATTAGGTAATTGGAGATTCGGAGATTCTGTTTGAGCTAATTCTGTATAAGTTTCATCTGTTAACGCAGAAATCAATACTTGACATTCTCATCCGTACTTAATGAAGTCAAAAGCGAAAAGTTAGGGTTCCTTTTTTTGGAATGTTGGGTGGATCTTCGGTGATGTTGGCTGTGACTTGTTTTGGATATTATCATCCAACAAAAAATGCCAGCAGTTCGGCATTGTTCCAGAATTGACACTTTTGAGCTGAAACTTCACATGGAAAGAAGACTCGGATCACAAAAAGCTCAAAAGTACTTCAATCTTCTCACCAGATACTTAAGTCAAAAGCTCAGAAAACCAGAATTCAACAAGCTTTGTATCAGTTTAATAGGTAGAGAAAATCTTCGCCTCCACAATGAACTCATCAAATCACTTCTCAAAAACGCAACTCTTTCCAAAACACCTCCAAAGAAAGTCAACACCAACAACACTCTTAGTCAACCTTCTTCACGATTTGCTAATGAAAGAAAGGTTAAAGCTCACCAAAGTCAACAACAAAGTGCTATAGAGCTTTTTTCTTTAGGTAGCAAACCACCTATTGAAGTAAACTCAGTTGAAGATGGTGAAGAAGTTGAACAGATTTCAATAAGTCCTGGAATCCATAGTCGAAGCCCAGTTAAAGCTCCATTTGGAATCAAAATCCACTCAAAAGACTCAAAAAAAGTTCTTTCCATTTCTTCACCTTTTCACACGTGTCATTACAACTCTCAGTTACCACCTACATCTTCTTTATCTACCAGATTGAAACACAAGTTGAAAACAGAAGGTCTTGATATTACCATGGATTGTGTCAACTTAGTCAACAGCGGGTTAGATTCTTTCTTGAAAAGGGTTATAAAGCCATGTTTGGAGTTACGTAGATCAAGATCTTTGAAGAATCAAGAAAGATTGTTTCCATTTTCATCATCCATGGTGGATCTTCGTGTGGTGACAGAGTCAAATTCCAAGATTCTTGGAGAAGATTGGGGGATTGAACTTGAGAAGATTTGCTTGTTTGAAAGCAGATAAAAACTCGATTCTGTTGTATATATAAATGGGGAAAAGCTAACTAGTGATCTTCTTCAACTGGTATTTATATCTTACTCTACCTCTTTTTTTTTTTTTTTTTTTTGGATAGTTTGTTGATAAATGTTATATTCTTGAATCTTGAGTTGATAGAGGTATTAATTATAATTGAGTCATTAGTTGTTTACAAAATAACATCTTTTTGCCATTTTTGAGATGGTTGAATTTGTTGTTTATTATACTTTATTACTATGATTTTTTTATCAGTTTTGATGAGATGATTTTTAAAAATGAAGCTTCTTTTATAGATCTTGAAGTTCTTATAGCATACTTATTAATAATAAAAAATGTTAATTTAGAAAACATTCAACGTCATTTGGAGTATGTAATCATTATTGTAATTAATTTCAAAAAATAAAAAATTTGTTATTATAGTTCAAACCTATGTTAAAAAAGTTAGATTTTTTCTTGTAAGGTTAGGGACGTTAATTGGAACTAACTTTTTTATTTATTGATAATCATTGGCTCATTGCTTAAATTTAAGACAATTAACATTTATAAAAGTCAAAGTTCACAACGTCATATCTCATATAATTGGGTTTTAAAATCCATATAATTGACGACTCAGGCCCGTTTTTATAAATCCAACCATTAAAAAATAACCCGGTTTAACTTGTCCATAATCTTTCCTCTTGTGGAATCTTTAGACATTTGTATAACACCCACTTCATCGGTACGTAATTAGGGATATCAAAAATTGCATTTTAATATTTTTTTTTATCGAAAACAAGGCATGGCCTTTGGATAAATTCAACAAGTGCGAAAGACAAACTCAGAACAACTAAACGGTTACAATACTACATCATGGGTGTTAATAACAAATATTATATCTCCTATACCAAACATAACATAAATCTACCAGCAAGGGAGATGGCTAATTTGGGGTGTAATCGAGTCGAGTACTATCAAACTCGAAACTCGAGTCGACTAAAAAACTCAAGTTCGAAACGCGACTCAAGCCTTACTTTCAAACTCTAGCTCGAGCTCGAGCTCGATAAAGTAATCGATAATTTCAAGTTCGGCTCGACTCGACTCGGTTAGTTATTAAAATATAAAATTATATAAAAATTGCAATAGTAATAGGATTAAGCTATAGAGCTCGACTTGACTCGGCTCGTATTATGTAAATTTGAATAAAATAAAGAGTAAAATTGTATATATGACTAAGCTCGAATAAGCTAATGCACTTCAGGCGCCAAGTATTCAAATACTGAAGCTCTTCTTGTTAGGATGTGATGAATGATTGAGACAGAAAGAGAAAGAAAGAACAGATTGCACAAAATGATTCTCTCTTGTATATCATTTAGAAGAAATGAATACATATATTTAAGATGAGAGGAGCTAACTAATTAACTAAGTCTAAAACAAAATCTTTATGTTAAATGACAATTATACGATATTAGCTTACCACCGCTAACTAATTGTATTAACAACCATTACAATGTCAATTAACACCCCCCCCCCCCCCTTCTCAAGTTGGAGGGTAGGGAACAACATGTAGCTTGGAAGCAACATCTTGAAGTTGGGTAGTTGAAAGATTATTAGTGAAAATAATAGCCCATTGAGATTTGGTTGGAACACGAGACAAAGAAATTAACCCTATTTGCAACTTTTCTCAAACGAAATGACAATCTAATTCGATATGCTTTGTCCTCTCTTGAAAAGAGGGATTAGTAGCAATGTAGATTGCAACCATATTATCACACTTTATGGAATCAGAGTTATATTAGGCACTTGAAACTCTTATAACGAAACTGTGACTTGTTTCTTGGATTTCCACGAGATTGGGCTTCCTCTAAATAAGATAAAGAATCCACTAACTGATCGCCTAGTGACCGGACCAACTACCAATCCGAGTCACAATATGCTTTAATACCAAAAGTGGATGCTTTGTTGAATAATAACCCTTGAGTCACAATTCCTTTGTTGTATCTTAAAACATGGAGAGTTTGCATCATAATGGTGTTGACTAGGAGCTTTGTTGAATTGACTGAGATATTGAGTTGTAAATGCCAAATATGGTCTAGTGTGAACTTAAAAAAATTAATTTCCCAATCAACTGTCAATATAAAGTTGGATCATCCAAAGGATTGTCCATATAAGTGGAAGTAATTTGAGATTATGTGGCAATGGAGTGGAAATGGGAACAACATCAGTCATAGAATAACGAGCAAGAAACTCTTGTGCAAACTTATGTTGATGCATAACCATTCCACCTTCAACTTTATCAAATTGAAGTCCAAGAAAATAGTTCACTTGTCCCAGATATTTAATACGAAATTGAACACCAAGAGCCAATTTTAAAGTGGAGATTTCATCAAGATCATCACCTGTGAGGAGAATGTCATCCACATAAACTGCTATAATAATAATAGGCTTATCTATTTTCTTGATGAAAAGAGAATAATCGTTGAGAGAAGGAACATATCCTTTTTGCTGCAAGATATGGGCAACTCGGCATACCATTATCTAGATGCTTGTTTTAAATCATACAATGATTTCTTTAATTTGCAGACTAAATGAGTTGATGTAGAAGGATAACAGGGTGGTAATTTCATGTAAACATCCTCATGTAGATCACCATAAAGGAGTGCATTGTTTACATCTAATTGTTGAATCGTCCAATTATGTTTGACTGCCAATGAAACTAAACATCTGATGGTAGTGAATTTGACTACATAAAAGAAAGCCTCATCGTAGTCAATGCCCTCTTTTTAAGTGAATCCCTTTACATCTAAACATGCCTTGTATATACCAGTTGTCCCATATGTTTTGTATTTCAATTTATACACCTATCTGCATGAAATTGGCTTTTTGCCTTTAGGTAAAGAAACAATGTCCCATGTATTATTTTCTAGTAGAGCATCAAGTTTATGTTGCATTACAATTCCTAATTAGGATTTCCTTGACCTTGATGATAAAATGTAGCTTTAATCTCATGCTTAGAATCATTGAAGGCAAAAGTCTGATTGAAATGGGTATTATGAATAAGAATCTCAAAAGTAGAGCACATATTTGTGATTGTGTGACAACAAAGATGGGATTGATCAAAAACATTATTGCACACATTGTCTCTTAATTGAATTGCAGGATTATGAGACCTGGATGATGTTCTTCTAAAATTTTGCAAAGGTTGAGACTATAAAGGTAAAAATAGTCTCAGAATTATTAGATCTTGGAGTTTTAGAAGCTGGAACATATGAAGACATTGAGGGTGTGCCATTTGAGTTCAAAGGAATGAAAGAAGTAGGAGTTTGCAAAGAAGTGTTTGAGATGTTATGTAAAGGGAAAATATCTTCAAATAATTTAACATCCCTAGGAATATGAATTGTTTTGGTGTTGGTGATGATATTAAGAACTCTAAATGCCTTTTGACTGTCACGTCAATGTGAGATCATAAATGAGAACGAGGGTGCCATGCGGGTTTGCATGGTTATTCACATCTTGTTTGTGATCCTCGATATTCCAGTCAAAAAAGTAAGAGCATAATCAAAGATTAAACATGTAAATGATAGGTCAATGAATCTCAAAATATCTACGAGTTTCAAGTGATTGAAATTGGTAAAATGTATTATCTACCTAAAATAGATTCACAATCTGATTATGACATCCATCTCCTTATTACGAATTGAAAATATGGATCCTAGCCTTATATATAAATTTTGGGTTTACATATATTAATGATTGAAATCAACTAACTAAAACTTTATGTTATATAGATGTATGGAAATCATGATCTTCTTCCTCCTCCTCTTACCGCTCAAAGTTTAAACTTCATTCTTTTGTCAGTTCTATAAAAGGAAAAGCTCATTGGTCCAAACTACATGGATTCGATGCACAATATGAAAATGGCTCTGCATTATGAGAACAAAGAGTATGTTCTCAATAACTTTATTCCTGATATTGACATAGAAATTGCTAATCCTGAAGAAATTGATGAAAATATCAAACATGTTAACGACGCTACAAAGGGTGCTTGTATCATGATAGCCACTATGGTGCCAGAACTGCAAAAGTCCCACGAGGACTACTGACCATATGAAATGAATCAAGCACTTGGTGAAATGTTTCACAAGAAAGCTAGACAAGCATGTTATGAAGTCGTCAAGGCCCTAATGGCATGTAAGCTGAAGGAAGGAGAATCTGTGTGTGCTCATGTGAAGAAAATACAGACACGTGGAAAGGTTGGAGAAGCTCAATGTGAATTTTGAGAAGGAGTTAGCCATTGATATGGTTCATAATTCTTTTCCTAGTTGTTATGATTAGTTTATCTTGACTTATCATTTGAATAACACTGAAGCAACATTGATGCAACTCCATAATTTATTGCAAACTGTTCAAGAAGGAATGGAGAAGTCTCATCCCGCTAGTGTTGCTACTGCTCCTGTCTTAGCCATTCATCAAGGAAAGGGGAAGAAATGGAAATCTATCGGGTCAAAGGAGGAAGCTAACTATGAAGTTCCTCATGTTAACAATCCTAAGGAGGCCATTTTATTTCATTGTTGCCAAAAGGGGCATTGGAAGAGAAGCTGCCCGAAATACCTACAAGAGGTGAAACAAGGAAAAGGCAAAGTGTCTGACTCTTCGTCAGGTATATACACTATCGAAATCAGTAACACACAAATTTCTAATTCTTGGGTCCTTGATACACGATGTGGTTTTCACATTTGTTATGATATGCAGGGACTAAGGGAAAATGAGAAAGTCGAGCATGGAAAACTAAACCTAATCATGGGAAATAGATGTTCTTCACCTGTTACAAGGATTGAGATTTATGATCTTATGCTTAATAGTGGCATTAGAATAGATTTGGTTAATTGTTGTTTGTAGCGCCCAGATTCGTCAGGTAAAACTCTTGCATTAAAACTCCTTTATCCCCTTTGGACTAGACCGGAGTACGTTGGGCGTACATAAGGTACAAACAACGTAATCCAATGCATGCGCGGATCGGGGGTGTCCTCTACGTACGCTGGGTATGTACGCGAGCCAGGGGAAAACCCTAATTTGTAGGGTTTGCACCTTATTTAAATACATCAAACCTTCACACTCTTTACCTTATCAACCCCCATTGCCTTTTGTACTAATCTCGAAACCCTAGCCACCTTGAAGAGCATTCTTGAGTTACTAAGATTTTTGAGTGTTAGTTTTGTGATCTTGAAGAAGAAGGAGGCTTGAGGAGATGAAAAGGACAAGAAGAAGCTTGTAGATCCAGAGGTAGTGCATCATTTCTAGCCCATTGGAGGTATAAAGTCTGAAACTTGTTCGTTCTAAACTTAGATCTAGATTTAGGGAAGCACTTAGCATCTTTTGGTCCCATAGCTTGGTCTTTTGGAGTATAGGCTACTACGAATCATTTGAGCTATCATTTTGCACTCTTGGGGGTGCATGAAGTCATAAAAACCGTATATTGGATGTTAAAACTCAACCGTGAATGATTTGGTGACCACATAAGGGAGATAGAATGCTTAATCCATGGTTTGAGTCCCATTAAGTCATGCAAAAGCATAAAGTTTGCAACTTTATGGCTTAAGACACTTTTATGAGCTTGTATCTGAATTTTTGGACGTGAAAGCTTAATGGGTTAAGACATTGGGACGTTTTTGGGCTGAGTGACCAGTACGTCGGGCATACTCATGGGTACGTTGCGCGTATTGGGCCAGCGCCCCAATTGTGGATCAACAGCGTACGTCGGACGTACGAGCCAGGTACGTCGCACATACGTAGTCTATGGGCTTAAGGGATTTTGGGCTCGAGTTTTGTGGGGATTTTTGCCTTGTTTAGGTTTGGGCCTCAGACCTTTCTGTAGTAGCAGGGCATTTATGGGATTTAGGCCATTTTGGAGCTATTGGGCCCATATTGGGCCTTATGGTCTTTTAGTTGGGCTTGGAATGCATTTTGGGCTAGTTGGATTTGGGCCTTGGTGGGATAGGCCCAATAAGGAAAGGGTTAAGTGACTCTTTACCTTAAAAGTCAAGATTTAGGGTTTGGACCCTCGGGTTGGATTATTGACCTAATTTCTAATTTGGGTTTCACAATTGTGATATAGAGAGGATTTTGTGAGTCAACCGCTCGAGTGTGATTCGATACCTTCAGTCTGAGGTGAGTTTCCTTCGCTGTATTCACGAGTCGAAGGCACCAATTCCGGCCCACTCGATTATGTTTGTAGTATGATGGTTGCCTTCGTGACAATTGTCCGGTATGCTTGTATTTGCTTGATGTCTTTGTGATTCTTTTGTTATGATATTATGTGGTAGTGGTAGGGGTGTAATAGACCCGATACCAGTTGAAAGAGACTGAAGGGATTGGAATATACCCAGTTCCATTTGAAAGAGACCGAAGGGGTTGAAATATACCCAGTACCGGTTGAAAGAGACCGAAGGGGTTGAAATATACAATGTACCGGTTGAAAGAGACCGAAGGAGTTACGATACCCAAGTATGTTTGATTATTATGTATGTATGGTATGGGTTATTTTGTCTGAACTCACTAAGGTTTGTGCTTACGATTTTTAGTTTATGTTTTAGGTACTTCCAGCTCGAAAGGGAAGAGCCCGGCTTGATCGCACCGCATCCACCTATGATTTTCCGCATCACGTGATTTTGGGATTTTGTACTCTGATAACATGTTATTATGATATACTCTCAACTATGTTTATATGATTACCATATGGTTGAAATGAATTTAAAAGTGAAAATTTTATTTGAATTTTTGAGATGTTACAATTTGGTATCAGAGACTTGGTTTGAGGGATTCAGACATACTCTTGGGTATGTCTGAACTCAAATCGAGGATTTGGTAAGTCTTTCATAAAAGAAATATTTTAAAAAGAATTTCAAATAAAAGAAGGTGGTGTGATGCATGCAATCAGCCGAGCTCAAGTAAGTTTTCCCCAAATACCCATACATGTTTTATGTTATGTTGTGAATCTATGAATCACATGCTAGACTAGGGCTAGGGATCTGCTAAGGATTGCATGATAGTATGCTAGGAGAGATGACTTTATGTGCCTTTTGTATGAGCTTATAGATCTGCATGCTAGTATGAGATCAGTTATTTGATAGGATGGCATGTTTAGGTTATGTGCTGACTTGAATTGCTTAATGCTCGATAGATGCGTGCTTTGTGCTTTTAGGAGACTTTTTTAGTACCAACTGACTAGTGGATGAATTCGCTTGATTACATATTATTAGGATTAGATAATTTTAAATGGATAGGTTTAAATCTATTGCGCAGCTCTTGTTTGAGTCCAACCGTTGTAGTGTGGGACCTTTCGTTCAAAGAATTATCTAATACCGATAGTATGTAGTTGTACTCGTGCGGTGGTTGGATGGTATTAGTGAGAAATCCTTTTGCAGCTGATAGCAGAGAGTGGTGAGGAAAGGAAACCTACGAAGTTCCTGGATTATGTCTTGGCGCTTAGGACGCTTGATAATAGGAGAGGAATATTAGATGGGATGAGAGTGACTTGGAGGAATCGGAGTAGTCCTTCAGGAGGGTATAAATAGGTGTGGAAGGTAGTGTTGGGACCGTACTACTATAAGCACAAGATTTATACCCGAGATCAGGAAGACGACACTGAATCTAGGAAGCTCGAGAGTACGAACCTCTTCGTATGTTACTGATTGTTTATGTGGTTATGTTTTAGTATGGTGGTGACACGTCATGGACCAGGAGGTTCAATATCTAGATCTGGTTTGGGCACGGGCAACGAGCCAATTGATGAGGGTTTACGAGAGTTCATTGCTTCTATGATTACTAGATGCATCCTTGATGTGACCCCAGTGATGTTTGGGTCGATCAAGGAGGGTATCATCAAGCTGATAGAGGATCGCCTTCGGATTTTCAGGGCCGACCTGGCTGTTAGCCAGTCTGGGGCCTGCATTCTCTCCTTCAAGGATTTCAAGGGATGTGGGGCGCAAGATTTCTTTGGGGTGAAGGACCCTATTGACGCTAGGCATTGACTAGTAGATATTGAGTGTGCCCAGATGATGAGCTTCTTCCCCGAGGGGTCGAAGGTTCCATTCGCTACAGGATGTCTGAGGGAGCGTGCTCAGGATTGGTGGGAGGAGGGTGGCTATACTCTGGGAGCCCCAACCATTGAGGCCATGTCTTGGCCAGATTTTGTGATCCGATTCAGAGCAAAGTTTGCGCCAGTTGTTGAGTTGCAACAACTAGCGAGGGAGTTCCTGGATATGCGGCAGACAACTGAGACCGTGGTAGAGATCACCGCCAAGTTCTGGGAGAGAGCTCTATTGGTACCCCAGTATGCCACAGATGAGGAGATGCGGAAGACTCGGTACCAAGATATGTTGAGATCAGATATTCGGGACTTTGTTAACTTTTCCGTCTGTCCGACATTGGATGACATGATAGATAGGTCTCGGGAACGGGAGATTGATTTGGAGCACCTGGACAAGAGGAAGGCAGAGCAGGGGCAGATGAATGGGGTTTCGGTGAAGAAAACCAAGGGATTTGATTCTAGATCGAGGGGACAGCAGGGTCGGGGTCGCAGTGGAAAGTGCGACAAGACTCATGATGGAGCTTACAGGGCGGGTGGTTCGGGCTGCATAACTGCGGTAAGTAAGGGCAATTTGGCAGGGATTGTACTATTATGATTACCACTCAGGGATCTGATCTAATTTTCTTTCATTGCAATTAGAGGGGCCATAAGAAGGCCAACTGCCCGAGTTTAGCATCAGGAGGAGCAGTGGTAGCACCCGCCATAACGACTTTACGGAATACTGATGGCCGTCAGGGCAAGGCGAATGCGCCTGTTGTGAGGAGCAGGGCTTTTCAGCTAACAACCGAGGAGGCTCGTGCAGCACCAGATGTGGTGACGGGTATGTCTCTTCTCCTTAACTCTTTATTTATGTTGATTTCTCTGCTTATATTTGTGTGTTTTGTTTTAGGATCGTTTCTTGTGAACGGTATCTCTACCTTGGTATTGTTTAATTCGGGAGCTACCTGATCTTTTGTATCTCTTACACTTAGAAAGAGGTTTGACGATGTTCCGGGAGAGTAAGATCATCCACTAAAGGTTGAGATTTTTGATGATCGCCCGGTGTGAGTAGCGAGGGTTCACCGGGGATGTACCTTGGAGTTATTTAGTGAGCAGTATCGGATTGACTTGGTTCAGATTCCCATGCGTGAGATCAAATTCAATGTGGGAATGGATTGGTTGAGCCCCAATAGGGGCAATTATTGATTGTGAACTTCAGTTGGTTCGTGTTCGGACCCCAAGTGGGGGAGAGTTGGTGATCCATGGTGAGGGTGCTCAGCGTGGGCCGGATCTCTGTTCAGCAGCCAGGGTCATACATTATCTTCAGTAAGGATGTTCTGGGTTTGTGGCCTAAGTGAGGGATACTCGAGAGAAGGGTGCCGTGACCACTGATGATGTGACGATTGTTCGGGAATGCCTGGATGTGATCCCGGGGGATTTGCCGGGAGTGCCTCCAGAGAGGCAGCTGGAGTTTCGGATTGACTTGGTTCCAGGTGCGGCTATCAGCTAGCACCTCCAGAGATGAAGGAGTTGTCTACGCAACTGCAGGAGCTGCTATACAAGGGATTTATTCGGCCAAGTAGTTCACCGTATGGAGCGCCGATCTTATTTGTGAAGAAAAAGGATGGGACGCATCGGATGTGTAATGACTACTGGGAGCTGAATAAGCTAACGGTGAAGAACCGTTACCCACTCCCGAGGATCGACGATTTATTTGATCAACTTCAGGCCGCATCTTGGTTCGCCAAGATTGATCTGTGCTATGGTTATCATTAGATGAGGTTCCGGGAAGAGGACATGCATAAGACAGCCTTCCAAACTCGTTATGGTCATTACAAGTTTGTGGTGATGCCTTTCGGGCTCACCAATGCTCCAGCCGCATTCAAGGATCTCATGAATCGCGTATGCAGACCCATGTTGGATCGGTCTGTGATTGTGTTTATTGATGACATTCTGGTCTACTCCAAGAAACAGGAGCAACATGAGAAGCACCAGAGGGAGGTATTGGAGACTTTGAGGAGGGAGAGATTGTACGCGAAGCTCTCCAAGTATGAGTTCCGGTGGCGCGAGGTGCAGTTTCTGGGGAACCTTGTCAACCAGAACAGTATTGTGGTCGACCCGGCCAAGATTGAGGCAGTGATGTGGTGGGAGGTTCCGAGGTCTCCATCTGAGATTCGGAGTTTCCTTGGATTAGCAGGATACTATCGGATATTAATTCATGATTTCTCCAAAATAGCAGTTCCCTTGACCAAACTGACAGAGAAGACTGTCACAATTTGTTAGGGGCCTGAGCGTCATGCAACTTTTGAGACCTTGAGACAGAAGTTGTGTGAGGAACCGATTCTGACCCTACCATAGGGCGTGGAGGATTTTGTGGTATATTGTGATCCTTCGATCATGGGTTTAGGTGCGGTGTTGATGCAGCAGGGTCATGTGATTGTGTACGCGTCGAGATAGTTGAAGCCTCATGAGGCTAATTACCCTACCCATGATTCAGAGTTGGGGGCAGTGATGTTTGCCCTCAAGATTTGGCGACATTACCTGTATGGGGTCCATTGTACTATCTATACGGATCACAAGAGCCTAAGGTATTTGATGGATCAGCCGAATCTGAACATTAGACAACATAGGTGGTTGGATGTAGTGAAAGATTATGATTGTGAGATCCTTTATCACCCAGGGAAGGCCGATGTGGTGGCCGATGCTCTCAGCCGCAAGGCGGTCATGGCTCCGATCAGGGATGTGTGCTTGAGGATGACAGTGATCTCCTTACTGTTGGAGCCGATAAGGGAGGCTCAAATTGAGGCTATGAAGGAAGAGCACCGTAAGAGTGAGCGTATTGTGGGGCAGACGACTTCCTTCGATTATGATAGACGGGTATTGTTGACCCTTCATCGGAGGGTGTGGGTTCCGTACTGGGGTGGTGCACGATAGGTTTTGATGGAGGTGGTGCAAAATTCGAGATTATCTATTCACCCAGAGCGACAAAGATGTATAGAGATCTTCGTCCCGATTATTGGTGGCCATGTATGAAGCGGGATGTAGCTTTGTATGTAGAGAGGTTCTTGACTTGCAGGAAAGTCAAGGCCGAGCATCAGCGACCTCATGACAAGATGCAAGCGTTAGACATTCCCATTTGGAAATGGGAAGAGATTACTATGGATTTCATCACAAAGCTGCCACAGTCAACGCGCGGAGTGGATTCGATATGGGTCATCGTAGATCTATTGACCAAGAGCGCACATTTTATCCTGATCCAGGAGAGTATCTCTGCAGAGAGTTTGGCAGATATCTACATTTAGGAGGTTGTGGCACACCATGGGGTACCGGTTTCTGTGGTCTCGGATAGGGATGTTCGGTTTACCTCTTGGTTTTGGAAGAGGTTTCACGAGGAGTTGGGTACTCATTTGCACTTCAACACGACTTTTCACCCGCAGATGGATGGTCAGAGTGAGCGGGCCATCCAAACATTGGAGAATATGTTGCGGGAACGTGTTCTAGATTTCAGCAGTAGTTGGGATACATATCTTCCGTTCGCGGAATTTTCTTATAGCAACAGTTATCATGCCAAAATCGATCGACCTCCTTTTGAGATGATCAATTGAAGGAAGTGTCGGACCCCGATATGTTGGGGAAAGGTCATTCAGCGGGTCATGGGGAGTACCGAGGTGGTACTCAAGACGTCCGAGATGATTTAGCAGGTTCGGGGTAGACTTCAGACAACACAGAGTCAGCAAAAGAGTTATTCAAACAGAAACCGGTCAGACTTGGAATTTCAGGTCGGGGATATGGTTCTCCTAAAGGTGTCAGCTTGGAAAGGTGTCATCCGAATCAGGAAGAGGGGCAAGTTGGGCCCCAGGTACATCGATCCTTTCAGGGTTTTGGCCCGGGTGGGCCGGGTGGCTTATCACTTGGATCTTCCCAAGGAACTCAGTCAGATCCATAGCACGTTTCACGTCTCTCAGCTACGGAAATGTTTGGTTGATGATTCCGCAGTGGTTCCATTGGAGGATATTCATGTGGATGATCGCCTGAATTATATCGAGAGACCGGTAGCGATCACGACCGAAAGACAAAACCTTGAGGAACAAGTTTGTTGAGTTGGTGAAAGTGCAGTGGTAGCACTGCAAGGGTTTCGAGTGGACGTGGCAGTTGGAGGAAAAAATGAGGGAGCATTCATCTGAGTTATTTGCAACAGTAGACTTTGAGGATGAAGTTTAATTCAAGTGGGGGAGAGTTGTAACGCCCAGATTCCTCAGGTAAAACTATTGCATTAAAACTCCATTTTACCTTTGGACTAGACCGGAGTACGCTGGGAGTACACAACGTATGCATGGCGTACTCCAATACATGCGCGGATCGGGGGTGTCCCCTTCGTACGCTGGGTGTACCCATGCGTACGCGGGTGTACGCGAGCCAGGGGAAAACCCTGATTTTTAGGATTTGCACCCTAATTAAACATATTAAGCCCTTCACCCTCATTACCTTATTAGCCCACATTTCCTTTTATGCTAATCTCGAAACCCTAGCCACCTTGAAGAACATTCTTGAGCTTACTAAGAGTTTTCAGTGTTCCTTTTGTGATCTTCAAGAAGAAGGAGGCCGGAGGAGATGCAAAGGACAAGAAGAAGCTTGTAGATCCAGAGGTTGTGCATCATTTCTAGCCCATTGGAGGTATAATGTCCGAAACTTGTACATTATAAGCTTAGATCTAGGTTTAGGGAAGAAATTAGCATCTTTTGGTCCCATGGCTTGGTCTCTTGGAGTATGGGCTACTCCATACCATTTGAGCTGTCCTTTTGGACTCTTGGGGGTGCATGAAATCATAAAAATCGTATCTTGGAGGTTAAGACTCAATCATGCATGAGTTGGTGACCACATAAGGGAGATAGAAGGATTAATCCATGGTTTGAGTCCCATTAAGTCACGCAAAAGTGTAAAGTTTGCAATTCTATGGCTTAATACACTTTGATGAGCTTGGATCTGAATTTTGGACATTAAAGCTTAATGGGTTAAGACATTAGGACGTTTTTGGGCTGACTGACCAGTACATCGGGCGTACCACTTGGTACGCTGTGCGTACTGGGCTAGTGCCCCGATTGATCAACAGCGTACACCGAGCATACTAGCCAGGTACGCTACGCGTACGTAGTCTGTGGGCTTAAAGGATTTTTGGCTCGAGTTTTTTTGGGCTTTTTTCCTTGTCTAGGTTTGGGCCTCGTGCCTTTTGGTAGTAGTAGGATATATATGGGCTTTAGGCCATTTATGAGCTATTGGGCCCATATTCGGCCTTAGGGTCTTTTAGTTAGGCTTGGAATGTCGTTTGGGCGAGTTTGGATTTGGGTCTTGGTGGGATAGGCCCAATAAGGAAATGGTTAAGCGACTCTTTTCCTTAAAAGTCAAGATTTAGGGTTTGAACCCTCGGGTTGGAATATTGACCTAATTTCTAATTAGCATTTTATAATTTTGATATAGAGAGAGGATTTTGCGAGTTAGCCGCTCGAGTGTGTTTCGATACCTTCAGTCTGGGGTAGTTTCCTTCACTGTATTCGCAGGTCGAAGGCACCAATGTCGGCCCACTCGATTATGTTTGTAGTATGATGGTTGTCTTCGTGACAATTGTCCGTTATGCCTATATTTGCTTGATGTCTTTGTGACGCTTTTGTTGTGACATTATGTGATAGTGGTAGGGGTGAAATAGACTCGATAACGGTTGAAAGAGACCGAAGGGGTCGAAATATACCCAGTACCAGTTGAAAGAGGACTAAGGGCTTGAAATATACCATGTACTGGTTGAAAGATACCGAAGGGGTTGAAATATACTCAGTAATGGTTGAAGGAGACCGAAGGGGTTACGAGCACCCATATATGCTTGATTGTTATGTATGTATTGTATGCGGTATTTTGTGGGAACTCACTAAGCTTTGTGCTTACGGTTTTCCGTTTATGTTTCAGGTATTTCTAGCTCGAAAGGGAAGGGCCCGACTTGATCGCACCACATCCACCTATGATTTTCCGCATGATGTGATTTTGGGATTTTTTACTCTGATAATATGTTATTATGATATACTCTCGACTATTTTTATATGATTACCATATGGTTGAGATGAATTTAAAAGTGAATTTTTTTTTGAATTTTTCAGATGTTACATTGTTATTCGTCTGGTATGACAAGGAAGATAATTTCATTTCATTCTTTGTTTAGATAAGGATTTCGTTATACATTTGATAATGATAATGGTTCAATGTTGGGTTATAAGAATGGTGTCTTTATTTTCAAAGCTTAACCTTGTAATGATGTGTATGCAATTCTTGTATGTGTGAATAATTTGGGAAATGGTGTATATAATATTGATTGTTCTATTAGTTTAAAGAAATAATGCTTATGGCATTGTCATCTTGGGCATATAAACAAGAAACGCATCGACCAACTCTAAAATGTTGGAGTGTTGGAATCATTTGACTTAAGGATAGATGATGAATGCGAATCCTACTTATTAGGCAATATGACTAAATCACATTTCACAGGAACTTGTGAAACAGGTGAGGGATTGTTGGACTTAATTCACACCGACGTTTGTGTGTGTAACACCCAATTTCAAGTATAAATTTCATTTTACAATTTGATGTTTTTGGTTGGCCACGACATAGTGAAAGGGTCATCATGACGTGACATTCTGCAGAAATCGCATGTTTCATTAAAAGGGCCCCACGACGTGGCAAAAGGCTTTCCACGATGTGGTGACGACAGATATGCAAACCCTAGATTTTTGATTTTTGTACACCATTTAAGGGAAGTGATGGCTAGGGTTTCCTCCACCCTCATCATTTATCACCTCCCACAACACCATTGATAAAACCTATCCTCCCTTTGAAGTTCTTGGCTCACTTTTGGTGTTTTTGCGATCTTGAAAGGAAGAAGGAGTTTTGTGCATAGATCTTCAAGCAACTCATTTCTTCTGCTTGTCTGCAACTTCTGGACTCATTTTAATTCCTCAAGTTTCCACTTTTTTGGCTCTATCGTCTTAGATCTAGGTTTTACTTCATGTTTTGGCTCATTTTTTGGTTTGTGTTGGTTTGATGAGATAAAGTTTGGAACTTTCTAGCTCACCTTGGTCCTTGGTCACCATATCTTCTGGATCTAGAAGTTATTTGAGTTTTGGAGAATCTTGCATGAGTTTTAGGTCATTTTATCTTTATTTTGACCTAGTGGGATAAAGGACATGCATGGGCCATGCATATCCATAGATTTGGAATTTGTATGGACCAATATGGTCCCATGAAGGTTACTGGAAAGTATGAACAAGGAGCTTTTCGGATTAGGGACTTAACCCGTTAAGCTGTCCCAATGCATTAGCCACGACGTGGCATGATGGCACGACGTTGCAATAGGGAATTTCAGGATTGTTTTGGTCGGACTGTACCACGACGTGGTAGTGGATTTTGATCGGAATCAAGTTGGATGGCCACGACATAGAGGATATCTAGAGTTGACATTGACCGTTGACTTTTGACCTGGTTTGACTTTAGTTAAAAGGATAGTTTTAGAAGGTAAATTTAGAGGTTACCGTATATAATTCAATAGTAGGTGTGTAGCACCCACTTCTCGACTATGTAAGCCTGCTAGCTGTCGATTGCATTATGAGGTGAGTCTTTCTCAATATACTATGTAGGATGCTAGTTGTCTTTGTGACTCTTGCATGAAAGACCAGGATTTGGCCTCTATCATTTATATGAAAGACCAGGGTTTGGCCCTTGGCACTTAGATGGAAGACCAAGATTTAGCCCTTGGAAATTGTATGGAAGACCATGATCTGGCCCCTAGCACTTATACAAGTAAAGAACATGATTTGGACCATGCTTAGGAAGTGATTGTAAGACTATGATTTGGGCCATAACATTCACTTGGTGTTCAAATAGACCCGTCATGTTATGTATGGTACGTGGTATTTTGGGGAACTCACTAAGCGTTATGCTTACAGTTTTATGTTTAAATGTTTCAGGTACTTCTGGTTCTAGTGGAAATGGCCTTGCTTGATTGCACTTCATCCCTTAGAGATTTATTTGGTTTGTATAGTTTTTTATATAATTTGATGTTTTGATAACTTTATAAACATTGGTTGGTTTTGAAATAATGGTTTGTATAGTTTTTGAGGTTTAAAAATCAAAAATTTTTACATAGTATTTTTGGGACGGTAAAGTGTGGACCCTTCAGATTCACCACAAGGGATGCTAATCGTTACTACATGACATTTACTGATGATTTCAATATATATGAGTATGTTTATTTAATTAAATATAAGTCAGACATTTTTGAAAATTTGAAAGAGTTTAAGCACGAAGTAGAGAATTAACTGGGTAGAAAGATAAAGATGCTCCGATCTGATAGGGGTGGAGAATCTCTTAGAATCGAGTTCAATGACTTTCTCAAGGAATGTGGAATAGTTTCACAATTGATCCCTCCTAGGACTCCACAACTTAATGATGTAGGAATGTAGCTGAGAGGAGAAATCGAACATTGCTACACATGGTTCGTTGCATGATGAGTCGAGCTTCACTTCCTATATAATTCTGGGGATATGACTTGACCCCATATCCCAAATCTTCTTCCCACCAAAAAGGAAAACACCTCATGAAATGTGGAATGGAAAACCTCCCTCACTCGCACATATTAACGTCTTGGGTTGTGAGGCTCTGGTTAGGCGCGAGATCCATGACAATCTGGATCCCAGAGCCGAGAAGTGTATATTCATTGGTTACACACAAAAGTTCGTTGGATACTTATTATACATACCAAGTTAAAATGTTGTCTTCGTAGCTCGAAGGGGAATCTTTCATGAGAGAGAGCTCTTATTCAAAGAGAATAGTGGGAGTACAACTGATCTTGATGAAATTCAAGAGTTAACCGATGAGGAAACTTTGATTAAGATTAGCGCTCAAATTGAGGATGAAATGCATGTTCTGCCCGTTGACAATTCATTACCTCTTCGTTGGTTTATTAGAGTTAGTATGCCATCCGAGCTTTATGGATTTCATATAACTGCGAATGGGGACACATTTATTAGAAATAAAACACTAATAAATTTGGATGAGCCAACTGCTACATGGACACTGTAACATCCCAAAAATCATGACCAAAAATTTCATTTTCATATAACGATTCATAAAACAATTTAAAGAAAACATCATCAAGTTATTTCATTTCATAAAAGCCATAGATCATATGTCTCAAAAGCATGTCATAACATAGTAACTATGTCAGAGTACAAATCCCAAGGATCTCATATGCGGAAAATCGTGTGTGTGTGATACGCAGCTACCGTGCCGACTCCTTTCCCTTCGAAGATGAAGTACCTGAAACCAAAACTGACAACCGTAAGCACAAAGCTTAGTGAGTTCCTCCATTATACCACATACCATATAAACACATAGTGCCTTAGTATAACTGGGGGCTGGCCTCCCCTTCAGTATCTTTCAACTGATAACTGCCTAGCATAACTGGGTGCTGGCCTCCCCTTCGGTATCTTTCAACTGGTAACTGCCTAGCATAACCGGGTGTTGTCCTCCCCTTCGGTATCTTTCAGTCGGTATCTGCCTAGCATAACTGGGTGTTGGCCTCCCCTTCGGTATCTTGTATATGCCTAGCATAACTGGGTGCTGGCCTCCCCTTCGGTATCTTTCAACTGGTAACTGGGGACTATTTCACCCCTACCACTACTACATAATAACATAACATACTAGAACATAAAGCATAACAGATAGTGGCATACCAGACAATTATCATGAAAACAATCATCTAACTAACAACTCCTACTAGTGGGCCGACATTGTGGCCTTAGACCCATTTCTACTGGAAGTTAGCTCACCTCAATGTCGTGAAGTAGCTGAACTGTCATCGGCTCCTGGATCAACTCCTCTCAAACTCCTACACATAGTTATCTCCTTTAATTACCCTTTTCATACTTATAACCACTCTAAGGGTCAACCCTGGTCAATGGTCAAAGTCAAAGTCAACATCCTGGTCAAAGTCAACATCCTGGTTAACTCAACTCGCCGAGTTAGTCCATCTACTCGTCGAGTTCCATAATCTATAAAACCCTGAAATCCCGATCCTACTCGTCAAGTCCTTTCATGAACTCGTCGAGTTCATCCTTAAAGTATGGTTGGGACCTTTTACCCACAACTCGTCGAGTCCCCCCTTGCACTCGCCGACTTCCTCAATCTTCATAACCTAAACCATGGCCAACTCGCTGAGTCATCTTCTAGACTCAATGATTTTGCTCAGTAACAGAAAAGGTTGGGGGACCACGACCCAACTCGCCGAGTTGTATGAACAACTCATCGAATCTCCCATAGTCTAAACCATACAGTCATTTCTAGTCAGTCTTACTGCATCTATATCATAGATCTGGTTCCCTAGGGTCGATATATCACGTATAGTTTCTAACTTTACGTCCATGCATGGGTTATTTAGCTCAAAAAGCCCTAAAATGTGGTTCACAAGTTGCATGGGACTCCCATGGCCATAAAGTTGGCACCTTTATGCCATGGAGTCCCTCAAAGGTTCCAGATCTGAAGTCATGGCTCCAAAACATGCTTGCATCCATGAATGGTTCCAAAATATGCTCCTAAAAACCCTAAACTTCTCCATGAAGAGATCTAGCAAAGGAATGGTCAAGGTATAGACTTTATACCTCAAGTGAACCGAAAATGAAGTTCTTCCTCTGGATCCAAAGCTTCTTCCTTCCACCAAGCACTTCTAGCTTCCACTCCTTCAAGGAAAAACCAAAGAATCACTCCTTTTTCACACACACACACTCACAAAGCTCAAGATCACGAATTAGGGTTTTGATGGACTGATGGAGGCGATGAGGGAGGCGACAATGAAGGTGTTAAGGTCCTTAAATTGGGTGCAAACCATGAAAATTAGGGTTTCACTCTGGTAGGTCTACTCGTCGAGTTGAGGCTTGTCAACTCGTCGAGTAGACTTCAAGTCCTGCGTCCAAAAAGAATCCCATTCCTACTCGACGAGTTTGGGGCCTCCAACTCGTCGAGTCCCTTTGCAAAAATAAATAATTCTTAGTAAAATATATACCAGGAACCGGGCGTTACAAATCTCCCCCACTTATTTTAGACTTCATCCTCGAAGTATGTTGCATTTGGAAAAAGCTCGGGGTAGTGCTCCCTCATCTCGTCCTCCGACTCCCAAGTCCATTCTAAGCCCTTGCGGTGCTGCGATTGCACCTTCACTAACTCGACCTTCTTGTTCCTCAGATCCTTCGTCTTCCTGTCGAGGATGGCTACCAGTCATTCTATGTAATTCAAGCTATCGTCCACCTGAATATCCTCTATAGGTACCACCGCAGAGTAATCTACCAGGCACTTCCACAACTGGGAGACATAAAAGGTACTGTGGATTTAACTAAGCTCGGCTGGCAGATCCAGCCTATACGCCACCTTGCCCACCCAGGATGAAACCCTAAAAGAACCATTGTATCTGGGGCCCAACTTGCCCCGCTTCTTGAACCGGATGAAAACTTTCCAAGGTGACACCTTCAGGAGAACCATATCCCAGACCTGGAACTCCAGGTCCCATCGGCGTCTGTCGACGTAGCTCTTCTGCCGACGCTGAGAAGCCTGAAGCCTGATCCAGACCTGCTGGATCCTCTGTGTCATCTTAAGTACCACCTAGGTACTCCCCATGACCCTCTGTCCAACCTCACCCCAACATATCGGGTTTCTGCACTTCCTCCCATATAACATCTCGAAGGTAGGGCGGTCGATACTCACGTGGTAGCTATTATTGTAGGAAAACTCTGCCAAGGGAAGGTAGGTATCCCAGCTACCACCCTAGTCTAGAATGCATGCCTACAACATGTCCTCCAAGGTCTGGATGGTCCGTTCACTCTGACCATCCGTCTGAGCGTGAAAAGTTTTGCTAAAATGCAAACGATTACCCAACTCGTCATGAAATTTCTTCCAGAATCTGGAAGTGAATCGCACGTCTCGTTCAGAAATCACGGAAACTGGCACTCCGTGTCGAACTACTACCTCTCTGATGTAGATTTCGGCCAGCTTCTCGGCCGAAATGCTCTCCTGAATCGTGATGAAATGAGCACTCTTGGTTAACCAATCCAGGATGTCCCAAATCGAATCTACCCCCGTGCGGTCCTGGGAAGTTTTGTGATGAAATCCATAGTAATATCTTCCCTTTTCGACATAGGGATATCCAACGGCTGTGTCTTTCCGTGAGGCCTCTGGTGCTCGGCCTTGACCTTCCTGCAGGTCAAGCACCTCTCAACGTACCAGGCTACATCCCGCTTCATGCAGGGCCACCAGTAATCAGGACGAAGATCTCTGTACATCTTCGTCGCCCCGAGATGGATAGAAAACCTGGATTTGTGTGCCTTCTCCATCAAAACATTGCATACACCTCCATGATACGGAACCGACACTATCCGTTGGAGTGTCAGCAACCCCCGACTATCATAGTCGAAGGAGGAAACCTGACCCACAATACGCCCGCTCTTCCTATGTTCTTCCTTCATAGCTTCCTGCTGGGCCTCTCGGATCTGCTCCAGAAGCGGTGTCACTACCGTCATCCTCAGACAGATGTCTCTAATCGGGGCTGCCTTGTGGCTAAGTGCATCAGCCACAACATTGGCCTTCCCCGGGTGATAAAGGATCTCACAATCGTAGTCCTTCACCACATCTAACCACCGATACTGCCTCATGTTCAGATTCGGCTGATCCATGAGGTACCTCAAGCTCTTGTGATCCGTGTAAATGGTACAACGGACCCCATAGAGCTAGTGTCGCCAAATCTTGAGGGCGAAAACAACCGTCCCCAACTCCAGATCGTGCATCGGGTAGTTCGCCTCGTGAGGCTTCAGCTGCCTCAAGGTGTAGGCGATGACATGCCCTCTCTGCCTCAACACCGCGCCCAAACCCGAAATGGACGCATCGCAGTATACTACAAAATCGTCCATGCCCTTTGGCATGGCTAAGATTGGCGCCTCGCACAACCTCTGCCTCAGTGTTTCGAACGCTGTCTGTTGCTCAGGCCCCCAGCAAAATACAACGGCCTTCTTCGTCAGCCGGTTCAAGGGTACTGCCTGCTAACCTGGGGAAACTCCGAATCTCAGATGGAGACTTCGGAACCTCCCATCTCATCACGACCTCCACTTTGGCCTGGTCGACCAAAATCCCGTTCTGGTTGACAAGGTACCCCAGAAACTGCACCTCGCGCAACCAGAACTCACACTTGGAGAACTTGACGTACAAGCTCTCCCTCCTCAGGGTATCCAACACCTCCCGAAAGTGCTCCTCATGCTGCTCCTGCGTCTTAGAGTAAACCAAGATGTCATCGATAAAGACTATCACAGACCGATCCAACATCGGTCTGTATACGCGGTTCATGAGGTCCATGAACGCGGAAGGAGCTTTGTTGAGCCCGAAGGGCATCACCCCGAACTCGTAGTATCCATAGCGTGTTCAGAAAGCAGTCTTCTGAACATCCTCATCTCTGACTCGCATCTGGTGGTAGCCTGAACGCAAATCTATCTTGGAAAACCAAGATGCCCCTTGTAGCTGATCGAAGAGATCATCAATCCTAGGGAGTGGATAACGGTTCTTCACCGTTACCTTGTTCAGCTCCTGGTAGTCTATACACATCCGATGTGACCCGTCCTTCTTCACAAACACGATCGGGGCTCCCCAAGGCGAACTGCTCGGCCTGATAAATCCCTTGTCTAACAGCTCCTGCAGCTGTGTAGACAACTCCTACATCTCGGGAGGAGCCAACCGATATGGTGCCTTGGCTATCGGAGCCGCACCAGGGACTAGGTCGATCCCGAACTCCACATGTCTCTCCGGAGGTATCCCATGCAACTCCTCTAGAAATACATCCAGGTAGTCTCGCATCACCGGCATATCGCTCACGGTTGCCTTACCCGCCTCCCGGGTATCCATAACGTAGGCGACATACCCTCTGCAACCCTGCTGAAGGTAGTGCCTAGCCCTCGGTGATGAGCATAAAGTAGGTCCTTGCTGCGGCCTCTCGCCCTGAATCACCAACTCTCCCTCGCTTGGGGTCCTGATACGCATTAGCTGCTATGCATAGTCGATCACCGCCCCATTAGGGCTCAGCCAATCCATGCCGATGATAACCTTGTTCGCACGGAACATAATGGGAACCAAATCTACGAGGTAACGCTCGTCATACAAGCTCAAAACGCAATCTTTGAAAACCTCTGATGCCCGGATGGATCGGTCGTCAGCAATCTCGACCTCTAAAGGACAATCTAACATGCCTGAAGACTCAGAAAACCTCTTGCTAAGAGCAAGAGAGACAAATGATCGGGTAGCCCCCGAGTGAAATAACACCTGAACTGGGATGCCGTTCACATGGAACGATCCTAAACAAAACACATAAACATAGCACATAAATATCATAACCGACATGTAATAAGAGTTACGGAGAAGAAAACATACCCATCACCACATCCGGTGCGACACGCGCCTCCTTGACCGTCATCTGGAAGGCTCAGCTCCTCACCACTGAAGCATATGTCTTGCCTTGTTGGCCATCCATGATCCGTAGGGTCTTTGGAACTGGAGCCGCCACTAGCGCTGCCGGTACCAATCTCGGGCAGTTGATCTTTTTATGGCCCTTCTGATTGCAATGAAAGCAAATCATGTCTAATGTCTGAAAGGTGGGAGTAGGGGCAGTACAATCCCTGCTAAAGTGCCCAGTCTTACCGCACTTATAGCAGCCCGATCCCCCAGTTCGGAAAACTCCCTCATGTGACCTTCCGCATTTCCCACAGCGGCTCCGGCCCTGCTGACCCTTCGACCTAGAGTCGAATCCCTTGGGTTTCTTCCCTGAAACCCCAGTAACCTGCTCAGTCTCCGCCTTCCTCTTCCTGATGTGCTCTATGTCAATCTCCATCTCCCTCGCCCTCGCAATCATGTCATCCAATGTCGGGCATGCCGAATAGCTGACATGTTTCCGAATGTCAGATCTCAACATGTCGTGGTAGCGGGTCTTCCGCATCTCCTCATCCCCCGTGTACTGAGGTACCAGTAAGGCCCTCTCCCTGAACTTGGCGGTAATCTCCGCCACCGACTCAGTCATCTTCCTCATATCCATAAACTCCCTGGCCAGCTGCTGAAGCTCTACAGCCGGCGCAAAATCAGCCCTAAACCTGGTCACAAAGTCCGACCAGGTCATAGCCTCAATGGCTCGGGATCCCAATGTGTCACTCACCGCCTCCCACCAATCCCAAGCTCGGTCCCTCAAACATCCTGCATCATACCGGACCTTTGACCCCCCAGGGAAGAAGCTCGTCAACTGAGCAAACTCCATGTCTGCAATCCACCTCCTGGCCACGATGGGGTCCTTCACCATGTGGAAGTCTGGCGCACCACATCCCCTAAAATCCTTGAAGGAGAGTGTGCGTGTCGCTCACTGGCCAGATGTCATGTCGCTCCTGAACTCCCTGAGACGATCCTCCATCAGCTCAATGATCCCTTCCTTGATCGACCCGAAAGTCACCGGGGTCGCCTCAAGGATGCCTTTCGTAATCTCAGATGCAATGAATGCTCGCAATCCATCATCGACTGGCTCGAAACCCGAACCCGAGCATGATCCTGATCTTAACCCATACCCTGAACATCCCGCTCCGTGACGTGTCACTACCATTCTGAAACAAAACATATAATCGTCAGGGTTATACACAACCTCGAGAGGTCTCGCACACTACAAGTTCCCTGGTTCTATCTCAGCCCTCCTTGAGTCGAGTATGGATCCTCTGCTTTCAGTAGTACGGGCCCATACTACCTTCCACATCTATCCGTACTTTCCACAAGGATTGCCTTGACTTCACCAAGTCCCTTCTACTACTACTGTCACAACTGGAAAAAAAATTAGGTTAAGATGTGAATTCCTGAACAATATAATCTCCTTGTATAAGCCCAAAACTCGATCCAATAAGCAATATCCAATCATCTTTGGGCCTTAACCCAAAAATTCTAAACCCAAACCCTTATTGGACCAATACTTCCTTATTGGGCCGAAAACCCCTCACAGTGTTTCTATGGGCCGAAAACCCAATTATTTAACCACATTGGGCCGTAAACCCGTAAGTGGGCCCACATGGATCAAAAATTTCCTAACGGGCCAATGCAATCTTAAATCCAAGCCCAATAGTCTTTTTCTTTCCCTTCCTCTCCTAATTCTCAGTTTTTAATAAAAAAAAAGAAAGAAAACAAAACGAGTTTGACTTAAGTTGCAACCTCAATATTACATGGCATACATCCATGCTTATTAACCTACATACATCTAGGAGAGGAGGGATTAACCAACAAATATCAATGATCTTCTCTCTCCCTCTCTTCCCTCTTTTCTCTCGGCCACTCTCCCTCTCCACCCTCATTCACAATTTCATCTTCAACCCATTTTCTCTCAACACTCAAGGATTCTCTCTTCTTCTTCTTCAAAGATTCGTGGGTTTGTGAGTGTGTTGTTCAAGAAAGTCTTCTTCAAGCTTCATAACTTGGTAAGCATTTGGTTAAACTCTTTTGTTATGTCCAAGTTTACACTAAAATCCTTCTTCTTACACTCAATTTTCGTCAAAATGGGTCTTAGAACAACCATCATTCCGATATCTCTTCAAGGCACAAGCTAGGACTGAAAAATCCCTCTCCTTCTTCATCTACATCTTGAAAACCCCAAAGTGAGTTCATACCCCCTATTTTCATTTTTTACTAAGTTTTTGGGGAGAATACAAGCTGTTTGTGTAGATCTATGTCTATATGCATGACTATGTGTGTTTTTCATGATTTATTTGGTGATTATGTGTTGTTTACTTCATAAATCTAAAAATATGTTAAAAATATGAAGTTTATCACTTAGATCTTCATAAAGACTATGAGAAAAGTATATTTTGTCATGTAAACTTGCAGATCTGTGATTTATACACTCAAAATAGCAAAAACAAGTGTTGTGTTCAAAACTCTATAACCTAAACTCAAAAATCAGCTTTTAACAGAAAAGTTTTGGTCTAGTTACGAACTGTTTTGACCACCTTGATGGTAATATTTTTCAAAACTGTTTTCCATGCTACAATTTCAGGTATATACCTTTACAATGACTACACTCAAGCATTCATATGATTTTTCTACAATTTTTGGAGATTTTTACAAAACTGCCTATCATTTCAGGAAGGATTTCGGACCAGTCTGTGAAGATGAACAATTTCACACTGGTTTGACACCACTAAAATTTATAATAAAAATTAAGAAGAAAGTAGACTCATTTTCTAAACTCTCAGAGTTAACGGATCCAAATTTCGACTTACAATGATATTTCTATATTTTTTCTAAAAATAGAGACGTAAATGCCAAAAATCAGAAAATTGTTTTAGCTTACTAAAAGTGTTTATACGTTTGTTAGATGCAAGTTTATATGACTTATACATACTTTTAAATCATCTAGACATGGTAACTTATGTGCATTTAATATATATATATATATATATATATATATATATATATATATATGATTACAAAGTGGTATTTTTAAGTCAATTTGACGAACAATTGAACAAATGCTAGCAATAAAGTAACAAACAGACTAATTTTGCTATTTGCATAATATTGGGACTTAGTGGTCCGATTACATGGTTCATTGGGCCCAGAATGAGTTTATATGTTTCTTTTCGCGTAAAATTCGATTAAGGATCTAGTGAGACGTGTCGGCTGACACCTATTGAGTGTACGATCGTAGCCTGTAGTTATAATCAGAGTCTCTTGGAGGGAGAGCGGGGTTTTGTGTATAGATCTATACGGGGATGACACCGCACACCTAAGATGTTCGCTACAGTTAGACTACATCAATCTAGGGTGACGATGAGCTTATTCTATTTTCCGTCGGCGTCCCAAAGACGCCAAGACAGGCAAAATTGTCATTAATTAGTATGCTTATGACGGCTCACTTAGAGGAATTAACATTATGAAATTTACGGGAGACTATTCTTTTTCCTTCTTTTACAGGCAACATAGGGTTGTCTGGGGGCATTCTACTTACATTCTCTTCAATCACTTTTGACATTCTATTAAACAATAACGCACATGCATTAATTCTAGATCGGACACAACAAACTAAACTATTTTAAGAAAATACAGGATTTTCTTGTGGTTACAAAGTTATACATATCATTTTCTCAAACATGCTTATGAACTCACCAACATTTTTATGTTGACCTTTTTAAATTAACTTGTATTCTCAGGGAACCGTTGAAGCAGGTTGGGATGAACAAACTAACAGATGTTTTGTTATATTTCTATTTCATCAAACTTTAATTATTTTGGCATGTAATATTTAAACACAATACTCGATGTAAACAATGTACGTTGTTATATTACATGTGTGGTGATGATGATGTTATGTTTCAATTATATACTTTGTGATGATACTACAATGTTGAAAGTTACACCAAGCCCCCGGACGTTTCTACCGTCTGGTTCGGGGGTGTGACAGATTGGTATCAGAGCATTGTTTATAGTGAACTGGCATATCTAATCATACAGGATATGCAACTATAAATACAATGGGATTAAAACACTCTAAATAAAATGCATACCTAGGTGTGCATTAATGCTACAACCCTAAAAGTCTCTGGAGGAAATTGAACACCATGACTAAACCCGGATAGTTATGTAGTTGTATTGGGGATAAATATAGCCTGATCAACTATATTTATTCAAAATACGACCAACATGTGGCTGGGAGTGATCATGTTGGGAAATGAATCTAGAAACTTACCTCGTATCCAAAAAGCTTTTAGGGAACTCAAACATAAACAAAATTAAAATAGTATAGGAGTATTTGGCGTGCTATTTGTTTCTAGTATTTATACAATTTCGTGCAGACACTAGGGTCGGGTATCATTAGCCAGGAGACCCCTATCACCCTAGTCAGGGGAATGCAGGGTCGCTTGACCCAGAGGAAGACCCAGAAGAAGACTCAGAGGAAGAACCAGAGGAGGAACATGAAGTAGAACTTGCAGATGGACCCACCGAGCCAGTGGTGTACCTCGAGAGGAAGAGCTCGAGGGAAATAAGGATGATGACTCGGATGCCGAGTCTGAGGTCATCAATCCTCCATACATGGCTAGAGTACCAAATTATCGTATGGGCCCCGATGACCCCACGCCCCATGGACACACAATATTAGGAGATGGAGTCGCCAGCAGGGGATACGACCGCCCTACGGTATGAACCGAGGTCTTTTCGGTCTTAGTCATGGAGGACCAGCTGACCAGGCCCTCTCAGACATGGTCCGGCGCACCCGAGACATGGGTAGCCAAGCTCAGGACACCCCAAATCAAACGGACCAAATGTGGGCTGCTGTTGAGAGATATGAGAGACAAACACAGGAAGTGATTGGGGACTTCCAAGTGAGACAGTCAGTTTGGGAGGCACGACTACGAGACACCGAGCGACAAGTAGCTCATCTCTAGGGTGCATCCACTTCCTCAGCACCACCACCAAACACTTTATGCCACGATTAGGATCAACTTTTCCCCCCAGTACTATCCGTTACGACTCTCTTTCATGTACTAAGATGGTACTCACTAATTAATCAAATATTTGTTCTTCTTATTTCGTGTTAATTGCATTAGTTCACTTATATGCACAACCGAACCCCCGAAACCGCTAGATACTCAAGGATCTTGAAACCAAAATAACCCATATACTCTATGGATAGACTTAATATTCGTGCCAATTCTACGATTACCTACTACCATAAATACATCATAGGGATGTAGATTGAAACATTGTGAATCGTACGACAAAACGCGAAGTTTATAGAGTACAACCAGAAATGACCATCGTTACTTACGATCTTGCTTATCATCATGCAACAAAAAATGTCATCCCATAGAAATAACAAGCACACTCGTGAGACACCAATCCTGCAGATGGACTCTGCTACATTCCAAGCTACTGTAACGACTGCCGTAACCGCTGCTATGGCACAACTCAACGCAAACAACACCAACAGAGATGGAGATAACGTCGACAACTCCAACCGAAGTAACGACCACGGAAACCAACAAGTGACAGCTTATCAAGGCACTCCAAAACTCAAGCTTAAGAGCAGGAAGTGAGAGACTGGGAGTAAGAGGAAGGGACAACCAACTCATGGGTCCTCGAAGAAACAACATACTGTTGTTGTCCATGCGGCCATGACACCTACTACATCAACACCAGCAAGACCATATACTGGAAGTCTTCGAAGATGCAACAAGTGCAATTTCCATCATAAAGGAGCCTGCCGGAAGCCGTATTGCAATAGATGCAACAAGAAAGGACACACCACCCGATACTGCAGATCTCAACCACAAAAGAACCAACAGCCAAACTACAACAACAACAACAACCACAACAACAATAACGATGGGGTTAGTCACACTTGTTACAGATATGGAGGGACCGACTATTTCAGACGCAATTGTCCCAAAGCCAACAACCAAGGGGCAGGAGGATCAGGAAGGATCTTGACTTTGGGTCAAAGTGAGACAAATGAAGACCCGCGATTGTTACTGGTACATTCCCACATAACAACACTTACACATGCATCTTATTTGATAGTGGGGCGGAGCGAAGTTTCGTTAATAATAAATTCAAAACACTTACTAAATCAACAACCCCAAAAGCTCAACGAAGCCTTCACGGTGAAAATGGCTAATGGGAAAACTGAAACAACCAAAGATGTCTATGTAGGGTGCACATATACATTAAACAATCACTCTTTTCAAATAGATTTGATGCTAGAAAATCTTAGGAGTTTTGATGTGATGATCAGCATGGATTGGTTAAGCCCCCACCATGTTCATATTATGTGTCGCGAGAAGGCCGTTCGCTTTCATCTCCCCAATCACGAAACCCTAATAATCTATGGTGATAAACCTGGCGCCAACCTTCGCCTTATCTCGTGTATCAAGGCACAAAAGTGCCTACACAAGAAGAACTACGCATTCCTCGCTCATGTTGTGGATAAGACCAAAGAAGAAGTTAACATTCAAGACATTCCAGTGGCATGTGACTTCCCAGATTTATTTCTAGAAGATCTTCCGGGAATACCCCCAGAAAGACAGGTCAAATTCCGAATCGACCTAATACGAGGAGGAGTTTAACAACTAGACGTGAAAGGGACAACGAGGGACCCTACCGAGATTTTTGGTACGTTCCGAAATCACTCAGTCTAACTTAGTATAAACGTTAGGTCATGTGTAATTAAGATTCTACAAGCTTAGAGTGCGTAGTTCCCCCTTAATTTCTGTTCCTTGTCTAACTGTGGATTTAGGACAAGACCACTCAGTCTACAATCTTTTCAATCTTAAATTATGTGCGAATAGGCTACATCAAATCATCATAGAGAGGTCTAATAGAAATCAGACTACGAAATCACATCATTTATACCTAGGCACTCGTATTGCTAGAACACCCAAAAATTCAGAACGAAGTAACCACAATAGTAATACCAAGGACGAAATTGGTAACATTACAAACGTGTACATAGAACACACTATCATTTCGAACAACCATCCCTTACAGATCAATCCAACATCTATTACAATAAGGAGCCCAACGGTGTCAATTGACATGGGATGACCTGATCCACACCATACGAAATTCATGTACCAACGATACTTTTCTCCTTAACCAATCGATTAACGAAACCCCTACAACTTGTAATGAAAATCCTCGAATTATCTCGGGCATCTACACCCTTAGGTACCCGTGCAAGTAATACCACACTCTTTCCTAGCCCTTAATAAGGATAAGAAACAAGAAGCAAAGGACAACGAGGGTAACCTAGAGATTTATAACCCCCCTAAGATGTTTCCAAAGCCCTTTCGGAAATATCACCTACATGCCAAGTTGAGTTCGGAGATCGACTCAACTCATGCAGCCATTCTCGTAGCCAGACCACCAAGACCACTTAGCACCAACATAAACACCAAAGGTATCCGATCGATGGAACGACCCAGTAAGTATGAGGTTATCAAACCAAGACTTGAACCTTAGAGAACGCCTATCCAACTCATAAATAGGAAAGGCTAAGTGTCCATAGGACCACTGACTACTAAGAATCAAAATGAAACCCTCCTCAATAATCGATGTACCCTATCCCGAATCGAAGACTTACTCGACCTACCCTCAGGAACAAGCAATGATCGACCTCCCACTAGTTTAGAACCCCGTAGTAAGAAACTCCCAAGACAACTTAAGAATTATAAGACCAACTACATCACACGACCTTAACTTTAGTCACAATAGTGTTCGCTCTACGGGTTAGAGGCACTACTGTTGGGACGCCAAGTACACAATCCTCAATTACTATGACCATCCATTCCCTTCACCATATAGGACGTAAAAGCAGAATACCTCTGTGATTGGGCTGAGATTACCAACACCCAACTAACCAAGGGAGCAAGGTCAAGAGCCGGTAGCAAAGGTCCACTAGATCACTAAGCAAGGACTTAAATTCTCCTAGGAACGAAGAGACTAGACAAAACCAAGATACCCCGCATCTTTTCCTTAGTATTTAAGAGCAACTTTAAAAAGAATTTTGGGACAAAATTCCCTCTAACGGGGGGAGATGTCACAACTGGCAAAAAAATACGGTTAAGATGTGAATTCCTGAACAATATAATCTCCTTGTATAAGCCCAAAACTCGATCCAATAAGCAATATCCAATCATCTTTGGGCCTTAACCCAAAAATTCTAAACCTAAACCCTTATTGGACCAATACTTCCTTATTGGGCCGAAAACCCCTCACATTGTTTCTATGGGCCGAAAACCGAATTATTTAACCACATTGGGCCGTAAACCCGTAAGTAGGCCCACATGGATCAACAATTTCCTAATGGGCCAATGCAATCTTAAATCCAAGCCCAATAGTCTTTTTCTTTCCCTTCCTCTCCTAATTCTCGGTTTTTAATAAAAAAATGGAAAGAAAACAAAATGAGTTTGTCTTAAGTTGCCACCTCAATATTACATGGCATACATCCATGCTTATTAACCTACATACATCTAGGAGAGGAGGGATTAACCAACAAATATCAATGATCTTCTCTCTCCCTCTCTTCCCTCTTATCTCTCGGCTACTCTCCCTCTCCACCCTCATTCACAATTTCATCTTCAACCCATTTTCTCTCAACACTCAAGGATTCTCTCTTCTTCTTCTTCAAAGATTCGTGGGTTTGTGAGTGTGTTGTTCAAGAAAGTCTTCTTCAAGCTTCATAACTTGGCTATCCTTTGGTTAAACCCTTTTGGTTATGTCCAAGTTTACACTAAAATCCTTCTTCTTACACTCCATTTTCGTCAAAATGGGTCTTAGAACAACCATCATTTTGAGATCTCTTCAAGGCACAAGCTAGGACTCAAAAATCCCTCTCCTTCTTCATCTACATCTTTTAAACCCCAAGGTGAGTTCATACCCCCTATTTTCAGTTTTTACTAAGTTTTGGGGGAGAATACAAGCTGTTTTGTGTAGATCTATGCGTATATGCATGACTATGTGTGTTTTTCATGATTTATTTGGTGATTATGTGTTGTTTACTTCATAAATCTAAAAATATGTTAAAAATATGAAGTTTATCACTTAGATCTTCATAAAAACTATGAGAAAAGTATATGTTGTCATGTAAACTTCCAGATCTTTGATTTATACACTCAAAATAGCAAAAACAAGTGTTGTGTTCAAAAATCTATAACCTAAACTCAAACATAAGCTTTTAACAGAAAAGTTTTGGTCTAGTTACGGACTGTTTTGACCACCTTGATGGTAATATTTTTCAAATCTGTTTTACATGCTACAAGTTCAGGTTTATACCTTTAAAATGACTACCCTCACGCGTTCATATGATTTGTCTACAATTTTTGGCGATTTTTACAAAACTGTTTATCATTTCAGGAAGGATTTCGGACCAGTCTGTGAAGATGAACATTTTCACACTGGTTTGAGATCACTACAAATTATATTAAAAATTATGAAGAAAGTAGACTCATTTTCTAAACCCTCAGAGTTGACGGATCCAAATTTCGACATACAATGATTTTTCTATAATTTTTCTAAAAATAGAGACGTAAATGCCAAAAATCAGAAAATTGTTTTAACATACTAAAAGTGTTTATACGTTTGTTAGATGCAAGTTTATATGACTTATACATACTTTTAAATCATCTAGACATGGTAACTTATGTGCATTTAATATATATATATATATATATATATATATATATATATATATATATATATATATATATATATACAAAAGTGGTATTTTTTAGTCAATTTGACGAACAATTGAACAAATACTAGCAATAAAGTAACAAACGGACTAATTTTGCCATTCGTATAATATTGGGCCTTAGTGGCCCATTAATATGCTTGATAGGTCGTGAATATTATTTATTTGTTTATTGGGCCTTACCGGCTCATTAACATGCGCGTAGGACCTTGGATACTATTTGCGTGCAATTTGGGCCTATAAATACCTTACATGTGAAATGGGCCGTAGTCGTCCTTTTACATATATTTTGGGCCCGTGTTATATATTTTGGCGATTTTTACAAAACTGTCTATCATTTCAGGAAGGATTTCGGACCAGCCTGTGAAGATGAACATTTTCATACTGGTTTGAGATCACTAAAAATTATAATAAAAATTATAAAGAAAGTAGACTCATTTGTTAAACCCTCAGAGTTGACGGATCCAAATTTCGACATACAATGATTTTTCTATAAGTTTTCTAAAAATAGAGACGTAAATGCCAAAAGTCAGAAAATTGTTTTAACATACTAAAAGTGTTTATACGTTTGTTAGATGCAAGTTTATATGACTTATACATACTTTTAAATCATCTAGACATGGTAACTTATGTGCATTTATTATATATATATATATATATATATATATATATATATATATATGAATACAAAAGTGGTATTTTTTAGTCAATTTGACGAACAATTGAACAAATACTAGCAATAAAGTAACAAACAGACTAATTTTGCCATTCATCTAATATTAGGCCTTAGTGGCCCATTAATATGCTTGATAGGTCCTGAATATTATTTATTTGTTTATTGGGCCTTACTGGCCCATTAACATGCGCGACAGACCTTGTATACTATTTGCGTGCAATTTGGGCCTATAAATACCTTACATGTGAAATGAGCCTTAGTCGTCCTTTTACATATATTTTGGGCCCATGTTATATAATCTCATTTCTTTCGGGCCTGAAAATGACTAACGTGTTTAGTGAGACTCAGTGGTCCGCTTACATGGTTCATTGGGCCCGGAATGAGTTTATATGTTTCTCTTCGCGTAAAATTCAATTAAGGATCTAGGGAGACGTGTCAGTTGACACCTATTGAGTGTACAATTGTAGCCTGTAGTTATAATCAGAGTCTCTTGGAGGGAGAGCGGGGTTTTGTGTATAGATCTATACGGGGATGAAACCCCACACATGAGTTGTTCGCTACAGTTAGACTACATCAGTCTAGGGTGACGATGACCTTATTCTATTTTCTGTCGGCGTCCCAAAGACGCCAAGACAGGCGAAATTGTCATTAATTAGTATGGTTATGACGACTCACTTAGAGGAATTAACATTATGAAATTTACGGGAGACTATTCTTTTTCCTTCTTTTACTGGCAACATAGGGTTGTTTGGGGGGCATTCTGCTTACATTCTCTTCAATCACTTTTGGCATTCTATTAAACAATAACACACATGCATTAATTCTAGATCGGACACAACAAACTAAACTATTTTAAGAAAATACAGGATTTTCTTGTGGTTACAAAGTTATACAAATCATTTTCTCAAACATGCTTATGAACTCACCAACATTTTTATGTTGACCTTTTTAAATTAACTTGTATTCTCAGGAAACCGTTGAAGAAGGTTGGGATGAACAAACTAACGGATGTTTTGTTATATTTCTATTTCATCAAACTTTAATTATTTTGGCCTGTAATATTTAAACACAATACTCGATGTAAACAATGTACGTTGTTATATTACATGTGTGGTGATGATGATGTTATGTTTCAATTATATACTTTGTGATGATACTACAATGTTGAAAGTCACACCAAGCCCCCAGACGTTTCAGCCGTCTGGTTCGGGGGTGTGACAACTACTGCTCGCTGCACTAATCTCATTCGAGGCTTACCCTAGGGTAGCTCTTCGACCTACTCTCCGCCATCAGCTGCATAAGAAGTCCCTACTATCTTTCCCTAACTAGCTTCCGAATACCATTACATATTACTAAGACCAGATAATTCTTCGAATGAGAGGTCCTACCTTACAACGGTTGGCCTCAAGCAAGAGCTGCGAAATAGGGCTATAACCTAACCAAGCATATTCTATTCAGGCCATTATATTACTATCAAATTCAGGCCATTATATCATAATATGTAACTTAACGTATTCATTTACTAGTTAATTAAAGATAACTAGAACTCCTAAAAGCACAAAGCAAGCAGCATTCAGGCATTGAGTAACCTAACCAAGCATATTCTATTCAGGCCATTATATCACTATCAAATCAGTTCTAACATGTAATTCAATAAGCACCTATAACAGGAACATAAGGCATTGTCCTAGATCCTTAGCCCTAATCCAACATTCAGTTCTCATACACATACAACATGCATATAAGGCATCCTTCCTAGATCCTCAGCCCTAATCTAGGATGCAGTTCTCATAATCATATCATATATCATAATAAACATGTATGGGTATCTTGGGGAAAACTTACTTGAGCTCATCCGATTGCACGCGTAACAGACCTTGTTCTTTCTCAAAACTCTTTCTTTTAAATTTTAGAAAAACCATTTTCTTGAAAAAATCTTTCAAACCTTCGATTTGAGTCCAGACACCCCCGAAGGTGTGTCCGAATCCCTTAAACCAAGGCTTTGATACTAACTTGTAACATCCCAAAAATCATGACCAAAAATTTCATTTTGATATAACGATCCATAAAACAATTTAAAGAAAACATCATCAAGTTATTTCATTTCATAAAAGCCATAGATCATATTTCTCAAAAGCATGTCATAACATAGTAACAATGTCAGAGGACAAATCCCAAAGATCTCATATGCAGAAAATCGTTTGTGTCTGATGCTCTGCTACCATGCCGACTCCTTTCCCTACGAAGAGGAAGAACCTGAAACCAAAACTGAAAACCGTAAGCACAAAGCTTAGTGAGTTGCCCCCATCATACCACATACCATATAGATGTTGGGTTTTGAGCATTCTAACACTTCCTAAGTGTACATGCAACCCTAATAAACCTTGGATCTATGTTTGTCTAAGGTACATGCAAAATATTATTTTCCAAGGTTTATAACCTATCTAGCATGGCATGGGGTACTTTTAAACATAAAAGGACTAGATGAATTACATACCTTTTGTTGATTGTTGATTCCTTGGAGTTTGAGAGCCAAGCACCAATAATGTGAATGCCTCAAATGGAAATCACAAATCACCACAAACTTGGAAAAATGTATGAGAGAGTATACTAACACTTAGAAATCGTCCACCACTATTACACACACACTAGGGTTGGATTTCATGCAACATGAGCTTGTTTATATAGTGTGCATGGTTAGGGTGAAACCCTAATAACCCATGTCTTTTCCTTTCCAAGGATCCATGGGTTAAAAGCTCCATGGATCATCCATGGACTTCCACATAAGCTTAGCCCATTAACAAATGAGTATTAGCCCACACCATATAAATATAATAGCCCATGATTTAATTAGTCTTCCTTTTAATCAAAATTAATTCATAATTAATTCAAGATTAAAACTAATTAAATAACATGACTTTATATTAATATATTATAACTTATAATATATTAATAAATCGTAAGTATACAATTCTCATAAAATTATCCATAAAGAGTTTGGGTGAAGTGCAACCCAAATGGACCATGCCGGGTCGGGTCAAGTATATACCAAATAAGTTATGGACTTAGACACCTTATCCAACAGTCTCCCACTTGGATAAGTCTAATAACTGTATTTGCGTATGTTACTTCAGGAACCAACCAGCAATCGTAGCTCTCGAAAACTCTGTTGAACTATGAAGCGCCATTTTAGATAAGTGATCATATAATCCTCTGTTCTCATGATATCAGCCGGACAAATACATGGAACAACGTCGTACTTATTGTCCAGCAATTTGTTTCTCGATTTCCGATTTGTTTGACAAAGAACTAAATTGAACACATCAATTAGGTTCTGACCGGGCCCGGTACATAGGTCAAAACAAAATCATCAAGGGGCCCAGATATCGCTTCTAATCCTCCAAGGACTAGAAGGAACAGATAAACTTCGACTCATATACTTGTTTCTACTACTTGTTGAATTATACACAAAGGCATGTTTTATAACATCAAGTTACTGATGCGTTTACGTGCAATCAATGCACAACCAACTCATAGGTAACAACTCATATCTCTAGGTTTGAAGACTTATATGATATTACCGTCTCACGATCACTCGAGATAAATTCCATGAAGTGATACAAGTGAGTGTGGGTTAATTCCAATACTCATAACTTATGAGTACTCATGAATGTTGTAGCAACCATTGCTATGTCTAAACACGTTTAGCCATCTACAAACCCGATTCATGACAGTCTTAATTCATACCTACTTCCAACATATGAACGACTGTGGAGTGTTTAAATAACTTAGTCATTCAGAAAGAATAACCTAGCTATTCTGGAAGTCAAAACATGCAAAGTGAAACACAATAATAATCGAATCCAATATGGTCTCAGAACCCTTTTGAATATAAATAAAACCACCTTTTATTTATCACCATATTGATTACACATTATTCATTGTATAATGTTTCAAATAATCAACTTAATACTTGAACAAAAACAACAGTCGTCCCATGCTCCTAGCATGTACACTTTGTTTTTCTAAACAATAGTTATGCCATACTCCAAGTATGCACACTATGTTTGTCTATGATCTTTACTTTGTGAAATAGATCAATTGAACATGATTCCAATGATGCTCATTTCACAATCCCAAATCCTTATTGTAAATGTAAGAATTCCTAATTCCTACCATTTACCAAAAAACTGTTAGATTTTAAACTTATATGCACTGATCCTCTCGTAATGATTATGCACAAGGTCACCAAAACCTTGTCATCAGTCATTACAAAGGATTCCAAAGGAGATCAACTCTATGGAAACGAACTCTCATATTCAAGGTACATTGCTTTGAACATCCTTCTTGCATAAAAGTTTCTAACTTTCTCATAGATTCTTAATATCCAACTCCCAATATGGAAAATTTCCATATTCCTATTTTGATTATCATATCTGAACAAGAGCTACCTCTTTTCAGAATATATCCATATGGTCCTTCCAAAATTTAACACTATACTTCCAACTGTCCCTGAGCAACCAATCTTTGGTGAGCCTTAGATAGTCCTCGACAATTGCTTAATCATTTTAGTCTTATCCAATTCTAGAGTTTTCCCTTCTTAATGCTCTGAGCATTTGGAAAATTTAGAAAAGATGAATATTATAGCACATGTGACCGATCCTATACCCGAAGCATATGGGACACGATTCACGATGTCTCACATAAAGACCTGATACAGGATCAGTCTTTTGCTACAATATTTTTTTATTTTCCATGTTTTCAAAAATCGACTAGGAAGAGGGATGTCGTGATCATAATCGAATTTGAGAACGCAATATATATAGAATTTCCTTATGTTGAACCATTCCAACATAAAATTCATATATATATCCTTGACTAAAGATGATTAAAAACTCAATCTAAGCTTTTAGAATAGAAATGAAGTATAATTTCCTCTCCCTTAATTATAGCAAAACAACTTTTTCAACCCCTACAACTTTACGAATTGAAACTTTTGTTTTTCTATAATTAACATTGCTAACTTGCAACACTAAACATAATAATCATGCTCCCACTAACATGATGATTATCAGCATAACACTTATGCTCCCACTAGCTATGACATATTTCCAGAAATCAGCTGGACTTCTGAAATTTAGATTCGTACACCCTTTCTTAGATAGCTCACATGTGTGTCTAAACAATTTCCAGAACTATGAAAAGGGATGCCGTAATCATAGTCTTAATTGTTTAGACCTTTTCCATTTCTCACAAGTCCATGTTAGTGTGTCGGTTAACCACACACGCTCCAGTAACGACTTTGAGAATGCAAACATCACAATTGCTATCTACTTAAAATCTTCTTAGTGAAAGCATTTCCTCACCATCATTTTCATGAATCGGAGAGAAACCTTATGACACTTAGATTTTATGGTGTATGAGTTCCTATCCATGTGAATTTGTCAAAACCATAATCACAAGACAAGGTTAGTAACAAATTCAGCCTTACATGGATTGAACTTGTTCAATCTTAATTTCTTGTCATCTGGTAGCACAAGGCCCACCAATGCTTCCAAGCTGTTATGCACACAGTTTAGAACTAACAGAACTCATATGCATAGTTAACTCAATAGGAACAGACACAGAAACAAGAATTATGTCAACTTAATAGGTTGCAAACCTTAAGTCGTGTGCTAGTGATAAAACTCAGGTTTTACTCTTGATTAAATCTTGAAATCCTTTCAGGGTCTTTAAGACTCCCACTGTCCTCTTGACATATAAGTTTCCCTAGTCAAGAGCCATTCCTTGACAAAACAAATATTCAAGGGATAGTGCAGATTCTTATTAAGATAAACACTTCACACAATTGGTCTTAGTTGGTCTTTGTCTTATCCAAGACATCACAACTTACCAATTTCAAATGTACAAGAGTAGAAAACATTTTACACTACATTTGATAAGTGTTTTAAACCTTACTTTATGTCACTCAATGTTACAATCTTGGAGTATGACTCTAAGAGTTGTTTTGGAACGAAGTATGATCCATCTTCTTGATTTTAACCATTCCAACAATTCATGACCCCTCATCTTAGTCATAACAATGCACTAAGATGTCCTTAGAGTATGAATTTGTGATATGGTTTCATAATCATTAAGATGATCATAAAAACATGTATGATCCATCTTCTTGATTTTAGCCATTCCAACAATTCATGACCCCTCATCTTAGTCATAACAATGCACTAAGATGTCCTTAGAGTATGAATTTGTGATATGGTTTCATAATCATTAAGATGATCATAAAAACATGATACCAAAGTACTCTCCCATCTTTTCAGATTTGAGAAACTTTTATCTTTCTGCCAAATTTGATTCATCTCATCCGTTCTGCCATACATTGAAAGTTTTCCAATGTTACAGAATTATACTTAACCTTATAAGTATAACCATATTTATTAATCTTTAGTAAATCATGACGAATTGATCTTTGTGGTGGACCTTGACCAGCACACACCCAGTGTACCTAATTCCTTAGTTCTTCAATTGACTCACATATGCATGTGATCAATGAATTAGTCTCAATTTTACAAAGATGAAAATTCTCATTCATCATACAATACAACTTGTATGATTCCAAGTTTCTGTCTAACTGAAGCTTGGGTGATGAGAACCTTTCCTCATTTGGTAAATTCAGACACTACCACATATGAGAGAATCAAACTCATATTTCCAATATTGCTAGAAACATACAAACATCAATTTCCATAAATGCCATTATAAGGGGATATAATATAAAATAAACTAAACAAAACTTTTATTTCTTTATTAAAATGCGGAAAAATATTCCTTACAATGCATCTTCAAATGAAAAATATGATATTACATATTTCCTAGCAATCTATCATAACTTTTAAGTAGTAGCTCAAAAATCCGATCCTCGAACCATGCGATAGAAATCCATCTTCGTGATCAGATTCAGCACACTCTTATTTTAACCTTCCTTTTGCTCGATCTGCTAAACATCAAGATGCAACCTAGTCACATCATGTAATAAGAATCAACAATTAGGAACTTTAACAAAGTTAGATAGTGGACTTACCTGAAGCCGAGTCAAACATTTTGTCTCTACTTGTTTTCAAATATTTCAGGTATTCAGGGCAGCTTCGCTTCCAATGTCCCTTCTCATGACAATAAAAACATATAGACTCTTTGGGAATGGTACACGAGACAATCACAGACTTAGCCTTTCCCTTTACCTTTTGGTCAACTGGGTTGACCAAGGCCGATCCCCTTCCATTGGGACGAGAAAGCTTTTCTGGACTTCCAATGTTACCATTGTCCATGTCCATGGAAGTTTGAGAAATAGATTTTCCATCAATATTTGCTTGACCATTGCGCCAAATCATTGCTGATTCAGCAGCAACAAGCAAATAAGAAAGATCTATTAGGGTTATGTCGGGATCTGTCATATGGTAGTCTTTAATAAACTCACTATATGACTCAGGAAGTGACTGAAGAACCCAGTCAACAGCGAACTTCCTTGAAATAACAGCACCCAACATTCTCAACCTGTCTATGTGTGACTTCATTCCAAAGACATGAGTGCACACAGGTCTTCCATCTTTATGTTTCATTTCTAGTAGAGCTTGAGTGATCTTGAACCTTTCAAGTCTTCGGGCTTGTGGGTCAGGGAGAATAAATGGAGGAGGTGGGGGAGTGAAGCATGATGTTGAGGGACATCATCTTCAGGAGGAAAGCTTGTTTCAAGCTATTTGGGAAGATCATAGTTGTCTGAACCAGACATCTACAATGGGAGAAAATCAAGTTAGTTGATTCAAGTCCTTAATATAACACCCAAAATGAAATATTAAGGCTAGGACCCAACACAATATTTTATAACTTGGAAGAGGGATGCCGTAATCCAAGCTATAAAATATTTGAAGGTAGGTGAATGACGATTCACCAATTTCCACCATGAAAAATGAAATAATTTATTAGGTTTTAATTGGATTTGAAACTCCTAGATCTTTTTGAGATTCATTGAACTTTTCAATGGCATGTTTCAATCTCGATTGTGCCCTTCAGGTTTTGTGACTGGGATACCGAGGATCACAAAAGAAGGTGTGAATAACCCTGCAAACTCACTTGGTACCCTTAATATTATCACCTAATCGATGTGCCGGTTAACCACACACGCTCCACCGATCTATGATAAACATTAAGTCACCCTTCGTGATCCTTAGTAGTCCAAGTTAGTGTGTCGGTTAACCACACACGCTCCACCAACGACTTGGTAAGGTACAAAGTGTGAATTTCATGGGTTAGCACCATATTCACATTTTCCTAAAGTAACTAAGATTGGGAATTTATAAAAGGTTTAGTTACTTTATTATATTCATTATACTTTTAATGAGAATTTAAAGTCATTGTCCTACCCGTTCGGCTAACGACCCTCCACCGATCAAGGAAGCGGTGGGTGAGAATGGACACCCATTAAGTTGCCATTTTATAGGCAACAACCTTATACCCCCCTTATAGACCGGCTTCGTGAATGAGACCTACTAACGGTAAAACGACTTGATCTTATACATATATATATAATAATTAACCATTAATGTTATAAATAGTATAAGGGTTGAATTTTAACTTTTAAAACTCTAAGGGTTTCGAATTAAAGTTTATTAAAGTGTGTGAAACTTTACAAATTCCAAAACTTGAGGGCAAGTTTTGTAACTCTCCATAACTTTTCATTTCATAACTTATGAATTAAAGGTTCATAAAAATGAAGACTCTTCATTTTATGTAACTTATGTGTTTTAAGTGTGTGTTTAAAAGAAGTGACATTTGGATATCCATAACTTGAGGACAAATTATGGACTCCATTAAAACACGTAAATGATCAAGAATTAATCCTAAACAATTCAGCAAATAATTCCTATCATCTTCTAAATTCATAAGAACATGAACATGATCATCAAAGTTTCAAGAATTATATGAACACATACAAAGCATGAAATTTTGATATAAGCTATTGTAAATGGATTAGAACAACCATTACACCAACTAAAACAAGTTTTAAAACACCAAAACAGTTTAGGGTAATGTTTCTAGTCTATTTCCAGCAGCAAAAGTCGAAAATCTGCATTCTGAGGCTCCTACTCGCCGAGTGCACGAACCTACTCGGCGAGTAGGATGAGTTTACACATGAACTCGGCGAGTCCCCCCATGGACTCGGCGAGTTCATCAGTCAGACAGCAAAAAATTGACTTTTTATCACTATTTGCATCAAGTATCACACAAACAAGCCTAGGCTCTGATACCACTGTTGGGTTTTAAGCATTCTAACACTTCCTAAGTGTACATGCAACCCTAATAAACCTTGGATCTATGTTTGTCTAAGGTACATGCAAAATATTATTTTCCAAGGTTTATAACCTATCTAGCATGGCATGGGGTACTTTTAAACATAAAAGGACTAGATGAATTACATACCTTTTGTTGATTGTTGATTCCTTGGAGTTTGAGAGCCAAGCACCAATAATGTGAATGCCTCAAATGGAAATCACAAATCACCACAAACTTGGAAAAATGTATGAGAGAGTATACTAACACTTAGAAATCGGCCACCACTATTACACACACACTAGGGTTGGATTTCATGGAACATGAGCTTGTTTATATAGTGTGCATGGTTAGGGTGAAACCCTAATAACCCATGTCTTTTCCTTTCCAAGGATCCATGGGTTAAAAGCTCCATGGATCATCCATGGACTTCCACATAAGATTAGCCCATTAACAAATGAGTATTAACCCACACCATATAAATATAATAGCCCATGATTTAATTATTCTTCCTTTTAATCACTAAATTAATTCATAATTAATTCAAGATTAAAACTAATTAAATAACATGACTTTATATTAATATATTATAACTTATAATATATTAATAAATCGTAAGTATACAATTCTCATAAAATTATCCATAAACAGTTTGGGTGAAGTGCAACCCAAATGGACCATGCCGGGTCGGGTCAAGTATATACCAAATAAGTTATGGACTTAGAAACCTTATCCAACAATAGACACATAGTGCCTTAGCGTAATTGGGAGTTGGCCTCCTCTTCGGTATCTTTTAACCGGTAACTGCCTAGCATAACTAGGTGCTGGCCTCCCATTCAGTATCTTTCAACCGGTAACTGCCTAGCATAATTGGGTGCTGGCCTCCCCTTCGGTATCTTTCAACCGGTATCTACCTAGCATAACTGGGTGCTGGCCTCCCCTTCGGTATCTTTCAACCGGTATCTTCCTAGCATAACTGGGTGCTGGCCTCCCCTTTGGTATCTTTCAATCGGTATCTGCCTAACATAACTGGGTGCTGGCCTCCCCTTCAGTATCTTTCAACCGGTAACGGGAGACTATTTCACCCCTACCACTACTACATAATAACATAACATACTAGCACATAAAGCATAACAGATAGTGGCATACCAAACAATTATCACGAAGACAATCATCTAACTAACAACTCCTACTAGTGGACCGACATTATGGCCTTAGAACCACTTCTACTGGAAGGTAACTCACCTCAATGTCATGAAGTAGTTGAACTGCCCTCTGCTCCTGGATCAACTCCTCTCAAACTCCTACACATAATTATCTCCTTTAATTACCCCTTTCATACACATAACCACTCTAAGGTTCAACTCTGGTTGTCAAAGTCAACATCCTGGTCAAAGTTAACATCTTGGTTGACTCAACTCGCCGAGTTGGTCCATCAACTCGTCGAGTTCCATAATCCATAAAACCCTGAAATACCGATCCTACTTGTCGAGTCCTTTCATGAACTCGTTTCATTCATCCTTAAAGCATGGTCAGTACCTTTTACCCACAACTCGCCGAGTCCCTCCTTGCAGTCGCCGAGTTCCTCAATCTTCATAACCCAAACCATGGCCAACTCGCTGAGTCAACTTCTAGACTCAACGAGTTTGCTCAGTAACAGAAAAGGTTGGGGGACCACGACCCAAATCGCCGAGTTGTACGAACAACTTGTCGAGTCCACCATACTCTAAACCATACAGTCGTTTCTAGTCGGGCTTACTACATCCAAATCATAGATTTGGTTCCCTAGGGTCAATATATCACGTAAAGTTACTAACTTTACGTCCATGCATGGGTTATTTAGTTTAAAAATCCCTAAAATGTAGTTCACAAGTTGAATGGGACTCCCATGGCCATAAAGTTGGCACCTTTATGCCATGGAGTCCCTCAAAGGTTCCAGATATGAAGTCATGGCTCCAAATCATGCTTGCATCCATGAATGGTTCCAAAATATGCTCCTAAAAGCCCTAAACCTCTCCATGAAGATATCTTGTAAAGGAATGGTCAAGGTATAGACTTTATACCTCAAGTGAACCGGAAATGAAGTTCTTCCTCTGGATCCAAAGCTTCTTCCTTCCACCAAGCACTTTTAGCTTCCAATCCTTCAAGGAAAAACTAAAGAATCACTCCTTTTTCACTAACACACACTCACAAAGCTCAAGATCACGAATTAGGGTTTTGATAGACTATGATGAGACCTTATCACTAGTAGCTAAGATCAAGTCGATTAGGATAATGCTTGCCTTTTATGATTAAGATGTATGTCAAATGGATGTTAAAACCGATTTCCTTCACGGGATGCTTAATAAAGACGTCTATATGACTGGGAAAGAAGGTTTTGAACATTCCAAATATCCTAATAAGGTGTGCACGCTTGAGAAGTACATTTATGGACTTAAACAAGCATCTCGTAGCTAGAATCTTTGATTTCATGAAAAGGTCAAAGAGTTTGGATTTTCTAGAAGTGAAGATGAGTCATGCGTGTATGTCAAAGCTAGTGGAAGTGTTGTAACCTTTCTAGTTTTGTATGTTATTAACATACTCCTTATAGGAAACTTTATTACAACTTTGCAAGAGGTGAAATATCTGCTTGCGAAATATTTCTCTATGAAGGATCTAGGAGAGGCAACATACATTCTTAGAATAAGGATCTATCGGGATAATTGGACTAAGCCAGAGTACATACATGGATAAAATATTGAAACGTTTCAACATGGAGAATTCCAAGAAAGGGGATTTACTCATACATCATATTGTTAAATTAAGTAAGATTCAATGTCTCGGTAGTGATAAAGAAATAGATGCTATGAGTTGAGTATAATACGCTTCAGCTATTGGATCGATCATGTATGCTATAACTTATATTCATCCTGATGTGTCTTATTCCTTGAGCATGGTTAGTCGATATTAGGATAATCTAGGAGGAGTTCATTGGATAGTAGTAAAGAATATTCTGAAGTATTTACGGAGAACCAAAGAAATGTTCTTAGTTTTCGGTGGCAAAGACGAGTTAAGAGTGAGTGGTTATAGTGATGTCAGCTTTCACGAATCGAGATAACTTTTGTTCACCATCCGGTTGGGTATTCCTACTATATGGTGGAGTGGTGACTTAGAAAAGTTCCAAGTAGAAGACGGTAGCTGATTCTACTTGTGAGTTAGAGTACATCGCAGAAAGCGATGCGGCAAAGGAAGTGTAACATCCCAATATCAAATACTATTACTGCTCTTAACTTTATCAAAAGTTGCATAATTGGTCCCTTGAGGAAAAAAGCTTGTATTTTGGTCGTACGCTGGGCGTACTTAAGGGTACGTGCAGCGTACTCGTGCAATATGGAAACACGGATGATCCGCTAGTACGTTAGGTGTACGTGTAGTACGCCAGATAACTAGCCTAGAATCCAAACCCTAATTTTAAGGGTTGCTCCCTATTTAAACAATCGTATATCCCCTTTACACTGTCCTTACCAGCAGCCATTCCCTCCTCAAACCCTAATTCCGAGTCTAAGTTGTTTGTGTGAGTTTTGGGAGCTTATTGAGTGATTTTGGTGCATATTGGTGAAGAAGGAGACTAGAGAAGAAGGAATGGTTGCTTGAAAGCTTGTAGATCCCGAAACCTTTCCTCTTTGTGCATCTTTTTCAGGTATAAAGTTTATACCTTGATGAGTTTTCTATTTAATCTACATGGTTGAGGTTTTATGAGCTGTTTTTCCCCAAGATTGGACCTTTATTAGTTTGGAGCACTCTAGGGAATTTTAGCTGTCCTTTCATGCATTTTAGGAATTGTAGATTCATAAAAATGGTTGCTTGATCTTTCCCTTTGGCTCATGCATGACTAACGTAGCTTAGAGTGCGTTGGAAGTTAAAGTTTGTTGCATTGGGTCCTTCCTAGTCATGCAAAGGCTTAAAGTCGACGACTTTATGAACATATCTAAAGTTGGGTCAGATGTCTTACATGATTAAGACACAAAATTGGTGAAAGTTGAAGCAGACGGAGTACGCCGGACGTACTCCTAGATACGCCCCGTGTAGCCGGTTCCGTCCCCGATGGCTTAAAGTCGACGACTTTCGTTGACTTTTGACTTTTGGTCAAGATTTAGGGTTTTAGACCATGGGAATGGAAAAATGGTATTTTTTCCATCAGAGGACTTAGTTGTGGGATATTGGATCGTGAGTTGAGCTTTGGACCCTAAATATTAATTAGGGTTAATTATTTTGTTGACTAGGCGGAATCTAGTTCTGGCAGTTCGGGTGTGATATCTACTTGTCGTTAGTATTAGGTGATTCTCCTCTCTTATTCTTACCTGTGTGGTAGAATAGTTGTATTTGTGATGACCATCTGAGACTACTGTTATTATGTATTATGTTGTTATGTGTGACTGAGACCGCGGATAGTCTCCAGGGTCGCTCATAACCCATAGGGCGTGCTATTGCCCATTAGGACTGCTGATAGTCCCCAGGGTTGCTGATAACCCATAGTTGTTGATTTATATTGTGTTGTATGTGGTATCTTGGGGAATTGACTAAGCTTAGTGCTTATAGTTGTTGATTTATGTGTTTCAGGTACTTCTGAGGACCGTGGGAAGGTGAAGGTCTGATTGTACACAGTCGTTGGGAGGATTGTTACTAGGACAGTTTGAGAAACTTTTATTTTTTTGTGCTAATGGTTGTTTTAGATAATTATGTCTTTGATAACTTGGTTTATGAAACTTGTTTTTGGTAAAATTAAATATGAAATATTTGGTCTACGATTTGAGGTGTTACAATTTGGTATCAAAGCCCTGGTTTGAGGGATTTGGATGAACCTCAGGGTGATTTCAAACTCAAACTAAGGATCTAATTTTTTTTCTATAAACTAAATAAAGAAATGAAGATTTTTACAGGAGAAAAACCCAGTTAAGCGGTGTGTACAATCAACCAGAGCTCGAGCAGTAGTTTCAAAATCCCTCAATTTATAATATGAGTAGAGTAGACTTGATATTGAATGAGCTTATAGAATTGTATGCTAGCTAGTGGTAGGCTAAGGATCCTGCAAGAATGGTGTGATAGTGTTGCCTGATTGTGATGAATTTATCCTAGAGTTCATTCTTATGAGATTGAATCAATCATTGCTATTTTCTTAGTGTATGCTATAAATTGTACATAGTTAAGATTTTATAGCCTTAGAATGCCCGATTTAGCCTTTATTCTTGTTCCTTGTTTGGTTGTGGATTTGAGGTAGAATCATTTATTCGAATGTCTATTGGGTCTCGTATTGTGTATAATTGGCATGCATGAAGCAAATGACAAGGATAACATAGATCTCATGAGGCGGAGCAGTGATGAGGACCAGTCTAGAAGTGGTGTTTAGATGCTTACTCTTGGTTCTAAGGAACCAGCAGAGTGAGTCTATAGCTGATATGTGGAAATTGAGTCCCTGTGACATAGGGTCTTGAGAGGACGACTTGAGACAAATACGGGTTGGTGTGGAAGGTAGTATTGGGCCCGTACTACTGGAAGCACTGGATCCGTACGTGGCTCAAGGAGGAACCTTAAGGAACTAAGGAGCTTGAAGGAGTGTATGAGTGTCGGTGTATGCGCTTTAGCCTGATTTTTTATGATTTTCTTGTGAGTTTCAATATGGTGGTTACCCAAGGTTCGAGCTCCAGCGACCCCGAGAGGCCGAGTGCCAACGATGATGAGATCCGTAGGATTGTTGTCGCAGAGGTGGCTGCATCAATCAGATCGGTTATTCCAGAGATGTTTGGGTCTATCAAGACCATGCTGGTTTAGACTTTTGATGAGCTTTATGCCACCGTCACTAAGGCTGCTGCTGCCGCATCCACTACAACTGTTGCTTCTGCGAGACCGCAAGCGGGTGATTCACTATGGTACCGATAGTTCAACAACACGAAGCCATCCGAATTTCAGGGGACCCAGGATACGATTGCTGCTATGATATGGATATGTGATGTTGAGGGATGTTTTGACAATTTCTCCTGTCCGGAGAATTTGAGGGTTCATTTTGCGCTGAACCTGATTCGCTTGGGAGTTAAGGATTGGTGGAAGTTTGTGTCAGCCGATTATACTATTGCAGAGCATTATGCAGTGACTTGGGAGAGGTTTACTGAGACATTCAAGGATGAGTTTGTACCCATGGTTGAGAGGGAAATATTGGCCCAATAGTTCCTATCTCTCATGCAGAAGACAGAGACGGTGACTGAGATCACCAAGATGTTTCATGAGAGGGCCTTGTGTTGGAGCATGGAAATGCTCTACAAATAATGAGTGATAGTTAGGTTGTATTTTTCCCTTTATTGTATTGTTGGTGTATTTGTCTATCCCTCATATACAAAGGGAGAGATGGTAATTTCTTATTATGCACCTTTTCTAAAATGTAATCTCTAGAGAGAGAAAGTGGTGGGATTTCTCCCATCCAGGGAGAGTTTCTTTCTCCCACCATTAATCTTCATGAATATTATTATTATCTCTCTTTTCTTTCTCATCTTCTAAGAATTCTCATCATGTTCTTCATATTTTTATATTTTGATACACGATAAATCTTGAGATATTATTCTTCCGCATCCACCGTTCGTATAAAAATGGGTTCCTACAATTGGTATAAGAGTCGTACCTTGAAGATCTCACGATTATTTCAAGGGAACGACTCCCGTTCGGTGATTATCTTGAAGTTTTTCGTGTTTTTGCAAGAATTTTCGGGTTCAAACCGGAAATTTCTGCTGCTCAATCAAATTCACTGCTGGAAATTTTTGTTCTTGGTGTTCTTATTATCTTGCTGTTGAAGAAATGAAGAAAAATGGGAGAAGAAATTATTTTTGTGGTCTCCATATAGTTGAAGAAATTGTTCCAGAGAGTTCTTTTATTCTTGGATGAGAAGACACAAAATAATGGGCTTATTTTCTTGAAGAAGTGGAGAAAAGCATCTCTTTATTGAAGTTTTTTTTTACCCAGCAACTATTATTCTTAAAGGTATGGATTTCTTGTTCATCATCATATTATTGCTGTGAATCTTTCATTTGAAGATGTTTTGGACATAATATGTATTTGCATAAAGCACTTTGTCCTTTTTACTCTTTTGGGTAAAGAGTACTCCACTCACTTTTGCCTCCCCAAGTAAAAACATGTGACATGGTCCAATCCCATCACCTTTTGTCCCTAAAAATTCACCTGCACACTCCTTTTCCTTTGACCAAAGCCCCTTTTCCCTTATTTTCTTATTAAAAAAAAATTTGAGGTCTGCTGATGAACCGCAGCCTCTGATGTTAAGAAATCCATCTACACCCTCTTTTTGCCTGCAGACCGAGGTCCGGACTCCCCAACCTCGAATTTGCTGAGGAACCTCGGATCCTGCTGATGACCAGCGACCGCATCCTTCCTTCTTCGGTTCGGATCAGAATGATCTGACTAAAGTCTCGGACCGCAACGCGCCTACTGCAGCTCGCACCGCAGCTGGCCTCCCTCGAACCGCAGTCCCTCCATCAGCATCCACCTTCGTCCGCACCTACCACCTGACCGCACCCTCCTCTCATCCGCAACCTCCTAGACCCGCAGCCACCCTTATCACTCTACAATCACCCTCCGTCCGCACCCACCTCTCTCCGCCCCCTCCCATCCGACCGCACCTACCCTCCCTCCTTCTCCTAACTTCGGCCATCCCTCCCTTATCCAACCTTCCCTCCTTCTTCCTTCCATCTTCCCTTCTCCAGCCCTCCCCTCCTCCCTTCTCCCTCCTTCTTCCCCTCCCTTCTCCCTCCTTCTTCCCCTCCCCTCCCCTCCTTTTTTCCTCCCCTCTCATCAGTCCTCCCCTTTTTTTTAAACCCCCTTTTTTATTTAAACTTCATTTTTTTATTCAACCATTTTTTTATATTATTATTATTTTTTTTCTCAATTAATTTTTTTTTCTTAGCCAATTTTTTTAACGACATTTTTTTTATTCAGCCAATTTTTTTTAACATCAAATTTTTTTTATTTAGCCAATTATTTTTTTTAAACCAATTATTTTTTTTACACAAATTATTTTTTTTAACACCAATTTTTGCACAAACGAACCTTGGATTGTCACATTGGTTCATTTCATGCCGATTACTTTTGGAAGATTACTCCATACCGCAGTCGGACTTCATATTATTCTTTGTGATGCTTGCACCGCAACGTCGATTGATCAACAAAGTTGTTTCGCATTCTTCACTTTATGGGATATTATGACTTGACGCTCTTGATCTTTGGTTGACGAATCATGTATCTTGAGCATGTGGACTTTATTTTCTATTGAAGACCACTACGAGAGTTCCGGCACCGCAGTTTGGATATATTTAGTACTTTCGGCACAACAGAGATATTTCTTCATGTAGTGATTCTTCGTTCTATGGTATTTGTTCATGCAGCTTCAGCAACTATATCACCCACCTTCTCATGACCGCAGAGTATCTATTTTACTCTATTCCTCGTGTCTTATCGAGACCCTTCATACATCTAGGGAGAGCTCTCTTAGCTCTTGGTATCCGACACTCTCCATCCGATGATTTGTTGATTTTTGATATCCGGTCATTGGTTATCAAAAATAGGGAGAGAATATCATCCGGATTTGGTTCTTATGATTGTTTGAGTTTGGATTTTTGAAGACTTCTGAAGACGATTATTTATTTAGTGATGCGATGTGGCACTTATTTTTGGTCTTTACGGATCAAATTTTTGGCATTACTCGATGTTTTCCGATTCAGATTATTCATTATTCGGACTGTACTACAGGATGATTTTGTGTTCGCATCCGGTTCCTTGGATCAAATTTTTGGCATTGCTGGACCATGTCTTTGGACTCACATTATTTTTATCCGGACTTCATTTTATGGACGCTTCACATTTTTAGCAGGTTATTCTTTGAAGAATTTTTGTGTATTATGATTCGAGAACTCGAGATGTTTTTCAGACTTTTTGAAGCCGAAGTGTTTCTTTTATTGGATCTTCTACTTGCTCATGGTGACCTTTTTCTTCCGGTGATTATGAATGGTTTGAAGACCTTCATTGTTTAGAGATTCATGGCCAGTTTCAGACTTCACAGACGCTTCAGAGTTTCAGAGACATTTCAGCATTTGGTTCTCATTATGTTTCATTTTATTACCACACTTGCTAGTCGGATTACTGTATTATACCCTTGTATCACTTATTGGATCTCTCATCATTTGTAAGTATTTAGGGAGAGAATGTTGGAGCATGGAAATGCTCTATAAATAATGAGTGATAGTTAGGTTATATTTTTCCATTTATTGTATTGTTGGTGTATTTGTCTCTCCCTCATATATAAAGGGAGAGATAGTCATTTCTTATTACGCACCTTTTCTAAAACGTAATCTCTAGAGAGAGAAAGTGGTGGGATTTCTCCCATCCAGGGAGAGTTTCTTTCTCCCACCATTGTTCTTCATGAATATTATTATTATCTCTCTTTTCTTTCTTATCTTCTAAGAATTCTCATCATGTTCTTCATATTTTTATATTTTGATACACAATAAATCTCGAGATATTATTCTTCCGCATCCACCGTTCGTATAAAAATGGGTTCATGCACCTTGTTTTGCCCTGAGCAGGTGTCTACGGTGTAAGCATGTGTGAGTCAGTATTTGAGCATTCCGAGGAGTGATATATGTGATTTCGTGGAAAACACCATGTATCTGACATTAGTTGAGCTGCAGACCAATTGCAAGAGGAGAGAGATTGAGCTGGAGACCCAGGCTAGGTAGGAGAGGCAAACCCAGGTGAGAGATAGGAGGCCAATACAGTCACAGCCTTTGACTAAGCAGCCTAAGCCCGCTGATCAGAGAGTTGGAGGCCAGAAGGGTCACACTTGCGGAAAGTGCGGCAAGGGACATGAGGGACGTTGTCGTTCAGGATCGACTTGCTACATGTGTGAAAAGGAGGTGCATTTGGCTAAGGATTGCCCTAAGGGATTTCGGGTTTGCTTCATTTGTAACCAGACGGGTAACATGAGGGATGAGTGTCCTCAACTTGCATCTAGTGCAGTTCATACTCCGGCTCCCTTGACCATGCGTATTACTGATGGACGACGAGGGAAGGTCGAGTCACCGAGGGCTCGAGGGAGAGTATTTCAGTTGACAGCAGAGGAGGCCCGTACAACTCCACACGTCAGACTGGTATTTGTTCTTTATTATTCTGCTAATTTATTTATGTTGCTTATATTATCGATTGTGTAGGTACTTTTCTTGTGAATTTTGTGCCTGCGCTTGTGTTGTTTGACTCGGGTGCGAACAGATCTTTTGTGTCATCATCTTTTTGTAGCGGTTTTAGTATTACATAAAAGAGTTTGAGAAGGCCCTTGAGAGTCTCTGTACCTGATGAACGTCCAATCTTTGGTACTGATATCTACAGGGGTTATGTATTAGAAATCTTCGGTATTGGTTATGCGATAGATCTTATCCCTATTGCGATCGGATATGTCTATGTGATCGTCGGTATACAACGGTTGAGCCGGTTTGGGGATCTGATTGACTGTGAGCGTCAGATGGTGACAGGTCGAGACCCTAGTGGGGGAGTGTTGACTATCTACGGTGAGGGTACTAGGTCGGGATCAGCCTTCTGTTTTGCCGCCAGGGCAAGACAGAGTTTGCAGCATGGGTGTATGGGTTATCTGACATATGTAATGGATACTCAAGTTGAGGAGATGGGATCGACATCCATTTTTGATGATCCGGTGGTATGTGATTTTCCCGATGTTTTTCCCCAAGAGTGCCTCCTGCGAGAAAAGTGGAGTTTCGGATCGATCTGATTTCGGGTGCGGCGCCGATCGCTAAGGCACCATACCGTCTTGCACCTCCTAAGATGCATGAGTTATCCTCTCAGCTGCAGGAGTTGTTAGGGAAATGGTTTATTTGGCCGAGCAGTTCTCTTTGGGGAGCATCAATCCTTTTTGTCAGAAAGAAGGATGGTTTACACCGGATATGCCTCGATTACCAGGAGTTGAAGAAGCTGACGGTGAAAAACCGTTACCCATTGCCGAAGATTGATGATCTTTTTTACCAGATTCAGGGGGCATCTTGGTTTTCCAAGATCTATTTAAGGTCCGACTGTCATCAGATGAGGGTGCGAGAGAAGGATATTCAGAAGACGGCCTTTCGAACTTGCTGTGGACATTACGAGTTTGTGGTGATGCCTTTTGGGCTCACCAACGCACCAGCGTCGTTCATGGATCTAATGAACCGGGTGTGCAGGCCTATGTTGGATCGATCAGGGGGTAATCTAGTCTTTTAGCTGTGGACCCAGTACATGCAGTTATTTGAATATGTTATTTGTTCGTGTGTTGGTATTTTGGGGGAAACTCACTAAGCTTTATGCTTACAGTTTTGGTTAATAGTTTCAGGTAGTTCAGTGGACCGTGGCAAGGCGAAGGCGTGACCGTACACATCCTAGATTTTACAATTAATTGGATCTTGGGAGACTCTGATTTCAAGTAATGTTTTCAAACAATGGTTTTATAACACTTCTATTAGACACAAGGTTTCTTTTGAAAAGTTTTAAATTTGTTGAATTTTTGGGATGTTACAAGTTGGTATCAGAGCCTTGCTTCGAGTGAATTGGAGGAAAACTCATGTGAATCTAGTCTCAGACTAAGGAAAAAGATTTTAAGAACGATCTTCAAATGGTTTTCAAAATAAACAAGGAGGATGTGATGTGTACGATCAGCCGGAGCCAGTAAGTAGACCCCAAATTACCACACAATTATTTGAGATTATGTTGTGATATGTTAGAACAACATGCTAGTGATAGGCTAGGGATCTTCAGAAATTTGCATGATAGAATTGCCTGATTATATGATGCCTTATCTCTTGTAGAATTCCTTATTGATGTTCTATGACTCTTTTATGTGTTAACTAACTATTGAGTGAATGCGCTAACTCACATACTGCATGAGTTAAATGGCCTTAGGGTAAGGGATTTGGTCCTGCTGCGCAACTCTTGTCTGAGTCCAACCGTTGCAGGATTCAATCTTTTAGCCTAAGATTGTTTAAGTTGTATAGTATGTGATAGTGTTCATGCGATAGTTAACTGGCACCAATGGAGGGTCATGAGGTAGTTGGTGGTAGGATGAGCTATGTGGGGTTAGCCGGCCATTCACGATATGTTTAGCTAAGCTCTAGGGAGTGAGGATGGAGTGCATGAGTTTGCTAGTATGTATCCAGGATGATGGGAGATAGAGATCGGACTTCCGTATGAGAATCCATCTGATTTTATTATGTTTTAGTGCCAGACGACTTCACTACTCGAATGCTTCTTGGTTCGTGCTTTGTGGGACTCTTAAGTGATGTGATTTAGCTGTCAAGTGAATATGTTAAGTCACATGTAATCAAGCTTGAATAATCTCAGAGTTATGGGTTTGACCCTATTGCGTAGCTCTTGTCTGAGTCCAATCATTGTAGGGATGAGTCTTTTACTTGAATGATTATCTGAGCTTAATTACATGTGATTGTGTTCATGAAGTAGCTAACTGACATTATGAGGAGTCCTTCAGCAGCTGATGCCAGGGGAGGTGGAGGATCCTAAGAGAGCCTGGGAAGTATTTTAGCACGATTGTTCGATGTTGAGCAGGTACTTGAAGTATTATTATGGGTAGGTCTTGGAAGACCCGGGATGATCCTTGAGGAAAGTATGGATAAGTATGGAAGGTAGTATTGGGCCCGTACTACTGGAAGCACAAGATCCATACTCGAAACAAGGAAAGTTTTGGGGATTCTGAAGACCGGTCGGGAGAGATTACCATGGTTTAATACCATTATTCGTGGCAGTAGCTCCGTATCTGTTGATATTTGGTTATGGTTGCTCAGACATGGGGATGGGCCTGGAATTGTTCGGGCCCAGTGGCAAAACTGGTTTGGATTGACTGGTGCAGACCTAAAGGAGCTTGTTAGTTTTGAGGTCTCGAGGGTTTTGCTCAAGGTCTCGCATTCAAGTCACTGGACCCAAGGATGGATTGACCGTTATGATCGGTTTAGGGATTGCAGTTGGAAGTAGAATGGTTGATTGATGGTTTGGTACGTCGATATCAATAGAAACAATTTTTTCCCTTTCAGTCCTTCGGGTTCAGAGGACGAGTGATCATGCTTGTGAATTTCAGTATTGGGATGTAAAACCAGTATGGGGACCATTGGTCGCGATGTTTGTAGACAGAATGTCAGCGCGGTGGTGTGCAGGTGGGTTGATGTGGTATGGATGTTGGTGATGTGATCAAGGGTCTGTGTTCTTGGGTTATAGGCAAGGAGTGGATGTTTTGGATCATAAGTTGGTATTTGTTTATACTCTTGTTAGGGATCACTATGTTAAGTGGTCATGATAGGGAAATTCAGAGATATTCAGTTGAAATTCAGGATTCTCTTGGGATTTGTTTGATCCTTATATAGAAGATCATCCTGTATGTATTATTCATTATTGGGGTCAGGGATGGTTGTACCTGGTGTAACAACGTAAATTTTCAAACCAAAATTTTCAAATTTGAAACACATTTTTCTTAATTCAAAACATCTCAAGTGTCATAATATCAAATCATCAAAACACATATCCAAAAATTGTATGTATAGCAAATCCAGGATCCTCTCAAAACATGACTCAAATCTCTGATGTGTGTACAATCAAGACAGCGCCTTTCCGTGATCATGAAAAGTACCTGAAACACATAACGTATAACACGGTAAGCATAAAGCTTAGTGAGTCCCCCAAAATACCACTCATATCTCATCAGCCTCTCATGGCTATACTCAGATAAGACCCTCTGGACAAATATGTCTCAGTGGGACCATCCGGTCCTTCAACTCAGCAACTCAATATAATACACAACATACATATCACAAAGACAAATAGCAGGATATCTCAATACACAGTATATACACATAAGACCCTCTGGTCACACATAGGTTACCACTCAAGGTAAGTATAGTGATAAGACTCACCTCGTAAGAACTCGGATAATCTCGAACTCGAATCACCGGTCTAGCCTCCTCCTAACAAAACGATAATAATCCCAAATTAAAAAGGCTCTCACCGAAGGAAAACTAACCCTTCTACCAACTCACATAAGGGAAAAAGACAATTTTACCCCTCTATGGCCTTAATAGTCCACAAATTGACCAAACCCTAAAAGTCAACCAAAAGTCAACGGTAGGGAGTACGTTGCGCATACCAACTCTCTACGCTGGGTGTACTTGGCTGCCATGCAGGCATCGGGGATTCTCCTCACAGACTCTCATCTGATGATATACGGATCTCAAATCAATCTTGGAGAACCAAGATGCCCCCTGCAACTGATCGAACAAATCGTCGATCCTCAAAAGTGGATAACGGTTTTTGACCGTCAACTTGTTCAACTCCTGGTAATCAATGCACATCCGGTGTGAACCATCCTTTTTCTTGACAAAAAGGATTGGAACTCACCATGGTGAGCTACTCGGTCTGATGAACCCTTTCCCCAACAGCTCCTGGGGCTGTGAGGATAACTCCTGCATCTCTGGCGGCGCTAGCCGATAGGGTGCCTTGGCAATAGGCGCCGCACGCGGAATCAAATCGATCCGGAACTCCACCTGCCTCTCGGGAGGCACACCTGGCAAATCCTCGGGGAATACATCTGGAAAATCGCACACTATCGGAACCTCGGAGATAGAACTTGGTCTCCCTGCAGCAGCCCGCATATCCGTCACGTACGCCACAAAACCCATACAACCCTGTTGTAAACTCTGTCTCGCTCTGGCAGCAGAGCAGAAAGCTGATCCAGATCTAGTACCCTCATCGTATAGTCACTAACTGTCGCTCGCAGTCTATCACAGCTCCTAATCGACTTAACCAGTCTATGCCCACTATGACACAGACATCACCCATAGCGATCGGTACCAGGTCTATCGGAAACTTAACACCAAAAATTTCTATAATACACTCACGGATCACGTCAGTAGCAAAAACCACATGCTCGTCGGCTATAGAAACCCTCAGAGGTCGACTCAACGCCTCACGTCGGATACTGATGTGACGACTAAAAGCTACGGACACGAAAGATCGACTCGCACCCGAGTCAAATAACACCAAAGCAGGTACATAACTCACAAGAAAAGTACCTATACACAACACAATATAAGCACAAAATATCTCAAAAGAATAATAATCAGAATACATACCGGCCACGACGTCAGGTGCTGTGCGGACCTCCTCCGCTGTCAGCTGAAAGGCTCTCCCACGAACCCTCGGTGTCTCGGCCTTCGCTGGCCGACTCTCAGTAGCACACAAAGAAGCAGGTGCAGATCCCTGGGCTGATCCCTGCATGAGCTAAGGGCACTCAGCCTTCCGGTGGCCGGTCTAGTTGCAATGGAAGCAAACCTAGAATCCCTTGGGGCAATCCTTCTCCATATGCCCCTCCTTGACACATTTGTAGCAAATCCCCACACGACACAAACTCTCGTGGCTCTTGCCGCACTTGCCACAAGTGAGACCCTTCTGGCCTACAGCTCTGGTATCAGCGGGCTTAGCCCACTTCACCGCCGGCTGCGACTGTACTGGTCTCCGGTCCCTACCCCGAGACTCGTCCTCCGCCCTGGTATGCAACTCAAGCTCAATCTCCCTCCTCCTGGCATTGTCCTGAAGCTCAGCTAATGTCCTGTACGATGAGTTCGCCACAAACTCTCGTATATCCCTCCTCAGTATGCTCAAATATCGGCTCACACGTGCCTGCTCAGTGGACACATACTCAGGGAAAAACATTGCCCTCTCGTGGAACATCCTCGAAATCTCAGTCACTGACTCTGTCTTCTACTTGAGAGAAATAAACTCCTGTGCCAAACGTTCCCTCTCCACCGGGGGAACATACTCATCTCTAAACATCTGAACAAACCTCTCCCATGTCACTGCAGCATGATATGCAGAGGTAAAGCTGGCTGTCACAAACTTCCACCAGTCCTTCGCTCCCAAGCGAAGCTGGTTCAGCGTAAACCGAACTCTCAAGTGATCTGGGCATGAACATGTGTAAAAACACCCCTCGATATCATAGATCCATCTCATCGCAGAAATCAGATCATGTGTCCCATCAAACTGTGGTGGCTTCGTGTTGCTGAACTCCCGGAGCAACAACGAGTCATCTCCCTGAGGCCTAGCAGCGGCGACAGCTGCAGTAGCGGCAGCAGCAGCAGCCTCAGTGACAGCAGTGTATCGCTCATCAAACGTCTCAATCAGGGTGGTCTTAATAGACCCAAACATATCGGGAATCTCTACTCGGATAGCTGCGGCCACCTCCTCGTGAATCATCCTCCGTATCTCATCATCACTAGTCCCACTGCCTCCAGGGTTGTGGCGTGTCCCTACCATGATGCCTCTGAAAAACAACACAAAAATCATCAGAGACTCGCTCGAGCATACTCACACTCGATCACTCATCCCTACTTGTTCCTTAGTTTCCTAAGGATTCCTACTTGGGTCGCATACTGATCTGGTGTTTACAGTAGTACGGGCCCAATCCTACCTTCCACACCCGGCCTGTAGTCACCCCATTTCCTCCTCCTAGGATTCTAATTCCCTAGTACTCTATCTCTCTCGAATATCAGACTACTCTCATCTCAGAATTCTCTCTCTAAGCGTTCCTGCTCACTACTCTCATTAGCACATACTCATAGCACATAACAGGTAGCAACGACTCCTAAGCTAAGGCATCACAAATCAGGCAACCCTAGCCCTAAGATATGAACTACCTAGCTCATTCTCTAGCATGAAACACTATTATTTCATAAATATCTCATAACACACTAAGTAAGGGTATTTTGGGAAATCACCGTTCGGCTCTGGCTGATTATACACACTGCTCCATCTCGATTTCTCTCTAAACTCTTTCTCTTCTTAGAAAAATTCATTTATTTTGAAAATCTTTCTCAAATCCTCAGTTTGAGTCCAGACATACCCGAAGGTGCATACGAATCCCTCAAACGAAGGCTCTGATACCAACTTGTAACAACGTAAATTTTCAAACCAAAATTTTCAAATTTAAAACACATTTTTCTTAATTCAAAACATATCAAGTGTCATAATATCAAATCATCAAAACACATATCTAAAAACTGTATGCATAGCAAATCCAGGATCCTCTCAAAACATGACTCAAATATCTGATGTGTGTACAATCAAGCCGATGCCTTCCCGTGATCCTGAGAAGTACCTGAAACACATAACACATAACACGGTAACCATAAAGCTTAGTGAGTTCCCCAAAATACCACTCATATCTCATCAGCCTCTCATGGCTATACTCAGATAAGACCCTCTGGTCAAATGTGTAGCAGTAGGACCCTCTAGTCCCACAACTCAGATAGACCCTCCAGTCTCTCAACTCAGCAACTCAATGTAATACACAGCATACACATCACAAATACAAGTAGCAGGATATCTTAATACACAGTATATGCACATAAGACCCTCTGGCCACACATAGGTTACCACTCAAGGTAAGTATAGTGAGCAGACTCACCTCGTAAGAACTCGGATAATCTCGAACTCGAATCTCCGGTCTAGCCTCCGCCTAACACAACGATTGTTGGGTCAAAAATATGGTTTATACTTTGCTTTTCTAGGAAAATGTATTTTTGTGTCTTCGACCGTAAACATGTTTGTCTTTACGGCCGTATACGTGTTTACGGTTATGTTTACGGCCGTGAACAGGTTTACGGCCGTAAACCCATTCACGGCCCATGTCTACTATATATAGGGTAAGGAGTGCATATTGTAATGCAAGTAAGGCTGAGAGGCTAGAGTAGAGGAGCATGTTCTAGAGAGAGAAAATAGAGAGAAGAATAGTGTGTGTGAGAGAATCTTGTGTAAGGAGCATCATTCATATCTTTCAATACATTCAAGATTCAAGTAATTCTTCTTCTCCTTTTCTTCTAGTGATCTGGCATCATTCGTTTGATTGGGATTCTACACCATCAAACAGATCTGATTGATACACAAGTAGATTGGGGACTTACAAGTGGTATCAGAGCTTGGATTGTATCAATCAATTTTTCCATATCTGGAGCTTATTTGATCTTATTTTTGAAGGATTTCAGCGCTTTTGGATAGATCTCTGAAAATTAGGGGGAGGGGGTGGGGGGGGGGGGTTTGTTCTTCGTGTTTTTCATAAAAACGAGTTTTTGAACGAGTTTTGGAGTAAAAAGGGTGAAAAACATCGGTTTTTCTTCGAATCTGTTGAAGATGTGCGGCTGGTTGAAGGTGTACGGCTCGGAGTGTGCGGCTCGGTGTGCGGCTCGGTGTGTGCGACTCGGAGTGTACGGCTCGGAGTGTGCTGCTCGGTGTGCGGCTCGGACGTGTGCGGTTCGGACGTTTATTGCTCGGTCTTCGCTTCGGTCTCGGTCAGCAGCAGCAGTCGTCCTCGCATCCTCGTTTCCTCGCACAGCAGCGTCCAATAAAAAAAAGGAAGCGAAGTTGGAGGTGTCGGGGATCAAACCCGGGTCTCCTCCCAACCAATCCAAGCGCCTTACCAACTGCTCTAGCATCCCTGATGTTCTTTTCCTCCCAGATTTAATTCAAAAGGACTCTATTTCGCACCCAGTTTCGCAAATTTAACACTTTTAACCCCAAAAATCAATTTCCTTTATTTTTAAATTACTTTTTCAACCAAAAATTTTTGACTTTTAATTTTGACTTTTTACTTAAAATTTTGACTTTGACTTTCAAGTTTGACCTTTGACTTTAAACTTTGACTTTCTCGTTTGACTTTCAAATTTTCAAATCTAGCTTTTCGGTTTGACTTTGAAGTTTGACTTTGAAGTTTGACTTTTAAGTTTGACTTTTCAAGTTTGACTTATTAAGTTTGACTTTCTAAATTTGACTTTTAAGGTTGACTTTCTCGGTTTTTAAGTCAAAGGGCATATTTTTAAACAATGAGTTCATCAAACATCCCGGTCAATGAAGTCTCTTGTTCTCAATCTTGTATTAAGACTGTCAAGTTTTTACGTGAACAAATCGAGTTGATTAAAAGAGAAAATAAGGATCTAAAATATGAGAGGTATACTATTAGGAAAGAACAAAAACCATTAAAAGAAAAACTAGAGGCCAAAACTAAGGACTTCAGGAAATTGCAAGAAGATTACAGCAACAAGTGTGTAAACAATGATCACATTAAAAGCAAACTTGCTGCTGTAATTGAAGAACTTGACGCTTTGAAAATTAAGTGTGAAAAACAGATGTTAGTTTCAAAAATTATATTACGTCAAGTAAGACAGTCGAGTCCTTAGTTGAAAAACAATCGAGTTTTAAAGATAATCAAACCAAGGGTTTAGGATATGAGAAAGTCCCTCCTCCATTTAATCATTCGTATTATGTTAATCCTTTGACTCAGGAAGAGATTGACTAGCTGCTGAATAGGCAACTGAGGGTGTTGAGATGAAAGATACTAATGATTCTACTTCCTGTGCAGGTAAAGTAGTAGAGGATGAGAACAAGGAGAAAAATACTGAACAAACAAACGACCCCTTGAACTCTAAATTTGTTGCTTCTAACTCAGTTACTTCTGACAAACCTGCGGTTGAGAAATACAGGCCACCAATTCCAGTGAAACAGAGTGCCTGTTGCAAGTGTGCATGTGGAAACAACCAGCGACAAGGCAAAGACACGCCACCAGGGGCAGGAAGAAACAATTTTCCAGTGAAGAAAAGGATATGTTTTCACTGTGGAACACCTGGACACATTGCCCGAAATTGTCCAAATCACGCATACGTTCCCTACTATGTACAAGGGTGGCAGAACGCGCCAAGAGGGAGATTTTCCAAAAGAAACCCCTCAAGGTCACTCAAGGTCATGTTCAGACAATGGTGACTGGAACGCGCAAAAGGCGAAAAATCAAACTCCCAAGGCCAAGAAATCAACTCCCAAGGGCAAGAAGGGAATGCCATCCTAGAAGCCAATTTCAAGAAATGCTCCAACAAAACCAAAACCGGCTAGGTCAAAGTCATCTCGACAGCAGACCTCAAGTTCAAAAGAAAGTATTGAGGCACCCATCGGATCGAAAAAGAAATGGGTCAAACCCAACTACAGATGGGTACCAAAGGTTCAATCTCCCAAATCTCCTAATGCTTCTAACGTTTCTTCATCTTCTGTTTGTGATAAACAGGATATGTCATGGGAGAGGGTACCTTGCGTTGATGACAAAGGTCGACCCAGTTTCAAAATGGACTGGGTTCCAAAGACCAACTGATCCCGCTCTGTGTCGGAGCAGCTATGGAGGCATATCATCAAACTTCGATTTCTTGATAGTGGCTGTTCCAGGCACATGATAGGAGGCATCTCTCAACTGTACAACACTCAGAACATTGTTTGAGAGTATGTGTCCTTTGCGAGAAAGAAAGAAAGGAAGGGATCACTCATAGGGTCTATGCTTAATGAAATGATGAATTTTTGGATATGTTCTGAGATTATGCGTGCTGTTCTCAGACCTTCTGGATGCAAATTCAATCGGTGACTTATGGTTTGAGTTTTCTTCTCGATACTCCTGAGTTTTTCTTAAGCTGATTCGCTTTAAAGACTAATTTTTGTTTTAGGATAGTTTAAATTTGCGCATTTACTTTCGTTTCTCTCCTATGCACAAATTTAGGGGGAGAAATAAAAACAAAACAAAAATTAGAAAAGTTTAAAAAATCAAAAAACATTAGAAAATCATAAAATCAAAAATATGTTGTTAATGGAATGTGCTTGCAGGTGATGTTTTGGGAAGTGATATAATCAAGTGATAACGGGCAGCCTGAATCTGTGTAAGGTGCCAAAGTCGAATTGTCTGTGCTCTGTGTTCGATGCGCGGGTAGGCACGAAGGGTTTTTTTAAATGGACTTGACTAGGATCAGATGAACTTAAGGAGTTTAAAGACTTGACAAATCTTGACCTAGATAGTTCCATTTAGCCTGACAATATGACACTTGGGTAGGTTGAGTAGAGAGATATACATGGGAATCTGCGGATACGTTAAATGATGTGTATCTAGAACTATGGATTAACTTTTCCTCGATGTGCGGACTTTGTCCTTAATTCCGATATTGATGGGGCGACTGGGGAATTTTGATAAATTAGGTCTGTAGAAAGTTATTTTCTTTCTTTCTTACTTGCAGTCATATGTTACCTCCTCTATGTGATCGAAAGATCCGACCTGGACTATAACATATGCAATTATGTCTCTCTGCATCTTCTTCTATGCTATTCTTTCTACCTGTTAGCCATATGATGTCTCCTTTGCGTGATTAACAATCCGACCTGGTACACAGCATATGCAACATTCTACTTCTCAATCCATCTAAACTCTAGTTAGTCATATGTTTCACTCTCTGCGTGATTGGAAGAGATCCGACCTGAGTGTATAACATATGCATTCTAAATCTATCTTCTTCCTTAATAATTGTCTGCTCATCTGAAGTAAGGAGTATTCTGGAAGTCCTTGATTATTGGGGTATATCAGGAAGCGGGAAACACATTCTAATACAATTAAAATTGAACACTTATAGGTTGTCTGTAGATCTCGCTGCTCAATTTAGGTGGACAACAATATCTTTGGTCATCGTCAGCTGAATGGTCCTTTAGGAATATAATCTAGGAACATAGGATCACATTGTCTTGTCACTTGTAGTATGTCCTAATTTTGTCACAATCTCTTGTGTTTAAGTGGACCACAATACCGGCGATTGACCAGATCTATTCATGAAGGGAGAGGTACTGATAAACGGATAAAGGTTGTCTAAAAATTTTGATCCCAAAACACTCTTAAAGTTAGCTATTATTTTTGTTAATTTTGTGCATAGTTTTCTTCTAATTTAAATATTAGGGGAGAATTAAAAATTTTAAAAACCAAACAAAAATCAGAAAATTAAAAATCCAAAAATAGTGTTATTTCTGTTTTATTTTTTTTCAGAAAATATGAAAAATCCAAAAATATTGTGTGCTAAGTTTTCTTTTAGTTTTGTTTTGTCTTGAAAAGTGAATTCATATGTAGATGAGACTCATGGAGACTGTACCGAGATTTTATGAGCCAAGGCTTCGTCCTTGAGCATCGAAGAATTCTCATTCGAAGGAGCAAGAAATGAAGATTATTCTTTCAACATTCAATCCTTCAACCCCTAAAGCAAGGTGAAGCTGAATTGAAGATTATGTGTCAAGTTGCATTGAAGCCTCCTCAATCAATTTGCTGCTATCTTGTACCTGCTGAAGTGTTCCAGAAGTTTCGTTCTCTATTCTCTCTGAAGATTCTCAAGCTGAAAGCGCCATCTTTCAAGAATCAGTACATCAAGTCTCCTCACCCGACGTGCGTTCAATGCCAAATTCTGAAGAAAAGCCCAACTGCTCAAGATGAAGTCATTCATTGAAGATTCATCAAGTTTCATCTTGAAATTGTGAAGAATTTAAAGATTAATGCTGAAGCCAAGCTCCCAATGAAGTTTAACAAGAAAAGTCAGCTACTTTTTAGGGGGAGTTTGTTGGGTCAATTAGAAAAGAAAGCTATAAACCAAGGGGGAGATTGTTGGCTCAAAAATATGGTTTATACTTTGCTTTTCTAGGAAAATGTATTTTTGTGTCTTGGACCGTAAACATGTTTGTGTTTACGGCCATATACGTGTTTACGGTTGTGTTTACAGCCGTGATCAGGTTTACGGCCGTAAACCCATTCACGGCCCATGTCTACTATATATAGGGTAAGGAGTGCATATTGTAATGCAAGTAAGGCTGAGAGGCTAGAGTAGAGGAGCATGTTCTAGAGAGAGAAACTAGAGAGAAGAATAGTGTGTTTGAGAGAATCTTGTGTAAGGAGCATCATTCATATCTTTCAATACATTCACGATTCAAGTTATTCTTCTTCTCCTTTTCTTCTATTGATCTGGCATCATCCGTTTGATTGGGATTCCGCACCATCAAACAGATCTGATTGATACACAAGTAGACTGGGGACTTACAAGTGGTATCAGAGCTTGGATTGTATCAATCAATTTTTCCATATCTGGAGCTTATTTGATCTTATTTTTTGAAGGATTTCAGCGTTTTTGGATAGATCTCTGAAAATTAGGGCGGGTTTGTTCTTCGTGTTTTTCATAAAAATGAGTTTTAGAGCAAAAAGGGTGAAAAACGTCGGTTTTTCTTCGGATCTGTTGAAGGTGTGCGGCTGGTTGAAGGTGTACGACTCGTAATGTGCGGCTCGGTGTACAGCTCGGACGTGTGCGGCTTGGCAGTTTACGGCTTGGCAGTTTGCGGCTCGGAGGTGTGCGGTTCGGACGTTTACGGCTCAGTCTTCGCTTCGGTCTCGGTCAGCAGCAGCAGTCGTCCTCGCATCCTCGTTTACTCGCACAACAGCGTCCAATAAAAAAAGGAAGCGAAGTTGGAGGTGTCGGGGATCGAACCCGGGTCTCCTCCCAACTAATCCAAGCGCCTTACAAACTGCTCTAGCATCCCTGATGTTCTTTTCCTCCCAGATTTAATTCAAAAGGACTCTATTTCGCACCCACTTTCGCAAATTTAACACTTTTAACCCCAAAAATCAATTTCCTTTATTTTTAAATTACTTTTTCAACCAAAAAATTTTGACTTTTAATTTTGAATTTTTACTTAAAATTTTGACTTTGACTTTCAAGTTTGACCTTTGACTTTAAACTTTGACTTTCTCGTTTGACTTTCAAATTTTCAAATCTAGCTTTTCGGTTTGACTTTTCAAGTTTGACTTTTAAGTTTGACTTTTCAAGTTTGACTTATTAAGTTTAACTTTCTAAATTTGACTTTTAAGGTTGACTTTCTCGGTTTTTAAGTCAAAGGGCATATTTTTAAACAATGAGTTCATCAAACATCCCGGTCAATGAAGTCTCTTGTTCTCAATCTTGTATTAAGACTGTCAAGTTTTTACGTGAACAAATCGAGTTGATTAAAAGAGAAAATGAGGATCTAAAATATGAGAGGTATACTATTAGGAAAGAACAAAAACCATTAAAAGAAAAACTAGAGGCCAAAACTAAGGACTTCAGGAAATTGCAAGAAGATTACAGCAACAAGTGTGTAAACTATGATCACATTAAAAGCAAACTTGCTGCTATAATTGAAGAACTTGACGCTTTGAAAATTAAGTGAGGAAAAACAGATGTTAGTTTCAAAAATTATATTGCGTCAAGTAAGAGAGTCGAGTCCTTAGTTGAAAAACAATCGATTTTTAAAGATAATCAAACCAAGGGTTTAGGATATGAGAAAGTCCCTCCTCCATTTAATCATTCGTATTGAAGAGATTGACCGAGAACCATTTATGGTATACGGTAAACCAGCTGCTGAACAGGCAACTGAGGGTGTTGAGATGAAAGATACTAATGATTCTACTTCCTGTGCAGGTAAAGTAGTAGAGGATGAGAACAAGGAGAAAACTACTGAACAAACAAATGACCCCTTGAACTCTAAATCTGTTGCTTCTAACTCAGTTACTTCTGACAAACCTGCGGTTGAGAAATACAGGCCACCAATTCCAGTGAAACAGAGTGCCTGTTGCAAGTGTGCATCTGGAAACAACCAGCGACAAGGCAAAGACACGCCACCAGGGGCAGGAAGAAACAATTTCCCAGTGAAGAAAAGGACATGTTTTCACTGTGGAACACCTGGACACATTGCCCGAAATTGTCCAAATCATGCATACCTTCCCTACTATGCACAAGGGTGGCAGAACGCGCCAAGAGGGAGATTTTCCAAAAGAAACCCCTCAAGGTCACTCAAGGTCACGTTCAGACAATGGCGACTGGAACGCGTAAAAGGCGAAAAATCAAACTCCCAAGGCCAAGAAATCAACTCTCAAGGGCAAGAAGGGAATGCCGGCCCAGAAGCCAATTTGAAGAAATGCTCCAACAAAACCAAAACTGGCTAGGTCAAAGTCATCTCGACAGCAGACCTCAAGTTCAAAACCAAGTACTGAGGCACCCATCGGATCGAAAAAGAAATGGGTCAAACCCAACTACAGATGGGTACCAAAGGTTCAATCTCCCAAATCTCCTAATGCTTCTAACGTTTCTTCATCTTCAGTTTGTGATAAACAGGATATGTCATGGGAGAGGGTAGCTTGCATTGATGACAAAGGTCGACCCAGTTTCAAAATGGAATGGGTTCCAAAGACCAACTGATCCCGCTCTGTGTCGGAGCAGCTATGGAGGCATATCATCAGACTTCGATTTCTTGACAGTGGCGGTTCCAGACACATGATAGGAGGCATCTCTCAACTGTACAACACTCAGAACATTGTTTGAGAGTATGTGTCCTTTGCGAGAAAGAAAGAAAGGAAGGGATCACTCATAGGGTATGTGCTTAATGACATGATGAATTTTTGGATCTGTTCTGAGATTATGCGTGCTGTTCTCAGACCTTCTGGATGCAAATTCAATCGGTGACTTATGGTTTGAGTTTTCTTCTCGATACTCCTGAGTTTTTCTTAAGCTGATTCGCTTTAAAGACTAATTTTTGTTTTAGTATAGTTTAAATTTGCGCATTTACTTTCGTTTCTCTCCTATGCACAAATTTAGGGGAGAAATAAAAACAAAACAAAAATTAGAAAAGTTTCAAAAATAAAAAAACATTAGAAAATCAGAAAATCGAAAATATGTTGTTAATGGAATGTGCTTGCAGGTGATGTTTTGGGAAGTGATATAATCAAGTGATAACGGGCAGCCTGAATCTGTGTAAGGTGCCAAAGTCGAATTGTCTGTGCTCTGTGTTCGATGCGTGGGTAGGCACGAAGGGTTTTTTTAAATGGACTTGACTAGGATCAGATGAACTTAAGGAGTTTAAAGACTTGACAAATCTTGACCTAGATAGTTCCATTTAGCCTGACAATATGACACTTGGGTAGGTTGAGTAGAGAGATATACATGGGAATCTGCGGATACATTAAATGATGTGTATTTAGAACTGTGGATTAACTTTTCCTCGGTGTGCGGACTTTGTCCTTAATTCCGATATTAACGGGGCGACTGGGGAATTCTGATAAATTAGGTATGTAGAAAGTTATTTTCTTTCTTTCTTACTTGCAGTCATATGTTACCTCCTCTATGTGATCGAAAGATCCGACCTGGACTATAACATATGCAATTCTGTCTCTCTGCATCTTCTTCTATGCTATTCTTTCTACCTGTTAGCCATATGATGTCTCATTTGCGTGATTAACAATCCGACCTGGTACACAGCATATGCAACATTCTACTTCTCAATCCATCTAAACTCTAGTTAGTCATATGTTTCACTCTCTGCGTGATTGGAAGAGATCCGACCTGAGTGTATAACATATGCATTCTAAATCTAACTTCTTCCTTAATAATTGTCTGCTCATCTGAAGTAAGGAGTATTCTGGAAGTCCTTGATTATTGGGGTATATCAGGAAGCGGGAAACACATTCTAATACAATTAAAATTGAACACTTATAGGTTGTCTGTAGATCTCGCTGCTCAATTTAGGTGGACAACAATATCTTTGGTCATCGTCAGCTGCATGGTCCTTTAAGAATATAATCTAGGAACATAGGATCACATTGTCTTGTCACTTGTGGTATGTCCTAATTTTGTCACAATCTCTCGTGTTTAAGTGGACCACAATACCGGCGATTAACCAAATCTATTCATGAAGGGAGAGGTACTCATAAACGGATAAAGGTTGTCTAAAAATTTTGATCCCAAAACACTCTTAAAGTTAGCTATTATTTTTTTTAATTTTGTTCATGGTTTTCTTCTAATTTAAATATTAGGGGAGAATTAAAAATTTTAAAAACCAAACAAAAATCAGAAAATTAAAAATCCAAAAATAGTGTTATTTATGTTTTATTTTTTTCAGAAAATATGAAAAATCCAAAAATATTGTGTGCTAAGTTTTCTTTTACTTTTGTTTTGTCTTGAAAAGTGAATTCATATGTAGATGAGACTCATGGAGACTATACCGAGATTTTTTGAGCCAAGGCTTCATCCGTGAGCATCGAAGAATTCTCATTCGAAGGAGCAAGAAATGAAGATTATTCTTTCAACATTCAATCCTTCAACCCCTGAAGCAAGGTGAAGCTGAATTGAAGATTATGTGTCAAGTTGCATTGAAGCCTCCTCAATCAATTTGCTGCTATCTTGTACCTGCTGAAGTGATCCAGAAGTTTCGTTCTCTATTCTCTCTGAAGATTCTCAAGCTGAAAGCGCCATCTTTCAAGAATCAGTACATCAAGTCTCCTCACCCGACGTGCGTTCAATGCCAAATTCTGAAGAAAAGCCCAACTGCTCAAGATGAAGTCATTCATTGAAGATTCATCAAGTTTCATCTTGAAGTTGTGAAGAATTTGAAGATTAATGCTGAAGCCAAGCTCCCAATGAAGTTTAACAAGAAAAGTCAGCTACTTTTTAGGGGGAGTTTGTTGGGTCAATTAGAAAAGAAAGCTATAAACCAAGGGGGAGATTGTTGGGTCAAAAATATGGTTTATACTTTGCTTTTCTAGGGAAAATGTATTTTTGTGTCTTGGACCGTAAACATGTTTGTGTTTACGGCTGTATACGTGTTTACGGTTGTGTTTACGGTCGTGAACATGTTTACGGCCGTAAACCCATTCACGGCCCATGTCTACTATATATAGGGTAAGGAGTGCATATTGTAATGCAAGTAAGGCTGAGAGGCTAGAGTAGAGGAGCATGTTCTAGAGAGAGAAACTAGAGAGAAGAATAGTGTGTGTGAGAGAATCTTGTGTAAGGAGCATCATTCATATCTTTCAATACATTCAAGATTCAAGTTATTCTTCTTCTCCTTTTCTTCTATTGATCTGGCATCATCCGTTTGATTGGGATTCCGCACCATCAAAGAGATCTGATTGATACACAAGTAGATTGGGGACTTACAACGATAATAATCCCTAATTAATAAGGATTTCACTGAAACTAAACTAACCCTTCTACCAACTCACAGAAGGGAAAAAGACCATTTTACCCCTCTATGGCCTTAATAGTCCACAAATTAACCAAACCCTAAATATCAACCAAAAGTCAACGGCAGGGAGTATGCTGCGCGTACCAACTCTCTACGCTGGGCGTACTTGGCTGCCATGCAGGCATCAGGGATGCTCGACCCCTACGCTGCGCGTACTGGGATTACGCCTAGCGTACATCCCAGTTTCACCCTAGTCACTCATTTGTTCTTAATCAGTTAAGACCTTGGCTCATATCATAGATCTGGACTCCTTATTAGCTATTACTCCGTAAAGTTAGTGACTTTAAGCCTTTGCATGGCTGGAATGGTCAGAAACACACAAAACACTCACTCTCTTTTCTCAACAAGCTCATAGCTCTTGCATGGCATGATACCAACGACCAAGATTGGATTTTTATGGCATTACACCACAAAATACACTCAAAGGGGGTGGATCATAGTCTCTAGAGTACAATATCACATAAAGTCTCCATCTTTTGGGACCAAACCCTAAAATACCCTAATATGATGCAAAAACTAAAAGAATGAAAAAGCTTTGAGCTTTATACCTCAAAGTGAAGCTCCACACTCAGATAAGCTCAGATCCAAGGCCTGAAATCCCACTCCTTCTTCTTCAAGACTCCTTCTTCACTCCAAAGAAACTCAAGAATGCTCTCAAGGCTCTCAAATGCACTCACAAGCTCTAAGAACAAAAACTAGGGTTTGGGAGGGTTGGTGTCTGAGAATGGTGGCCAGGAATGAGGCCATCATATCCTTTAAGTAGGGGACTCACCCTAAATTAGGGTTTTCACTTTGGGCCTAGTACGCCCAGTGTACTAGGTGGCTTCCGCGTCAAATGCACGCATATGAGTACGCTGAGCGTACACTCGCATAATCTGTAGGGTCAAAATATGTTGTAATCAGTCGAAGTCTGTTTAGTTGTTCTCTTCGTATGTTTTCTTCTCTTCGTATATTTTGTTATGTATTTCTAAGGTGTCTCATGTATGAAGCTTAACGTCTAAGCCTTAGTATTTTTTGTACTTCCTGTTTCCTATAAATAGGAGCTGTGCATTGAGTAGATAGTAAGAGTTTGAGAGTGATTGTTAGAGTTCACCCTTTTTACTATCGTTTTTATACTCGTGTTCATCGGAAGTAATAGAGCTGAAACCAGATTATATTTACTTCTCGTGTTCAAATTACATTTGATTTACTCTGATTTGTTTCATACTCGATTCATCACTTCATCAATTGGTATCAGAGCAGGAATCATAATTTGCTATCTGATTTTCACTCCGATTCAAAAGATTTTTGAATCAAATTCTGGATCAAAAAGTTTCTGCACCTTTTGAAGTGAAAAGTGTTCTTGATCTTCAGTTGTGATTCGATTCTGCGACTGATTTGTTGAATCGAGTGTTCTACTTGAGTTTTATGTTCAATTCCACAATTTGCTTTCAAATTCTCTTTGATTTCTCAGAAAAATTTAATCCATACATCAATGGCGAACTTCAACTTAAACTCAATGACTTCATACTCTCATCTGCTAGGATCTTCAACTAAGATTCCTATGCTCATTCCGGAATACTATGATCAGTGGTCTGATCGTATGCAAGACTACTGAATGGAATCGATGAAGAGCTTTGGTCATGTATCTCTGGAAAATGTTACTATTCCGACAAATCTTCAACCGATTGGATCTTCATCTGGTACTATAAGTGTTGATGCTCAAACTGATCGAATGAAGAAACTTGAAAAATGATGTATAAGGGAGTTACGTGGTGCATTGCCTCCAGTTATGTATAACTATGTCAGAAGTTGTACAACTGCAAAAGAAATCTGGAATAATCTCAAAGAAAAGTATCAAGGAAGCGAGAAGACTAAAATTAATTCGGTTAAACACTGTTTGATTGAATTAAAAGATTTCAAGCAAAAAGATGGTGAGTCAATTGAAGGTTACTATGATAGGCTGAATGAGTTGATCTATAAATGTCATCGTCATGGCATTACAAGGACGACAATGGAATTCAATTTGATGTTCATCATGGGTCTAAGAAAAGAATAGAGGAATGTTAATTTAATGGTGAAAACACAACAGAGTTTTGACACATCATCATTGAATGATTTGTATAATCTGCTAAAGACTCACGAAGGCGAGGTAAATGAGATGGATGAAGAATCGAAATTAAGCTTGGGTGGACCATTGGCTTTAGTTTCGAAAGTTTCAGAAAAGGAACAGGTTAAAGAAGAGAATTCTGATGAAGAAGGGTTTATTATGAATTCGGATGATGAGGCTGTTGCATTTTATTCAAATAACAAAGTAAAGAAATTTTTCAAGAAACCGTTCAATTCAAAGTCGAAAAATGTTGATGTGAAAGGAAGATTTTTGTCGAAGGCTGGAGAAGAAGAGAAGAAGAAGAGTGAGAAAAAGGAAGTAGAGAAAGAAGAGACAAAATTTGAGAAAAAGATTAAAGGTGATTCGGGAATTGATTGTCATTATTGCCAAGGAGCCAATCATATGTCTGGTGACTGCCAACTTCGTAAAAAGGATGAGAAGAAAAACAAGGTAAAGGACGAAGCCTATTACGTTGAGAGGTTGGAAGAAGTAAGGGCAAATGCGAAAGAAATGTCTCTGGTGGGAAAGGGTGAGGTTGATGATGATAATGAAGGAACTTATCAGATATGGTCTTCGGGATTGGATGACGAAGAAATGCGTAATCCTACGCATGGAGCCATGTTTGCGAAATTTGAGGATGAATCTGACGCAGCGGTGACAGGTCGTTGCTTCATGACTAAAAGTTCTGACAAATCACCAATGACCACCAAGGTACGCAATATCCTTCAATCTTTTAATATTCCTTTGAGTTCATATGATTCTGAATTATTTGCTTTTGATGATATTGTTGCTTATTTTGATGCTTTGGTTATCTCTGCTAGCAACGAGGCTAAGAAATCAACTTCTCAGTTGATAGAAGTACAGAAGCAGTTAGATGCCAAGAAAATAAGAGTTGAAAGTTTAGAATTGCAGATTACAAATATCATGTGTGATAGGGATTCGTTAAGTAGTGATGTTAAAATGTTGTTAGCTCAAAGAAATATATACTGTAATTCTACAAAGCGTTTATATGCAAAATTGACTGCTTTACATCATTCGTCTGATATTAGCAAAGAACAACATAGGAAGTTATTACCTTTTCTAGCATTCTAAAGTGACAAAATTGATAGCTTGTCCTATGATTTTGAAAAAACCATAGCAGAATTCGATAAAGTGCCTGATAATCGATTTGCTTATGGTATTGTTAAGATAGATTAATATTTGAATGCTGATGAACTTGTTGACATTGTGAATGATACCTTAACCAAAAATGAACAAATCAAAATTTTCAAAAGAACTGAGAATTCGAAACTTGACTCTCAATCTAATTTCGCTGATGTTGATGATAATTCTGATAGTTTTAGCGAAATCAGTGAAATTGAAGAACAGGAAAGTGTCTATTGTTCACAGTTGTCTGTCATTAATGTCACATCTAAGTCTAAAGGAAAAGAAAAATGTAATGATTCGTTGGTTAAGGTTGCCACTAACAAACCCTTAACTTCGAAATGTTTTGAGTTTGACAATGTAAGTGTCAGAGATAGTCAAACGGATAGCAGTGATGATGAGGATGAAGAACAAGTTTCGAACAAATCTAAGCATGAAAAGCCTGTTTCAAACGAAACAACCATTCCACGAGTTGTTGTTGATCAAGTGTATGGAGATACTAAAAATTTCGAAAAAGTTTTGTCTGAAAAAGGAGCTCATTATTTGGAAACAAATCAAGTGGTGTATCCAAATTTCAAGTGTATAGATGATGTTGTATTTCCAAATCAAGTGTTTGTCACTACTGGAAATGTTGAAAACATCAAACCAGAGTTCACCAAAATGGTTGAAGATGACAACAACAAAACATCAGACGAAGGATTCTTTTCAAATCAAAGCATTGTCAAAAATAATCTAACAAAGAATTCGTATGTTTTTCAACGACAAAAACCACAAAGAAAATGGACTGAAAAACAAGCAAATGCAAAAGAATGTTTGAAACAAGAAACTAAAGAATCAAATGAGAATGTGAAACTTCATCCAAACGAATTTAAGGATCGTGTTGAAAAATTTTCGAAGGAAAACGGAATTTCAAAAAGACAGACGAGAATTTTTTTTTGGCAAGTTGTGTCAAATCAAAAGGGATCAAAAATACCTACCAAGAAAGTGTTTGAAATGAGTTGTCCAAAGATGTACAAACTAAGTTTTCAAAACATTTGGATAAAAAGGAAAATCCCGCTCAACCAATTTCGTCTGATTCTCAAAATGATTATGTGAAGTTTTCAAAAACACAAACTTTTTCAACTAATGATAAACAACAAAATTTTCAATCAAAAACCCAACCAAAGTTTTCAAAACCAACAAACAATCCAAATCAATTTTCTTCAAATACAACAAGTCGACGTTTCGATAATTCTCGTAAATTTGAAAATGTTTGAAAATTTGAAAATGTTCGAAAATTTGAGAATGTTTGAAAACTTGAGAACGTTAGAAAATTTGAGAATGTTCGAAAATCAGAGAATATTCGAAAGTTTGTGAATGATCGAAAATCTGAAACTCTTCGAAAGTTTGCAAACAATCAAACAATTGTGCATGATAAATTCAAACCATATGCAAAGTTTCAGCCTCAAGAACTGAATTTTCCAAATCCTTCTGGAAAGCAGAATTCGAAAGTGTCATACATAAAGGGTTCGTCAAATGTGAAGAATATCGATCATTGGCTTAAAGGACAAGAGAAGATGTTTCAATCTCGTCAGTACTCCCAACATCAAATTCACGAAGCATATGAGAAATATTTGAATGATTCGTCAAATAGAAGTTCCTCTTCCAAAGAATCAAATATTCCTGTGAAAACATGGAAACAAGTTTCGAAAGATAAAACTGAGGACAAAAAGGCGAATGTCAGTGCCAAATATAAACTGTCAATAACTTATGTTTCTGCTCCTTTACCCAATGATGTCGACTTAATTGACACTTTTAAATCAAAAATTTGTAATTGGGTTTTAGGTTCTTCTTTCTCTCGGTTTTTAAAGCTAATAACCAAGGACCCAAACAGGCTTGGGTACCTAAATTCTTTCATTAATTGTAGGTTTTATGTGACGAGCAATATGATGAGAAATGGTACATTGATAGTGGTTTCTCACGTCACATGACTGGACGAATGGAGAATTTACGAGATTATCGAAGTTTGGAAAATGCTGGGGTTGTGAAGTTCGGAAACAATCACAAATGTCAAGTAAAAGGATATGGGAAAGTAACGAATGGACAGTTCACTGTCAATCGTGTTGCTTATGTTGAAGGTCTTCAACATAACTTGATAAGTGTTTCACAACTTGTTGTGGGCACTGGCAATCAAGTGGTGTTTAACGAAGCAGGCAACATCATTTCGAATGTTGAAACTAACGAAATTTTGCTCAAATCCAAACGACATGGTAACATGTTTACTCTTGATATCAAACCAATCATTGGAAAACCCTCAATGTGTTTACTTTCGAAAGCCTCTTCTGACGTCAGCTGGCTATGGCATCGACGTTTATCATATTTAAACTTTCGAAATTTGAATAAATTGGTCGTTGATGATCTTGTTCGCGGTTTACCTGTACTAAAGTTTGATAATGATACTTTGTGTGCAGCTTGTGAACAAGGAAAACAGCATCGCAAAGGACATCCAATTGTCATAGATTCAAAAATTGTTGAACCGTTGGAACTTCTTCATATTGACCTTTGTGGACCATCAACTGTTGAAACTCTCAACAAGAAACGGTACATTTTGGTTATAGTTGATGATTTTTCTCGATTCACTTGGGTGTATTTTCGAAGGTTAAAATCTGAAGTCGCTCAAACAATGATCAAATTTATCAAGAAAATTGAGTTGAGTCTAAAGAAGAACATTCGAAAAATCAAAAGTGATAATGGTTCTGAGTTTAAGAACAATGTGTTGGATTCGTACTTAACGGAAAAATGAATTTCGCATAACTTTTCTTCGCCCTATACACCTCAGCAAAATGGTGTGGTTGAAAGGCGGAATACATCACTTTGCGAAGCAGCAAGAACAATGTTGACATATGAGAATCTTCCTCAATATCTATGGGCAGAAGCAGTTTCGACAGCATGTTTCGCTCAGAATCGATCTTTCATTCATCGTCGTTTCAATATAACTCCATATGAAATCATCAATAACCTAAAACCTAATGTTAAATTCTTTCATGTTTTTGGTTGCAGGTTTTTTATAATGAATCTCAAAGATAATCTTTCGAAATTTCAAGCTAAGGCTGATGAAGGACTATTTTTGGGATATTCGACAAATTTGGTTGCATATAGAGTGTTAAATAAACGAACTCGTAAAGTAGAAGAAACGTTTAATCTAACTTTTTATGATTACTTCGTGAAACAAGTTGCAAAGCAATTTAAACAAAAACCAACTCTTAATGAATCAACTGATGAAACTGAAGAATCTAATGCATCTGACTTTGATTATGATTTAATTTTTGGTGTTCCAGACAGGGCTGTTGATGCTGAAGTAAATGCTGCTGATAATCAAACTCCTGAATCTTTAAAACATACTGATGATTCGACGATAACAACCGATACAACTGCTAATGGCGAAAGTATACTAGATGCTCAAGTGGAGGGAGAGCACTTGAATATTCCTTCAAATGTTGAGGGGGAGCATCCTTTCGAGGGGGAGAAGAGCAGTTTGAATGATGTTGTCGAGGGGGAGCATCAGAATAACAGTTATTTCGAGGGGGGGCATGATGATACTGAAACAATAAATCTTGATCAAAATGATGAATTCCATGAACCAAATGATAATTTTTCTGTTGCAAGATCTGAAAATGAAGAGATGTACGAAGATGCACATTTAGACTTTGATCCAGCATATCCACCATTGGAAAAGTGGACAAGCAATCATCCAAAAGAGCAACTCATTGGAAATCCACAAGATGGAGTTTTGACAAGAGCTCAAATTCGTGCAAAGAATGAGGTACTAAATGCTCGACAAGAATTTTGCATGTGTAATGTTTTCATCTCGAAAATTGAACCAAAGACTGTTAAGGTTGCAATGGAACACTCTGATTAGGTTGTTGCAATGCAATCAGAACTGACTGAGTTCGATAGAAACAAGGTTTGGAGATTAATTCCTAAACCTGAAAATGTTTCGATTTTCGGATTAAAATGGATTTTAAAAAACAAAACCGACAAAGATGGAAATATTGTACAAAATAAAGCACGATTAGTCGTAAAAGGATATTCGCAACAAGAAGGTATCGATTATGAAGAAACCTTTGCCCCTGTCGCAAGAATCGAGGCTGTTCGAATATTTTTGGCTTATGCAGTTCACAAAGATTTCGATGTTTATCAAATGGATGTGAAATGTGCTTTTCTCAATGGTGAACTCGATGAAACAATTTACGTTGAACAACCTCCAGGTTTCATTAATGAAGAATATCCTGATCATGTGTATATTTTAGATAAAGTAGTATATGGGTTAAAACAAGCACCAAGAGCATGGTATGCAACTCTTACCAGTTTCTTAAAACAATCGAAATTTAAACAAGGATTAGTTGACCCCACATTATTTCGAAAGAAAGTTGGGAATCATATAATGCTTGTTCAAATTTATGTCGATGATATTATTTTTGGCTCGACTGACCCTGCTTTGTCTAGTGAATTCGAAAGTTTGATGAAAAGCCAATTCGAAATGAGCATGATGGGTAAAATCAATAATTTTCTGGGATTAAACATTCATCAAAGTAGAGAAGGAATTTTCATCAATCAGGAAAAATATACAAAGAATTTGCTCGAAAAGTTTGGAATGACAAACAACACGAAGTTAAGAGTACCAATGGCGGTTGGAACGAGGCTAAATCCTTCATTAGAAACACCTGCAGTTGATCTTACTTTATACAGGAGCATGATAGGTTCATTTCTTTATCTTACTGCAAGTAGACCTGATATCACGTTTTCTGTATGTAATTCTGCTAGGTATCAAGCAAATCCAAGAGAACCACACATGACTGTAGTGAAAAACATTTTTCGTTATCTCAAGGGCACAACTTCATTAGGATTATAGTATCCTGCGAAATCAGGATGTTTTATTCAGGCATTCTCAGATACAGATCTGTGAGGATGTACACTGGATCGAAAGAGTACAAGTGGTGGATGTCAATTCTTGGATGGAAAGTTAGTCAGTTGGTAGTCGAAAAAACAAACGTGTGTTTCAATTTCTACTGCTGAAGCTGAATATGTTGCAGCTGCTGCTTGCACTTCGCAAATTATTTGGATCCAGAGTCAATTGTGAGACTATGCCATTAATTTGAAAAAGATTCCACTGTATTGTGATTCACAAAGTGCTATACGCATTTGTCATAATCCAGTACAACATTCGAAAACCAAACATATTGCACTTCGTTATCATTTTATTAAAGATCATGTGGAAGATGGCATCATTGAAGTTTCTGTTGTAAAAACAAGTAATCAGCTTGCTGATATTTTTACAAAAGCATTGGACGAAAAACCATTTGTTCGAATTTTGACAGGTTTGGGAATGATCGAGGCAAATTCTGTTCCAGGACTAAATTCGAAAGAATAACAATGAAGTGTTATGCAAAAGTGTCGATTCAGAAGCAAAACTGTTTCATTCAGAGGCTGACAATATTAACCATTCAGAGGTTACTGTTCACGTTCAGCGCTTCGACACGCTTCGTTTTCGACAATTGGGAAAGCCAAGTTTCGTTAGTTTGGTTATGCTTTTTTAACTTTTCGTTAATTTTGATAGATTCGTTAGTTTGGTCATTTTTCATAAACTTTCGTTAATTTTAAAAAATTGGAAAAACCAAAAATATTTTCGTTTGTTTGTATTCTTTTTCGAAAAATCAAAAACTCCAAAAAGATCTTATTTTTGTTTTGTCATTTTATTTTCGAAAAATCAAAAACTCCAACATCATTTTTTTTTTGTCATTTTATTTTCGAAAAATCAAAAATTCCAAAAAGATATTTTTTGTTTTCTTTTTCGAAAATTTTCAAAAACACAAACATATTTTCTTTCTTTTTGAAATTTAAAAAAAATACCAAAAAGATTTTTGTTCTTTGTTATTTCTTTCTTAGTGCAGATTTCACGAAAGTTTTTCAAGGGTCATGTTTGCATTTCTAGGGGAAGGTAAAATTTCGACAACTTTGTACTAGTTAGACTGTCCCTAGAAGCATGCTGCAACATGTCGACCCAAGCCTCCATTGACTCAATGTGTGATTTCGAAAGCCTTAATGAAATTTTTCATTACGAAAATTTCTTCCCAATCAGGCTTGCATTCACATTAGTCTCCTGAGCTACCTTACTCTTCTCAAATGAGTTAAGAGTTGTCTGTTTGGTCCAATCATAACAGAGGTACAATTGATTTCGTGAACCAATCTTTTTCATCTCAAAATTCTAACACATTTCACACACAATGACATATGTCCAAGAGGCCATCAATCAAACCAATCATGACTTAGGCATATCAAACTTCTGTGTTAATGATCTAACATCATGAGACCGTGATGAAAGTGAAACCCAAATATACGAACTCATTTAAGGAATTGACGGGGGACTATGTTCCAGTCTTAACGAAACAGTTGTTTCAGTACCAATCTTCGATGCTTCGAATCATATTCAATTCTTTTGTGTGGTCTTGATCAAATGGTCGCAACCCACGACATTTGTTTCCCAACAGGATCCAACTGAATCTAATTTTTCTTTGAATATGATTTTCGTTGAAGTATCAACTCTTTTACCTGTCATATTCAAAATAATTCAAAGCATACTTGTCACTGACTACACCGGTCAAACAGGTAATTTCGGTTACAATTACTCACCTTATGTTTAGGCTGATATGTAACGAAATTGTTAAGCCACCCACGAAGCCTTGAAAAAGAAGCCCTTCGATACTTCTCTACAAGTATCGATTGAAATTCACGGGAATATACACAAGTAGTTGATTATCTCTCTTGATAATTAACGAAGCAACCTTTGCCTAAGTTTTTATTGCTTTTGTGTCGAAATTTTATTTTCGACATCACAAAGTCCCAATTTTTTTGTTAGTTTGCTTCTTATCTTATTTCCTTGGCACACTGCACTCACGAAATGCTTGAGGTTCTGAGTACTACCAACTCAGGCTGATGATTTCGAAAGTCTGGCAAATGATTTCATCTCTAAACCTAAAGACGAAAGAGCCTTACCTCCATATCGAAAGTTCATGACGGTTTCACTTCTATTGGGATAAACGAACAGTCTGTTTGACAAGACATTCTGTCTTCTTTCCGGGTTCCAAGGAGATGCGATGGGTACTTTTTTACGTGTGGCTACTTTATCGGAATAGTGGTGCGATTTTCAAGGTGCCACGTCGGATCTCATTTAATGCAGCTCCCACTTTACATTCAAATTTCAGGGTTACATATAAAAGGGGATTCAAGGGTTCTTTATCAGTTTACGTTTTCAAAAAAAAATCCCCAATTTGTCTCATAAATCTTTAATTGTTCTTCAAAGGTTAAAAACCCTAATCATGGCGACTCCTGCTGATGTTGTTGCTCTATCCCAGTCTACTGATGATGTTTCTTCTCAACCAATTATGAAGATTCAAAGCACTAACTATCAAGTCGAGGGGGAAGTTTCACTGTATCCAGAAGAGTTGAAGATGTTGGTTGTCGCTTTGAAAAGCTCTTTTCATTCTACTGCCATGTTCAATTCATTTGTTGTTCCTCTATCCTGGCTTTCCATAGCAGGATCTACTGCATCATACAGCAAAGCTCTGGATGTTATCACGTTTAATCTGGTAAACGATAAGAAGATTCGTTTATCCAAGAAGATGGTTTGTCAGATTCTTGAAATTCCTAACTCTCCACCGTACACTGATCTTTCGTTTGCTCAAATCATCTATATGTTCAATGAGATGGGTCATCAACCCCCACTCACCAAGATCAGTGATTTCAAGAAGTCTGGACTTCTAAGTATTTGGAATTTTTTATTTGGTATTTTTCTATGCTGTTTGACTGGTCGCAGTGTTGGATTGGATAAAGGAAGAATGGAGGTATATGCCATGGTTGCTGGCCTTTACTATGATATTCCGGTTGATTATTCTACTCAGATGTGGAATGAATTTCAGAAAAGTGTGGAGAACACCAATGTGGTTCAAGGAATATCATGTCCAAGATACCGGAGTTTGATTCTTCGTCATGTTTATGACAAAGAAGGGATTGAAGTGCCAGCTGATGAAGAAAAAGCTGAGTTCTTGAAATACCACTTTCCAAAGGAGGTTATAGATAATGCCGAAGAGTTTCCAAACATTGCTAGAATCCCTTATGCAATGTTAAAACGTGTTGATCCAACCAATTTGGTATTAGTTGAGTATTTGAAGTCTATTAATCCTGATGACGAAACAGGAAAGTTGTTATCAAAAGAGGATGCTGGTCCTTCTAAGAAATCAAGACGGTTGAAAAAGGATGCAAAGGCCACTCGTGAGAAGCCTGTGCAAGAACCCAAGCCAAATAAGTCTACAAAGAAACAGTCTACAACAGAGGAGCAAGTTTCGAATGTTTTGATAACGCCTGTTGAGCCTGTTGTTGATGAACAAACTAAGGAAACAATTCCATCAAAGTCTGGTGTTTTTAGAAGAATAAAAAATATTACTCGTGGTTCACGAAAGTCTACAGACGGATCTTCTAGGTTTTCTCCAACCATAGTTCGTAAACCACATCTTAATCATCAAGGGGTTCTTATTCGTGAGGTTCCAGCTCCTGTTTCTCCTTCGTAAAAGAAACAAAGAGCTAAAGATGTGGCAAAGCATATTTCCAAGAAGAAGATTAAGAAAGGAAAGTTGGTTATTCAAGAGGAATCATCCGAAGGTGAGAAAGTTCCTGAAACACTTGAAGCTACTATCTCCAAATCAACATCGACTCCTGAGCAGAGTGAGGTCATACCACCCGAAGTTTCGCTAACCATGTCACTTCCTGAGGAGGTTCGAACTTCAGACATCTCTACACACATATATGACATGGTTGTAAATATCAACATGGGTTAAGGAGATTCGCATACAGAGCTTCCATTATCAACCAAAGGTATTCCTATATTATCTTCCATGGAAAATTCTGTTTCATTACCACCTTATATCATCCCTGTTTCAAACACAACAAACTCTCCTACTTTTGAGCATGTTATCCAAAATCTATTTACCACACTTTTCTCATCCCAATCCACTGATCCACCCAAATCTATCGATGAACCTGAAACTGATACTGACGAAGGAGGTTTTGGAGGTACTTTTGATGATTTGGAATTTGATGATGAGGAAGAAAATTTTCCAGATCATATGTTAATGTCTATGAAGCAGTTCAAGATTCTTAACAAGAAGTTGAATTCGATTATTCAATCTCAAGCTGATATGGGGGCAAGTAATTCGGCATCAAGTATGGAGATTGATGGTCTGCTCAAAGCTGTCGAAGCCAGAATGATTACCAAATGTTCTGGATTGATCAACGAATCTGAATCACACATCATGGAGAAGTTGGACTAGAATGATAAGAACAATGAGTTACGTGTGAAGTCTCAATCTTTAAATTTTCTGGGAGATGTTAAAGATTTGAGACGGTTGGCTAAGGAAGGACATTTATTGTTTGTTCAAGATGTGAAGAAGGTAAGGGTGGATGTTAATTTGCAAATTCGAGAACTTCGTGAAGACATGGAGAAAGAGATTGCTAGCGTTCAGAAAGACTATGCGTCTCTCAATCAGAAGATGGATATTATTTGTGATGCAGTCACAAAGTTTGTTAAGTTGTATGAAAGTTTGAGTCCTCAAATTACTCAACTTTCTACGAATGATAGTCAAAGCTTCGTGGAAGTTCTTAGTTTGTTAAAGGAGTTGAAATCACTCGTTTTCAACCATGTTTCATCTTCGCTCATTACTCCTGAGTTCTTGTCCCAAAAGTGTGTTCAGTTTTGAAGTTGTTCTTCATAAACAATTGGCCCCATTGTCAAGAATTTCGAATTTATTACCAACAGATGCCCCGCCTGTTGTCACAGGGGTACAAGGGGGAGAAAGGAAGGTTGGTGATGGAGTTTCTCATGAAGAAGTGAAGGTTGTTGGAAAAGTTTTCCCGATGAAAATTCAAACAACAAAGCCAATTGTTTCAACTGCTGGTCCGATGAGTTCGACAGTGATAACTACAAAGCCAATTGCCAAAGGCATTATGATTGGTTCTTCAGCTGAAGGTGGTAGTAGTTCAAAACCAAAGAAAGTTGTTGATGATTCTTCAAAACAAGACAAAAGGAAAATGATTGTTGTGGAGAAATCAAAAGAAGAGAAGAAAGCTGAAGTTGAAGCTGAAATAGAGAAACAAAGGGTGATTCAGAGTATTTTGAGACTTCGTGCGAGTGATCCACCTGGAATGAATAAGGGTGATCCAAGCAAACATTACAATTATGAAATTATCGAAGCGAAAGTTGCTTATAATCATATGTATGATTTCGAAAAAAAGCCCAAGCAAAGCTATGCTGTTGCTAACTCAGATATGAACCAACTTGATTTCCCTGTGAATGAGATGATGTTCATCATGGCTCAATACAGAATTGCTGAAAAGTTTGATAATGATAATGACTATACTTATATGAAACTTAGGTTTCATGTTGTTCTTGGGAAAGTTCCAGAGGAGATTTGGTCTTTGCTGAAGATAAAGAAGGTGATCAGTATTACGAGGGATGTTCTGTTCGAAAACATGATGCAAAATTTTCGTTTTCATGTTGCAAGGGCGAATGGTCAAATCTGTGATTTCTATGTTGCAGATTTTCCTTTAATGAACTTGTATGATCTTATACAAGTTGCATTGCTTTTGAAAGACAAGAATGCTTCGCATCTTCAAGAAACAGATCAAGAAGTGTTCAGACTTGGTCTTGCCCACATCAAAATATTCATAGATAATTACTATGAGTGTTTGGCCCTTACTGATGTGGAGTTGGCTACTGTAAAGGGGTTGGAAGTGAAAGTTCCTATGGAAGTCACAAATACTCAAGCTGAGTTGAAGAAATATGCAGATGGGGAGATTTGCTTAAAACCATTTGGATTGGTCTTCGCAGGAAAGGATAAAAATGGGAATGCTAAAAGATTTTTGTTCCAAGCGTGCGAAGTGGAGAGGTACACTACATCCCAGTATACAAACTTTATTGTTCGTATGAATAACTGTGCGAAAAACAACAAAGGAGATAAGAAGGAGTTAAAGAAGATTATTTCATGGTATACGGAGATACGAAGAGTGATGTTGTTTGCTGCACAAATTCTCTCAACTTGAGAAGTTCGACTTGTTTACAAAGGGGGAGATTGTAGGGTCAAAATATGTTGTAATCAGTCAAAGTCTGTTTAGTTGTTCTTTTCGTATGTTTTGTTCTCTTCGTATATTTTGTTATGTATTTGCTAAGGTGTCTCATGTACGAAGCTTAACGTCTAAGCCTTAGTACTTTTTGTACTTCCTGTTTCCTATAAATAGGAGTTGTGCATTGAGTAGATAGTAAGAGTTTGAGAGTGATTGGAAGAGTTCACACTTTTTACTATCGTTTTTATACTCGTGTTCATCGGAAGTAATAGAGCTGAAACCAGATTATATTTACTTCTCGTGTTCAAATTACATTTGATTTACTTTGATTTGTTTTATACTTGATTCATCACTTCATCATAATCCACCACCTTTTCTCATAAAGGGACTAAAATGGCCAATTACTCAAATGATCAAGGGTTACGAAGTATACCTGGACTCGGGATGTTACACCTGGTTAAGCCGGTTGGAGTTAAAGTTGGTTTTAACACCAGTGGGTGGTAATTCAAATCCTAAGTGGGGGAGAACTAAATATTCTGCTTGGAGGATCATCGATATGTTCGGCTTCGTGTTATTGAGGAATGGTAAATAGGGATCCACGGTGCAAGTATGTAGGATCACGATTTAGGGTTTGGTCGAGGAAGGGGTATATAGTAAGTGGTGATCGTGTGCATATGATCTCGAGATGCATGGGTTATCACTTAGCAAGGAGTGGGTGATCAAGGAGCGTTGCAGCTACTAGTTCCTTTTGGGGTGCCAATGTATAGAGGAGGAGCCATTGGGGTTGCTCAGGTTGAGAATCAATGATGGAGGGAAATTGTTAGGTGGTGTTATGGATTTCTATTTATATTCTTGCTTGGGTAGAGATCGATCATGGAATCAGTTTCAGAATTTGGTGCGTCCCGATCCGCGATGGTTTTGGTTTATTAGATTTAATGGAAATGCATTCTTGATTATTGGTCGCATCGTTTGTCATTCAGCAAAGGGTCTCTGAAGGTTTCGAGTGTGGCAGTTGAAATTCTCTGGATGTGTCAAATTGTCATCAAATTTAGTATGTTTTATGTTCCTTTGGTCTCTGAGTATGCTTACCCTCATTGGCAGTGTGGAATTTTGGTTCATAGCAGTCTTGGGTTGGGTGGCATTCAGGGTCGTTTCAGAAGTCTTCTCGAGTCAGTTGCATATTGGTGGAACCTGTTCAGTCTCAATCAAGTAAGGAATCTTGTTTTGATCGATCATTAGGATGTCTTCTGTAAAAGATTGAGGTTCGTTGTTCGATAGAACTTTGTTATTTTTTGCCCTTTTTAGAGGAGGTTATGGGTTCCTTAAGGATATGCATTGTGGAAATTCATTGTGTGTATGTGGGTTTGACAATATATCATTGGGGCTTGGATCTAATTATTCATTTGGTTCTTCTGAGTGATAGCCTTTGAATTGGATCAAGGGTACAACCGTTTATCCTATTCTTGGGTCGTGTGTGACCATGATTTCGTTGGGTTTCATTGGTGGCAGCTTGTTCTGTGAATGAATTGAGTGTGGTATAGTTATGGCATTTTATGTCCGGTTAGCGTTGTGAGGGACGTTGTTTAGGTCCCTGCAAGGCAGTGGAAAGACCTCGACATATTACAACAGGACTTCGACCCTTACAATCTCCCCCTTTGTAATAATGTCGAACTTCTTCAATTTGAGAGAATCTGTATAGCATACAGCATCACCCTTCGTATTTCTGAGTACCAAGAAATAATCCTCTTCAACTCTTTCCTGTCCCCTTCATTATTCTTCTTGCAGCTATTCATCCGAACAATAAAGTTCGTATACTGGGACATAGTATATCTCTCTACTTCGCATGCTTGGAACAAAAATATCTTGGCCTTCCCATTCTTATCCTTCCCTGCGAAGACTAATCCACATGGCTTCAAGCATATCTTCCCATCTGCATACTTCTTTAACTCAGTCTGGGGCTTCGTTGGTTCCATGGGAATTTTTACTTCCAATCCCTTCGCAGTTGCCAACTCCACATCAGTTAGTGCCAAACATTCATAGTAGTTGTCTATGAATATTTTGATGTGAGCAAGACCAAGACGAAAAACTTCTGGATCAGTTTCTCGAAGATACGAAGCATCTTTATCTTTCAAAAGCAATGCAACTTGTACAAGATCATACAAGTTCATCAACGGAAAATCAGCCACAGAGAAATCACATACTTGACCATTCGCCCTTCCCACATGAAAACGAAAGTTCTGCATCATGTTCTCGAACAGAACATCCTTCTTAATGCAGACCACCTTCTTTATTTTCACAAGAGACCATATTTCCTCTGGAAGTTTCCCAAGAACAACATGAAACCTGAGTTTCATATATATGTATTCATCATCATTGCCAAATTTCTCAGCAATCTTGTACTGAGCCATGATAAACATCATTTTGTTGATTGGAAAGTCAAGTTGACTCAAATCTGTATTAACAACAACGTAGCTTTGTTTTGGCTTCTTCTGAAATGCATACATATGCTGATATGCAACTCTTGCTTCGATCGTTTCATAGTTGTAATGCTTGCTTGGATCACCCTTGTTCATTCCAGGTGGATCACTTGCACGAAGACTCATAATGCTCTGAACTACTCTTAGTTTCTCCACTTCAGCTTCAGCCTCAACTTTCTTCTCCTTTTCGACTTTTCAACTACAATATTTTTCCCTTTGTCTTTGTGCACAGAACTATCAACGGTATCCTTTGGCTTCGAACTACTACCACCTTCAGTAGAAGAACCAATCATAATTCCTTTAGAAATTGGCCTTGTAATTGGCATCGTGGTAACAACCGTTGAAGTAACAGGCCCTGCATTTGAGACTATTGGCTTTGTTGATGGGATCTTTTTTTGAAAATTTTTCCCAACAGTCTTAACAACTTCATGCGAAACCTCACCAACCTTCTTTTCTCCCCCCTTGCACCCCTGTGATAACAGGTGGGGCATCAGTTGGTAGAAGACTTGAGAATCTTGACAATGGAGCCAACTGTTTATGCAAAACAACTTCGAATTGAGAAAACTTTTGAGATAAGAATTTTGGGGTAATGATCGAAGAGGAAACAGGCTTGACAGATAATTCTTTCAGCTCCTTTAGCAAAGTAGTAATCTCCACAAAAATTTGGATGTTATTCGTAGAAAGTTGATTTATGTGAGGACTCAAACTTTCATACATCTTAACATACTTTGTGACAGCATCACAAATGCTATCCACCTTCTGATTAAGAGATGCATAGTCTTGCTGAGTACTAGCAATCTCTTTGACCATATCTTCACGAAGTTCTTAAAGTTTGAGATTTACATCTTCACGAACTTTCTTCAAATCAAGAACGAATAAAGTATGTCGTTCTTTGGCCTTACTTTTTAGTTCTTTCACTTCACACATAAAATTCACAGACTGAGAGTTCATACGTAACTCATTGTTCTGATCATTATGGACCACCTTCTCCAAGATCCTAGACTCCGAGTCTCGAATCATTCCAGAAACTTTGCTAACCATCCTGACTTCGAATGCTTTCATCATAACATCAATTTCTAAACTTAAGAGAGATTGACTTCCCCCCATGTCAGCTTGAGACTGAATGATCGAATTCATCTTTTTATTCAGAATCTTGAACTGTTTCATCATCATTAACATATGATCGGGAAAAGTTTCTTCGTCTTCATCAAATTCCAACTCTTCAAATGTACCTCCAAATCCTCCTTCTTCAGTATCAGTGTCCTCTGTAGATTTAGGTGGATCAGTTGATTGAGATGAGAATAGAGTAGTGAATGGTTGATTGATAATAGTTGCAAAAGTGGGTGAATTGGTACTGTTTGAAACAGGAATGATAAAAGGAGGTAATGAAACACAAGTATCCATTACAGAAGATTTAGGAATACCTTGAGTTGTAACCAAAATTTCATTAGTTGAATCTCCTTCACCCATAGTGACATTTACATCTATATCAGATACGTGTGTAGTGATGTCTGAAGTTCGAACCTCCTCAGGAACTGACTTGGTTAACGAAACTTCGGGTGGTGTGACCACAGTCTTCTTAGGAGTTGATGTTGGTATGGAAATATTAGCTTCAGGTGTTTCAGGAATTTTCTCACCTTCGGACGATTCCTCTTGAAGAACCAACTTTCAATTCTTTTTCTTCTTTGAAATATGTTCGGCAACATCTTCAGCTCTTCGTTTCTTGTATGAAGGAGAAACAGGAGCTGGAACCTCACGAATAAGGACCCCTTGGTGATTAAGATGTGGTTTACGAAGCATGGTAGGAGAAAACTTAAAAGATCCATCTTTAGACTTTCGTGAACCACTAGACTTCTTCTTAATTCTTCGAAAGACACCAGATTTTGATGGAATGGTCTCCTTTTCGTGTTCAGCAATAACAGGCTCTACTGGCTCAATCAAAACAGTCAAAACTTGTTCTTCTGGCTTCGTCTGTTTCTTTGGAGACTTCTTAGACTTAGGTTCTTACACAGGCTTCTCAGGAGTAGCCTTCGCATCCTTCTTCGAACGTTTTGATTTCTTAGAAGGACCAGCATCCTCTTTTGATAACAATTTTCCAGTTTCTTCATCAGGATTTATTGACTTCAAATACTCCACGAGCACTAAGTTTGTTGGATCAACACGCTTTAACATTGCATCAGGGATCCTTGCAATGTGTGTAAACACCTCAGCATCATCAGTAACCTCCTTTGTAAAGTGATATTTCATGAATTCAGCAGTCTCTTCATCAGCAGGCACCTCAATCCCTTCTTTGTCATTGAAATAACGAAGAATCAAACTCCAATACCTTGCACACGAAATTCCTTGAACAACATTCGTGTTTTCAACACTCTTTTGAAACTCCTTCCACATCTGTGTTGAGTAATCGACTGAAATATCATAATACACTCCAGCAACCATAGCATAAACTTCCATTCGACCTTTATCTAATCGAACACTGTGACCAGTCAAGCAGTGTAGAAACATTCCAAATAGAAAATTCCAAACAGTCGGAAGTCCAGACTTCTTGAAATCACTGATCTTGGTGAGTGGGGGTTGATGACCCATCTCAATGAACATGTAGATGACTTGAGGAAAAGAAAGATTAGCATATGGTGGAGAATTAGGGATATCAAGAATCTGACAGAATATCTTCTTGGACAAACGTATCTTTTTATCATTCACCAGTTGGAAGGTAATAATATCCATTGCTTTGTTGTAAGTAGCATTGGATCCTGCTTGTGAAAGCCATGAAAGAGGAACAGCAAATGAATTGAACATGGCTGTCGATAAAACAGAGCTTTTCAAAGCGACTACCAACATCTTCAATTCTTCTGGATAAAGCGAAACATCCGCTTGGACTTGATAATTCGTGCCTTGAATCTTCATGATTGGTTGTGAAGTAACATCTTCAGTGGTTTGGGATTGAGCATTGATATCAGCAGAAGTAGCCATGATTAGGGTTTGTTGAAGCTTTGAAGAACAACATGAATTTGCAGAGAAAATTTGGGAATTTTCCTTTTGAAAGCGTAAACTGATAAAGATCCCTTGATTCCCCTTTTATATGTAACCCTAGAGTTTGAATTTGAAGCGGGATGTGCATTAAATGAGATTCGACGTGGCACCTTGAAACTCGCACCACTATTCTGATAAAGTAGCCATGCATCAAAAAGTAACTGTCACTTCTCCTTGAAAACCGGAAGAAATACAAGATGTCACATCAACCAGCCTGTATTGTTTCACCCAATGGAATTGTAACCGTCACCAACCTTCGGATGGAAGTAAGGCTCTTTCACTTTTGGGATTAAAAGCGAAGTCATGTACCAGACGTTCGAAATCATCAGCCTGAGTTGGTATTACTCAGAACCTCAAGGATTTCGTGAGTGCGGTGTGCCAAAACAAATAAGATAAGAAGCAATTTTAACAAAAAAAAATTTGGAATCTGTGATGTCAAAAAAAAATTATTCGACACGAAGGCGGTAAAACCCCAGGCAAAGGTTGCTTCGTTAGTCACCAAGAGAGATGATCAACAGCTTGTGTATTTTCCCGTGAATTACAATCGAATACTTATAGAGAAGTATCGAAGGGCTTCTTTTATAAGGCTTCATGGGTAGCTTACTAATTTCGTTACATATCAACCTAAACATAAGGTGAGAAATTGTAACAAAAATTACCTGTATGACCAGTGTAGTCAGTGACAAGTATGCTTTGGAATAATGTTTAAAGTGACTTAGAAATCGAATGAAAATCACACGAAAATCATATTCATGAAAAAATAATTGTGCTGGATCCTGTTGGGTAACAAACATCGTGGGTTTCGATAGTTTGGTCAAGACCACTCATAAGAAATGAATATGATTTGGAGTTTCGAAAGTCGGTATTGAAACAAATGTTTCGTTAAAAACTGGAACATAGTTCCTCGTCAATTCCTTGCAAAGTTAGAATTTTGGGTTTCACTTTCATCACGGCCTCATGATCTCAGATCATTAACACAGAGTTTAGATATGTCAAAATCATGACGGGTTGTATCAAAGACCTCTTGGACATATGTCTTCGTGTGTGTAAGTGTAAGAAATTTGTAGATGAAAAAGATGGGTTTGAGAAACGACTTGTACCTCTGTTATGTTCGGACCAAACAAGAAAACTCTTAACTTAGTTGAGAAGAGTAAGGTAGTTCATTTGACTAATGTGAATATAAGCCTGACTTGGGAAGAAATTTTCGTATGACAAAATTCATTAAGGCTTTCGTACACACACATTGAGTCTATGGAAGCTTCGGTCGACATGATGCAGCATGCTTCTAGGGACGTCCTAACTATTGCAAAGTTTTCGAAAATTCACCTGACCTTAGAACTGCAAGCATCTACCCAATGCAAATCTTCATTGATATCTGCAAGAAAACACTAAAAACAAGCAAATGAAAATATTTTTGTTGTTGTTGAATTTTTCGAAAATTAAAGACAAAACAAATGAAAATATTTTTGTGATTTTTGAAATTTTTCTAAAATAAAAGACAAAACAAATGAAAATATTTTTGTTGTTTTTGAATTTTTCTAAAATAAAAGACAAAACAAATGAAAATATTTTTGTTGTTTTTGAATTTTTTTCTAAAATAAAATACAAAACAAATGAAAATACTTTTGTGGTTTTTGAATTTTTCAAAAAAAAAAAAAATTCAGACTAATGAGATATTGTAACAAACACATGAAAATTATAACAAACTAACGAAATTTTGACAAACTAACGAAGCTTTGACAAACAAACGAAAATTTGTCAAACTAACGAAAGTTTTGTCAACTAATGAAATGTTACATGTTGTCGAATTCGAAGAGGGTCGAAGCGCTGAATATGAACAGTAACCTCTGAACGCTGAATGAAATCCCTTTGTTATTCTATTCAACACCTCTGAAACCATTATATCTTGTTCCCTGGAACAGAATTCCCTTCGATCATTCCAAGCCCTCCTAAAATTCTCACAAATGATTTTTTATCCAATGGTTTCGTGAAAATATCAGCCAATTGATCAGTAGTTTTCACGAAATGCACTTCAATATTTCCATCCTTCATATGATCTTTTATGAAATGATAACGAAGAGCAATGTGCTTGGTCTTCGAATGTTGCACCGGATTACGACAAATACGTATTGCACTTTGAGAATCACAATATAATGGAATTTTCTTCATATTAATTGCATAATCACGCAATTGACTTTGAATCCAAATTATTTGTGATGTGCAAGCTGCAGTAGCTACATATTCTGCTTCTGCTGTGGAAATCGAAACGCAAGTTTGCTTCTTCGACTGCCAGCTCACCAATTTTCCATCAAGTAATTGACATCCTCCACTTGTGCTTTTTCTATCCAGATTGCGACCTCCCAAATCAGCATCTGAGAAATCTTGTATGAAGAATCCAGTTTTCGAAGGATACCACAATCCTAACGAAATTGAGCCTTTGAGATAACAAATAATATTCTTGACTGTAGTGAGATGTGGTTCTCGAGGATTTGACTGGTACTTAGCACAATTACAAACAGAGAACATAATATCAGGTCGACTTGTCGTGAGGTAAAGTAACGAACCTATCATGCTTCTGTAAAGTGTTAGATCAACAGCAGGTTTGTCTAACGAAGGTGTAAGCCTTGTGCCCGTTGCCATTGGTACTTGCAATTTTGTGTTATTCGTCAATCCAAACTTTTCAAGCAGATTCTTCGTATATTTTTCTTGATTGATAAAAATTCCTTCTCTGTTTTGACGAATATTTAAACCAAGAAAATTATTGATTTTTCCCATCATACTCATCTCAAATTTGCTTTTCATCAGATTTTCGAATTCATTAGACAAAGCAGGGTCAGTAGAGCCAAAAATAATATCATCGACATAAATTTGTACAAGCATTAGATGATTCCCAACTTTCTTTCGAAATAATGTGGGATCAACTGATCCTTGTTTAAATTTCGATTGGTTTAAAAAAGAGGTAAGAGTTGCGTACCAGGCTCTTGGTGCTTGTTTTAATCCATAAACTGCTTTATCTAAAATATAAACATGATTAGGATACTCTTCATTTATGAATCCTGGAGGTTGCTCAACGTAAACTGTTTCTTCGAGTTCACCATTGATAAAAGCACATTTCTCATCCGTTTGATAAACATCGAAATCTTTGTGAGCTGCATAAGCAAAAAATATTCGAACAGCCTCGAGTCTTGCGACAGGGGCAAAGGTTTCTTCATAATCGATACCTTCTGGTTGCGAATATCCTTTTATGACTAATCGTGCTTTCATTCGTACAATATTTCCATCCTTGTCGATTTTGTTTTTGAAAATCCATTTTAATCCGACAATCGAAACATTTTCAGGTTTAGGAATTAATCTCCAAACCTTGTTTCTATCAAACTCAGCCAATTCATATTGCATTGCAACAACCCAATCAGAGTGTTCCATTGCAACCTTATATGTCTTTGGTTTGATTATTGAAATGAAAACATTGAACATACAATATTCTTGATGAGTATTCAGTACCTCATTCTTCGCACGAAGTTGAGCTCTTGTTAGGACTCCTTCTTGTGGATTCCCAATCACTTGTTCTTTCGGATGATTTCTTGTTAATTTCTCTAATGGTGGATATGCTGGATCAAAATCTGAATGTGCATCTTCGTATAATTCTTCATTTTCTGAACCTGCAACAGAAAGATTATCATTAATTTCGTAAAATTCATCATTTTGATCAAGACTTATCATATCATTGTTATTTTGTTCAATTTCGATAGAAAGATCATTCCCGATGCTCCCCCTCAACAGGATGCTCCCCCTCAACTGGATGCTCCCCCTCAACATCTGCATTCATTCTCCCATTCTCCCCCTCGAAAGAATGCTCCACCTCAAGCAGAGTATTTGAATCCAAGTGCTCCCCCTCCACTGGATTATTGTGCATACTTTCACCAAATTTTGGAGATTTTGATGTTGAATTACTATCGATAATTGTTTGAGGGATTTCCAAGTCAACAATATGCTTCGTAGATACAGATTGATGATTATCATTTGCATGAACTTCAACATCCAAAGCCCTGTCAGGAACACCAAAAATTAAATCATAATCCAAATCAGATGAACTCATAATTGCAGATTCATCAGTTGATTCATTAATAATCGGCTTTTGTTCAAAATGTTTTTCAATTTGTTTGACATAATAATCATCAAAAGTAAGATTAAATGTCTCTTCGACTTTCCGTGTGCGCTTATTTAACACTCTGTATGCAACCGAATTGTGTGAATATCCTAAAAGTATGCCTTCGTCAGCCTTAGCTTGAAATTTCGAAAGATTATCCTTGAGATTCATGATAAAGCACCTACAACCAAACACATGTAAGAATTTAACGTTTGGTTTGCAGTTATTGATAATTTCATACGGAGTGATTTTGAAACATCGATTAATAAAAGAACGATTCTGAGTAAAACATGTTGTTGATACTTCTTCAGCCCATAGATATTGAGGAAGATTCGCATATGTCAACATTGTTCTGGCTGCTTCGCAAAGTGACCTATTTCTTCGTTTAATTACACCATTTTGTTGTGGTGTATATGGTGATGAAAAATTATGCGACATTCCTTTCTCAATTAAGTACAAATCCAGCATATTGTTTTTGAACTCAGAGCCATTATCACTTTAGATTTTTCGAAAACTCTTTTTCAAACTCATCTCAATTTTCTTGATAAAATCAATCATTGTTTGAGCGACTTCAGATTTTAACCAGAGAAAATACACCCAAGTGAATCGAGAAAAATCATCAACAATAACCAAAATATACCGTTTCGTGTTGAGAGTTTCAACAATTGATGGTCCACAAAGGTCAACATGAAGAAGTTCCAACGGTTCCACAATTTTCGAATCTATCACAATTGGATGTCCTTTCTTATGCTGTTTCCCTTGTTTGCAAGCTGCACATAAGGTATCATTGTCAAATTTTAAAACCGGTAAGCCTCGAACAAGATCATCCATTACCAACTTATTTAAATTTCGAAAATTTAAATGTGATAATCGACGATGCCATAACCAGCTAATATCAGATGTAGCTTTCGAAAGTAAACAAACTGAAGGTTTCCCAACAATCGGTTTTAGATCAAGAGTAAACATATCGCCATAGCGTTTTGACTTCAGTAACACTTCGTTCGTTTTAACCTTTGAGATGATACTCCCTTCTTCGTTAAACACAACTTGATTTCCAGTGCCCACAACGAGTTGTGAAACACTTATCAAATTATGTTGAAGACCTTCAACATAAGCAACACAATTTACAGTAAACTGTCCATTCGTTACTTTCCCATATCCTTTCACTTGAAATTTATGATTGTTTCCAAACTTCACGACACCTGCATTTTCTATGTTTCGAAAATCTCTCAAATTTTCTTTTCGTCCAGTCATGTGACGTGAGCACCCACTATCGATATACCATATCTCATCATATTGCTCGTCACATAGCACCTGCGATCAATGAAAGAATTTAGGTACCCAAGGTTGTTTGGGTCCTTGGAAATTAGCTTTAAAAACAGAATGAAATGTAGAACTTTTAACCCAATCACAAACTTTAGTTTTGAAACTATCAATTAAGTCCACATCACTATGTAAAGGAACCGAAACATAAGTTTTTGATAGTTTGGGATTGTCACTGACATATGCCTTCGTCTTCTTAGGTTGTGTTTGAACATGCTTCTCTTTCGAAACCGGTTGCCAAGTCTTTACCAAAACATTCAAATCTTTTGAAGATGAGCTTTCAGTTGACGAAGTATTCACATACTTCTCGTAAGCTTGTTGAATTTGTTGTTGAGAGTATTTCCTTGATTGATACATTCGTCCTTTTCCTTCAATCCAATGATCGAGGTTTTTGTCACAAGACAACACTTTTGTGTACAGAACTTTTAAGGTTTGTTTGTCAGATGGATTCGGAAAATTCAGTTTTTGTGGAACGAAATCAACATTTGATTTAGGACGAAGTGCCATAGCATATCGACTTCCATCATTATTTCCAACGCTTGCATTTTGAGAAAATCGATTGTTAAATTTTTGTTTTGAAGAAAATCTTTGTTGATGATTAGAAGAAAATCGTTTTGTTGAGGGTTGATTTTGAAATCTCTTTGATGTATTTTTGACATTTGTCGAAATCTTTGTATTTGAACTTTCGAAGAAGTTGTTTTTGGATAAAATTCAGATTTTGTGTTGTTTAATTGAGCGGGATTTTTCTTTTGACCTGAATAAGATGCTAAATTTGAAGACTTGTTCTCAACAGATTTAGTCATGTTTTCAGACGTTTTCAATGTCAAACCGTTTTGTTTCTTTCGAGACTCAACAGTTTACCAGAAAATTTTCTTTCGTGCTTGTCTTTTTGAAATTTCATTTTCTTTTGAAAACTTTTCTATTTGTTCTTTACATTCTTATGAATTTAATTTTACAACCCTTTCATTTTCCACAACAACTTGCTTTGTTACTTCTTTCTCAGCTTTTTGTTTTTCAACCCATTTGCGTTGAGGATTTTGTCTTTGAAAAACATACAAATTCTTTGTTAGATTATTTTCGACTGTGCTTTGATTTGAAAAAATCTTTCGTCTGTTGTTTTCTTGTTATCATTTTCGACCATTTTGTTGAATTCTGGTTTAATGTTTTCAACATTCCCAGTAGTAACAAACACTTGATTCGGGAATATAACATCATCAGTGCACTTGAAATTTGGATACACCACAGTGTTTGTTTCCAGAAAATGAGCGCCTTGTTCTGACAATACTTTGTCAAATTTTTCTGTATCCCCGTACACTTGATCAACAACTATTCGTGGAATTGCAGTTTCATTCAAACCTTTGTCTGATGAGACCTTTTTGTGCAAATTGTCTTCATAATTTTCATCATCACTGCTATCAGTTTAACTATCTCGAATATCCACATAATCAGGATCACAAACTTTCGAAGTTGAAGGTTTGTTAGTGTGAATCTTAACGAATAAATCCTCAATCTTTTCTTTTCCTTTAAATTTTGATGTAACATTAATGACAGACAACTGAGAACAAATAACTTCCTCAATATCACTAATTTCACTAATATTGTCAGAGTTATCTTCAATATCAGCAAAATTAGATTGACAATCAAATGTTGATTTCTCAGTCTTTTTTAAAATTTTGATTTGTTCTGATTTAGTCAAAGTATCATTCACAATGTTAACTAATTCATTTGAATCCAGACATTCGTTAATTTTGACAATTCCATAAGCATATCTATCATCAGGAATTTTGTCAAACTCAGCAATAGTTTTCTCACAATCATACGAAATATTATCAACCTTCTCTCTCTCGCTCATATGCTAGACAAGGTAATAATTTCCTATGTTGTTCCTTGCTAATTTCACACGAATGATGCAATGCATTCAATTTGCCATAAAGTCTTTTAGCAGAGTTACAGTATATGTTTCGTTGAGCTAATAAGGGTTTTACATCACTACACAACGAATCCCTATCACACATAATGTTTGTAATTTGCAATTCTAAACTCTCAATTTTTATTTTCTTGGCATCTAACTTCTTCTGTACTTCCATCAACTGAGAAGTTGATTTCTTAGCCTCGTTGCTAGCAGAGATAACCAAAGCATCGAAATAAGCAACAATATCATCAAAAGCAATTAATTCAGAATCATATGCACTTAAGGGAATAATGAAAGACTGAAGAATAGTACGTACCTTGGTAGTCATTGGAGATTTATTAGCACTTTTGGTCATGAAGAAATGACTAGTCACCTCTTCGTCAGAATCTTCCTCCAGCTTAGCATACATGGCACCATGCGTAGAATTACGCATCTCTTCATCATCGGATCCGGAAGACCAGATCTGATATGTGCCTTCTTCCTCCTGTTCACCTTTAGCCACTAATGACAAATTTTTAGCCTTCGAACGCACCTCTTCCAATCTCTCCACATAATATGCTTCGTCCTTCACTTTGGTCTTTCTTTCATCCTTCTTACGAAGCATGCAATCATTTCCTAGATGATTTGCTCCGTTGCAATAATGGCAATCTACACCCGAATCTCCTTTCAATTTCTTTTCCTCATTTACTTTCCCATCATTCTTCTCAATTTTCTTCTTCTCCTCTCCAGTAGCCTTGTTCACGAAACTACCTTTTCCCTCACTTTGTTTCGCCTTTGGAATGAACGGTTTCTTGAAGAACTTTTTGACTCTGTTGTTTGAGTAAAAAGCTACTGCCTCATCATCCGAATTCACGATAAACCCCTCTTCATCATCAGAATCACCTTTTTCGATTGCTTCCTTATCAGACACTTTAGAGAAAAGTGCTAATGGACCTCCCAGACTAAGCTTCGACTCTTCTGTTATTTCGTTCACTTCACTTTCGTAAGTTTTCAGTTGATTGTACAAATTTTTCACCATCAGAAACTCTGTTGATTTTTCACCATCATGCTAACACTCCTCCATTCTTTATGGAGTCCCATGACGAAGATGAGATTGAATTCCATAGCAGTCCTCGTGCTTCCATAACGATTGCATTTGTAGATCAACTCATTCAGCCTATCATAATAGCATTCAATCGTTTCACCGTCTTTTTGCTTGAATTCCTTCAATTCAATCAAACATTGTTTAACTGAATTTATTTTTGTCTTCTCACTTCCCTGAAACTTGTCTTTGAGATTATTCTAGATATCTTTTGCAGTTGTACAACTCCTGACATAGTTTCTTCAAGTTTCTTCAATCGATCAGATTGATCACCAACACTTGAAGTTCCAGACGATGATCCAATTGGTTGAACATTTGTCGGAGGATTAATATTCCCAGTGATACATGACCAGAGCTCTTCATCGAGTCCATTCAAGTAATCTTGCATCCGATCAGCCCACTGATCATAGTATTTAGGAATAAGCATAGGAATCTTAGTTGAAGATCCTAGGAAATGAGAGAATGAAGTCATCGAGTTGAGATTGAAGTTCGCCATTGATGTATGGATGAAAATTTTTGAGAATATTTTAGAAATCAAAGAGAATTTGAAAGCAAATTACTGAATTGAACTGAGATAACAAATAGAATACTCGATTCAACAAATCAGTTGCAGAATCAAATCACAACTGAAGATCTAGAACGCTTTTTCACTTCAAAAGGTGCGGAAACTTTTTGAATCAGAAATTTGATTCAAAAACCTTTTGAATCAGAGTGAAAATCAGATTGCAGATTATGATTCCTGCTCTGATACCAATTGATGAAGAGATGAATCAAGTACGAAACAAATCAGAGTAAAACAAATGTAGTTTGAACACGAGATGTAAATATAATCTGGTTTCAGCTCTATTATGCTTTCAATTCTTACAGAGAGAATGTTTACAAGTTCATACACTAATCTTCTTGTATCTCCAAGTAATGTCCCTATTTATAGGAAACATGAAAGCACACAAAAAATTACAAGGACTAAAACATCTAAGCTTTGTTACAAAAATGCCTTGTAAAATAACATTAAGTCTTCGACATATTACAACAGGTCTTCGACCCTTACATAAGCTATAAGAGTAAACTCTAAGATAGACAAAGTAAAGGCGCCAGTGAGCGTAAATGGTTCTATCCCCCCATACAAAAGGGGGGGAAGGGGGAGAGAGGGAGAGAGAGAGAGAGAGAGAGAGAGAGAGAGAGAGAGAACATGTCCGAATGAGGGCTTCATGGTATGAAGCACGAATTGCCAGAGGGTTACAGAAGCGTTCCCCCACATGAGGGGGGCTAGGGGTAAAAGTCTTGTTGTCGGTTAGCGATTATAACTAACTCCCTATCCGACTATGTTCTTATTCTTGCAGCGAGGAGGGAGGAAAGCGATTTAGTATCTCTACCCACTGCCTCTTGTTCTTGAATGTTGGAATGGTTAGATCACATAAATTTTGCAACTTTATGCATTGAGATTTGGTGATAAAACCTCATTTTGACCTAATATGGGTTCAAGACATACATTGGACATGTATGTCTAAAATGCACCAACCTTTTAAGATGGTTTTGGTGTTGGAATCACTTCTGGAAAACATAGACTTGAGACTTTAAGGATTAAGTGATTATTGGTTAAGCCCTTGCATTATTAACTTTATGGATTAGGTTTTGGACCTTCTTAGGTAGTCCTAATGGATAAAGTTGGGAACTTTATCCTTCTGGATCACATTTTGGATTAGATCTGAGCTTTGGAGCTCTTGGAACTTCAGCAAACACGACGTGTTTCTAAGTGAACACGACGTGTTGGGTGGGATCTTCCCGACTGTTTGGATGAAGGCGGATCACGTCGTGTTTCTAAGTCAAGACGACATGTTGGGGGTCAACATGGGCTGTTGACTTTGACCAATTTTGACCTAGGGGGTATTTGAGGTATTTTGAGTGGTATCTAAGGATTGGTCACTGTTTGATGAATAGGTGTTTGTTGGAGCTGAGATTCGGAGTCGGGACCTAATCAGCTATGGATCAGATCGGGAGGTGAGTTTTCGTCACCGTACTTTTACGGTAGAAGAATTTTTAGCCTTAGTAATCTAAACGAAAGTCGTAGAATATGTTAAACCGACAGCTTCCACGAAAAGAACGCCCAAATCTGACTTCGTATGAGGAAGTTATGAATTTTCTAAGATTTGGCACAGCAGTGCACGACCCGAAACCCGAATTTTAGTTCGAGCGGTTTTTGGCCTACGCGACCTAAATGAGAGTTGAAGATCTCATTAATAGAAACTCAACGGTAAAAAGACAAACGAAAACGGAGTACGTATGTAGAAGTTATGAATTTTACGCAGACATTTAACAGTATAATCTTCTCCTACTGTTAAATCTAAGATCGGTCGAGAATTAGCCGACGGAGTCTAAATGAAAGTTTTAGATATTGTTTTTACCTACGCGTGGATATAAAGAATGTCGAGAGTAGAGCTAGTATGTTAAAGATATGGACGAAACTTGGTCCCTACTCTTCGAGCGCGATAAATTCGATATAGTTTTGTAAATTTGAGATAGAATGAGAATTAGCTGACGGCGTCTAAATGAAAGTTGTAGTACTCGTAAATACCAACGCGTGGATATAAAGAACGTCAAAAATGGAGTTCGTATGAACGAATTACAAATTATAATAGCATATTTACGTATTAAAATAAAGTATAAATCATATATATGTACACATATATATACAAATGTATATATCATTAGAAAGGTATCGACGATGCGGTTATTATAAGACTAGTGTTAAGTACTTTCGACGTTAGTTTAGTATAAATATCGTTAAATCTATTTAAAATAGTATTATGAAGGGGTGTTTAGTCGTTTATATAACTATAAGGTCATTAAGTAATTATGGAGGGTAGTTTTTGTAAATTCAATTACAATAAATAAGAGGCTTGGGCTCTCATATTTCTTGCACCATTTTCTTGATTCAAGAGTCTTTCTCTTCTTATCCCCCGAGAATTTCGGTCCCTCGTGATTCGACTTCTCTTTCTATAGTTTTAGTATAGTAAGGTGAGTGCTGAAGCGCTGCACAAATCTTTCTTAGAAAGATTCAGCAACGAAGTTCTGCCCCTGCAGATCTCGACTCCTAGCTAAAACCCCCTTGTAAGTAAGTTATGCTTACCCTATTTTAATAAAGCTTATATTTAAAATTAGTATTGTTATTATGAAGTTATAATAAATATTTGAGCTATTATTATGACTTATATAAGTGTCGTTATAATATCTTTTTAACTACTCGCGGTACGGGGAATCTGGTTTAAAGGGCCGCATAGGGTTGTTGGATTTCAGAAGTGATATATGCCAAAATGGTCCTGCCCTCCGGTGTTTTATGTCTGCCCCCTGTCTGTACATAGTGGTTGGAAAGTATTGTTTAAACGCTTATATAATAATAGTAATAATAAGACTAATAATTAGTCACGGTAAATATTAGACTAAAATCTAGTGGTAATAATACTAGGTTTCGTCGAAGAAAATTATTTTAGAGTAAACGAAGCGTTGTCCGAGTACCGAGTCACCACCTTCTCAAGTGAGTGCATAGTCCCTTTCATCTTACACATAGATATGAAGTATTTAATATAAATTACGTGCTATGTGTGCATATTGTCTGAATATTTGTTGTCTATGCTGGGTGAAATATTTTTTTATACATGTTTTAAATGTTTTAAACTGTATATGTATTTTATATCTACAAAATGTGTTGGGTAAAACATGGGTAGATGAAATAGTTGTTGTGTGATAACACGATGAAAGACCTCAAGGTTGACAGTGATCCAGTCATCTAGTGGAGTATAGAAGACGACCACAGACTATACTAGACAGTCCAGTGGAACGCTAGCAGGCTCGTAACCTGTAGGTGTTCTTGAATTAGGTGCTCATTAGGTATTTTTGAACTGAGTGTGTTCACCAGGTATTTTGAACTGAGTGTGTTCACTAGGTATTTTTGAACTAAGTGTTCACCATGTATTTTGAGTGTGTTCACTAGGTATTTTTGAACTAAGTATTCACCAGGTATTTTGAACTGAGTGTGTTCACTAGGTATTTTTGAACTAAGTGTTCACCATGTATTTTGAGTGTGTTCACTAGGTATTTTTGAACTAAGTGTTCACCAGGTATTTTGAACTGAGTGTGTTCACTAGGTATTTTTGAACTAAGTGTTCACCAGGTATTTTGAACTGAGTGTGTTCACTAGGTATTTTTGAACTAAGTGTTCACCAGGTATTTCGCACTGAGTGTGTTCACTAGGCATTTTTAAACTGAGTGTGTTCACTAGGTATTTTGAACTGTGTGTGTTCACTAGGCATTTTTGAACTGAGTGTGTTCACTAGGTATTTTAGAACTAAGTGTTCACCAGATATTTCAGACTACGTGTTCACCAGTTGTAATCCATAAACCCTGGTAACGATGGGCTTTGTGCCTATTCCATAGGATAATCCTTAGGAATGAATGAACGAGAAATTGTTGATTCTTAGGGTAGACCCTTAAGAGTAAAGAAGATAATGGGGATAGGTAATTGGGTTGATTGTTTGATGTTTAAACATAATAATTATATTATTGTGGGTTGAAAACCCTATGTACTCACCAGGTTTCCCAACCTGACCCACTCAAGCTTATTTGTATCACAGGTGTCGATACGAAGCTACTTTACACTAAGAGATTTAAAAGAGATGTAGATCAGTAGTGTAAATGAATGTAAGTTCTGTTTATGCTTATGTTTCTGTATTGACGATGACATCCCAAGGTTTTAAAATGAATAAAAATACATTTCGTCGGAAATGCTTTTGATAATGTATTTATCATGTTTTTCTGGGAACAAATTCCGCAACATTTTCATTAAAAAGAGATACTCTGATTTTATAAAGCATAAACAAAATCGGTCTTTTATGGCCGTGAAAATGGGGATGTCACAGTTGGTATCAGAGCATTAGTTTAAGCGAACTGAGAATATGGATTTATTTCTAGACTTAAACTTAGAATGCTAAGCGATGATTGTGAGGAGTGTGTCTAATATATTTTAGGTAGTACACCTAAATAGACGCAAGCACTAGCTTATTTAGGGAAAATGCCTAACATGCTTTTATGTGCTAAATGATTTGTGATGCTTGCTATCGTTTGATCGGATCTATGGTCTGTTCCCGACCGGATCTGGAAACTTTATGTGCTCAGGTTTCTAAACGTTTGATTACGATATTAGAACTGTCATGTAACTTTTCGGAGTAATAAGGAGGATTACACGTCTAAATCTCCTTTATCTATATTCTCGTCTCGATGCACTGAATGCATGCTTTGGTGTGCAAAACATCATGGTGAAGACTCGTAGTGAATTGAGTTAATGGAGGAAATGAGAAGGCTTACGATACTGAGTGGTACCTAGCGTAAGATATCGTAAGTGTGATATCTTGCCTTTAGAACGTGTCTAAGAAATAATACGTCTAGTATGACAGAAGTACACTTTCGATTAGCAAAGAAAGATTTTTGGTATAATCCATGAAGTTATCCCATCGTCTGACATTTCCATCACCAACCGAGTTGAAGCAGAGTTGATGATTGAAGATACGCATGGAAGAAGTCCTAGTAGAGTCTAGGGAAAATTATATGCTTGTTTGGACACATTTGTATGTGTTAAAATTGTTTTTGTGATAATGAGTTGGAAAACTGCGAGCCAATACTTGGGATGAGTATGAGTACGTGTGAAGGGTAGTAGAGGTCTATACTACCGGAAGCACATGATTCACGCTTGGATCAGGGAAAGTTACAAGGTTACAAAGGAGCTAGTAATTGATTTCGTTTTATTCAAGTATGTCGTTACCATCGTTTCGGTAATGACTAAGAAGATGATTGTTATTTCGACCCTTGTGGTCATATCAAATTGAGTCCGACTACACTGAGTATGTTATATGGTTCAGAGAATCAAGTTCGATGTAGCATTTGACTTAAGACGGAAGATTGAAATAAAAAGCGATCAGTAGAGGTATCGCGGAAAGTTGCTTGTAGCTAGAAATGCTACCTTTTAAGATGAGATTAGAACATGAACGAAAGCATAGTCTGTTCTGAAAGACTCTAAGAGACCTGAGTCTAAGCGTTGCAACATACCATGATAGGTCATTAGAATATGACACATCGTTCCATTGTAGTAATAAAACAAACTTATCTTTAGTTCGTATCCAGTGAGGATCGAGATTATGACTTGAAGGTCATAATTTGGAGTCTAACGTGAGATAGGGAGCAAGTGCAAGATCGAGCACCGCCTTAAGTCGAGAAGTCCAAGAATTAGATACTCATTCGCAGGAACATAGAAGTTACGATTATTACCTAGGATAAAGAGATAACGTACGGAGTCATTATACAGCCCTGTTTCGTTGATGATTCCGGGACGTAATCATCCTAAGGGGGAAATAATTGTAACGCCCGTAGATCCGCGCTAGTCAATTTAGAGACGATGAGCATCAAAAATGAGTTTTTGATGGAAGATTATTTAGAAGGATTAATCTTAACCAAGTTGTAGTATATTTTACAAGGGTTCCGTACATATAAAGAACGCCGAAATCCGAGTTATAACGAAGAAGTTATGGCCCATCGAAGTTTTACGGCAAAACCGGCACGGCACCGGGAGATGTAAATAGTGAATTTACGGTAGAAGACTTTTTAGCCTTAGTAATCTAAACGAAAGTCGTAGAATATGTTAAACCGAGAGCGTCCATAAAAAGAACGCCCAAATCTGACATCGTATGAGGAAGTTATGAATTTTCTAAGATTTGGCACAGCAGTGAAGGACCCGAAACTCGAATTTTAGTTCGAGCGGTTTTTGGCCTACGCGACCTAAATGAGAGTTGAAGATATCATTAATAGGAACTCAACGGTAAAAAGACAGACGAAAACGGAGTCCGTATGTAGAAGTTATGAATTTTACGCGGACATTTAACAGTATAATCTCCTCCTACTGTTAAATCTAAGATCGGTCAAGAATTAGCCAACGAAGTCTAAATGAAAGTTTTAGATATTGTTTTTACCTACGTGTGGATATAAATAATGTCGAGAGTAGAGCTCGTATGTTAAAGATATGGACGAAACTTGGTCCCTACTCTTCGAGCGCGATAAATTCGATACAGTTTTGTAAATCTGAGATAGAATGAGAATTAGCTGACGGCGTCTAAATGAAAGTTGTAGTACTCGTAAATACCAACGCGTGGATATAAAGAACGTCAAAAATGGAGTTCGTATGAACGAGTTACAAATTATAATAGCATATTTACGTATTAAAATAAAGTATAAATCATATATACGTACACATATATATACAAATGTATATATCATTAGAAAGGTATCGACGATGCAGTTATTATAAGACTAGTGTTAAGTACTTTCGACATTAGTTTAGTACAAATATCGTTAAATCTATTTAAAATAGTATTATGAAGGGGTGTTTAGTCGTTTATATAACTATAAGGTCATTAAGTAATTATGGAGGGTAGTTTTTGTAAATTCAATTACTATAAATAAGAGGCTTGGGCTCTCATATTTCTTGCACCATTCTCTTGATTCAAGAGTCTTTCTCTTCTTATCCCCCGAGCATTTCGGTCCCTCGTGATTCAACTTCTCTTTCTGTAGTTTTAGTATAGTAAGGTGAGCGCTGAAGAGCTGCACAAATCTTTCTTAGAAAGATTCAGCAACGAAGTTCTGCCCCTGCAGATCCCGACTCCTAGCTAAAACCCCCTTGTAAGTAAGTTATGCTTACCCTATTTTAATATAGCTTATATTTAAAATTAGTATTGTTATTATGAACTTATAATAAATATTTGAGCTATTATTATGACTTATATAAGTGTCGTTATAATATCTTTTTAACTACTCGCGGTACGGGGAATCTGGTTTAAAGGGCCGCATAGGGTTGTTGGATTTCAGAAGTAATATATGCCAAAATGGTCCTGCCCTCCGGTGTTTTATGTTTGGCCCATGTTTGTACATAGTGGTTGGAAAGTATTGTTTAAACGCTTATATAATAATAGTAATAATAAGACTAATAATTAGTCACGGTAAATATTAGACAAAAATCTAGTGGTAATAATACTAGGTTTCGTCGAAGAAAATTATTTTAAAGTAAACGAAGCGCTGTCCGAGTACCGAGTCACCACCTTATCAAGTGAGTGCATAGTCCCTTTCATCTTACCCATAGATATGAAATATTTAATATAAATTACGTGATATGTGTTCATATTGTATGAATATTTGCTGTCTATGCTGGGTGAAATATTTTTTTATACATGTTTTAAATGTTTTAAACTGTATATGTATTTTATATCTACAAAATGTGTTGGGTAAAACATGGGTAGATGAAATAGTTGTTGTGTGATAACACGATGAAAGACCTCAAGGTTGACAGTGATCCAGTCATCTAGTGGAGTATAGATGATGACCACGGACTATACTAGACAGTCCATTGGAACGCTAGCAGGCTCGTAACCTGTAGGTGTTCGTGAATTAGGTGCTCATTAGGTATTTTTGAACTGAGTGTGTCACCAGGTATTTTGAACTGAGTGTGTTCACTAGGTATTTTTGAACTAAGTGTTCACTAGGTATTTTGAACTGAGTGTGTTCACCAGGTATTTTTGAACTAGGTGTTCACTAGGTATTTTGAACTGAGTGTGTTCACTAGGTATTTTTGAACTAAGTGTTCACCAGGTATTTTGAACTGAGTGTGTTCACTAGGTATTTTTGAACTAAGTGTTCACCAGGTATTTTGAACTGAGTGTGTTCACTAGGCATTTTTGAACTGAGTGTGTTCACTAGGTATTTTGAACTGAGTGTGTTCACTAGGTATTTTAGAACTAAGTGTTCACCAGATATTTCAGACTACATGTTCACCAGTTGTAATCCATAAACCCTGGTAACAATGGGCTTTGTGCCTATTTCATAGGATAATCCTTAGGAATGAATGAACGAGAAATTGTTGATTCTTAGGGTAGACCCTTAAGAGTAAAGAAGATAATGGGGATGGGTAATTGGGTTGATTGTTTGATGTTTAAACATAATAATTGTATTATTTTGGGTTGAAGATCCTATGTACTCACCGGGTTTCCCAACCTGACCCACTCAAGCTTATTTGTATCACATGTGTCGATACGAAGCTACTTTACACTGAGAGATTTAAAAGTGATGTAGATACTAGTGTAAATGAATGTAAGTTCTGTTTATGCTTATGTTTCTGTATTGACGATGACATCCCAAGGTTTTAAAAGGAATAAAAATACATTTCTTCGGAAATGCTTTTGATAATGTATTTATCATGTTTTTCTAGGAACAAATTCCGCAACATTTTTATTAAAAAGAGATACTCTGATTTTATAAAGCATAAACAAAATCGGTCTTTTCTGACCGTGAAAATGGGGATGTCACAGTTTTGTAACACTTCTATTAGACAAAAGGGTTGTTTTAAAAAGTTTTAAATTTGTTGAATTTTTTGGATGTTACAGCTGCGCGTATGCAGATTTGGCCACGACGCCTCGGACCGCTAGTATGCCCTGTGTAAATTCGGAGTACGCCCCGTGTACGATCCCTGAGTTGACTCGGCTAACTTGTTTCTTTTTACCAGTTTTGACCAAGGGTATTTTGGGAAAATATTATTAATTTAGAATGAGGAATGTTTTGATATTTAGGATTTGGGTTGAACCGGTATTTGGAGCACTGTATTGATCAGCTATTTGATAGACTGTGAGGTGAGTTTCCTCACTGTTCTTCTGGGTCAAAGGCACCAATACTGGCCCCTTTGGTTATGTATCCTGGTATATAGGTGATGAGTTTTAGGCATTACAAAACAAAACTTAAAACTCTTAAGTGTGCATGCAACCTAAAACAAGACCTATGTTTTCACTATTGAACCTATCACTAACAACATCAAAATAAGAACCCTAAGTGCCCTAGGTAATTTTCGAAATTACTAAAGAAAAGGGTTTGGGGTTACATACATTTTAGTTGTTATAGTAAACAACTAGCATTACTCTTGTTGATCTTTTGGAGGCAAGCATCAAAAGCATCGTGCCTCTAATGGTTCACACCCAACACAAGCAAGAAGGAGATTATGGAGAGAGGAGAGAGGAGGGAATAATTTTGACCTAGCTCTCTAAAGGTACGAGTGGCCGAAATTGCTAGGGGTTAGGTTCCTTATATAGTGCAACTTGGAAACCCTAGATACGCCCAAAACCAATATAATAATATTATCTTGAATTGGTAATTATCAAGCTTCCTACTTATCCTCAAAGGATAATTCTAGAACCCTAAAGGCCTTCTAAAAACCGGCCAAGCCTCTAGGAAGGTTCTAGAGTGTCTCATGTTCAACTATTGAACAATTACACTTTTATCCCTTAACTTTTAATTAATTCTATTAATCTCAAAATTAATTTCTGATTAATTAATAATTAAATATTACAATTTCTAATTAATATATTATTCTCATAATATACTAATAAATTATTTATTTCAATTTATTAATCAAATAATAAATCAACCTCTCTCTCCTAAAATCTATTGGATTTGGTGTCTAAGCCCATAACTATAACTGGTATGTACTTGACCCGATTGTAGCATGGTCCCTTTTTGGGTTGCCTTCACCAGTGCAATTTGATAGGAAGGATTTTTTAGAATAAGCTTATTTGTAATTTATTAATATATTACGAGTATAATATATTAATAATATTTAATTAGTGTTGCTCAAAAATTAATTTGGAATTAATTTTGTGATCAAAAGAGACTAATTAAATATATGGGGATTGATTATGTAAATCAATGATTCTTGTAATGTGGGCTAATGATCCATGACTATATGGTTGGGATAAACCAATAATAAAATCCATGGATAGTCCATGGAGGTTAACCCATTGAGCATAACAATGTGAAAAGTCATGGAGCATTAGGGTTTATAAAGTGTAACCCTAGTAGTGGCCACATTATAAATAGTGACCCCATAAGCCAAAATCGGCTACAAACTCTTTGGAGTCGAGTATCTTATTCTCTTAAAACATCCTCTTGCATTTCGGTGTTTGTGAACCAATAGAGGCATCACACTTGAGGTGCTCAAACTTTCAAAGGTGAAGAACTCTACCCTACTCAAGAGGTAAGCATCTAAACTAAGTTTATGCTGTATAGCTTCAATTGTATGCTAGCTAGGGAGAATGCTTTGGAAAATTGAAAATGCATGTATAATGAGAGAAAACATAGATCCAAAGCATTTACGGTTGCATGTGCACCATAGGAGTGTTATAGTGCTCAAAACCCAACAGTGGTATCAGAGCCTAGGATTGTTTTCTATTATATTTGATGCTTACTAGTTTTTCAAAGCTGAAAAAGTCAAAAATTTTGCCTCTGACTGGTGAAATCGCCGAGTACATGAACCGACGAGTCCACTTAGTAACAAAGCAACTCGGCGAGTCCAGTTCATGTACTCGACGAGTTGAACGCTCTATGTGCAGAATTTCGAGTTTCTTGGCCTGGTTTGGATTAGGAACACTACCACAAACTGTTTTGGATCATTGGAAATGTTTTTTATGATATGGTAGTGCTTGTACTCATCCAACCACAAGATAATTGTCAAAGTTTTGAAATAAGTGTTGTTCTTATATGATAAACAAAATTGCTTTCAAATTGTTGACTTGCAAAATTATCTTGCCTATGAGTTTAGTTAGATCATGAATTATGTGATAATTTAGTTGTTAGAAAAATGATCTAAATGATGTTTAACGACCTCCATAACTTGTCCTCAATTTATGGAAAATGAAAGGTCTCATACATTAAAATTCAATTAAACTCATAAGTTATGAATATGAAGAGTTTTGACAAGTTTCAAAACTTGCCCTCAAGTTTTGGAATTTGTAAAGTCACACTAATGAAACTTTAATTCCAAACCCTAGAGTTTTAAAAGTTAAAATTCAACCCTTATACTTTATAATATTATAAGTTTAATAATATATATGTATAAGACAAAGTCGGTCTTACCGTTAGTAGGCTTCATTCACGAAGCCGGTCCATAAGGGGGTATAAGGTTACTGCCTATAAAATGGAAGTTTAATGGGTGTCCACTCTCACCCACCGCTTCCTTGACTGGTGGAGGGTCGTTAGCCGAACGGGTAGGATAGGACATTAATTTTCCCTCATTAAAAAGTATAATGATGAAAATATAAAGTAACTAAACTTTTATTAAAATTCTCAATCTTAGTTACTTTAGGAAAAATGTGAAATAGTGCTAATCCATGAAATTACACTTTGCACCTTGTTAAGTCGTTAGTGGAGCGTGTGTGGTTAACCGGCGCACTAATATGGGACTGACAATGTGTGACAAAGGGTAACTTGGTGTTAATCATAGATCAATGGAGCGTGTGTGGTTAAACAGCACATTGATTAGGTGATTTGTAACATTGAGTGTACTAAGCTAATTTGCATGGTTATTCACTTCTTGTTTGTGATCCTCGGCATCCCAGTCACAAACTTGAAGGGCACAATCGTGATTTAAACATGCCATCGAAAAGTTCAGTGAATCTCAAAGATCTAGGAATTTCAAATCCAGTTAAAACTTAATAATCTATTTCGTTTTTCATGGTGGAAGTTGGTAAATCGTCATTTACCTACCTTCAAATATTTTACAATTGGATTACGGCATCCCTCTTCGCAATTGTAGAATATTGTGTTGGGTCCTAGCCTTAACATTCATATTGGGTGTAATATTAAGGATAATCATCTAATCTAAACTTTGTTCTTCTTCTTTTACAGAAGTCTATCCCAAACAATGTTTCCAACCCAATTCCTTCAGGCTCTTTCTCCCTAATGAATCTGTGTGGGAGGGTCATTTTCGATGGCTCAAATTTCAATGACTGGATTCGAAACATCAGGATGGCTATTCGTTATGAGGACAAAGAATATGTACTAGATAAAGAGCTCAAATAGATTGATATCACCACTGCAACTCCTGAACAAATCGCTGAACACACTACTCATGAGAGGGATGCGACAAAGGTGTCGTGTCTAATGAATGCAACCATGACTACTGAGCTGTAGAAGTCCTATGAGGACTACTACCCCTATGAAATGTATCATGATTTGATGGAAAGATACCATCAAAGTGCTCGGCAGGAGAGGTATGAGATCATTGCCTCCATGATCACACCTAAAATGAAGGATGGTGAACCCATCACGACCCACTTGTAGAAGATGCAGATATTCGTGGACCGCTTGCTTAAATTGAATGTCAATTTTGATGAAGAGTTGGCCATAGATATTATTCTACACTCTTTACCTTCTTCTTATGATCAGTTTCGTATGACCTATCATATGAACAAGGAGGAGGTCACTCTTAGCAAGCTTCAACGCTTTCTTAGGACTGCAGAAAGCAACTTGAAAGGCAAGACGGTTGTGTCTACTCCTACTACTACTTCTGCCCCTATTCTGGCAATCGGACACGGGAAGGGAAAGAAGAGTAAGGCTCCCTACAAGAGCCGCAAGGGATAGTCTCTTGATGGATCATATTCAAGTGGGACCAAAGTTGGTTCTGTTAATCCCTCTTCCAACCCGAAGGAAGCAGAGTGCTTCCATTGTCATGATAAAGACCACTAGAAACGAAGGTGCCCCAAGTACTTGCAGGACATTAAAGATGGGAAGATCAAACCCTCCTTTGCAGTTATTTACACTATTCAGTCTAATAACTCATCACATGCTAATTCTTGGGTCAGTGATACAGGTTGTGGTATTCACATTTGTTCTGATTTGTAGGGACTAAAAAGAAGTAGGGATGTGGAGCACGGGAAGATAAACTTAATCATGGGAAATAGGAAAGTGTCGCATGTGACCAAGATTGGAGTTTATTCTTTTTTTCTTAGTAATGGTTTTAATTTAGATTTGAATACTTGTTGTTACTCGGCCGATATGGCGAGAAATGTTATTTCCTTTCACAGTTTGTATAAACAAGGTTTTACCTTTTCCTTTAATAATGAAAATGGTGTTATTTATGCTTATTGTAATGGTGTGTTTTATTTTGAACCATTACCTTGCACTGGTATATATGAAACTATGATGGCTGTAGATAACTTAGGAAGTAATGTGTTGAATATTGATTCTTCCAATGATTTGGACATAGCATGCTTGTGGCGTTGTCGTCTTGGACATGTCAACAAGAAGCGCATAACCCAACTCAAAAAGGATGGAGTTTTGGAGTCTTTCAACTTAAATTCGGATGACACTTGCGAATCTTGTTTACTTGGAAAGATGACCAAGTCACCCTTCACTGGTACTTGTGAAAGGGGTGAAGGTCTGTTGGATCTCATACACACTGATGTGTCTGGACCATTCATAACCGCCACAAGGGATGCTAACCGCTTCTATGTGACTTTTACTGATGATTATAGTAGATATGGGTATATTTACTTAATCAAGCATAATTCAAAAACCTTTGAAAATTTCAAAGAGTTTAAGCAAGAAGTGGAGAATCAATTGGGCAGGAAGATAAAGATGATGCGATCCGATCGAGGAGGAGAGTATCTTAGTATCGAGTTCCTTGACTATCTTAAGGAATGTGGAATTGTTTCACAATTGACGCCACCTAGGACACCACATCTTAATGGTGGGGCTGAGATGCGCAATAGAACCTTGCTAGACATGGTTTGTTCCATGATAAGTCAAGCTTCATTACCTATCTCATTCTGGGGGTATGCATTAGAGACTGTCGCCCATATCCTTAATCTAGTCCCTACCAAAAAGGTTTCCAAAACACCTCACGAGATGTGGACAGGGAAATTTCACACTTTAGACCACATCAAAGTTTGGGGTTGCAAGGCTTTTGTGAGAAAAGAAACTCACGACAAACTCAAACCTCGGAGTGAGCGATGTATTTTCATCGGCTACCCACATAAATCCTTTGGATATCTCTTCTATAGACCGAGTGGCAATGTTGTATTCATTGCGAGGAGAGGAGTCTTTCACGAGAGAGAACTCATAAGCCAAGGAAACAGTGGGAGGCAAATTGGCCTTGAAGAGCTTCAAGAGTCAAGCGGTGAATGAACCTCAAACACTAACAATCAACCTGAGGAGGAAACTCCGGTTGATCCAATTGACGAGTCCTTACCTCTGAGGCATTCCCGTAGAGTTAGAAATACACCTAAGTTTTATGGTTTCCATATTACTACTGAAGGTGATACATTTATCAGTGATAGCACACTGGTAAATTTGGATGAACCTAAGAACTACAAGGAAGCCATGGCAGGCCCCGAGTCTGCAAAATGGAAAGAGGCTATGGATAGCGAGATTCAGTTCATGTATGACAATCAAGTTTGAAACTTGGTTGATAATGTACCGGGTCATAAGATAGTCGGGTGCAAATGGATCTTCAAGAAGAAGACCGACATGGATGGGAAAGTACACACATATAAGGCGCGACTGGTTGCGAAGGGCTTTACTTAGACTCCGAGAGTTGACTATGATGAGACCTTCTCACCAGTAGCGAAGATTAAATCTATAAGGGTTATGCTAGCCATAGCTGCATTTCTTGACTATGAAATATGGCAAATGGATGTCAAAACAGCTTTCCTTAATGGAAAGTTGGCTGAAGATGTTTATATGGGTCAGCCAAAGGGTTTTGTCAATGCAAAGTACCCTAATAGAGTGTGTAAGCTTGAGAAATCCATATATGGATTGAAACAAGCATCTCGTAGATGGAATCTTTGTTTTGATGAGAAAGTCAAAGAGTTTGGATTTTCGAGAAGCAAGGATGAGTCCTGTGTATATGTCAAAGCTAGTGGGATTATAGTTAGCTCTATGGTATTGTATGTAGATGACATAATGCTCATATGAAACGACATCCCAACCTTGCAGAAGGTTAAGTCCTGGCTTGGGAAGTGTTTCGCTATGAAGGACCTCAGAGAAGCTGCTTATATCCTAGGGATAAGGATATTGAGAGACGGTAGTAAAAGGCTAATATGACTTAGTCAAAGTACCTACTTGGAAAAGGTGTTGAAGCGTTTCAGCATGGAGAACACCAAGAAATGTAACCTACCTATCCTAAGCAATACCAAACTAAGTAAGTTCAGAGTCCGAGTACAGAGGCTGAGGTAGCAGAAATAAGTCATATACCATGTGCTTGCGTAGTTGGTTCGATCATGTATGTTATGACTTGTACTCGCCCTGATGTGGTCTTTGCTTTGAGAATGGTCAGTAGATATCAAGGGAATCCTGGTAAAGCTCATTAGACATGCGGTTAAGAACATTCTTAATTACATGTGGAGGACTAAGGACTAGGTCCTTACTCTCGGTGGGAGTGATGACTTGAGAGTAACAGGGTATAGCGATGCGAGCTTTCAAACCGACAGAGATAATTTCCGCCCTCAGTCAGGCTGGATATTTACCCTGAATGGAGGAGCAGTGACATGGAAAAGTTCCAAGCAGGAGACTATAGCTGACTCAACGTGTGAATCAGAGTACATAGCAGCAAGCGAAGCATCGAAGGAGGCAATATGGTTAAAAAAGATCATTAGAGACCGTGGAGTCATTCCATCCATAAAGGAGCCTGTGGAGATTTTCTGCGATAATGAAGGTGCGGTTGCCATAACCAAGGAACAGAGAGATCATGGTAGATCTAGACATATCGACAGGAAATACCACTTCATAATACATCAAGTAGAAGAAGGGCAGCTCGTGGTAAAGGGGATATCGTTAAAGGACAACTCAGTAGATCCTCTTACAAAGGGACTGACTTGGGTTAAGCACTTGCAGCATGCGAGGAGCATTGGGCTAAAGGACGATATTAGTTTTAATAATTAGATAAATCGAAACTTGTAATAGCTAAATTGTAATTGACATTTGATGGTTGAATAAAAAGAGTTTTAGTTATAAGTAAAGTTACTGCCTTGTGTCAATTATTTACTATTGTTTCACTTTGAATGTTTTGACTTCCAGAATAATAAAATTATTATTCTTATTATTATTATTCAAACTATCCACAGTCGATCATACGTCGGAAGTAAGTATGAAATAAGACTTGCATGAGTTGGCTTGTAGATTGTCTAAGGAGTTAGACATAGCAAAAGTGTGCTACACCATTCATGAGTGCTCCTGAAATAATATTTGAGTATTGGATTCAACCCGTGATCAACTGAATCACTTCATGGAATTCATCATGAGTGATTGTGAGATGATAATATCATATAGTATTCAAACCAGTATATACGAGTTGTTGACTACGAGTCGGTTGTGCATTGATGGCATGAAAATGCATCAGTAACTTGATTTATAAAACGTGTCGTTGTGCATGATTTGATGAGTAGTTAGTACAAGCATATAATGTCGAAGTTTATCTGTTCCTTTTATCCTAAGAGGATTAAAAACGATATCTTGGGCCCCTCGATGATTCTATTTTGACTTATGTGTCAGGCCCGGTCAGAACTAAATTGATGTGTTTAGTTATGTTCTATGTCAAACGAATCAGAAATCGGGAAACAAACGGCTGGATAATAAGTATGACATTGTTCCATGTATTTGTCTAGCTGATATCTTGAGAACAGAGGAGTATATGATCCTGTAACGACGAGAAAATTTAAAACAATTTTTCATTTTTCAAACACAACATATCTCATATAAATCATCTCAACTCAAGTGTATCAATGTTATCACAGTAAACATATCCCAGAATCTCGGATATAAAATCCTCTGTCAGTGTGTACAAATCATGCCGGCGCCTTCCCGAGATCCTCGCTAGTACCTGAAACACATATCACATAACACGGTAAGCATAAATGCTTAGTGAGTTCCCCAAAGTACCACATACAACACATACGCCACTCAAGGCTATAAATCGGTACAACCCTTCGGTCGATACGTCTCAGCAGGACCCTCCAGTCTCGTAGCTCGTTGGACCCTCCAGTCCGGTCTAGCTCGTTGGACCCTTCAGTCCGGTCTAAATCGTTGGACCCTCCGGTCCGGTCTAATCGAGTACCCTCTGGCCTTATAAGTCATTGGACCCTCCGGTCCGGTCTATATAACACATATCATACACATAACACAATGCACATAATCTCAATCATACACATAAAACATAAGACCCTCCTGTCTACACATAGATACCACTCTAGGTAATGTATAGTGAGAAGACTCACCTCGTATGATGTCTAGTAAACTCTCGTGCTCGATATCCCCGATCTAGGCTCCGCCTATCAAAATGATAATATATCTAATCAATACTCTCCTTATATCCTCATCTATAAAGAATGGGTAGAAGACCATTCTACCCCTCCATAGCCTCTCTGGAATCAGTTTGACCAAACCCTAAGGTCAACTGAAGTCAACTCCAGTCAACAGTCCAACTTTGACCAGACTCGCCGACTGCACTAAGGTGACTCGGCGAGTCCATGCGTGTCCTCTAAATCCTCCTAAGGCCTTACTCGACTCGTCGAGTTAACCTTTCACTCGAGGGGTTATCACTGATCAGGAATCACGGGGCAACCCGATCCGACTCTTCGAGTCCTCTTATGGACGCGGCGAGTTTCCTCCATGGCAACACTCATTTGACCTTCTGAGGTCAGATCTGCTTCTCTAACTTATAGATCTGGCCTTCTAACACCCAAAAATCACGTAAAGGTCTGAACTTGAGGCTCATGCATGGTGTATTTTTCTCCATACACCATTATGACTCCATTGAAGCTTCATAGCTTCAAGGTTCCAAAGTTACTCACTCAAAGCTACCTACTTTCTGGTTCTCTGGATCTCACAAGGTCTAGATCTACAAAATAGCCCGAAAAAGGGTTTGGATGCACCCAAAACCCCATCAAATGGTGATACAAGCCCTAACTCAATAAGCAAAGGAAATTTATTCAAACACCAGGGAGACAAGAACTTGTACCAGATCTGAAGCTTGAATGAAGATGAACCATATCCACCAACTCTCCTCTGAGATCCTTGCAACACTCTTGACCTTCTTCTTCAAAGAAATGGCCTTCAATTAGCCTCTTACCCTCTCTAGCTCACAATAACTCTAGGGTTTCTCTCAAGGGACGAAGACACTGGTAGGAAGGGCCAAGGAGGCTATAAGTGCCTTTAAATAGGCCCAAGCCCGAAAGAATTAGGTTTCTGCCAACAACGCTGACTCGGCGAGTCAGCTTGTCGACTCGTCGAGTCCATTCATTTTCCACGTCACCAAGTCGCGATCCTACTCGAGGAGTTAAGGCATCAACTCGTCGAGGCACTCCTCATAACTTAGAAAATAATGCTCATTTTATCATACCTGGAAATCCGGATGTTACAATTCTCCCCCACTAGAATCAGACTTCACCCTCGAAGTCTTACTCTGCAAACAACTCTGGATGTTGCTCCCGCATCTCCGTCTCCGGCTCCCAAGTCAGCTCGGACCCTCTTCGATGTTGCCATTGGACCTGAACCAGAGGAACCTCCTTGTTCCTCAGAACCTTGATCTTTCGATCCAAGATTGTGATCGACCTCTCAATGTAATTCAGGCTCGCATCCACCTGAACATCCTCTAGCGGTACTACTGACGTCTCATCGGCTATACACTTCCTCAACTGGGATACGTGGAAGGTATCATGAATCTGGCTCAACTCCGCAGGTAGCTCTAAACGGTATGCTACCTTGACCTCCTTGGCGATCACCCTGAAAGGGCCAATGTATCGGGGCCCCAGCTTGCCCCTCTTCCTAAATCGGATCACTCCTTTCCAAGGAGATACCTTCAGGAGTACGAAATCTCCAACCTGGAACTCGAGCTCGGATCGTCGCCTATCCGCGTAACTCTTCTGGCGGCTTTGGGCGGTAAGTAACCTCTGTCTGACCTGTTGTATCTGCTCAGTCGTCTTAAGCATCTCAGTGCTACCCATCACTCGATGCCCTACCTCTCCCCAACAGATGGGAGTCCGACACCTCCTCCCATATAAAAGCTCAAAGGGAGGCATACCAATACTCGAATGGTGGATATTGTTGTAAGAACACTCAGCCAAAGGTAGGTATGTGTCCCAACTTCCCCCGCAGTCCATAACACATGCTCGAAGCATGTACTCGAGCGTCTGTATCGTCCGCTCACTCTGTCTATCCGTCTGTGGGTGGTAAGCAGTACTGAAGTGCAATCTCGTACCCAACTCCTCATGGAACTTCTTCCAGAACCTGGAAGTGAAACGTACATCTCGGTCTGATACAATTGAGATCGGTACTCCATGCCGCGACACCACCTCCCTCATATATGTCTCTGCCATCCTCTCCGCAAAAGAGCTCTCACTGATAGCAAGGAAGTGAGCGCTCTTCGTCAGCCGGTCCACAATCACCCAAATTGTATCAACATCTCTCGCGGTCCTCTGCAATTTGGTGATAAAATCCATAGAAATATGTTCCCACTTCCACTGGGGAACCTCTAATGGCTGCAATTTTCCATGCGGACGCTGGTGCTCGGCCTTAACCCGACGACAGGTCAAGCACCTCTCTACTACCCATGCAACATCCCTCTTCATACAGGGCCACTAGTAGTCTCTCTTCAAGTTCAAATACATCTTAGTGGCCCCGGGATGGATCGAGAATCTCGATTTATGCACCTCCTCCATCAGAGTGCTACGTGCCCCACCCGTATACGGCACCCAAATCCGACCACGAAAGGTCATAAGCCCTCGGCTATCAGTCACAAACTCGGATACCTGCCCAATCCCCCGCTCCCTCTTGCAGTTCTCCGGTCTCACAGCCTCTGCATGGACCTCTCGAATGGTATCCAACACCAGAGTCATCACTGTCATCCTCATACATATATCTCAAATCGGGGCACTCTCCGCCCTGCGGCTCAGAGCATCGGCTACCACGTTAGCCTTGCACGGGTGGTACAGGATCTCACAGTCGTAATCCTTTACCACATCCAACCATCTCCTCTGGCGCATATTCAGGTTGGGCTGATCCATCAGATACTTCAAACTCTTTTGGTCCGTGTATATGGTACACCGAACCCCATACAAATAATGGCGCCATATCTTGAGGGCGAACACCACTGCCCCCCAACTCTAAATCGTGGGTGGGATACCTCGTCTCATGAGGCTTCAGCTGCCTCGATGTGTATGCTATCACGTGCCCTCTCTGCATAAGCACCACACCCAACCCTGATATAGACGCATCACAGTAAACGATAAAATCCTCCATTCCCTCCGGAAGGGCTAACACCGGTGCTTCGCATAATCTCTGGCGAAGAGTCTCAAACGAGGTCTGCTACTCGGGACCCCAAGTAAAAACAACGCCCTTCCGGGTCAATCTGGTGAGGGGAACGACAATCTTGGAGAAATCTCTGATAAATCTCCATTAGTAGCCGGCCAACCCGAGAAAACTCTTGATCTCGGTGGGGGATCTCGGCACCTCGCAACTCATAACAGCCTCAATCTTGGCCGGATCGACCAATATCCCATTCTGATTAACGAGATGTCCCAAGAACTGGACCTCTCGTAACCAGAAATCACACTTGGAGAATTTGGCATATAGCCTCTCCGATCTCAATACTCCAAGGATCTCCCTCAGATGCTCCTCATGCTGCTCTCTGGACCTCGAATACACTAGAATGTCCTTGATGAACACAATCATCGATCGATCCAACATCGGCCTGCATACTCGGTTCATGAGATCCATGAACGTTGCTGGTGCATTGGTGAGCCCAAAAGGCATCACCACGAACTCGTAATGCCCATAACGAGTCCTAAACACCGTCTTCTGGATATCCTCATCACGCACCTTCATCTGGTGATATCCAGACCTCAAGTCTATCTTGGAAAACCAAGACGCCCCCTGCAACTGATCGAACAGATCGTCGATCCTCGGTAGTGGATAACGATTCTTGACCGTCAACTTGTTTAACTCCCGGTAATCGATGCACATCCGGTGTGAACCATCCTTTTTCTTGATGAAAAGGATCGGCGCTCCCCACAGCGAGCTACTCGGTCGGATGAATCCCTTCCCTAATAGCTCCTGAAGCTGTGAGGATAACTCCTACATCTCCGGTGGCGCAAGGCGATAGGGTGCCTTGGCAATAGGTGCCGCCCCCGAAATCAAATCGATGCGAAACTCCACCTGCCTCTCGGGAGGCACACCCGACAACTCCTCGGGGAAAACATCTGGAAAGTCTCGCACTATCGGTACCTCACCGACAGAACTCGACCTCTCTGCGGCAACTCGCGTGTCCATCACATAGGCTACAAACCCTCTACAGCCCTACTGTAGACTCTGTCTTGCTCTGGCAGCCGAGCAAAATGCTGAACCAGGTCGGGTACCCACGCCATACACCATAAGTACTCCCCGACTGGGGTCTCCTATGGTCACCAACTGACGCTCGCAGTCGATAACAGCTCCAAATCGGCTCAACCAGTCCATGACCACGATGACACAAACATCCCCCATCGCAATCCGTACCAGATCTATCGGGAACTCAACACCTAAAATCTCGAGTAAACATCCTCTGATCACATCAGTAGCATACACCGCTCGCTCGTCGGCTATAGAAACTCGTAGAGGTCGACTCAACGCCTCTCGTCGGATACTGATGTGCTGACTAAACGCTAATGACACGAAAGATCAACTCGCACCGAGTCAAATAACACCAAAGAAGGTACAGAACTCACAAGAAAAGTACCTATGCATACCACCATATAAGCACAAAATCTCAAACTCAGTATAGGTAAATGAAAGAATACATACCAGCCACGACATCGGGCGCTGTGCAGACCTCCTCCACTGTCAACTGAAAGGCTCTCCCGCGAGCCTTCGGTGCCTTGGCCTTCGCTGGCCGGGCCTCGGTAGCTCTAGCAGCAGGGGCAGATTCCTGTGCTGATCCCTGAAGTAGTTGTGGGCACTCGGCCTTCCGATGGCCATTCTGGTTGCATTGAAAGCAAACTGCAAACCCCTTGGGGCAATCCCTCGCGAAATGCCCCTCCTTGCCACACTTGTAGCACACCCTTGCTCTGCACACTCCCTCATGGCTCTTGTCGCACTTCCCGCAATTGTGGCCCTTCGGACCTCCAGATCTCGAATCAGCGGGCTTTGCCCGCTTGGCTGCCGGGTGAGACTGTGCCGGCCGCCTATCCCTCCTCTGAGACTCGGCCTCCTCCCTGGCCTGAGTCTCTAGCCCAATCTCCCTCTTCCGGGCATTTGCCTGGATCTCGGCAAATGTCCGGTACGTCGAGTTCGCCACGAACTCATGGATGTCTCTCCTCAGAACGCTCTGATATCGGGTCATACGTGCCTGCTTGGTAGACACGTTCTCAGGGCAAAACAACGCCCTCTCATGAAACATCTGTGTAATCATAGTCACGGACTCTGTCCCCTGCTTGAGGGACAAGAACTCCTGCGCCAACCGTTCCCTCTCCACCGGGGGAACATACTCATCTCGAAACATGGTGGTGAACCTCTCCCAGGTCACCGCTGTAATCTCTGTCGGAGTGAAGTCTGCCGTCACAAACTTCCACCAGTCCTTCGCTCCCAAGCGAAGCTGGTTCAGCGCGAACTGTACTCTCAGATGCTCCGGACAAGAACATGTGTAGAAGCATCCCTCAATGTCACAGATCCATCTCATCGCAGCTATCGGATCCTGAGTCCCATCAAACTCTGGTGGCTTCGTGTTGCTGAACTCCCGGTACAGCAACGAGTTACCCTCCTGTGGCCTAGCAGTGGCAACGACTGCGGTGGCCACAGCAACAACAGCATCGGTAAGAGCAGCGTACCGCTCGTCAAAGGTCTCAATCAGCGTGGTCTTGATAGACCCAAACATCTCTGGTATCTCAGCTCGAATGGCTACAGCCACCTCATCATGAATCATCTTGCGAATCTTATCATCGCTAACACCGCTGCTCTTTGGAGTGTGGCGCGTACCCACCATGATGTCTCTGAAACACAACACAAAGAAATCAGAGACTCTCTCGAGTATACTCGCACTCGATAACTCAAACCTACTCCTTCCTTAGTACCCTAAGGATTCTTACTTGGACTGCTCACTGATCCAGTGTTTCCAGTAGTACGGGCCCTATACTACCTTCCACAACGCATCGGTATTCACCCCAAGTCCTCCTCCTCGGATCCCAGATCACAAGTACTCTATATCTCGCTAAACATAGGCTACCCTCCAGTAGACCACTCATAAGCTCCTCACTGCTACCTACTCACTCTCGAAGTATCTCATAGTAGCAGTAATCTCCTAGGCTAAGGCATCACAAATCAGGCCACTCTAGTCCTAAATATGAATACCTATCCTACTCTAGCATGCATAGCACATCACATAATATCTCATAACACATAATTTAAGGGTATCTTGGGAAATCACCGTTCGGGCGCTGGCTGATCGTACACATTGCTCCGTTCTGTTTTTCTCAAATGTTTTACTCTTTTTATAAAAATTGTTTCTTTTATGAAATTTTTTCTCAAATCCTCAGTTTGAGTCCAGATACGCCCGAAGGTGCATCCGAATCCCTCAAACCAAGGCTCTGATACCAACTTGTAACGACGTGAAAATTTAAAACAATTTTTCATTTTTCAAACACAACATATCTCATATAAATCATCTCAACTCAAGTGTATCAATGTTATCACAGTAAACATATCCCAGAATCTCAAATTTAAAATCCTCTGTCAGTGTGTACAAATCATGTCGGCGCCTTCCCGCGATCCTCGCTAGTACTTGAAACACATATCACATAACACGGTAAGCATAAATGCTTAGTGAGTTCCCCAAAGTACCACATACAGCACATACGCCACTCAAGGCTATAACTCGGTACGACCCTACTGTCGATGCGTCTCAGTGGGACCCTCCAGTCTCGTAGCTCGTTGGACCCTCCGGTCCGGTCTAGCTCGTTGGACCCTTCGGTCCGGTCTAAATCGTTGGACCCTACGGTCCGGTCTAGTCGAGGACCCTCTGGCCTCATAAGTCATTGGACCCTCCGGTCCGGTCTATATAACACATAGCATACACATAAGACAATGCACATAATCTCAATCATACACATAACACATAAGACCCTCCGGTCTGCACATAGATACCACTCTAGGTAATGTATAGTGAGAAGACTCACCTCGTATGATGTCTAGTAAACTCTCGTGCTCGATATCCCCGATCTAGCCTCCGCCTATCAAAATGATAATATCTCTAATCAATACTCTCCTTATATCCTCATCTCTAAAGAATGGGTAGAAGACCATTCTACCCCTCCATAGCCTCTCTTGAATCAGTTTGACCAAACCCTCAGTTCAACTGAAGTCAAGTCCAGTAAACGGTCCAACTTTGACCAGACTCGCTGAGTGCACTAAGATGACTCGGCGAGTCCATATGTGTCCTCTAAATCCTCCTAAGGCCTTACTCGACTCATCGAGTTAACCTTTCACTCGACAGGTTACCACTGATCACGAATCGCGGGGCAACCCGATCCGACTCGTCGAGTCCTCTTATGGACTCGGCGAGTTTCCTCCATGGCAACACTCATTTGAACTTCTGAGGTGAGATCTGCTTCTCTAACTTATAGATCTGGCCTTCTAACACCCAAAAATCACGTAAAGGTCTGAACTTGAGGCTCATGCATGGTGTATTTTTCTCCATACACCATTATGACTCCATTGAAGCTTCATAGCTTCAAGGTTCCAAAGTTACTCACTTAAAGCTACCTACTTTCTGGTTCTCTGGACCTCACAAGGTCCAGATCTACAAAATAGCTCGAAAAAGGGTTTGGATGCACCCAAAACCCCATCAAATGGTGATACAAGCCCTAACTCGACAACCAAAGGAAATTTATTCAAACACCAGGGAGACAAGAACTTGTACCAGATCTGAAGCTTGAATGAAGATGAAGCAGATCCACCAACTCTCCTCTGAGATCCTTTCAACACTCTTGACCTTCTTCTTCAAATAAATGGCCTCCAATTATCCTCTTACCCTCTCTAGCTCACAATAACTCTAGGGTTTCTCGCAAGGGACGAAGACACTAGTGGGAAGGGCCAAGGAGGCTATAAGTGCCTTTAAATAGGTCCAAGCCCGAAAGAATTAGGGTTTCTGCCAACAGCGCTGACTCGGCAAGTCAGCTTGTAGACTCGTCGAGTCCATTCATTTTCCTCGTCACCAAGTCGCGATTCTACTCGACGAGGTAAGGCGCCAACTCGTCGAGTCACTCTTCATAACTTAGAAAATAATGCTCATTTTATCATACCTGGAAATTCGGATGTTACAGATCCCTTATATAAAGGATGTGTCACTGACTGGGTCAGCGTTGACAACGGCGTTTGAAAGTTTACGATTACTAAGTCAGATTCTTACATTACACTGGCAGCTATAGTTACTAGACATATCCAAGTGGGAGACTGTTGGATTAGGTGTCTAAGCCCATAGCTATAACCGGTATGAACTTGAACCGATTGTGGCATGGTCCCTTTTTGGGTTGTCTTCACCTTTGCAATTTGATAGGAAGGATTTTTGAGAATAAGGTTATTTGTGATTTATTAATATATTACGAGTATAATATATTAATATTATTTAATTAGTGTTGATCAAGAATTAATTTGGAATTAATTTTGTGATCAAAAGAGACTAATTAAATATATGGGGATTGATTATGTAAATCAATGATTCTTGTAATGTGGGCTAATGATCCATGACTATATGGTTGGGCTAAACCAATAAGATAATCCATGAATAGTCCATGGAGGTTAACCCATGGAGCATAAGAATGTGAAAAGTCATGGAGCATTAGGGTTTACAAAGTGTAACCCTACCAGTTGCCACATTATAAATAGTGACCCCATAAGCCAAAATCGGCAACACAGTCTTTGGAGTTAAGTATCTTATTCTCTTAAAACCTCCTCTTGGATTTTGGTGTTTGTGAACCAGTAGAGGCATCACACTTGAGGTGCTCAAGCTTTCAAAGGTCAAGAAATCTACCCTACTCTAGAGGTAAGCATCTAAACTAATTTTATGTTTTATAGCTTCAATTGTATGCTAGCTAGGGAGAATGCTTTGGTAAATTGAAAATTCATGTATAATTAGAGAAAACATAGATCCAAAGCATTTAGGGTTGCATGTGCACCATAGGAGTATTATGGTGCTCAAAACCCAACAAAATTATCATGTCCAATTTCTAGGTCAGAGGGTAACCCAAAAGGACTGTGCCACTATAAATTCAAGTTTATACCAATTATAGTTATGGGCTTAGACACCTAATCCAACATTCTCCCACTTGGATAAGTCTGTAACTATAATTGCCAGTATAACTTGTAAACTAATCAGAAAATTGTAGCTTTCAAAAGCCTCTGTCAAATTTTGACCCAGTCAGTTACGTCTCGTAGGATAAGTCATCATATAATCCTCTGTTCTGCAAGATATCATTTGGACATGAGACATGGAACATAATCAATCTCATTGTCCAATACTTTGTTTCCCGATTTCTGATTTATAATGGCATAGAACTTCTAATCAAACACATCAATTTAGTCTTGGTCGGGCTCGGCACTATAAGTCAACACCAAATCACCGAGGGGCCCAAAGATATCGCTTTTCCTGTTAAGGTAAAATTAACGAATAAACTTTGACTTATATGCTTGCACCATTTACTCATCAAATCATGCACAACAACACATTTTATAACATCAAGTTACCGATGCGTTTACATATCATCAATGCACAATTGATTCGTAAACCACCACTCATATATCTCCGTTTTAAGATTATAAGATATTAGCGTCTCAGAATTACTCGTGATAAACTCCATGAAGTAATTCTTTGAGTGTGTGTTAATCCAATACTTAAATCTCCATTTCAAAGTACTCATTAACATTGTAGAAATACTATTGCTATGTCTAAAACTCTTTAGATAATCTACAATTCAATTCACGACAGTCTTAATGCACTACTTACTTCCAAAAGTACGAACGACTGTGGAGTTTGAATAATCGAATTATTCGGGAAGTAAAACATGCAAACATGAAACACGAGAATAAACAATTGGCAAAAGGTAGTAAACAAACTCATAAATAATTCTCTATTACTTAATCACCAAAAATAAATTATATTTACTTTGTTACAAGTTTCAAACTAACTATCTAACTACTAAAACTAATATTATCTATCAGACCAATGCTCCTAGAATGCTGAATGTGTTTAACCCTACTCAGACCATTTGTGAGTGGATTTGCAAGATTCTATTCAGATGATACCTTCTTCTACCCTATGTCTGATCAAATGGTATTTTCTATCGATATGTCTTGATCTGGCATGATCACTTGGTTCCTTTGTCAAGGCAACCAATCCTCCATTATCACAGAAAATTTCCATTGGCTCCATGATGGTTGGCACAACTCCAAGATCTCCGATGAAGTTCTTCAACCAAATTGCCTCCTTTGATTCCTCGTTTTCCGCTATGTACTCTGATTCACATGTAGAATCAGCCAATGTCTCTTTCTTGGAGATTTCCCATGTAACTGTTCCTCCATTTAAGGTAAACACCCAGCTAGATTGAGAACGAAAGTTGTCTATGTCTGTTTGAAAGCTGACGTCACTATACCCAGTTACTCTCAATTTATCACTGCCACCAAGTCCTAGGACCCAGTCCTAAGTCCTTCGCAGATATTTGAGAATATTCTTAACTGCTATCCAATGAGCTTTACTTGGATTTCCCTAATAACGACTGACCATGTTCAAAGCAAAGGACACGTCATGGCGAGTACATGTCATAGCATACATGATAGATCCAATGGCGCAAGCGTATGGAACTCTACTCATTTCTGCTATCTCTACATCGGTATTCAGACTCTGAGTCTTACTCAGTTTGGTATTACGCTGTATAGGAAGTTCTCCTTTCTTGGAATTCTCCATACTAAAATGTTTTACCACCTCTTCCAAGTATGTACTTTGACTAAGTCCAATTAGTCTTTTATCATCCTGTCTCTTAGAATTCTTATCCCCAGAATATAAGCAACCTCTCCTAGATCCTTCATAGCAAAACACTTTCCAAGCCAAGATTTAACCTCATGCAAAGTTGAAATGTCGTTTCCTATAATAAATATTTCATCAACATAAAATACTAAGAAGGTCACTATACTCCCATTAGCTTTGACATAAACACATGAATCATCTTCACTTCTAGAGAAACCAAATTCCTTGACCTTCTCGTCAAAGCAAAGATTCCATCAGCGAGATGCTTGTTTCAATCCATAGATTGATTTATAAAGATTACAAACTCTATTTGGATACTTTACATAAACAAAACCCTATGGGTGATTCATGTAAACATCCTCATCCAACTTCCGATTAAGGAAGACGGTTTTGACATCCATCTGCCAAATTTGATAGTCATGAAATGCAGCTATGGCGAGCATTATCCTAATAGAGTTTATCTTAGCCACTGGTGAAAAGGTCTCATCATAGTCAACCCCTGGGGTTTGAGTAAAGCCCTTCGCAAGCAGTCGAGCCTTGAAAGTGTGTTCCTTTCCATCCATGTTGGTCTTCTTTTTGAAGATCCATTTGCACCCAACTGTCTTTCGACGTGGTACATTATCAACCAAATGCCAAACTTGGTTGTCATACATGGATTTGATCTCGCTGTCCATTACCTCTTTCCATTGGGCTGCCTCAGGGCCTGCCATTGCTTCCTTGTAGTTAGTCGGTTCATCCAAATTTACCAGTGTACTATCATAGATAAATGTATCATCATCTGTAGTAATATGGAAACCACAGAACTCGGGAAACATTCTAACTCTACTGGAATGCTTAAGAGGTAATGAATCCTCAACTTGTTCAACTGGAATCTCTTTCTCTGTTTGAACCCTAACGTCTTTAGAGGTTCCTTCATCATTTGATTCTTGAATCTCTTCGATCAATGGTACTGCCACTTTCCTCTTTGTATATGAGCTCTCTCGCGAAAGACTCCTCTTCGTGCTACAAAGACCACGTTCTCACTAGGTCGGTAGAACAAATATCCAAAGGACTTCTGTGAGTGGCCGATGAAAATACATCTCTCACTTCGAGGTTCAATCTTGTCATGAGTCTCTCGTCTAATGAAAGCTTCACAACCCCAAACCTTGACATGTGCTAACGAGGGAACCTTCCATGTCCACATATCGTAAGGTGTTTTGGCAACCTTATTAGTTGGTACAAGATTAAGAATGTGGGCGGCAGTCTCTAAGGCATACCCCCATAACAGAATTAGAAGAGAAGCTCGACTCATCATGGAACGAACCATGTCTAACACGGTTCGATTGCGCCTCTCAGTCATACCATTAAGTTGTGGTGTTCTAGATGGTGTCAATTGTGAAACTACTCCACATTCCTTGAGGTAGTCGTGGAACTCGATACTAAGATAATCTCCACCTCTATCTGATCGGAGCATCTTTATCTTCCTACCTAATTGATTCTCGACTTCTTGCTTAAATTCTTTGAACTTTTCAAAGGTTTATGACTTATGCTTGATTAAGTAGACATAGCCATATCGGTATAATCATCAGTAAAAGTCACATAGAATATATTAGCATCCCTTGTGGATGATCTGAAGGGCCCACACACATCTGTGTGTATGAGATCCAACAAACCTTCACCTATTTCACAAGATCCAGTGACAGGTGATTTTATCATCTTACCCTGTCCAAGACGACAATGCCACAAGCATGCTTTGTCTATACCTTTAGACGAATCAATTTGAAATACACTATTGCCTAAATTGTCTACAGACATAGTAATTTCATACACACCATCACAAGGTAAAGCTTCAAAATAAAAAAACACCATTTTTATAAGAAGAAATAAAACCATTCTCATCATTAAAAGAATATCTAAAACTTTGTCTGAACATTGCATGAAAAGAAATAATGTTTCGTGTCATTTCTGACGAGTACCAAAAATTTATCAAATCTAAATCAACACCATTACTAAGCACTAGACTATAAACTCCAATCTTGGTAACAGGTGAAGATCGCTTATTCCCCTTAATCAAATTTATTCTATCGTGCTCCACCTCATCACTTCTTCTTAGCCCCTACAAATCAGAACATATGTGAAATCCACATCATGTATTAGATGAGATATTTTATATACCTATAGAAGTAGGCTTTACCTTGCCATCTTTAATATCTTGCATATACTTTGGGCAGCTTCGTTTCCAATGCCCTTTGTCATTGCAGTAAAATCAAGTGACCGCTTTGGGATCAGAGACAGGAGGAGCATCTGAACTGGATTTACCTTTGGGTCTATTGCTTGACGACCGAGCTTGAGACTTTCCCTTTCCAGTTTTGCTTTGAAGGACCTTTCCTATTCTTCCCCTTCCCTTGACCAATGGCCAGAACGGGAGCACTAGTAGGAGTGGAGGAAATACTCTTTCCCTTCATCCTTGCTTCAGTTGTTCGCAGGAGGTTGTGCAATTGAGCCAGGGTAGTCTCATTGTTGTTCAGATGATAGGTCAAGATAAACTGATCATATCAACTTGGTAAGGAGTTCAAGACTATGTCAATATCCAACTCCTCATCAATATGCACATTAAGCCTAACAAAGCGATCCACATATCGTTGCATCCTTTGCACGTGGCTGCTAACAGATTCCCCTCTTTCATTTGTCTTGCTATGAGGGAATGTACCACCTCGTACTTTTCTTGACGAGCTCGCTTATGGTGGTTTTCCATAAGGTCCTTGTTCATCTCGTACGGCAAGTAATCCTCATAGAATCTTTGCAACTCAGGACTCATGGTGGCTACCATGATGCAAGCAACTTTTGTTGCATCATTGTAGTGCTTCTTGTAAGTGGGTAATTCTTCAGGAGTGGCCTTCTCTTTGTCAATCTTATTTACTTCTTTCTCAAGGACATACTCCTTGTCCTCAAAACGAAGGGCCATCTTAATGTTGCGCATCCAGTAGTTATAGTTGGTGTCACACAATGCCACCTTTAAGCAGTTGTTCAACAATGAAAAGTTATGGGAGGAGGAGGAGGAACCAGAAGCATTATTTGAAGTAGACATCTGTAAAAAGAAGGTAGTTTTAGTGAGATAAGAATAATCCTTAATATAACAACCCAAAAATGAAATATTAAGGCTAGGATCCAACTATATAATTCACAACTTAGAAAAGGGATGTCATAATCTGTCACACCCCCAAACCAGAATGGCGGAAACATTCGAGGGCGGATGACTTCACGTAGTATCATAACAGTTGAATATTTGTAAAGAAAGTAAACACAACCATCATAAATATAATTCAAAAGTTACATTGTTGCATGTAATACATGTTTCAAAAGAATATTACAAATATGATGATTTAAAATTTTTTAATAACTGACGCCTTAGCGTTCCTTCTCCAAAAGCTGATGTTTTACCTGTATTACTGATTCCCTGAGAAATACAAGTAGTTTTGAAAAAATGTCAACAATTAAGTTGGTGAGTTCATAAGCGTTTTTGTATAAGAATAGTATCCTTTGTAAATAACTGAGTTTGTTCCTAGAAAATCCAATATTTTCCATATATGTGTGATAGTTTGAAAAAGTTCCAAAGACTGGAATGCATAAGTATCTTCCGTACTAAAAATGGTGTAAGTGGATTTATACATATGTAATGTAATTACTGAATGCATTTAATAGTCTCGTAAATCAAGGATATTTTGATACTCCATGTGAGTTTTATAACCATGCTATTGACGAGACTGCCTGTAACAACGTTCTTCAGGCGTTGCAATGTTATGACGTATGTCACCCCAGACCTGCCGGTCTAACTGTAGCTAACAGTTTAGGTGCGGGATTGTCAATCCCGTATAGATCTATACTAGTATCACGCTCTCCCTACAAGAGATTATGGTTTATAATACAGGACTTGAGATGCGTACTTGAGAGTACGGTGAAGCCGGATGTCTCACAAAAACTTAGTATCAAAAGATTTAGGGAATGAAAAGACCACATTTCTTGTAAATGAAAGTATTTCATTTTTATAATGTTTATGTAAAGGTGTCATGAATAACTTGTAAACTATACCCATTATAGTTTTTCAAAAGTGTTTTCCGTTTCGTGATAAAACTCGGTGTAATACCAACTTTGCATGTAAAGTGTAACGTTGGTGGTAATGTTGTTTAACATTTATAAACAAGATGTAGGTAAAGTATTTGAAATCATATGTAACGATGTGTATTTTTAACATAAGTTTTTCTCGTGTTTCGTTTGTATTCCCCCCCTAAAACATGAAAAAGACGTGAAAATGTAGGGGTATGAACTCACCTGGAAAGTGTGGTGATTTGAAGAAAACGAGATTTTCTCGGGCAGCATTTCGACCGCAAAGTGGTGAATTTTTCGGGAATCTCGGAGCTTCGGACCTTCGTCGGGGCTTGGATATGGAACCGGGGCGTCGGGGTAGTCTCGGGATGATAGAAGTTTTAAAATAGGGAGAGAGATTTGTGAATGAGCAAGTAAAAGTCGGAGGTCTCGCATGCTATTTATAGGAGGGCTGCCAGGCTTCGTACGTTGGGCGTACTCCGAAGTACGCGGGGCGTACCTCGTCTGCAGCTCGTACGCTGGGCGTACCCTCGTACGCGGGGCGTACGTCAGCGATGATGTCATCGGTTGCCGGTCTTAGAATGGGACAGGGGTAGAGGGTATAGGGGCGACGTGGTCGATCCAAGGCCCTTCGTTTGCGTACGCTGGCCGTACCCTCGTACGCGGGGCGTACTCCTTCGGATAAGCCTCGAAGTGTGTGCCCAAATCTTTGAAAATCTATAAATTTCACACACGAGCTCCGTTTTTGACGTTCTTTATATCCACGCGTAGGTGAAATTATACTCTACAACTTTCATTTAGACTTCGTCGGCTAATTTTGACTTAAATTTTTAATATTATATTTTTAATAGGCCGGGACAGGATAAATCCGTTAAAAATTCATAACTTCTTCATCCGATGGCCGTTTTCGCCTGTCTTTTTACCGTTGTACTACTGTTGTCGAGATCTTCAATTCTCGTTTAGGTTGCGTCGGCTAAAAATCGTTCGATCTCTATTCCAAGTTTTTAGCTGTCTACTGCTATATCCGAAATTTAGAAAAATCATAACTTCTTCATACGAAGTCAGATTTGGACGTTCTTTTTATGTACGCTCACGGTTTAACATAATCTACGACTTTCGTTTAGATACCTAAGGCTAAAAAGTATTTTATTGAACTTTCACTTTTTACGCTTAATAGTGTTTTACCGGTTGTGTCGCGGATTTTCGATTGGTCATAACTTCTTCGTTATAACTCGGATTTGAGTGTTCTTTATATTTCTGAAAACCTTGACACAATATCTAACATTTTATGTATCCCAATTGAGACTTTAGAACACTTCATTTTTTATGCTATTTTTATTGATTCCAAAAATAGATTATAATATTTGACTTTTTGAATAATGCATTGACTTGGAATATCGGGTTGTTACATAATCTAATTGTAATTTTATAAAGGTAGGTAAATGATGATTTACCAATTCCACCAATAGAAAACAAAAATTTGAAAGAAATTATGTTAAGCGAAATTCGTAGATCTTTTGAGATTCACTGAAAATATTCAATGGCATGTTTAATATCAGATTATGTTCTTCTATTTGTGACTGTGATATCGAGGATCACAAACGAGATGTGAATAGCCATGCAAATGAGGTTGGCACTTTCGATGTCTTTTATAATCTCATTTTAATGTGTTGGTTAACCACATGCGCTCCAATAATCAATGATAATTTTCGAGATGCCCATTATTACTCTTTATAGTCACTATTAGTGTGCCGGTTAACCACACGCACTCCACTGACTATTATAAAGTATAATGTGCAATTTCTTGAGTTTGCATTCAAATTCACATTTTTCTAAAGTAATTAAGATTGAGAATTTTTTTTAAGGTTTAGTTACTTTTAATAGCATTATACTTATTAATAAAAATTAATTGACCTATCAAACCCATCCGGCTAACGACCCTCTACTAATCAAGGAAGCGGTGGGTGAGAGTGGACACCCATTCAACTACCATTTTATAGGCAGTTTCCTTATACCCCCTTATAGACTAGCTTTGTAAATGAGACGTACTAGCGGTTCGACTGACTTTGTCTTATACATATAGTAATAATTAAACTTTTAATTTTACATATAGTAAAATGTGTATTTTAAAACTTTTCAAAATACTAGGTTTATAATTAAATTTCAAAAACTAAATAATTAATTTAAATTAAAAAAATAAACCAAATGATTAAATAATTATCTATTAATTAACATTTAATTAATTATTTAAATCAAATAAGGATTATCCAATTAAAGTAATCAATTAATTTAATCCTAATCCTTACCCTCTAATTTTCGAAAAAATTGGTATATGATTTATCCAATTTCTTAATTATCCCTTTTAATCAAATAAACTAACAATTATCAAAAAAAAAAATTAGGAAACCCTGACCACATATGCAATTTTCGAAACTTGGGGACGAGGGTTAGGGTTTCAAAACCCTAACCCTAATTTCGAAACATAGGGGGCAAGAAACCCTAATCCAATTTCAAAATTTGAGGCCTTTTAGGGTTTAATTTTCATAAACCCTAATTTGATCAAATTCAACAATTATAGCAAATTCAATTGAAAACAACCCAAATGCTCTGATACCAATGATGGGTATTAAGCATAACAAAACAAAACTCAAAACTCTGAAGTGTGCATGCAACCTAAAACAAGATCTATGTTTTCACTATTGAACCTATAACTAAGAACATCAAAATAATAACCCTAGCAACCCTAGGTAATTTTCGAAATTACTAAAGAAAAGGGTTTGTGGTTACATAGCTTTTAGTTGTTATAGTAAACAACTAAAATTCCTCTTGTTGGTCTTTTGGAAGCAAGCGCCACAAGCGTCGTGTCTCTAATGGTTCACACCCAACACAAGCAAGAAGGATATTATGGAGAGAGGAGGGGGGAGGAAATAATTTCGACCTCGTTGTCTAAAAGTATGAGTGTCCGAAATTTCTAGGGGTTAGGTTCCTTATATAGTACAACTTGAAACCTTAGATTAGCCCAATACCAATATAATAATATTATCTTGAATTAGTAATTATGTAGCTTCCTACTTATCCTACAAGGATAAGTCTGCAACCCTAAAGGCCTCCTAAAAACCGTACAAGCCTCTTGGAAGGATCTAGAGTGCCTCTTGTTCAACTATTGAGCAATTACACTTTAACCCATGTACTTTTAATTAATTATATTAATCCTAAAAGTAATTCCAATTAATTTCTGATTAATTATTAATTAAATATTACTATTTCTAATTAATATATTATTTTCATAATATATTAATAAATTATTTATTTCAATTTATTAATCAAATAATAAATCAACATCTCTCTCCAAAAATCATCTTGTCCAATTGCTAGGTTTGAGGGCAACCCAAAAGAATTGTGCCACTATCAATTCAAGTTTATACCAATTATAGTTATGGGCTTAGACACCTAATCCAACAATAGGATGTTTCCATATAATCGTAATCTGTAGATCTGCCTTCTAGTCGGTTAACTGGTTATATGATTATCTGTTGTTGGATATATGTTATTTATTATGTGCATGTCGACATGGTATGGTAGGGTTGAGACTGTACTGCCTTGTGTTGTAAGTCAACAAACCGGGACATTCCAACCGCAAGGTTGTGGGCCGGGGCATTCCAACTCGAAAGTTATGGGTCGGGAGTAATCCAACCAGGAGGATGTGGACCCGTTATGTTTTGGGCATTCCAACCGTAAGGTTGTGGGTCAGGGCATTCCAACCGTTAGGTTGTGGGCCAGGGGTAATCCAACCAGGAGGTTGTGGACTCGTTATCTATTTGATTATATGTTTGTATGGTGGTACTTTGGGGGAACTCACTAAGTTTTGGCTTATAGTTTTAGTTTATGGTTCCAGGTACTTCCGGTGATCGTGAGAAGGTGAAGGCGTGATCGTGCACAACTTCTTGTCACTGGATCTTGGGGAAAACGTTGATTTGAAATAATACATGTGAAACAATGACTATTTTGTAAACAATGATAATGAATAGTTGATTTTTTTGAAAATTTCAAATTATTGTGATTTTTTAGTGTGGCAGTATACCAACATTCGATGAACTCTAATTCGGTACTATAATGCACTTCTTCCATTTTGACGGTGCATCCAGCAATACAAAAGAGGCAAGCCAGGGGTAATCCAACCAGGAGGTTGTGGACTCGTTATCTATTTGATTATATGTTTGTATGGTGGTACTTTGGGAGAACTCACTAAGTTTTGGCTTATAGTTTAGTTTATGGTTCCAGGTACTTCCGAGGATCGTGAGAAGGTGAAGGCGTGATCGTGCACAGCTTCTTGTCACTGGATCTTGGGGAAAACGTTGATTTGAAATAATACATTTGAAACAATGACTATTTTGTAAACAATGATAATGAATAGTTGATTTTTTTGAAAATTTCAAATTATTGTGATTTTTTAGTGTGGCAGTATACCAACATTCGATGAACTCTAATTCGGTACTATAATGCACTTCTTCCATTTTGACGGTGCATCCAGCAGTACAAAAGAGGCAAGCCTCGAAAACAGCCATCATCTCCGAACATAGCTCTCTCCCTTATAAGACTACAATCCCCCCCCCCCCAAACCCACCCCCACCCACCCCTAGATGATCTTCGTAACTCTAGAACTTTTATTCTCCCATATGATCCCCTCGAATACATAACTTCCCAAAGCTATGGCGGATGGTTTGCTGTGACTGATATCAGATTTGATGGAGTTCAACTTTAAAAATTCTCCCTGGTCCGTTGCTACATATTTTCGTAATATCAATGTTCATATATCACCTATAATGACAAATGTATATCTAATACGAACAAAAATCAAAAACATATATTTAGCTATATAAAAAATACATTACCCTTACCTTACCCTACCTCCACCTACTTTCCTTTGAAGATTCTTGAAACGTTGCTCGTCAAGTCTACATTTGTAATTTTGTATCCACATCTCCAATAAAGGGTCCCTTCAATATTTTGTCTGCCACTATATCCAAAATAATGCACCCTATTTCTTCGGGATCAAAATCAAACAACGATGTTTTTTAAAAGAAATAAGTTACTTAACTATAAAAATACATTATTTCAAATAAGAATTCACTTTAATTCAAACATATAAGTATTTGGCTGTTAACAAAAACCTATATATACCTATCGTATTTATAGTTAAAGAATCAAAGTAATTTATTTATATTCTAAAATAATCATCTTATAAACTTACTTTTTATTTCATATATTCAAACATGATACAAAATTTACATTCAAAATATATGTATATATATCAAGATTTTCAAGAAATAGAATGCCTTCTGTCTTTACTTAGCTTATTCGTGCTTTTAGTAACAGAAGGTGAAACACCATGATCAGCCCTCAAAAACGGAGTAAATTTCACAAGCCTTTTTGATATGGTGTTCATGAATGATCTTCGAATCAATGGTGATTTATCACAATGTGATATTTTCATCTCTTTTAATTTCATTTTCACTTTCAAAAGCTCGAATTTAAGATCTTGGTTTTCTTTTTCTAAACTTGAAAGATCATCTGGTAATGGGTTTAGAACTCCAGATCCAGCATCATCTACCTTATCTTTTAATTGTTGTTGTTCATGGTAAAGAACTTGAACTACCGTTTCAGCAGAAAGTCGGTCATTTCGGGCAGCATGGGCAAGCGTTTCTTGGGTTAGCTTTTGAAAGTTTATCAAATTGCAAAGCTTCTTTCTTTCAGTGTCACCTAAAAGCGGGTGAGCCTGCAAGATTCAAATCAAATATAAATTACTATTAGCCCACGACTTAAAGGGTTTGTTTGGTTGAATGAGATGAAATTATAAACAAATGGAATGATGAAGGTAATGAACCGAGTCATTACATTCCGTAATCATGTTTTGTTTGTCTAAAAAAATATACTGATTTTAATAACACAATTTTATACTACGTATTATATGTAAATAAAACGAATAGTTTTAAGTTTTGACAATTATATATATATATATATATATATATATATATATATAAAGAATTTATTATTTACAGAACAAAAAATAATTAAATATAATAAAATCTCATTAAAATGCATATAAAATTATAATAAAAAAAAGTTATAGTTATTTTCAGAAAATAAAATTATAATTTAATTAAAAATGATAAAATTCCTAAGGTAAATGACACAAATACCCTACAAAGTTTCTAAGGTAAATCGACCAACCCTAGAAACTTTGTAGGACATTTGTGTCATTTCCCCAAATCCTAAAATAGATTGTCGGTAAAAAGTTTATAAAAAAAAAGGGCTATATTATACTTTTTCGCCCCTCTCTGAACAATGAAAATTAACAAAGTGGAAGAAAAAAAAAATCTTGAGGACTGGTCCATTTCTATTCCATCATCCAGTATTTTTTTTTTTTTTCATTACAATGGAATGCACCATTCAATTCCTTCTCCCATTTTGTCATAAAGTGACTCATAATCCTCACTTTATATCCATGTAATTCTTGATCACAATCACTAATCTTTATTCCATATGGAAAATTTAGTGAAAAGAAAATGTACCTTCAAGTAGATGTCAATAGCTCTATAGATTCCATCCTCTATTCCCCATTCTTGCTTCGGTAAACATTCAACAAGATTTACAAATTTTGACACCGAAAAGTTACAATCCGAAGCAATTTCAGCAAAATAACTCTCCATGAGCTTCCTAATCTTCTGAATATCATCACAAGTACCCTCAACATCATTATAATTCATCAAGATTCGTTGAACAGTGTCAACATCAAACAACGTGTCACCATCAAACCGAAAAGAAGGAATCAATATGTCATCCAATACAGCTTGTTCAAGTTGTAACCCTATTCTTTTCTCCAAATCAAGCCTACATGCCATTGTTGTTTCAAGGTGTATTGAAGATCGAAGTAGCATTGAAAGAAAATTGACTGAAACGGCATTTTTTTCTCTTGGTAAGAGACTAACTATTGTTTCCAAAACTACCCTTTTCTCGTTTTCTTGATTTGGGTCACTTTTGTTCTTGCCGATTGGTAATATCTCCTGCATGATTGATAGAAGATATGAAGAGATCATTTGGAATGAATTCAAATGTTGCATTGTTTTTTGGTGCTTAAACACTTCACTAACTTAATTTTATGGGTTAATTACAAAAATGACCAAAATAGGAAGTGAATAATAACCAAATGACCACATTTTTTCACATATTACACAAAATAACCACCCCATTTCGCAAAATGCATTTTGAAATTTACAAAATGGCTTTCTGAATGATCATATTTAGCAAAATGATGATATATGTCATTTTGCATTAAAATAAAAGATATAAAGAAATTTCGCAAATCGAATAATCTATTTTCCGAAATGGGTGGCTATTGTGTGTTATAACCAACAAGGTGATCATTTTTTTTGTTATTCTAACCGAAATTAGTTGTGCACTATGTATTTCACTTTGTGTTTCATAAAAATATGTGGGAAATAAGAATATATAACAAATCTTACCAAATCTTGGAGACACTTTTGGGCATAAAGTGTTAGAATCGGACCAAATGCACACTTATTGAAACCCCTTGAAATCATTGCAAGGAGAACCCTTTGAAAGGTATGAATTTTTAGAACAATCAAATCTTCAGCCCACCAATCAACAACTTTTAGATGACAAAATGAAGAAGATGAAGAATCCAATCCATCACTACTACATCCTCCACTTGCTGACATAGAGAACTCGCATTCTTTCATGACTATGAACGCGATACTGTCTACACAACGAGTGACAAGTTTAACATTTTCAGAAATTGGCAAGAGGGTTTCTGATGATTGTAAAATGGAAACAGCAGAAGTCAATGATTTAAGTCCCACTTCGTTTATATATGCCTCGGTTCTTGCTATTAAGTTTCCAATTGCATAGTTTTCTGTCATTTCAAGAAACTCAGCCACACATCTTGCCATTGCAATGTTTTCAATTGTTAATTCGAAGTTTATTCCATAACAAAACTTTGCTGCGAGTTCGAATCCTTGGGGCCCACCTGGGATATCATTGATTTCGATTATGTGATTGTGATCACTCTCTTTAAAGTTTGACATAAGTTTCCTCATGTAACCAGATTTTGACATTAATGGAAACTGCATTGTTCAATAGAAAAAAAAAAGATTAGAACTTTACTTTCAATCTTTAATCATCAAATAATTTCAAAATGACATGGACTTTACCTTGTGTAATGAAAAAGAAACGCCTCTTACGTTGATTGTAACATCACTAGGGATGTCCTGGGAGGAAATCCTGCAAAAGTTTATTAAAAAGATGAATGTCTTGAAACATCTTTTCTGGAACTTTAACTCATTAAGTACACAATGAAAATGAAAAATCGTAAAGGAGAGAATGAAAGCAAACCATTCAGTAGTTCTCTTCATGGCATTACTCATGAGCTCTTTTTTCTTAGCATGCATCATGTCAGGGGGTGTGGGCATTGGAGCTCCGTTTTCTTGAACATCCACCGTGCATGACAATGATTGAACATTCTTGATTTAATTAAACATGATCCACACTGCAATATATAGAAAAATAAATTAAGTGATCCACAGAAAAATGAAATTTTTTTACCATGGCCCTACAATTATATTCTTGATACACAAGCAGTCAGGAAATACCGAAAATGGGTATAGGAATTTAGCTCGAAAGGATCAAGACATGGGGATAAAACAGTCTTTCCGTAGATATAGAGGGGACTCTAGAGTGAATTAGAAGGTAATTAATCTGAGGGAAAAGACAGTCGTTTTGTCAATGTGTGGTGATGGGGTGCAAATGGGTCGATAATAATTGGCCAAAGATTGGATGCTTTCCTCTACTGGTAATTGTAACATTTCATTGAATACGTTGTTAGGCTGTGAGTTTTTTCCAAATTGAGATGAACAACTCACTGCGACACTGCTGAACAGTTGTAATTAAATCCAATCCTTACAAGTTACAAACATCCGTACAAATTACGTAGCCAAGACTCATCTTCTCAAAGATAATATTGTTAAAATTTATGATTGAATAGTAGTATTAATTTAACCAAATGATCAGTCGATATCGTGATGTAAAACATGCTCATGTGACATTAAAGATGCCTGCATGCATGATGAAGATGGGCTCCTTCGCAGGTACGTATAGTTCACATCACATATTTCAAAGGATCGCTTCCTAATGTTGACTGATCATGCATATTTAATTACTTATAAATATAAATAAATAAATAAATTTATATATTTAATATTTAAAATAATAAATTATGGTTCTCATAATTGCTTGTGTGCCGACAATGATTCGTAAATAACACAGAAAAGTAAATGTAAAAATTTTCATAACAGATTTTAATTGCTTACATACCAAAACATGATAAACTATTAATATGTAACGATTTTATTCACAAATTAATCTTAGCCAATATTATTTTTATTTAAAATGTGATGTTTTACCTAAATAACATTTAAATTATTCATTTCGCAAAACAATTATAATCAATTATCGATGGCCCATTCTTGTAACTCATGAGAAGCCCCTGAAAGGTCACAATCAATGTAAAACAACATCTTCCAAACTCAATTGGAGACACGTATGGATGTGTGATGTTTAAGTTAATATTGTTTTGATCATTCTTTTGTCTCAATTAATTATTTAAAAACTGTTTTATAGATTATGAAACAACATTTTGTGCCTACTTTTTTGAAGAAAAAAAAAACCCTAAAAACTATATTTTAAGAAAAGAAGTTTTGATATACTTGTACTAGACCATCTACAATCCAATTTTATTTTTAACAACAAAATAGTTTAAATGAATGATGCAAACAATGCTTTTTTACAACTCCACAATTTTTTTAAATCAAAACAATGTATTCTTTGATATTTTTTCTTTTTATATAACTTTATAGATTGTCAAAAAAAAAAAAAAAAACTCCATTCAACTTATTATTTTCTTAACGTGTGTGTGTATATATATATATATATATATATATATATATATATATATATATATATATATATATATATATATATAGAGTTAAGATCAAATAAGAAGGAAATTTTTGGTAGGAAGATAAGAAGTTTTTTTTCTATATATTTTTTTCACGAACAAACAAAATGAATCATTAGATGATTCATTTGTAAGATGATTCACAAGAAAAAATTCTCAAAAAACATCTCAATGATTCATTTATACAATGATTTTGTTGTTATTCACTAAAATTGTCATAAAAGTGAATTTTTTCTTAATTTACTTAAAAATGAATAATAAAGATGTTTTTTTGGGAATTTTTTCTTGTGAATCATCTTACAAATGAATCATCTAGTCATTTATTTTGTTCGTCAAAAAAATATATAGAAAAAAACTTCTTACCTTCCTACCAAAAATTTCCTTCTTACCGGATCTATATATATATATATATATATATATATATATATATATATATATATATATATATATATATATATATATATATATATATATATATATATATATATATATATATATATATATATATTTGTTGTTGTAAAAACTTTGTAAAATATATATTACAAAATTATAACACTCATCCCTTTTCATAATAAAAATATTATGCTTTTGAAAATATTTTATAATTTTAATCAAAGTTATCAAAACATGATCCAACAAAAACCAAAACTGTTTACTTTTTGTTTCAAAACATATCTACTTATGTACTACTGATAACACACAAAACCATAGTAAAGCAGTGAATTTACATACATTACAGAAACCATATCGAGCTTCTATACTCCAAAAGTTCATTGTTATCAATACAATCACAATCTTCTGGTTCTTTGTATTTGAACCTGGAATACATGACATTTAAACAAAGCATTCATAAGACGATAGTGACTCGTGAACTATATGAGTTTAGACAGAAAATCATTATCAAACATTTAATAAAGCCTTTAATTTCCACATGTTTTGTATGATTTAACAAATTGCATACCTATACATAATATTAAACCTTACGGGCCTTCTTGTAACGTATAGTCAAGTTCGCATAAACTTCTTCCGAGATATACTATACTGATCAAATCATTATCACCACTTAATAAAACTATTTCATGTCATCATACTTCACACAATGTAACTTGTATGTCGTTCATGATTACTATTGAAATAAACCTTACGAGCCTTCTAGTATCACGCTAACGTATTGCCATATGTTCCTTCGGTCACATACTGATCCAAACCTTAGGGTTTAATCCTAGAAATAACACCTTATCAACCTTTACCCAAATAGAAAGAAAAAATTAGCCCATTAAGGTATCCCTCTACATCTATCTCATGAAGGGATATATGATCCTGGTAGAGACGTCCCTTATCTCGTTCTTGGGATATCGTAATTGTTTGGATACTACTTTATGCAATTACATTCAATGTATCCATGATCACCACATTTCTTTTGGAGATTCAATCAAATACATATGTCATGTTCTATCAATAACATCATAATACTTTGCACAATATAACAATTTATCATGACAAAACAATATCAAATTTATAACCTGTAACGTCTGGTTCCTGGTACGCATTAATTATTAAATCACTCATTTTTACAAAGCAAGTCGACGAGTTGGTAGCCCCAACAGACTGAAGAACTCATCGAGTCCATAGAGGAACTCGACGAGTTGAATCGTGTTGTCCCGATCCTGTACCGGATAAAACTCGATGAGTCAGGGGGATGACTCGGCGAGTTGGATCGTGAATCCAGGAATTTTGAGTTATAGAACTCGACGAGTTGATAGGTCAACTCGGCGAGTTGATAGGTCAACTCGGCGAGTTGAGTCAGCCAGAATGTTGATTTTGACCAGGGGTAAAACGGTCATTTTACCCTTAAAAGGTTTATCAGGTTTTGACTAAGTGATTATTGTGATAATGATAGTTGGGGAGTCGTTGGAGAAGCCATCACAGATTCCTCACACGAGATTTCAACAACCAGCTTGAGAAGTGAGTTTTCCTCCAGAAGGTACGGGTCTAAGGCACCAACGCCGGCCCGTTTATGTATGTTAGTGTGTTCCGGATTAAGATCTGATGTCGGGCGGGGCCCGATGTAGGTTTATATGTTTTTCCGGATTTCGATCCGATGTCAGGACGGTACCCGAAGGATGTTAGTATGCTCGATGTCTTTGTGATTCTTTCATGTGTATGTGATTGCATGTCTTCGGACTACGGTCCGATGTCAGGGCGGTTCCCGAGGAATGTTTGTATGTTTCTGGATTTCGGTCCGATATCGGGCGGGGCCCGAGGAATGTCTATATGTCTATAGTTAAGTGCTCTTTCTTATATTATGTGTATTAGTAGTTATGCTCATATGTATGTCGAGCTTGGCTCGATACCGGGCGGGCCCCGATGCCATATGTGGTCTGATGTCGGGCGAGGCCCGATGTCGGACAAGCCGATGTCGGGCATTGCCCGATGTAGCAAGGCGGGGCCCAATGAATGCGATTATGTGATTATGTGTATGGTATGTGGTAGTTTGGGGAAACTCACTAAGCTTCGTGCTTACAGTTTTCAATTTTGGTTTCAGGTACTTCCACTGGTAAGGGGAAGAGCTCGGGATGACTGCATGGCACACACCACAGCTTTTAGCCTGAGAGGATTTACTCTGATGTTTTGACATTTGATTTTGACACATTGACAGTTGTTATAATATTTTTGAGATACACGATTTATAACTTTTATTATGATCGATGATACTTATGGTTTTATTAATGAATTAAATCGAAATTTTCGGGTTGTATTGGGATGTTTCAAGTTGGTATCAGAGCCTTGGTTTGAGGGATTCAGGTACACTCTCGGGTTTGTCTGAACTCAAACTGAGGACTTGGTATGAAAATTTTCAAAAGAAAAATCATTTGTATAAAAAGAACTTTGAGAAAAAGAAAAGAATTTTGAAAAGAGAAAAGAACTTTGAAAAAGAGAAAAGGGTGTGGTGCATGCAATCAGTCGAGCTCAAGTAAGTACTCCCAAATTACCCATACAAGTTTATGTTATGATATGATTATGAGAACAGCATGCTAGATTAGGGCTAAGGATCTAGGAAGGATGCCTTGTATGCCTCTTATATGTATATGATAACTGCATGCTAGTTTAAGGCGAAGGATCTAGGAAGGATGCCTTATATGCCTGTTGTATGAGCTTATTGAACTGTATGCCAGTAATGATTAGTCAGTAATATGATAGCCTGAGTAGGATATGCTTGATTATGTGTACTCAATGCTCGAATGTTGCTTGCTTTGTGATTTTAGGAGTTCTAGTTATCTTTAACTAACTAGTTTGAGTCTAACTGCGAGGATTAAATAATTTCAGAAGGTTAGGTTTAGCTCTCGTTTGAGTCTAACTGTTGTAGGGTAGGAGCTCACATTCGAAGAATTATCTAGTCTTAGTGATATGTAATGGTATTTGCGAGCTAGTTAGGGGGAGATAGAAGGGACTTCTTATGCAGCTGATGGCGGAGAGTGGGTTGGTGATTACCCTAGGGCAAGCCTAGGATGAGATTAGCGTGAGAACATCAGTAGTAGTAGAAGGGACTTGGTGGAGTCGAGGCAGATCTTGAGGAAAGTACGAATAGATGTGGAAGTTAGTATGGGCCTGTACAACTGAAAGCAGAGGATCCGTACTCGAATTAAGGAAAGCTGAGATGAATCCAGGAAACTTGTAGTGTGTGAGATCCCTCGAGTTATAATGAGTCTTCTGTTGTTTGTTATGGTGTATTTTCAATATGGTGACGCTACGTACTAGGCCAGTGGGCACTTCAGGCACCGGAGAGGGATCAGGCTCGGGCTCTAGAGTCAGGCAGCTAGATGAGCAGACGAGAGAATTCATTTCGTCTGAGATTACGCGCGGTATTTTAGACCAGACTCATGTGATCTTCGGTACGATTAAGGAGGGCATTATTGAGCTTTTGGATGAGAGACTGAGTGCATTCCGCACCGAGGTGGCGGCCATGATGGGGTCGCGCACACTGACATTTAGGGAGTTCATAGCTTGTGGAGCTCCCGACTATCATGGGGCTCGGGACCCCATTGCTAGCAGTAGATGGTTGGCTGATGTCGCCAACGTGTTCCGTACGATCAGATGTCCCGAAGGGGACAAGGTCCGACTTGCATCCTGTCTTCTGAAGGACAGGGCACGTGACTGGTGGGAGGAGGTCGGACGAGCCATTAGGGATGATGTGGTTCTAGATGCTATGACCTGGAGTGATTTTTCGGCCAGGTTCAGGGCCGAGTTTGCACCTGTGATTGAGGTGCAACAGCTTACTAGGGAGTTCCAGGATCTCGAGCAGACGACTGAGACAGTGGCGGAGATCACCGCCAAGTTTAGGGAGAGGGCCTTTCTCGTTCCGCAGTATGTGGCAGACGAGGAGATGAAAAAGGCCTGATATCATGAGATGTTGCGGAGTGATATCCGCCAGTTTGTAAGCCGATCCAGCTGCAAGACACTGGAGGATATGATTGCTTGGGCTCGGGAAAGGGAGATGGATTTGGAGATGGAGAGGAAGTGGAAACCAAATGGGGTTCAGACAGGCAGTTCAGGAAAGAAGCCCAAGGTATCAGATCACAAATCCAAGAGCCAGTAGGGTCGCAATCGGTGTGGCAAGTGCGGCAAGATGCACGTGGGGGCATGCAGGGCGGGGAGTTCGGGCTGCTTCAAGTGCGGCCGAACTGGTCACATGAGCAGGGATTGTACAGCTACCACCACCACCACAGCAGTTTCAGATCTGATTTTCTTTCAGTGCAATCAGAGGGGCCACAAAAGGCCCAGTGTTCGAGTCTAGCAGCAGCAGGACAGATGGCGGCACCCGCTCCTGCCATATTGAGGATTACAGATGGCCGTTAGGGACGGAAAGAGACGCCTACGGCGAGGAGCAGGGCTTTCGAGCTTACTGCAGAGGAGGCACGTGTGGCCTCTGATGTTGTGGTGGGTATGTATTCTCTCCTTATCTCCTTATTTTGTATTGATTATCACTTATGTTTACTTGTTTCATTATAGGATCGTTCTTAGTGAATGGTATATCAGCCCTGGTATAGTTCGATTCGGGGGCAACCCGATCTTTTGTGTCGCTTGCGCTTAGAAGGCGATTTGTTGGAGCTCCGGGGGAGCTAGACTGTCTACTTGATGTGGAGATAGAAGATGATAGGACCATTCAGGTTGCGAGGGTGCATCGGGGATGCATACTACAGTTGTTCGACGAGCAGTTTTCAGTGGATTTGGTCCCCATTCCCCTATGTGGGAATAAGGTTATAGTGGGTATGGACTGGTTGCCCCAACGGGGCAGTGATCGACTGCGAGCAGCAGTTAGTGAGATTTCGGACTCCTAGTGGGGGACGGTTAGTGCTCCAGGGCGACAGGCCACAGCGTGGACCGACGGTATGTTCAGCAGCGAGAGTGAGGCGCTACCTTCAGCAGGGTTGCTCAGGATATGTCGTCTATGTTATGGATACCCGGGATAAAGGTAAGGCGACAGTGGATGATGTACCGGTCATGCGAGAGTACCCGGACGTATTCCCGGAGGGTCTGCCTGGGGTACCTCCGGAGAGACAGGTTGAGTTCAGGATTGACCTAGTCCCTGGTGCGGCTCCGATAGCCAAGCACCATATCAGTTGGATCCTACCGAGATGCAGGAGTTGTCTACGCAGCTGCAAGAGCTGTTAGACAAGGGATTTATCAGGCTGAGTAGTTCGCCATGGGGAGCCCCGATCCTGTTTGTGAAGAAGAAGGACGGGTCACATCGGATGTGCATAGACTATCGGGAGCTGAATAAGGTAATGGTGAAGAATCGATATCCCCTCCCGAGGATTGATGATTTGTTTGACCAGCTACAGGGTGCATCTTGGTTCTCCAAGATTGATCTGCGATTGGGATATCACCAGATGTGAGTAAGGGACGAGGATGTCCAAAAGACAGCTTTTAGGACTCGCTATGGACACTATAAGTTTATGGTAATGCCGTTTGGGCTCACCAATGCTCCAGCCGTGTTCATGGACCTCATGAACTGCGTGTGCAGACCGATGCTGGACCGATCTGTGATAGTTTTCATTGATGACATTTTGGTTTATTCCAAGACTCAGGAGCAGCATGAGGAGCACCTGGGAGAGGTGCTAGAGAATCTGAGGAGGGAGAGACTTTTCGCAAAGTTCTCCAAGTGTGAGTTCTGGTTGCGCGAGGTTCTGTTTATGGGGCACCTTGTCAACCAGAAGGGTATTCTGGTCGATCCGGCCAAGATTGAGGTCGTGAGGTAGTGGGAGGTTCCGAGGTCTCCAACTGAGATTCGAAGTTTTCTTGGTCTAGCGGGTTATTACCGGAGATTCATCCAGGATTTCCCCAAGATTGATGTTCCTTTGACCCGACTGACCAAGAAGTCGGTGACATTCCGTTGGGGGCCTGAGCAGCAGGAAGCCTTCGAGACTCTTAGACAACGGTTATGTGAGGTATTGATTCTGAATTTGCTGGAGGGCGTCGATGACTTTGTGGTTTACTATGACGCTTCGAGCACGGGCATGGGTGTGGTATTGATGTAGCGAGGTCACGTGATAACTTACGCTTCGAGGCAGTTGAAGCCTCACGAGGCTAACTATCCGACACATGATTTAGAGCTGGGGGCTGTGGTTTTCACCCTCAAGATTTGGCAGCAGTACCTCTATGGGGTTCGTTGTACCATTTACACGGACCACAAGAGTTTGAGGTACCTCATGGATCAGCCGAATCTGAACATGAGGCAACGTCGGTAATTAGATGTGGTGAAGGATTACGACTGTGAGATCCTTTACCACACGGGCAAGGCCAACATAGTGGCCGATGCTCTGAGCCGCAAGGCAGTGGAGGCCCCGATTTGAGACATATGTTTGAGGATGACAGTGATTACTCCATTGTTGGAGCGGATTAGAGAGGCGCAGGCTGAGGGCCTGAAAGAAGAGCCCCAGAAGTGCGAGCGGATCATAGGCCGGGTGGCCTCATTTGATTATGACATCCGAGGGTTGTTGACCCTGCATGGGAGGGTCTGGGTTCCGTACTGGGGCGGAGTACGACAGGTTCTGATGGATGAGGCCCACAAGTCGAGGTTCTCCATCCATCCCGGGGCGACGAAGATGTATCAAGATCTTCGCCCTGATTACTGGTGGCCCTGCATGAAGAGGGACGTAGCATGGTATGTAGAGCATTGTTTGACCTGCAGTAAGGTCAAGGCCGAGCATCAGAGACCAGATGGAAAGATGCAGCCGCTAGACATTCCCGTGTGGAAATGGGAAGATATCACTATGGACTTCATCACCAAGCTTCCCAGGACCGCACGTGGAGTAGATTCGATATGGGTCATCGTGGATCAGTTGACCAAGAATGCTCATTTTGTCTCGATCCAGGAGAGTATATCAACCGAGAAGCTGGCCGAGATCTACGTGCGTGAGATAGTGGCACGACATGGAGTGCCTGTCTCGGTGGTGTCAGACCGAGATGTCTGTTTCACTTCTAGATTTTGGAAGCGATTTGACGATGATATGGGTACTCGTCTCCACTTCAACACCGCTTTCCACCCTCAGACGGATGGACATAGCGAGAGGACGATTCAGACTCTCGAGGACATGCTGCGCACATATGTTTGGGACTTTGGTGGCAGTTGGGATACGTATCTTCTGTTAGCGGAATTTTCATATAACAACAGTTACCACGCCAACATACACTGACCTCCCTTTGAGATGCTCTACGGGAGGAAATGTAGGACCCCATTCTGTTGGGCCGAGGTTGTTCAGAGAGTCATGGGGAGTACTGAAGTAGTACTCAAGACTACTGAGAGGATCCAACAGGTCTGGAGCAGGCTCCAGACTGCTCAGAGTTGGCAGAAGAGCTATGCCGACAAGTGGCATTCAAACTTGGAGTTCCAGGTGGGCGACATGGTCCTCCTAAAGGTGTCACCTTGGAAAGGTGTCATCCGGTTCAGGAAGCGGGGCAAGCTGGGCCCCAGATACATCGGTCCTTTCAGGGTTATAGCCCAGGTGGGCAAAGTGGCGTATCGATTGGATCTTCCAGCAGATCTCAGCCAGATCCACAGCACTTTCCATGTACGGAAGTGCTTAGTGGATGACATGGTAGTTGTATCTCTAGAGGACATTCAGGTTGATGACAACCTGAATTACATCGAGAGAACAGTAGCTATTATAGACAAGAAGACGAAGGAGTTAAGGAACAAGAGGGTTAATCTAGTGAAGGTGCAATGTCAGCACCGCAAGGGTTCCGAGTGGACTTAGGAGCGGAGTTATTTCCAAACACATCAGACCTCGAGGACGAAGTCTAAGACAAGTGGGGGAGAATTGTAACGCTTGTTTCCTGGTACGCATTAATTATTAAATCACTCAGTTTTACAAAGCAACTCGACGAGTTGGTAGACCTAAACTCGTCGAGTAGAGACTAGAAGGGACACGGGTGTTAAGCAATCTACTCGACGAGTTAGGACCCTCAACTCGGCGAGTAGGTCTGCCAGAATGAAACCCTAATTTCATGGTTTTGCACCCTATTTAAGTATATTAATCCCCACTTGTTGGCCTGTATGTCCCAAATCTGCTTGTGTATCAATCAGATCCGTTTGATGGTGCGGAATCCCAATCAAACGGATGATGCCAGATCTAAATAGAAGAGAAGCAAAAGAAGAACCAATGAATCTATGATGTATTCAATGAATAGAATGATGCTCCATACACATAGGATTCTCTCACACACACTCTTCTCTCTAACTTTCTCTCTCTACAATATGCTCTCTAACATGCACTCCTCACCTTATATATATGACACATGGGCCATGAACAGGTTCACGGCCGTAAACCTGTTCAAGGCCGTAACACAACCGTAAACACATATACAGCCGTAAACACCAAGTTGTTTATGGTTATAGACATAAAAATACATTTTCCTAGAAAAGTAAAGTATAAACCATATTTTTGACCCAAAAACCTCCCCCTTAATTTTCAAAGATCTATCCAAAAACGCAAAAATCCTTCAAATATAAGATCAAATACGCTCCAGATATGGAAAAATTGATTGATACAATCCAAGCTCTAATACCAACTGTAAGTCCCAAATCTGCTTGTGTATCAATCATATTCGTTTGATGGTGTGGAATCCCAATCAAACGGATGATGCCAGATCTAAATAGAAGAGAAGCAGAAGAAGAACAAATGAATCTATGATGTATTCAATTAATAGAATGATGCTCCATACACATAGGATTCTCTCACACACACTCTTCTTCTCTCTAACTTTCTCTCTCTATCACACCTTCGATTTCACACACTTAAACTCCTCTCGACCGTACGCTACTCTAACATGCACTCCTCACCTTATATATACGAGACATGGGCCGTGAACTGGTTCACGGCCATAAACCTGTTCACGGCCGTAAACACATATACAGCCATAAAGACCAAGCTGTTTACGGTCCTAGACATAAAAATACATTTTCCTAGAAAAGTAAAGTATAAACCATATTTTTGACCCAATAATCTCCCCCTTGGTTTATAGCTTTCTTTTCTAATTGACCCAACAATCTCCCCCTAAAAAAGTAGTTGGCCTTTCTTGTTAATCTTCATTTGGAGCTTGGCTTCAGCGTTTATCTTTGATTTCTTCACAGCTTCAAGATGAACTTGATGAATCTTCAATGAATGACTTCATCTTGAGCAGTTGGGATTTTCTTCAGAATTTGACATTGAATGCACATTGGGTGAAGAGGCTTCTTGTAGAGATTCTTGAAAAATAATGCTTTCAGCTTGAGAATCGTCAGAGAGAATATCAGAGAGAACTAATCTTCTGGATCATTTTAGCAGGTTCATAGATAACAGCAGACTGATTGAGGAGGCTTCAATGCAATCTGTCACATAATCTTCAATTGCAGCTTCACCTTGCTTCTAGGGTTGAAAGATTGAATGTTGAAAGAATAGTCTTCATTTCTTGTTCCTTCGAATGAGAATTCTTCGATGATCACGGATGAAGCTTTGGCTCAAAAATCTCGAATTCAAGACAAAACAAAACTAAAAACAAAGTTAGCACACAATATTTTTGGATTTTTGATTTTTCTGAACAATAAATAAAACGGAAATAACACTATTTTTGGATTTTTAATTTTCTGATTTTTGTTTGATTTTTGAATTGTTTTTTTTAATTCTCCCCCTAAATTTGTGCATAGAGGAAAACTATGAACAAATTTAACAAAAACAAAAATATTTGGGATCAAAGTTGTGAGACAGTCTTAACTTTGTTTTTCAGTACCTACACCTTCATGAATAGATCTGGTCAATTGTCGGTATTGTGGTCCACTTAAACACGAAGGATATCGACAAATTTTTCAAATTAGCTGATGACGACCACGGGTATTGTTGTCCACTTAAATTAAGCAGCGAGATCTACAAACAACCTCTTAAATGGTTCAATTGTAGTTGCACTAGAACGTGTTCCCCACTTCCCGATATACCCTGGTTATCAAGAACTTCCTAAGGATTCCTTACTTTAGGTGAGTAAACAATTATTAAGGAGGAAGACAGATTAGAGATAGATACATATGTTGTGTCCCAGGTCGGATCTCTTTCAATCACGCAGAGGGGACAACATATGGCTAACTAAGATAGAGGGATTGAGAGGTAGAATGTTACATATGTTGTGTTCCGGATTGGATCATTTCAATCACGCAGAGGAGACAGCATATGGCTAATAGATAGGAAGAATTGCACAGATAAAGAAGATGCATAGAAATAGAGTTGCATATGTTGCAGTCCAGGTCGGATATATTCCAATCACGCAAAGGAGGCAACATATGACTGACAGATAGAAATCAAGAAAATAATTTCCTACAGACCTACGTTATCAGAACCCCCAAGTCGCCCTATCAGAACCAGAATTAAGGACATAAGTCCGTACATCAAGGAAAAGTCGAACCATTGTTCTAGATGCGTATTAATTTAGTGTATCCCGTGGGTTCCCGTGTTTATCTCACTGCTCAATCTACCCGAGCGTCGTATGGTCAGTCCAAACAATCCTATCTAAATCCACACTATCAAATCCTTCGTGCCTACCAACACATTGAACACAGAGTCTAAACAGTTCAGATTCAGTACCTTACACTGGTTTAGACTGCCCGTTATCACTTTATCTTGATATCACTTCCCAACAGACATATAAGAAAATAAAAAATTGTCTTTAAAACGAATCAATGTAAGAAAAACTCAGGAGTATTGAGAAGAAAACTCAAACCGTAAGTCACCGATTGAATTTGCATCCAGAAGGTCTGAGAACAGCACGCATAATCTCAGAACAGATCAGAAAACTCTTCACATTGTTAAGCACAAACCCCATGAGTGATCCCTTCCTTTCTTTCTTTCCCGCAAAGGACACATACTCTCAAACAAAATTCTGAATGTTGTACAGTTAAGAGTTGCCTCCTATCATATGCCTGGAACAGCCACTACCAACAAACCGAAGTCTGATGATATGCCTCCATACCTGCTCCAGCACAGAGTGGGATCAGTTGGTCTTTGGAACCCAATCCATTTTGAAACTGTGCTGACCTTTATCATCAACGCAATGTACCCTCTCCCATGACATATCATGTTTATCACAAATAGAAGATGAAGAAATATTAGAGTCATTAGAAGATTTGGGAGAGTAAACCTTCGGAACCCATCTGTAGTCGGGTTTGACCCATTTCTTGTTCGATCCGATGGGTGCCTTGGCACTTGATTTTGAACTTGAAGTCGGCCGTTGAGATGACTTTGACCTAGCCTGTCTCGGTTTCGTTGGAGTATCTCTTGGATTGGACTTCTTGGATGTCATTCCCTTCTGGTTCTTGGGAGTTGGATTCTTTGCCGTGGGAGTTGAATTCTTGTCCTTCTTGGAATTCCAGTTATCATTGTTTGAACGTGGCCTCGAAGGGTTTCTTTTGAAGTATCTCCCTCTTGGTGCATTTTGCCAGCCTTGTGTGTAGTAGGGACCGTATGCGTAATTTGGACAATTTCTAGCAATGTGTCCAGGTGTTCCACAGTGAAAGCAAGTCTTTTTCTTCACTGGGTAGTTGTTTCTTCCTACCCCTGGTGGCGTTCCCTTACCTCGTTTCTGGTTGTTCCCACATGTTCAAGTGCAGGAATCAGATTGTGTGACAGGTGTAGATGGAGTGGATGTGCTTGTGTCAGATATATCATCACTCTTAACAGAATCATCAGAAATTAACACATCAGATTTAGAATTTGAAACACAATAATCATTACTTTCAGACACTTTCTCTCCAGCCTCTTGCTTTCCTTGACTTAAAGACGAATCTGCATCGGAAGTAGAAACGTTAGTATCTATTTTCCTAGCACTGCTTTCTGGCACCTGTGGAGCTGGTTTACCATAAACCATAAATGGTTCTCGGTCTATCTTCTCCTTAGTCAATGGAGTGGCAGTATAATTGTGAATGAATGGGGGAAGGACACTCTCATAGCCTATTCCCACTTGCTTCTGGTCCTTCCATTTCATTTGATGTTCAATTATTGTTGTAACTCTTTCACTTGACCCATCGAATTTCTTAAAGTTGAAATCAGCATTTGCAAAACGAATCTTCAATGTGTCAAGTTCAGCAGTTGCAGCAGCAAGTTCCTTTTCAAGACATTTAAAATCAACGCACTTATCACTGTATTCTACCTGTAGCTTCCTGAAGTCCTTAGTCTTGGCCTCTAGTTGTTCTTTTAAAGGTTTCTGGCCTTTCCTAAGTTGGTACCCTTCGTATTTTAGTTCCTCGTTCTCTCTACATAGTAATTCGTAATGCACACGTAAATTCTCCAAGGATATTTCATTAACATTGATTTTTGAAGAACTCATTGTTTACCAAAAATGCCCCTTAACTTGAAAACTCAAAAGTCAACCTTAAAAGTCAAATTTAAAAATCAAACTTAAAAGTCAAACTTAAAAAGTCAAACTTAAAAAGTCAAACTTGAAAAGTCAAACCGAAAAGCTAAATTTGAAAATTTGAAAGTCAAACGAGAAAGTCAAAGTTTAAAGTCAAAGGTCAAACTTTAAAGTCAAGTCAAAATTTTAAGTCAAAAGTCAATTTAGAAAGTCAAAAAAATAAAAACTAAAATTTTGGGTTGAAAATGGAATTTTAAAAATAAAGGAAATTGATTTTTGGGTTAAAAGTGTTAAAAATGCGAAATTGAGTGCGAAAGATTAATATTTCATTTAAATTTCGAAGCCTTGTAACAAGTTCCTTGCTAGATGAGATGGTAATGTGTCTGGTTAATGAATTGAGTGATCTTGGTTCGAATCCATGCAACCCCAAAATCCCGTTTGATTATTTGTTGCTGCTGCGAAGACTATATGAGCTAAATGGGGAAGACGAATAATAAGTTACAGCCTAGAGCAATTTGTAAGACGGAGTGAAAAAGTAGGCAAGACACCCGGGTTCGATTCCTGGCACCCTAAAAAATTCCTCCCCTATTTTTTAATAAGCGTTGAACGAGACTGGAGGTTGCTGATCTAGTAAGTGGGCCGTGAACTCCTGCTGGGCCGCAAACGATTGGGCCGTGACCGGGTCTTCGGACTCCGGGCCGTAAACCCTTCAATGGCCATGAAAAACAGCATTTTTCACCACTTTTTGCTCCAAAACTCGATCAAAAACTCGTTTTTATGAAAATTACAAAGAACAAACCCCCCTTAATTTTCAAAGATCTATCCAAAAACGCAAAAATCCTTCAAAGATAAGATCAAATACGCTCCAGATCTGGAAAAATTGATTGATACAATCCAAGCTCTGATACCAACTGTAAGTCCCAAATCTGTTTGTCTATCAATCAGATCCGTTTGATGGTGCGGAATCCCAATCAAATGGATGATGCCAGATCTAAATAGAAGAGAATCAAAAGAAGAACCAATGAATCTATGATGTATTCAATGAATAGAATGATGCTCCATACACATAGGATTCTCTCATACACACTCTTCTTCTCTCTAACTTTCTCTCTCTATCACACCTTGGATTTCACACAGTTAAGCTCCTCTCGACCGTACGCTACTCTAACATGCACTCCTCACCTTATATATATGAGACATGGGCCGTGAAAAGGTTCACAGCCGTAAACCTGTTCACGGCCGTAAACACAACCGTAAACACATATACAGCCGTAAACACCAAGCTGTTTACGGTCCTAGACATAAAAATACATTTTCCTAGAAAAGTAAAGTATAAACCATATTTTTGACCCAACAATCAACTTTCAGTCCCAAATCTGCTTGTGTATCAATCAGATCCGTTTGATGGTGCGGAATCCCAATCAAACGGATGATGCCAGATCTAAATAGAAGAGAAGTAGAAGAAGAACAAGTGAATCTATGATGTATTCAATGAATAGAATGATGTTCTATACACATAGGATTCTCTCACACACACTCTTCTTCTCTCTAACTTTCTCTCTGTATCACACCTTGGATTTCACACACTTAAGCTCATCTCGACCGTACGCTAATTTAACATGCACTCCTCACCTTATATATATGAGACATGGGCCGTGAACAGGTTCACGGCCGTAAACACCAAGCTGTTTACGGTCCTAGACATAAAAATACATTTTCCTAGAAAAGTAAAGTATAAACCATATTTTTGACCCAACATGCCGTCATTTCCAGCCTCCAAGTCCCAAACCCTAATCCACGAATCCCTAGAGCCTTTTATGAGTTTATGAGTTATTTTGAGTGAACTTTGTGCATTTGAAGCTTGTGAAGAAGAGAATAAGCTTGGAGATTCATAAGGAAGCTAGTAGATCCAGAAGCAACATCTTATCCTCTTAATTTTCTAGTAATCAAGTCTCAACCTTCCTTAGTAGCTTGTTAGATCTCTTCTTTATCACTTTATGGGGTTTTTGGTCCAAGAAGCTTAGTCCTTGTGGAATGGACGTCCCAAGTGTTCTACCTTCCAGATCTGGGGTCTAGAAGGGGTTTCATGGCATAAAGGTGAAAACTTTTTGACCATGGAAGCCCCATGCAAGCTTTAAGTTATTATGGCCTTTTAAGCCCTAAAAGGCCATGCATGGAAGGAAAGTTAGGAGCTTTACGAGTTCAAATGATGTCTAAGGCCTACATCTATGTTATTATGCTTTAGTTTGGAGTATTATGGCTTTTGGACCAAGATCTAAGTCTTAAAAAAAGCAAGGGTTTGAGTTAAACTCATTGAGAAGGACTAATAGTAGGTAAAGTTGGAAAGTTTACCCTTAAAAGGGTATTTCCAGTATGTAGATGAAGTATGGAGTATGGATCTGAAGAGTAGGGGCTTAATCCCTTAAGATAGCCCAAACAAACTGAAGAAATCATCGAGTGCATAGAGGAACTCGACGAGTTGAATCGTATTGTCCCGATTCTGTACCGGATAGAACTCGACGAGACAGGGGATGACTCGGCGAGTTGGATCGTGATTCCAGGATATTTGAGTTATAGAACTCGGAGAGTTGATAGGCCAACTCGGCGAGTTGAGTCAGCCAGAATGTTGATTTTGACTAGGGGTAAAATGGTTATTTTAGCCTTACAAGATTATCAGTTTTTTTACTAAGTGATTATTGTGATAATGATAGTTGGGGAGTCGTTGGAGCAGCCATCAGAGATTCCTCACACGGGATTTCAGCAGCCAGCTTGGGAGGTGAGTTTTCCTCCGGTAGGTACGGGTCTAAGGCACCAAGGTCAGCCCGTTTTTGTATGTTAGTGTGATCCGGATTAAGATCCGATGTTGGGCGGGGCCCGATGTAGGTTTATATGTTTTTTTGGATTTCGATTCGATGTCGGGAAGGTACCCGAAGGATATTAGTATGCTCGATGTCTTTGTGAATCTTGCATTTGTATGTGATTGCATGTTTCCGGATTACGGTCCGATGCCGGGGCGGTTCCCGAGGTATGTTCGTATGTTTCCGGATTTCGGTCCAATGTCGGGCGGGGCCCAAGGAATGTCTATATATCTAAAGTTAAGTGGTATTTCTTATATTATGTGTATTAGTAGTTATGCTCATATGTATGCCAAGCTTGGCTCGATGTCGGGCGGGGCCCGGTGCCAGATGCGGTCTGATGCCAGGCGGGGCCCAATGTCGGACAAGCCGATGCCGGGCAGTGCCCGATGTAGCAGGGCGGGGCCCAATGTATGCGATTATGTGATTTTGTGTATGGTATGTGGTAGTTTGGGGAGACTCACTAAGCTTCGTGCTTACAGTTTTCAGTTTTGGTTTCAGGTACTTCCGCTAGTAAGGGGAAGAGCTCGGGATGATTGCATGGCACACATCACACCTTTTAGCCTGGGAGGCTTTACTCTAATGTTTTGACATTTGATTTTAATACATTGACAAATGTTATAATATTTTTGAGATACACGATTTATGACTTTTATTATGATCGTTGATACTTATGGTTTTATTAATGAATTAAATCGAAATTTTCGGGTTGTATTTTTGGGATGTTTCATAACCTTTAACATAAGCTTATATTTTACTTTTACCTTTCAAAATCACGTATAAACAAATACAGACTCTTGTAAAGAGTTCATTTAATAAAATTAGATAATAATCAAAACTTTAACTTACTCTTTTGAAAAATAGTCCATTAACTCCTCAACTGCTACCTTTTTCTTTCAAAACAATTTCAGAATACTACTTACTCTTTCAAAGAGTTCATTTTCCCGAAACTCAAAATTTCCTTAAAAGCATCAAGTAACTAATTACTCAAACCGTGCTTTTATCTTTTCTAGTAGTTCACTGATATCAACACATTCTTTTAAAATAACTCATAGAATTAAAACTCATAATTAAGCCATGTATCCCATTAGAAAAAACCACATATACTTACATTGCTAGTTAGTGAAAACTAACTACCATTTTAGCTTCTATTCTTCACTTAGTGCTTTTGACCAATTTTCCTTGCCAAAACCTATTCAAATAGCACATTGAGATCTTAATAACTTGTCTCGATTCATAAAGAGCATAATCCAAATCCATATTCCAAAATTATCATTCATTTGATCACATAAATTTCACATTTCAATTTTTATGCTCAAAATCAATTATGCTCCACCAATAATTCGTCTACATGTCTTAAATCATTAAGGAATAAGCTTAATTTCAAGTATTTTAACAATTCATTTAGTTAGAGTTCCCCACCTTTACACACAACTTGGTTAATTCTTCAACATCATCAAAACTAATTATACTCCATGGATAACTTGTTTATATGTCTTAATTCATTAAGACGTTAACTCGATGTGACATATATAACAAATCACCCAATTAGGGTTTTAACTTATCCTCTCTAAACCCATATATTTAACCATATATTTTCTAAATTAAGCTTAGTATCATAATCACAATACCTATAACAGCATCACACTAGAAATTTAAAGCATTTGGATGAAGATGTTAATAACCCCTTCAACCTCATCGTTAAAGAACACGAAAGCTTGCTAGAGGGAGAGGAGCTTGATAGACAACAAAGTTCTTTTTTTCACTAACATTGGGGTTTGTATGACATAATTATATTCTATTAAATCTAAGTTACACTTTTTCTATAAATACCTACCTATAATTAGGCCTTCCTCGAACACCAATCCATAATTTAATCCTATCCAATTGACTTGTTTTTAACGTAATCATCAGAATTACTTTAACCAGAATTTTCTAGAGATATCTTACTTAAATCACGACCCAACCTTGTCTCCTTCGGTAACTTCCGAAGTAAGCAATCGATATATCTTACTAGTTCTCCTTATTGTACTCTTTTTATTGATAAGGAGACAGGCTTTCTTGAAAAAAAAATCTTCATATTACATGCTTGTCCATCAAAAGCAACATAACGTCACTTCTGATAATCCCCTACTTCCATAATAATTCCGAATTCAATAATTTATATTTTTGTAACATATTTTACGAAGATATCCTAATCACATATCATAAGATACCATGACATTACTTAGTCATGAAAAATAATTTCTACTATAAGCACATAGGACCTAAGTGATGTCACTAATAATTGTCATAAAGCAACTATGTTTCTTTCTTATTCTTCACAGTTTAAGCCTAGGTATGAACAGTCCAAACCTAATTCGCTTATACTATGTATCTTATATCAAATGTAACACCCGTCCTTCTTCGTATAATAAAAAATATTGTGTTTTTAAAACATTTTATAATTTAATCAAATTTATCAAAACATGATCCAAGAAAAACCAAAACGGTTTACTTTTTGTTTCAAAACATATCCAGTGGGTGTACAACAGATAACACACACAACCATAATAAAGCATAGAATTTGCATACATTATAGAAACTATGTCAAACCTTTATACTCCAAAAGTTCAATGTTATCAATACAATCACAATATTCTAGTTCTTCATATATAAACCTGGAATACATGGCATTTAAACAAAACATACATAAGACAGTAATGGCTCGTGAGCTACATGGGTTTAGACACAAAATCATTCTCAAACATATGAAAAAAAACCTTTTCATTTCCACATGTTATGTAAGATTTAACATATCATCACAAAGTGAATAATCATAAAAACAACTAAACCTTATTAAGTCCTTCCATTATGTATCGATCAAATCACTATTAAACATTTAATAAAAAATTTCATTTCAACATACTTCAGGCAATATAACTTATATGCAATGCATGATCACAATCGAAATAAAACCATACGGTCCTTCTTGTATCATGCATACGTATTGACATAAAGTTATTTCCTTCACATATTAATCCAAACCTTAGGGTTAATCCTAGAAATAACACTCTGTCAACCCTTACTAAAATAGTAAGAACTGATCTGTTATGAGCCTAGTTTAAAGACCATTCGGGGCAGCGGAAGCAACAATATTTTTTCTGTTCTAAGACTCATAACAACAGATCTAGCTCAATACAAACATCTATGCAACCTAAAGGACTTAATAGAAAAGAACCCTACCTTTGTGGCCTTCTTCAATTTCTTCTACTTAGCTAGTTGATAGCGTAGAGTTCCTCTCTTATAATCCTACCCAATACACAATAGTCAACAGATCTAAAAGTACCATTAAGAACCAACACAAAATGAACTTGATCAAAGGCATTTGACCGATGATGTGGCATTGCAAAAGAAGAACCGCGGTGTGGTATCAAACCTTCAGGTTTCTCTAGGGTTTTTTAAGGGTTCCCACTTTTTGAGATAAGTGGTTAAGTTTACATTGTTCCAAAACCGGGATTTGACCCATTTATTTATATGGAGGTGATTTGAACTCCAATTGATAATTATCTGTTAATTTAGTAATTATCCAAACTTTTGATAATTATCCAAGAATTAAATCTATCTAAAATATTCCATATTTTCCATGTTTTCTAGTTAACTAATTAAACTATTACTTAATTAACAAAACAAGTCCCTAAAATAATTATATTTCAATTCTGGTTAATTTTGCTCTTGTGTGTAACCCAAAAGGACACTACTATTTTTAGTAATATTACCGACTTACTATGGCTATGGGCACCATTCTCCAATAGCTCCCACTTGCACTTAGACATCAACAAAAGTTTGGTTTAATACTTACTAGATATAAGTAGTGAATGGTAGTCCAATACAACTACTGCATTTATCATAATTTTGCTATAAACAACCCTAAGACTAGTGACTTCAAATTTCTTTGATCTTCATGATATCTGTAATGAACCTGGGACATGGATCATAGGTCAATCTCATGGTTCAAGATTATGTTTCCCAATATCAACTTGTGGTGACCTTATCAAACTGTAGTTAAATATGATCTACTCAGTCTCTACTCGGCTGAGAATTTATTGTCCACACCAAATCATCGAGGGGCCCAGAGATATATACTTCTCCATTTCTGGCAGAAGGATCAAATAAACTTTGACAAAATATGTCAATACTATTCCTAATGAAATATCTAGTCAAACACTGTATAACTGCCAGTTACGAACAACGTTGGGGAGAAACCAAGATACAACAGATCGTAGGAAAAAATCTCACACATCTCTATTTGAAGAATAGGAAATATAGTCAACTTAATATACTCATGACAAGATCGATGAAGTAATCTTTATGTGTGGTTACTCCAATGCCTAAAATCTCCATTTTCAACAACTCATTAGTATTAGTTGCAAACATTTGCAATGTTCATCTCAATGAACAATATACCAATACTCCATTACAATCTTAATTCACTACTATCTTCCAAGAGTAGGACCAATTATGGAAGATTCAATATAACATTATTCTGGAAGTGGTTCTAAACATGCAAAATAAGGTACACATAAAATATTAATTAAAAAGATAGCAACTTATTATTAATAATCACCAAATCAAAAAGACAACTTATTATCAATATAACAACTTATTATTAATAATCTATAAATTTTGTAATCCAACCAATTCACTAGCAAATCTATTGCCAATATATCTGGTATGAGCATCATGCTTGATTTTTTATAATGGTTTGGTAAGTGGATCAGCATGATTATCTTCCGACGTAACTTGGCTTACTATAATGTCTCCATCTTCAACTAGTTTCCTGATGTAGTGGAACTTTCTGAGTATATGTCTTAAGCGATTGTGATCTCAAGGTTCTTTAGCCAAAGCGAGTGCACATTCATTGTCACAAAAGATTTCAACCGTTTCAACAATTCTTGGAACAACGCCCAAATCATTGATGAACTTCTTTAGCCACATTGCCTCCTTGGAAACTTCATTAGCCGCAATATACTCTGACTCTGTTATTGAATCTGCCATAGTCTCTTGCTTAGAACTCCTCTAAGTCCCTTCTCCTCTATTAAATATGAATACAAAACTCGATTGAGATAGAGAATCATCTCTATCAGTTTGAAAACTTGTATCCACATATCCTTTAACACTTAGCTCTTCTTTGCCACCATAGGCCAAGAACATATCTAAGTTCTCGTAAGATACTTCAAAATGTTCTTGACCGTGATCCAATGAATTTTTCCAGGATTGGCTTGATAACGACTCATCATGCTTAAATCCCATGAGACGTCCGACCTTATAGATATGATGTCGTACATGATCATTCCTATAGGCGAAGCATATGGGACTCGACTCATTCTGTCCAGTTGTTCACTGGTACTAAAACATTGAGTTTTACTCAATAAAATGCCATGTTACATAGGTACAAATCCTTTCTTATAGTCTTCCATCTTTAATTTCTTTAAAAATTAATCTATGTATGTATTTTGGCTAATTCCTATTAGTCGCCTAGATTTATCCTTATAGATCTTGATACCAAGTATGCACGCGATTTCTCCCAAGTCCTTCATAGTAAGACTCCTCCCAAGCCAATCTTCTACAGTATTCAGTGTTGGGATGTCATTTCCTAGAAGAAGAATGTCATCGACATATAAGACAAGAAAGACAACTATATTCCCACTAGATCTAATATATACAAATTGTTCATCTTCATTTCTTAAGAAACCAAACTTCTTGATTTTCTCATTGAAACAGATGTTCCACATGCGAGGTGCTTGTTTAAGTTCATAGATGGACTTCTCAATTCTACATAACATATTAGGATACTTGGACTGTACAAAACCTTCTGGTTGATCCATGTAAATATCCTTAGTCAGTTTCCCATTAAGGAAAGCATTTTTTACATCTATTTTCCATATTTCATAACCATCATAAGCGGCTATGGAAAATAGAATACAAATAAAATTAATCATAGTACCTGGCGAGAAGGTTTACTCACAATCAATTCCTTGAGTTTGAGTATAACCTTGGGCAACCAGTTGAGCTTTATATGTATGCATTTTCCCGTCCATGCCAGTCATCTTCTTGAATACCCATCTACACCCAACGGTTTTAAGGCCATGTAAGGGATCAACCAAATTCCAAACTTGGTTATCATACCCATCTACAAGGTGGAGGTAGAGGTATATTATATTCCTCAACAGGTTCTTCAACCACTTGTTGAAATCTAGTGTCAACTGTAGATTCTTTATTGGTTGGTTCTTGAATCTCATCAAGATCGATTTGGCTCCCACTAGTTTCTTGAGATGTCAATTCCCTTTCATGTAAAACTGCCCTACAAGTAACAATAATCTTATTCTTAGTAGGCTTGTAAAACAAGTATCCAAATGAATCTTTAGAATAAACAATGAACTAACACCTTTCATATATGTGTTCAAGTTTTTTTAGTGCTTCTCGACGAACAAAAGCCTCATAATCCCAAACCTTGATTCGTACAAGAGAAGGACGAGTCCATTTCTACATTTTGAATGGTGTATTTTCAACCTTCTTAGTTGTACAAGGTTTAAACTATAAGCGGCAGTTTCTAGATGATAACCCTAGAAACTAAATGGAAATGTAGCACAAGTTATCATAGATGAACCATGTCTAGCAAGGTTCGATTTCTCCTTTCAAACACACTATTGTGTTGTGGTGTTCTTGGTGGAGCTAGTTGTGGGACTATCCCACCATTTCTAAGATAATCGTAGATTTCATGACTAAGACAGTCTCTGCCCTTATCAGAACAAAGTACCTTGATTTTCTTGCCCAGTTGGTTCTCTACTTCCTTTTGGAATGTCTTGAATACTTCAAATGCCTCATACTTATGTTTAATCAGGTAAACATATCCATATTTATTGAAGTCATCAGTAAATGTGTAATAGTATCTTTTTCCATGTCTATTAACGTGTCTAAACGTACCACATACATCCGAATGGATGATGTACAACAAATTCATGCCTCTCTCAGAGTTACCTATGAAAGGTGCCTTTGTCATTTTCCTAAGTAAACAAGATTCGCAATCACCATCCAACTCAAGGTTGAATGGTTCCAAGATCCCAATTGATTGGAGCTTGGTGATTCTCTCCTTTTTTATATGGCCAAGACGACAATGTCGTAGACATGATTTATACAAATTAGACAAACTAACAGTTAAGATTAAGTTATCATTTTTCCTTACACCAACCACAAATTCATATACGTCATTGCATGGATTTTCTTTAAAATAAAGAGAATTATCTTTGTAAACCAAACTACTACCATTATTATTATCAAATCCAAAATTTAAACCGTTACGCCACAAAGCATAAACTGTAATAATGTATCTTGCCATGTAAGGCGAATAGCAATAATTTAATAAAGTAATTGAAAAACTAGAAAACGACGAAAGCTCATAATATCTAATCTTGGTAATATCTACCCAGTGTTGCAAAACTCGGCCTACTCGGCCGAGTACTCGGAATCGGCCCTCCACCGAGGCGAGTTATGTGAACTCGGCAAAAAAAATCGGATTAAGTCAAACTCAGTCAAAAATTAGTCAACCTCGGTCAAAACTCGGTCAACATCTCTCTAACTCGGGCCTACTCAGTATAACTCAGTCTTACTCGGGCATACTCGGTCAACAAAGTCAAACTCCGCCAACTCGGTCAAACTCGGTCAGACTCGGTCAAAGGGTCAAAATTGTCATAAAAAGAGAAAAAAATCAAGAACTTCAAGATTAATATGTATACTCCACTTAATGATTTATTATTTAACACACACATGTAATTATTACTACATATATATCTTAAATTTTTAGTAATTATTAACGAAGTGAGACAACTGTAAGTATTTCAGTTTTTATGTATTCACATGTATCTAATTTTGTTATATATTTCAATCAAATTATGATTTTAACTTATGATTTTTACATATATAATTTTCCTAAAAATATTTCTACATGAATTACCGAATTCGAGTACTCCCCGAGTACTCGCTACTCGGAAGTCGGTCGAGCAGGTATCGAGTAGCGAGTTCTACAACCTTGTATCTACCTTGCTCTTCTTCCTCATTATCAAATCGAGCTCCCCATGTCTCAACTTCATACTTTGCCTCAGTCCCTACACATCAGAACAAATATGGATTTCACATCCTGCTTCAAGTATCCAAGTATTAAAAGTCGTAGCTTGATGTAATTTAATGGCAAATATATATGAAGAGTCAATAGCCTTGGCCTTGTTCTTCTTAAGACCCTCCAGATATTTTAGGCAACTACATTTCCAACGGCCCTTTTCTTGGAAATAGTAGCATATGGCTTCTTTGGGGTTATTCATAAGTGTGTTAGGATTAAAATCCTTAAAGATCGATTAGATTCAGAACAAGTAAAACAAGAACACAACGATGATTCAAAGAATGCTGAATGATTAAGTGTAACGCCTCAGAAGAACTCTATGAAGAATTGCTACTATAGAGGCGTGATTAGGGTTACAGCGTAAAGATCAGAGTTAACAAAAATACGATGCACGCATGCATCTTAAATACTCTAACCCTAGAAATAAATACGAGTGGACAGGCCCAACTCGATAATATAAAAGACTAAATTAAAAGCCCAATGACGCAACATCCAATGCCCAACAATCTCCCTATTTGCATCAATTGAGGCACGAAACCATTAGCCTTGGATTCGCTTCTGCACTTCATAAACTTTTGGAATGATGCCAAAAAGTGTCTGACGAATTTCAATACACCACAAAACCATGTCAGAGAAGCACTTGAGGTCATACTTACTGTTGCTTTTGCATTTACTCACCAAATCCAAGATATACTCAAGGAAGGATGAGGTGTACAAATGTTTGTCAGAAAGGAAGAAACATCATCTGCGAAAGTCTGCACTAGTTCGTTCCCTAGTTTGATAGACCACGAACCATTTTCCACTGTAAATCTTCCCTAAATTCAACTTTTCGAAGTCCTTAGGATATTCCTTACGAATAGCAGAAGGCTTCTTTTGCAACACAACAGCAACCTCAACATCCATTTCCCCAATATCTTGAATGTAAGACATTATCATTAGCTTGGTATGAGACATGACAGGTTCGTATTTTTCTTTGTCTTTCAGCAACATGTTGTAAAGAACGAACCAGTCATTGGGGTTAAGACAAGGTAAGTCTGCGAGAGTAAATTCGTAGCACTGGCTGGTTGAACCTCTTGCCACTTTAAACTTCGCGTTCGGAAAGTTGTTAGTCTCGATCGGCCCTGTGACTTTCACAACAGTTATCTTGCTCAAAGACCATGTTTCGTATTGCGGCTTCATATGCTTCAGATAAAAAGAGAACAACATATGATCAACTCCGCTATCAGTGGATGGAGCGTTCGCCACTTTCACAAAAGAACGGAACGTGAAGGCTTTTGGAGTGATTGGTAGATCCAGTTGCGAGTCTCGTGTGTTTTGAAGATCAAACGACACAACTGGCTCTAACCAATACTGGCTTGGTAAATCAACAGCATCACGTTGTATTCGCTTCAAGGTCCACTTTGCAAATAAGAGCTTTTTGCTTTGAAGAGTAGCCTGAGCTTCTTTCTCAGCTCTTTCCTTTTCTTCAGCCTGTCGGATGATCCGCTGGTGCTCATCCAGTTCGGCTTCACGAGCAACGATGGGCTCTTCATTGAACAATGTTTCCTTGCCTTAGGTTCTTTCTTGACAACAGGTTTAACTGGAGCTTTGGGTTATTCTTTTCTTGACCCACCATACACACCTTCTCCCCCTTGTTTCTGATTAAAGCTTTGATCCGAAACACCTTCTAGCCTGTGAAGCATTGCGAATACTGGCCTTAACTTCTCTGCTAGATGCTTGTGCATTGTTATTGTGATCATTGAGTTCCAGGTCTCAATAATATCCGAGAGCATGCCGGTAACATCTATGATACAGCTTCGCATGACCGCTCTCTTAGATAACAAATCATTGACATGTTTCTCTGAAGTGTCAAGTTTGACACTCAACACCTTTGCTTCTTCCGTCTTGAGGGCAAGAGAGTCATTGAGGTTACTTTCCTTTGCCAGTTTGTCTTGAAGCTTGGAAATTTGAGAGGAGATGGAGGTTTGAAATGCTTCATGGTCAGGTTTTAGACCAGTACAAATCTCCTGCAATTTCGTCTTCTTAGTTTTGAAGAGAGAGCCCAGACTCTTTAAAGTTTTATTGGCTGCCGTGGTGTTGGAGTTGAAGGTAGTTTGGAAATTCTCCATGAAGGTAGTAGTGTCACCAGAATCAGCAACTACTTTATCCATCTTTGGAGCATTAGCAGAATGCTCCTTCGTGATTCGGTCAAAGAGAGACTCAACTGCTGCTTTAGAATATTCGTCAGAAGACGAAGCCTAGGAAGCGAGAAGCAGTTGATCAATCTTTTCGTGTAGAGACTGAAGTTGCCCTTTCAAAACAGGCACATTATCTTCACTCTCAGTCCGTATTTGGAAAGGACTGTAAGTGAATCCCCCAAGATCTTCGTCTTCGGCATCATCAAAGATCATATCTGGGTCATCTCAGTTGAGAGGGTAAATAGGAGGGGAAACATGGGTTGAGAAACCTGAAGTTTTAGCCCCCGTATCAAATACGTTGACCGAAACTAGAGGTGTGGTAGAGGTAGTATGTGGAACTATAGAATTAGTAAACAGTAGGGTATGAAGAGGAATGTTGGTTTGTTGTTGTGAAGAGACTGGTGGAGGGCATGGAGCAATGGTAATTAGGATAGAAGTAGTTTTATGTGATGGAGGAGGAGAATGAACAGAATCGTTAAAAGCTTGAGTTACCTCAAGATTGGATGTCTCTTCGTTGTTGTGAACGTTCTCATCCTCATTGCGAACGTTATCATCCTCCTTGATGTGAATGTCTGATTGAGTGTCAGACTCTGAATCTTCACTTGCACTTGGAGTGGGGGTCCTTCGCTTGCGAGCGGGCTGCTTTCGCCTTTTGGGATTTGCTGTAGAAGGAGTAGTTTTTGCTTTTTGCTTCTTTGGAGTGACCACTGGCTCAGATGGACCGTCTTTCATTTGCTTTTGTTTACCTCCCTTTTTCACCTTGTCAGCTTCATCAATTGTGGTGCGCATCTCAGGAGTAATGATGCGAGGTCCTGAAGATTTATGCTTTTTGTACTCCTCCAGAATTTTACTTGCAGCTGGCACACATCAAAACATTGTCTCCGGAATAGAGCCAGCAAAGAGAAACTTCGAGTTGTCAGCAATGATGATCTTGGTTGTATGAAAAGTGGCAATTGAGGACATCAGGGAATCTTTCATCATGGGGATTTGGTGTTTTTCAATCGCCCGTTGAACAACAATAGTCCAAAATCGAGCACATGAAATCTCACTGTGTCAAGTCGTGGAATGAGTACTTTGCACCAGCTGAGCCCATAGAATAGTGCCATAATCAAGATTTATGCCATGGTAAAGACCATACATAAGAGTCATAAACAGCTTACTGGCACAGTCAGAACCAGTGACTCTTTTAGAAAAAGCTTTGTAAAGAAGAGTGAATAGACCATTCCATTGAGGAGGCAAGTTGGGTTTTCTTAACTTCGAGTAGAAGGAATGAGATCTTTATACCCCATCTCATAGAACATCTCCACAATAGCTGCGATGGAGATTGAGTCTAGATTCACCATGGAGTCATCGTATGTAAGCCCTAACAGTGAACAGAACCTGGAATTGCTGATAGAAGTCTTCTTGTTAGGGATTTCAGAGGTGATGCGTTCTTCTTCCTTGATGTATGATGCTGAGGAATAAGCCTTCGAGAGTAGAGACATTGGGACGCACTAAACCTTAGTTAAGGCAGTGACCAGAGGGGAGTACTTCAAGCATTCAATGATTGGTAACATGAAGGAATCGTACTTGAAGGGAGACAAATCAAGAATCAAATTTTGATTCTGTTTGATGGCAAGTAGTGTCAAGTGAGCGGTCTGATCATGAACTGATGAAGAAACGGCCATTGTTGTAGGTTGACGAAGAAGAAGAACAATAGAGAGAAATTGTCGTTAGGGTTCTTGAGAGAATTGGTAGAGGGAATTTGAAGAGTCGATGATCAATTTCCTCTGAAACGGCGCCTGAAAAAGCAGGATTTGACAATTGTAGCCCCGATAAAGGTGTCAGGTGGCGTGATAATTGGAAGCGGTTCAAATTCCATGCGCCTAAATTTCGAAATTTTATCCACCACTAGCCGCGTAATCATTATATTGTTCTCATCCTTTCAATCTCCAATCTTTTCAGTAAATACTCATATGTCCTTTCGCATTTGAGACACAAGATAACTTGTGTGTATAAAACCGAGCATCATTGAATATGTGAAACTGAAAATGCCATAAGTACCATGAACAAGACTTTAGGAAAATCAGAGAGATTTTCATGCAAGAGTGTGCCACGGAAAAAGAAATAAAGAAAGATATATCTGTAGGATATTAGTGATGTCTTAAAAGACATAAAACTATAGATTCCGCGCAACGATCTCTTCTTTCAAAGTCAAGAGAGACTATGAAGTTTCTGTGTGGTTTCCCGTTGAAATACGATCAAGTGTTTGATAAGAAACATTGAAAGACATCTTTTGATTAGGCTTAATGGGTGGCTAACTCTTCAACCAAACAACGAACTTGATATAAGTACGAATGTTGGATGAAGTACTCGTGTGACCAGTGTAGTCAGTTGAACGAGTAGGTTTGGAATTATTTTAGTGACAAGATAAAACTTTGAAATCTCAAAAAAAAAAATTGGATCTTATAGGAAGAAGTGTCTTGGAACTACAACACTTCATAAAGATCTCGCAAAAGAAAAAGAGATTCCTTGATATAGACCACGAAAGTGGCTTTCGTTAATTCCACGGCGAAAAGCTAGAACATTTAATTGTCCACCGTCAATTCATGTAAGTGTGTTGGATTTGGGGTTTCACTCAGTTCGTGGTGAACGAAACTAAGATCATTAACACAGATATTGTGTAACCATAAACCTCAGTGGTATAGCTGAGAGTCTCAAGGGTTACATTTATGAGTGCGAAGGTAATGGAGAATTGTGAAGGTGGTTCCAGAGAAGCGAACGTACCTCTGCTATACGAAAGTGACTAAGCGGATAACTCGTAACTCAAAGAGAGAAGAGTAAGGTAGCTGATGACAAATGTGAATTTAACAGCCTGATTGGGAAGAAATGATTGGTAGAATCGATTCATTAAGGCTTCACATCGAGTCAATTGAGGCTTCGGACAACATACAGCAGCATGCTTCTAGGGACACTTAGCTAATACATAGATAATGAAACTTATACATGCCCTATCACACGAATTGAGATCCGAATCTGTGCCTCCATGATCTTCTTAAGATATTTTTGGTGTTTTTGAAATTTGTGAAAATAAAAGAAATAAAAATAAACACAAACAAAATATTATTGTATTTTGAGATTTTCTGAAAAAGAAATAAAAACAGAAAAGATTTTTGAATTTTGAATAAAATAAAATGGAAAGACATAATATACAAAGGAAAACAAAATAATGCCAAAGAAAACAAAAAAAAAGTTGATAGAGCGAAAAAATCAGAAACGAATTAGAGCGAATTAGGACGAACGTTCGTGTCAATTCGTGTCCCGAAAAAATCGAACACGAATTAGAGCGAGCGCTCGTGCCAATTCACGTAACAAGAATAAAACTGAAAGTGGTACCAAAAGAGTTAAAAAGAACAAATACTTTTGTATTTTTGAATTTTTCAAATAAATGATTTTTGAATTTTTGAAACATTATACATAAAGTACAAAAGGATATTGGTAAAACCGAACCACAAATGAACAGTGGACTGTGAGTCACTACGAGCGTTCGCATCGATTCGCATGGACAACTTTGTTAAAGCGAATGTGATTTTGGTACAGATTCAGCTTCCATCATTCCTAGGCCTTGGAGAATTCTATTAAAGGTTGTTTCAAGCAAGGCTTTTGTGAATATGTCGGCCAACTGATCAGTGGATCTCACAAAATGAATTTCAACGTTGTCGTCTTCTACGTGATCCTTGATGAAATGATGCCTGAGTGCTATGTGTTTCGTCTTTAAGTGTTGCACTGGGTTGTGACAAATGTGAATGGCAATTTCTGAGTCACAATATAGTGGTATTCGTTTCATGCTTAAGCCATAATCACGAAGCTGACTTTGAATCCAAATGACTTGAGATGTACAAGAGGCAGCAGCTATATATTCATCTTCAACTGTTGACAAGGACACACACGTTCGCTTCTTGGATTGCCAACTGACAAGTTTTCCATCTAGAAATTGGCATCCTCCAGTTGTGCTTTTTCTATCTAATTCATATCCCCGAAGGTCAACATCCGAAAATGCTTGTACAAAGAAGCCTGATTTCGCAGGGTGCCATATGCCAAGTGATGAAGTTGGTTTCAAGTATATGAAAATATTCTTGATGGCCACCATATGAGGTTCGTGAGGATTTGCTTGGAACCTAGCACAATAACAAACGGAAAACATAATATCTGGTCTGCTAGCTGTTAAATACATCAGTGATCCTCTCATTTGACGATAAAGGGTCATATCAACAACTCGTTTTTCCAGAGATGATGTCAGTTTCATTCCGAACGCCATTGGTGAAGGGTTTTTAGCATTCTAACACTCCTATGGTGTCCATGCAATCCTAGAATCTTTGGATCTATGTTTTCTCTATTATACATGCATACATTCAATATTCCAAAGCATCATTCTAACTAGCATACAATGGATTATAAACAACATGAAATACAAGTTATATGACATACCTTTTAGTGTAGTTGAAACCTCGTACCTTTAAGAACTTAGTGCCCCAAGTGTTGCACCTCAAATGGAATCACACAACACCACGAACAATGGATGAACTTGAGAAGATGTCACTTGCACTCATAAAATCGGTTTGCCCTCTTCTGTTTCCACTCTGTTAGGTCTAGGTAACCACTAGTCCAATTTCATGAGCTTTGGGGTTTCTTATATAGTGCGGAAAACTAGGGTTACACCATGTAAACCCTAATAACTTTCCATATCCCTCATGATCCATGGGTTAAAACCTCCATGGAGTATCCATGGGTCACCACATGGGTTTAGCCCAACATGAAGAACTATGGATCATAAGCCCACATTATAAGAACAAATGATTTACATGATCAATCCCCATATATTTAATTAGTCTCTTTTGATCACAAAATTAATTCCAAATTAATTCTTGATAAATACTAATTAAATAATTTGATTTCATATTAATATATTAGAACTTATAATATATTAATAAACCATAAATAACCTCTTCTCAATTATCTATCCTTCAGATTGTTCCGGTGCCATGCAACCTAAATGGACCATGCTACTCTCGGGTCAAGTACATACCAATAATAGTTATGGACTTAGACACTAATCCAACAGTCTCCCACTTGGATAAGTCTAATAACTATTAATGCAAGTACGACTCCACAACCCGACTAGCAATCGTAGCTCTTAAAAGCCGCTGTAGAACTCTGACCCAGTCAATGACGCGTCTATTTGATAAGGGATCATATATTCCTCCATTCTAGATATTATATGGACTGAGACATGGATTATAATCATTCTCTCTGTCCATCTGTTGTTTCCCGATTTCTGATTTATGACGACCGACTAATTGAACAAATCAAATCAGTCCAGGCCTGGTGTCATCACTAAATCATCGAGGGGCCCACAGATATCACTTTTATCCACATGTAGTAAAAGGAATGGATAAACTTCGACCCAAATGCTCGCTTGTACTTACTCATCAAATCAAACACAACGATATGTTTTCTAACACCAAGTTACTGGTGCGTTTACATATGTCAATGTGCAAGAGACTTGCAACTACAACTCACACGTCTTGGTTTCAAGAATATAGCATATTATCGTCTCACAATCACTCGTGATAAAATGCATGAAGTGATTTAGATGAGCATGGGTTGAATCTAATACTCTAATCTTATTCCAGGAGTACTCATGAACACTGTAGCCACCTTGTCCTAGACAAACTACAGACCCATTCATGACATTCTTGCCTCAATACCTACTTCCAAAGTATGATCGACTGTGGATGGTTTGAATAACCTAGTTATTCGGGAAGTCAAAACATGAAAAGCAAAACACAAGAACAATACTAATCCTATATAGCCCAAAAACTTTTGAGTCATATTGATTACTCATTATTCATTGTATAATGTTTCGAATAATCAACTTAATACTTGAATTAAAACAATAGTCATGCCATGCTCCAAGCATTCACACTATGTTTGTCTAAACAATAGTTATGCCATGCACCAAGCATGCACACAATGTTTTTCCATGTTCCTTACTTTGTGAAATAGATCAATTGAAAAACATTTCAATGATGCTCATTTCAAAATTCCAAATCCTTATTGCAAGTGTAAGAATTCCAAAGAATTCCAAATTCTTGTCAGTGCTAGAAAGTGTTAGATTCTAAACTATCATGAAAAGATTCCTCTGTAATGTCTAGGTGCCAAAAGTCACAGAGACTTGACCAATGATATTACAATATCCTTTGGAGATTGTTACAAGATAATTCCATGGAAATGAAGTCTCAAATTCAAAGTACATTCCTTTGAACATCCTTCTTGCATAAAAGTTTCTAACTTTCTCATCTATTCTTCGACTCCCAATATGGAAACATTCTATATTTGTAATACGACAACTCATTATTAATAGACTCCTGTCTATTCATAATAATGTCAATATGGTCCTTCCATTACTATACTTCCAACTGTCCTTAAGTGATCAATCCTTGGCGAACCATACATTATCCTTAACAGTTGTTTAACCACTTTAGTCATATTCTAGTTCTATTCCTATTTCCCTCCAAATGCCCTATGCATTCGGAAAATTAGAACACGGGAATATTATAGCATATGAATCGATCCTATACCCGAATCATATGGGACACGATTCATAATGTCTAACATAAAGACATGATACTCAATCAGTCTTTTGCTATAATATTTCTATTTGCCATGTTCTCATAATTCTGACTATGAAGAGGGATGCCATAATCATAATCAAATTTTGAGAACACAATTAACATTTCCATATATAGAATTTCCTTATGTTGAACCATTCCAACATAACATTCATATATATTTGACTAAATTTGATTAAAATCTCACAATATAGGTTTTTAGATTTGAAATGAAGTATAAATTCCTCTCCCTTAATTATAGCAAAACAACTTTTCAAACCCTGCAACTTTGGGAATTGAAACCTTTGTTTTTCTATAATTAACATTGCTAACTTGCAACACATACCATAATAATTATGCTCCCACTAGCGTAATAATTATTATTAGCATAATAGTTACGCTCCCACTAGCTTTGACATGTATTCAGAAATCAGCTGGACTTCTAGAAATCAATACTTATTGACTTTCATTACCAAAGTTTAGATTTCTGATACGAGATGCTTCGATAAGACTTTATCTAGGCTTATCAAAATCATACACCTTTCCTTAGATAGCTCACTTGTGTGTCTTAAAATTTTTAGAACTTACAGCCATAAGTCTGAAATGTTTAGACCTTTGCCATTTCTCACAATTCAAATTATGAAGATGGATGTTGTAATCATAATCGAATTTGAGAATGCAAATATCATAATTTCTATCTCCATAAAATCTACTTAGTGAAAGCGTTTCCTCACAATCATTTTCATGAAGCAGAGAGAAACCTTATGACACTTAGATTTTATGGTATATGTGTTCCTATCCATGTGAATTAGTCATGACCATAATCATAAGACATGGTTAGTGACAAATCCGAACTTATATGGACTGAACTTGTTCAATCTTAATTTCTTTCCACCTGGCAGCACAAGGGCCTACCATTGCTTCCAGGTTGTTATGCAACCAATTGAGGACTCTCAGAACTCACATGCATAGTCAGATTTAACTGGAATGGGCACAGAAACAAGAATATGTCAACACAATAGGTTACAAACCTCAATTCGTGTGCTAGTGTTTAACAATAGGTTTATTCTTGATTAGTTCTTGAAACTTGTCAAGATCTTTAAGACTCCCATTGACCTCTTGACATATATGATTCACTTTGTCAAGGAACATTACCTGACAAACCAATATTCAAGAGTCAGTGTGGATTCTAATCAAGACAAACACTTCACACAATTGGCCTTAGTTGGTCTTTGTTTTATCCAAAACATCACAACTTACCAAATTCAAATGTACAAGAGTAGAAAACTTTTACTCTACATTTGATAAGTGTTTTAAACCTTTCTTAAGAGCACGTCACTCAAGGTTGCAATCTTGGAGTATTACTCTAAGACTTGTTTTGGGAATGAAGTATGACTCATCTTCTTGATTTAAACTATTTCAACAATTCACGATTCCTCTTCTTAGCCATACAAATACACTAAGATGTCTGTAGAGGATCAATTGTGATATGGTTTTTCCATAAACATTAAGATGATTATAAAACATGATACTAAAGTACTCTCCCATCTTTTCATATTGGAGAAACTTTTATCTTTCTCCTAATTTGGTTCTTCTCATTCGCTCTGTCGTGCATTGAAACTTTTCCAATGTTTCAGAATTATACTTAAACTTGTAAGCATAACCACGTTTACTAAACTTTAGTAAATCATGACGAATAGTATTATCGATCTTTGTGGTGGATCTTGACCAGCGCACATCCAGTGTACCCGATCCCCTAGTCCTTCACTTGACTCACATATACATGTGAACAAGGAATTAGTCTTAATTTACCAAAGATGAAAATTCTCATTCATCATACAATACAACTTACATGATTCCAAGTTTCTGTCCAATTGAAACTTGGGTGATGAGAATTTTTCCTTATTTGGAAAATACTTGACACTACCACAAACGAAAGAATCAAATTCATATTGCTAACATAGAAACATACAAACATTAATTTTCACAAATGCCATTGCAAGGAGATATAATAAAAATAAAACAAAATTTTATATATTTATAAAAATGCGGAAAAACTTTTCCTTACAATGCAATTACAAATGAAAACTATGTTATTACATATTTCCTAGAAATCCATCATAACTTCTAAGCAGCAGCTCAAAAATCCGATCGTCGAACCATACGATTGAAATCCATCTTCGCGATCAGATTCAGCATACTCTTCCTTTAAGCTTCCTTCCCTTTGCATGATCCTACAAAACATCAAAATGAAACCTTGTCACATCATGTATTAAGAATCAACAATTAGGATCTTAATAGAGTTAGACAGTAGACTTACCTAAAGCAGAGTCAAACTTTTCGATTCTACCTTTTTCTCATATCTTTCAGGTAGTCGGGGCAACTTCGCAACCAATGCCCCTTCTCTTGGCAATAGAAACATATAGACTCTTTGGGAATAATACAAGGGACAATCTCAGACTTAGCCTTTCTCTTTCCCTTGGAAAGAGAAATCTTTTCTGGACTTCCAATGTTTCCATTGTCAATGTCCATGGAAATTTGGGGAGTAGATCTTCCAATCAAATTTGCTTTTCCAGTGCGCCAAATCATTGCTGATTCAGCAGAAACAAGCAAATAGGTAAGATCAATAAGGGTCATGTCGTGGTCTGTCACATAGTAGTCCTTAATGAACTCACTATATTACTCAGGAAGTGATTGAAGAACCCAGTCCACAGCCAACTTCCTTGAGACTTCAACACCCAATACTCACAGCCTGTCAATATGTGACTTCATCTCCAAGACATGAGTACACACAGGCCTTCCATCTTGATGTTTCATTGCAAGTATGGCTTGAGTGACCTTGAATTTTTTAAGTATTTGAACTTGTGGGTTAGGAAGAATTATTGGAGGAGGTGGAGGAAGTGAATTATGACTTCCACGATCCAACCGCGGGACATCATCTTCAAGAGGAAAGCTTGTTCCAAAAGATTTGGGAAGACCATAGTTGTCTGAACTAGACATCTACAATGGGAGAAATTCAAGTTAGTTGATTTAAGTCCTTAATATAACACTCAAATGAAATATTAACGCTAGGACCTAACACAATATTTTACAATTTGGAAGAGGGATGCCGTAATCCAACTTGTAAAATATTTGAAGGTAGGTAAATAACGATTTACTAATTTCCATCACAAAAAATGAAAACGAATTTTAGGTTTTAAGTGAACTGAAATTCCTAGATCCTTTAAGATTCATTGAAACTTTCAATGGCATGTTTAAATCTCGATTGTACCCTTCAAGTTTGTGACTGGGATGTCGAGGATTACAAACAAGGTGTGAATAACCATGCAAATTAGCTTGGTACACCCAATGTTACAACCACCTAATCAATGTGCCGGTTAACCACACACGCTCCATTGATCTATGATTAACATCAAGTTACCCTTTGTCACACATTGTCAGTCCCAAATTAGTGTGCCACTTAACCACACACGCTCCACTAACAACTTAACAAGGTGCAAAGTGCAATTTCATGGGTTAGCACCATATTCACATTTTTCCTAAAGTAACTAAGATTGGGAATTTAATAAAAGTTTAGTTACTTTATTTTTATCATTATACTTTTAATGAAGGGAGAATTAGTGTCCTGTCCTACCCGTTCGGCTAACTACCCTCCACCAGTCAAGGAAGCGGTGGGTGAGAATGGACACCCATTAAAAAGGCATTTTATAGGCAGTAACCTTATACCCCCCTTATAGACCAGCCTCGTGAATGAGGCCTACTAACGGTAAGACTGACTTTACTCTTATAGTATTATAATAGTATAAGGGTTGAATTTTAAACTTTTAAAACCTTAGGGTTTGGAACTAAAGTATTCAAAAAGTGAAACTTTACAAATTCCAAAACTTGAGGGCAAGTTTTGAACTTTTCAAAAAACTTTTGGAATCCATAACATATGAGTTTAATATAGGCTTAATGAAAAGACTCTTGAAAATCCGTAACTTGAGGACAAGTTATGGAGTTCATAAAAACATTTATGGAAAAAGACTCTTCAAGTTCATAACCTATAAGTTTAATAAAGTCTTTTAAAAGAAAAACTTTTCATTTTCCATAACTTAAGGACAAGTTATGGAGTACATTAAAGGCCATAAAGATCATCAAATAAACTAACAAGCATGTCAAATAATGTCCATGATCTAGATTAAACTCATATGAACAAGATAATTCATATCAAACAAATTTCATGTAATTAGCCTAAACAAACTAATACAAAACATGAAACTGTGACAATTATCTTATAAATTGGATTAGCATGATCATTACCACATCAAAAACAGGTTTATAAGTTCAAAAACAGCTTAGAGTAATGATCCTAGTCCAATTCCAGCTTAAAAACTCGAAAATCTGCACTCAGGGGCTCCAACTCATCGAGTGTATGAACAAACTCGGCGAGTTGGCCTGTTTTGTGCTTGGACTCAGCGAGTCCCTCAGTGGACTCTATGAGTCCACTGTCCAGAATAGCAGAAAATTGATTTTTAAAGCATTTTCAAGAAAGTAGCATCAAGTATAATTGAAAACAACCCTAGGCTCTGATACCACTGAAGGGTTTTGAGCATTCTAACACTCCTATGGTGTACATGCAACCCTAGAAGCTTTGGATCTAAGTTTTCTCTATTATACATGCATACATTCAATATTCCAAAGCATCATTGTAACTAGCATACAATGGATTATAAACAACATGAAATACAAGTTATATGACATACCTTTTAGTGTAGTTGAAACCTCGTACCTTTAAGAACTTAGTGCCCCAAGTGTTGCACCTCAAATGGAATCACACAACACCACGAACAATGGAGGAACTTGAGAAGATGTCACTTGCACTCATAAAATCGGTTTTCCCTCTTCTGTTTCCACTCTGTTAGGTCTAGGTAACCACTAGTCCAATTTCATGAGCTTTGGGGTTTCTTATATAGTGTGGCAAACTAGGGTTACACCATGTAAACCCTAATAACTTTCCATATCCCTCATGCTCCATGGGTTAAAACGTCCATGGAGTATCCATGGGTCACCACATGGGTTTAGCCCAACATGAAGAACTATGGATCATAAGTCCACATTATAAGAATAAATGATTTACATAATCAATCCCCATATATTTAATTAGTCTCTTTTGATCATAAAATTAATTCCAAATTATTTCTTGATGAATACTAATTAAATAATATGATTTCATATTAATATATTAGAACTTATAATATATTAATAAACCATAAATAACCTCTTCTCAATTATCCATCGTTCAGATTGTTCTGGTGCCATGCAACCCAAATGGACCATGCTACTCTCGGGTCAAGTATATACCGATAATAGTTATGGACTTAGACACTAATCCAACAATTGGAACCTTCACTTTAGAGTCTCCCACCATTCCAAACTTAGCTAGTAAGGTCTTCGTATATGCTTCCTGATTTATGAAAATGCCTTATGGTCCCTGTCTTATATTCAATCCAAGGAAAAAGTTAATTGGACCAATGGAGCTCATCTCAAATTTAGTTTCCATCAACTTTCGGAATTCAGCTGTTAAGCTGGGATTTGTAGAACCGAAAATGATGTCATCAACATAAATTTGGACGATCATCAAGTGGTCAGCCTCTTTCTTGGGAAAGAAGGTTGGGTCAACCGAACCTTGTTTATATTTAGACATTTTAAGGAAGCGAGTGAGAGTTTCATACCAGGATCTTGGAGCTTGTTTGAGACCATAGACTGCCTTATCTAAGATGTAGCAGTGTCACACCCCCAAACCGGAACGGCGGAAACGTTCGGGGGTGGTTGACGTCATGTGTAGTATCACAACAATTGTATCATAGCAAGCATAGTAAACACAACCAAACATTGAATACATATATGAAAAAGGTCTACATTTGTCTTAATACATAATTTCATTCATATCAAAAGTAAATAGAAAGGCGTGACTCTAACGCTCCGATTTCTCCAACTCCTGGAAGTACCTGTTTACTAATTCCCTGAGCATACAAGCAGTTTTGAAAGAATATCAGCATAATGCTGCTGAGTTCATAAGCATTTAGTTTTGGTGGAAAATGTTCTTTGATTCTTTTGGAGAGTTTTTCTCAAGAAAATCCTATATTTTCTTATGAAAGCATGTTTGAAAAACCCATTCCTTCCATGACTTCCCGGTTCGTACTAAATACGCACAATCCAAGGAGTCATGGAATGAATACGAACGTCCATTAGTAGAAAATAAACCATCAGTTTTAGAGATGCCAGTGTTATCTTGGGAAAATCCTATATTTTCCAAAAAGCAGGTTATCTGTCCTAGAGGTAGAGATGTCAGTTTAGAAATCCCCGATTACTATTATCATATATAAAAGTAGTTTTATTACTCAAAATAAAACAAATGAAGATTAGAGTCCGTAAACCAAAGTTAGTTTATACTTATTTGCGAGTCGTATAACAATACTTGATATGACCGAGAGACCTTTATAACGTTCTTCAGGCGTTAAGCTAAATGACATTTGTTCACCACATGCATGCCTGTCTAACTGTAGCTAGCAGTTCTGGTTTGGGATTGTCAGTCCCGAATAGATCTATTCACAAATCTCACACTCTCCCTCCAGGAGACTCTGGTTATACTAAAACGATTTATCACTGTACACCTAAGAGTACAGTATTGAAGTAGAGCCTCATAATTCTGTATAATCTAGTTTACTAGCGAGAAACAGTATAAAACAAAAATTAACCTTAAATAATTGTAGTTTATACTCCTTAGAAAATATATAACATAAACTAAAGCTATCATAGTTTACATATATTCATTTATGAAGTCTGAATTGCTAAGAGCTGCCTAGAGGGTTATCCCAAACTATACCCATTGTAGTTTATTAGAATTGATATGGAAAATGTTTTGCAAAAACCTTTCTGAAAACCATGAAGTAGATTGCCAAAATAGAAGCTTCCCTTATGCTCGACATATTACAAAAAGGGATAAAATATCGGAATATTTTATTAATCATGGAAATCGTTGAATTGTATTAGTAACTTTAAAACTTAATAAAATACTTTGAGTTGGCTTATATTCCCCCCCTGAAAACATTAAAAACATGGAAAATATAGGGGTATGAACTCACCTATAGTGAGTGGTTCTGACGTGTGGTTGGAAGAGGAGTGCAGAGTGTCAGGTGTAACCTTGAGCACACAACGATCCTAATAGACACATATAGACATGTATGTGTATGAATTTAGTGTATAGACGACTAAATAAGAAGGGTAACACCCTTTTTGGCTAGGAAACTCTAAGATTTATGGGATACAATCACACATGATTGCATAGCTAGGGTATATGGCAACCCTATAGAGTTTACGGTCAAAAAGGTATGACCATTGGAGTTCACGGTCCAAGTGTTCACGGTCTTAGTGTTTACGGTCCAATGACCTTACGGTCATGGAGTTAACGGTTCATGGGTTTACGGTTCATGGTTTTATAGTTCATGGGTTTACGGCCCATGAATATACGGTCATTGAAGAGTGTACGGTCCATGAGTTTACGGTCATTGAAGGTCAACCGTAAACTCATCAATCTCGCATAAATGATGGTTTTTCAAGGGATTCATTCAAAGGCATCGGATTCTAAGGACCATGCTTAGCCTTAGGAAGGGTAAAGGCTATAAGAACACCCTTTATAAGGGTTTACGGTTTATGAAGATTCATAGGACCGTAAACTCTTTTGTTCAAGCAAAGAGTGATGATCTTAAGTCCAAAAATGAAGAATTTTAACTCGGTTCATGAAGGGGAAGATGATACTTACGGTTTTTAAAGGCAAAGAAGGTGTTTTTGGTCCAAAACACCACCGTATTCTTGAGGGTCTTGGAGGAAACTCGATGAAGGTAGAGAGAGAGTAGAGAGAGAAAGCCTTTGAAGTGTTTAAAGTGTGAAATGAAGGCTAAATACCCCTTTATATAGGGTAGAGTTCTCGGTTAAAGGGGGAGTCCACCTGACCGTAAATAGGTTCACGGTCAGGGTTTACGGTCACCCTGACCGTAAGCTCAAGGTCTCGACCATAAACTCCTTTTTGAGGAGGTTTACGGTTGCTAGGTAGTTTAGAACTTAAACTGACACTTCCAAATACTAATCCCTTTGATTCATTAGAGTTAGAATACTCAATACAGGTTCCAAACAGTGATAACTGGAAGCAAAATGAGTCTAACACTGATAAATTTGAATGTTTACACAAGTTAGAAATTTCGGCTTGTCACATCATCCCCCCGTTAAAGGGAATTTCGTACCGAAATTCGAACATAGAATACAAATCACGAATTAGGAAAGAGATGCAGATACTTCTGTTTCATCTAATCTTCACGCTCCCAAGTGAATTCAGGTCCCCGCTTAGCATTCCAGCGAACCTTCACTATCGAGATGCGACTCTGTTTCGTTCGTTTGATCTCTCGATCCGAGAGTTCAGCTGATTCTCACACAAAGTGTAGACTCTCGTCTAACTCAAGGTTGTCCAGGGGAAAGCGCAGGTGTCTCATCGGACAGACACTTCCTTCGGTTTGACACGAGGAAGACGGGATGAACGTTGCTAAGCGCTCAAGGTAACTGGAGTTTGTATGCTACGGAACCGATCATAGCAAGGATCTCAGATGGTCCAGCGTATCTTGGATTTAGCTTTTTACGCTTTCCGAAGCATATCAGGCTTTTTCCAGGGTGATACTTTTAAAAGGACAAGGTCATCAACTTGGAATTCCAAGGGTTTTTGCTTCTTATCGGCGTAGCCTTTTCATATGATCTCTTTCAGTTGCCTCTCGGATGGTTTCAGGACTTGTGAGAGTACTGTCGTGGACTTGACTCTTGACTAGTTGTGTGTCGCCCACCTCAGCCCAACACAGAGGGGATCTATACTTACGGCCATAGAGGACTTCGAACGGCGCAGCCTTGATGCTGAAAAGGTCGCCGTTTGTTGTGATAAAGTTAAACTAAGAGTAGTTGAGTGTCCCACGACGTATTTACAATTGTCTGGATTATTCTTTTACTTTGTCCATTTCTTTGTGGATGATACTCTTCTCTTGAATACTTTCGGGTTTTGATGAGTTTTCGAAGTTCGCATCCAATTTGTCGTTACGAGTAACGGGAGTTTGCGATCGAACGATTTAAGAAAAAAGGGTTTGGTATAACATAGACTCAGTCGGACTAAACAGGATGACTTCGTAGAATCGTGCGTTACGTTAATCCAGGCGGATCGTTTTGTTAGCACATTGGTATCCCTAGATGAAAGTATCTGGTGTTTTATGCATTTGATTCGAAGTTAATGGGTACTACTAACACGAGGGTTCTGATTTTTTTGAAACTATGAACTTTCATGAAATGGTTCTAACTGGATCTCTCTATGATCGTTTGGTGCATACAAGTCATGTATAACTACAACTGACTCTAGCATATTCACTAAGCTATCATAATTTTCTCATTAGGTTTAACCCTTATAAGGATTTTGTGATTTAATTTGGACGAGGAAGTAATCACGATTATGAGAAATTTTTAGGGTTTTCAAAAACGTACCAAAACATAGCAGGGTTCTTTGATGCTTCCTCATTTCCTGAGGTCAGACTCCTCATGTTTCCTCATTGTTCTTCTCTGTTGGGCAGTCTATTTTGATATGTCCCATTTCGCCACATGTACAGCACACTTGATATATGCTAGCGTCGGTAGTGGAAGTGATGTGTTGGGTCGGGGTCTTTGCGAAGTGAGCTTCCTTGCCATCCTTAGCCCTAGGACAATTTCTTTTGAAATGTCCTACATTACCATAGAGATAACAGGTTGGACTAGCACCAACATTGGTATTCAGAGTGACGAACTTGACTAGGGTCCTACACCTGCTGGAGATGTGCCCCTTCCTGTTGCATCTGTTGCAATGCAACACTCGACAAACTCCATGATGATGGTAGTTGCATTTGCTGCAGTGCGGGAGATTTCCACAGTAGGGCATGGTTGGTGTTGGAACAGCAGGGACGACTGGGGTACTGACTGTCCCAGTTCGTTGCCTCTCAGTAGATCTTTGGGTCGAACAACTCCCTTTGAACTTTCGTTTTAGGATGTTAGGTTGGAGATCAGGCGTGTTCTTTCTAGTAGGCACTTGTTGTTGAGATTGGTTAACGCCAAGATTCGGATTGCCATTAACGCTTCCACTCACATTTGTGTTGTTAGCGTTTAGGACAGCTAGGGTGGCTGCCACCGCTGCTGTGACAGTAGCTTGGAACGTAGCTGAGTCCATCTGGAGGATTGGTGTCTTACCGGTAGGTTGGTTACTTTTCTTCGGAGGCATGATTCTGCTATATGTCAAGAAAAGAAGCTTGTGAGCAACAATGGTTGCCTCTGAATGTATCCTAAAGGTTTATCTATGCATTTAGATTTCCCATTTTGCTATCTGACTCTCATTGATTCGACCCACATCCCCATAATGAGGCCTAGCAAGAATAGAAAAAGATTTGAACACAACAAAGTTCACATGTTGCTCAGTTCATTGAGATGGTTGGGTAACTATCACATCCTCGCCGGCTCTCGACGATATGGAGGGTTAGCTATAAGAGTAGCTCCGGGAATCAAGTCGATTCGGAATTCAACTTGACGCTCGGGAGGAATCCCTGGAATGTCTTTGAGGAGGTTATTAGGAAGGTTGAAGACTTCGGGGATGCTCTCGAGGTCTTTAACTTTTTGCGTCTCATCAACCACATGAGCCAGGAATGCATAGCATCCCTTTCGCCGACACTTCTAGGCTTTGGCACAGGAAATGATACGAAGGTTTGAACAATCTTATCACTGAAACTAGTGAGGACTGCGTCGGAGGAATGGTTGAGACGAATCGCTTTCCCGAAGCAAAGGACATCGGCACGATGGGAGGCTCAATCATCCCATGCCGATTAGGACATCGAAGCTTTTCATGGAGACTGATACGAAATCGATGGGGAAAAAGGGATGATCGTCTCAGGTAAGAGTACCTCCTATAATACACGCTTTAAAGACAAACAGCGGCAGGACTTTGATAAATTTGCTTAATTTGCGTGTTACCGACCTAAGATATACTTTTGACAAAGATCATCTTTAACTGAAATATGGTTGTTGCCATCATAACTGAAACTGAGATTACACATATTTCGAAAGCCTTGACCTAAAAGTGGGTCTAATTCATACTAATAGAGAGAAAATCTTAGCAACATGATAGACAGAGATGTTTACGGAAAAGAGCTACTCAGAACATAGATATAAAAGTTATTCATTAGAACAAAAAGGAAGGATGAGTAGAGTATCCCCCTATCGGCGACGGGTACTCCTCAAGTGAAACCTTAATTCGGCCAGTTGACGCTCCACACCAAGCAGGCGTCTCTTGTACTCAGTCTGGCGTGCGCGGAGCTCTATGACTTCGGCTCGGGTTGTAGCTAACTCTTGCTGCAGAGCTTCAATGTTCCTTGTAGCTCTCCCATTAGAAATCTCAATGCGACGAATGCGATCCATGCTGGTGTTCGAATCCTCTTCGAGCTCCATGGTTCGCTGAAGGATTGCCATACCTAGCTCCACATTGCGAACCACTCGGCGTATCAGGATTGGAAGGGCCCTGTCCGCGGGGCCTCCTTCGTTCAGATTGTAGAAGTTGCGGTTTCCGTTGTATGGGGGGTTGGTCTTGCTCGTGACTCCACCTATTCAAACTCCCGACCCACATAGGCGTTGGACCTTGGAATCCAACTCAATTTGGTATTGGGGTTACTGGGGGTAAGTTCTCGACTTCGGGTTCTGATTCAGTCTCTTCAGGAAAGGGTTCGGCAAAGCCATCGTCCAAAGGGATTTCATAGTTTCCTTCTGGCTCTGGCTCGATCCATCCGCCATTTCCTTGGTTGGGAAAGTACGGGTCGCCAGGAAAATGGAATCCAGCCATGCTATCTACGCGAGGTGATGGTAAAGGAATAGTTAGTAGACGTCGAATCTAATAATACTTCCAATGTATTATAGCTACATGATTGATCCTTGAATAATGGATTCTTGTGTAAGTTTCCGGCTTAGTCGTTATAGCATCCTAAAATACTCCTATAGTATTTTAATCCTTATGTTTGGTTCTAGAACTCTTCTGGTATTTAGCTAAGTTTTAGGCTTGTTGCAACACCACAGTCACTCCCAAGCACATGTTGGTCATGTCTCAACTGAATATAGTTGATCAGGCTATATTCACCCTAGACATGATTACATAATTACCCAGGTTTAACCGCAGCGTCCCAACATCCAAATACTTTTTGTTTTGTTCTACCTATGACACGAATTCTGGTACTCGAATATTCTTATACACTTTTATAAAATTACTTATATTTTTGAAAGTATACTTTTAGTTTAGAGCACTTAGGCCCCTTAGTATTTATAGTTGTATACCACGTAAGGTTCGGTATACTTAGTTCGCTATAAACAAGGGCTCTGATACCAATCTGTCACACCCCCACACCAGAACGGCGGAAACGTTCGGGAGTGGTTGACGTCATGTGTAGTATCACAACAATTGTATCATAGCAAGCATAGTAAACACAACCAAACATTGAATACATATATGAAAAAGGTCTACATTTGTCTTAATACATAATTTCGTTCATATCAAAAGTAAATAGAAAGGCGTGACTCTAATGCTCCGATTTCTCCAACTCCTGGAAGTACCTGTTTACTAATTCCCTGAGAATACAAGCAGTTTTGAAAGAATATCAGCATAAAGCGAGTGAGTTCATAAGCACTTAGTTTTGGTGGAAAATGTTCTTTGATTCTTTTGGAGAGTGTTTCTCAAGAAAATCCTATATTTTCTTATGAAAGCATGTTTGAAAAACCCATTCCTTCCATGACTTCCCGGTTCGTACTAAATACGCACAATCCAAAGAGTCATGGAATGAATACGAACGTCCATTAGTAGAAAATAAACCATCAGTTTTAGAGATGCCAGTGTTATCCTGGGAAAATCCTATATTTTCCAAAAAGCAGGTTATCTGTCCTAGAGGTAGAGATGCCAGTTTAGAAATCCCCGATTACTATTAGCATATATAAAAGTAGTTTTATTACTCAAAATAAACAAATGAATATTAGAGTCCATAAACCAAAGTTAGTTTATACTTATTTGCGAGTCGTATAACCATACTTGATATGACCGAGAGACCTTTATAACGTTCTTTAGGCGTTAAGCTAAATGACATTTGTTCACCACAGGCATGCCTGCCTAACTGTAGCTAGCAGTTCTGGTGTGGGATTGTCAGTCCCGAATAGATCTATTCATAAATCTCACGCTCTCCCTCCAGGAGACTCTGGTTATACTAATAGGATTTATCATTGTACACCTAAGAGTACAGTATTGAAGTAGAGCCTCACAATTCTATATAATCTAGTTTACAAGCGAGAAACTGTGACAGCCGTCAATTTCCGGTCAAGTCAAAGTCAAATAAAGTCAACAAGGCAAACCGGTCAACTCAACTAACCCTTGTATACTAGGGTTTACGTTATGTAATTACTGTACAACTCATTATTATAATGAGAAATCATCAATTGAAAAGTTCGTGTATCTAAATTTCCTTAACCTAAAACCGTGGTAAGTAATGAACCAAACCGATAAAACAATGTTGCATACCCATCGGGAGTGTGTAGGACCCTTAAACATGGCTTAACGGGGTTTACGGACCTTGCGTTGCGAAGCCGGACACTCACAAATGTCACACACGAAACCTCTCTCAATCGTTTTCACTCTATCTCTCTCTATTTAGAATCTCTCTCAAATCTCTCTAAGTATGAGAAATCTCTCCAAGTATGTGAAATCTCTCCCAAATCTCTCTCAAAAGTTCCTTTAACTTTTTATAGTCTTTCGGGCCATCCCGACCCTTAACCGGGTCAAAAACCGCTTAAAACGGGGTAAAAACGAGTAAAATAGGCTTAAGGACCCGAAACCCATCCTTTTGGGGCGAAGCCTCTTAGATCCGAAAGTCCCCTATAGGGACCGAACTGCTGAGCGGAAGCCCCAAGAACCCCATATTTATTAATTAATCACGTTTTTGGGGATAAATCTTATCCAAGATTTAGTGGGTGAAGTACAAGAGGTGGAGTGTTGACTTTTCTTTAGTTTATGACACAAGCAACCACCCACACCCACTCCATGACCAGCCATACTCCTTCCACCATACCTAGGTCATGTCAATGTACTTTATCATCATTTCCAGCCATTTCCCACGTTTTTAGAGCTAGAACATCCACCCTCTCTCCTCACACTTCATTCAATCTCTCATTTTCCTCCAAGAATCACACTCCAAACTCTCTCATCTTTCTCTCTCAATTTCGAGAACTTCAAGGCATACTCCAAGGCTTATCTCCTTCATTTGGTAAGTATCATCATATTTCTTATGATTATTACACATCCTCCTACTCAAAATCATAGATTGCTTACACGAATTCCATCACATTAGTGTTAGATTCTCGAATCTTCAAGCAATCCTCCAAGTGTTCTTGAGTTGAACACTTCTCTTCTTCAACACCCACCCACTGAAATCATATAAGGTGAGTTCATACCCCTATCTTTTCATGCTTTTCTTAAGTTTTAAGGGGGGGAATACAAGTTAAAACACAAGAACACAACTAAACTCATTTAACAGCCTTCATCAGAAAAGTTCAACTCCATTCACGGACTGTTTTGGTAAACTTAAACATTTTAGTTTTCAAAACTGTATTAGTTGCAAATAGCTCAGGTTCATACCTTTAAAATGACTACTTGCACATCACCATACGATGTTTCTATGATTTATGGTGATTTTTACAAAACTGTCTATCATTTCAGAAACAAATCCGGACCAGTCTGTGAATATGAACATTTTCACACAAGTTAAAGACTTCTAAAAATCATAATAAAAATTATGAATAAACTAGACACATTTTGTGAACTCTCAAAATTTACGGATTCAGTTTTCGACTTCGTATGATTTTTCTATAATTCTTCTAAAACAGTGTAGAAATGTCAAAATCTAGATAACAGCTTATAACTTTCAACACACTTTGTAACATGTTGAGCAAAGTGTTAATATTTGAAGATTTCATATTTTACATGTGTTACTTGTTGTGGTATAATTATATAATAGAAAATACTCACTGAATTGTAAGAATCCTCCACCATTACCATTAGTACAAAACAAAGTAAGATAAACCTAGTTATATTTTGCTATGCATTCGACTTGCATAGAAAAGGGTTCTTATACACCACAAACAAACATACTAAACTATAATAGGTATAGTTAGGTTGCATATACATTTCAAACATTTTGATAAACTATAATAGGTATAGTTTATGTTCATTTACATTACAAAAGGTTTTCAAACGAAAAGGGTTACAAATACAAAGTACCAAGTTTTCATATGAAAAGGGGTACAAATACAAAGTACCGTTTTCATACCAAAAAGGGGTACACATACAAAGTACCGGTTTCATACAAAAAGGGGTACAAATACAAAGTACCAGGTTTTCATATGAAAAGGGGTACAAATACAAAGTACCGGTTTCATACCAAAAAGGGGTACAAATGCAAAGTACCGGTTTCATACAAAAAGGGGTACAAATACAAAGTACCAGGTTTTCATACGAAAAGGGGTACAAATACAAAGTACCGGTTTCGTACCAAAAAGGGTACAAATACAAAGTACCAGGTTCACACAAAATAGTTTTTATGATATTAAAACTATATTTCATCTAGAATTGTTAGACTTCAGCTATAATTGCTAGGTGTATATGCTAGAGTTATATAAGAATCTAGTCACAATCAACTTAGAATTGGTGGGCCCGCCTTATCTCCTGTTCCTTGTTTGGTTGTGGACCTAGGGCAGACCCATTATATTCAACGGTTTATTTAACTTAAATTTTATATGACTTATATACGCTGGACGATTATAGAAGGAATCTATGGGTCTTCTAGGGTTCATTATCGCATAACATAGGAGCATTCATTCCACACTTAACTAAGAAAATATTGGATTTTCTGGAAATCATACTTTATCGCTTTTACAAGGAAAACGGTTTATTTCTCAAACAAAACTCTTATGAACTCACCAACTTAATTGTTGACACTTTTTCAAACCTACTTGTATTCTCAGGAAATCAGTGAAACAGGAAATCAACAGCATTTTGAGGATGGGACGTTAAATCGTCAAACAGTTTATTTTGTCATCATAATGTAATTGATTTGAAACATGTAAACATATACTTTGGTGTAAGTTTTTCAATTATATTTATGATGGTTGTATTTACTTTGAGCACTATTATACTCGTTGTTGTGATACTATACATGAAGTCCTCCACCCCCGGACGTTTCCGCCATCCTTGGTTTGGGGGTGTGACAGAAACAGTATAAAACAATAATTAACCTTAAATAATTGTAGTATATACTCCTTAGAAAATATATAACATAAACTAAAGTTATCATAGTTTACATATATTCATTTATGAAGTCTGAATTGGTAAGAGCTGCCTAGAGGGTTATCCCAAACTATACCCATTATAGTTTATTAGAGTTGATATGGAAAATGTTTTGGAAAAACCTTTCTGAAAACCATGAAGTAGATTGCCAAAATAGAAGCTTCCCTTATGCTCGACATATTACAAAAAGGGATAAAATATCGGAATATTTTATTAATCATGGAAATCGTTGAATTGTATTAATAAGTTTAAAACTTAATAAAATACTTTGAGTTCGCTTGTATTCCCCCCCTGAAAACATTAAAAAACACGGAAAATATAGGGGTATGAACTCACCTATAGTGAGTGGTTCTGACGTGTGGTTGGAAGAGAAGTACAGAGTGTCAGGTGTAACCTTGAGCACACAACGATCCTAATAGACACATATAGACATATATGTGTATGAATTTAGTTTATAGACGACTAAAGAAGAAGGGTAACACCCTTTTTGGCTAGGAAACTCTAAGATTTATGGGATACAATCACATATGATTGCATATCTAGGGTATATGGCCACCCTATACAGTTTACGGTAAAAAAGGTATGACCATTGGAGTTCACGGTCCAAGTGTTCACGGTCTTAGTGTTTACGGTCCAATGACCTTACGGTCATGGAGTTCACGGTTCATGGGTTTACGGTTCATGGGTTTACTGTTCATGGGTTTACAGCCCATGAATATACGGTCATTGAAGAGTGTACGGTCCATGAGTTTACGGTCATTGAAGGTCAACTGTAAACTCATCAATCTTGCATAAATGATGGTTTTTCAAGGGCTTCATTCAAAGGCATCGGATTCTAGGGACCATGCTTTGCCTTAGGAAGGGTAAAGGCTATAAGAACACCCTTTATAAGGGTTTACGGTCTATGAAGATTCATAGGACCGTAAACTCTTTTGTTCAAGCAAAGAGTGATGATCTTAAGTCCAAAAATGAAGAATTTTAACTCGATTCATGAAGGGGAAGATGATACTTACGGTTTTTGAAGGCAAAGAAGGTGTTTTCGGTCCAAAACACCATCGTGTTCTTGAGGGTCTTGGAGGAAACTATATGATGGTAGAGAGAGAGAGAGAGAGAGAGAGTACAGAGAGAAAGCCTTTGAAGTGCTTAAAGTGTGAAATGAAGGCTAAATACCCCTTTCTATAGGGTAGAGTTCTCGGTCAAAGGGGGGTCCACCTGACCGTAAACAGGTTCACGGTCACCCTGACCGTAAACTGGTTTACGGTCACCCTGACCTTAAACGGGTTTACGATCACCCTGACCGTAAGCTCAAGGTCTCGACCGTAAACTCCTTTTTGAGGAGGTTTACGGTTGCTAGGTAGTTTAGAAATTAAACTGACACTTCCAAATACTAATCCCTTTGATTCATTAGAGTTAGAATACTCAATACAGGTTCCAAACAGTGATAACTGGAAGCAAAATGAGTCTAACACTGATAAATTTGAATGTTTACACAAGTTAGAAATTTCGGGTTGTCATAAGAAGTGATTGGGATACTTCTCGTTTACGAACCCAGGAGGTTGTTCCACATATACAGTCTCTTCTAATTCTCCATTCAAGAAAGCACATTTAACATCCATTTGAAATACCTCGAAGTTCTTGTGTGTTGTGTATGCCAAGAAGATGCGAACAAATTCCAACCTTGCAACAGTAGCGAAAGATTCTTCTTAGTTGATGCCTTCTTCTTGAGAAAACCCTTTAACCACGAGTCTTGCCTTGTTTCTTATAACATTCCCTTCTTTATCCATTTTGTTGTGAAACACCCACTTTAAACCTACGACCGATGCATCTGGTGGAGTTGGAATTAGCCTCCAAACCTTGTTTCGTTCAAACTCGTTGAGTTCGTCTTGCATCACTTGTACCCAATTAGAATGATCAAGAGCAACATTAACCGTTTTGGGTTCTACTTTGGAAACGAATGAGTTAAACATACAAAATTCCACTTTAGAGAATAATGCAGTTTGTTTTACTTTTTGCTGAGATCTCATAAGGACTCCTGCAGAAGATTCACCGATTACTTGGGTTTTGGGGTGATCTCTGGTCCATTTGGTTAGTGGAGGATAGTTTGGATCATAAGTGGGATCCAATTCAGCATTCACTTCTTCGAATTCAGATTGAACGTCCAAATCATCATTCGCATCCTTATTCTCCCCCCTCGAATGACGAGAGGTCCTCTTCTTCAGGAATTGAAGTATCTCCTGACAATGGAGGTTCGTAAGGCATTTTGGGAGGTGAGTCATTTGTATCAGAGGGTGGGTCAGAAGAAAGAGATGTAGTGTAATCCTCCCCCTGCGATGGAGTGTTCGTGTCTTGTGGTGGAGATTGCTCCCCCCTAAGGACTTGCATTTGAGTTAGAATTCTCCCCCTGGAATGTAGTGCTCGTGTCTTAAAGGTACTTTCGCAGTTAATAGCTGATTGTACATGTCTTTTGCAGCGTCATCAATTATCTTCTTCAATTCATCTACTTTATTGTCAGCTGCTTTCGCTTCAGATGTGATAGCCTTCTCTGGCTCATCAAAGAGTAGCATTAATTCCTCATACAGATTGGCTAAAGGAATTGTGGCTGGACTTGGCTTAGGAAAGATTTCCTTCGATTAACTTTCATTCGACTGAATCCTCTTCAAGTAGTTGTCATCGAACGTAACATAGTAGGTTTCTTCGATCTTCTTTGATCGTTTGTTAAGAACCCTATATGCCTTAGAGGTCAGCGAATATCCTAAAAATATACCCTCGTCAGCTTTCGCATCGAATTTGTTTCGTTGTTCCTTGGAGTAAAAGATGAAACACCTGGAACCAAATACATGGAAAAACTTAACGTTAGGTTTGCGATTTTTGATGATTTCATAAGGAGTAATTGAGAATAGATTATTTAGGATGGATCTATTTTGGGTATAGCAAGCAGTCGCAATAGCATCTGCACATAAATATAGAGGCAGACATGCGAACGTGAGCAAAGTTCGTGCAGCTTCGCACAAAGAGCGGTTTCGCCTTTCAACTACACCGTTCTGTTGTGGAGTGTAAGGAGCAGAAAAGTTGTGTGAGACTCCCTTTTCAGCAAGAAATTCTTCATACGCTTGGTTTTTGAATTCTTGACCATTGTCGCTGCGAACATTGCAAACCAGCTTTTGCAGTTGAAGCTCAATTTGCTTTATAAAATCCTTGAGTTTAGGAGTAGCTTCATATTTCTGTTTAAGAAAATGCACCCAAGTGAAAAGTGAAAAATCATAAACTATTACAAGAATGTACTTACTACCACCAACACTTTCAATTGCAGAGGGTCCAAAAAGGTCGATATGTAGAAGTTCCAATGGTCAATGATTTTCGTGTTTACTCTTGTTGGATGACTTTTTCTGCTTTGCTTCCCCATCTCCCATGCTGCACACAAATGATCCTTATCATACTTCAAGAGAGGAAGCCCTCGTACATGATCACCAAGAACAAGCTTGTTGATGTCTTTGAAGTTGAGGTGCGAAAGTCTTCTATGCCATAGCTAGCTATCATCAGAGTGAGCTTTCGTAAGCAAGCATATGGCAGACTTCCCTCGTATCGGGTTCAGATTCAAAGGATGCATTTCTCTTTTTTGTTGCAACTTTAAGAAAACTGCTTTTGTTTTCTTTTCTATTATCTCAGATCCTTCATCATCAAAGGATAGTTTCAAGCCCGTCCCTACAACTAATTGTGAAACACTAATTAGGTTGTGTTGTAAGCCTTCCACATACGCCACCTTACGAATCGAAAATTCTCCGGTCGTTATCATCCCATAGCCTTTGATCTTTCTAAACGAGTTGTTTCCATACTTTACATTTCCACCATCTTTGAGAGCTCGAAACTCTCGCAACTCCTCCTTCCTCCTAGTCATGTGACGTGAGCAGCCACTGTCGATATACCATTCATAATTGAACTGATCGTCACGAATTACCTGCAAGAATCAAGCAGATTTAGGAACCCAAAGTTGCTTGGGTCCTTGTGAGCCTTTTACAAAACGAGGAAAAGTAACTGCAATATCAAGCATATAAGTTCGTTTAACTAATGTGGTTTCATCTTTCTTAGTTATGGTGAAAAATTTTACTTTATTATTTTTCTTTTTCGTTTCTTTTGAATCAGATCGTTTTTGTTTGTTTTGATTTGATTCTTGACGAATTCTTTCTTAACTTTCTTTGGGTTAGCAGTCGATTTCTTGGTTTGAACTTCAGAATCCGAGACTAACTTTCCCTTTCCTTTGACATCTTTAAACGAATCCTTCGTGGGTTGAGAGTGATGAAATTTTGGTTTCTCAATGGGCTTCTTTGAAAGAGAGGGTTTTAGAACAAAGTTCTTTGAAAGAGAGGGTTTTTGAACAAAGTTCTTTTTGGGTTTATGTATATTGCAAGAGTGACAGTGCGAGCATTGACTGGGATTCACATGCGAACGAGCTTTCACATTTTGATTGGAAGACTTTTCTTTGCGAACATAGTTGGAATTTTGGGATTTCCAAAATTGCTTCCTTTCACATTGCTTTGACGTTTTTGCTCTGCAAGTTACTTAGACAACTTGTGAATATTCACCTTGGGTTTCGTTTTTCTTGTATGAGATTCGTCTTTCACTGATTGAGGTTCGCTTGGACTTTCCTTTGTTCCACTTGGGCTTCCTTTCTCAAAGCTTGAACAATTATTTAGCTTGAACAATTATATTACCTATGTCATAGTAGTGTGCATGCTAGAGTAGTTGAGTCTTATTTGTTGATTGTTGTTATGTGTATTTATTGAGTTGTTGATAACTCTAGGACTGCTGATAGTCCGTAAGGTTACTGATAACCCATAGGGTTCTTGATAACCCTTAAGGTTGCTATGAGCCCGTATGACAATCTATAGTTCCAGGGTTGCTGATAACTCATAGTAGTTTATTATGTTGTGATGTATGTGATATTTGGCGGAACTCACTAAGCTTCGTGCTTATATTTGTGGATTTAAATGTGTTTCTTGTGCTTCGGAAGATCGTGGGAAGGTGAAGGATTGATTGTACACGCTCATCGACAACTTTTGTGATTTTCCATTATTATGATACTTTGATTTTGGGATGACTATTTTTTGATACTTATGGTTTTCTTGACTTAGTTTTATGGAAACAATGTATTCACCTAATTTAAAAATGAAAATTTTGGTTGTGAAAAATAGGACGTTACAAATTTAACCATGTATTTATAAATTAAGTTTAGTACATAATCATAATACTCATAACAAGATCATACTAGAAATTAAAGCATTAAGATAAAGCTTTTAGTAACTCCTTAAAATTCCATCATCAAAGAACACAAAAATTTAATAGAGGGAAAAGAGGTACCTTGATTCACTAGTACGTACCTTATTCTTGCCTAAACCCTCAAGAAATTGCCCCTTTTTCTGTCTCTCAAGATAACATGAGAAACCAAATGACCGAATTCAAGATGATAAGGGTTCTTATCTAACGCCGGTTGCGCAGGGCTAATATATATGTATGTGTTGCATACTGCTTAATTTGCTTCGCATCATCTAACATTGTCACACCCCGGCCGTTGGCAGAAACACCGGGCAGTGTAACATCATTTCTTGTATCATAGTTATCAACTTCCTGAAAACACGTACATTTTAAAATACGTCAACATAAAGTTGGTGAGTTCACAGGTTTTGACTCCATATAAAATAACACTTTTTCTCAAGTTCAAAAGTATAGTTTTGAAAGTATCATTTTGACTCTCCAACATTTAGTATATATATTAGGTACAATGGTTTACTTATTAAATAAGTGATATACCTAAAGTTTCACATATTATGAATAAATGATTGTAATCCCATACAAACTAAGGTTGCTACGTATAAATCTTATTTCAATTCTATACTAGTAAAACCGCTACGTATAAATCTATTTCAATTCTATACGAGTAAAACCGCTATGTATAAATCTATTTCAATTCTATACGAGCAAAACCGCTACGTATAAATCTATTTCAATTCTATACAAGTAAGACCGCTACGTATAAATCTATTTCAATTCTATACGAGTAAGTGTGCTAGGTATAATTGTCTACTTAATGAGCAAGTAGTATACCTACAAATTCCTTGTACTTATAGTATAAGTCTTTGGGAAACTTATACTTAACATTCATACTTGTATATCGACAAAGTATAATGCTTCTAAAGTTGTGCTACCATGAGTCCGTAACCGCTGCTAGACATACAAACCTCTGATTAAAAGATATCCCACCAATGGTTCCTCCATTGGTGCCATAATAAAACCGCCATTGGTGCCATAAAGGATTCCACCAAGGTAAACACTTCCCCCGTACGCTTCATCGACGCTGGGTCCATAACAATCAATAGGACAGTTCGTCACCCGCAGACCGTTGGGTTGTAGCTAGCAACCACGGGTGGGGTCATCAACCCGCATAGATCTATAGTCCACCGTAAAACCGATTGGGTTGTAGCCAACAACCATGGATGGGGCGTTAACCCACATAGATCCATACACAACTTCCTCGCTCACACGGGATTAACGGTTACAGGTCAGAGGATTTCCACTAATATTCCCAATCTTAGTTGATGAATGAGGTAGCTCATGTAGACTTTTTCGGCTTCCTATAACTCTAACAACAAAGCATATTCGTGTCTAAAACCCTAAGTTACTAGACAATGCTTTTAAAAATTACTCATAATTTCATAATATTTAGGTAGTATAACAGCTATAACTTGAGGTAAAACCATGTTTTATCATAAAACCAACAATAACAACATATAGCATACCCATTTTTATCTTGACATAAAACCAATAATAGCAATATACTTTATAAATTAACATATAGAACTTCCACATACAACTTCGGAACTATATCGCACACAACATATATATAAAATCGTAAGTATAACTCAAGATCTACATTAGTATAATAACATGATAACAAGTTGATAATAGTTGTATATATATTCAAAATATTATATTTAAACAACTATATCCCGGTTAATATAACTATCTACATTGATACTAATATACTATCATATAGACATAATATTAACGTATATACAATATTTAGCATGCGTTTCCCCCGAAAATACTAAAATGTGGGGCAGTGAAACTCACCCTAGTAGCGTGATCTATTGAATCTAAATGGTCAGAGGCTCGTCGTAGTCAGGCTCGGGAAGGAAAACGGCCTTCGGAAACAAGAGAGAATGAAAGGAGAAGGTGTAAGGATTGAATGAGCTTTGATCGCTATATATAGGGTGTTCTGGGCTCATTCACGTCGTGAACATGATAGGTTCACGTCGTGAACTTCCATGAGTCATCCCGTAGCCTTAACGCGTGTTTTCTAGCTCCGATTAGTGTCTGTTGACTCCTCACGTCGTGAGTTTTTATGCTCACGTCGTGAGTTCAGTCAAATTAGGGTCGTAACTTTTGCATACAAACTCCGTTTTTGACGTTCTTTATATCCACACATAGGTATTTACGAGTACTACAACTCTCTTTTAGACTGCAATAGCTAATTATAAGTCTATTTTAAATTCCTCTTATTATAGAGATTTATAGTGTTCGGTTTATCATAACTTCTTCACACGAAGTCAGATTTAGACGTTCTCTATATTTTTGGAATCGTATGGACGTATACTTTAAGTTTTATCATAAAAGTTCATACATGTATTAGAATTTATCACGAATTACATAGTAAGTTTGTCACATTACTGGTTTAACAAAATCACATTACATGATTGGTATAATCACATGTGATTGTTATTGACCTATTTTGACTAGTGTTACAAACATGCACGTGTCACGCTCTTTCCATACTTGGTTTAGCATCTTAATTTCCGATGTGCCACATGATACCACGTCGCGTTCTTATTGTACATTGCAAATTTCTGAAATAGCAATGCACTTCACTGTTTTGTATTAAAAGGCATCTACACGTCACATTCTATTCTGCAGATTTCGTACTTAGCCAACCTTTTCATTTTTACCCTTCAACCTAAATTACACAATCAATGATCCAAACCTTGTTGTAATGGTCATACAACAATTTCCAAAGATCATTTATCATATAACAAGGCATAAACCAACTTAGTGCTTAACATTTTATAACTTGTATCATTTTTTTACCAAATTGCCATTTTTCATAAAAATTCAATACAACATTTTACATTCAAATTTTTAAGGATGTTACAAAAATTATAACCGAATAAATTATTTGTATTGATTAATATCAATTTAATATATAACATGACATAGTGAGTCTACCACATCAACACACAACTTTATTTTACAATAGAAAGGGGCACGAACTAAGGAAAAAAAGGATAATGTCATTATAGTCCAACCAACTTTTCAAGTTTATTTTATTTGGTCGATGAGGTTTTTTTTACGCATTCTAAGTCACCAAAGTTTTTTTTGTACACACAACTCTATGTTACATAGAAACAACAAATCGTGTGGGTTCAACAAAAACCTAGAAATCTTCAACTACTTCGATTCATAAATCAATTGAGAGATTTTGTGATAGAAAAGATATCTTGTGCAGAAATCAATGGTCGAAGGTGTTGACTGGAACCCTTGATCGAGAGTGGGGATGAGAAATTGATCGGAAGCCTGGTTGTGAATTGGTTTTAGTTTAATTTTTTTTACTAAATGAAAAACATATATCATATGGAAACCAGCTATTAAAAGTCATAAGGATTGTTTTCATAGGTAAATATAAGTTTATTTCTTTATAATATAGAAAAAAATGACCTTTTAAAATAAATCATAATTGTTTGTAAGGCTAAAATGACATTTAAAAAAACGTTATGAAGAGTGGTTAAGGCCACTGATCTTGACACAACAAGCCTCCGTATCAACACTACATCGAGAACGCGCATACAAAGAGGATTCTTAATCGTTCGCGAAGAGAAGGCAGTGGTGTTTTAACATGATTATGCTGCCAAGTCAGCAACTATCACGCATGCACTTGCAAAGTTATTATGAGGGTAAATTACATCAGTCGCCTCTCGTGCACATGCCAGAAAACATGTTTAGTCCCTATTTTCAAAAATTAACCCGGACCGTCCCTCATGTCATTAAAAGTTGCACGCTTCATCCCTCGTTAGTTTAATTTGCACGTTTCATCCCTTGTGATACATAAAAATACTATAATACCATTTCTTTTTCTTTTTCGTTTGTTTTGAACATTTTTATATGTTTAATTATTAAAAATTATTTCAATTATTTTTCTATTTTGTTGAATAACACCTCACCACCACCGGTAATCTACACCACCACCAGAAAATGAAGCACCACCGCCACCCCTCACTGGAAAATAGAGCACCACCACCGCCCCTCACTTCATCCCACCCACCCCTTCGTTCAAATTTCAAATGTTTCACTAAAAATAACCACAAACCACCACCTCATTCACCGAACCAGCTACATATACTCGAACCACCATCGAACCATCCATTTACTGTTAACACCGCCACAACCTACATCGAAAACCCACCTACAAATCTAGAAAGAATAATCATGGCAAATCAGGAAGGGAGAATCATGGCATGGAAATGTTTAATTCGAAATCAGTAAAAGATTTAAAGTTCTTAAATTGAAAGCAGATCTGATTTAGTGAGCCTCCAAATATGATTCGATACCAGGGAGATGGCAAGAGGGGGTTGTAAATCTGCACTTCGTCTAATTCGTTGTTCATCAATTTCTTACCCCTTAACCTCCAATTTGTTGTCTTCTTCACTTCACAAGAAGAAAGATACGCATCTGGTGATCGATTGGAGGGAGAAAAATAAGGTTGTATCTGTGTTGAGACTTGTTGTGAGTATAAACACGCAAAATCAGAACCAAAGGTTGTGGTGGTGGTTGCGATTTGTAGAGAAAGACAGGTTGCATTATTCTCCTTCTTATGCCCTAAGTAAAACCCTTGAACATCCGTCTTCGGAAATCTCTGGATGGTACATCACATTGGCCTCGATTGAATCAATTTCTTACCCTAACCTCATCATCTCAGAACTGTACACCATTCGTCTTCTCCGATGAGCTTCAAGAAACCCCTCCGATTTTGCACCCTTTTTATGTTACAGATCCGATTTCTAGGTGTATGGTCGTCGGTGTAGTTGCAGAAGAGATGAGAAGGTGACTGAGCGGATATGTGATGATGGTGCTTTGTCGGAAGTCGTCGGTCTCCTTCTCCACCTGTACGTCACCTTCGGAAGTTGTCGACGAAGTTTCAGATCAAGGTGGCAATGGTGTTTTGGTTCAATGATGTAGGTCTGCTGTGAAGGAGGTAAGAACAGGGGAGAAGGGAAGTGTCGTATGGAGGGGTTGGAATATTTGGTTTATTTATTTATTTTTTAAATTAAAACTGATAAAAAATTTAAAAAAAATGAAAAAAGAAATTAGTAAGGGTAAGATGGTCATTTCATGTCAATAAAGCGTGCAAGAAAAAAATAAACATAGGGACGGTCCGAGTTAATTTTTTAAAATAGGGACTAAACATGCTTATGCACGATGGACGAATGGTGTAATTTACCCTTATTATGATATACATTTACACAAAAATGATGTATGAAATTAACTGGAAGTTAGCTTTACACTATTTAACAATGTAAAAAATAGGTTTGGCACGGATTGGACAGTTACCGTCTCACCCTTGATATTTTACAGGAAAACACTCAATTAGGAAATTTGAACTTATTATAAAAAAAATGTGATGATTTGATACTTGAGTGTCAGTCTGCTATAACATGTCTGTTTTTATTTGAAATAAAAACATATAAAGACATGACAGTAATGAGGGAGAGAAGAAAAGCTTGCCATTTGATCAATCATAATGGTAAGATTGAATGGAAACGGAATTGAAGTTTTATGAAAAATGGGTCTTGAATGTTTGACTTTAACAAAATATAGTAGATGAATCTAAAGTAAGAGAAATATAATTGTAAGAACATGCACTTGTTTTGACTATTGATTTTATATATTAAAAATATAATGAGAAAAAAATATGAAAGTTGTCCATATTATTAGTTTTTGTGAAAAAAAAAAAAAAAAACAATACTACGTATAACAACATTTAGTATTGACATTCTACTTCAAATATCGCTATGTTAATTATATTCTATTACATACGTCTATAAAATTATAAGAAAAGAAGATAAGAATATGAATGCAAAAAGTTGCAATAATAGCACGGAAAGGAATACAACATCAAGCTGTTGTGGACGAGACTACCAACATACCCACATGCCACATAAGACGATTCGTCTTGATTATTAAATTACAAAATAGTCCTTGAGTTTAGCTTGTTTTTGTAGTTTTGTTTCCAGAAGATTTTCTTTTTCAAATTTAGTCCTTATTTTTGTAGTTTTGTTCTCAAATGGTTTTTTTTTTGCACCTTTAGGCTTTGGCCCAACTCACTATTCAGTTCAGCCCAACCCCCAGGTTTTAATTAAAATCAGGTTTTGATGGCTGAAAATTGTTTTTTTAAGTTTTGCTAAAACAATGCATATCACGTTATTTTATTATTAATAATAATAATATTGTTTATGAAAAGAAATCTCTATTCTAATAAAAGAATAAGTTTATTTTTCTTTTGACACGTGTCATCCTATTAGTACATACAATTAAAACAAAGCGGTAGAGGGAGAACACTTCCATAATATAATCCAATACAGATTAAATTATTTACCACGATTCTTGACCCAAGAAAAAAGAAAGGGATAGATGTTATCCGTTAGATACTGAAAATTAAAAAATAATAATAATATTAATAAAAACTGTTTCTTTTATTGTCTTCCATACAAAGCAAAAAATAGTACCAATCAAAGTCAGATTTTTTTTTCTTCGGATAATCATCATAAAAAATAGTTGTTGGATAACAGATCTTCGAAAGTAAGGATGCATTGAGTTGAAATTAAAGTAAGTTTCTAATTAAATGGTTTATTTGGAAAAAAAAAACGAAATATAAAATTATTTTTAGATTAATTTTCTTGATAAAATTCATTTTAACACAAACAAGTGGTGTTTAAAGTTGTTTAACAAACGTGTTTGACTAATATTTAGTATGACTGCAATATCTATATAACAGTTAACAGATAATATTTTTGTAAAATAAATATTATACAAAATTCAAACATTTTTATATTTAGTTATTGTTATCCAATCATTGAAATAATTTGAAGGTAAAAAAAAATAGTATGGTAAAGACCTTGCAATATTGCAACCCCAAGCTGAATTTTGCGTCCAGATAAACCAAAACCCACATGTTCCAAATTGCACGAAATAATCGAGCCCTTAGACCCTAGTAAGACCTAAGCACGAGGCAAAGATTAGACTAAATATGCTAGTTAGACATCAGCTTTTGTTCAAAGTCTCATAACAATCTAAGAGTTATATAAGGATGTGAATAGTACCCACCAAATATCGGTTGAACTTATTGTTGTTTGTATGATCAAAATAGCATAACAATAAAATTCAACATGGATCTTATCCTTCATTTTAATTAAGCTCTTAAAAAACATAGAGACGATTGGTTTTTAAAGGATAAATATCAAAATACCATCTAAGAACTCATATGTTGTACAAAATGCATAGACAAATGAATTCGATGAGTAAACCAAGTAACATGACATATGCTTGCAAGCTTGATTTCAAACCTCTAGAAGGATTTGGAGAACCTTGATGCATAGGAAATGTTGATCAAACTGAAGAAAGTGTTTCAATAGCAAGTCAGGTAGGAACTACTTGAAACTATTAGAACACTCCATGTGTATGAAGGACAATCAATAGGCAATCACATATTAAAAACGAAAAGCTATACTAAACGAATGTAGAGTTAGGATCTCTTATGGGCACATAATTATTAGTGATGTTGATTTTAAATAGTCTACCTAAATCATATGACCAATTCATTATGACCTATAATATGAATGGTTGGGAGAAATCTATCTTAGAGCTCCATGTTATGCTTAAGACTATTAAGAAAAACATTTATAAGTCCTCTTTAGCACTCATGGTTAGGGAAGGGCATGTTGAAACATCCCCATCAAAGGCTATTTGAAAATCGTTTAAGAAAATGAACTTTAAGGCTTTATAAAGTTCAAATGTAGGAGTATGTCCAAAAAGTTCAAGCATTTAATTTGTTTAACAAAATATGGAGTTGTAACAATCCAACAATAGAATAAGTAACTTAAATGGATTTTACACATTAAGGTCTTATAAAATGTCCAATCTTCTTCTACCTTTAATAACTTTCAAATGCTTAATATTAATACATGTCAAAATGCACATATTAGACATGGAAAGCCTAGTGGTTTTCAAAACCAAACTCAAAGTCAAATCTCTAAACTTGTTCAAAACATAAAAGTATTTGTATATATTTAATAATCGGTCAACAAAATAAGTTGGAAAACCAAACTTTACAAAAGTAGAAGATTAGATCTAATATCTAAGATCTCCCATATTTTGTTCCTTCTTACTTTCAAACTATAGAGGTTGGAGAGAGAAAAAATCGATTTTAATAGTAAAATAGTGAAATTAGAAGTAAATTTTAAGATCTAGTAGTGTTCTACGTCAAATTCATTTAAGAAATGCTTATAAGGTAGCAATTCTTCTATCTTTTTTTTTAAACTCAATTGTCTATTATGTCCTAATTATATGATGAAACTAATGATTAGATCAATTTTAGTGTTAAATTCTACGTTTATCACACTAATCTAATGATGCAAGTTCATCTTCTTACTTAAATAACTTTATAAAGTTTTAAAGATGGTTTAAAAACATAGGTTCATGAGCTTATCCATGAATCCACTGTAATCATATTTTGAGATTTGATTTAGATTCTTATTATGATTTTTATAAAATTCTAAATCTTAGTGTTGAATCCTTCATCTAGATCAAATGTAGGTTGTGATGTGTTAATAGAGTTTTTGAGTTCATAACTGGACAAATATCTCATGAACTCATTAAGTTTTGATTAAATTGAATTAATAAGGTTCACATATACTTTTTATTTAGGTGTTATCATCCCAATTTTAAAGTGCAAGTGAAAACAAAATCTAGAAGTCAATTTTAAAATTTTGAAGCTTAAAACTAGATTTTGGGGATGATTACTTTAACCTATGATTTGACTATGATGTGTGAATGGAGTTTTTTAGTTTACATCTGGATAAATATCTCATGAAGTCATTAAGTTTTTATTGAACTAAATTAATAATTTTAATTATACTTTGGATTTAATTATTAACATCCTAATTTTAAAGTGTAAGTGAAAACCAAATCTAAAAGTCAATTTGAAGTTTTAAAGCTTAAGATTAGAATCTGGGGATGATTACTTGAATATATGCTTTCATTAGGATAATGATGAATTAGGCTTATTATTACATGATTTAATAAACTTTTGAACCTATTAAAAAATATAAGTCATTAAAGTTAGTGTTGGAAGTGTTCAAATCTTGTTAATAAAATTAGAGTGTTGTTTGTTTTTTGAGTTTTTCACGTTTTTATGCATGTCTACACATTAACTCAACCGAGTGGCCATTTGGTTCGACCGAGTAATCCACTATAATGCCTTAGGAAGTAAAGTTTGGTCTATATTGATTTTTTAGGGGGGTCATTTGGGTGATTCCAATGCTTCCACAAAATCATATATGATAGTTTAAGATGTTAATTAGTATGTTAAGTTATAAGAACCTAAACTAAGTAATGAAATTTAATTATGTATAGTATTCTACATAATTATACATGTATAGGTGACAACTCATTACGTCAAACATGACTTTTTGATAAAGGATTATTTAGAATAAATAATCTTATCTAAGTTATAGTATATGTCACAAGGTTTCCAAAAATATAAAGAACGCCGAAATCCGAGTTATAACGAAGAAGTTATGACTAATCAAAGATCCGCGACAGAACCGGCACAACGCTGTACGACGTAAAAACTAAATTTACAATCAAATGATTTTTAGCCTTAAAAATCAAAATGAAAGTCGTAAAATACGTTAAACCGAGAGTTTACATAAAAAACGTCCGAATCTGACTTCGTATGAGGAATTTATGATTTTTCTAAGAATCGGCATAGCAGTACATAGCCCGAAACTCGAAATAAAGATCGAGTGATTTTAGCCAAAACAACCTAAACGAGAATCGGAGATCTTATCAAAAGAAATCCAACGGTAAAAAGACAGACGAAAACGGACGTCGGATGAAGAAGTTATGAATTTTTAACAGACTTTTCCTGTCCCGGCCTATTAAAAATATAACTTTAAAAATAAATTCAAAATTAGCCGACAGAGTCTAAACGAAAGTTGTAGAGCATGGTCTCACCTATGCGTGTATATAAAGAACGTAAAAAACGGAGTTCGTATGCTAAAAATATGAATTTTTGAAGTTTGGAAAAAAGAAGTACGCCCCGCGTACAAGAGTACGCCCAGCGTACTCGGAGACTAGGCATCGGATCGTCCACGTCGCCCCTTCCTTCGCATGCAACACGTATTACGCGCAGATTGACACGTCCGAAGACACGCATCACCGTACGCACAGCGTACGAGGGTACGCCCAGCGTACCGAAGTTACGCCCAGCGTACTCCGAGGTTTCAGCCTCCTATAAATAGGATGCGAGGCTTCCGAGTTTTGTTTACAAAATTCGAAACCTCTCTCCTCTTAAACACTCATTTAAGCCACGTTTAACCCCACGAAGCCTCGAGAACACCCCTAACACCCGAAGAAAGCCCGGAGCCTCGAAGTCCTCGAGAAAATAATATTTTCCTGTCGAAACTCTGCCTGCATAGAGCCCGGTTTTGCATTAGAAACTCGTGATTTCTTCGAGAAAGATCATTTATAGAAACGAAACGCTGCCCAAATCACCACTTATCAGGTGAGTTCATACCCCTATAATCTACCTTTTTAATTATTTCAAATGCTTTTAACAATAAAAGATTAACAAATACTTCCAAAATGATTTAAAGTCATGTAGACTCTTTTTAAACACTGTTAAACCCTTCGAAAAATTGTTAAACTCTTTTAAAATACTTATAAATGTCTTTTAAGTTTTTAAATTGTTATAATTATCATAAAATTTACATATTTATATATGTGTAAATTATATAATTTGGATTCAAAAGATTTAGAATATATAATTTGACCCTATTTCCTGTTCCTTGTTTGGTTGTGGGCTTGGGGTAAAGTTATATAATTAAAGGTCTAATTAAAAACAATTATATAAATATTACATTTATATAAATATAAAAGGGTTTTCTAACTGTTTGGTAATATTTAGTACAAATAGTGAACTTCCTGGAATAACAGTATTACCGATCCTTACCACAGTTTAACTATAATAGGTATAGTTTAGAGAACTCATTCATTGGTACTTAACAGAAATCAAATAGAGTACTTAACGGAAAAAGAGTAGAAAACATTCTTCAGAAAACAACCATATAAACTATATCTTATATAATTTATGAAACTTACTTACTGAGTATTTATTTCCTAGTAACTTATCAATATTCTATACATAATCATCAATATAGCACTTGTGAGACTACCTTCACGTACTTATTTAAGTATAAAACAAAAGTCCTGAAAATTATAACCAGAGTCTCCTTGAGTGAGAGCGTGACAATTGTGTATAGATCTATACGGGACTGACAATCCCGCACCAGAGCTGCTTGCAACAGCTAGGTCGGTAGACCTGTGGTGACAACTGTCGTACCATATTACGACGCCTGAAGAACGTCGTGTTCAGGCGATCCTAGGTCATCAAGCATGGTTATAATAACTCACAATTTGGTATTGAATAAAATGATTAGTGTATGAATAAGTAAAACTTCACATAGTTTTATCTTTATAAAACTATAATACAATATTTTACCAATTTAAATACGGAAATACTATTTTCGTATTGGAAAACGCCTTTTCTTTATGGTTTTATGTAAACTATAATACAATATACCACTTAAGAACCAGAAACTTCTACCCTTTTGCTTACCGTATAATACATAAGAAAATATAGGATTTTCTGGGGAAAAACGTGTTTACCTTATCAAATAACGAGAAAACGGATTTGAGTTATAAACTAATACTTATGAACTCACCAGCTTAAATGCTGATTCTCTCTTTCAAAATAACTTGTATTCTCAGGAATCCAGTAGACAGGTACACTCCCGGAGCTTTTGAGAAGACATCCTAGTACCGTGTTACGTCTTTTGTCTTTTACTATATCTACTTTAGATGTTGAACATCTAGTGTTCGAACACTCATGTAAAAACTTATACATTATTAATGCAATGGGTTTTGTACTTTGATTACTATAATGCATGTGTTGTGATACTTGACATGATGTCATCTGCCCCCGAACGTTTCCGCCGTTCTGCTTTGCGGGTGTGACAATAGGTGTTCATTAACCCATTCTTACACTTCAATGATCTTTTTAGATGTAAGCCTACACATGGTTGGGGCGAGTTAATTACCTAAGTAAATATGTCCCCTAATATAGCATGTTTTTGTTTTGTGTTGTTATGATATGTCATATGATGTGAACAAATTATGTACAGTGCTATATGTAATATATGTTACATTCAAGTAATGTTTTCATTATCGAGTTTTGAAATTAGGACAAATCTTTTTGTTTTAAAATGAGTTTTGATCATAATCATGTGTTTCAACTATAAGATAGGTTGAGACTTGTGTGGTCCGACCATTTTGGACTTAGTGTTATTGAGTCAATATTTTGGCAATCCATGCTTGTATGATTTGAGGCCATTAAACATACATTTTGACAAGCGATGCTTGTATAATTTCTGGTTTACAAACCTATGATTATGATGACGTTTTAGGCAGCCTCATTTACATGTGGTACTTGCAACCCATCATGTGGTACTATTGTAATAGATCATTTTTCCTAGTTGGAATTGAGTACGGGAGTAGTATAATATGTTATTTGCTAACTCTATGTAGGCCTTAGGAATATCAATATAAGTGTGCTTTATGATAACTAAGCACAATCCCCATTTTAGCTATCATTGTGACGTGTTTTGATTTTGAGGTTGACTTTGGGGTTTGGAAAATTGAAGCACGTTGCATTGCATTCGCTTTTAAAGTTAGTGATTTGGTATTATTGAATACTGATGATGTTTTAGCAATGTTTCTACAGTGAAAAAGCTTTTTTCCGCAAAAATAAAATTGAAATTAATCTTTTGGTGTTTTAAATATCTTTTGAGGTTTACATTGTGTAGAATGTGCAAGTTCCTTACACCCAATAATGATCAACCATGTTAATGCTTACTATGCTTTCTAAGCCTAATATACATATTTTGACTTGTGTTCAGATTAAGAATGTAGAAGAAGATTGAAGACGGATAAATATATTGACTTTGAAAAGATGTTAGATATTTGAGTTAAGATGCATGTAAGTTTTTTACTTTATCTTTCTATCTTGATTGTATTGTTACACTTCCATATGACTTAACACTTAAAACATTTAATATGTTACAGAAATGACAGTTTGTAACATTTTTCGGTAAACTATATTCTTAAAAGGATTGTTGTTTTTTCAATACAGTTGAAAATATTATTCTAAATAACTATTTCAGATAGCTTATATAAGAGAGTTTTCGGTACAACTAAATAATGAAACCATGTTAGGAAAAACATTTTTTAATCCTTTGGTTATTTGGGAAAACTAGATAAATATGAGTTCTTTTTTGAAAAGAAAAAAAAACATTATATATTACTTGAATGTGTAATATATATTACTGGAAGGTAACACACAAACCTATTTATCGAGAAAAATAGAAAAATAAATATGTACAATAATGTTTTAAATGTTCCCTTTGTGATAAATAATAAAAATTAATAGAATGTTTTAAAATTTAGAATGAAGTAAACTTTATTATGTATTTTACTATAAATTTTATAACATGACTACTTTTAATGTCAAAACTCTTGAAGAATGATAATTTTGGGAACATTTATCTAGATACATAACAAAATAACATATCTACACTACCTTATATATATATATATATATATATATATATATATATATATATATATATATATATATATATATATATATATATATTAAAATAGAGGCCAAAATACTTGAACCTCATGCATTTGAAACTCCAATGAACTTTTAATTGCCTTTTAATAATGATTGAAATCATAAATCATATTAATTTGAACCCTCTCTTTTAACTAAGATCACTCAAAAGTCTTCTTAATAATAATTTAACCACTAAAAAGATTTATAAGTTATATATTATGTTTAATAAGCAATTAATGGAAAGTTTACTATATAAATGTCAATATTTTGAATAGACACACATACAAATCATATGCAAAATTCACAAAGAAAAACAAGTGTAAATGTTTTGTGTTGGTTTGAGGTCTTTTGGCCACTTTTCAAGACATGTTATTATTTTAGAGCTTTTTAATTTGTAAGTTTGTTATATATATATATATATATATATATATATATATATATATATATATATATATATATATATATATATATATATATATATATATATTGGTTTTAGTAATCTTTTAATATAATCATTGTATGTATTGGTTGAATCGTTAATGTGAATTAGATTAGATACATGTTATCGGCCATATGTTAAATAAGGTGATATGGATAATATTTAATTAAGTATGTTATATATGACTGTTTGTTTTGTGTTGCTTCAAAGAATTAATTAACTAAATGTCATGTATATGTCATATTTTCCATTTAAGTCTCTTTTAAGAAACAAATTGTCTAGCTTATCATGGTATATATGATTGTTTGTTTAGTGTTGTAGATATAAAGTGTGATATGGTGAGGGAGGGAGAGTGGCTTTGAATTTGTACTTTGTAGAGAGCTAAATTAATTATGAAAATTGTAATTGTTGTTTGGATTTATGTTTTGAAATTTATTATTTGAGAAACATAATTAGAATTAGTTAATTAGTTATAATGAAACGAATGGCCGAATAGAGTTTCCGATGCGTTTTTATTATCTAAAATCTTAATTAAAAGTCATGGATATGTCATATTTTCCATTTAAGTCTCTTTTTAGATGCAAATCATCTACCTTATCATGGTATATATGATTGTTTGTTTGGTGTTGTTGATATAAAGTGTGAAATGGTGAGGGAGGAAGAGTTGCCTTTAATTTGTTCTTTGTAGAGACCTAAATTAATTATGAAAATTGTAAAGGTTGTTTGGATTTTTGTTTTGAAATTTATAATTTGAGATACATAGTTAGAATTAAATAATTAGTTATAATTAAATGAATGGTCGAATATAGTTTTCGATGAGTTTTATCTAAAACTTTAATATTAACATTATCATTGTTTAAATATTTGATAAATTCTGGTTATTTAAATAATTAACTAATTAATAAAAAATATTAATATTTGCACATATTATTAATATATATATATATATATATATATATATATATATATATATATATATATATATATATAAAAGAGAGATTTTACTTATAGATTCATAACTTCCATCATTTTCACCTTACTAGTAAAGCTCAAAAGAGTTTTAAAAAAATGAGCATTAATTGATTCATTTAAATTTTATGTTAACTATCTCTAAAGAAAAACAACTTTGAAACTTAATAGGCATAAATCCTAATAAATAATTATAGATTTGCAGAATCTTTTTTTTATTGTCATAGCGAAACATAGAGGTATTAGAAATTGTTTCCTTTTGGAAACATGTCTTATTTCAAAGAACATATGTCGATAACACATTGTTATGATATATGTTGTATATGTTGATATGTGACGATGTATTGGGTTGAGGCGGTCCTGCTTTGTGTGCTAAAGACCGAGATACTAAGGGCGGTCCGGATAGACTGAAGGAATGTGAGGCGGACCATTCAGGCCGAAGGCCCGGAGAGCGGTCCAGATAGGCTAAAGGTCCAGTGAGGCGGTCTAGTCATGCTGAAGGATCTGTATGCTTGCTATTGTTTGTTAGGCTTATGTGGTGGTACTTTAGGGGAACTCACTAAGCGTTGACTTACAGTTTTAGTTTTGTTTCAAGTACTCATGAGGACCGTGGCAAGGCGAAGGCGTGGCCGTACACATCATTGGTTTTATGTTGTTGATCTTAAAAGACTCTCATTTTAAATAATGTTTTTGGAAACAATGGTTATGTAAACACTTCTTTTTAGTAAATGGGTTGTTGTAAAAAAATTAAATTTGTCATGAGTTTTTGAGATGTTACATATATACTTTCACTTATTTGTCATTTAGGATTATATAGAAATGATTATGACGAAGTTTAAGAAACTAAATATGTTCACCGATAATGGAGTCGATAAATTCCATGAAAATGTAATGGTAAATCATTTGAAAAATAGTTTGGAGATATTTTTGATGATGATGATGAAGACGGTGAAGAAGAAAATGGAAGTGATGATGAAGATGATGAAAATATTGAAGGCGGTGAAAATGAGGAAGAAAACAAGGATGAGGGAGGTGAAGGCGGTGAGAATGTTATAAGAGAGGAAAATGAGGAAGAAAACAAGGATAAGAAAATTAAAGGCGGTGATAACGTTACAAAAGGAGAGGAAAATGAAGCAGAAATGAATAATGAAGGAGCGCAAGATAATAAAGCAGGAGGTAAGTAATAGAATATTTTTCTAAATCTTATATGATTATTATAAATATCTTTATAGAATCACATATGATTAACTACATATTTTATAATGTTATATGAGAGGAAAATGAGGAAGAAAACAAGGATAAGGGAAGTGAAGGCGGTGATAGCGTCATAGGAGGAGATGAAAATGAAGAAAAAAAGAATAATGAAGGATGGCAAGATAATGAAGGATGATGTAAGTAACAGAATATTTTTCTAAATCATATATTATTATTAAAAATATCTTTATAGAATCACATATAATTAACTACATAATTTATTTATACATAGGTTTGGGTGAAAATGTACATGAAGGAGTTGCTAAAAAAAGTATTGATGATAAGGGAGAAGAGAATGTTCAAAAAACAGGTAAAACCAATGTATATTAGTGAATAATATTTGAATATTAACTATATATTTTAATTATATGCAGAATTGATGTTGAAAAATGTTGGTGAAGAACAAGGTACTGAATATTGTTAGCTGTTAAAAGTATTGTATTGAAGAACAATTTTTTTTTTATTTATTTTAAATTCTATTAAATGTAATTTGTACAATTTAAAAGTCTTTTGGATTTAATTTGATAATCAAATATGATTAAATTATATGTAATTTGATAATCACATACGATTAAATTATATGATAAATATTCACTGTAAAAGTTGATATATTTTTGTATAATCACATATAATTATTTAAAAACAGATTAATATTTATACTTAATCAAATGTGATTAAATGAATATAACAACAAATGATCAAAAGATTATGATATCCTTACATTATAAAAATAAACAACCCTTAACCTGTTTTAATAATATGTTATGATTACAATTCTTAAAAGTACATGAAAGAGTTTTAATCATATATGATTATATATAATTACATATGTAATTTGTACATATTAAAAGTCTTTTGGATGTAAATTATTTGAATCCATTCCTTCAATATTCTCTATAAATATTGATATGTTTTTTTTGTATAATCATATATGATCGTTCAAAAAAATATTTATATTTATATATAATCACATATGTTATAAGCACATGTGATTATATTCACGTATGCTTATTGATGTGCACAAAATTACCTACTAGTTTTAAATTTATAACCTAACTAACTTAACTAACTAAAATGCACCTAGGCAGTGTACCTAGTCGAATTATAGAATAGTTTGGGTAAGTCGGCTGTCGGTCATAGGGAACAGTTTTAATTAATCAATTTACCTACTATTAAATTAACCTAAAGTTCTAGCAAAGTAATGGTTTTTTTATCTAATTTTGCAAGTTTAGATAAACTTAAATTCTTAAACACAATTCAATCAAGTAACAAAAACACTTATGTTAGTTTGAATCCACCTTCCCTCAATGGTTTAATTATTAATTTTGACAATTCCCGTTGGTTACCAATTAAAATATTATTAGCAATTCAATTCCAAATTTACTAATTTTAAATTAATTCATGTAGAGCTATGCATAGTCACACATAATTTAACACATAATTAATTATTAGATAGGATTGGAGCTAAGTAAGATTGAGTTGACAAACACAATTATGTTCATAATATGAGTTCTCCAACACAGCCAATTTTAATACTTTAATTACTTTTCTAAGATTGGTTCAATCTTATCTCTAATAACTTAATGTTCACTAAATTACTAGGTAATCAAATTCATGCAGACTAATGGTCACTAACTACATAGAATAAGACTTTAAAGCAATCTAGTATCAAATTACGCATGCTAGGTGTAATCAATCAAACACAAGACATTAACCAACAAGAAAAGTCTAAGTTATTATAGATAAACCATGAGTTCCAGCTTCATCTATCTAACAGAAGCAGCAAGATTTAGCTACTCATACTACCAATAAAGCTAAAGCAAGTCATAATTGAAAGCATAGTGAAGTACCAATCTAAAAAGTAAGTTATGATCTTCTCCTTCTTCCTTGGTATTAAAACCAAATTCCTAGCCTTCTAAACCTCTGAAAAACGATTTCTGAACTTTTCTTCAGCCAACCAACCTCTTAAATTCGTAGAGATCAAGGATATTTATAGTTGTCATGAAATTACATTCCACGTCGTGGGATAAGGCTCCGCGTCATGGACTTAGATGAATCCTTATCGGGCAAGGATTTCGACTTTGCGCGTATTCATCTTCCAGATTGTTCCCTTTCCACGTCGTGTAAGTGATACCCACAACGTGGATACAACTGTTTTCGTGGGTTTTCTTCTCTTTACTCTTCCAATCCTCAAAAGTTTCCTCTTTTGCCACTTTTAGTCCTTGTTCTTCAAAATGACTTATTTTAGCTGCAAAATACAATTTAATCTTATAAGTACCATTATTCCATGCAAAAAACCAAAAATATGTATAAAAATGTATTCAAATATTGCCTAAAAGTATGTATAAATTTGGCAATATCAAAATACCCCACACTTATGCTTTGCTTGCCCTCGAGCAAAACTAATTATTTTTAATTCAAACATTCATCACTAGTATCACATAGAACAATCCATTTTAAACTCAGTCATTATACCAAGACCTCAATGCGCATATGTGACAACCCGATATTTCGAGTCAATGTAATGTTCAAAAAGTCAAATATTATAAACTATTTTTGATGTAATAAAATAGCGTCAAAAATGAAGTGTTCTAAAGTCTCAATTGGGATACATAAAATGTTAGATATTGTGTCAAGGTTTTCAGAAATATAAAGAACACTCAAATCCGAGTTATAACGAAGAAGTTATGACCAATCGAAAATCCGCGACGCAACCGGTAAAACGTTGTTAAGCGTAAAAAGTGAAATTTCAATAAAATACTTTTTAGCCTTAAATATCTAAATGAAAGTCGTAGATAATAACAAACCATGAGCGTACATAAAAAGAACGCCCAAATCTGACTTCGTATGAGGAAGTAATGATTTTTCTAAGTTTCGGATATAGCAGTAGACAGCTAAAAAATCGAAATAGAGATCGACCGATTTTTAGCCAACACAACCTAAATGAGAATTGAAGATCTTGACAATAGTAGTACAACGGTAAAAAGACAGACGAAAACGGACATCAGATGAAGAAGTTATGAATTTTTAACGGATTTATCCTGTCCCGGCCTATTAAAAATATAATATTAAAAATTTAAGTCAAAATTAGCCGACGGAGTCTAAACGAAAGTGGTAGAGTATACTATCACCTACGTGTGGATATAAAGAACGTCAAAAATGGAGCTCGTATGCGAAAGTTACGCATTTTTGAAGTTTTGGGCACACACTTCGAGGCTTATCCGAAGGGTTACGCCCAGCGTACCTAATGCACGGCCTCGGATCGGCCACGTTGCCCCTACACCCTATACTACCGTCCCATCCAAAGACGGGATACCAGAGACGTCATCGCTGACGTACGCCCCGCGTACGAGGGTACGCCCAGCGTACGAGGTACGCCCATCGTACGAGGTACGCCCCGCGTACTTCGGATTACGCCCAGCGTACGAAGCCTGGCAGCCCTCCTATAAATAGCATGCGAGACTTCCGACTTTTACTTGCTCATTCCTCAATTTCTCTCCCTAATTTCATACTTCTACTATCCCGAGACTACCCCGACGCCCCGGTTCCGTATCCAAGTCCCGACGAAGGTCCGAAGCTCCGAGATTCCCAAAAAATTTACCACTTTCCAGTCGAAGTGCCGCCCAAAAAAATCTCGTTTTCTTCAAATCACCACACTTTCCAGGTGAGTTCATACCCCTACATTTTCACGTCTTTTTCATGTTTTAGGGGGGGAATACAAGTGAAACATGAGAAAAACTTATGTTCAAATACGCATCGTTATATATGGTTTCGAATATTTTACCTACATCCTGTTTATAAATGTTAAACAACATTAATACCAACGTTACACTTTACATGCAAAGTTGGTATTACGTCAAGTTTTTATCACCAAATGGAACACACTTTTGAAAAACTATAATAGATATAGTTTACGAAATATTCATGACAACTTTACATAAACACGATAAAAAGGAAATACTTTTATTTACAAGTAATGTGGACTTTTCATTCCGTAAATCTATTGATACTAAGTTCTGTGAGACATCCGGATTCACCGTACTCTCAAGTAAGCATTTCAAGTCCTGTATTATAAACCAAAATCTCTTGTAGGGAGAGCGTGATACTTGTGTATAGATCTATACGGGATTGACAATCCCGCACCTAAACTGTTAGCTACAGTTAGACCGGCAGGTCTGGGGTGACAAACGTCATAACACTGCAACGCCTGAAGAACGTTGTTACAGGCAGTCTGGGTCAATAGCATGGTTATAAATCTCACATGGAATATCGAAATATTTTGATTTACGAGACTCTTAAATGCATTCAGTGTTACATTATATATGTATAAATCCACTTTCACATTTTAGCATGAAAGATACTATTGCATTCTAGCCTTTGGAACTTTTTCAAACTATCACACATATATAGAAAATATTGGATTTTCTGGAAAACACATTCAATTATTTTTACCGAAAGACCTACAAATTTTAGTACAAAAACGCTTATGAACTCACCAACTTAATTGTTGACACTTTTTTAAAACTACTTGTATTTCTCAGGGAATCAGTAATACAGGTAACCATCAGCTTTTGGAGAAGGAACGCTAAGGCGTCTGTTATCAAAACATTTTAAATCATCATATTTGTAATATTCTTTTGAAACATGTATTACATGCAACGATGTAACTTTTATTATATTTATGATGGTTGGGTTACTTTCTTTACAAATATTCAACTATTATGATACTACGTGAAGTCATCTACCCCCGAATGTTTCTGCCATTCTGGTTTGGGGGTGTGACAGCATATTTGTGTCTAACTCTCCTAATAACTTCCCAATCCTAAATACTCACATTCCTTATGAAACTTCACCCCTTCGCTTATACAACACTCATTTTTGCGACCCTCCGAATCAATCCTCAGAAATATTTCTTGACCTCAATGTATTTTTGGTTAAGCTACCCAAGCATACATAATCTAGAAATTACAACTTTAGATACCACAATGGAGCCCTTTTGAATTCTTCAATTTCTTTGAGTATTTGCTCTTTGATTTCTTTAAATTCACCACCTTTTGTGTGATTTTTGGTATTTTCAAATTTTGATTCTTTGGAATTTTGATCTTTTGATCTCCATACTTGATAGCTCCAAAATTCTTACAACTCTTTGGTAATTTCTCTCCTTTTTTAACATGTATCTCACTTTTTTTTTCTCTCAAATCCTACATGCTTAGGCAATGGTGCTTAACTTCAACCTTTATTGGTTAGAGGTATTAGTCTATGTGCAATGACTACATAAGCTTTCCTGGATAGATTTCAGGTTTAGGCTGCAAAACATATTATGCCGTATACTATAACATGTATTGGCTCAATTAAACATTTGAGCTCTCATCGGATCATCCCACGCAACACTAACAACTAAAGTCTAAACTAATTATTACTAGATTCAATTTTTTAGATTATTATTTCAAATAAATTTTTCAAAAATTTTAAAATTTTCTAGCAATTTACTTTTTCGACCCCCTACCCCACACTTATTACATACAATGCCCTCACTGTATGCATAAAATAAATTAAAAGCAAGAAAAGGGAGAAAAAGGAACAGACTCCCCTGGGGTAGAAGTGGCGAGATCGATCTCTTCATGTGTGAGTAACTTGAGCATCTTGAACTTGGACTTCTTCAAATATAGAACTTGGAATTTCAAGAAATGAGGCATGAATGTGCCGACAAAATTTGAAATCGAGACCTCAATCTTCAACAAACGTGGTGTAGAAAAACTTCAAAATATGACCAATGTGGCTTCGAATAATTACATTGTCAAAAGTCGCGTATTGAACTCAATCCACGACGTGTAATTGGTGTCCACGTAGTGGAAACTGGGCATCACAGAAATCACTTTTTCTTTAAATGAGCGTAATGTAGACTTGTGTCTTAACATATTAAGACCCTTCTGAAATGCATATGTCGTGACTCTTTCCTAACTCGCTTCTCTCTCGATTAACCCCACACTTATCTAAGATTGTGGGTCTCGACTCTCGACTCTAAATGACATGGCTAATCGTGTTAATGTACTCATATCTCTAAGGTTCCTTAGTCGCATTTTTCTCTTACCAATTCTGAAAATAACAACCAAAATAAGTAACAAGATCATAACAATTTAAATAGTCGTTACATAACCTAATTAAACTAAAATCAAAACAAACAAACCATAAATAAACTAAACGAAATAAAAGAAATTAAAGGATAAACTAATCATATTCTTCATCATGATGTGCTCCACTAGTTCCGACACCATCTCCTTGTCGTGTCCATAATTCTTCCCTCGTTGGAATGTACGGGCATTGGGAGGCATCGTAGGGGGTCGAGCCATATTCATATGTGTAAACATGGTTTCGAGAATTTGAGTGTTAAAAGTCACTCCCCCGTGAAGATTGTCCAAATACAAACCAACCCGGCTTTGAAACGGGTCGGTCGGTATACTGCCCTCAAACGGTTGGTGTAACAACCCGTTATTTTCAAATCCGTAAAAGTCAACAAAAGTCAACCAAGGTCAACAAAAGTCAAACATGTCAAATAAAAGTCAAATTAATTGTTTTATTAATTTAATAAAGTTAAATTAATAATTTTGATATGTATAAATCTTTTATTATTCAAGGGTAGCAAAATTTAAAATTTTCCCACTCAAACCGAAAACCCTCACATGAAGTTATTCCCTCGGACCACAAAACGTGTGAAACAAACCGTTTTCGGCCAAGAACCTTCGGACCGCAAACACCTAGACTACCTTCTGATTGCAAACGACTTCAGACCGCCATTCTTTTGACCGCAAAACCTCGGACAGCAAACCCTCCTCGATGGGTTTCCTTTTTTCAGCCGTAAACGCCTTCGGATCGTAAACAGGCTCAGTCTTATATATGTTAGTCCAAAAACAACCATCATTTCTCCATCTTTTGGCCAAAAACCTTCCCATTCTCTCTCAACTATCATCGAGTTCATCCTTCTTTTTCTTCAAGTATCAACCGAAGCTTTTGAAGATCTTGCCAAAATCGTTATATATTCTTCAATATTTGCGTAAATCACCTTACCATTTTCAAATTCCAACCGAAAACACCCAATCTCCTTAGTTTCACCAAGAACACCAAGAACACACCAAGAACACCAAGAACATCAAGAACACACCAAGAACACCTACAAACTATTCTAAGGCTTATTGTAAGTTTTCTTACAATAATTAAGTGTTGTTTAACACTTAAACTCAGTATCTAAATTATTCTTATTTTATTTAAATGTGATATCGTGTGTAAAAATTATTAGGATACGACTATAATCACGTATTCTATCCCGAGGATTATTCGCAACCAATTCATATCTAAACAAGAACACGCGCACACAGTGAGTTCATACCCCCAACGTTTTCACAATTTTTATTTGTTTTAGGGGGGAATACAAGTAAAACACAAGAAACATTGTGTTTAAAAATATTAAATTTCTTATTTTGTTTTCTTACCGTTAATAAGAAATTAAACGTGAAATTTACTAAATACGCAAAATATCGTTACTATTAAATTCACAAATGACTTTATTAAACGTGCTATGATGCAACGGTTTTTACACCAACACAGAAACAAGCTTATAAACTATAATAGATATAATTTATGGAACAATGTTACTATTTTACAAAGTACAGATAACAGATAAACACAAAGGGTTTTCAGATAACAGATAAACACAAAGGGTTTTCAGATAATAGATAAACACAAAGGGTTTTCAGTTATTACTCATAAAAATGTTGAAACCATTTGTGAGAAGTTTTCGTGTGCTTATCTAAGTACTGGTAAAAGTCCTGAACTTATAATCAAAGTCTCTTGTAGGGAGAGCGATATATTTGTATATAGATGTATTTGGGACCGGCAATCCTACATCCCGACTGTTAGCTATAGTTAGGTCGGCAGGCCTCGGATGACAAATGTCGTTAACGTTACGACGCTTGAAAAACGTCACATTCAGGCTGACTGGGTTAGTATGGTTATAAGAACTCACAAAGAGAAAACAACGACATATTTACGAATAATATATATATATATATATATATATATATATATATATATATATATTCAAATAATCTTATTTGAATATTAACTTTTCATTCGAATCTCAGAGCAAACACAACTTCAGCTAGTTTTATTTATAAATAAAACTAGGTATCATTAAATTAAGTATGGTAATTATACTTATAGTTTTCGGTCATGGAATGTTTAAGACTACAAACAGGTTTCATGGAAAAATACAAAATTTTCCAGGATAAACATCATTATTTTTCAAATAAACAGTTTACAATTTGACTTTCTGGAAAACAGATACAATTACTTACCGAAAACAATGTTTTACAATAGAACGGGTGGAACTAGGAACATTTTTACAAAAGATTTAGTACCTATTTACAAACTAGTATAACATAAAGGACCTCTAATTGTAAATTTTATGATTCTTTAGTGTTTACACCAGAGTTATATATAAATAATATCCGATAGGCAGTGGAATGTATGATTTCCGCCTTACTTCCAGCTCCTTGTTTGGTTGTGGGCTTAGGACATAATCATCCAATCGACTGTCCGTTCGATATTATTCATATATAATTCGTATACACTAAATAATCATAGGAGGTAACAGTACGAGTCATACCAATCACATGAATCAGAACTTCGAATCACATGTTATAAACATAAGAATCTTATACTTTTTGGTCTCAAAGTACTTAGATTACGATTTTTTTCCTAAGAAAATATTGGATTTTCTGGAAGGAAACCGTAACATTTTCAATAACAAAGAACATACATTTTCAAACAAAATACTTATGAACTCACCATCTTTAATGTTGATACTTTTTCAAACCACTTGTATTCTCAGGAAAGATAGTAGACAGGTACCTTTCTCAGGCGTTACGAAGACGGAGCTTATTAGCATTTCGTCTTATCTTTTGCTATAGATTTAATGTTAAACAAGTAATGTTTTGAACATAATGTAAATACTATGTTATTAATACAATGGTTGTTGTTGTTTTGATTACTATTATACAATTGTTGTGATACTTTATATGACCTCCTCTGCCCCCGAACATTTCCGCCGTTCCGATTTGGGGGTGTGATAGATTGCTATCAGAGCATTGTTTATAGGGAACTAAGTATATCAACCCATTAAAGATATACATCTATAAATACAATGGGACTGAAGTGCTCTGACTAAAAGTATAATTTTAAAATATAACAATATTTTTATGAAAGTATACATACATGCATATATACATACTAGAACAAGTATCACAAGAAGAACAAAACAAAAGTATTTAGATGTTGAACACTACAGTCAAACCTAGACAGTTATGTAATTATATTTGGGATAAATATAGCCTGATCAACTATATTTATTTGAGATACGACCAACATGTGTTTGTGACTGATAGTGGTGTTGCAACAAGTCTAAAACTTACCAACTCTATATACAAAGGAATACTAGAACCAAACATAAAGTTTAAAATACTATAGGAGTATTTTATGATACTATACAATAACAGCAAGTCTAAGAACTTATTAACTTCGTGTACCAAGAAGCTCTAGAATCAAACATACAATTAAGATACTAGAGGAGTATTTTAGGTACTATAACTAACTTATGTGAAAATTAAAAGACCATTACTAGTAGGTCTTATAATTACTGAGTGTATACATTAAGGTTATATATAATTGAGATTTTATAAACTTAGAATTTGTGATTTTCGCCCTACTTCTTGTCCATTGTTTGGTTGTGGTCTTAGAGTAGGATCACTTATTCGAAGGTCTATTTGATCTTGGTTATATATAATCTGTATACACTACGTGATTATAGAAAGACCCAGTAAGGATCATCCTTGTAAAAAATTATTTTAATAAGAATGTTTTATTAATCTCGTAGATTCTTTAGACACTCCCATTCTCGCACGAACAACATAGGTAGATGTAACCACTCCACTACAATAGCCAACAGAGGAGTTGAGGAAGAACCAAAAGAGGGTTCATGAGGAAAATTCTGAGAAAGGACCAAACGAAGAGAAAGGCCCTAGAAATATTGTTAATAAATCTTACCCTACCAGGAACAAACTAGAGAGCACTTTATGTGTTATACTAATAATTAACAAACAAATATAACTAGTGAGTTAGTAATTATACTACTCACACTATGTGTTAGACTTATCACTTCTTTCGTAGCAACAAATACTAGTACATTAAGTCACATAATTTCGTATAAGGGTGATAACTAGTAAAATTCATAAGTCTATTTTATATAGACCTCTGTTATGAATTAATTACAAGACCCTATAAAAGTCAGAACATGATAGCCACTGAACCTAGATAACACAGTTCAATCGACACACGAGTTATAGCCACTACTAAAGACTTACTATCGTTTCATTCTTTTTAAACCTTATGGTAGAAAGATGCCTTCCCGTAGACTTATAGGGTGCTATCATACCAACACTAATGCACCAGATCACATTATAACTCCACAAGTTTAGCATGCTTGGACGAGAGTAGTACCAGGATGAGTGAACTTAACCTTTTTACAATATGTATCTCTACTCACTACCATGAATACATCATAGGGATGTAGGTCGAAACATTGAGAATCGCACAACAAAACGAGAAATTTATATTTATATATAAATAGATAAAATACAACTAGCAAAGACCATAGTTACTTACGAACTCGTTTCATATCATGCAGCAAAATCATGTCTTTACATGGAAATAACTGTTGGATTAGTGTCTAAGTCCAAAACTATAATTGGTATGTAGTTGACCCGACCCGACATGGTCCATTTGGGTTGCACTTCACCGGAACAATTTGTATGGATATACTTATGAGAAAAGGATATTTATGATTTATTAATATATATTATAAGTTATAATATATTAATATGAAATAATATTATTTAATTAGTATTGATCAAGAATTAATTTGAAATTAACTTAGTGCACGAAAAAGACTAGTTAAATATGGACTCATATAGTATGGGCTAATGTTATTTAGGATGGGCTAAGCCTACATGGAAGTCCATGGATAGTCCATGGAGATTTTAACCCATGGATCCTAAGTAATGTGGAAAGTCATGGGTATTAGGTTTTACCCTAATCATACATACTATATAATGGAGTCCTTGGCTCTTAAAATTGGCACTAATGTGTGAGTGAATAAGATAGAGCCGATTTTGTGAGCATCCATATTTTCTCTGAAGTCTTTCAATTTGTTGGTGGTGATTTGTGATTCCACTTGAGGTATTCACAATATTGGTGCTAGGCTCTTAAAGCTCCAAGTAATCAACTACAAGCAAAAGGTATGTATTATATCTAGTTTTGTTATGCAAATACATATGTTCATATGCTACTTAGGGTAATACCTTGGAAACTTCAAGTTTGCATGTATAATAGAGAAAACATATATCCAATGTATTTAGGGTTGCATGAACACCTTAGGAGTGTTAGAATGCTCAAAACCCAATAGTGGTATCAGAGCCTAGGCTTGTTTTCTTTCTACTTGATGCTTCTTGGTGAAAAAAGCTTGAAAAATTCGATTTTCTGGGTTCTGGACAGCGAACTCGCCGAGTCCACTGGGTGACACGCCGAGTCGCATGAATTTGCCTTTGAATCTACGAGTCTACTGATGGAATCGCTGAGTCCAAGCATAAAACTGACCAACTCGACGAGTTGGTGCTCCAGAGTGCAGTTTTTCAACTTTTAAGACTGGAATTGGACTAGAATCATTACCCTAAGCTGTTTTTGAACCTATAAATCTGTTTTTGATGTGGTAATGATTATGGATAACCAATTTCAAAGTTATAATCAAAGTTTCAAGTTTTATATATGTTTATGTGATTCTTGAAAATTGTTGATTATGAATGTTCATGCTTATGAGTTTTGGTAGATCATAGGAATTATGTGCAAATTTTTTGTTAGTGTAATTCTTGATCTTAATGGCCTTTAATGGATTCCATAACTTGTCCTCAAGTTATGGAAAACCTAAAAGTTTTTCTTTAAAGGAGTTATTAAAGCCATAGGTTATAGAAACTTCAAGAGTCTTTTCCCATAAATTGTTTTATGAGGTCCATAAATTGTCCTCAAGTTATGGATTTTCAAGAGTCCTGCCATTAAAAGCCATATTAAACTCATATGTTATGAATACAAAAGGTTTTGAATAGTTTCAAAACTTGCCCTCAAGTTTTGGAATTTGTAAAGTCTCACACACATTAATACTTTAATTCCAAGTTAAACCCTTAGAATTTTAACAGTTAAAATTCAACCCTTACACTATTATAATATTATAGGTTTAATATTTATATATATGTATAAGAGTAAGTCAGTCTTACCATTAGTAGGCCTCATTCACGAAGTCGGTCTATAAGGGGGTATGAGGTTACTGCCTATAAAATGACAGTTTAATGGGTGTCCACTCTCACCCACCGCTTCCTTGACTGGTGGAGGGTCGTTAGCCGAACGGGTAGGACAAGTAATATAATTCTCATTAAAAGTATAATGATAAATACTAAGTAACTAAACCCTTATGAATTCCCAATCGTAGTTACTTAGGAAAATGTGAATTTGGTGCTAACCCATTAAATTACACTTTGTACCTTACCAAGTCGTTAGTGGAGTGTGTGTGGTTAATCGACACACTAACATGGACTAGTAAGTGTGGCAAAGTGTAACTTAATGTTTATCATAGATCGGTGGAGCGCATTTGGTTAACCGGCACATCGATTAGGTGATAAAGTTAAGGGTACCAAGTTAATTTGCATGGTTATTCACACCTTGTTTGTGATCCTCGGCATCCCAGTCACAAACTTGAGAGGGCAAAATCGAGATTTAAACATGCCATTGAAAAGTTCAATGAATCTCAAAAGATCTAGGAGTTTCAATCCAATTAAAACCTAATACCTATTTCGTTTTTCATGGTGGAAATTGGTGAATCGTCATTCGCCTGCCTTCAAATATTTTGTAGCTTGGATTACGGCATCCGTCTTCCAAGTTATAAAATATTGTGTTGGGTCCTAGCCTTAATATTTCATATTGGGTGTTATATTAAGTACTTAAATCAACTAAACTTGAATTTCTCCCTCATAGATGTCTAGTTATGACAACTATGGTCTTCCTTATCCTTTTGGATAAAGTTATCCTAATGAAGATGATATCCCAAATGGCGATCAAGGTGAAAGATTAATCCCTTTGTTGTGCATGAATGGGACAGGAAATCATACTTCACTTCCTCCACCTCCTCCAATTATTCTCCCTATCCCACAAGTTTCAAGACTTGAAAAGTTCAAGGTCACTCAAGCATTATTGGCAAGCAAAGTCTGTGTGTGCTCACATCTTGGAGATGAAGTCATATATATATAGGCCGGGAGAGTTGGGTGTCAAAGTCTTGAGGAAGTTGATTGTTGACTAGGTTCTTCAATCACTTCCTAAGTCACATAGTGAGTTCCTTTGGGACTACTATATGACAGACCATGACATGACCCTTAATGATCTTACCTATTTGCTTGATGCTGCTGAATCAACAATGATTTGGAGCACTGGTAAAGCAAATTTGATTGGAAGATCGACTTCCAAGACTTCCATTGACATTGACAATGGTAACATTGGAAATCCAGAAAAGCTTTCTCTTCCCAATAGAAGGGGATCGACCATAATCAACTCGGTTGACCAATTTGTAAAGAGAAATGCTAAGTCTGAGATAGTCCCGTGTACCATTCACAAAGAGTCCATATGTTTCTATTGCCAAAGAAAGGGGCATTGGTTGCGAAGCTGCCCTGTTTACCTGAAAAATCATAAGGATGGTAAAGTCAAAAAGGTTTGACTCTACTTCGGGTAAAGTCTACTATCTAACTCTATTTAGTTCCTATTTTGAGGTTCTTATTACATGATGTGACTAGGTCGCATTTTGATGTTTTAAGAATCAAAGAAAAGAGAGGAAGCTTAAAAGAAGAGTATGTTGAATCTGATCACGAATATTGATTTCAATCGCATGCTTCGAAGATCGGATTTTTGAGCTACTACTTAGGAGTTATGATAGATTGCTTGGAAATGTGTAATAGCATAAGTTTTCACTTTTAAGTGCATTGTAAGGAAAAGTTTTCCGCATTTTATAAATAAATAAAATTTTGTTTTGTTTTATTTTATATCTCCTTGTAATGGCATTTATGGAAAATTGATGTTTGTATGTTTCTAGCAATATTGGAAATATGAATTTGATTCTTTCATTTGTGGTAGTGTCTAAATTTACCAAATAAGGAGAGATTCTCATCACCCAAGTTTCAAATGGACAGAAACTTGGAATCATGCGAGTTGTATTGTATGATGAATGAGAATTTTCATCTTTGGAAAATTAAGACTAATTCCTTGTTCACCTGTAGATGTGAGTCAAGTGAAGGACTATTGGACCAAGTACACATTCTTGTGCACTAGTTAAGTCCACCACAAAGATCGATAAGATTATTCGTCATGATTTACTAAAGTTTAGTAAATATGGTTATACTTACAAGTTTAATTATAATCCTGAAACATTGGAAAAGTTTCAATGTATGGCAGAACGAATGAGAAGAATCAAATTAGGCAGAAAGATAAAAGTTTCTCAAATCTAAAAAGATGGGAGAGTACTTTAGTATCATGTTTTATGATCATCTTAATGATTATGAAACCATATAACAATTAATCCTCTAAGGACATCTTAGTGCATTCTTATGGCTAAGAATAGGAGTCATGAATTGTTGAAGTGGTTAAATCAAGAAGATGAATCATACTTCGTTCCAAAACAATTCTTAGAGTCATACTCAAAGATTGTAACTTGAGTGACATATCTTAAAGAAGGTTTATAACACTTGTCAAATGTAGAGTAAAATGTTTTCTGCTCTTGTACATTTGAAATTGGTAAGTTGTGATGTTTTGGATAAAACAAAGACCAACTAAGGCCAATTGTGTGAAGTGTTTGTCTTGATAAGAATCCGCACTATCTCTTGAATATTTGTTTTGTCAAGGAATGGTTCTTGAGAAATAAAATCTTATATATTAAGAGGTCAGTGGGAGTCTTAAATGATCCTAAAAGAGTTTCAAGAACTAATCATGAATAAAACCTGTAGTTTATCACTAGCGCACGACTTGAGGTTTGTAACCTATCGTGTTGGCATACTCTTATTTTTGTGCCCATTCCAGTTAAAGTTGACTATGCATCTGAGTTCTACAAGTTCTCAATTGTTTGGATAACAACCTGGAAGCAATGGTAGGCCTTGTGCTGCCAAGTGGCAAGAAGTTAAGATTGAACAAGTTCAGTCCATATGAGTTTGGATTTATCACTAACCTTGTCTTGTGTTTATGGTTATGACAAATTTACATGGATAGGAACACATACACCATAAAAATCTAAGTGTCATAAGGTTTCTCTCTGATTCATGAAAATGATGGTGAGGAAACGCTTTCGCTAAATAGATTTTAAGTAGATATCAATTGTGATATTTGCATTCGCAAAGTCGTTAGTGGAGTGTGTGTGGTTAACCGGCACACTAACATGGACTTGTGAGAAATGGCAAAGGTCTAAACAATTGAGACTATGATTACGACATCCCTTTTCATAGTTCTAAAAATTGTTTAGACACACATGTGAGCTATCTAAAAAAAGGTGTATGATTTTGATAAAGTCTTATCAAAGCATCTTGTATCAGAAATCTGAACTTTTGTTAGAAAGTCAATAAAGTATTGATTTCTAGTAGTCCAACTGATTTCTGGATACATGTCAAAGCTAGTGGGAGCATAAGTGTTATGCTAATAATTATCATGTTAGTGGGAGCATGATAATGATAAGTGTTGCAAGTTAGCAATGTTAATTATAGAAAATAAAAGTTTCAATTGGGAAAAGTTGTTTTGCTATAATTAAGGGAGAGAAAATTATACTTCATTTCAAATCTAAAAGCTTAGATTGTGAGATTTTAATCATCTTTACTCAAGGATATATATATATATATATATATATATATATATATATATATATATGAATTTTATGTTGGAATGGTTCAACATAAGGAAATTCTATATATATTGCGTTCTCAAAATTCGATTATGATTACAGCATCCCTTTTCATAGTCGAATTATGAAAACATGGCAAAAACAAAATATTGTAGCAAAAGACTGGTCTAGAATCATGTCTTTATGTGAGACATCGTGAATCGTGTCCCATATACTTGGGGTATAGGATCGATTACATGTGCTATAATATTTATCCTTTCTAATTTTTCAAAATGCCTAGGGCATTAAGAGGGAAAAAGGTCTAGAATTGGATATGACTGAAATGATTAAGCAATTATCGAGGACAATCTGAGGTTTACCAAAGATTGGTTGCTCATGGATAGTTGGAAGTATGGTGTAAATTTTTGGAAAGGACCATATTGACATATTTTGAAAAGAGGCAACTCTTGTTCAGAAGTGATAGTCAAAATGGGAATATGGAAATGTGTCCATAGGTGGAAGTTATTCAATCTGTGTAAGATTAGAAAACTTAATGCAAGAAGGATGTTCAAAGGAATGTACTTTGAATATGAGAATTCGTTTGCATGGACTTGATCTCCATTGGAATACTTTGTAATGTTTGTTGCCAAGTATTTGTTACTTTTGTGCATAGTCATTACAAGAGGATCAATTCATATAAGTTTAGAATCTAACAAATTTCAGTAAATGGCAAAGAATCTTGTATTCTTACATTTGCGGTAAGGATTTGGGATTGTGAAATGAGTATCATTGGAATCATGTTCAATTGGTCTATTTCACAAAGTAAGGATCATAGACAAACATAGTGTGCATACTTGGAGTATGGGATAACTATTGTTTGGACAAACATGGTGTGCATGCTTGGAGCATGGCATGAGTATTGTTTCATTTCAAGTATTAAGTTGATTATTCGAACCATTATAAAATGAATAATGAGTAATCAATATGGATCAAAAGGTTCGGGGCCATATAGGATTAGTATTATTCTTGTGTTTCACTTTGCATGTTTTGACTTCCCGAATAACCAGGTTATTCAAACTCTCCACAGTCAATCATACTTTGGAAGTAGGTATGAATCAAGACTCTCATGAATTGGACATGTAGATATCTAAAGTGTTTAGACATAGCAAAAGTTGTTGCAACATTCATGAGTGCTCCTGGAATAAGAATTCGAGTATTAGATTAAACCAACGCTCATTTGAATCACTTCATGGATTTTATCACGAGTGATCATGAGACGATAATATCTTATATTCTTCAAACCTAGAGATATGACTTGTTGACTATGAGTTGGTTGTACATTGATTGTACGAAAACGCATCAGTAACTTGATGTTATAAAACGTACCTTTGTGTATGATTCAACAAGTAGTTAGTACAAGCGTATGAGTCGAAGTTTATCCATTCCTTTTACCCTTGGAGGGATAAAAGCGATATCTGTGGGCCCCTCGATGATTTAGTGATGACACCCTAAGTGCTTGGCCAAACCTGGACTGATTTGATTTGTTCAATTAGTCGGACGTCATAAATCGGAAATCGGGAAACAACAGATGGACTGAGAGAATGATTATAATCCATGTATCAGTCCATATGATATCTAGAATGGAGGAATATATGATCCCTTATCTAATAGACGCATCATTGATTTGTTCAGAGTTCGACAGCGGCTTTAAGAGCTATGATTGCTAGTCGGGTTGTGAATTCGTACTTGCAATAATAGTTATTAGACTTATTCAAGTGGGAGACTGTTGGATTAATGTCTAAGTCCAAAACTATAATTGGTATGTACTTGACCCGACCTGACATGGTCCATTTGGGTCGCACTTCACCGGAACAATTTGTATGGATCGACTTATGAGAAATGTATATTTATGATTTATTAATATATATTATAAGTTCTAATATATTAATATGAAATCATATTATTTAATTAGTATTGATCAAGAATTAATTTGGAATTAACTTAGTGATCAAAAGAGACTAGTTAAATATGGACTCATATTGTATGGGCTAATGTTATTTAGGATGGGCTAAGCCTACATGGAAGTCCATGGATAGTCCATGGAGCTTTTAACCCATGGATCCTAAGTAATGTGGAAAGTCATGGGTATTAGGGTTTACCCTAATCATACATACTATATAAAGGAGTCCTTGGCTCATAAAATTGGCACTAAGGTGTGAGTGAATAAGATAGAGCCGATTTTGTGAGCATCCATATTTTCTCTCAAGTCTTCCAATTTGTTGGTGGTAATTTGTGATTCCACTTGAGGCATTCACAATATTGGTGCTAGGCTCTTAAAGCTCCAAGTAATCAACTACAACCAAAAGGTATGTATTCTATCTAGTTTTGTTATGCAAATACATATGTTCATATGCTAGTTAGGGTAATACCTTGGAAACTTCAAGTTTGCATGTATAATAGAGAAAACATAGATCCAAGGTACTTAGGGTTGCATGAACACCCTAGGAGTGTTAGAATGCTCAAAACCCAACAATAACCGGCCAACCAATGAAACCCCGATTCTAGATATAGACTCTGTTACATTCCAAGCCGCCGTAACTGCTGTTGTGACAGCTGTCATGGCGCACTTCAATGCTAACAAGTCAAACGAAAAAGGAAACAATGTTGACAATTCAAACCGTAGTAACAACCAAGGAAACCAACGAGTTTCGGTCATTAAGGACACCCTAGCCCACAAACCTACGAACAAGAAATGAAAGTTCTGGAACAAAAAGGAGCGCAAATTATCTCAAATATTTGCCAAGAGACAACAAACTGTGGCAGCCCTAGCAGCCACAATATCTGGCGCCCCTGTAGCCATAACATCTGCCGCTCCGATACCAGCCAGTCGATATGTTGGAACACTACCGAAGTGCAACAAATTCAGCTTCCATCATAAAGGAGTTTGTCGGGTGATGCATTGTAAAAATTGTAACAGGAATGGGCACACTCCCCGTTTCTGTAGGACTCCGGTCCAACACACTACCTCAACTACCGATGCTAGTACAAGTCAAGTATGCCATGCATGTGGTGAAATAGGACATTTCAAGAGAGATTGTCCAACAGAGAGGAATGACGGAGGTGTAGGAGGAGTTTAACAAACAGGACAGAAAGGAGCAACGAGGAACCTCTTAGAATTTTTGGTACGTTTTCCAAATAACAAAAAAAAAAATTAAGCATCGAATTTTCATAAACGTTTTTGACAATTAAATTTCAAAATCATAAATGGCCTTCTCATTCAAATAAAACACATCATTTATATAAAAACTAAGGATCCTTACGGGTGAGCTATGATGGCTTATTGTAACATTAAAGTCATATATAGTTCAGGTTCTGCAGGCTTAGAGTGAGTGATTCCGCATCATTTCCTATTTCTTGTTTGATTGTGGATTTAGGGCAGAGTTACTTAGTCGAATATCTTCTCAATCTTAACTATATATGATTTGTTTACACTAAGCGATTAAAGTGGGACTTTGTAGGGATCATATTACGAGATTTCATCATTTAGTATCGAAGCGCTCTTACTGTCTATATTCACTAAATGTGGTACAAGTCTTCGCACTAGAAATAACAAGGATAAAACAGAAAACAGTAAAGACATAAGCATAGAATATTAATATATCGCTCTAAACAAACACTTCCTCCTAATTGACTTAACACCCGTTACGATAAGAATTCCAACGTCGTCATTAGACATGAAGTGGCTTGGTCCTCACCATACCAACTCCATGTACTATGAAAAGACCCTTCGTCTTAACCAATCGTTTAATGAAAACTTTTTAAACTATAACGACAAACCCGCCACAAACCTCTGTATCGTCTCTCGCTTCAAAACTTAGAAGTACCTATGAAAGAGGTACCACACCTTCCTAGCTTACTCAGCAGACCTCCCAGGAATACCACTCGTACAACAAGTCAAGTTCGAGAATAGAGACCAAGGACCCATATGGTTAATCTATCACTACTAAGGGTATAGGCGAGGGTGGTATATAATTAAGATTCTACAGATTAAGGATGTGTGATTCCGCCCTACCTCCTATTCCTTATCTGGTTGTGGACTTGGGGCAGAGCTACCCATCCGAACATCTTTTCAATCTTAATTATATAGGACTTGTATACACAAGGTGATGATGGATGAACCAAGTATGAGTCCTAACATGAACTTCAAAGCAAAGCTTTCCAAGTCTATGAGTGGACAGGCTATGATTCAAGTAAACGTAGACAAGTAAACTAAACCCACACTTTCTCCCATCGTAAGTACAGCTTACCATCCCAACACAGAGAGTCAGATTAAACAAAACAAGGTCATAGACTAATAATAAAGGTCCATTTGAACGCTAAGCGAGAACTCGAATTCACTAGGGAACAGAAAAGTCTAATGAAACAAAAGTACCCGTATATTTTCCTAGTTTAAAGAATAACCACACTAGAATGAATTTCGGGATGAAATTCCCTCTAACGGGGGGATAATGTAACAACCCGTTATTTTCAAATTCGTAAAAGTCAACAAGTCAACCAAGGTCAACAAAAGTCAAACATGTCAATTAAAAGTCAAATTTATTGTTTTATTAATTTAATAAAGTTAAATTAATAATTTTGATGTGTATAAATCTTTTATTATTCAAGGGTAGCAAAATTTAAATTTTTCCCACTCAAACGGAAAACACTCGCATGAAGTTATTCCCTCGGACCGCAAAGGTGCGAAACAACCCGTTTTCGGCCAAGAACCTTCGGACCGCAAATGCCTAGACCGCCTTCTCACCGCAAACGACTTCTGACCACCATTCTCTTGACCGCAAACCCTCGGACAGCAAACCCTCCTCGGTGGGATTCCTTTTTTCGACCTTAAACGCCTTCGGACGACAAACAGGCTCGGTCTTATCTTCTCGGGTAGTGTTCTCGGCCGAAAACTCATGGGTATATATATATATATATATATATATATATATATATATATATATATATATATATATATATATATATATATATATATATATATATATATATATTAGTCCGAAAACAACCATCATTTCTCCATCTTTTGGCCAAAAACCTTTCCATTCTCTCTCAACTATTATCGAGCTCATCCTTATTTTTCTTCAAGTATCAATCGAAGCTTTTGAAGATCTTGCCAAAATCGTTATATATTCTTCAAGATTTGCGTAAATCACCTTACCATTTTCAAATTCCAACCGAAAACACTCAATCTCCTAAGTTTCACCAAGAATACCAAGAACACATCAAGAACACCAAGAACATCAAGAACATCAAGAACACACCAAGAACACCATGAACACCAAGAACACCTACAAACTATTCTAAGGCTTATTGTAAGTTTTCTTACAATAATTATGTGTTGTTTAACACTTAAAATCAGTACTTAAATTATTCTTATTTGATTTAAATGCGATATCGTGTGTAAAATTATTAGGATACAACTATAATCACCTATTCTATCCCGAGAATTATTCGCAACCAATTCATATCTAAACAAGAACACGCACACACGGTGAGTTCTTACCCCTACGTTTTCACAAATTTTTATTTGTTTTAGGGGGAATACAAGTAAAACACAAGAAATATTTCGTTTAAAAATATTAAATTTCTTATTTTATTTTCTTACCGTTAATAAGAGATTAAACGTGAAATTTACTAAATACGCAAAATATCGTTACTATTAAATTCACAAATGACTTTATTAAACTTATTATGACGCAACGGTTTTCACACCAACACAGAAACAAACTTATAAACTATAATAGGTATAGTTTATGGAACAAGGATACTATTTTACAAGGTATAGATAACAGATAAACACAAAGGGTTTTCAGATAACAGATAAACACAAAGGTTTTTCAGATAACTAGATAAACACAAAGAGTTTTCAGATAATAGATAAACACAAAGGTTTTTCAGTTATTACTCGTAAAAACGTTGAAACATACTGTGAGAAGTTTTCGTGTGCTTATCTAAGTGCTGGTAAAAGTCATGAACTTATAATCAGAGTCTCTTGTAGGGAGAACGAGATATTTGTATATAGATCTATTTGGGACTGACAATCCCACATCCTGACTGTTAGCTACAGTTAGGTTGACAGGCCTGGGATGACAAATTTCGTTAACGTTCCGACGCTTGAAAAACGTCGCAATTAGACCGACTGGGTTAGTATGGTTATAAGAACTCACAAAGAGAAAACAATGACATATTTATGAATAATATATATATTAAAATAATCTTATTTGAATATTAACTTTTCATTCGAATTTTAGAGCAAACACAACTTCAGCTAGTTTTATTTATAAATAAAACTAGGTATCATTAAATTAAATATGGTAATTACACTTATACTTTTCGGTCTTGGAATGTTTAAGACTACAAATAGGTTCCATGGAAAAATACAAAATTTTCCAGGTTAAACATCATTATTTTACAAATAAACAGTTTACAATTTGTCTTTCTGAAAACAGATACAATTACTTACCGAAAACAATGTTTTACAATAGAACGGGTGGAACTATGAACATTTTTACAAAAGATTTAGTACTTATTTACAAACTAGTATAACATAAAGGACCTCTAATTATTAATTCTATGATTCTTTAGTGTATACACCAGAGTTATATATAAATAATATCCGATAGGCAGTGGAATGTGTGATTTCCGCCTTACTTCCTGTTCCTTGTTTGGTTGTGCGCTTAGGGCAGAATCACCCAATCGACTGTACGTTCGATATTATTCATATATAATTAGTATACACTAAATAATCATAGGAGGTAACAGTACGAGTCATACCAATCACATGAATCAGAACTTTGAATCACATGTTACAAACATAAGAATCTTATACTTTTTGGTCTCAAAGTACTAAGATTACGATTTATTTACTAAGAAATATTGGATTTTATGGAAGGAAACCGTAACATTTTCAATAACAAAGAACATACATTTTCAAACAAAATACTTATGAACTCACCCGCTTTAATGTTGACACTTTTTCAAACCACTTGTATTCTCGGGAAAGATAGTAGACAAGTACCCTTCTCAGGTGTTACGAAGACGGAGCTTATTAGCATTTCGTCTTATCTTTTGCTATAGTTTTAATGTTAAACAAGTAATGTTTTGAACACAATGTAAATAATATGTTATTAATACAATGGTTGTTGTTGCTTTGATTACTATTATATAATTGTTGTGATACTGTACATGACGTCATCCGCCCTCGAACGTTTCCACATTCATTACAACGTGCTTGATACCCAACACTTGGATAGTTAAGTCATTATCCTGAAAGCGCGTAAGATTCCTAATAAAATTAGGAGTTAAGAGGCCATAAGACCGGGCAAGTCGGGTAACTAGATGTCCACCCGTGATGGGACTACCGGGTCTAGAATTAGTCTCCTTACTACCCATAAATCGCGCAAGCATATATGGAAGATCACAACAAACACCGGGCGTGATTATGATCCACAAATGAAACAAGTTTTGAAGAGGCACTTTATCTCCATGATTTTTGTGATTGATCGTGAAAGTAATGAGGCGGTACAAAAACGATACATGGGATTCTGAATTTTCCCCTCGCATGCGTCACTAGAATTATATTCGTGATTCTATATAGTCCTCTAAAACTGGGCATAAAAAATCCTGGATGTGAAGTCTCGAACACACCCCTGAAAGAATAGAACAAAAAATGGTGAGAGTGTCTCCTCCTCGGTATAGAGTCCCATGCACCATGCGAACTCTCGAAGACTGCATTCTCGGTACACGCCTCCCAATCTAAAGACAAGTGTCCGGTTGTAGGTCGGATCAACGGTTTTATCCTCAAAACTCACAGTGGCAAAGAACTCCACCGATAATTCCTGATAGACAGGTTCTTGAAGAGAAAATAAATTCCTCCACCCGTTACAAGTAAATGAAAAGCCATTCCCTATAAACACTTTCGTCCAATATATTTTCAGCTTCGTAACCATATCGACCCTGCGTAACCACGCCCAATCTACAGTGGGAGCAACTGCAAATTCACGGTTATATAACCATCCCAACTGGTTTTCATAATTATTCAACATTGCTTGAGAAAGATTTTTTGGAAAAAGGTATAGCGGATGAATACTTGCTACATCAATAAGGTCTTACGCTTGAGGAACTGCCCTTCTAGGAGGCATTTTTCCTGAAATGACCAACAAAAACGATACAAGGCAAAGCAACCAAGATATTAATTTATAAGACAAAACGTGGACTGGTTGCCCAGTTTCCACGTCGTGGAATTGGTCCGAGACGTGTTTCTGGACTGGTGCAGCTATGGTCAAAATCCACAAATTTCACTTGGGGTTTGTTTATTTCATTAATCTATGGCCTTATTTAACACATGCATTCGAAAATAACCATCTAATGGACTCAATTTTGGGTATTTTATCTCTAAAGAAACCCTAACTACCAATTGCATAAAATGTGAAGAAAACTATGAATTTTGTGGAAGTAACACTTACCAGATGACGTTTGACGACAAAGGAATGTAAGAATTTAGGAAGAAAATGGTAGAAAGTGGCAGAAAATCGATGGTGGGGTTGAGTTATTCGTCCGTGTGCGTAGTTAACAAATAAGGAAATGGTCAAAATGTTTGGTTTAAAACTGATCCCCCACCCGTGGTTTTAAAATCCACGTCGTGGAGCTTAATTCCACGTCGTGAGCCTGTACAGTGGGCCTTATTTTGATCGGTCTACTCCTTTTTCCACGAAGTGGGCTTTTCACCCACGACACAAAATTGAAAAAAACACAATTTTCGCTTTTAATGTCCAATTTTAATATAAAAACCTTAATTTATTTACTATAATTTTTTTTAGAACCCCACACATGAGTTTCACCAATTCCTTTAGTAATTAAAACAATTAGGTGATTAGTTATCCTATAACTCAACTAAAATGAAAATTAAACTAAGTTCAAGAATGAAAAGAAATTCAAACCAAGCTCGGGTTGCCTCTCGAGAAGCACCTCTTTTTGTTGGAGTCTTGAGCCGGACTCCGTGGCACCTTACGTTGAATTAGTCGGAGTATCCATCGCCAATTGCACCTTTTGCTCCTTCCATTTCCTTTTATACGCTTGGATTCGTCCAAGTACACCTTTTTGGAATTTTCTTTTTTACCCTTTACATCTCCTTCTTCGAGCTTTCTTTTAATTCCCTTATTTTCCGCATGTTTAATTTCTTCATTTTTAAGCTCCACGGGCACCATCTTTTCATCCACAGCTGAACTCTTTTCCTCGGAAGTAACCTCGTCCTCGTCACTTGAAAAGTCTTCACTTTCCTCACTTACCTAAGAAGTTGAATTTTTATAAGCAATAACTTCAAACACAAGTGGAATGGATGCTCTCGGTTTGGTGCGGTTGACTTGTCAAATCTCTTCTTCCATAAGCTTTTCTAATTCTTCAAGTTCATTCTCTTCATCAACGTGAAATACTTCATCTTGAACATCACTTCCTTAGAAACCATCTTCTACTCCAAAAGTAGCTTCATCATCTCCCACTCTCAAGGTAAGCTTGGATTTACAAATATCAACCAAGGCTCTAGCAGTATTAAGTAGAGGGCGGCCAAGGATAATTGGGACATTGTTGTCTTCTTTCATGTCCATTATGACAAAGTCAATTGGAAACATGATTTTTCCAATTTTAACTAGAATATCTTCTACAATGCCTCTCGGATATGTCACTGAACGATTGGCCATATGAATTGTCATTATTGTAGCCTTCAACTTTGGAATATTAAGCTTTTGATAAAATGAGTAAGGCATTAGATTTATGCTAGCCCCAGAATCAGCTAAAGCATAAGTCTTCAAATTATTCCCAAATTCATATGGAAGAGTGAGGCGTCCAGGATCTCCCATCTTCTTTGGTAACTCTCCCATAATTACTTTAGAACTCTGCTCACTTAGAATTACCTTGGAATCCTTCTCTAGCTGCTGGCGAGTAGTGATTAAATCTTGCAAAAACCTTGCATACTCAGGAACTTTAGATAACGAACCAATGAAAGGGGTATTTATTGGAATACCTTCACTTGTTGCGTAAATTTCAGATGCTCCTGCTCCAGTTGATGAATATTGGCTCGGGAAGGAAACGGTAAAGGAGGACGATAAGTAGGAACATTATCCAAATTTTTCTGATCAGAACTATTCCACGTCGTGCAAATTGGATCTCCACGTCGTGGTTTCAGAGTTTCAGCAAGTTTACGTTCTTCAAGTTTGGACTTCTTTGGCTTTGGCTCAGACTGAGATGTATTGACTTCAAGTGCTTCAAGGAATTCAGAAATGGTGTCCTCTTCAGTTTCTATTACCATTACGTGTGATTGAGGCTTGTTCTCGGGAATTGGGTTAGATAACATTTCATTCACCAAAGTGTTTAGTTGACCAAGTTGGGCTTCGATATTTTTAATTGATTTAACAGTATAATCTCCTCCTACTGTTAAATTTAAGATCGGTCGAGAATTAGCCGACGGAGTCTAAATGAAAGTTTTAGATCTTGTTCCTACGCGTGGATATAAAGAATGTCGAGAGTAGAGGTCGTATGTTAAAGATATGGACGAAACTTGATCCTTACTCTTCGAGCGCGATAAATTCGATACAGTTTTGTTAATCTGAGATAGAATGAGAATTAGCTGACAGCGTCTAAATGAAAATTGTAGTACTCGTAAATACCAACGCGTGGATATAAAGAACGTCAAAAATAGAGTTCGTAACGAGTTACAAATTATAATAGCATATTTACGTATTAAAATAAAGTATAAATCATATATACGTACACACACACACACACACACACATATATATATATATATATATATATATATATATATATATATACAAATGTATATATCATTAGAAAGGTATCGACGATGCGGTTATTATAAGACTAGTGTTGAGTACTTTCGACATTAGTTTAGTACAAATATCGTTAAATCTATTTAAAATAGTATTATGAAGGGGTGTTTAGTCGTTTATATAACTATAAGGTCATTAAGTAATTATGGAGGGTAGTTTTTGTAAATTCAATTACTATAAATAAGAGGATTGGATTTCTTGCACCATTCTCTTGATTCAAGAGTCTTTCTCTTCTTATCCCCCGAGCATTTCGGTACCTCGTGATTCGACTTCTCTTTCTGTAGTTTTAGTATAGTAAGGTGAGCGCTGCACGAATCTTTCTTAGAAAGATTCAGCGACGAAGTTCTGCCCCTGCAGAGCCCGACTCCTAGCTAAAAACCCCTTGTAAGTAAGTTATGCTTACCTATTTTAATATAACTTATATTTAAAATTAGTATTGTTATTATGAACTTATAATAAATATTTGAGCAATTATTATGACTTATATAAGTGTCGTTATAATATCTTTTTAACTACTCGTGGTACGGGGAATCTGGTTTAAAGGGCCGCATAGGGTTGTTGGATTTCAGAAGTGCTATATGCCAAAATGGTCCTGCCCTCCGGTGTTTTATGTCTGGCCCCTGTCTGTACATAGTGGTTGGAAAGTATTGTTTAAACGCTTATATAATAATAATAATAATAATAATAATAATAATAATAATAATAATAATAATAATAATAATAATAATTAGTTACGGTAAATATTAGACTAAAATCTAGTGGTAATAATACTAGGTTTCGTCGAAGGAAATTATTTTAAAGTAAACGAAGCGATGTCCGAGTACCGAGTCATCACCTTATCAAGTGAGTGCATAGTCCCTTTCATGAACATGATTTTAATACAAGTATTGATTGAAGTATTAATTATATGTTTATGTGCGAGTTAATTGATGTTGCCTGAAATACGTGTTAAAGAACATACCTGATTATATATGATGATTTAGGATAAAGAGTAAACCTAAATTAATTATGAGGAATATTGGGTAGTATTTTCTTATTAGTACGAGTGATTTATACTCAGAGAATAGAACTTTAGTATACGTCATTGATCCGGGAGCATGGATTAGACATAGTCATTGTCCCTAGTCCGAGAGTATGGATTGGACATAGTCAACTGTCATTAATCCGGGAGTATGGATTAAGACATAGTCAGTTGTCCTTAGTCCGGGAGTACGGATTAAAACATAGTCAGTTGTCCTTAGTCCGGGAGTATGGATTAAGACATAGTCAGTCGTCCTCAGTACGGGAGTATGGATAGGACATAGTCATTCGTCGTTAATCCGGGAGAATGGATTTACACATAGACACTTGTCCCTAATCCAAGAGTATGGAATGGGCACAATTATTGATCCGAGAGCATGAATTAGATCCGAGAGTATGGGTTAAGTGACAAGTAAAATTTAAGGTCCGAGAGTATGGATAGTCTCGTTGTAAGGATTAACGGGGTGGGGTAAGAGTTGCTTATATATATATGGTGAAATTGTATATTATGTGAGTTCTAAATTATATATATGGTATAACATTGTAGGATTGAAATCCCTGTGTACTCACCAGGTTTCCCAACCTGACCCACTCAAGCTTATTTGTATCACAGATGTCGATACGAAGTTACATTACACTGAGAGATTAAAGAGATGTAGATCACTAGTGTAAATGAATGTAAGTTCTGTTTATGCTTATGTTTATGTATTGACGATGACTTCCCAAATGTTTTAAAATGAATAAAAATACATTTCTTCGGAAATGTTTTGATAACGTATTTATCATGTTTTACTGGGAACAAATTCCTCAACATTTTCACTAAAAGAGGTACTCTGATTGTTATAAAGCATAACAAAATCGGTCTTTTCTGGCTGTGAAAATGGGGATGTCACATTGATGCCTACTGATTCCGTAGCAATGCTTGCTGGTCCCTTATTACTGCATCAGTGTCATCATGTATTTTCTCGGAAGCCTCCATAAATCTATATAAAATAGACTCAAGATCAACTTTCTTTTCAGGAGGTGGTTGTTCTTTTTGGTAGAAGCCTCGGTATGCCTGCCTATATGTTTCTTCTTTCAGCTTCTTATACTCATTATATGGTAACCACTCCCTTTTTGGTTTCCTCCAATTTTCATCATACTTGTCCCCACTCGATTAGCAAACTTGCACCTTTTTATTTTCATGTTCATCCAAGTGGCAATCTTTTGTTAAGTGTGGACCATTGCACCTTTCACAACCAACTCTTATAGCATGAATTCATTAGTCCATCTTGGTCATTCTTCTATCCATGGTGTCAAGCATAGTTAGTACAGCAACGATGTCTCCAGAATTTCCTCCCCCAACTCCTTTAGCTCCATCATGTCTTGGATTATGGTATTCACGAGAATGCTTTTAGAACTCTTCAATCAACTCCTTAACTTCCCCCAAAATTTTCTTAGTAAGTGGTCCTTGAGAATCAAGGAGTTGCCTTGTCATGAAATTCACCTCGTCATAAAAGATAGACAACTCTTGTTGTATGTTAAGGTTGTTTTGAGGGCAATTTCTTAGTAACCCTTTATAACTCTCCCATGCCTCATAAAGCGATTCACCCGGATTTTGCTCAAAGTTGGCTATTGCCTTCTTGAGTTTAGATATTTTTGATGGTGGATAGAATTGTTCCAAGAATTTTTCACGCATCTGTGCCCAAGTAGTAATTGAACCGGGTGGAAATGCTTTCAACCAGTCTTTTGCAGCTCCCTTAAAAGTAACAGTAAGCATCCTTAACAACACAGTCTCTCTTGGAACATTTGGGATATTGAAATAATCCGCAATGTCATTGACCTCATCTAAATCCTTGTAAGCATCCTCATGATTCTTCCCAGAAAATGGTACATCCTTAAGTGCAGTAAGGATGTGCCCTTTCAGCTCGAATGTTGTAGTGGTGGGAATCTTAGGTTGTACTAAACCAGGACCAGCATCGTCTCTTATCCGCTTCTTGTATGCTCCCATGGACATATCTGCAATATTTTCCATTTCGTTTTCTGGCTCGTCTCCGGGTTTGCTTTTCTCTAATTCGAATTCGGGTTCGGACTCGTATTCGGATTCTTGTGGACTAGGTATTTGATGAAGATCTTCAATTTTACTTTTGTCCTTTGAAGATGTACTTGACACTCCCATGTTCTTTCCTTTCTTCTTTCCAAATACTGATTTATGGTCTTTAAATGGTGAGCTCTTTGGTGGTTGGTCATCTTTCACGTTTTTATCCGTCTTTTTGTGAAGGGCCGACTCTGGATCTTCAAGTGGTGGTACGAAGGTGTGACAACCCGAAATTTTCATTTTGAATAAACTCCGCAGTCAGGCACATCAAATAATAGTCAAATTCATCCCAGTACATTTTTGGCCGGTTTTAAGTTCGTTTGGGTGTTTTATTTTAATTTTTCGTCAAATGAACAAACAAATGGAAGTATCCGTTAGGAGTGTTGTGTAACAAATAAACAACTAACATCTTGACTAGGTGTTTACGGCCAAACAAGGGGAGTTTGGGCCGTAAACTCCCTTTGACCATGAACTCATGCATATAGCATGAGTTTACCCTTCATTGTTTCACTTTTCACTTCCTAACTCAAGAACACCCAAGATTCTCTCTCAAGTATCATATCACATTTCTTCAAATCCTCCAAAAATGTAAGTATTTCCTTCCTTGGTCCGTTCATATAACACTTTATCTAGTGTTTATACTCGATTTCATCCATGGAAATCTCCTCTTTTCTTAGATCTTCAAGTGTTCATCAAAACACCAAGAACACACACTAGTGTTTTTGGCCCTTAACCACTCTTACAAGCTTCCTATAAGTAAGTGCACTCTTCCTAACTAGTTATTTTCCTAGTATACTTGCTAAACTATGAAAGAACTGTTGGATTAATGTCTAAGTCCATAACTATAATAGTAAGACTTGACCCGACCCGGCATGGTCCATTTGGGTTGCATGGCATCATGCATTTGGATAGACTAAAATGAGAGAAATAACACTTAAGGTTTATTAATATATTATAAGTTCTAATATATTAATAAAGTTATTTAATTAGTATTGATCAAGAATTAATTTGGAATTAATTAAGTGATCAAAAGGAGACTAATTAAATATATGGGTTGATTGTGTAAATCGTTCATTCTTTTATATGTGGGCTTGTGATCCAAGATTCCTTATGTTGGACTAAGTCCATGGGGTGACCCATGGATACTCCATGGAGGTTAAAATCCATGGAGCATAAGGAATGGGTAAAGTTATCAGTTACATGGTGTAACCCTAATAGCCACCATATAAAAGAATCTCATGGCTCAAGAAATCGGTGACTATGTGTGAGGAATAAGGGCTAGCCGATTTTATGAAGTGTTCCAATTTCTCTCAAGTCATTCCATGTGCATTTGATGTTGTATGAACCATTTGAGGTGTCACACTTGGGGCACTAGGCACTCAAGCTTCATGAAGACATTCTACATCAAAGAGGTATGTAATTCTAACTTGAGATATTCATTTGAATCAATGTTATTATGCTAGTTAGGATGAATACATTGGAAAGTTCATATTTGCATGTATAATAGAGAAAACATAGATCCAAGGTATTTAGGGGATGTACACTTAGGAGTGTTAGAATGCTCAAAACCCAACAGTGGTATCAGAGCCTAGGCTTGTTTTCAATTATACTTGATGCAAATTGCTGAAAAATGCTGAAAAAGTCGATTTCCGGGCATTCTGGGCACTGGACTCGCCGAGTCCACTGATGAACTCGCCGAGTCCATGAAGAAAATCATCCTACTCGTCAAGTAGGTTCATACACTCGACGAGTAGGAGCCCCTGACAGCATATCTTTGAGTTTTTTTGGCTAGAAATGGACTAGGAACATTACCATAAGCTGTTTTTGATCCTATAAACTTGTTTTTGATGTGGTAATGTTCATGCTAATCCAATTTCAAAGAGATAATTGTCAATAGATTCATGTTTTGTATTAGTTTAAGGTTTAGACTAATTACATGAAAAAGTTTGATTTGAATTATCTTGTTCTTATGAGTTGCTTAGATTAATAGAAAAATTATTAGAAAATGTGTTTTCAATCCATTTTAATCTAAGAGATGATTCTAAAATGTGTTTGTGTAACTTGTCCTCAAGTTACATGAAAGGTCACATTTAAGTTTCATAAAACTCATAAAAGTTGGCAATGGTTACAAAAATGAAGAGTCTTGTCCTCAAGTTATGGAGGTTCAAGAGTCACTTCATTAAGTAATAAAATGTGTAACCTTAATTAGTTCCATAAGTTACAAAAAAAATAAAGAAAAGTTACATTCTTTTATTAGTTTAAAGTCTTCCATAACTTGTCCTCAAGTTATGGAACTTGAAGAGTTTTTTAATTAAAACTACTTTAAACACATAAGTTATGGAATTAATTAGTTTTGAATAGTTTCAAAACTTGCCCTCAAGTTTTGGAATTTGAAAAGTTTTCTCTTATGAATACTTTAATTCCAAGTTAAGCCCTTAGAATTTTAAAAGTTAAAATTCAACCCTTATACTTTATATAATTATAAGTTAATAATATATATATATATATATATATATATATATATATATATATATATATATATATATGTATAAGAGAAAGTCAGTCTTACCGTTAGTAGGCCTCATTCACGAAGCCGGTCTATAAGGGGGGTATAAGGTTACTGCCTATAAACTGGCAGTTTAATGGGTGTCCACTCTCACCCACCGCTTCCTTGACTGGTGGAGGGTCGTTAGCTGAACGGGTAGGACAAGGACTATAATTCTCCCTTCATTAAAAGTATTAATGATAAATACTAAGTAACTAAACATTTATAAATTCCTAATCTTAGTTACCTAGGAAAATGTGAATTTGGTGCTAACCCATGAAATTACACTTTGCACTTTGTTTAAGTCGGTTAGTGGAGCGTGTGTGGTTAACCGGCACACTAACTCGTATTTAACAAGGTAGGCAAATGGTAACTTAATGTTTATCATAGTATCGATGGAGCGTGTGTGGTTAACCGGCACATCGATTGAGTGGTAAACACTTAAGGGTACCAAGTATATTTGCATGGTTATTCACACCTTGTTTTGTGATCCTCGACATCCCAGTCACAAAACCTGAAGGGCACACTCGAGATTGAAACATGCCATTCAACAGTTCAATGAATCTCAAAAGAATCTAGGAGTTTCAAAACCAATTAAAACCTAATAATACATTTCGTTTATCTTGGTGGAAATTGGTGAATCGTCATTCACCTACCTTCAAATATTTTATAGCTTGGATTACGGCATCCCTCTTCCAAGTTATAAAAGTATTGTGTTGGGTCCTAGCCTTAATATTTTATATTGGGTGTTATATTAAGGACTTTAAATCAACTATCTTGAATATCTCCCAAAAGATGATCTTCCCAAATCTCTTGAAACAAGTTTCCCTAAAATGAAGATGATGTCCCATGGAAATCATAGTTCTTTCACCTCCTCCAATTATTCTCCCTAACCCACAAGTTCAAGGTCACTCAAGCCCTATTGGCAAGCAAAGGTCTATGTGTGATCACATCTTGGAGATGTAGTCACATATTGACAAGCCGGGAGAGTTGGGTGTCAAAGTCTAGAGGAAGCTGATGATCAATCACTTTCTAAGTCACATAGTGAGTTCCTTTGGGACTCCTATGAAACAGACTATGACAAGACCCTTAATGATCTTATCTATTTGCTAAGATCAACTTCCTAAAACTTTATGGACATTGACAATGATGACATTGGATATCCAGTAAAGCTCTCTCTTCCCAATGGAAAGGGATCGGCCATAGTCAACTCGGTTGACCAAATGGTAAAGAGAAAGGCTAAGTCTGAGATAGTCCCATTATCAAGGGTCCATTGCCAAAGAAAGGGGCATTGGTTGCGAAGCTGCCAAATTTACCTAAGGATGTTAAAGTAAATAAGTTTGACTCTACTTCAGGTAAAGTCCACTATCTAACTCTGTAAGTTTCTATTCTAAGATTCTTGATACATGATGTGACTGGGTCACATGGTGATGTTTTAAGAATCAAAGAAAAAGTGAATAAACTTAAAGAAAGAATATGTTGAATCTGATCGCGTAGATGGATTTCTATCACATAGTTTGAAGATCGGATTCTTGAGCTACTTCTTAGGAGTTATGATATTTTTCTTAGGAATAGATAACAACAAGTTTTCATATGGATTTTAAGGATGAGTTTTTCCGCAAAGTTTTAAAATAAAAGGTAAATCTTTTGATTTTATTTTTTTTAAAATATCCTTACAATGGCATTCATGAAAAAACTGTGTTGCTTATAAGATTCCATTAAGAGCAAGAGTGGAAATATGAATTTGATTCTTTCATTTGTGGTAGTGTCTAAATTTACCAAATAAGGAAAGATTCTCATCACCCAAGTTTCAATTGGACCGAAACTTGGAATCATGCAATTTGTAGAGCATGATGAATGAGAACCTTCAAGCATTGGAAAAATTAAGATTAACTACTTGTTCACATGGATGTGTGAGTCAAGTAACGGACTAAGGGATCGAGTACACATTCTTGTGCACTAATTAAGTCCACCACAAAAGATCGATAAGACTATTCGTCATGATTTACTAAAGTTTAGTAAATATGGTTATACTTACAGGCTTAAGTATAATTCTGAAGCATTGGAAAAAATTTCAGTGTATGGCGGAACGAATGAGAAGAATCAAATTAGGCAGAAGGATAAAAGTTTCTCAAATCTGAAAAGATGGGAGAGTACTTTAGTATCATGTTATATAATCATCTTAATGATTAAGAGACCTTATCACAATTCATCCTCTAAGTGCATTCTGGTAGCTAAGAAGAGGAGTTATGAATTGTTGAAGTGGTTAAATCAAGAAGATGAGTCATATTTCATTCCAAAACAATTCTTAGAGTCATACTCCAAGATTGTAACTTGAGTGACATGTCTTAAAGAAGGTTTAAAAACACTTGTCAAATGTAAGAGTAAAAGGTTTCTACTCTTGTACATTTGAAATTGGTAAGTTGTGATGTTTTGGATAAAACAAAGACCAACTAAGGCCAATTGTGTGAAGTGTTTGTCTTGATTAGAATCCACACTATCTCTTGAATATTTGACAAGAGAGTCTTATATGTCAAGAGGACAGTGGGAGTCTTAAAAGGTCTTGAAAGTCTCAAGAACTAATCAAGAGTAAAACCTAAAGTTCTTCACTAGCACACGACTTGAGGTTTATAACCTATCGTGTTGACTATTTCTGTGTCCATTCCAATTAAAGTTGGCTTTGCATATGAGTTCTTAGAGTTCTCAATTGGTTGCACAGCAACTTGGAAGCAATGGCAGACCCTTGAGCTGCCAGATGGCAAGAAATTAAGATTGAGTTCAGTCCATATGAGTTTGAATTTGTCATTATCCTTGTCTTGTGACTATGGTTTTGACAATTCACATGGATAAGAACACATACACCATTAAATCTAAGTGTCATAAGGTTTCTCTCCGATTCATGAAAATGATGGTGAGGAAACACTTTCACTAAGTAGATTTTAGCTAGATAGCAGTTGTGATATTTGCATTCTCAAAGTCGTTAGTGGAGCATGTGTGGTTAACCGGCACACTAACATGGACTTGTGAGAAGTGGCAAAGGTCTAAAAAATTGAGACTATGATTACGGCACCCCTTTTCATAGTTCTTAAAATTGTTTAGACACACAAGTGTGCTATCTAAGGCAAGGTGTATGATTTTGATAAAGTTTTATCAAAGCAATCTAGTATCAGAAATCTGAACTTTGGTAAGAAAGTCAATAAAGTATTGTTTTTCTAGAAGTTCAGCTGATTGTTGAGTACATGTCAAAGCTAGTGGGAGCATAAGTGTTATGCTAATAATCATCGTGTTAGTGGGAGCATGATAATTATGATAAAGGTTGCAAGTTAGCAATGTTAATTATAGAAAACAAAAGGTTTCAATTGGGAAAAAGTTGTTTTGCTATAATTAAGGGAGAGGAAATTATACTTCATCTCAAATCTAAAAGTATAGATTGAGGTTTTAAATCGTATTTAGTCAAGGATATACATATGAATTTCATGTTGGAATGGCTCAACATAAGGAAATTCTATATATGGGTCCATTATTTGCGTTCTAAAATTCGATTATGATTACGACATCCCTTTTCATAATCTGAATTATGAGAACTTGGCAAATTGAAATGGAAATATTATAGCAAAAGACTGGTTTAGTCTTTATGTGAGACATCATGAATTGTGTCCCATATGCTTCGGATATAGGATCGATTACATGTGCTATATTCATCCTTTCTAAAAATTTCCAAATGTCTGGGGCATTAAGAAGGGAAAAGGTATAGAACTGGATATGACTAAAAGGATTAAGCAATTGTCGAGGACAATCTAAGGTTTACCAAAGATTGGTTGCTCAAGGACAGTTGGAAGTATAGTGTTAATTCTGGAAGGACCATATTGACATAATCTGTAAGGAGGCAACTCTTGTTCAGAAGTGATAGTCAAAATGGAATATGGAAATGTTTCAAAGTTAGAAATTATTCAATCTGTGTAAGATTAGGAAACTTAATGCAAGAAGGATGTTTCCAAGGAGTTGATCTCCTTGGAATGCTCTGTAATGTTTGTTGTCAAGTCCTTGTGACTTTCTGCATAATCATTACAAGAGGATCAATGCATATAAGTTTAGAATCTAACAGATTTCAGTAAATGGCATGAATTTGGAATTCTTGCATTTGCAGTAAGGATTTGGGACTGTGAAAAGAGAATCATTGAAGTTATGTTCAATTGATCTATTTCACAAAGTAAAGATCATAGACAAACATAGTATGCATACTTGGTGTATGGCATGACTAGTGTTTAGAAAAGATAGTGTACATGCTTGGAGCATGGGACAACTATTGTTTTAATTCAAGTATAAAGTTGATAGTTTGAAACAGTATACAATGAATAATGTGTAATCATATGGTGATAAATAAAAGGTGTTTTATTTATATTCATAAGTTCTGAGACCATATTGGATTCGATTATTATTGTGTTTCACTTTGCATGTTTTGACTTCCAGAATAACTAGGTCATTCTTCCTGAATGATTAAGTTATTCAAACCATCCACAGTCGGTCATATGTTGGAAGTAGATATGAATCAAGACTGTCATGGGTTGGGCTTGTAGAGGTCTAAGATGTGGGACAAGGTGGTGCTACAACACTCATGAGTGCTCATAAGTTTTGAGTATTGGATTCAACCCGTGCTCATTGGAATCACTTCATGGATTTTATCACGAGTGATCATGAGATGATAATATCTTATATTCTTCAAACCTAGAGATATGAGTTGTTACTATGAGTTGGTTATACATTGATTGCACGAAAATGCATTGGTAACTCGATGTTATAAAACGTGCCTTTGTGTATGGTTCAACAAGTTGTAGAACAAGCCATATGAGTTGAAGTTTATCCATTCCTTTTACCTTCGGGATAAAAGCGCTATCTGTGGGCCCCTCGATGATTTGGTGATGACAAATGTAAGTGCTCGGTCGGGCCTGGACTGATTTGATTTGTTCAATCTAAGTCCATAACTATAATAGTAAGACTTGACCCGACCCGGCATGGTCCATTTGGGTTGCATGGAATCATGCATTTGGATAGACTAAAATGAGAGAAATAACCCTTAAGGTTTATTAATATATTATAAGTTCTAATATATTAATAAAGTTATTTAATTAGTATTGATCAAGAATTAATTTGGAATTAATTAAGTGATCAAAAGGAGACTAATTAAATATATGGGTTGATTGTGTAAATCATTCATTCTTTTATATGTGGGCTTGTGATCCAAGATTCCTTATGTTGGACTAAGTCCATGGGGTGACCCATGGATACTCCATGGAGGTTAAAATCCATGGAGCATAAGGAATGGGTAAAGTTATGAGTTAGATGGTGTAACCCTAATAGCCACCATATAAAAGAATCCCATGGCTCAAGAAATCGGTGACTATGTGTGAGGAATAAGGGCTAGTCGATTTTATGAAGTGTTCCAATTTCTCTCAAGTCATTCCATGTGCATTTGATGTTGTGTGAACCATTTGAGGTGTCACACTTGGGGCACTAGGCACTCAAGCTTCATGAAGATATTCTACATCAAAGAGGTATGTAATTCTAACTTGAGATATTCATTTGAATCAGTGTTATTATGCTAGTTAGGATGAATACCTTGGAAAGTTCATATTTGCATGTATAATAGAGAAAACATAGATCCAAGGTATTTAGGGTTGCATGTACACTTAGGAGTGTTAGAATGCTCAAAACCCAACAAGAACATCAAAAACCCCCAAGAACACTTGGGTTTACGGTCAAGGGATATCCTTGAACCGTAAACACCACCAAGTGGTGTGTTGATGCCCCTAACACCTTCCATGGCTTGTATAAAGGACTAGAACCTTGCATGCATGAACTAGAAACCCCAAAACATGAAAATGTAGAAGTGACCAAGATTTTACGGCTGTAAACTCATGGGTTTACGACCGTAAACTCCCAAGGAGTGGTCCAAGGACCGTAAACTCCAAAGAAAGGCCATTTCGAGCCCCAGTCACTTCCTAAGCCTTGGATTTGAGTCTAGCTTACTTCCTTGTGTGGTATAAGACCTTAAAACACCCAATGGTACCATTACCATGAGTTTACGGCCGTAAACTCATGGGGGAAATGGTCCAAGAACCGTAAACCCATATGGTGCTACCATATGGGGAGTAAACTCCAATGTGAGGCCATACTCTCTCTAGATGCAACCCTTTAGTACTCCTAGCACTTGAAACAAAGTGTTTCCATATATTAGGGTGTCTTTACTTGCTAAATTAGTTGTTAAATGACTAATTAGATACATAAATGTATCATTACATGTTCAATAGGATCCGCGTGTGTGTTCAAGTCCTCACTTGACACTTAGCATCCTATACCATCCGTTCATCTGAATCACCCACTACAGGTGAGTTCATACCCCTTAATCAACCTTTGAAATGATTTTAAATGCTTTTATGGGGGGGAATACAAGTTGAACTGACAGGTTATTATATCAATCACATGTGATTAATGACCGTCAGGCAAATAGATTTTTGCATGTTAAACTGTTTTATTCAGCTAAAGGTTTTCAAACCTTGTTTTCAAGTCTATTTTAAAATACAAAAATCTCTTTTTAATTTACTAAACTTTTATCAAAGTCTTTTCAACTTATACTCTTGTTAGATTCATGTCTATATAGATATAGTTATATAAGTAGGGTTTGAAGGACTTAGGACTGATAGCCCGCTTTATTTCCTGTTCCTTGTTTGGTTGTGGACTTAGAGCATCCAGTTATCTGTCCGAGTGTCGTTGAAGTCCTAGTTATATATTATCTATATCTGGTTAGATATTAAAACTCTTACTCCAGTTCAACACCTTTGGGTAGCAAAGGTACCTAGATAACCTCTCAAGTAAACTATAATAGGTATAGTTTAGAAACCAACCATAACTTTCATGAAGGAGTACTTAGTTATATCTATATTCTAAAACTCGTACTTTTAGTTAAAAGAAAGGTATATAGAAATCAAAACACGAGATACATCCTCATGACGCGGATTTCACCGTTGTCGAGTGGTAACCAGAGTCTCCTGGAGGGAGAGCGGGCATTGTGTGTATAGATCTATACGGGACAGACCATCCCACATCCTGACTGCTAGCTACAGTCCCGGCCGACCAAGCCAAGGGGTGACAAATGTCACATTCATTTCGACGCCAGCAGGTCGTCGTGTTTACATCCGTCAATCAGTATGGTTACGAGTATCTTTACATTTACCTTATAATTCATGGCTTTAAGGTAATAAGTGTTATCACGGTATTTTTCTACATATAAAACCCTCATAATATATTTTCCTAGTTATACACTAGGCCACATTTTAAACCTTTAAACTAACATACTTAGGATTAAAGGCTATTCTAGACTCTCCGAGGTGTATTGTTCATTTAATACCACCTGGAGTCTGCATTTCATTCATTTAGACTCTCCGAGGTGCATTGTCCATTTAATACTACCTGGAGTCTGTATTTTATTTCTTTATAAACGGCAACATCATTGCTGAAGTAAAGCATTATTTTCCCTATTACTTTTGCTTGTGATCTTGTCACATATTCATTAAAGTATAAACTATATTTTGATAATGATAAGATACCTTTGAGCGAAAATACTCCTTAAAACATAAAATAGTCGAGTTTTGGTAGAAAGCTACTTTTATTAGAAAATATAGGATTTTCTGAGGGAAATTCTAACACTCTGTAAACTTTAATCACCATCCTTAATGAGATTATTTTGATGAACAACATGTATTTATATCAATGTCATTAAAATACTTATGAACTCACCAGCATTAAAATGTTGATACTCGCTTTCAAAATAACTTGTACTCTCAGGTCATCAGTAGACAGGTACACTCCGGGAGCTTTTGCGAAGTCAGCCTAGTACCAAGCTGCAGCTTATGTTATTTTCTATATCTACTTTTGGATGTTGTTGCTAAATGTAACCTATGTAAAACTTATACTATTAATGCAATGGTTTTTGTACTTTGATTACTATACTGCATGTGCTGTGATACTTGACATGATGTCCTCCACCCCAGAACGTTTCCGCCGTTCCGGTTTTGGGGTGTGACAGATTGGTATCAGAGCATTGTTTATAGTGAGCTCAGTATATCAAATCATAAAAGATATACAACCTATAAATACAATGGGATAAAAACACTCTGACCAAGAATTATACTTTAAAATATAACCATATTTTAAAAAAGTATAAGAACATCCAGAATATAAAAACCCAAACAAGTATCACAAGAAGAGTAAGAATAAAAGTCTTTGGATGTTGAGCATTACCGTCAAACCCGGGCAGTTATGTAATCGTAAGCTGGAATAAATGTGACCTGATCAACTACATTTATTCGAGATGCGACTAACGTGTGCTTGGGGGTGATGGTGGTGTTGCAATGAATCTGACACTTACCGAATAGGGATGCTAGAGCCAAACATAAAGTTTAAAATACTATAGGAGTATTTTAGGATACTAAAAGACTCACAATAAACCCAAAAGCATGTTCAGAAGTTAAGAATCAAACATGTAATTAAAATACTATAGGGGTATTTTAGGAACCATAAATAACCTTGTGTGAAAAATAAAAGAGATCCTTATTGATAGACCTATGATTACAGAGTGTATACTCCCAAGGTTATGTATAGTGAGGATCTCATAGGCTAAGAATATGTGGTTTCGCTCTACTTCCTTTTCCTTGTTTGGATGTGGATATAGGGTAGTATCACATATTCGAAGGCCTATCAGATCTAAGTTATATATGATTTGTGTACACTATGTAATTGTAGCCGGACTTGATATGGATCACCCAGTAAAATGTTTTAATAATCTCTTAAGATTCTTTAGACATTCCCATTCTCCCACAAACCCCTTTAGGAAACCTTATCCACTTCAGTAATCAGCAGAGGAGTCGATAAAGACCCAGAAGAGGTTCATTGAGAAAGATTTCCAAGTAGGAAGTAAACGAACAGTGATGAGGCTATTGAATTCACCTTGTGCCTATACCTTTTAGGGACATCGGTGGGGAATTCGCCTAAACTTCTGAGATTCCAGTCATCCATTATGAAGTGATGACACTCAGAATCAGAATCAGAAGTAAGGCGGAGCAGAAATTCAATATGTCTACGAGAGCAGAGAACCCTATATAGATACTCGGAGGAAACCAACGCTTGTTCCAGTCAGGGATAAGAGGTAGACCGAGGGAGCCAATGCATGGAACCCGAGAAGTGTTTCTACCTCTTTAACTTCACGCTAATAATCCATAAAATAATACAAATTAGTGAGTTAGTGATTACACTACTCACACTATGTGCTAGGCAAATCGTCTTTCCCGTCGCGATTAATATAAATAGATCGGATCACAAGACCTCGATTGAGAGTGTTTTGCCATAAGTTTCCATGAGCATTTTCTTCCGTAATCTTCGTTCCGAACTTCTCTCAAATCTTTTCAAAGCCAGAGAGTGAACCTCTCCAATATAAAGATAACTTAGTAGGAACGACACCCATTTTATGATTTTTCGATACACTTACTCCTACTCTGTTACCCAGACTGCATCATAGGGATGTAGGTCGACGCTCAGATAACCATAAATCAATGCGCGGAAAAAATTTATGCCTATCATAGTAAATAAAGACACGTCTAGGGTTAACCATCGTTTCTCATCAGCTTGTGCTCCTTTTCGTGTAGGAAAAACCATGCTTCCAAAGAAACGTAACCAACCCGCTGGTAAGACACCGATTCTTCAAATCGATGAAGCTACGTTTCAGCAGCCGTAGTAGCTGTCATGGCTCACCTGAACGCTAACAACACCAATGTTAGCAAGAGCCCTATCGGGAACCCCGGTCATAGCAATGGACAACAGCAACCAGCACCGGTGTGTAAAGCCACCCAAGAACTCCAACCTAACCCACTGAAAAGGAAGTTTGAGAACGAGGAGGGAAGTACCTCGACTCAAGGACCTTCCGAAGGACAACGAGCTGAAGTGGCCAATGCCTCTGTCAACCCTTCTGCCTCGACACCAAGAAGACCATACCTAGGAAACCTTCCCCGCTGCAGCAAGTGTGACTACCATCATTATGGAGTCTGTCGAGAACTCCTTTGTGTTAGGTGCAACATGAAGGGGCATACCGCTCGCAACTGCAGAACTCCGGTTGAGTTTATTACATCAACCACCAATGTTGGGACCAGTCCAGTATGCCACCTATGTGGTGAAATTGGGCACTTCAAGAGGGACTGCCCAACTAAAAGAAATGACAAGGGCGCATGAGGAGTTTAACCCTAATGCCTAGGGGAAACATCAGGGAACCCGGTAGAATTTTGGTACGTTTCTCAATTCTAAGTAGCTAACCGAAAACTTTAATTAATCAATTCTAATTGTAATTACTCCCTCGTTAAGGCGAAAGTCGCAGCACTGTTATAAAGTTGAAAACCTATCAGGTAAAGCTATGATGTCTTAGTATATACGTTAAGGCCATTTATAATTAAGATTGGTAGACCTCGAGTGAGTGATGCTGCCTTATCTCCTGTTCCTTGTTTGGTTGTGGATTTAGGGCGGAGTCGCTCAGTCAACAGTCCTTTTAATCTTAATTATACATGACTAGTGTATACTAGGCGGTTATAGAGAGGCCTCGTGAGAAATCCATTCATGAAAGGTACATTATTCCAAAACATCCGGATCCCTAGAGTTCAGCGTCACTCATGTCGGTCCAAGTATCCACGATAGTAATACCGTGGACGAAGCCCGAGACGCTAGGAACTTGTGTGCCCTGTTCAGCACATGGTCCTATCAATCTTCATTCTATATCTTGTCGATGTTTGCTAATTTCGAAACTACCGTCAGCCATGGTTCGAATTGATGCGACCATGTGAAAATTCCTAGTGTTGTGTAAAAAGAACTTTTACCTTATCCTAAGCGTCAAATAAAGGTTCTTTCGAACCTAATAAGAAAACCTAATGCGAACCGTCAGTCGTTTCTCTCATCCAACCTTCAGAAGTACCCAGGAGAGGGGTACCACGCGCTGTTAACCAACCCCGTTAGACTTTAAAACCTAAAGCGAAAGGCACTATAGATATTCCGGAAGACAATAACCGCCCGAGGCCTACTCAGTAGATCCCCCAGAAAGACCATTTGCACCGCACAACCAGGTTCGTGAATCAAGAGAAAGAACTCATGGGATTAACTTACTACTACTGAGTATATGCATTACGATGGTATATAATTTAGATCGATAAGATTTAAGATGGGTGCTTCCTCCCTACTCCCTGTTCCTTGTTTGGTTGTGGGTTTAGGGTGGGGCCACACATCTGAACATCCCGTCAATCTCAATTATATACGACCTGTATACACGGAGTAATAGTGATTGAGCCGAGTATGAGGTCTACCACGAACCTTATAATAAGACCCTTCATTCTATCCCATAGGGAAGGAGCTGAATTCAAGAGAACCATTGTGGGTTGAGCTACTAACATGACTACAAATTCGAAATTTGTTGTCATCCCGGTTAAGTCTACATAGTAGCTGACACTCTCAGTTAGAAAAAAAAAATAAAAAATAACTCAAGTCGTAAGAGTCAAAGACATTGACTACGACCACCCATTCACGCTTAAATCCGCAAATTAAGCACCTCAGCAGTGAGCCAAGAAACCTGAAAAGCTGTGACAGATTGCTTTAAACTCTGAGAAGAATGGATGAAGAAATTAGAGATTCTGGGTAGCAGAATCCATTGCTATCTAGATTTAATCTAGATAGAGAAACTCAGTAACACCGGAAGAGTAGTTGCAAGGGATACTCGCACTACTCAGGCACTTCGTCCATCCAGATACAGACAAGAAGTGCCTAGGACGGTAAACGAATGAGATAGTGCCCCCCTCATGCGAGAAAAGTCACCAGCGCCCTATAGACGATAGATCGCATTCTCCAAAGTTAATACTAGAATGCTGAGAACCACATGATTACCTCCGCGACATAATACTTGAGCAAAGTAGACGGTAAGTTGCGTTAAGCTTTATAACCCAGGTCATAAGGGAAATATGGACGCAACGCCAGTTTAGGTGTTAGTAGAAGGGTTATGCAAGAACCCGCGCTTCCTGCGAACTGGAGAGAGCAGACACAATGGAGAGTGGAGCATGTCATAGAGATTTGTTAGACTATTAGGTGTCCCAAAGAATACTATCTCTAAGGAGATAGTAGAACCACCTCCTGAAATAGTCAATCACTTCAGAAAATCTCTAAGGGCGAAGCTAGCCCCAATCAGAGACTGCTATCCATGAAACACCGAATCAAGTGAGAGGATAATTCTCTCCGATTAGGGATCATGCTGTGAAAGCATATATTAGACGATGATGAAAATTGAAATTTTCTAAGCATCGCCTGGTAAAACCCTCTATCATACTGATCTTGAAATATTCCGTTAGGAACACCTCGAGAGTCAGAAGTGCAGGTCCATTTTGCACTAGGTCGAGATAGATGCCATGTAACCAATAGGTTCCAGCATATAGTAAACATTTCCAATGATCCAGAAAACCTCCGAAAGCCAACCATTAGGAGATACGAATCTGAAAACAACCTGAGCCTTCTAAGAACTAATCAAGAGGACTACACTCCAAGTAAGAGAGAACTTTTGGAACTTCAAAATGGCGATCACGCCAAGTGATGATCTAACCATGGAAGTACATTATGTTCTAAGTACTGAAACGTTCTATCTTCCCAAGAACTTAGGACCATCCGAGATTCTTGATAAGAATTGGTCCAACCTCCGTCAGACCTCAACCACTTAGGGATTTTATAAATTCCACCCAAATCCACCCACGTCTCAAACTTGAAAAAGTGCTTGTCCGACGTGACTCTTGAAATCCCACTCATCGAGATCGAAATCAATGAGAGCCCCAACTTCGTGTAGGAACCTGTAGAGATCATGGACCGAGAGGTCAAGCGAACAAAGCAAAGTCGTATCACGATAGTGAAGGTTAGCTGGAACGCCGAGCGAAGACCTGAATGCACTTGGGAGCGAGAGGACCAGATGGAACTAAAGTATCTACATCTTTTACTTCGCTAAACTGTAACTGCGCGTGTGCTTGAACTCTAATTTCGGGATGAAATTCCCTCTAACGGGGGGATGATGTGACAACCCGAAATTTTCATTTTGAATAAACTCCGCAGTCAGGCATATCAAATAATAGTCAAATTCATCCCAGTACATTTTTGGCCGATTTTAAGTTCGTTTGGGTGTTTTATTTTAATTTTTCGTCAAATGAACAAATAAATGGAAGTATCCGTTAGGAGTGTTGTGTAACAAATAAACAATTAACACCTTGACTAGGTGTTTATGGCCAAACAAGGGGAGTTTGGGCCGTAAACTCCCTTTGACCATGAACTCATGCATATAGCATGAGTTTACCCTTCATTCTTTCACTTTTCACTTCCTAACTCAAGAACACCCAAGATTCTCTCTCAAGTATCATATCACATTTCTTCAAATCCTCCAAAAATGTAAGTATTTCCTTCCTTGGTTCGTTCATATAACACTTTATCTAGTGTTTATACTTGATTTCATCCATGGAAATCTCCTCTTTTCTTAGATCTTTAAGTGTTCATCAAAACACCAAGAACACACACTAGTGTTTTTGGCCCTTAACCACTCTTACAAGCTTCCTATAAGTAAGTGCACTCTTCCTAACTAGTTATTTGCTTAGTATACTTGCTAAACTATGGAAGAACATCAAAAACCCCCAAGAACACTTGGGTTTACGGTCAAGGGATATCCTTGAACCGTAAACACCACCAAGTGGTGTTTTGATGCCCCTAACACCTTCCATGGCTTGTATAAAGGACTAGAACCTTGCATGCATGAACTAGAAACCCCAAAACATGAAAATGTAGAAGTGACCAAGAGTTTACGGCGGTAAACTCATGGGTTTACGACCGTAAACTCCCAAGGAGTGGTCCAAGGACCGTAAACTCCAAAGAAAGGCCATTTCGAGCCCCAGTCACTTCCTAAGCCTTGGATTCGAGTCTAGCTTACTTCCTTGTGTGGTATAAGACCTTAAAACACCCAATGGTACCATTACCATGAGTTTACGGTCGTAAACTCATGGGGGAAATGGTCCAAGAACCGTAAACCCATATGGTGCTACCATATGGGGAGTAAACTCCAATGTGAGGCCATACTCTCTCTAGATGCAACCCTTTAGTACTCCTAGCACTTGAAACAAAGTGTTTCCATATATTAGGGTGTCTTTACTTGCTAAATTAGTTGTTAAATGACTAATTAGATACATAAATGTATCATTACATGTTCAATAGGATCCGCGTGTGTGTTCAAGTCCTCACATGACACTTAGCATCCTATACCATCCGTTCATCCGAATCACCCACTACAGGTGAGTTCATACCCCTTAATCAACCTTTGAAATGATTTTAAATGCTTTTATGGGGGGGTGGAATACAAGTTGAACTGACAGGTTATTATATCAATCACATGTGATTAATGACCGTCAGGCAAATAGATTTTTGCATGTTAAACTGTTTTATTCAGCTAAAGGTTTTCAAACCTTGTTTTCAAGTCTCTTTTAAAATACAAAAATCTCTTTTTAATTTACTAAACTTTTATCAAAGTCTTTTCAACTTATACTCTTGTTAGATTCATGTCTATATAGATATAGTTATATAAGTAGGGTTTGAAGGACTTAGGAGTGATAGCCCGCTTTATTTCCTGTTCCTTGTTTGGTTGTGGACTTAGAGCATCCAATTATCTGTCCGAGTGTCGTTGAAGTCCTAGTTATATATTATGTATATCTGGTTAGATACTAAAACTCTTACTCCAGTTCAACACCTTTGGGTAGCAAAGGTACCTAGATAACCTCTCAAGTAAACTATAATAGGTATAGTTTAGAAACCAACCATAACTTTCATGAAGGAGTACTTAGTTATATCTATATTCTAAAACTCGTACTTTTAGTGAAAAGAAAGGTATATAGAAATCAAAACACGAGATACATCCTCATGACGTGGATTTCACCGTTGTCGAGTGGTAACCAGAGTCTCCTGGAAGGAGAGCGGGCATTGTGTGTATAGATCTATACGGGACAGACCATCCCACATCCTGACTGCTAGCTATAGTCCCGGCCGACCAAGCCAAGGGGTGACAAATGTCACATTCATTTCGACGCCAGCAGGTCGTCGTGTTTACATCCGTCAATCAGCATGGTTACGAGTATCTTTACATTTACCTTATAATTCATGGCTTTAAGGTAATAAGTGTTATCACGGTATTTTTCTACATATAAAACCCTCATAATATATTTTCCTAGTTATACACTAGGCCACATTTTAAACCTTTAAACTAACCTACTTAGGATTAAAGGCTATTCTAGACTCTCTGAGGTGTATTGTTCATTTAATACCACCTGGAGTCTGCATTTCATTCATTTAGACTCTCCGAGGTGTATTGTCCATTTAATACTACCTGGAGTCTGTATTTTATTTCTTTATAAACGACAACATCATTGCTGAAGTAAAGCATTATTTTCCCTATTACTTTTGCTTGTGATCTTGTCACATATTCATTAAAGTATAAACTATATTTTGATAATGATAAGATACCTTTGAGGGAAAATACTCCTTAAAACATAAAATAGTCGAGTTTTGGTAGAAAGCTACTTTTATTAGAAAATATAGGATTTTCTGAGGGAAATTCTCTAACGCTCTGTAAACTTTAATCACCATCCTTAATGAGATTATTTTGATGAACAACATGTATTTATATCAATGTCATTAAAATACTTATGAACTCACCAGCATTAAAATGCTGATACACGCTTTCAAAATAACTTGTATTCTCAGGTCATCAGTAGACAGGTACACTCCGGGAGTTTTTGCGAAGTCAGCCTAGTACCAAGCTGCAGCTTATGTTATTTTCTATATGTACATTTGGATGTTGTTGCTAAATGTAACCTATGTAAAAGTTATACTATTAATGCAATGGTTGTTGTACTTTGATTACTATACTGCATGTGCTGTGATACTTGACATGACGTCCTCCACCCCAGAACGTTTCCGTCGTTCCAGTTTTGGGGTGTGACACAAGGGTTTGTTGGAACCTCTGGTCATGAACTACTGCAAAATAAATAAAAAAAAAAACGTAAAGCTGAACAAAAACTAAAAATTAAAAATCCTAAAAATACCTTCCTAACTGAACCCACATCGTGTACTTAATGTCCACGCCATGGTCTCAGACCTGAAGCAAAAATTTATGCAGAAGATTAACTTTTTGCAGGATTTACCCCACAAAAAGAATCGATTAACTCAAAGCAAATAAATTAACAATCAAATAAGCCGTTCCCCGGCAACGGCTCCAAAAACTTGATGTGCACAAAATTACCTACTAGTTTTAAATTTATAACCTAACTAAGTTAACTAACTAAAATGCACCTAGGCAGTGTACCTAGTTAAATTATAGAATAGTTTGGGTAAGTCGGGTGTCGATCACAGGGAACAGTTTTAATTAATCAATTTACCTACTATGAAATTAACCTAAAGTTCTAGCAAAGTAATGGTTTAAACCCAATTTTGCAAGTTTAGATAAACTTAAATTCTTAAACACAATTCAATCAAGTAACAAAACACTTCTGTTAGTTTGAATCCACCTTCCCTCAATGATTTAATTATTAATTTTGACAATTCCCATTGATTACCAATTAAAATATTATTAGCAATTCAATTCCAAATTTACTAATTTTAAATTAATTCATAAAGAGCTATGCATAGTCACACATAATTAATTATTAGATAGGATTGGAGCTATGTAAGATTGAGTTGACAAACACAATTATGTTCATAATATGAGTTTTCCAGCACAGCCAAATTCGATACTTTAATTACTTTTCTAAGATTGGTTGAATCTTAGCTTTAATAACCTACTGTTCACTAAATAACTAGGTAATCAAATTCATGCAGATTAATGGTCACTAACTACACAGAATAAGACTTTAAAGAAATCTAGTATCAAATTAAGCATGCTAGGTGTAATCAATCAAACACAAGACATTAACCAACAAGAAAAGTCTAAATTATTATAGATAAACCATGAGTTCCAGCTTCATCTAGCTAACACGAGTAGTTAGATTTAGCTACTCATACTAAAAATTAAGCTAAAACAAGTCATAATCGAAAGCATAGTAAAGTACCAATCTAAAAAGTAAGTTATGATCTTCTCCTTCTTCGTTGGTATTAAAACCAAATTCCTAGCCTTCTAAACCTCTGAAAAACGATTTATGAACTTTTCTTCAGCCAACCAACCTCTTAAATTCGTAGAGATCAAGGATATTTATAGTTGTCGTGAAATTACATTCCACGTCGTGGGATAAGGCTCCACATCGTAGACTTAGATGAATCGTTATCGGGCAAGGATTTCGACTTTGCACGTACTCATCTTCCAGATTGTTCCCTTTCCATGTCGTGTAAGTGATACCCACAACGTGGATACAACTGTTTTCGTGGGTTTTCTTCTCTTTACTCTTCCAAGCCTCCAAAGTTTCCTCTTTTGCCACTTTTAGTCCTTGTTCTTCAAAATGACTTATTTTGGCTGCAAAATACAATTTAATCTTATAAGTACCATTATTCCATGCAAATAACCAAAAATATGTATAAAAATGTATTCAAATATTGCCTAAAAGTATGTATAAATATGGCAATATCAATTATATATGATTGCATATGTTATAATCACATATGATTATATTCAGATATGATTCTACATGATTACATATGTTATAATAAAATATAATTATATTTTTCATAATCACATGGATTATAATCACATATGATTGCATATGTTATAATCGCATGTGATTAACAATTTTTTTTTAATTATATACAGGTCTGGAGGGTAAGAATCTGGATGGGAAGAATGCTGAAACGGGAGAAGGAAAAAGTGGAGAATAACCATAAAATGTTGAAGGAGGAGGTAAGCAACAATATACATTTATACAATAGATATGATTAAATATGTTATAATCACATGTGACTACATATGTTACAATCACATGTGATTATATTCACATATTAATATAATATATTTGTGCAAGTTACAAATAATTAATAAATTTTTTTAATTATATTCAGGTGTGGAGGGGAGGAATCTGGAAGGTAAGAAAGGTGTGGAGGGGAAGAATATGGAAGGTAAGAATGCTGATAGAGAAAAAGGAAAAACTATATCTGTATAGTGTTTTGGAGGAGGTAAATATGAGTATATATTTTTGAATTACATATTATTATTTAGAATATATCTATACAATCATATATGATTATTAACGTTATATTTCTTATATACAAAATTGATGGTAAGAAATGTTGGTGAAGAAGAAGGTACTGAATATTGTTACCTGACGATAACAATATTCAGTTGTGAAGGGGAAAAGTATGTTATAAATTAATGAATACATTCATAACTTACGTATTAAATATTTCAAATTATGTTTTTGTATGTAATTTGTACAATTTAAAAGTCTTTTGGATGTCATTTGATAATCACATATGATTAAATTATATGATAAATATTGTCTATAAAAATTGATATGTTTTTTTATAATCACATATAATTATTTAAAAACATATCAATATTTATATTTAATCAAATGTGATCAAATGAATATAATGATAAATGATCAAATGATTATGATATCCTATGATTATAAAAATATATAACCCTTAACTTGTTTAATAATATGTGATTACAATTCTTAAAAATACACGAAGAGATTCAATCAAATATGATTATCTATAATTACATATGTTATAATCACATATGATTATATGATTATAAATAATTACATATCTTATAATAACATATGATTATACTTGTTATAAATCATATGTGATTATAATCACATATGATTGTAACAACCTATGTTATAATCACATGTGATTATAATAAAATATGATTATAACATATGTGATCATATATGGGTTAGTTACATCAATCACACATAACAATACATATAAACAACCATGGGTTTTGATTAAATCACATATGATTACATGCACATATGAGATGAAGACTGTATAGTTTTTCAAATCATATATGGCTCTTCAACTTACAAGGAAGCGAAAAGTAGTTATTCATATGTGATTAACACTTATAATCACATTAATTAATCACATCTTCAAAATTGATTAATCACATGTGATTATCAAGCATAATAACATATGATCAATCACATGTGATTACAATTATGAATATAATAATCACATTAAAACATACTTGTTAAACATGGATCAATCACATGTGATTACTAAACATAATTACAAATGATTAAAAATTTTGTTAAGTATAATTTTTCAACAATAATCAATAACATGTGATTAAAGTTATGAATATTATAATCACATTAAACATACTTCTTAAACATTGATTAATAACATGTGATTACCAAACATAATTACATATTATTAAGAGTTATATTAAGTATACCTTTTTAACGTGGATCAATCACATGTGATTACACTTATGAATATATAACAATATGAACTAATAAAATGATTTTATATTTATAGTGATCAAGTGTTGTTTACAGAAACAAACGACTAGTATTCTGACATGTGTTTGAAAGCTTTTGTCCAGGAGAATATATGCTTTTCGATGTTATAGACTCATGGACTGAATTGATAAATTTCAATGAGAAGGATAGAGACTTAAAAAAGTTCTCCATATAGAGCATTCTTCTCCATCCAACTCACAGTAAGTTAAACGTATGTGATTCTAACACAAAATTAATAAAAGTTGTTTAAATACATATATCATTATACACTAAATCACTCATGATTCACCATTTAAACAAAGTACATTAAGGATGAGCCACTTCTAAAACCAATAAAAAATGGAACAAGAAAAATATAGATAAAGAAATGAAGGAAAAATGGAATGGGAAGCAAAGAAAAAAAACGATAAAAGATACAATCTATTCAGGCAATACCTTATAGATTGGTTAAATGGAGACGAAGAAAAAACACAAATGAAAAATGTTGATCTTTTAAGTTTTTTTTATAAATCTTACTACCTCCGTCCCAAATTAATTGTCCACATTTGACTTTTGAAGTCTTTATTCTTCAACATTGACCTTAAATATTTTTCTTTTTGATAGATAAAACTTGATGAAAAGTATATGAATGAATTATATTTTAAATGTCTTTTCATTTTAAAAGTTCCATAAAGTAATAAATAACACAAATAAAAATATTTAAGGTCAAAGTTGAAGAAAAAAGACTTCAAAAGTCAAAAGTTGACAATTAATTTGGGACAGAGGAAGTATTATTCTTATTATAGTGTATATCCTTTCTAAATATGACAATACATATTTAAATGGATATATCTTTCCCTGTTTGTCGGCAAGAACACATGTTTGTATTTGTTTTTAACATAAAAAATGCAAACATTGTGATACTGGACAATAGCATCTCAAGGGCAATAATCAAAGATAAGTACATGCATGTATTCAAAAACCTGGTAAGTAATCACATGTGATTATATAAAACAATCACATGTGATTGAATAAAATATTTATAATAAAATGTGCTTACATAAATAAAAATCAAATGTGATTATATAAAACAATCACATGAGATTTAATAAAAAATATGAATAAACATTTGTAAATCACCTATGATTATACGTTTGAATTCAACCATAAAACATTATTTCATGCTTGTAATCACATGTGATTATGTAAATTATTTTTAATCACATCTGATTATATAAATATGAATAAACATTTACAATAACCTGTGATTTTCGATTTTATTCAAACATTAAAAAATAATTTTATGCTTGTAACCACAAATGATTATGTAAATATATATAACATTTTTTTATATGTTTAATTGTATGTGACTAACTTTATACATATATTTTAATTTTTAGCAAAAATATTTCTTGAGATATCTGCATGAGATCAATCATCCAAGATGTCATGCCCTTTAAGACCCAAATATCAAACCACAAATACCACATCTGATATGTAAAACTAAAAATAAGATAAGAGATTGTTGAGTATTTGTAATGAGATATATGGAAACATATATGGTTCAATCATAATACAAAACTGGATTTCCAAAAAAAGGAGTTCACGATGCATTGCCCGATTGAGTGAGAAATAGATATGCTTACGCGTTGATAAATTCTCAATTTAATTTCTTGAATGATGATATCATGGAGCTTGATTATGAGTACAACGAATAAGATAAAGAGAAGAGAGAAAGCAATCAACGAAAATCCTGTGCAGAAATGCATAAAAGGTTGAAGGACGGCCAATGAGGATAATTGAAGTCAAAGTGGTGAAGGGGAAGATGAAGATGGAAGTGCTGAAGGTAAAGGGGTGAAGGTGAAGGTGAAGATGGAAGTGGATAATGTTGAAGGTGAAGATGGAAATGGTGAAAGTTAAATGACTGTCTGTCAACGGATAATTTGATTATTGGTTTACTTAGACAATGTTTACTTTTTATTTAGATGAATGCTCGCTACTTTATTAAGACAATGTGTAGGTTTTAATTAGATAAATGTTTAAACATATATATGATATCATTGATATGTGAATCTTAATATGGATAAGTAGTTTATTACTTTACAAAACAATGTCTATTTTTTTTTAACTATAAATTAATGTTTACACAATGTTTCATTTTAAATCATATATGATTTTGATATTTCTAACAGTTATAAAATGTCTTGTTCTTTGTACAATCTGATGTAATATCGACAATCACATGTGTATATAATCACGTCTGATTTAGACAATCACATGTCATTAGCACAATATAAATTAAATCACATATGATTATAAACATTTTTTTATAATACATTTATATTGAATAACTTAAACATAATTTATATATCAATCACATATGTGATTAAACATATAAACATGAATATACACATGTAATTAGAAAAATTATACAAAGACATATAAACTCTTGTATAATCATTTATTTGCACAATGACATGTGATTATGGTTGTAATCACATATTATTTGGAAAATCATGTGTGATGATATTCATAATCATTTACGAAAGAATTAACATATGATTAATTTGCATCAATTATGAACAACATATGATTTATACATCCATCACATGTGATTACAAACAAAAACATAATTTGAATACTCAATCACATATGATTATACATATAAAAGCAAAAAATACATTGGTATAATATGTGATTAAACATATAAACATGAATATAAACACATGTGATTAGAGAAATTATACAAAGACATAAACTCTTGTATAATAATTTATTTGCACAATGGCATGTGATTATGAATGTAATCATATATTATTTGGAAAATCACGTGTGATTATATTCATAATCATTTACGAAAGAATTAACATATGATTTCGCCAAACACATGTGATTAAAAGATTCTTGATTAGAAATATTAAATCAGAAAGAATCACATATGATTAATTTGCATCTATTATGAACAATGTATGATTTATACATCAATCACATGTGATTACAAAAAACATAAACATAATTTGAATACTCAATCACATATGATTATACACATAAAAGAAAAAAAATACAATAGTATAATCACATATGATTACCATATGTAATATAGACAAACATATTAATTCAAAGACACTCACATATGATTATCACTTGTTATGAAAATTGAAAACAAACTCAAATATGATTATTATCAATTGTTATGAACATATAATGCTTAAAAAATAGAAAACTAATAATCAAAAGATAAATCTCATAAAAATCAAATATGATTATGACTTAAAAAATAATATATTATTATCACTTGTTATGAACATTGTATGTTATACATCATTTCTCAGCAACAAATCATCTTAGACAAGTACGAATGTTGTGCAGTTCTCTTTTACCATATAATGAGCATTTTCTGGTCTTCTTTTGAACTTTCATAATTGATTTTTCAACTTTACTAATAAGCGTTTTATTTCTACATCCTGTATTGTGTTGAGCATCTGGAACATAAATCTCAACCTCTTCTGTTATAGTGACGTTATGAAATCTTTCAAGGACATCCGAATTTGTAATCGGCTCTTCATTTGAAGAATTTATCTTCACATCATTCAACAAAAGTTGTGTTTTTTCCGCCAAAGATGCTAGCTTCTGCTTATCATCTCTTAGGATATCTAAAGTAGACACAATATTGAAAAATACTTCATTGACCAGTTTAGTAACATTTGTATCTTCTTCATCAAAACAATTTCTTTATAGGTGATAATTTGAAGATATTACATCATTTCTCCATCGCCTAAGAATATATTTATCTGGAATTTCATCAAAAAATTTGTTCATCAATATTCTGAAAGCATGTCTGCATAGTATACCAGAACGATTAAAATGTCCACAACTGCAGTTCACTTCTTTTTCAACATATTTTAGTTCCACCTGTAACAATACAAAATCACATATGATTATATATTAACCATCTGATTATACATGTACTTATAATAATATATGATTATACATGTACTTATAATAACATGTGATTTAAATCACATGTACCGATAATCACATCTAGAGTGGCACGTATGATCACATGTGATTTTAATCACATGTACCTATAATCAAATCCGATTATAATCACATGTTATTTAAAAAAATTAAATTTTTCTATAATCACATCTAATACGCATTATCTTTATAATCACATGTGATTTATTTTAATCACGTGTAATTATAATCATATGTACCTAAAAACACATATGATTATAACATTATGATAATATAAAAAATAAGGTATAATTAAAAAATAAAATACCTTATATGTTGCTTTTACTTCATGTTTCTGGTTCATGTGCATAACTTTAAATAGCTCCCATCCATCTCCCTCACCTAAATCTTTAACATCACAATACCATCCTCCTTTATAAATCTCTTTTTTGAACTTCAAAAAATAACTTGCTCGTGTAGACGTTTGCTGCATGTTATTCTATCATACGTGGACACTTCAAAGAATAATCTGCTCCCTTAGTTTTATGATCAAGTTCACATTGTGTATATCGTTGTTTTTTAATGGAATTGTTGTAATTCTTTATGAAACTTAGAAGGAAATTTTCCGTTTGTGAATATGTATTGAAAAAGGAATTGATACTCTCAGACCTTGATGTTGTCTTCATCAACCCACACATTAGAAAATCATTGAAATATGCAGGTACCTATGCTTCCATATTTTAAAAAATATCTTTAAACCACCTCTCATCTTCAAGATTAAATTCTTTCATCAATAGTTTCTAATTCCACTCAAAAACATCACGCTCAATATACGTGTCCTAAACAAGCTTAATGAATCTTTTCTTGAAATCCGTGCTTTTAAGAAATTCCACAGATAGCTGTAATAATCACATGTGATTCACATATTAATATTCAAATATAAAGGTAATAATAACATATCATAACTTAAAATGATTCAATCACATGTTATTATAAACATAAAACAACAAACAATGTGCTTTAACCATATGCGATTAGAATCTGTTACAACAAAATAACATTTAATAATAAATTGTTTTAAATAATATATGATGATCATCTGTTACAATCTTAAATGTATTAACATTTAATGAATATATGACTAAAATCATATGTGGTTATAAATCTTTTATATATCCAAATATATTCAACCATATATGATTAATAGAAGCAAAACTATACAAAAAAATACATTTTTTGGCAGTTTCTTCATGATATGCTACTTGCACAATCAATGCTTTGACTGATAAAAAACCAAATCAATAGCTTGCTTTAATGTTGGATCTTGATCCATTAAAACCAGTAATGGTTGTTTATTTGAATGAGCCTTCAAAAATTGTTCAAGTAGCCACTTGTACGAATCTACATCCTCGATGCTTAACAACCTAACTCCGACAGTAACAGATGATTTACGATGATCAATAACAGTGAATGGAACAAAAACCAATGCATACCTATTTGATACATAACGACATAATTAAAATACGATTAACCATATTTACAACTGTAACACCTAGATTTTAGGTATTTGTTTTAACCTTTGAGTTATGTTTAATTTGTAAGTTTAGTCCCTGATGGAAATTTTGTAAATTCGAAGACCTTTGGAGTATGCAGGGCATACACCCTCATACGCAAGGCATACTCTGGAGCGCCTTAGAATGTTGAGCATACGCTGGTACGCAGGGCATACACAGCTAGAGTGCAAACCCTAAAGTTTAGGGTTTGGACCCTATTTAAACTCATTTGTGAAGCTTGTTGGGCCATTTTGGTGCCTTTTGGAGCTCTTAGAATAGAAGGAAGAACATTGAAGTGGTGGTGCTGCACTCAAGGCTTTGGATCCAACATTTAGTCCCCCTTGTGCACCTTGTGGAGGTAAACAATTTCAAACATGATGATAGAATCTCTTGTATCTAGTTTTGCTCAAGCTGTTTCCTTTTTGGTCCAAAACTTAGCCTTTGTGAGTAGGAGGTACTCCAAGGCATTTGAGTTGTCCTTTTAGAGTCTTTTAGGGGTGTTAAGTCATAAAGTTGGGTTCTTGGTCACTAGTTTTCCCCCATGCATGTGCTAGATGGTCTTAATGGGTTAAGAGGCTAGGTTTTTTGGTTTTAACGACTTAATATACATGTTAGGCTATAAAGTTGGAAACTTAATGGATTAGGACATCTTATGTGACCTTGATCTGAAGTTTAGATGTGGGTGCATAAGGAATTAAGCACTTACTTAAGAGGTTGGCAAGCAGGCTCGTACGTAGGGCGTACCAAAGGGTACGCTAAGCGTACAAGGTCAGCGCCCCATTCTTCGGTCAACTGTGAGGTATGCCCCGCGTACACCAGGAGTACGCCCTATGTACTGACCGAGTCAGACCGGTTGACTCGGTTGACTTTGACATGGTTTTGACTAGGGTTCGACCTAGGGGAATTTTAGGTATTTGAATGGTAGTCTGCGTTTTGATGGCTTTTAATTCTAAAGGTGACCGGCAGTGTGGGTTTCGGAGTAACATGTCAGTTTAACTTTTCATATGTCTGTGAGGTGAGTCTTCTTACCACCTTAAGTGAGCCGAAGGAACCACGGTCGACCCACTGTATTGTATGAGTAGAATTGTATGTTATTGTATTATTCTGTCTGTTGTGCTTGTATGATTTATGAATTGATCTATATGGGCTCGAAGTCACTATGGACTTGGGGTTGATATGGACACGGGGGTTGATTCGGACACGACACAGTTATATGTTGTATTTTGGGTTAATACAGACTCGGGGGTTGATACGGACCTGACATAGCCACATGTTGTTATTTGATATATATATATATATATATATATATATATATATATATATATATATATATATATATATATATTGTATGTGGTAATTTGGGAAGCTCACTAAGCTTTATGCTTATAGTTTATGTTTATGGTTTCAGGTACTTCCAGTTTCAAAGGGAATGGCCCGACATGATGGCACAAAATCGACACCACATGTTTTCTGCACTTGATGTATTTGTACTCTGATGTTTTGGAACATTGTAATGAATGATGGCTTTTGATACAATCAATGAATGAAAACTAATGGTTTTTAAATGAAAAACTTTGGTATTGTTTTTGGGTCGTTACAAGAACTTAGCAACAAATTGAAAATAATGGTATTAATCACATACGATTAAACAAAAAATCAAATCAGAATGCTTGCTGACAATTAATAAATCACATGTGATTAGAAAAATATTTACATCATCATACTTGTTAAGCATTAATCAATCATCAATCACATCTGATTATAATCACATATGACTAAACACATAATAACATCAGTATACTTGTTTAATCACATATGATTAAACAAAAAATCAAATAAGAATTATTGTTGACAATTAATAAATCAAATATGATTAGAAAAATAATTACATCAGCATACTTGTTGAATGTTAATCAATCATCAATCACATTCGATTATAATCACATTTGATTAAACACATAATAACATTAGTACGCTTGTTGATAAATAATCAATGACATATGATTATAATAATAATCACATTAAAATACATGTTGATCTTTCATCAATCACATATGATTACAATCATAATCACATCAGTATACTTGTTGATAATTGATAAATCACATGTGATTTAAAAATAATAAGCATACTTATTGTGCATTAATCATTTACATATGATTAAAAAGCATAAATATAGAAGAAAAACTTACTTGTTTATATGAAAGGTTCATCAAAAGACATGATATCTTCGAATTCGCTCTAGTATGCTTTCCTTGTTTCATCAGCCCAAAACATTGCATTCAAAACCATATCTTCATCGCATTTATAATAAAAAGAATAATTCGGATAGTTGTTTTTTCGATCATTTATCTTGTTAACGATAAATTGTGCATCTCTGAATCCAGTAATAGATCCCATATCCATATTGAAATTTCTGTAATCTACAACATTGCCCCTTACATGCTGAAAACCGCCGTTCAAAGCTGATTTAAGCTTGTAAGCTTTTGTAGCACCCATTTCATTGTAGAAGCCCGAACAATGAACTCCTTGTCAGAATATGAAAGAGTCCTTGTACTTTTCAAGTGAAATATATCTTTAAGGTCGTGGTTGTGATTTTCTTGAAACTTGTCAAACCTATACTCATTTGTTCCTTTTACACATTTCACAATAATTTTAGCTTTACAGTTTGTCAGCCTGTAGATTGTATTATGTTCCGTTGAATTCATTTTTGGTTTACCCATCCTGTTGCAAACCATATACCTATGCTTTATTATATCACCCTATTTCCTTAATGTGTTCATACAAACATCAAAACTAGTCTTCTGTGCATATCTTTTATAAAAATTAACTCCCTCATCAACATATTTGAACCTCATTGACTTAGAAGGTTTAAACTCTTCAAGAACATCTGGTCTGATATCATGCAGAGCCTCTGACATATAAAAATCTGATACACAACTTGTACTCATCATACTACTTGAATTTTCATCATTAGAAGAAGTACAACATTCACCTCTATAATCAATGAATAATCACATGTGATTTAAAATGAGTTCCTTATATAATCGTATGTGATTATAATAGATAATTAAACATAGATAAACTAAACATGTGTCAAATATGGTTAACACTAAAATAAATTGACAACCATATATGATTAACACTACAATAAACAGATTTAATAAAGAACTACTGAATAATTACATATGATTAACAAAATATAAATATAGAAGAAAAACCAAATATCAGATGTAAAATTGAGCAACTCACATGTAAAATTAAATGACTAGTCACATGTTATTAAATAATGAAGTCCTTATATAATCATATATGATTATAAGAAAAATTGAACATAGACAAAATAAACAGATGTCAATATTTATTAAAATATAACAAAATGAATAATCACATATGATTAACAAAATATTAATCAGATTTACTACAAAAATTACTGAATAATCACATTATATTATAAAAATAGAATCAATTCTAAATACATCAATAATTAAAATTTACCTAAAAAACTGCAGATTTGGTTTTGATGACTCGATTGTTCAATGATATGTGCACATCTATACATATATTTTACATCATATCTTAATATTTCTATCCATTTTTATGCCCATTATAGAACAAAAGGTACTTAATCTATTATATATTGTGTTGTAGGGGTAAAAGGCATGCTCGGAGCGAAAATGAAGCTGGAAGCTAGGAATTCGGATCAAGGCTAAATACTGAAGAAAAATACACTTAGCACGTCGTGGCGACATTCCCACGACGTGGTGTTTTGGATTTCCCCGATAGCTCTAGAATACTTGTTGAATACGGGATAAACACAAAGGCCACAACGTGGTGGACTTACCACGTCGTGGTGATCAGGATTCAGGAAAACTATATATAGAAGTCATAATCCTCCAAAAATTCAACTTTTGCTGGAGCTATTTTCGTCTTTTGAAGGCCAAGAACACCCTTTGAAGCTTTGAGTTGCAGAAGTTCGATCATAGCTTGGATTCGAGAGATTTGAGGCAATACAACTTCCGATTACATTTTTCTTCTTAGTTTTAATCATGAATGCTAAGTTGAATTTCGTTTTTTTGTGTTTATTTGCTGAAATCATGGGCTAAAAACCTATGACTTTCGTTTAGATTAGATTGCTTGACTTTTTATGGTTTGATTTATGGTTTGGATGATGTCTAGTTGGTTATTTGTTACTTTAGCTTATTAAAGAACCTTCTATGCTTATGATAACTACTTTTCTGTTTATTGCTGAGTTTAATTAAGTTTGCATGACCATCATTCTTGATTGAACTTGAATCTTATGATCTTTGTGGATTGCAAAATTATAGGACTAGAGTTTTAACCAAAACATAGGGTTAAATATAAAAGTGAGTAAATAATTGTAGGAGCTAATATATGACGACCAATCATATATTGAATTGATTTAATAAACCAAATTAATCAATCAGTTATAAGTCTAATTTAACTTGAACTAAACACTAGTCAATTTTTTAGTTTATCCGCCCGATCACCGAATGAATGCACTTATTTGCTAAAGGATTAAGATAGTGAACATTAACTTGGTGGTCTTAGGAATCGGTAACCAACGAAGCATTAATCCATTGCACTTCCATAAATCAACCATAAGAGCAAGTATATCGAAGCTAAACAAAAGTCTCTCAATCACCTTGGTTAAAATCGTGTTTTGTGTTTCTTGAGTTTAATTTTTGTTTTTGTTTCATTAGTTTATAATAGTTACTTTGGTTAATTAAGTTTTTAGTCTTGCAAAACTAGAGAAAACCCATTTTCCTTAATTAAATAGTAATTTAGGTAGTCAGTAGAATAAATTAGATAAACATTATGTTCCCTGTGTTCGATGCCCGACTATTGTGCTATTCTATTTTCAAAAAGGTACACTGCCTTAGGAAGTAATAATTAGTTACGTTAGTAGGTTTAACTAGTGCATAATTATTTACACATCATTCAAGAACATCATGAACACCTTCAACACTCTCAACAAAAGTAGTATTTTCCTCTTCATTTATAAAGAAACTCACATTATCACTTTTAAAAGACATTGTCAAACAACAAAACCTCTCATTAACAACATAAGCATTTATTATAAAAACAAATATTAATAATATATAATATAAAACTGTCATAACTGGAAAAATTCTATATTTATTAGAGTCTAAACTTTACCTATGTGCTTGCAAATTCATGAGGTAATAATCTAGGTCAACTATTGTAACTTATTATGAAATATTAAAAATAGAAATTAATTGAGATGAAAAGTAGCCTATGTTGAGTTGAAAAACTCTTAGATCGATTAGATCATCAACAGGTTGAACAATAAAATCAAATAAACACAATGAACACAATATAGAACCAAATGATGCTTAATGATTCAAATGTAGTCACGCCTCAGCAGAGCTCGACAAAGAACTTCCACTGTAGAGGCGAGCTAGGGTTTGTAGTACAATGCAATTGATAATAATGAAAGTGCTTCCCATAAAGGCTGCATGCATGCACCTTAAATACTAAACCCTAAACAAAACAATCACGGTTGGACAGGCCCAAACCGGATAGCAAAACTGGGCTAAGGACCGAGCCCATGACGCAACACTATTCAACCCAACAATCTCCCCCTTTGCGTCAAATGAGGCGAGAGCTTATTTCTGTTGTGTAGCCTTCACTTTCTTCACAACCTTGAACAGCCGAGGAATGATAGCAAGAAGTGTCTGCCGAAATTGAATGTACCAGCATAGCACATCAGTAAATGTAACATCCCAAGTTCCAGAGCAAGAGATTGGGGGTGTAAAGTGCAAATGGAGGTTTGGACTCGGCGAGTCGAGTCGCGAGTGGACCGCGTGAATAAGTGACCCGACTCGGCGAGTCGGGGATGGACTCGGAGAGTCCATGCTGGAATATGAAACCCTATTTTCAGGGTTTGCACCCTATTTAAAGAACAATATGCCTTCATTTCAGCCTCTATCTTCCCTGAGTGTTCCAGAGAAACCCTAAATCGTGAGAGACTCCATTGTTGAGAAGATTGAAGCTTGGAAGAAGAAATTGGTGAAGAAAAGTTGGAGGAAGTTGAGGATAGCATCAAGAGAGCTTGTGGATCTGAAGTCTACATCAGTTTAGACTCATCTTTGGGGTAAGAAGTCACCTCCTTAAGCCTTTTCCTTATTGTCATCCATGGTGGTTGTTTTGGGGATTCTTTAGCATGATTGAGCTCCATTTTGGGTATAGAGACTAGATCTGAGGTTACAACTTCAGATCTAGTTTGTATTGGAGCCATGAGGGCAGAAAGCATCAGCCATGGGACTTGATTGAGAGTGCCTTTGTCCAAAAACCTTCTTGTAGCTTGGTTGGAGCTTGTTGAGCCTTGCATGCACGTAAAGTTAGAAACTTTACGTGTGAACCTGGCCCTAGGAGTCCAGATCTATGTATTGGAAGCAATGAAATGGCCTGAAATCGTATGAATGAAGATGTCACGTTTGGACTCGGCGAGTCACATGGGTGCACTCGACGAGTTGTATGAATATGTGCATGGACTTGACGAGTTGGAAGAACAACTCGGCGAGTCTGTTGAAGATTGCCTGGGACTCGGCGAGTCTATGCTTGGACTCGGCGAGTCTGGTCGTGGAACCCTAGCCTTTTCTGGTTGAGCTGTGAATCGGTGAGTCGAGGGATGACTCGGTGAGTTGAGCAAGAAGGGACTCGGAATTTGTTGGTCTCGACGAGTCTTAGGGCGACTCGGCGAGTTGAGTCGTGGCATGGGAGTTTCTGAGCATAGGGACTCGACAAGTCAACGGGTTGACTCGGCAAGTAGGGTCAACAAGGAAGGTTGACTTTGACTGAGGACTTTGACTTGGACCAAGGGTTGACCAGTTTGACTTCCAAGGGCATTTTGGTAATTATTGGTGTTTATTGGAATTGGTTCTTTGGTAGTGTTCGGTGGTGGAGCTCGTGTCGGTGATCAGAGCAGCTGATCATATCCTTTCAGTCGGCAATTGCGAGGTGAGTTATCCTCACTATATCGATAGGGTCTACGGCACCAAGGCCGGCCCTTTATCGGATGGAAATCCGGGGAGTTGTTGTTATGTTATTGCTTTGCTATGTTTGCATCCTGGTAGTTAGGATGGTATGTGTTAGAGACCTGGTTAAGGTCGGTACCCGGGATATAGGGTAATGTTATGCTAGTGACCGGTTAGGTCGGAATCCTGGTTAGGATATTGATATGTTATGTGATCTGTTAGACTCTTTGTCTGGTTGAGGATTATATATGATTATATGTTTATGTGCACATGGTGGTTGGACTGGGGTTGGGTTGAGGCGGGTCCTGCTTTGTGCTGTAGGCCAACATACCCAGGGCGGACCGGACATTCCGAAGGCCCAGCGAGCGGTCCGGATAGGCTGAAGGCCCCAAGAGGGCGGACCAGACGTGTCGAGGCTCGGAGAGTGGACCAGGCCGACTGAAGGCCTGGTGCGGGCGGACCAGTCATACTGTAGACTCAGAGAGTGGACCAGGTGGATTGAAGGCCCGGTGCGGGCGGACCAATCACACTGTAGACTCGATGTACATGGCTAGACTCGGAGGGTGGACCAGGTGGACTGAAGGCCCGGTGTGGGCAGACCAGTCACACAGTAGACCCGATGTGCATGGTTGTTCTATTTGTGATATGTTATGAGTATGTTTATGTCTGGTTGGTATTTTGAGGGTAACTCACTAAGCTTGCGGGCTTACAGTTGTAGTGTTATGTTTCAGGTATTTCAGGAGATCGTGGCAAGGCGAAGGCGTGATCGTACCGCTCCTCATGTTTTATGATTTATGAGATATGGTTCTGGGGGAAACTCTGATAATAAACTATTTTGAAAACGAGATGTATGAACTTAATGGTTTTGAAATGAATTAAAATGTTTTAATTTGGCTCAATTTTTATGGGTGTTACAAGTTGGTATCAGAGCCTTGGTTTGAGTGAATTGGAGGAACATTCGTGTGAATCCAGTCTCAAATCAAGGAGAGATTTTTGAAAATGGTTTTCAAAAGGTTTTCAAAATAAGTAAAGGAGGATGCAGAGGGTACGATCAGCCGGAGCCAGTAAGTAGACCCCAAAATACCATAAAAGTTATTTGATTATGTGATATTTTAGAACAGCACGCTAGTACTAGGCTAGGGATCTTCAGGAATTGCATGATAGAATTGTCTGATTATGTGATGCCTATTAGCCTAGGGTTTTCCTTATATGAGATATACAGCTTTTCCTCTAGGAGTGAGGATTGAGCGGGTGTGTGTATATATTTGGTTAGAGTGTTGTGGTGATACTTGAGACAAATATGGGTAGGTGTGGAAGGTAGTATGGGCCCGTACTACTGAAAGCACAGGACCCATACGCGTATCAAGGAAGTCACAACTCTCTAAGGTATCGGTTATGAGGTAGTTCCCCGGGTGGATATATGATGTGTCTAAGGGTCTTGTTGGGGTGTTGCAGTATGGCGATTACGAGACGTTTCGGGGCAGGATCCGGTTCGGGATCAGGATCGGGAGAGGGTGGTCAGGATGGGTCAGTGCCACCCGAGGTCATTGGTCAGATGAGCACGGCTGAGTTGGATGCCAGGATTCGTGAGATCCTGCATGATGAGGTTGCTGCTATGTTCCGGGCTAAGTTGCCGGAGATGTGTGGGTCGATCAAGACCGCCATGGTTGAGTACTTTGATGAGCGCTATGCAGCTCTTGTGGAGGCGGCTGTAGCAGCGGCAGGGGGAGGAACCGGTCGTGGTTTTCAGTATAGGGACTTCGATAATACGAAGCCCCCTACCTTCGATGGAGTCTAGGATCCGATCGTTGCTATGAGGTGGTTGTCAGACGTGGAGGGATGTTTCTTCACGTGTTCATGCCCTGCGGATCAGAGGGTGAGATGTGCTCTGAACCTTTTGAGGCTCGGGGCGAAGGATTGGTGGAGGTTGACTACGGGATCTTATTCCGATGCGCAGCGAGCAGCGGTTACTTGGGATCAGTTCCGGGAAATGTTCAGCACTCGTTATGTTCTGCAGGTTGAGAGAGAGAGGTTGGCTCAAGAGTTCCTGGAGCTGAAGTAGGATTCAGAGACGGTGACGGAGATCACCAGGATGTTCACTGAGAGGGCGATGTTTTTCCCTGAGTTTGCTTCGGAGCAGGCTCAGATGTCTCGATATCTGAGTATGCTCAAGAGGGATATCAGGCAGTTTGTGTCTGCGCAGAGGTGCGAGACCTTGCTGGAGTTGCAGGAGGCCGCTCGGCGGCGTGAGTTGGAGATTGAGTTACAGTTGCGAGAGCAGAGGCAGGCCCCGGTGCAGTCACAGCCGGCGCCGAAACGGTCCAAGACCGTTGATTCCAGGTTGGGAGGTCATGTCAGCCACACTTGTGCTAAGTGTGGAAAGGGTCATACCGGAGTTTTTAGGTCCGGTGGTGCGTGCCGCAAGTGTGGGAGAGAGGGGTATTATGCGAGGGATTGCCGCCAGTTAGCCTCGGTTCAGGATATGAGGATTTGTTATCACTGCCATCAGGTTGGACACTTGAGGGCCAACTGCGCACAGTTTGCTGCAGGATCGGTGCAGGCTCCAGCACCGGCCACTTTGAGGATTACGGGTGGAGGTCAGGGTGGAGCGGAGCCCCCGAGGGCTCAGGGACGCGCATTCCAGCTTACAGCAAAGGAGTTCAGGGCAGAGCCAGATGTAGCTGCGGGTATGTTTCCATCCTCTTATCTTGTTATTTATGTGGTAGTGTAAATATGTCTGCATTGTTTCGCATGTTCATAGTATGATTGAGGATCTTAGTAGTTAGGAGTTGTAGTTAGCGTTGAGGAGAATTATGGTCGGAAGACAAGTTATGTGATCTCGCTGCTAGGAATAGCAACGGCGATTTGAGGAGGGTTCAGTTGAGATTCGAACTCCCTTGGAGTTTGGGTGTGCGATGATGGAAGGGTCATTCGGTGAAGGTTACTTACTCCCGAGGGAGTTAGTTCATGGATAAGAGGGAATGAATAGAGTAAGGGCGATTGAGCTATGCCGGTTTTGAGCATCGGTGGTTAGTAGTCGATGCACTAAGTGGGGGAGAATTGGAAAATTCTCCGGTGGAACAACATGCATCCAAGGATGGTTAGCTGTTGTATTTCAGCGTTGTGTTAGCCGAGAATGTGGAGATAGACACGTGGGGCAGGGAACAGGCCATGATTTCCAGAGAAAGTGATTGATTGATGTGAGGCCTGGGTTTAGGCCATGGGAAGGATTCCGGGAATGGAACTGGAGTTCGGAGCCCCGAGAGGGCTAGAACAGACTGCATGGGAGAGATTCCCGGGAAGAAGGGATCAGGGTGATGTGCGACAGTCTTTGAGCGGTCCGGATAGACTGAAGGCCGGTGGGCGTACCAGTCAGGCCGAAGGCTCGGCGAACGGTCCAGACAGGCTGAAGGCCCAGGAGGGCGGTCCATACATGCTGAAGGTTCTGAGAGTGGTCCAGATAGACTGAAGTCCTGGGAAGGCGGTCCAGTCATGCTGAAGACTCTGTATGTGTTAGTGAGACGGTAGAGTGGAGTTTAACTCGGTGGCACTTATAAGTGCGGTTATGGTTGTGGAGTAGACTTCCTGGAAGGGAAAGGTATGTAACTCCGGAAGGAGTGTGGGTCCTCTGAGAGGGAGGCAGCAGAGTAAATGGATGATCGGAAGTGTTTGGTAGCAAGCACTAGGATTGTACCAGACATATGGAAGCACATAAGGGTTGGATGCCCGTTGAGGTTGTGGCAGTGTTGGATGATGCGCAGGCATGTTCTCGGTCTCCTTGGAAGAGGAGGAGGATAGCGGTTCCAGATTGGGGAATGGGACAGAGAAAGGTGATTCAGCAGTATAACAGACTCGGGAGCAGTCTGGACCGGTGCTGAGGACTGCATAAGGATATTACAGTCAGAGGTTAAGGACCTAGAGATCGTGATAGAGAGGTATGAGTGGGTTGCATTCCGTTGTGTCGAACCGAAGGGTTCGAGGGTGACGCAAGGACAAGGTCCTTGGTTCCGAGTATGGTGGTAGGCTTGAGTTGTGTATGAGGAGGTATTTCAATCTGGGGTATTCCATCGTGAGGATAACCGGACCCTATGATTGATTGGGCCTGGTGTGTTGGTATTCCAGCCCGAGGCTTATTAGGCCAGGTACGAGTGGTTACGCGATATGATTAGTTGATGGGTTACGGGAGCTGAAGGATGCGGCATCCTGTCAGAGCGTAAGGGATAAAACCCGAGGGTGGAACAGGATTCGTTCCAGGTTGCAGTTATCAGGGTTATCGCCAATTTTTGGGCGAAGGAAGATGGATTTGTGTCTTGGCAGGAGCTCAGTGGGTGTTGTGGTATCCAGTTTTGCAAGTTGCAAATGAATGCGTAGGACGGAAGTAAGGTAGTGTCTTCAGGTGGCACTTAGTTGATGAGTATTGTCATCAGAGAAAAGAAGCCGGTGGCCGGCTTGAAGCAGTTGATCGGGACCCTGCAAGGGAGGAGATGGATTTTAGAGATTCGATATCTGTGTTTGAGGGAATCTGGGTCGGTTCGAGATCAGTGGATGCATTGTAGGAGTATCACCCGGAAGTTGTGTTGCCTCAGGCTTCGAGGACGAAGCCTAATTTAAGTGGGGGAGAATTGTAACATCCCAAATTCCAGAGCAAGATATTGGGGGTGTAAAGTGCAAATGGAGGTTTGGACTCGACGAGTTGGAGGGGTAACTCGGCGAGTCGAGTCGCGAGTGGACCGCGTGAATAAGTGACCCGACTCGGCGAGTCCGTGCTGGAATATGAAACCCTATTTTTAGGGTTTGCACCATATTTAAAGAACAATATGCCTTCATTTCAGCCTCTATCTTCCCTGAGTGTTCCAGAGAAACCCTAAATCGTGAGAGACTCCATTGCTGAGAAGAGTGAAGCTTGGAAGAAGAAATTGGTGAAGAAAAGTTAGAGGAAGTTGAGGATAGCATCAAGAGAGCTTGTGGATCTAAAGTATACATCAGTTTAGACTCATCTTTGGGGTAAGAAGTCACCTCCTTAAGCCTTTTCCTTATTGTCATCCATGGTGGTTGTTTTGGGGATTCTTTAGCATGATTGAGCTCCATTTTGGGTATAGAGACTAGATCTGAGGTTGCAACTTCAGAATTAGGTTGTATTGGAGCCATGAGGGCAGAAAGCATCAGCCATGGGACTTGATTGAGAGTGCCTTTGTCCAAAAACCTTCTTGTAGCTTGGTTGGAGCTTGTTGAGCCTTGCATGCACGTAAAGTTAGAAACTTTACGTGTGAATCTGGCCCTAGGAGTCCAGATCTATGTATTGGAAGCAATGAAATGGCCTGAAATCGTATGAATGAAGATGTCACGTTTGGACTCGGCGAGTCACATGGGTGCACTCGACGAGTTGTATGAATATGTGCATGGACTTGACGAGTTGGAAGAACAACTCGGCGAGTCTGTTGAAGATTGCCTGGGACTCGGCGAGTCTATGCTTGGACTCGGCGAGTCTGGTCGTGGAACCTAAGCCTTTTCTGCTTGAGCTGTGAATCGGTGAGTCGAGGGATGACTCGGTGAGTTGAGCAAGAAGGGACTCGGAATTTGTTGGACTCGACGAGTCTTGGGGCGACTCGGCGAGTTGAGTCGTGGCATGGGAGTTTCTGAGCATAGGGACTCGACGAGTCAACGGGTTGACTCGGCAAGTAGGGTCAACCAGGAAGGTTGACTTTGACTGAGGACTTTGACTTGGACCAAGGGTTGACCAGTTTGACTTCCAAGGGTATTTTGGTAATTATTGGTGTTTATTGGAATTGGTTCTTTGGTAGTGTTCGGTGGTGGAACTCGTGTCGGTGATCGGAGCAGCTGATCTTATCCTTACAGTCGGCAATTGCGAGGTGAGTTATCCTCACTATATCGACAGGGTCTACGGCACCAAGGCCGGCCCTTTATCGGATGGAAATCCGGGTAGTTGTTGTTATGTTATTGCTTTGCTATGTTTGCATCCTGGTAGTTAGGATGGTATGTGTTAGAGACCTGGTTAAGGTCGGTACCCAGGATATAGGGTAATGTTATGCTAGTGACCGGTCAGGTCGGAATCCTGGTTAGGATATTGATATGCTATGTGATCTGTTAGACTGTTTGTCTGGTTGAGGATTGTATATGATTATATGTTTATGTGCACATGGTTGTTGGACTGGGGTTGGGTTGAGGCTGGTCCTGCTTTGTGCTGTAGGCCAACATACCCAGGGCGGACCGGACATTCTGAAGGCCCAGCGAGCGGTCGGGATAGGCTGAAGGCCCCAAGAGGGCGGACCAGACGTGCCGAGGCTCGGAGAGTGGACCAGGCCGCCTGAAGGCCCGGTGCGGGCGGACCAGTCATACTGTAGACTCAGAGAGTGGACCAGGTGGATTGAAGGCCCGGTGCGGGCGGACCAATCACACTGTAGACTCGATGTACATGGCTAGACTTGGAGGGTGGACCAGGTGGACTGAAGGCCCGGTGCGGGCGGACCAGTCACACAGTAGACCCGAAGTGCATGGCTGTTCTATTTGTGATATGTTATGAGTATGTTTATGTGTGGTTGGTATTTTGGGGGTAACTCACTAAGCTTGCGGGCTTACAGTTGTAGTGTTATGTTTCAGGTATTTCAGGAGATCGTGGCAAGGCGAAGGCGTGATCGTACCGCTCCTCATGTTTTATGATTTATGAGATATGGTTCTGGGGGAAACTCTGATAATAAACTATTTTGAAAACGAGATGTATGAACTTAATGGTTTTGAAATGAATTAAAATGTTTTAATTTGGCTCAATTTGTATGGGTGTTACAGTAAACTTCTTGTCAGCTGCAGAATTCTGATCACACCTGTGAATGATCTCCAAAATATGCTCCAAGCAAGCAGTTGAGAACAGGTGCTTATCAATAAGAGCAAAAAGACATTTTTGACTTTCGCCTCTAACGAACATCACTGTGTGAAATTTTTGGTCGATTTTACCCTTGACCATCGCGTTCACATTGCCAGTTCTTCCAATTCTCCATTTAAGAAGGCACACTTTAGATCCATTTGGAAGACTTCAAAGTTTTTGTGTGCAACATAGGCGAGAAAAATACGAACCGATTCTAGCCTTGCTACTGGAGCGAAGGTCTCTTCATAGTCTATGCCCTCTTCTTGATAGTAGCCTTTCACAACCAACCTCGCCTTGTTGTGTATCACATTTCCTTCCTTATCCATCTTATTCCTGAACACCCATTTTAATCCAACCACAGAAGCATCCCTTGGTGTTGGAATCAGTCTCCACACTTTATTACGTTCGAATTCATGTAGTTCGTCCTGCATTGCCTGTACCCAATCAGAATGATCAAGTGCAGTCTTGACTGTCTTCGGTTCGACTTTTGAGACGAAAGAATTAAACATGCAAAATTCTACTTTATAGAAAAGTGTTGTCCGTTTCTCTTTTAGTTGAGATCGTGTGAGAACTTTTTCTGTGGAATCACCAATAACTTGTGATTGGGGATGATCTTTGGTCCATTTGTTGAGTGGAGGATAATTAGGATCATATGAGGGATCCAGTTCAGCGTTCACTTCTACTTCAAACTCCGACTGAGTATCATCATCGTTTATGTTCGCATTCTCCCCCTCGAATGATGATACTTCCTCTGTTGCAGGATTAGAATCCTTCACTTCGAAAGATGATACTTCCTCAGTTTCAGGCTCAGAATTTTCCCCTTGGACTTGACATTCGGTTGCAGAGCTCTCCCCCTGGAATGTTGAATCTTGGTTGAGAATATCAGACGAACCCTCCCCCTGAGCATGAGAGCAATCTTTTTGAGGTTCACTCGTGTCTGGCTTGTTGGTTTCCACAGGTTGTTTTTCTTCCATATTTGCTGCAGCTTCATTGATTATCTTCTTCAAGTTATCTACCTTGTTGTCTACAGCTTCAGATTCAGAGAGAATGGCCTTTTCGAGCTCATCAAACAGCAGCATGTATTGTTCAAATAGGTTCGAAATAGGTATAGTTACTTGACCAGAGATTGGAAATATTTCCCCTGCAGAACCTTCGGTGTTATTGAGCCTCTTGACGCAGTTATCGTCGAAGGTAACATAATAGGTCTCCTCGATTTTCTTTGAACGTTTGTTGAGAACCCTATATGCTTTCGAGGTTAAGGAATAACCCAGAAAGATTTGTTCATCTGCTTTCACATAAAATTTATTTCGGTGCTCCTTTGAATTAAAGATGAAGCACCTTGAACCGAACACATGAAAAAACTTGACATTTGGCTTTCGGTTGTTTAAGATTTCATATGGAGTGATCAAAAAGTGTTTGTTGAGATAAGATATGTTATGCGTAAAGCATGCAGCAGCAATGGCATCAGCCCAGAAATACAGAGGTAGTGAAGCGAAGCTCAGCATTGTTCGTGCTGCTTCACACAGAGATCGGTTTCGCCTTTCGACAATACCATTCTGCTGGGGAGTGTATGGAGCCGAGAAATTGTGAGTTGTTCCTTTCTCTGCAAGAAACTCTTCAAAGTCTTTGTTCTTAAACTCCAATCCGTTGTCACTTCTTATGTTACGAATAACCTTTCTCAGCTGGACTTCAACCTGCTTGATAAAGAGCTTAAGTTTAGGAGTGGCCTCCGATTTCTGCTTCAAAAAGAATACCCAGGTAAATCGAGAGAAGTCATCCACTATGACAAGTATATACTTGTTGCCACCAACACTTTCGATTGAAGATGGACCACATAAGTCAATATGAAGTAATTCAAGTGGTTCAATAATTTTTGTGTTGATGCGAGAAGGATGACTCTGTCGACTTTGCTTTCCCATTTCACATGCAGCACACAAGTGTTCTTTATCGAATTTCAGAACAGGAAGTCCTCGAACATGATCCCCAAGCACCAATTTGTTGATGTCTTTAAAATTCAGATGGGAGAGTCTTCGGTGTCAAATCCAGCTTTCGTTTGATTGAGCCTTTGATAGCAAGCAGATAGCTGGTTTTCCCCGTATGGGTTCAAGATTCAGAGGGTACATTTCTCCTTTTCGCTTTGATTTCAGCAGAATATTGTTTGACTTCTTTTCAGTAATCTCTGATCCCTCGTCGTCGAAAGACACTTTTAGCCCAGTTCCAACCACCAGTTGAGAAACACTGATAAGGTTGTATTGGAAACCCTCAACATACGCCACTTTTCTTATCGAGAACTCGCCATTGGTAATCATACCATAACCTTTGATTGTGTCATAAGAGTTGTTGCCATACTTGACACTTCCACCATTTGTAAGAGATCGAAACTCCCTCAGTTCTTCCCTTCTTCCTGTCATGTGACACGAGCAGCCACTGTCTATGTACCATTCATCATCAAACTGCTCGTCACGCATACCCTGCAAAAATTAAGTAGATTTAGGAACCCAAAGTGTCTTGGGTCCTCGTGATCCTTTTACAGAACAGGGATTTGTAAGAGAAATATCAACTAAAAAGGTTCTTTTTGTTAACGTTGTTTCATCTTTTCTTTTTAAGGTGAAAAGTTTGATTTTATCTGATTTAAGCACTTTAGGTGGAGTTGCCGAATATGTGTATTTTACGTTAGCATACTTTCGATCAACATCAGGCTTAATTGATGAATTCTTTGCATTATCTGGACAAAGTTTTTCTTTTCCCTTTTGATCATTCTGTGAGTGAAGGTTAGAACTAGGGAAATGAGATTTGGAAATGGAGTTAGCTTTTCGGATATGGTTCTTTTGTGATTGAAAGCGAAAATTACTTTCCCTTCGTTTCTGCTCACTGATTAGTCTAGAACCGAAACCACCGTTTTGGTTTTTCTCATCTTGAGAACCGAAGCCTTGTGTTCGGTTGACATTCTTTGGTGGACCGAAACTCTGTTTTTGGTTGGACTGATGATTAGGACCGATATACTTCTTTCGGTTGGGATGGTTCTGAGGACCGAAACTTTGTTTTCAGTTGATGTCGTCATGCTGAGTGTGAATGCTGGAGTTATCTTTTCCTTCCTCCTTTTGCTTAGAAGGTTTTTCATAGCGAACGTAGTTGTGATTTTGAGAACGCCAGAACTGCTTCCTTTCAGTAAGGTTTTTCTTGTACCTTACATTCCTTTGATGCTTTCGTTCTTTAACCTGTTTTGGATTTCTGTGGATGTTAGCCTTTTTCTCAGATTTTTGAACATAAGCTTCGCTCTTAAGTGAAGAGATTTCGCTAGAGACTCCGACTTGTTCGTCTGAAGGCATTTTGGTACCACTTATGCTAGGCTCATCAAAACGAGTAGGATCATTAAGTGGTTCGGCTACATATCTTCCTTTCACTCTCCATGAAGTTTTCTGTAACAAACCTACTGTTTCATCTGCATTATAAATGGGTGCTGACCAGAAATATTCATCACAGCCTTTAGCATTATCTTCTGCAACTATTGCCGTCAGTTCGGCTGTTTGTTGCAGAGTAACTCCATTAACTTTGTACACCTGATTTGGAGTAGTTTGGACCTTTTGATATACAACGGCCTTTTCTTTAAGGATTTTGGTCTTGTCTTTGGACAAACGAGCAAACTCAACCGAATTTTCAGAAATAAGATTTTTGTTAGTTTCGGGTTCGCTTTTGACAAATTCTGAACAATCAACCACGTCATCCACAGAAATGACACTTATATCATCATCCTCATCGAATTCAGAAATATTTTCAATATCAATTTTATTTTCTGAACTCAACTTAGCATTCAACAAGTCAAATTTTTGTACGGTTTCGGTTTGGATTTTCATCTTGTCATTTTCATCCAACAAATTTTTTAGCATGTCCTTATGTTCTTCGGACTTTATGAAGGACTCTATTTTGTCAAGACCAATTCTGTAAGCAGGAGAAATGTCCTCAGAAGAAACAACGTTTTCGCAATTATATGCATCAGCATCGATTTCATCCTCCTTTAACTCAAGGAAGGGTAAAATCATTAGATGTATCTTCTTTCCTATTTCACAATCAATATGCAATTGAGTAATATTGGTATATAACCGCTTAGCAATTAAACAAAAAACATTTCGTTGTTTTAAAAGCTTCAAATTATCTCTTTGCAAATAAATTGTTTCATCCTTAGACCTAATCAATTCCTTGTCCTTCTGCTCAATCCACATTCGCCTCTCCTCACTCTTCGATGACACCCTGCTGATTTGATCAGTTAGGTTAGAGTTTGTGACGCGAGTTTGAGTTAAACTTCCACTTAAACTAGAAAATTTAGATTTTAATACATTGAGTTCCTTTTCGTAGTTAGTGATTGGAATTTTCAGAGAGATAAGAATAGATTGTACCTTCTGGATCAACTCGTTGCATTCGTTGATCTACTGACTGACAGGTTTCGCTGCAAAACAACGGCCTTCTCTCTCCTTATCTCCATCATGTCCCCCGTCAGTGGTATAGCCTCGCATGTGTGACACTCCAGAGGTCACCATCAAACACCTTCCTGCAGTATCCTCTTCCTTCACCAACAAAACCCTGCCATGAGTCGGCTTCCTCACTTCTTCGTCCTCTGAATCAGTCGACCAAACTTCAACACTTCCAAATTCATCATCAGCAACATTTCCCTGCACAACGAGAGCATTCATAGTGTTGTTAGATCCTGCTTTCTTATTCCTGATTTCCTCCAAACGCCTTGTGAGGTTCGCTTCCTCGTCCTCATCTTCGTTCTTTTCAGACATCTTTCTCAGCATGCAGTCTTTGGCGAAGTGATTTTTACCTCCACAGTAGTGACAGGTAAAGCCCGAGTCACCTCCAAGTTTCGGTTCCCTCTTTGGTTCTTCAGTCTGAGTAATACTTTTCGGTTCCTCCTTTGCTTTCTCGGCGCTGTAACTGCCTTGCCAGTTTCGGTTCTTGTTTGTTGAGAACCTTCTCTTGATGAACTTCTTGGGATTTGACACCATCAGAGCATAATCTTCGCTTGTTAGATCATATTCAGAGAGATCTAAATTTTCTTCTTCCTCAGCAGCATTCTTACCTTTTGAGATTAGGGCCAAGGATCCCATGTTAGAAACCACATTCGTTTCTTTAGTCAAGGCATTCTCATGCGACTTTAGTATCCCCACCAGTTTTGCAAGATAATAACTTTTGAATTGTTCATGTGCCTTCACTGTTGACACCACAGCCATCCATTCCAATCTAAGGCCATTCATGAATGTTACCTTCTGTTCGATGAACTTCCTTTCGATCCCATGCTTAATCATCTTGCTTAAGAGATGATTGAAGCGATCGAAGGATTGAACAAGCTTCTCTTCAGGCTTCTGCTTGAAATCACCAAATTCTGAGAGCAATAATGTTTGGATTGAGTGCTCAAGATCTTCATCTGTAGAGTACAATTCCTTCAACCTGACCCATATTTCCTTTGCTGTCGTGCATGAGCTTACTAGCCGAAATGTGTCTGACTGTAACGCAAACCTAATCATCCTTAAAGCTTTGATATTGCACTGAAACTTTTCCTTCTCATCTTGAAATATATCTTTCACGTCACCAATGAGTTGATTATATTCCTTTTGAGTTTTAACAACTCTCGAGGTACTTGCATGAACGAAAGGACCAACAGTGATCGCCTCCCAGATTAAGTATACAGTATCTTCTGAGCCAATCACGTAGTCTTCAAAGTGATGCGCCCAGACCTCATAATCTTGAGTGTATAAAATAGGAATCCTTGTCGTCGATCCTATGATGTTTGAGATGTTGATTGGGTTTGATTGAGAATCATCCATGGATGTGTTGATGTTTGTTTAAAACCTGCTTAAGATCAGACTTCTAAATAATGTTAGGGTACGATCGAATATTTAAAGAACCACGTCAATAGCAGATGACGGCTCTAGTAATATCACTCTAAGCGGAAAAACCCTAAGATCTTCTTCAACAGAAGAGATGTGTATGAATTACACAGTCTCCCGCTCTGATACCAATTGTTGAGTTGAAAAACTCTTAGATCGATTAGATCATCAACAGGTTGAACAATAAAATCAAATAAACACAATGAACACAATATAGAACCAAATGATGCTTAATGATTCAAATGTAGTCACGCCTCACCAGAGCTCGACAAAGAACTTCCACTGTAGAGGCGAGCTAGGGTTTGTAGTACAATGCAATTGATAATAATGAAAGCACTTCCCATAAAGGCTGCATGCATGCACCTTAAATACTAAACCCTAAACAAAACAATCACGGTTGGACAGGCCCAAACCGGATAGCAAAACTGGGCTAAGGACCGAGCCCATGACACAACACTATTCAACCCAACAGCGTAAAAAATGAAGTAATAAATAAACTTTTTTAGGATGAATAAAGTGGTAGAGATTTTAACAAGGATTCCAAAAATATAAAGAAAACCAAAATCCGAGTTATAAAGAAGAAGTTATGACTAATCGAAGATCCGCGACAAAACCGGCAAAACATTGTTAAGCGTAAAAAGTAAGTTTTCAATAAAATACTTTTTAGCCTTAACTATCTAAATGGAAGTTGTAGTATACGTTAAACCGTGAATATCGATAAAAAGAACATCCAAATCTGACTTCGTATGAAGAAGTTATGATTTTTCTAAGATTTGGCATAGCAGTACACAGCCAGAAATTCGAAATAACGATCGAGCGATATTTAGCCGACACAACCTAAACGAGAATCGAAGGTCTCGTCAATAGTTATACAACGGTAAAAAGACAGACGAAAATGGACGTCGGATGAAGAAGTTATGAATTTTTAATGGATTTTCCTGTCCCGGTTTGTTAAAAATAAAAATATTAAAAATAAAATGAAAATTAGCTGACGAAGTCTAAACGAAAGTTGTAGAGTACAATCTCGCCTACGCGTGCAAATAAAGAACTCGAAAACTGAGCTCGTATGCGAAAGTTATGAATTTCTGAAGTTTTGGGCACAAAAACCGAGAACCTTCGCATATGTGAGGTCCTGGTTCGGCCATGTCCCTCAGATCTTCGCATGCTGCCCCGTCTCCAAGCTGGTGACGCGTTCGAAGCAAATCGCCTCTGGTTCCGAAGTGTGTCCGACCCATCCCCTGTCCGAAGCCGAGACACGTACCACCCTTCGCATGTCCGATGCGTGGCTTCTCATCCTCTTCAGATCCGAACCCTCGCAGGGTAGAAAGGGAGGTGCGAACCCTCCCGGTTCTTACACCTCTTTTTCACCATTTTCACTCTTTTTTCACATCTTTCACCCCCATAAACCTCCTTACAACCCCCCGAAGCCCCGATAACATATCCAACACCCGAAGAACATCTCGAGGCACCAGAAGTCCGCAAGAAAAGAGTCTTTCGGTTTGTAAACTCGACCCTCGCAAAGCCCGGTTTTTAGCAATAAAGCCTTTCTAGCAACGAAGTGCTACTCAATTCTTCACTACTATCAAGTGAGTTTATACTCCTATATTTTCACTATTTTTATAATGTTTTAAGGGGGAAAATACAGGTAAAATACAAAGAATTCTTGTATAAATAAAAAAATTTATTCAACTAGTTTACGATTGTTATAAGCAAACTATTTTACCGGTTCAGAATTTATTACAAAAATAAACATACTACTGTATTAGTTTGAGATTTATTACAAAAACAAACATATAAATTATAATAGATATAATTTATGAGTCATGCATATTTATCAATACACTTTATGAAACTACATATTGCTTTCTGTATTCAGAGTAACTTATGAAAATAACCATATAAATTATATTAAATATAATTTATGAGATACTTACAATATATCTATTACAAATATATTTTTCATTATTCTACACGTAACTATCAATATAGCATTTGTGAGACACGTTTCAAGTACTTATTTAAGTATAAAACAAAAGTCATGATGATTATAACCAGAGTCTCCTTCCGGAGAGCGTGACACTAGTGTATAGATCTATACGAGACTGACAATCCCACATCCCGACTATTAGCTACAGTTAAGCCGGCAGGATTGGGATGACAATTGTCGTACCGAAGATCGACGCCTGAAGAACGTCGTGTTTCAGGCGAGGCTTAGGTCATCAAGCATGGTTATGATAGCTCATAATTTGGTATTGAATAATATGTTTAGTGTATGAATAAGTATGCAACTTCGCATAGTTTTACTAAATTAACACTATAATACGGTATTTTACAATATAAATGGTAAACCTAGACATCTGTATTTTTGTCACAACTAGCAATTTAGCTAGGAAATTCTACTCTCATGTAATCATTCAACTATTGTAAAGCATGTACTCTATGTAGATATCACTTAATGCACATTCATATACACCTCTTATGTTTAACAAAGAGTTTAAAACTCTAAAAATCCCTAATAAGGTCTAGGATTTTCTTGTTGGGCCAAATGGACCAATAAATATCCAAGTTGACTAATTAGGGCCTAGAAACCCTAATTTGGGCTCTAAACGGTTCCACCGTCATGAAACTTGACATTTTGGGACATTATGGGCCTAGGATGGATTAGTTTACCCTAATGGGCCAATTTGGGCCACAACAAATTCCAATAGCCTCAATGGACCCTAAACATCTTTAATTAGACTTCATTGGGCCGTGAACTACCCTAAAGGCCCCATGGGCCGAAAACCTCTCTATGGGCTTCATAAATTCGAGCAAGGACCAAGATAAGGCCCAAGCTTCCCCATAATTGCCCCATTTCGGCCCATGTGTAAAAAAAAGGGAAATGGCTAATTACCCAAGCCATGACACATCATTATTCTTTAGAGGACAACAATGCATTATGCACATCATGTAACTAGGAACTTCTCATTTTTCCATGCAAACTCCCCTCACCCTCTCTCTTTATCTCTCAGCCGAGAAGAGCACACACGCACACACTTCAGTTGCAAAATTTTCTCTCAAATAAACTCTCAAACACTCTCAAGAACAACTCCTCCTTCTTCCCTCAAAATTTCGAGATTTAGGGTGTTTTCAAGAGGATTCTTCACCATAATCACCATCCTCGGTAAGTTATTATCAAACACAAACATCTCCTTTCATTTTAAAATTAAGAACTCCTTCTTACATGGCTTTATTCCATGATCACACTCTTAGAAACTTCTTAAGCTCGAAATCTACTCAAGAAGGCTTGCTAGGGCCGAAAACACACTCACTTCTTCTTCAAATCAAGATCAATCAAGCAAGGTGAGTTCATACCCCCTTGTTTTCGGTTTTTACATGATTTTTGGGGGATAATACAAGTAAAATGTGTAGATCTATCTGTTTTATGCATGTCATGTGTGATTTCTTAGTTTATTTTGTAAAAATGTGTTAGATCTTAACACATCTCGACATCTTAAGCAATATTGAGTGAAAATCCATGAACTAAGACACATTATACATCATACTATCAAGTTAAAAGTCTTTACATGTTTAAGATATGAAAATTTAAAGCAAAAATCTTATTAAGGGTCATATTTGTCAAGAAAACAAAAGATAAGGGCAAAAGGGGACATTTACGGTTTTATAAGGATCAAACAGGTCATACATATAAAAAATGGGTTTTTATGTTAACCCCACTCTTCAAAGGACCAAAAGTGTAAATTTTAGCCTAATGGGCTTAATATTTAGGCCTCACGGTTTTGGGCCCAAATTTGCGAAAAATAGGAAGTTTTGGAGTTAAAAATGTCATCTGATCAAAGTTTGAGCTATAAATGTAATTAAACCGAATTTAGGGGTGAAAATAACATTTATATCTAAATTGGGCTAAAAATGCAAAGTTTTTGGAAATTGGGCCAAAAATGTAAAATTCATGAAAAATGGATCAAGAATGTAATTTTCTGCAAAAATGGGCTGAAAACGCCAATATATGTATTTTTCGGTCAAATCTATCAATTATTAAACATTTGGGCCGAAAACATAGAACTTTTATAAATTAATGGGCTAAAATGTTATTTTTAACTAAAATAGACCAAAAATGTCCTTTTTGTGAAATAAGCCTTTAAATGTCTCAAATTAGTTTTTAAGAGGTTTAAAGCGCAAATTCTATCAAAATTAATTTCAAATTATATAATTACGACATAACAAACTATACTACAACGAACAAGCGAAATACAACAATAGTGCGATTATTGGGCCTAGTAATTTTTGTACATGTTTATTGGGCCTTCGTGGTCCAATTACATGTTTATTGGGCCCAATGTATTCATCACATGTTATTGGGGCTTAGTGGCCCATTTACATGCTAATTTAGCCTGGAAATAACTTACACGTCTAATGGGCCATAGTTGCCTTTTCTTCATGTTTGTTGGGCCTTATCTTATCATTTCATACATTATCTGGTGATCGAACTTCTAAATACATATAACATTATATAAATTCATGTGAATACAAATGGGATCTAGTGAGACGTGTTGGTTGACACCACTGAGTGTATGGCCGTAGCTTGTAGTTATAATTAGAGTCTCCTAGAGGGAGAGCGAGAGTTTGTGTATAGATCTATACGGGGGTGACTCCCCCACACCTGAGTTGTTCGCTACAGTTAGACTAGGCCAGTCTACGGTGACAAAACTTTGATCAAAATCCGACATTTGGAAAAATGCCAAGACAGGCAAATCAGTCACTATCATGTATGGTTATAACGACTCATATAGAGATCCATTTTCATTAAGACATTACGGAAAATTAAAAACTCGTAAGTCATAATGATACAAAACATTTCTACAGTGCAAGGACCGTGACATTTTTATAGATCATAAAATATCGGATTTTCTGGGGAAATACTATTATTCAAATACTACTTACATACAACAGAAAGAATACAAAGAAATTTGAACTGCATTTCTATATGTTACTACTATGAAATTCACACATGCATTTATACTCGATTTTCACATCATTTTTCAGACGTTTTACAGAAAATATCGGATTTTCTAGGTTTACAAAAGATACAAAAACTTTTCTTCAAACATGCTTATGAACTCACCAACATTATATATGTTGACCGTTTTAAAAATAACTTGTATTCTTAGGTAATCGTTAAGCTAAAGAATCGTCAAGAGTATTTTGGGATTTCTTTTATGCGTATGTCAATTATCGTACAATTTATGTCTTCGAATTATGTAATGTAAAACAATGTACTTGATGTGAACAATGTCAGTTGTAATATGTAATGTTGGTGACGATTGTGTTATGTTTCATGTATATTCATTGTGATGATATTTCAATTTATAGTCACACGAGCCCCCGGACGTTTCTGCCGTCTGGTTCGGGGGTGTGACAGGTTGGTATCAGAGTATTGTTTATAGTGAACTAGCATATCTAACCATACATGATATGCAACTATAAATACAATGGGACTAAAACACTCTGAATAAAGTGCATACATTAAAACTGTAACATTAAAAGTCTCTAGAGGAGATGGAACGCTGTGATTAAACCCGGACAGTTATGTGCTTATATTGGGGGTAAATATAGCCTGATCAACTATATTTATTCAAAATATGACCAACATGTGTTTGGGGGTAATTATGGCGGGAATTTGACCTGGAAACTCACCTCATACCCAAAACTTCGCAGGAATTCAAACATAAATAATTAAAATACTATATGAGTATTTTGGAATACTATATGCATACTTGATTAAAATTTTTACGACGTCGTACACCCCTTGTGCAGACTTCATGGATGGATTTCATCACCCTGGAGATCCCTATTTCCCCAATCCGGTAAATGGCGGATAGTTAGAACCCGAGGAAGAACCCGAAGAAGAAACCGAGGAAGAACCGGAAGAGGAGCCTGAAGAAGGACCGGCACCATCAAAAACCGGTATCCACTTCCTCGAATTGATGATCTATTTGACCAACTTCAAGGGGCTAGTTACTTTTCAAAGATAGATCTGAGATCCGGTTATCATCAACTCAAAGTCCGGGATGAGGACATTCCTAAGACTGCTTTTCGAACTCACTATGGACATTCTGAATTCGTCGTGATGCCCTTCGGTCTAACAAATGCCCCCGCTGCATTTATGGACCTCATGAATTGAGTCTGCTGCCCATTCCTTGACAATTTCGTAATCGTTTTCATCGATGATATTCTCGTATACTGTCGAAGCGAAGAAGATCATATCCAACATCTCCGACAGATCTTAGAGACCCTGCAGGCTGAAAAGTTGTATGTGAAGCTCTCCAAATGTGATTTTTGGATCTGCAGTGTAAATTTATTGGGTCATGTTGTCAGCAAGGGAGGAATTCATGTAGATCCCTCCAAGTTCAAAGCCATTGAAGGCTGGGCAATTCCGACAACGCCAACAGAAATTCGCCAATTCTTGGGTCTTGCAGGCTACTACCGAAGGTTCATTCAGAACTTTTCCAAGATAGCCAAACCCCTCACCACATTGACACAAAAGGGCGTACCTTTCAACTGGACCGAGAAGCAAGAGATTTCCTTCCAAACCTTGAAGCAAGCCCTCTGTAGTGCTCCGGTGCTATCCTTGTCGGAGGGAACCGAAGACTTCGTAGTTTACTGTGATGCTTCGAATCAAGGTTTAGGTTGTGTCCTTATGCAACACGGGAAGGTAATTGCATATGCATCCAGACGACTGAAAACTCATGAAGTAAATTATATCACGCATGATCTCGAACTGGGGGCGGTGGTCTTCCCCTTGAAAATTTGGAGGCACTAACTATATGGTACCAAGTGCACTATCTTTACAGACCACAAAAGTCTCCAGCACATTCTAAATCAAAAAGAACTAAATATGAGGCAACGGAAAAGGGTTGAACTATTAAATGATTATGATTGTGAAATTAAATATCATCCAGGCAAGGCTAACGTGGTAGCCGATGCCCTGAGTCGGAAAGAGTATTCAAGTCGTCGCGTGAAGACTCTATCGATCACCATCCAATATCATCTAGCCTCACAGATCAAGGAAGCCCAATTGGACGCATTGAAGCCAGGGAATGTCGTTAGTGAATCACTGCATGGAATGGATAAGGGACTTGAAGTTAAAGAAGACGGAACTCACTACTTCATGAATAGAATCTGGGTTCCCAAGATTGGGGGATTCAGAGAAATAGTCATGCATGAAGCCCACAAGACGCGATATTCTATTCATCCGAGGTCAGATAAGATGTATCTGGATATCAAGCAACATTATTGGTGGCCTAATATGAAGGCAGAGATAGCTACTTTCGTGGGGAAGTGTCTTACTTCCGCCAAAGTGAAAGTGGAATACCAAAAGCCCTCGGGATTATTGCAACAACTAGTGATACCCGAGTGGAAATGGGAAAGGATTACTATGGACTTCGTGACCAAATTGCCAAAGACAGAAGACGGATTGGACGCTATCTGGGTAATCGTCGATAGATTAACAAATCCGCTCATTTCCTACCAATAAAAGAATCCTACAAGATGGAAAAGCTGACCCGAATCTACCTCAAGGAAATCATGAGACTCCATGGAGTGCCAGTTTCTATTATATCGGATCGAGATAGTAGGTTCACTTCAAGATTCTGGCAAGCTCTTCAGAAAGCAATGGGAACACAGCTAGATATGAGCACTGCCTATCACCCACAGACGGATGGTCAGAGCGAGTGTACCATCCAGATACTTGAGGATATGCTCCGAGCTTGCGTGATTGACTTCGGCAAGTCATGGGATGCTCACTTGCCTCTGATCGAATTCTCCTACAACCACAGTTATCACACGAGCATCAAGGTTGCTCCTTTCGAGGCTCTCTACGGGCGTAAATGCAGATCACCCCTATGCTGGGCCGAGGTGGGTGACACTCAACTAGAAAAAGGGCAATCACTAGCCAGTGCTCTCACAAGACCAGAAATCATCCGTGAAACGACCAAAAAGATAATCCAAATCAAATCTCGACTTCAAGCATCGCGAGACTGACAGAAGAGCTATGCTGACAAGCGGCGGTAGCCGTTAGAATTTCAAGTCGGGGATCGCGTATTACTAAAGGTCTCTCAATGGAAAGGAATTATCCGCTTTGGGAAACGGGGAAAACTGAACCCGCGATACATTGGACCGTTCGAGATTCTTGCCCAGATTGGTCCGGTGGCTTACACGCTGCAGCTACCTGCCGTGCACAGCAACGTACACCTCGTGTTTCATATATCAAATCTGAAAAAGTGCCTATCAGATGAAACTCTTGTCATTCCTATAGAAGAGATCGAGATCAACAAGAATCTCCTGTTCGTCAAAGAACCAGTTGAGATATTGGATAGGGAAGTAAAACATACAAAGTAAAGCCGCATTTCGATTGTGAAGGTTTGATGGAACGCCAAGCGTGGACCGGAATTCACATGGGAACGCGAAGAACAAATGAAGCAAAAGTACCCTCACCTATTCTCGCATTCACAAGCCTAATTGTCAAAAGAAATTTGGGACGAAATTCCCTCTAACGGTGGGATGATGTCACAACTAGCAATTTAGCTAGGAAATTCTACTCTCATGTAATCATTCAACTATTGTAAAGCATGTACTCTATGTAGATATCACTTAATGCACATTCAAATACACCTCTTATGTTCAACAAAGAGTTTGAAACTCTAAAAATCCCGATTCAAGTCTAATAAGGTCTAGGATTTTCTTGTTGGGCCAAATGGACCAAGAAATATCCAAGTTGACTAATTAGGGCCTAGAAACCCTAATTTGGGCTCTAAACGGTTCCACCTTCACGAAACTTGACATTTTGGGACATTATGGGCCTAGGATGGATTAGTTTACCCTAATGGGCCAATTTGGGCCACAACAAATTCCAATAGCCTTAATGGACCCTAAACATCTTTAATTGGACTTCATTGGGCCGTGAACTACCCTAAAGGCCCAATGGGCTGAAAACCTATCTATGGGCTTCATAATTTCGTGCAAGGACCAAGATAAGTCCCAAGCTTCCCTATAATTGCCCCATTTCGGCCCATGTGTAAAAAAGGGAAATGGTTAATTACCCAAGCCATGACACATCGTTATTCTTTAGAGGACAACAATACATTATGCACAACATGTAACTAGGAACTTCTTATGTTTCCATGCAGACTCCCGTCACCGTCTCTCTTTATCTCTCGGCCGAGAAGAGCACACAAACACACGCACTTCACTTGCAAAAATTTCTCTCAAATAAACTATCAAACACTCTCAAGAACAACTCCTCCTTCTTCCCTCAAAATTACGAGATTTAGGGTATTTTCAAGAGGATTCTTCACCACAATCACCATTCTTAGTAAGTTATTATCAAACAAAAACATCTCCTTTCATTTTAACATTAAGAACTCCTTCTTACATGGCTTTATTCCATGATCACACTCTTAGAAACTTCTTAAGCTCGAAATCTACTCAAGAAGGCTTGCTAGGGCCGAAAACACACTCACTTCTTCTTCAAATCAAGATCAATCAAGCAATGTGAGTTCATACCCCCTTGTTTTTGGTTTTTACATGATTTTTGGGAGAGAATACAAGTAAAATGTGTAGATCTATGTGTTTTATGCATGTCATGTGTGTTTTCTTAGTTTATTTTGTAAAAATGTGTTAGATCTTAACACATCTCGACATCTTAAGCAATATTGAGTGAAAATCCATGAAATAAGACACTTTATACATCATACTATCACGTTAAAAGTGTTTACATGTTTAAGATATGAAAATTTAAAGCAAAAATCTTGTTAAGGGTCATATTTGTCAAGAAAACAAAAGATAAGCACAAAAAGTGACATTTATGGTTTTATAAGGATCAAACAGGTCATACATATACAATAATGGGTTTGTATGATAACCCTACTCTTCAAAGGACCAAAAGTGTAAATTTTAGCCTAATGGGCTTAATATTTGGGCCTCACGGTTTTGGGCCAAATTTGCGAAAAATAAGAAGTTTTGAAGTTAAAAATCTCATTTGATCAAAGTTTGAGCTATAAATGTAATTAAAACAAATTTAGGGGTGAAAATAACATTTATTTCTAAATTGGGCTAAAAATGCAAAGTTTTTCAAAATTGGGCCAAAAATGTAAAATTCACGAAAAATGGATCAAGAATGTAATTTTCTGCAAAAATGGGCTGAAAACAACAATATATGTATTTTTACGTAAAATCTGTCAATTATTAAACATTTGGGCCGAAAATATAGAACTTTTATAAATCAATGGGCTAAAATTATTTTTAACTAAAATAGACCAAAAATGACCTTTTTGTGAAATAAGCCTTTAAATGTCTCAAATTAGTTTTTAAGAGGTTTAAAGCGCAAATTCTATCAAAATTAATTTCAAATTATAGAATTACGACATAACAAACTATACTATAACGAACACGCGAAATACAACAATAGTGCGATTATTGGGCCTAGTAATTGCTATACATGTTTATTGGGCCTTCGTGGTCCAATTACATGTTTATTGGGCCCAATGTATTCATCACATGTCTATTGGGCATAAGTGACCCAAATACATGCTAAAAGGGCCTAATTTAGCATTTACATGTTATTGGGCCTTAGTGACGCATTTACATGCTAATTTAGCCTGGAAATAACTTACACGTCTAATAGGCCATAGTTGCCTTTTATTCATGTTTCTTGGGCCTTATCTTATCATTTCATACATTATCTGGTGATCGAACTTCTAAATACATATAACATTATACAAATTCATGTGAATACAAATGGGATCTAGTGAGACGTGTCAGTTGACACCACTGAGCGTATGGCCGTAGCTTGTAGTTATAATTAGAGTCTCCTGGAGGGAGAGCGAGAGTTTGTGTATAGATCTATACAGGGGTGACTCCCCCACACCTGAGTTGTTCGTTAAAGTTAGACTAGGCCAGTCTACGGTGACAAAACCTTGATCAAAATCCGGCATTTGGAAAAATGCCAAGATAGGCAAATCAGTCACTATCATGTATGGTTATAACGACTCATATAGAGATCCATTTCCATTAATACATTACGGAAAATTAAAAGCTCATAAGTCATAATGATACAAAACATTTCTACAGTGCAAGGACCTTTGCCATAATCGACCGCCTAATGAAATCTTTTCAAATCTATAAACGATAATCTTGACACAAACCTCCAAATCATCTCTCGCTTCAAAACTCAGAAATACCCACATAAGGGATACCATAACTTCCTAGTGATGGGTTTTGAGCATTTCTAACACTCCTAAGTGTGCATGCAACCCTAGAAAACCTTGGATCTATGTTTGTCTAAAATACATGCAAAATACTTTTTCCAAGGTTCATAATCCTATCTAGCATACATGGGGAACTTTAAACATAAAAGATGGATTGAATTACATACCTTGTAGTTGATTTGATTCCTTGAAAAACCTTGAGAGCCTGGCACCCCAAGTGTGATGCCTCAAATGTTTCAGACAACACCAAGTGCTTTGGAATGACTTTGAGAGAATGTAGAACACTTCTAAATTCGGTTTGCCCTCTTGTCTCACTAGTATTACCGATTTTGGTTGCTATAAGTATGCTTATATAGTACGTTGCATTAGGGTTACACCATGTAAACCCTAATGTAACATGGCTCTTCATTTCCATGACCCATGGGTTTGTAACTCCCATGCAGCATCCATGGAGCATCCTATGGACCTTAGCCCAACTTGATAATCCATGAAGCCTTTAGCCCACTATACAAGTTATGGATGATTTACATAATCAACCCATATATTTAATTAGTCTCCTTTTAATCACTTAATTAATTCTTGATCAATACTAATTAAATAATATCATTAATATATTAGAACTTATAATATATTAATAAACTACGAGTGTTATTTCTCTCATTTAGTCTATCCAAATGCATGATGTCGTGCAACCCAAATGGACCATGCCAGGTCGGGTCAAGTACATACCATAAATAGTTATGGACTTAGACACCTTATCCAACAGTTTCCCACTTGGATAAGTCTAATAACTATAACTGCAAGTATGACTTCCGGAACCGATCAGCAATCGTAGCTCTTTTCAAGGTCTCTTGGAACTGAGAAGATGATTATATGCCATTTAAGATAAGTGATCATATAATCCTCTGTTCTAGATATCAGCTGTAAACATACATGGAACAATGTCTTACTTATTGTCTAGCAGTTTGTTTCTCGATTTCCGATTTGTTTGACATAGAACTTACTTGAACACATCAACTTAGTTCTGATCGGGCCCGGTACATAGATCAAAACAAAATCATCGAGGGGCCCAAATATCGCTTCTAATCCAAGAAGGAACATATAAACTTCGACTCATATGCTTGTTCTACTACTTGTTGAATCACACACAAAAGTACATTTTATAACATCGAGCTACCAATGCGGTTTCGTACGATCAATGCATAACTAACTCATAGACAACAAGTGATATCTCTAGGTTTGAAGACTTATATGATATTACCGTCTCGGGATCACTCGAGATAAATTCCATGTAGTGATACCAGCGAGCGTGGGTTGAATCCAATACTCAGAACTTATGAGCACTCATGAGTGTTGAGGCCATGTCCAACATCTTAGACCTCTACAACCAACTCATGACAGTCTTAATTCATATCTACTTCCAACATATGACCGACTGTGGATGATTTGAATAATATGTAAAACACAACATAAATATTCTGGAAGTCAAAACATGCAAAAGAAATAATAATAAACGATTGACAAAAGATAGCAACACTTTACTCATAAATAAACACAACTTTTATTCATCATCAAATGTCAATTACACTTTACAAATTTCAAAATTATCTAACTACTAAAACTAATATCATCCTTCAGCCCTATGCTCCTTGCATGCAGAAGATGCTTAACCCTACCCAGTCCCTTCGTGAGGGAATCTGTTGGGTTCTCATCCGATGATACCCTCTTTGCCACGAGGAGTCCTTCTTCTATTCGATCTCTGATGAAAGGGTATTTTCTGTCAATGTGTCTGGATCTCCCGTGATCCCTTGGTTCCTTGGCTAAGGCAACAGCACTTTCACTATCACAGAAAATTTCCATAGGCTCCTTTATAGCTGGTACTACTCCAAGGTCTCCAATGAAGTTCTTCAGCCATATTGCCCCCTTTGCTTCCTCGCTAGCCGCTATATACTCTGATTCGCAAGTTGAATCAGCCACTGTCTCCTGCTTGGAACTATTCCAAGTTATTGCTCCTCTATTTAAGGTAAAGACCTAGCCCGACTGAGAGCGGAAATTATCCCTATCAGTCTGGAAGCTAGCATCACTATACCCTACAACTCTCAAGTCATCACTCCCACCAAGGGTAAGGACCCAATCCTTATTCCTCCGCAGGTACTTGAGTATATTCTTTACCACAGTCCAGTGAGCCTTGCCAGGGTTCCCCTGATATCTGCTGACCATGCTCAAAGCAAAGACCACATCAGGACGAGTACAAGTCATAGCATACATGATCGATCCTACAGCAGAAGCATAAGGTTCTCGACTCATTTTTGCTATCTCAGCCTCGGTACTCGGGCTCTGAGTCTTACTCAATCTGACGTTACTTTGGATGGGTAACTCTCCTTTCTTGGAATCCTGCATGCTAAACCTCTTCAGCACCTTATCCAAGTAGGTACTCTGACTAAGTCCAATTAGTCTTTTACTCCGGTCTCTCAGAATCCTTATCCCTAGAATATAGGCAGCTTCTCCTAGGTATTTCATTGCGAAACACTTCCCAAGCCAGGACTTCACTTCCTGCAGGGTTGGGATGTCATTTCCTATGAGTAGTATGTCATCCACATACATTACCAAAAAGCTAACTATACTCCCACTAGCCTTGAAATATACACAAGATTCATCTTCACTCCTCGAAAAGCCAAACTCTTTGACTTTCTCATCGAAACAGAGATTCCATCTGCGAGGTGCTTGTTTCAATCCATAGATGGATTTCTCAAGCTTACACACTCTATTAGGGTACTCTGTACTGACAAAACCCTCTGGCTGACACATGTAAACATCCTCAGCCAACTTTCCATTAAGGAAAGCAGTTTTGACATCCATTTGCCAAATTTCATAGTCATGAAATGCAGCAATGGCTAACAATACCCTAATAGTCTTAATCTTGGCTACTGGTGAAAAGGTCTCATCATAATCAACTCCTGGAGTTTGAGAAAAGCCCTTTGCAACCAGTCGCGCCTTATAAGTGTGTACATTACCATCCATGTCAGTCTTCTTCTTGAAGATCCATTTGTACCCAACTGTCTTACGACCTGGTACATTGTGAACCAAGTTTTAAACTTGATTGTCATACATGGATTGTATCCCGTTGTCCATTGCCTCTTTCCATTTACAGACTCAGGGCATGCCATGGCTTCCGCATAGCTGTTAGGTTCATCCAGACTTACCAGTGTTTCATCATTGATAAGTGTCTCACCTTCCGCAGTAATATGGAAACCATAGTAGTACTCAGGTGCATTCCTAACCCCTGTAGAATGCCTCAGAGGTACAGACTCGTCAATTGGATCAACAAGAGTTTCCTCCTCAAGTTGACTCCTAGGGCTTGAGGTTCCTTCACCACTTGACTCCTGAATTTCTTCAAGGTCAATTTGTCTCCCACTGTTTCCTTGGCTTATGAACTCTCTCTCTCTCGAAAGACACCCCTCCTTGCTACAAAGACCAAATTCTCACTAGGTCTGTAGAAAAGGTAACCAAAGGATTTTTGTGGATAGCCGATGAAAATACACCTCTCGCTTCGAGGTTAGAGCATATCGTGCGTGTCGCGTCTCACGAAAGCTTCACAACCCCAAATCTTGATGTGGGCTAGATTAGGAACTTTTCCAGTCCACATCTCGTAAGGTGTTTTGGCAACATTCTTTGTAGGGACCAAATTAAGAATATGGGCGGCAGTCTCTAAGGCATACCCCCATAATGATATTGGTAGCGAAGCTCGACTCATCATGGAACAAACCATGTCCAACAAGGTTCGATTACGCCTCTCAGCTACACCATTCAACTGTGGTGTCCTAGGAGGTGTCAATTGTGAGACAACCCCACATTCCTTAAGATAGTCGAGGAACTTTGTACTAAGATACTCACCACCACAATCGGATCGAAGCATCTTAATGTTCCTGCCCAATTGATTCTCTACTTCCTGTTTAAACTCTTTAAACTTATCGAAAGTCTCTGACTTATGCTTGATTAAGTAGACATATCCATATCTACTATAATCATCTGCAAAAGTCACATAATAACGATTAGCATCCCTTGTGGAAGTTTTGAAGGGTCCACACACATCTGTGTGTACCAGATCCAACAAACCTTAAACCTTTGAAAGGATTAGCTATGAGGATGATCAATCTTGTCAATTTCGTAGTTTGGGAATAGTTCTCATAAACGAAAGGAAATATCATGCCTTTGTTAAAGCTCTTCCTAGGTTACTTCAAAAATTGCATTCTAAATTGTTAGAAAGAGCAATTATCAAATGTACGTTGTAAATTGACATATTGAAGTAAAATGGAATTTCCTTGAGTTAGAAGTTGACTAGGGTTAGTCAACTAGCTGACATGTACATATAATCAGTGCATTCTGATTTTGATATGAACAACTAGTAATGACCATGAAGAAGTTGTGTAGCATGTTGAGTTTCCTTTTGAAACTAACATTACCAATCATGGAAACTCAAACTTCAAATACTCCCATAAATTTACTATCATGAATAGAAGTGTCAAGAGAAAGAAAGTCAATTGTCCAGGGGTTAAAAGGCGATTAGTTTTGGTATACCTAATCTAGGCCCAAATACCTAGGACAAAGGAATGCTTATTTTGAGACATGTTCTGATAGCAATTCGTTTCCATAACAAGAAAAGGACTAAGAAAGCAAAACTTGCCCAAATGTATATTTGAGGTGAAAGGACTGGAACATGAAGAAGTTAAATTTAATCATGGATCACGAGCCCGTGCTACTTTCCATTGGATCAAAATATGACTAGTTCTTCCATGTTTGGTATTCAATCAAATATATGGATTTATAATGCCATCAAAACATTACTTCTAAACCTTGAGTATTTTACTAAGGATTAAGAACTGACATTTGCAAGAATGTGCAGTTGCTAAAATGAAAGAAGACTGAAACATGGAAACGATAATTTGATCATGAATCCCTTGCTACATTCACAGGATCAAAAGACAACTCTTTTCAAAATGTTTAGTCTATGGTATTATAATTGAAATTGTTTATACTATGATTCATGAGATAGTTCTGACTTATTTAAATGTGGAGCATTCTAACATGTTAAAAGAAAGTCATGAAATCTATGAAGCTAGTATCGTAGCAATAGTTCAAAATTGATTCGAACATTTGAATAAGGTGTATTATTGTGAATATCTGTTGATGTTAGTTCAACTAATAGATCGTTCAGATTGACCATAATAAGTACTTATTCAAATACATCCAAATTTTTGGGTGAAATGTATTTGTGGAATCATAGTCTTTGATACATAAATGAGAAATACATTATCAAGTATCCAGTTGGATCAGATTTTGGATATCATTTGACCTCGAGTCTCGTGATAAATGCAAATCTTGTTTATCAAGATAGATGATGAATGCGTCACTGGGTGATATGAGTATCTGTTGGAATTAGTTCACACTAATGGACCGTTCAGATTAACCGTGATACATGGTGAGACCAACTTCATATGAATGTGAGTCTAGAACCTTTTAGGTGTTCAGAGCTCTCATAAAGCGAAGTTAAGAATCAATTGGGCAATAAGATGAGACACTCATAGTGAGAATCTCAGTCCAAATTTTATCGATCATCTAAGTAATTGTGAAATAGTTTCACGATCTATCTCCACCCAGAACACTACCACTAGGAAGTGTTAGTTGGATAGAGAAACAAATCGTTCGTGGATTTTGTACTAGATGAGTCGCATTATGCACACTAACAATTCGTGGATTGTACCATGAATAATGTTACAAGAAGTCCTTTGGTCTTGTGCCAACTAAGTAGGTTCTTGAAACACTTTATGGTATGTGAAATGGGATTCTATCCTCACTGCCATATATGGAAGTCTACGATTATGAGGCTTACGCTCGTCGTGAAATGCTCGACAATCTAGGACTTTGAATAGAGACGTGTTATCTCGTTGGTGAACCCATCAAGCATTTTGGATAATTGTTTAACAATCCTTATGAGAACAAAGTGTATGTTGCTCGAAGGGCAGTCTTCCGAGAGAGGGAGCTGATTTCCAAAAGGGCTAGTGGGAGCCACATTGATCTTGATAAGATTCAAGAGTCAACCAACGAAGAGCCTAAAGTTGGACATAACATACAATTTGGAATTGAAAGAGCTGTTAAGGAAAATGACATATTTCCATTTTTCCTTATAGATCTGATAGAAGACGTCATGGACCTAGTTATATAAGAGTTTATATTGCTAAGGTATTTGAGTCATTGGTAGATAGCAATCAGAGTGTACCAGCTATCGGAAGCTATGGTAGGCCCTAAAGGCTACAACATAGAAAGAGGAATTGGAAAGCGAGATTCAATCCATGTATGTTGTTTGGTAGACCTAGCACTTGACCTTAACCATTAGGTATAAGTCGATCTTCAAGTAGAGACAATCATAGATTGGAACAAACACATAATTAAACCAAGATAGGTTTTGAAGGATGTGCAAGCTTAATAAGTTCATTTATGGACCGAAATAAGCATCTCGCAAGTGGGATCATTATTTCAATGAGAAAGTTCAAGGAATTTGAATTTCAAGAAATAAAGATAAGCCATATATATGTCAAAGCTAGTGTGAGTAATTGGAATCTTTGTTTCAATGAGAAAAGTTCAAGGAGTTTGAATTTCGAGAAACATAGATAAGCCATATATATGTCAGTGCTAGTGGGAGCACTGTAGTCGTCCTTGTGTTGTACATAGATAATGTACGATTCATAAGAAACTATATTCTAACTTAGCAAGTGTAAAAGCTTGGCTTGGTGTGAGAATTATTTCGCTATGATATACATGGGAGATACAAAACACGTACATAATAAGGATCTATGGAGATAGATCAAAGTGATTCATTGGATTAAGCCAAAGTACATTGAATGTTGAGGAAACTCGACATGCAGAACTCAAAAAGGAGTTTAGGTTGGCATGACATTGAGCAATGCTAATGTCCTAGTTCTACTATTGAGCTAAAGCAAATGAGTCGTGTCCCACATGCTTCTGCTCTGGGATCGATCATAAATGCCATGACATGTACTAGATCTAATGACTCGTATGCCTTGAGCATGACAAGTTTGATTAGATCAATTTGGCAAGAATCAATGAATCAAGATCAAGAACATTATGAAGTGTCCTTGGAGGACAGAAGAGATGATCTTGATAGTATGGGAGAGATCATTGTAAGAGTTACATTGATGCTAAGTTCCGCACTAATAAAGGCAATTCCATTCGCAGTCGGAATTCATGCTTTTACTGAATGGTGATATATTAGCTTGAAAGAGTACCAGGTAATACACCATAGTGGATTTAACATACTTAGAGTATATTGCAGTTGGTTAAATTGCAAAGTGGACAATGTGAATGAAAGAGATTAATTAGTGACAACTTTGTTGAAATTCAATCATTGATGGTCCTTATGAAGTTTCTTGTGACTTTAGGTGAACTTACCTCGAGTATGGATCCCAAGTCACACAAGCTCACATTACACATACTCAGTAAGTACCAACGCATTTGATAGTGAGTCAAATGTAAAGACATCATAGTCAATGATTCATATCAAAAGATAATCTTGTCGATCCATTCCTAAGCCAATATCACTGACCAAGTATGACAGTCAGACAAAGTCTAGAGGCATTAGATTTGCAAATGAATTGGCTTAAACACTCTTAGTTTGGTTTGTTTTAAAACCCGAAAACTTTAAGCAGTATAAGTTTTAATTTGATTTGGCGATTATTAAGTGGTGATCTTAATATATGATGGAATTCAGTCATTTCAATTAGCTTATCACTGCGTTCTCACTTTTGCATGTTTGGAACCCACTTCCCGAGTATTAATTTACTCAAACGTCCACAGTCGGTCATACTCTTGGAAGTAAGTAGTGATTCAAGACTGTCGTGAGTATTAGTGGATTGTCCATATTGATTGGACATAGCATAGAGATTGCGCTAATACTCATGAGTGCTTAATAGAGATTTAAGTATTGGACCAACCCACGCTTAGAGATTACTTCATGGATTCAGTCACGAGTAATTCTAAGACGATAATATCTTCTATTCTTCAAACCTAGATAATTGTGGGGTTTTGCTTTATGATTCTGTTATGCATTGGTCTACTCCAACGCTAACCGTAACTGGTAGTTATAAAGGGTATGTCCATGTGTGACATGATGAAATAGACAAAAACTATGTAGTCGAAGTTTATTCGTTCCTTCTGCCTTAATAGGAGAAGCGATATCTATGGGCCCCTCGATGATTTGGTGCTGACATCTAAAGTGCTTGGCCGAGCCCTGACTGGAATTGATGTGTTCAATTTAGTAGTCAGATGCAGTCGTCACAAATCTATATCGAGAAACATAATCTTGAATTCTTGAGATTGACCATTATCCATGTCTCGAATTCATACAAATATCATAGAACGAAGGGATAGTTGATCACTTATCTAAGGGCTGAATCTTGATTAGATCAAGAGTTCGGTAGTTGCATTGGATGGCTAACTCTCTGTTGATTATTGGAGAAATATTAGTCCTCGTATATTTGATGACTTTTCCAAGTGGGAGACTGTTGGAATAGTGTCCAAGGTCATTAACTATTGGTAATATTTCTAATAATAGCAGGGTCCTTTTGGGTTGCCCTCAAGACCCAAATTGAGTAGAATAAATAAAGGAGAAATTGGTTTATTAATTATTATGGTTAATAATTAATTAGAAACTAATTGGAAATATATTTTGGAAATATATTTTGGGAATTAATTAACAGTTTAATTAATTAAAGGGTTGAATGTTCATTAATCGATAGTTGGTTAATCAGGAATGTTCCAGAACCTTATGGAATTAGGGTTGGATGAAAATCACTCCATCCCACATGGGAAAGGAGTGAAATTTCGTGGTTATGCTCCCATCCCACATGGGAAGGAGTACTAAACCTAAGGAGGCATCCAAGGCTATAAATAGGGCCTTAGGGATTTCATTCCTCCTTGCACCTTGGCTTGAAGTATTCGCCAACCCTTCTTCATCCCCTTCTTAGGGACGATTTATAACCCCTTTGGGTTTGTGAAATTGACCCTTCTCCTAGTTATTTTTATTCCACTCTTTGGTGTCATTGGGTGTGATACCATTAAAGGGATTCTGGTTTGGATCCTTTCATCCAAGCAACTTCATGGAGGTTCAAGATCTCAAGCATGGAGATCAAGGGCTACATAAGAGGTATGTTATCTTACTTATGTTTTAGTTCTCTAGGGTTGATGTAATTAGCATGAAGCCATAGATCCATAGGATGCATGTACACTTAGGTATATCGTTGTTTCGATTTCTCCGCTGCCTAGTTTTAGAGTGTATTTGATGCATAGAAAACCCAATAATATATACTCTGCATGTACTTATACTTTTATAAAATATTGAAATATTTTTAAAGTATAACTCTTGGTCAGAGTGTTTTTATCCCAATGGGTTTATATTTGTATATCTTTTATGACTGATATACCGAGTTCACTATAAACACTGCTTTGATACCAATCTGTCGCACCCCCAAACCAGAACGGCGGAAACGTTCGGGGGCGGAGGACTTTAGGTAAGTATCACAACACATGTAACATAGTAATCAAAGTAAAAACAACCATTGCATTAATAAGTATAAGTTTTACATAAGTGTTTAAACATTACATATTCAAACACTAAAGTAGGTACAGCAGAAGACAAGAGTCGCGGTACGGTACTAGGTAGTCTTCTCGAAAGCTTCGAGAGTGTACATGTCTACTGGATTCCTGAGAATACAAGTTATTTGGAAAGAGTAGATCAGCATTTAAGCTGGTGAGTTCATAAGTATTTTAGTTCTGTTAAGTATACCCTAAGTTCTTTGAATAAGTTCACTGGTTTCTCCAGGAAATCCTATATTTCCTGAGGTGCTAGATTGATAACCTCAATAGTTTCCCTCTGTAATTACTTAGTTTATACTGATTATACATAACACAATATCGAATGGACAGTCAATTGGGTGCATCTGCCCTAAGCCCACAACCAAACAACGAACAGGAAGTAAGGCGGAAGTCACACATTTCACTGTCAATCGGATATTACTTATGTATAACTATGATGTAATAACAAAGGAATTATAGAGTTAACCACTAAAGGTCTTTTATGTTATACTAGTTTACAGATTTTGAGTGACTAAGTTCCATCGAATAAGTGGTTTAATCCCATAAACCGTTCTCTTTGTATTCCTTTATGAAAACTTGAAACTGAGAGTGTGCCTGGCTCCACCAGGTGTTAATGAAAACTGTATTAAACCATTGTATTTTGTATTCTATAAACCGGTACTTTGAAGGTGTACTTTCGTTTATTTGTTTATACACTAACGTATTGTTAATATCTTTTTAATGAGTAGTTATTATAACCATACTATGACTGATGGCCTGAAACAAACGCTTTGTGGGCGTTTAAACTAGTGATAACAATTGTCACTCATCTAACTGTAGCTAGCAGCCTGAGTGCGGGGTTGTCAATCCCGATATAGATCTACACACACTTGTTTCGATCCCCGGCTAGAGATTCTGGTTATAATGTCAGGACTTTCCTATGTTGTCTAAAATGAATTAAACAACCTGAATATAGAGTCTCATAAAAAGCATATTAAACGTTACATGTATATTAGTTTTGAAAACCCAATCATTCTGAAATAATTATTGACAGTATATTCTTGAATCAAAACCCTAGTTTCTTGTAAAACAGTGTATTCTAGTATACTTAAATCATGAATTATTACCTCGTGTTTGCTAAATCTGGTACTCTGTATAGTACCATTGCTAATGCAAACTCGGCAGGATGTATTATTACCTTGTGTTTGCTAACTCGGGCACTCTGTATAGTACCTTTGTTGATGCAAACCCGGCATTACCACGTGTTTGCTAACCCTCGTACTCTGTATAGTACCTTTGTTAATGCAAACTAGGTATGATGTATCTTTACTTCTTTAATATGTTGTTCGTATATTAAAGGTATTATACATATCTTGGTATAGTTGAATGAATTTTGGTAATTTCCTTGGGAAGTATACAGTCGTGAATCATACTTGTATATTTAGTTTTGAATCATAAATTATACCTATTATAATTTATATGTTCTATCTGATTAGCATGAATTCTTATGGAATATCACCTTTGCTCAGCCTGATACAAAGGAAATGATACTAAAAGGAGTAGCCTTTTAGACTCATATATGTATAATATATATATAATTAAGAAGGAAACGACCTTCGGACAAATAACACAACCCTAATTCCACATCCAAACGAGGAAAATGATATAAGATAATTCATTAGTCCTAAGCCCTTCAAATCTTATTTATATATTTATACATATATAAACATGATTTTGGCATTTATACTTTGAAATAGCTTATAAAACATTTTTCAAAGAATTTTAACGGAGTTTTTACATGACTAAAGATTTAACATGGCTTCACGTTATTTTGAAAGTATTTGATAATTCTTAAAAGCATACGGAAACATTTGTGTGATTATTATCACATACAGTTATTAACACAATTTAATATAGTGTTAAACTTGTATTCCCCCCCTACAAAGCATTTAAAAACCATTGAAAAGGTAAAATATAGGGGTATGAACTCACTTTGATAAGCGGTGATTCGGGCAGCGTTTCGTTTCCCGTAAAGAGTTTGTTTGACGAAAAACCGGCTCAAACCGGGCAGAGTTTCGACAGGAGAGAGGATGAATTCTCGAGAACTCTGGGGCTCCGGGGCTTGCTTCGAGCTTTATACGTGATACCGGGGCCTTCGGGGGTCGTGAGAAAGTCGAGGGGGTGAAATGGTGCAAAATGGGTGAAAATGGGGTGAAAAACCCTTCCATCCGAGAAGGCTCGCACCCTTTATATAGGGGTGCGAGGTATAGGGACAGCTGGCGAGGGCTCGGACACCTGGCGAGGGCTCGGACACCTGGCGAGGCGAGGAGGTGAGTCAGCAGCTACGTGGCAGCTCCTGCGAAGGCCACGTGCGAAGGCTTAAGGCGGTGGAGCTTCTGACCCGGTGCGAGACACGTGACTTCGGACAGGTGGCCTCTTCTAAGTGGACCGAAGTTCGGTCCAATGGGGAAAGAAGGTGACGACTTCGGACCAATCAGGAGACGACACGCGAGGCTGCGGTCCAATGAGAAGCGAACAAGTGGAGGCCTCGCATGCGAGGTGACATGTCCGAAGCTGATTCATGCGAATTTGCCCGGTTTTTCTTATTTTTCTTTATTTTTGTGCCAAAACTTGCGAAAATCATAACTTTCGCATATGAGCTCCGTTTTTGGCGTTCTTTATATGCACGCGTAGGTAAAATCATACTCTACGACTTTCGTTTAGACTTCGTCGGCTGATTTTGAATTTATTTTTAATATTACTATTTTAAACAGACCGGGACGGGAATCCGTTAAAAATTCATAACTTCTTCATCCGACGTTCGTTTTCGTCTGTCTTTTTACCGTTGTGCTACTTTTGACGAGACCTTCGATTCTTGTTTAAGTTGCATCGGCTAAATATCGATCGATTTATATTTCGAATTTTTAGCTGTCTACTGCTAAACCGAAACTTCGAAAAATCATAACTTCCTCATATGAAGTCGGATTTTCACGTTCTTTTTATGAACGTTCTCGGTTTAACATATTCTACAAGTTTCATTTAGATTGTTAAGGCTAAAAATCCTCTTATCGAAAATTCACTTTTTACACTGAAAAGTGTTTTACCGGTTTTGACGTGGATTTTCGATTGGTCATAACTTCTTCGTTATAACTCGGATTTCAGTGTTCTTTATGCTTTTGGAAACCTTGTTACAAACTCTACCACTTGGTTCATCCCAATTATGATTATTGATCAATTTATTTTTGACCAAAATTTGACTGGTGTCACACCTCTAGCTACTTATAGTTACGTATTTTGCGGAGGTTAGTTGGTAGTGGGACTGTGTTGTGACATAACTAGTAGGCGAGAGTGATGTGTATGATTGATTTTTGCATGTTTTATGTGTCGGCTTGATCCTTGTTTGTTTATATATCGACATATAGTGGTGGTGGGTTGAGGCGGTCTTGCTTTGTGCTTTAGGCCAAGATACCCTGTGCGGTTCAGCTGTATGTCGAAGGCACGGAGGCTCGGTACAAGCGGTTGGGTTGAGGCAGTAGGCCAACAAACCCCGGTATTCCAGAGAACGGTCCAGATAGGTTGTAGGCCCGGTGAGGCGCAGCAGTCATGCTGAAGGTTCTGTGAGCGATCCAGATAGTCTGTAGACCGGTACGGCGTTCCAGTCTGGCTGAAGGCTCTGTATGCATGCTTTTGTTTTTTTGTGTATGTGGTGGTATTTTGGGGGAAACTCACTAAGCTTTACACTTACCCAGTTGCTTATGGTTTCAGGTGTTATCGGTGATTGCGGGAAGACGAAGGCGGGACTGTACACACTCATTAGCAACATTGAAGATTCCACGTTTTCTATGATACTCTAATTTTTAATAAATGCAATTTGGAATAAATGGTTTTCTTAAATAATGGATCTATAAATTGGAAAGTTTTACCTTAATAAAATGAAATTTTTGGTTGCGAAAATGGGACGTTACAAGTTGGTATCAGAGCCCTGGTTTGAGTGAATTGGAGGAATACTTGTGTGAATCCAGTCTTAAACTAGGATCCAAGAATTTTTGTAAAATGTTTTTGAAAGAAATAATTTGTAATAAAAGGGTTGGGCTAAGAACATGGGCTCGGATAGTCCAGATAGGTTGTAGGCCCGGTGAGGCGCAGCAGTCATGCTGAAGGTTCTGTAAGCGATCCAGATAGTCTGTAGACCGGTACAGCGTTCCAGTCTGGCTGAAGGCTCTGTATGCATGCTTTTGTTTTTTTGTGTATGTGGTGGTATTTTGGGGGAAACTCACTAAGCTTTACACTTACCCAGTTGCTTATGGTTTCAGGTGTTATCGGTGATTGCGGGAAGACGAAGTCGGGACTGTACACACTCATTAGCAACATTGAAGATTCCATGTTTTCTATGATACTCTGATTTTTAATAAATGTAATTTGGAATAAATGGTTTTCTTAAATAATGGATTTATAAATTGGAAAGTTTTACCTTAATAAAATGAAATTTTTGGTTGCGAAAATGGGACGTTACAAGTTGGTATCAGAGCCCTGGTTTGAGTGAATTGGAGGAATACTTGTGTGAATCCAGTTTTAAACTAGGATCCAAGAATTTTTGTAAAATGTTTTTGAAAGAAATAATTTGTAATAAAAGGGTTGGGCTAAGAACATGGGCTTGGTCTCTTGTCATGTTCTTGTTTAATTGTTGGCTTGGGATTGGGAACGTGGGTCTTGGCTTAACTTTGACTTTTTCAGGAGGATGTGGTATGTACAGTCAGCCAGAGCCCAAACAGGAGAGTGGTCCCCAAAATACCTATACTGGTGATGTTTGCTGAAATTTGATTTTGCCGATATACGAATTGTTGGAAAAGCATGCTAGTGGATGAGATTCTTTCAAAAACTGTTGTATATGAATGTTTGACTTTTGTGATGCCTTATGATATTCGTAGTTGCTTGTTTGATGTGTATTAGTTGATTTGTGATTGATGTGGGTATGTTGATTAGTTGTATATGTCCAGATTGAATAGCCTTAGAATGATCGACTTGGACTTTCTTCTTGTTCCTTGTTTCGTTGTGGACTTAGGGCAGGGTCGATTATTCAACAGTCTATCTGATCTTGGGTTGTGTACAACAAGGATGCATAAAAGCAACTGGTGGTATGAGAGCACGGGTAATCCTAGGGAGAGTGCCTAGGAAGTTAGTTGTAGCTCGTAGCGGTAGTGGTATTAGCATACCTCGAAGTGTATAGTGCGGTGACTTAGGACCTTGAGAGGAATTTTGAATCGACTACGGACAGGTGTGGAAGGTAGTATGGGCCCATAATACTGAAAGGACAAGATCCGTATGAGATTAAGGAGGAATTTTAAGGTTGATAAGTAACTAATAGGGGTAGAGCCTGACGTGTTGAGCTCTGTATTATGATGTCTGATCTTTTCTTGGTATACTTCAGTATGGCAGCTATTAGAGGTTCAGGATCAGGAGTCGGAGGAGGTGGCCAGGATGGTTCAGGATTGACTGATGACCAGGTTAGGGAGATCATTCATCAGGAGGTTGTTTCTATTGTCCAGTAGCAGATACCGGAGTTGGTTGGGTCTGTCAAGACCGTTATGATGGAGTACTTCGATGACCGATATGCTACACTTTCTGAGGTTGTTGTTGCTGCAGCTACCGCGATTGCTATTGCCATTGGGGTTCGAGGAGAAAGAGCTTTCTAGTACCGGGACTACGACGACACGAAGCCCCCGGTGTTTAACGGAGTTTAGGATTCAATCATTTCCATGAGGGTGTTGTCAGATGTGGAGGGATGTTTCTTTACCTGCTCTTACCTAGGTGACCAGAAGGTCAAGTGCGCCCTGAACCTTCTTCGGTCTGGAGCGAAGGATTGGTGGGGGCTGGTTACTAGTTCATACACCCTAGAGCAACGAGCTGCAGTATCATGGGATTAGTTCTTTAGAATGTTCCTCTTGAGATATGTTCCATTGTTGGAGCGGGAGAAGTTAGCTCATGAGTATTTGGATCTGAGGCAGGGGACTGAGTCGGTGACGGAGATCACCAAGATGTTCACAGAGAGAGCTATGTTTTGTCATGAGTTTTCTGCTTCTGATCAAGCTCGGATGACCCGGTATTTAGGCATGCTCAAGTAGGATATTCGATAGTTTATGTCTACTCAGTGATATGGTTCGCTGGTGGATTTGCAGGAGGCCGCAAGGCAGCAGGAGACTAAGATGAAGCTCCAGGCAAGGGAGAAGAGGCAGGCCCCGTTGCAATCGCACCGGCGGAAAAGCAGTTCAAGTGCGCCGCCCAGAGTTCGGTATCGGTTGGAAGGAGACACAAATCTCTTGTATATCGCAGATGTGGCGGGGAGGGCCATTTTGGTAGAGATTGCAGGCAGGTTGTGCGAGTTTGTTTCCATTGCATCCAGGAGGGCCACTTCAGAGCTATTTGTCCTTTTCTTGTGTTCGGTAAGGTGTTGGATCCTACACCCTTAGCTTGGCAGCTTCCCGACGGTCGCCATGGGACAGCCGAGGTACCAGGGACCGAGAGTTGATTTGGCAGTTCTTCTTCCTTTTAGCATTTTGGGTGGTATTGGTATTTATCTGTAATTCTCTTTTATGTTTTAAATTTCAGTTGTAACCTCGGAAGATCAATTAAATGGAAGTATCTTAGTTGGTTTTGGTTAATTAAATTTCTTGTTTGAATGAGTTGATTATCCTTGTCGTCATATTGTGTGTGCTTTGGGGTTTATGAATGTTGTGCGGGTTCCAATTCTCTATGTGTTTGGATATCAGTGGTTGGGATCAAGTTGTCAGGTTCTAGCATATTTCAAGTGGGGGAGTGTGGGACCTAGCAGTAGGAAGACCCGGTGCAAAGGTTCGGTTCCCAGTTTGATTTCTCCAAGTTCAAGGCTTTTGCGCAGCTGCTAAATTTTTCGGTTTCGCATCAAGATCATTGTCAGTTGTTGTAATTTCGGCAAATCTTTGAGTTTAAGAAAACTACATGGTGGTTGATTGGCGGTTCGAAGATGACCACGATTGATTATTTCTTCTTCCAGGGGTTCATATGGGGTTGGTGCATGGTTGCAAGTCGGGAAACTCATGAACAGCTGGTGTGGATAAGGTGAGCGGTTAAGGGTTGACGGGCGTATCAGTCCTAGAAATTGGATTTTGAAGCCTATATCTGATGGGTTTCCGGCCTCGGGAAATATATTGATGGAAATTGACTCGGTGTTTGTGGTTTCGAAAGTCCCCAGTTATGCGGTTCTCACTAGAAGTTCGATCCATTAATTAGGAAGTGGTGGAATATGCTGGCATGATACTGTTTCAGTAATTATATATTTGAGGCTATCGGGTGTTTGTGTTCATCAAATACGCGAGTTATCTCGTAACAGGAAGTAGTTGGTCAGGGAGCTCGTCGTAGCCAGCGGTTCTTCTGTTTGGGATGCCAATGAAAAGATGTGGGAGCATTATCCCGGGTATTCGTTGTATCAGACTTCGAGGAAGTAGTCTAATTCAATTTGGGGAGAACTGTAACATCCCGATGATGAGGTACTTTTAATTTTGGCCTTATGACTTATTTATATTACAATTTAGACCCTAAGTAAAAGAAAGAGTGCAATAAGGTCCCTAGTGGCATTTTTGTAGTGTTGGGTTTGGGGGAGTATGTCATGCGTACGTGTGTATGATGAGCATACTAGGGCGTGCCTTAGTACACTGGGCGTACATTTGTAGGCAGGGGGTACGTTCCGGTCATGAAAACCGTAATTTTTAGGGTTTGGCTCATATTTAAACCCCATTATAGCCTCATTTCCCCTCACCTCATCAACCTCCATCCGCTTATAACGTTCTTTCAACCCTAATCCATATTGTGAAGCATTTCTGAGCTTGAGTGTGGGTGTTTTATGCCTTTGAAGAAGAAGGAAATGAGTGGAGACGATCTTGGAGGAGTGAAGCTTTTTAGATCCATAATCTCACTACCTTTTGGCATCATTTTGGAGGTATAAAGTTCTAAACTTGGAGAAGTTTCATATAGATCTTGTGTTGGGTTGGTTTTTGGTTTCTTTTTGTACCAAATGTGGTGATTCATGAACATAACATGTTCTTGACCCATTAAACTGTCCTTTCAGACCTTAGGAGGGGATTTAAGTCATAAAAACAGGATCTAAGTGGTTGGTTTTGCTCCATGCATCATTTAGAGGGTCTTAATGGATTAAGATGTTGAGTTAAGCTCTTACCTGGCATGAAAAGTAATAAATTTGGAAACTTTATGATTCTAGAGGGTATTTTAGCCCTGGATCTGAAAGTTAGACGTAAGAACTTATGAGATTAAGCACTTAATGAAGTGTGAGAGATCTGGGCGTACGCCCTGCGTCATCTGAGTACGCATCGCGTACGTAGTCAAGGCCCGCGATGGTGATCAACGATGGAGTACGCCCCACGTACCCTAGGAGTACGCCATGTGTACGTCTTCTGTGTCAACTCGGCAGAGTTGACTCGGTAGGGTTGAGCCAGCTGGGTTGACTCAATTGACTTATGGATTTTTGACCAATTTTACCTTGGACTTTGACTTTTGTTGACTCCATTGACTTTTTGACCAAGTTTGACTTTAGGTTAAACTTGAGGGTTTGGATTGGTGAATAATATTTTATATGGTTCTAATGTTAGTGGATCCGCAGGAGCGAGCAGCGTACCAGGGAACGGATCGCGGTATTCTCGGGTTTCTTCATTTCAGGTGAGTTTCGTCTCATTGTTCTGTTGGTTGAAGGCACCAATGGCGGCACTCTAGTTTTCAGTTATCTATTAGTAGAGGGATGTCTTAGGGAATGTATATAGTCACGTAGGATAGACTGACAACTCTTGATCTAGGCCCTCTTACCTGTTCCTTGTTTGGTTGTGGTTCTAGGGTAGGATCATCTGTCTGGGTGGCTATCTCACCTCTGATTATACACGGTCAGGCATTTCTTAGATTGTTACTACTTAGTATGTCGTTGTGCTGTATTGATCGGTTAGATCTATATTCTGGTATCGAGTATGCCGATAGACTGGGGTGATCTGTTAGATCTGTATTCGGGTGTCGAGTATGTTGCTATGATGTAGTGATCTACTAGATATGTATTCTGGTATTGAGTATATTGTTATGCTCTAGCGATCTGTTAGATCGGTATCCCGGTATGTAGGATGTTGCTATGCTATAGTGCGCTGTTGGATCTGTATGCTATTTGTAATTACTGGTTATCATCTGGTGGAGTGCCCTAGGGACTGTTTGTGGTTATGTAGGCTAGCCTGAGAACTCTGGGTCTAAGCTCTCTTGCATGTTCCTTGTTTGGTTGTGGCTCTAGAGTAGGATCATCTGTCCGGGTGGCTATCTCACATCTAGCTACTTATGGTTACGCACTTTGCGGAGGTTAGCTGGTAGTGGGACTGTATGCTGTGAGAGGACTATTATGTGAGAGTGAGCTATATGATTGATGTTTGCATGTTTTATGTGCCTGCTTCATCCTTGTTTGTTTATATGTTGACATATGGTGGTGGTGGGTTGAGGCGGTCCTGCTTTGTGTTGTTGGCCAAGATACCCTGTGCGGGTCGACTGTAAGTCAAAGGCATAGAGGCTCGGGATGTGCGTTTGGGTTGATGCGGTAAATAAACCCTGGTATTCCAGAAAACGGTTCAGATAGGATGAAGTCCCGGTGAGGCGGACCAGCCATGCTGAGGTTCTGTGAGCGATCCAGATAGTTTGTAGGCCGGTGCGGCGTTCCAGTCAGGCTGAAGGCTCTGTATGCATGATGTAGTTTGTTATGTGTATGTGGTGGTATTTTGGGAAAAACTCACTAAGCTTTATGCTTACCCAATTGCTTATGGTTTCAGGTGTCATCGGTGATTGTGGGAAGGCGAAGGTGGGACTGTACACACTCATCAGCAACATTGAAGATTCCGCGTTTTATATGATACTATAATTTTTAATGAATGTAATTTGGAATAAATTGTTTTCTTAAATAATGGATTTATAAATTGGAGTTTTACCTTAATTAAATGAAAATTTTGGTTGTGAAAATTGGACGTTACAAGTTGGTAATAGGACTAATCACAAGATTTGAAATTAATGGTGAACATATGGGAAGATAAGTAAAAGAAAAGATGATACCTTTACAAGTTTCTTGGCGTAGTTTGAGACGTCATCAGAAATTAATGGTGAAGGGTAGTTAGTCCTCCAACTTTCCTTCTTTTACCCCTCCCACTAGCTTTACGTATCACACTAATTGTATAAATACTTCCATCTCATGTGTCATATTCTACAAGAGATTTGCTTCGAGGTCAGCATTTGCCATTCCGTCACATGAAATCTATTGATGGGTTATCGAAATTGGAGCACCCAAACACCTATTTTGTTTAGTGCAACCAGGGGTTTCATCAGCAGGGTAGAAGTAGACCACAATTGGCTTGCCTTTGAATTTCAAGCGGCTCACAGTTTTTCCGTCTTGATCTTTAAATGTGAATGATGGGGGCACAAACCCTTTGTTTACCTACAATTGAAAACACGAAGAGAAAGATGTGTAAGATAATGAAGTAGAGAAGCAGGAAGAGACGAATCTTGGATTAAGGGTTTGTAATCGCATGTGGTGGTCGAAAAGGGGGGGGGGGCATCTAAGGGGTCGGAGAAGCAAGGCGTAAAGAGAAAGAGATGGAATAAAAGGGCCATTAGGTTAAAAAATTTAAAAAGAGGGAAACAAATTATTCAATTTTTGTTAAAGAGGGAAAAAAAAATATTAAAATTTTAGTAAAGAGTGAAAAGATGAAATTTTAGTAAATTTGGAAAAAAAATTTGAGCTCCCTCCAAATCTTATATGTTTTCACTTTTCAACATTCAAACTGTCATCATAAAACACTAATAGTGACATGTCATCATAAATCTTATAAGTTATGTGACGATATTTACCGGATTTTTTCTACACTTAAATCATGCGTGACAAACTCGACTCTACGATTTTGACGCATAAACAATTACTTCAGGTGACCATATATGACATTTAGTAATAGTGTTCAAGTGTGTGACATAGATTTTTCATGTTTTATATGTATATCGTAACTAATGCTTTGAACTTACTCTTCATTTGTCACGTGTTCCAAATTTATATGTGGCTAAATAATCAGCCAAAAATTAGCAGTGGCCTTTAGCCACATAAATGTTCGAAGGTGTTGCAATATATTTCTGAATGGTCGTACGATCGGAGTTCATATGTGGCTAACTAATAACATGAAATTTATTTTGGTATCTTTAGCCACATAAATATTCAAATGTGTAGCCGTTCAATTCCGACTATGTATGACCAATTTGCAGTTTTGTATCGGTGAAATATAATAACAAAACAAAGATTAGTTGATATTTTGTTATGCTTCAAGGACAAGTTTATATATTAAAAATAATTATTTATTATATCGAAGAAAAATTATTAGTTGGAACAATAAATATAATATATTCCTACACTATCTTTAATTTTATTTAGCTTCTACCCGAGTCCAAAAGGGGACCGGGTCCAAAAAAACATAGTTCAGCATATTTGATATCGTTTTTAAAGTCATGGACTCGGTCCATCATAATTCACTGATTCGGTCCCCTCTTCAAATGAGAAGGACCGGGACAAAAGATTATCAACGCCTTCAATTCCAGTTTTGACCTACTGAAGACGCTTCAATTCCAGAAAGAAGAAAAGCGATCCCTCTCCCCTGCTCTCCCTGCAACCGACGACCACCCAAAGCCTGCCATCTTCCTCCGACCTCGCAACCGGAGACTTATCGTCTGTTCTCTTCTAGGTGCGACATGATCTGTGTCCCTCCTCCCTCTTCCTCCCCGTGACTTCATCATCCCCTTCCAGCGCTGCCCCCCTGAGCTTCGTCTCCTTCCAGTTGAGAGTTGTTCCGATTTTAACCCCAATCGCTTATGCCTCCATCGTCCCTGGTGAACGAGTTGCACCATCGTTTCCTTCCTCACAGTTTGCCACCACCCATCCGCTAATGCTTTCCTCCTCTGGTGTCGATCGTCCCTGCAACTTCGATGGTAGGGTCTATTACTCCTGTGATAAAGAATCAGATTAGCTAGTTGTTGCGTTTTTTCTTTTTCAAAATAGTTATGAATTTGTTTATTCATTGTTTTCTCGAAACTGAAAATCAAAAATTACCATTTATGTTCTTGGAAAATTCATATTTTGACATTTTCTTCTAATTGAGCCAGTCGTTCATTTTCTTATGGTATCCACTGCTTACATATGTTTCCCTGTAACTGTATCAAGTGAATTGCTTGTTGAGTATGGGTCATCTATGGAAAATTTCCTGTAATTTAAGTTGTTATTGTAAGTTTACTCGAGGAATCTGCTCATCAGATTGATGGCAATGCTCTTCACATCTAACACTAATTGGTATGTGTATGGTTATAAATGTAAAACTTTAATCTTTCATGAGAACTAGTGTGCATTTTGTTAATTTTTGGATTATTGAATGAGTAATGTGGAAATATGGATTACGTTTGTTTTGAACATAGACTTGATTTAGCAGGGTTGTGTTGTGTTTGAAGGTTGATATTTTTTTGGTGTTGTTCTAGTTAACTTTTGTGAAATACTCCATACTAGTTAAAGTTTTATAAAGTTTTAATGAAACCTTGAAGCAGGGGTATTTTGGGCATAAAAATCATGTATGTTTGTTCGTTTTGTTGTTGTTTTGATGAGCAATGGTATTTTGGGTACAATAATGTTATCTGTATGGTTCTAAATGTTGAATTGTTTCACCTTAGCCATTAACCCAATGAATTATTATAAAAAAATTGAGGGTAATATAATCTTTTTACATGGTCAATCAGATGCAAAAGCAAACAACAAGTTTCAGTCAGAAATTAACTCAGTCAAAACTTCTAACTCAGTCAGCTTCTAACCCAATCAAATTTTAACCCAGTTAGCAACTATTAAACGACCTCTAAATATGACTCAAAGACAAGTTTCATATTTCTTTCCGTATTATTAAAATAAATTAATGTATTAAATTTTCTTAATAAAATTTATTGGTTCCAAAAAAATCTTTATTAGCATGTTTTGAGATCTTATAGGGTTTGACATGACCATCCTCCTCTTATCTAATGAGTCATCGTGACATGGCATCCTAAATTACTACGTTCATGTTCATCCTACACCAATAGGATGTTTCAACTTTGAAGGGCCTTATTAATAATTTAAATACTAAATTAAAAATATATAATTCATATAACTTATTTACAACACATTTTAATGCATGTGCATTCATAGAAGATTTGATGATAAGGTGGGTTATGTCAAGTCATGATTGTGGTGGCATATGAAAATATTTTATGTGTGTGTTTTATGGACGTATACCAACTTTCACTGTTTCTAAACACTATATTCCCAGTGTTTGATAATAACTAGAGGGAATTAGTGGCGCCCTTGGCGCTGGGTTGGATCACCATTGCGTAAATGTTGATAAAATTTTATTTTTTTGATGAAAAAACATACATTCACCTCCCGAACCAAAAAAAAAAACCAAAAGAGGTGGGGATCTACATGCATGACACAGGTCAAAAGAAACAAGATAAATTCTAAGATAATCAATTGGTAGTGTTGGCTTCTACAATTCCCCAACATGTATCAACCATAACTTCATCAACATTAATTGACTTTAGTGTTCTTATCTAATTTGATAGATTATCAGGATCAATCAGCTCACACTCCATATCAATGATTCCAACTGAAATTCATACAAAAAAATGTAATCTGATATGTGTTTTCATAAATTATTGACAACAAATTGAAATGATTGGAAACTTTGAAGGATTGGAATGGAACTGAAGCAAGTGGTTTTCTTATACCTGTAACATTCGTTCTCATTCCAAACAGATAGCCACAAGACACCCCTCTCTCAGTTTTTGTATATATCTATTAAGAAATATGAATTATAAGTGAAATTATTAATTAATATAAACAATTACAAAGATGGAATAAACTAATTTCTTGAAACCTACACATGCTAGTCCGAGCTCCGTTTATTTCCGTAAATAGTAATCCCTTGATTTACCTATAAAAAACAGATTTAAAGTTTGTTAAAGATATTTTAAAAAAAAAAACCTATCAAATAGCAACTATCAAGTACTGTCCTTAGCAATCAAACGGACTTTAAATATCTTTATACGTCCTTAGCTATCAAAACAACTACACGTAGCTTTCAATATTGCACACCAAATATCTCCGGTTCCAGTTGGGAACTGATGCTTCAAAATATGAGGGACGTATAGTCATGGGCGAAGGTTGATTCCTAACTATTAGCCACATGGGATAAGTACAACTTATTTAAAACGGATGATCAAACAAACATAATCAAGTAAAGAATCATGTAAAATAAGCTGAAATGAGCACCTTAATTGGGTCAGGCATTTCATCGAATACCTTATAGGCAGGTTTCTCACAGAGACAGAAAAGCAATAACTTTGTTGAGACTTTCCATTTGGAAGATATAACAAAATCTATCAGAAGAATGAAATTGAGTAAATGCTTAGACAAGTAGATAAACAAACAGTTAAATATGGAAATAAGAGAACACGATCTTGGAGTTATAGCTGAAGATTTCAACACCCAATAGTGTCCCGGAAATATAAATTGAGTTTATTGAAGATGTTAAAGCAATTCTAATTAAGAGCACATATGAAATACCTGCCTTGAAGAATAGAAGGAGCGGCTGAGAGAGTATACGGCGGAGATTAGAAGAAGCATCGGCCATGGAAGAAATGGAACAATAAAAACGGAGCACAAAACCGCATCCTTCTCGAATTTGTAAGACCCATGAAGATGGTGTAGTCTTCGACTTGTAGTCGGTCTTTGAAGCAGAGCATCATCTTCGCTCTGTCGGTTCTTGGGAGACGAAGACGCCCACCTAACCGGAGGAGGACTGGAATTCCAGTTCCGCCGGAGACGACGACCCCTCGAGAAGCAGCAGAGGAGTCATGTGGTATCAGAGAAAGTGGAAGAATGTAACATCGGGGTTTTTTTTGTTGAAGAAGAGGACGTAGGTGAATGGCGGTGACATTTTGATTGGCTAAAGAAGACGGTGTCATAGGGATGAAAAGAGAAATGGTGGTGTTAAAGTAAGAATGAGAAGTTAAGTGGCAAAAGATGAAAGAGAAAAAGAAGGTAAGTGGCAAAAGATGAAAGAAAAAAAAGTATACTTATCCCTAACTTTTTAAGTTTTTATGTTATATATAATAATAATAATAATAATAATAATATAACATTATGTTATTTATCAAGTATATAATGATATATTAGTTGTTAAAAATGTTGTTTAAGATAAATATTAAAAGAATACTTAGAAGATTAATGAGCCTGACAATCAATATTTATTGATGTAAACGGAAATCGGCCTGAATTGATAGATTTATTAGGGAAAAAAATCCTTGGAAAGAGAGATTATTTTGTAGCTATTCGCTAAAATATCATACTAGATGGTAGCATATTGTAGTAACATCAGTTTTCTTAGAATTTAACAGAATAATTATTTAAATTGCAAAACTTAAATCCAATATTGGGGCAAGGACGGAGGCACATTTTTTAATTACCTAAATTAGATAAATTATTAAAATCTACCCTTTTTTATATTAAGGGTGATCATTGCTTATTTTCCATTTAAATTGTCTTTAAATTGTCAATAAATCTAATTTATTGTGTAAAATATAATGCATTTTGATTTTATGTGTTTTGACCAAAGTTGTAGAAAACGTTCGAAGTTAGCTAGTCGGTAGACTATGGTTAAGGGATTAATCGGCTAGGCGGTGAATAATCGAGAGATTAAATGGTGACCCTAGATAACTAATTTGTTGAATTTTAAAAAATTAAATATGAATAATATAATAACAAAATTCGTGAATACCACTAATATCATCACAAAATAGGTTAATATGATTAATACAACACTAATTATTCTTCAAATAGTTTCTATTGAAATAGAATTTCTTCAAGTGTTATAGTTTCATCATTTGCCACTGCTTCCCTCGTTTTGAAGGCAATGATTAATCGTTAAGCGTCTTCTAGTCAGTCGAGTATCACCTAGGGAGTAATCGGAGATTAATCAGGTCCTAGTCGGGATTTTTACTATACTGGTTTTGACATGTGCGAAATCCCTCAAAAGCAATATACAAAATGGTTGAGTATCTAAACTTTGATGCATAATACGGCAATTGTCCCAAAAAAAATGCAAGATCCTCTCTAACTATATTTTAGGGCCTCCTGTTAGGAATATCGAAAGAGAGAAATGATAATTCTATATCATGGTATTATAGTCATCTATTATAGTTGTTGGCGGCGATATAATTTCATTGGTGTATACTTGATATAAACATATGGGAAAAAACAATACATGTAAATGGACCGACCGGTGTTGTTCTCTTTTTCTTTGTTTGTAATTTTGTAACTCTAAACCTTATTTTCTTGGCACTGGTCTAACTACTTGTTAGTTGTTGGGCTTTTAATGATGTCATTTAAAAAAAGAATTAAGTCATTTCAATATTTATATTTTCGTCCAAAATTTTTAATTTTGTTTCAAATTTGGTCCAAGCTTTAGTTTTTTTACAACATTATCCCAAAAGTATTTTCTTGTTCAAATTTATTTTTTTACAACACTTTAAGACTATTTTAATTTTTTTTACACAAAATTTTTATAGATTTTTTTACATTATTTACAAGTTTTTTTACATTTTTATTATTTCACTTCATATTTTTTTTACTTATTTTTAACTTTTTAGAATCTTTTTAAACTTTTTTTAATAACTTTTTAAACTTGTTTTATACAAATTTTTGAAAAACATAAACAAATAAATATAAATATGTTTGTTTATGTTCGTTTAGCATCTTAACAAATATAAACAAATGAATATAAATAAAAAAGTTTGTTCGTTTATCTGTTCATTTATTCATTCGTTAAATTTAAAATGTATACAAACTTTGTTCTTACTCGTTTGATTCATGTATATGAATAGATTTTCAAAATAAATAATTTATTTGATATGAAAGTTATTGTTCTTTACAATTTAAGTAAAAAGAGAAATTCAAACTAAAATCAGAATCAAATTAATATGATAATAAAAAATCATTATTTTTCCCTGCCCGTTGATAGCAATAGAGAAACAGATTTGCATGATCTGTTTTTCAAGTTTTTCCATGTTTTCAGGATTACTCTTAATTCAACCAAATGAGGAGAATAGACACACCACCATTTTGGGCCTTGTTATTAAAAGGTTGGTAGTACCTAAAAGCAACTAATCATAAATATCACGTGGACATTAGTGAAGGGTACTCTTAGACTTTTGGTCCCTCCTTTATATCTTTTCTACAATACAATGTATTGTATATTTGTCTATTCAGTCATTTAACTTATTTTCGTACTTTATTAGGTAAGAAAGTTGTTTTTGTTGGATCTAATTAGTCATTTTGGACAAAACGAAGGCGTAAACTGGTTACCCCTTTGCCACATGGACACTTGTTGACTTTGAAAAGTCTAAAAAGACTATTAGAAGGGGAATCAACGACAACGAGGGAGAAAGAACATGTTTTGCCTCTGCTTAAACCATCTTTCATGCTAGATTGATTAGGCTCTCTCTATAAACGACGTCGTTATTTCCAAGGGTGACTAAAACAATTCCGATTCAGGAACACCCAACTCAACATTCTTCGCAACCCAATCGCTCAAATAATCATTCAAACTCTTCAATTCCACCGATTTATTGATCTTAGCAAACCGCTCTATGTTAGTTTCATATTGGACTGGTAACGAGGTTTTTGATTCTTTAGCCTATTTTGGGTCACACAAATCGCGGTTTCCCAAGGCTCTTGGTTTTGAACTATTAGAACAACAAGTAAAGGGAAGCGAAGACGTGCTTACAAGGTTGCCTAAGTCAGGAATCGTTGTGATAAACATATAAACCCTAGAAAAGAAATTGGAAGATTTATGGTGTTTAGGAGATTATCATTTGGCGCAAAATGGCTATTTGGTTCAACATTTTCGTTTGTGAAGATTTTGTTGAGGGAAAATGCAAAGTAGAACGCGGTATTACACACACAGCTAGTGTTGTCAGATCCGATTACTTGATTTCTTGTTCATATTTTTCCTTCCCAAAATCGAGTCTGATTTTCATTCTTTTTAATCACATTTGAAACTCTGATTGAGCAGTGATTGATCTTTTAACATGAAAATACGGTTTGCATACTTTATTTCATAAAAATATGGAAAAGGCAAGCATGATAGTTGATCAACGAGGTGTCAAGAAGATATCCGGAGAACCCAGTGCAAGCTCCATCTTCCAGGTTTCTCTGTAATCTTCTGAATTCCATTGATTTGTTTGAGTATTATAATTAGTTGCTTTAGGTTTGAACTTTGAAATGGTATTTGAACAGTATTGGAGAGTCTAAAAAGAAATAAGAATACCTTTGTTTCTCATTTTGGATTTGGTTTTGGATTTCGAAATTGTGAATTAGGTGTACATCGAATATGGATATATAGAAGCGATTAGTAGCGTGTCTCATACAAAAACAAAATATGAACCACACAAAAGTTTGAATGATTGGTTTGAATCCTAGATCTTGACATTAACTATAAACCTGCTTGAACATTTTTTTGGTATTTGATAACGAAGATCAAACCCATGAAGTTAGTTGATCGAAGAAATAAATACAAGAAGATGGAGAGAGACGTAAGTTTGGTGATGCTAAACCTATGGTGATTGATGGCTGAATTTGTGATATGGAATTGAGAAGGAATCCATTTCAGTTTGTGGGTGTGAGTTGGAATTGAAAAGGAAGCCACATCAGCTTCAAATACTTATGTGGCCTATGAAACTTGCTATAGTAGGTAGGAGTGATTAAAAAAGCAAGTCTAAAACAACTTTATTCCCTCAAAAAGCACAAAAATAAGTTAAGGTACTGAATGGGGAAATGTGTAATACATTGTAGGCCTAATGTGTCATTTCACCGTATGTGTGTTGCATTTGAACCCCAAATATCCTCATTTTGTCCCTTCATCCCCGATATATGCATATATATATATATATATATATATATATATATATATATATATATATATTTGTAGGAGCTCTTAGATCTTGATTCTCTACTCCATTTCCAGCACATTTTGGATATAAAGTTCTAACCTTGCTTAGTATTGGCTTAGATCTCTTCTTGGGTTTATTTGTATGCTTTTAGCCATAGATGGGTGAAGGTTGAGAAAGTAGAAGTACCAAGTGTTTATCCTTTCCAGATCTATGATCTTCATGAGCTCTTTTGGCATAAACGTGCCAACTTTATGGTCTTAAGGGCTTCATGCATTCATTAAATCCTTCTTTTGGTCTCTTTTAAGCTTTTGAGCTTCTTCTAATCATGATTAAGTGTAGATTTGGAAACTTTACATGGCCATCTAGCTTCATATGGTCAGATCTGCATCTTGGAGTTGTGTCCTTGTGGAATAAGTGCATAATGATTAAGTCCTTACCCTTTTAAGTTTAGGGTTTGGGTTTTAAACCCATTTTGGTGGTTCTTAGGGGTAAAGTTGGAAACTTTACCCATCTTGAGGCCATTTCAGTTAAGATCTGGGTTGAGAAGCCTTTAGTTTTGAAAAGGTTGGCTTAATGAATTAAGAGGTTGGGTTTCTGGCGAACTTGGCGAGTTCATGAGTGAACTCGGCGAGTTGATGGGGTTTTGCCCGATCTTTGTAGTCTCATGAAGAAACTCAATGAGTTTAAGGAAAACTCGGTGAGTTGGGTCAACTTGGACCGTTGACTTTGGCTTTTGATTTATGATTTTGAGCGAGTTTGTCCCAAGAGGTAATTGAGGTATTTTAAATTGTAATTAAGGGAAGTATGAGCTTAGGATAAGGCCCATATGGGATTGGGCCTAATTTCGAAAATTGGGCCATTAGTGGGCCTTTAGGATCGTTTAGTTTTGGGCCTTCTTGGTTATTGAGGTTGGGCCTCAGTTCTGGTTCTTGTTTGGGTCAGGGGTAAAATGGTCAATTTACCCTAATTATGGTTAGTAGGCCTTGGAATGTAATCCAATTGTTTATTTGGTGTTAATCTTGATATGATAGTTCAGAGGTGTTGTCAAGGCAGCAGCTAGGGAATTCTTTCAGGAAGCTTCTGCATTCGAGGTGAGTTTCCTTACCGTGTTTAGCGGGTCGAAGGCACCAATGTCGGCCCATGTTATGTTATGATGATAGAATGCTATTTGTCTTTGTGACTCTTGCATGTGCCTGTGTTTATATGCTTTTGGACTAAGGTCCGATGCCGGTCGAAGCCTGATGACTATTTGTATGTTGTGTATATTACATGTGTATGTGTTTATATGCTTTCCGAGCTCAGCTCGATGACCGGGCGGGGCCTACTATATGTTTTTTGTATGTATGGTATCTGGTACTTGGGGAACTCACTAAACTTTGTGCTTACGGTTTTTAGTTTATGTTTCAGGTACTCCCGTTTCAATGAAAGAGCTCGGGGCGATCGCAGCGCATACACCCGCGTTTTCTGCAATATGTGATCTTTGGGATTGGACTCTGATAATTGTGTTAATTGAAATGCTTTTCAATTTTTAGAACAAAGTTACAATAGTGTTTTGATTATAATAAAAATGAAATTTTTACCTTGGATTTTTGGGTTGTTACAAGTTGGTATCAGAGTCTTGGTTTAAGGGATTCAGGCATACCCTCCGGTGTGCCTGAACTCAAATCGAGGGTTTGGTGAAATTTTTATAAAATAAACATTTAACTAAAAAGGAACTTCTAATCAAAGAAAGGGGTGTGATGCGTGCAATTGCCAAGCTCAAGTAAGTGGTTCCCAGAATACAATACTTGTTTATTATGCTATATGATATGATTATGAGAACTACATGCTAGATTAGGGGTAAGGATCTGCTCAGTATTATATGATTGGAGAGATGCCTTTTATGTGCCTGGTTGTATGAGCCTTAGAATTTCATGCTAGTATGGATTTCTGATGAGTAAGTAGAATGGCTCGATTAGTGTATGTTGGTTAGATTTTTCCGTTGCTGGAATGTTGTTTGCTTTGTGCTTTGTGGGGCTCTTAGCAATGTGAGTTAGTTACTAAGTGAATATGCTAAGTCACATGTGGCACAGGCTGGATAATCTCATAGTGATGGACTTGACCCTATTGCGCAACTCTCATTTGAGTCCAACCATTCTAGGATTGTGTCTCTTACTCGAAGGATTATCTGATGTCTGTTGCATGTGACTATATTCATGAGGTAGCTAGGTGACATTAATGGGAATCCTTCAGCAGCTGAAGGCAGGGTGAGTTCGGGAACCTAGGAAAGCATAGGATATGCTTCAGTGGGTTAATGGTGCGGATTAGTGAGTTTTGGCGCATTGGTTTGAGGAAGTGATTTAGAGGATTCGGGAGGATTGCTGAGGAAAGTATGGATAGGTGTGGAAGTTAGTATTAGCCCGTACTACTGAAAGCACAGGATCCATACTCGAATCAATGAGAATCTTGGAGAATCTAAGAAATTGATGGGAGGAGGATACTTGAGTACGTTTTGATTGTTGGCTTGTCGTATTTCAGTTTGGAGATGACCACTTAGGGAGATGGTTCTGGTTCTGGCTCTGGTTCTGTTTCGGGTTCCGGATCAGGTGTAGGTGCTGAGCCGATTAGAGAGCAGATGTGGGAGTTCATCTCGTCGGAGATTACCCACGGTATTTTAGAGCAGACTCTTGTGATCTTTGGTTCAGTCAAGGATGGGATTTTGGAGCTAGTGGATAGTCATCTCGGGGATTCTCGGACCGAGATCGTAGCAAGGCAATGGGGGGGGGGGAGCTCATCTGGAGTCCAAAGCTTGTGGACCCCTAGAAACCTGTAGGAAGGAGAATCCTATTGTTAGCACTTGTCATTTAGGATCAGAGGTGAATGGTGCACCATGTCTTCAGGAGGGTCAACCACAGGATTGGATTGCCGCGGAGGTTTCGCGAGCCCTACGTGAGGAGTTACCCGACATCATTGGGCGTGTCACTAATATAGTGGTCGCCAGATTTGAGGAGCGGGCCTCAGTTACTCAGGCGGTTGATGGGGTGGTCGGGGTAACCCAGGAGCAAAATATTGGTTTAGATAGGAAGTTAGGAAAGAGGAAGCAGACTTCCGGTTTGACTCGATGATCTGAGCAGTTGGACGCTGCCATAGCTGGTGTCAGAGGCCCGAGGGGTCGTAGTGGTTACATGAAGGATGAAGGGGTGCATGGGGATGAGCGCAACAGGTCTAAGTGCGGCAGGTGTGGGTGGAAGGGTCACAACAGTGGAAGTACAGTTATGATATCGTTGTCATCAACCTGGTCATATCAGGGCGAGTTGCCTCTGCTTAGTGGTTGGGGCAACCCAGGTTTCATCGCATGTACTTCGGCAGGAAGAGGGATTCGGGGTTTCTTTTGGTGACATTGCGGGTATGTATCTTTTGCTCTCTTTTCGGTTCATATCAGTATTTTTATTGTTTGGAATCTTGCATCGGTTTGGGTAAGTGTATATTTGGGCTATTTCTCTGCTTATGTTTGAATTATATCTTCAAGAAATGTTATATGCCATCTACATGCCATGAATCATTAGTTTTTAGTAAAGGATTGTTTCTCTTATAGCGAGTTTTGAGTGTGGAGTGTTCTGTGTTATTTTAGTGGTAGTCAGAATCGGTTTAGGAGCATTGTGTAGAAGGTTTATGGTTAGGATTCAGCAGGTTAGTTGTCCAGTATCTCAAGGATTGTGTGGTGTTAGCAATAGTGCTTGGTTTGACTTTTGGAGGTATCAAGGGTAGTGGTTTATTGTTGAGGTTCTGGTTGGAGCATACGCCCTTTGGACTTCAAGATTTGAGGGAGATATCAGGTTAAGCATCTGGGATCATCAGTCTTGCGGGGATTCAGGAAGTATTCAGCTAGTCTTTAGGGGTTGTGCAATCTTTTTAGTTAGCTAGTAAGGGATCATTAGCAAGAATAAGCGCTGGTTATCATAGGATCGATCGTTGGAAAGTGATTAGGAATTCTTCATTTCTCATGTGTTGTGAGAATTTAGTCGAACCAAAGTGGGGGAGAATCGTCCAGGGATTCAGGAGCAGAAGCGGTTTTGAAACTAGGATGAGTTTTGCTTCCCCGTCAGGGAGGAAGGCGACCCAAGTCGCTATTTGGATTGAAAATTGTGTGAGTTGGAAGTTTGGGAAACTTACCAACATTGAGGTCGTATTCTCTTGGTGCTTGATAGCAGGCTTTGGGAAACTAGGTTGGGGTTCCAGGCGTCGCTCGAGTTCAGCTTGGGCGTTCGGTAATGTGTGTGTTGGACTCAAGGTGTATTCGATTTGATTGATCAGAGGTAAGGATTTGGGATGCGATTATGGTAAGTGGAACTGTTGTAAGACTGCGGGGTGACCCGTAGCATTCACTAGTTAGCAGTTAGTGTATAAGTATTGTAAGACTGCGGGGTGGCTCGTAGCATTCACTAGTTAGTAGTTAGTGTAGAAGTGTTGTAAGACTGCGAGGTGGCCCGTAGAATTCACTAGTTAGCAGTTATTTTAGAAGTGTTGTAAGACTACGGGGTGGCCCGTAGCATTCACTAGTGGTCAGTTGGTGTGGAGTGTTGTAAGACTGTGGGGTGGCCCGTAGCATTCACCGTTCCTTGTTTAGTGGTGAGTTGTGGCAAACCTGCGTTTTGCTCGCGGTTTTCTTTGGATGGTTTAGGCCAGGGCGGGTCAGTTCGCAAGGCTATGGGAGGGCTTCAACATGTTTGGAATCAGCATATGGTAGGTCGTAGGAGACTGGATATGAGGTAAGACTACAGTTGGTCCTGTAGCGTTCAGTTCAGCATCAAATTGATGACGAGATGGGTTGGGTAGTTTTTTCCTGTGGGGCTTTCTTTCGGAAGTCGCAAGGGACGAATGTGGGGGAGTCTTTTGGGCTCAGCAAACGGGCAGGAACCCGGTATTTCAGATAATTGGCAAGCAAATTGGGACCAGGGAGGTCTCAGTGGATTTCAGAAAGCAGCTAGGAGGCAGCATGATGTTTCGTGCAGTATCAGTGTTTCGGGCAGTATTAGTGTTTTGGGATTTCATGTATGGGTGAATTAATTGGGTGATTGGGAAATGCTAAATCACTTGCAACGGGATTAAATAATCTCAAAGTAATTGATATGACCCTGTTGCGTAGCTCTCGTCTGAGTCTAACCGTTTGCAGGGATGAATCTTCTACTCAAAGGATTATTTAGGCCTTCTGTCGGTTATAAGTGTTTTGTAGCTGTATATAGTCAGTGACTTTGTTTCCCTTTGAAGCAACGATATGTTCAGGGATTGGAAGCATTTTGTTGGAATGAAACTCTATGAGATTGGCATGGTAACGATTCAGTGTGGGAAGTTTGACAGGGAGTCAGACCATTGAGACTTTAGGTTTTAGAATTCAGGCGAGGTAGGATTGGTTTTATTTAAGAGATTGAGGATTCATTCTTCATCGGGCTGGAAGAACTATTCTAAAGATGTTTTCAGTCGAGTTGGATAGGCTGTTGTATGATCAGAGTTAGAAGTGTTATGTTTAGTCGGTTATTCATTGAGAGTTTGGTATGGAGTTGTCTCCACGTGAGCAATCTGTCAGGGAGTCAGACCATCATAGATTTCAGGTTTCAGAAAGGTAGAAGTGGGTTGCAGGGGCGGAAGGTTTGAATGTTGGTTTCGGGTTGGAAGTTTCGGTTTGGGTTTTGGTTGCCTTGGGAAGATTGTTCTATGCGCAGAATTTTCGATTGTGTTCCACAGGCTGTTCGTTTTGCTATGAGTATTAGTAAGGAGCGATTTCAAGGACGAAATCTGATTTAAATGGGGGAGAGTCGTAACACCCGGAATCTAGACGGTTAATTGTGGAATTATACCAATTTCAAGTTGAACTAGGCGAGCTGGAGGAGCCAACTCGGTCGAGTTGAAGATGAAGAATCATGAGGATTTAATGGGTCTACTCGACGAGTTGAGGAGACTCAATTCGGCGAGTAGAAGTTGTTTTGGTCGCGATGTTAATGAGACAACTCGGCGATTTGGGCGCTGTTTAGGAAACTAAAAGTTTGGGGTTTTGCACCCTATTTAAGCACCTTAAGTTTCAGGTGTTGGCCTCATTTCCAACCTCCATAGCGGCTAACCCTAATCTCGAAACCCTAGAGCATCCTAGAGTGTTGTGAGTCCATTGTGTGTGTTTTGGTGTGTGTTTGAAGCTCATTCAAGGAGGAGAAGCTTCGTGCAAGGTGGTGGTTCAAGAAGGAGCTCTTAGATATTGATTCTTTGCTCCATTTCCAGCACATTTTGGGTATAAAGTTATAACCTTGCTTAGTATTAGCTTATATCACTTCTTGGGTTTATTTGTATTCTTTTAGCCATGGATGGGTGATTGTTGAGAAAGTAGAAGTCCCAAGTGTTTATCCTTTCTAGATCTATGATCTTCATGAGCTCTTTTGGCATAAAGGTGCCAACTTTATGGTCCTAAGGGCTTCATGCATTCATTAAGTCCTTCTTTTGGTCTCTTTTAAGATTTTGAGCTTCTTCTAATCATGAATAAGTGTAAAGTTTGAAACTTTACATGGCCATCTAGCCTCATCTGGCCAGATCTGCATCTTGGCGTTGTGTCCTTGTGGAATAAGTGCTTAATGATTAAGTCCTTACCATTTTAAGTTTAGGGTTTGGGTTTTGAACCCATTTTGGTGGTTGTTAGGGGTAAATTTGGAAACTTTACCCTTCTTGAGGCCATTTTAGTTAAGATCTAGGTTGAGAAGCCCTTAGTTTCGAAAAGGTCGGCTTAATGAATTAAGAGGTTGGGTTTCTGGCGAACTCAACGAGTTCACGGGTGAAGTCGGCGAGTTGATGGGGTTTTGCCCAATCTTTGCAGTCTCATGAAGAAACTCGACGATTTGAAGGGCAACTCGGCGAGTTGGGTTAACTTGGACCGTTGACTTTGACTTTTGATTTAAGATTTTCAGCAAGTTTGTCCCAAGGGGTAATTGAGGTATTCTGAATTGTAATTAAGGGAAGTATGGGATTAGGATAAGGCCCATATGGGATTGGGCCCAATTTTGGGCCTTTGTGGATCTTTTGGTTTTGGACCTTCTTGTTTTTGAGGTTGGGCCGCAGTTCTGGTTCTTGTTTGGGTCAGGGGTAAAATGGTCATTTTACCCCAAGTATGGTTAGTAGGCCTTGGAATGTAATCCAATTGTTTATTTGGAGTTAATCTTGATCTGATAGTTCGGAGGTGTTGTCAGGGTAGCACCTAGGGAATTCTTTCAGGAAGTTTCTGCATTCGAGGTGAGTTTCCTTATGGGGTTTAGCAGGTCGAAGGCACCAATGTCGGCCCATGTTTATGTTATGTTGATAGAATGCTAGCTGTCTTCGTGACTCTTGAATGTACCTGTGTTTATATGCTTTTGGACTAAGGTCTGATGTCGGGCGAAGCCCGATGACTAGTTGTATGTTGTATATATTACATGTGTGTGTGTTTATATGCTTTCCGAGCTCAGCTCGATGACCAGGCGGGGCCCACTATTTTTTTTACTGTATGTATGGTATGTGGTACTTGGGGAACTCATTAAGCTTTGTGCTTACGGTTTTCAGTTTATGTTTCAGGTACTCTAGTTTTCAAATGAAAGAGCTCAGGGCGATCGCAGCGCATACACCCGCGTTTTCCGCAATATGTGATCTTTGGGATTGGACTCTGATAATTTTGTTAACTGAAATGCTTTTCAATGTTTAGAATAAAGTTACAATAGTGTTTTTATTATAATAAAAATGAAAATTTTACCTTGAATTTTTGGGGTGTTACACCAAATATGCAATTTAATCCAAAATCTCATGATTCGTTTAATCTTGAACACAAAGCAAAAGGTTTTAACACCTAAATTCAGAAAGTAAAACTAGTAGGAACACTAATCTTGATCAGAAAAGCAAACAAAAAGATTCCCGACATGAATCTGCTCTCGAATCCTTCAGATCTTTGCTCCATATCAGCTTAACGACCTTCTGGCCGCTTTCTAGACTCTAAAAATTGCAGTTTGAGGGTTTATTTTTGTAGGGAATGAATTAGGGTTCAAGATATGTCATTATGGCTAATTTTTAGCTCTATTTATGGGTTTAAGCGTCTCCACGGCGTGGAGAAAGGAATTCCAATCCGTGGCAGATAGAATCTTCTCATGCACGAAATTTTCCGATTTGCCACAGTGTGGAAACCGGAAATCAACATTTTCTCAAAACAGGAAAGTTATCAGAAATTGTGTTTAGTTTTCAAAACATGTTGAATATTGTCAATCGGAGTTAAAAGTCGTGCGCTATGTCCAAAACATTGACGAGGGCCAAGCAGTCCAGCAACATCCCTTTTGCGTCTTTTTCAGCTCTGTTTACTTCCTTTTTGCTCTAGCAACATGTTATATTTATAAAATATAATTCAAAGCATTATAAGTACCTTTTAGTTCCAAAAAAACATATTATAAAATAATAACAAAACGTTGGAGATATATGTATAAAATAGGCGTTATCAAACTACCACACACTAGTCTTTTGCTTGCCCTCAAGCACAATTTGATTTTTTTAATCACCATACTATCACATAAAAACCTTAGCTACCACCATCGCACACGACAATCCATTTTTAGCTCATCCATTAAATCAAGACCACAATGCATGTTTTTGTGTCTAATGATTCCTAAATACTTCCCAAATCCTAAATACTCACAATCCTCGTAAACACTTCCCAATTATATTAAACAACATTCATTTTATGCATCCCTCCGAATATATCCTAAAAAATCTTTCTTAACCTCAAGGTAATTTTTTATTAAACCCCCAAGCATACATGTAGAAAATAACCTAGAAAGGAAAAATTACAATAAAATAAAATACTCATTTGACTTTTTGCAATTTCGCTTTATTCTTCAATATCTTCAATCTTCAAATCTTCAAACTTTGTAGCCTTTTATTCTCTCAACATTTCTCTTTTTTTTTTCTTTCTTTTATCACTCAGTCAAAACTAAAAACCTAAAAAGAAAAATATATTCTTAAGCAATGAAGCTTAACTTCAACCCTTATTAGTTAAAGACACTCTTCTTGTAGCACCTGGTTCCTAGTATGTATTTTATTTAAGTAATGTTGCATTTTTGGCCCGAGACTCGGCGAGTTGAAGGCCCAACTCGCCGAGTAGAAGCGGGATGAGACGCGGGATTTAAGTGATGGACTCGTCGAGTCGGGTCCCGGACTCGACGAGTAGGCTCTGACTGGACAAAATCCTAATCTGAGGGTTTGCACCCTATTTAAACAACCTTATACAGCCTCTGTCGCCCCTTTATGCTCCCAGAAACCCTCCATAGCAAACCCTAAGTGTTTTGGTGCAAGATCTAAGGCTTTTGAGTGATTTTTGTGGGTTTTGACCTCAAGGAAGGAGGAAGAACATAGAAGGATCAAGAGGAGACTGAAGGATTCGAGTTTGGTTCATCATTTGCAGTCTTTGAAAGGTATAAAGTCTGTACCTTGCTTGCTTGTTTGTTAGATCCCTTTTTGGGGAAGATTTAGGGCTTTTTAAGCCATATGAGGTAGCCAACCATGATTACAAACATGGTTGGGGGTCAAGACTTCGGATCTAAGTCTTGGGAGGGGTCACAAGGCAGATTTGGGTTGCTTTTGCACTCAAGGAAGGCCCCATGCAACATAAGAGCCATTTTAGAGCCTTTTAGGCTCAAAAGTCCCATGCATGCACGTAAAGTTCGAAACTTTACATGCTAGATCGAGCTTAGGGGCTTGGATCTATCTTTTGGTCAAAGGTTGTGCATCAGAAATCGAGGATTTAGGGTGTGGACGTTATCGACTCGGCGAGTCCGTTCTTGGGACTCGACGAGTCCAAGGCATAAAGTCTCATGTCTGTTGAGGGTCAAAAGAACTCAGTTGGGTGTTAGAAAGGTTGTAGAAGGTCCGAAGGAGTGACCCAATGTATTGGACTTAGCCTTAGACCTGAAGTTCATGGGACTCGACGAGTGCTAGAACAGACTCGGCGAGTCCAAGGCAATCTCCTTATGATTGAAGATGAACTCGACGAGTTGTTCATATAACTCGGAGAGTCAAGGTCAGAACTTGTTCATCAGATGAAGGTGAACTCGACGAGTTGTTCATACAACTCGGCGAGTCGGATGAAGGTTCATTCGATGTTCATATCGAAGAGGAACTCGTCGAGTCGTCGCTAAACTCGACGAGTAGGGTCGTGGATGAGGACAGTTGAAGAGATAGAGACTCGGCGAGTTGGCGGCCCAACTCGGCGAGTCGGGTCAACTGGAAGTTGACTTTGACTTTGACTTGGACTTGGTCATTGGTAAAATGGTCATTTTACCCTAAGAATATATATCATACTCTGATTAAGTGTTTTGTGGGGATTATAGCCGGAGGATTTCCGGAGCAGCAGCAGACAGAGAATTTCCGCACAGATTATCAGCAGCTACTCGTTCGAGGTGAGTTACCTTCCGGTAGCGGTGGGTCTACGGCCACAATGCCGGCCCACCGGTAGGAGATGTATGATTGGATGATTGTCTTTGTGATATTTATCTAGGTTTGCTACTACCTGATATGTTATATGCTAGCACGATATGTATATGTGACAGTAGTAGAGTCCGGTTGTTAGGACAGGAGGGTAGGTCAGACAGCCCAGATATGTCTGACAGTATGTGATGATATGATTATATGCTGTCATGTTATGTTATATGTGATAGTGGTAGTAGGGAGGGAATAGTCCTCAGGTTCGGTTGTTAGGACCGAAGGGTAAGTCGGACACCCAAGAAACGTCTGACAGTATGTTTACGTTATGATATATGTGATAGTAGCAGTAGGGGGTGGAGTAGTCCCCGAGGTTCGGTTGATAGGACCGAAGGGTAGGTCAGCACCCCAGAATGGCTTGACATGGGTAGGTCAGCACCCCAGAATGGCTTGACACGGGTAGGTCGGCACCCCATAATGGTCGTACTGGGTAGGTCGGGCACCCCATAATTGGCCGACAGTATGAATGCGATATGTCTGTATGGTATGTGGTATGATGGGGGAACTCACTAAGCTTTGTGCTTACAGTTTTAGTTTTAGGTTTCAGGTACCTCTTCGTCTAAGGGGAAGGAGCCGACGGTGTAGCAGCGCATCACACACACACACACATGATTTCCGCATGGAGTTTTCTGGGATTGTACTTTGATATGTTATTATTTTATGACTTGGGTTTTCAGACATGATACATTGTTTTATGAGATGATGTGTTTTCACAGTATTTTCTTATGAATGTTTTTATGAGACAGTTAATTAAAAAGAAATTTTCGGACTCGAAAATTGGGATGTTACAAGTTGGTATCAGAGCCCTGGTTTGAGGGATTCGGACACACCCTCGGGAGTGTCTGGACTCAAACCGAGGGATTTAAAAGATTTTTACAAAGAAAATGGTTTTCTAAAATCTGAGTCAAAGGGTTTTGAGAAAGAACAAGGTGTGTGATGCGTGCGACCAGCCGAGCTCAAGTAAGTTTTCCCCAAGATACCCATACTTGTTATAATAAGTTATATTATATATGATTCTGAGAACTGCATGCTAGATTAGGGCTAAGGATCTAGGAGGATGCCTTGTATGCCTGATGTATATGATTCTGAGAACTGCATGCTAGATTAGGGCTAAGGATCTAGGAGGATGCCTTGTATACCTGTTGTACGAGTTGTATGCTAGGACTGTTTAGTCAGCAGTAGGATAACCTGATTAGGTTATGCCTGATGCGGTTACTCGATGCACGAATGCTGCTTGCTTTATGCTTAAGGGGTGCTGGCTAACTATAACTAACTAGTGAGCGGTTATTTAACAATACTCGCAAGCTAGTTAGGGAAAGGAAGTAGGGACTCCTAGTGCAGCTGATAGCGGAGAGTAGGTCAGAGAGTGCCCAAGGAAAGCCTGGGATGAGACTAGATGGAAAGGGATATTGGTTAAGGGACCTGGTGAAGTTGAGACAGTCCTTGAGGAAAGTACGGATAGATGTGGAAGGTAGTATGGGCCCGTACTACTGGAAGCAGAGGATCCGTACTCGAATCAAGGAAGGTTGAGACAGAACCGGGAAACTTGGAGAGTGTGTTAGACCTCTCGAGAGTATGTATGATCCTGACATTTATGCGTGTATTTTTCAGCATGGTGACCATGCGACATGGAGCAGGAGGTTCCGGATCAGGATCAGGATCAGGCTCGGGTGCAGGATCCGAGCAGGTTGATGACGGGCTGCGTGAGTTCATCGCGTCTGAGATCACGAGAGGCATTCTTGAGTCGACCCCGGTCATTTTCGGGTCGATCAAGGAAGGGATTGTTGAGCTGATGGAGGATCGCCTCCGGGCATTCAGGAGTGATATGGCGTCTAGCCAGACGAGTACACGCACACTGTCCTTTAAGGACTTCCGTGGGAGTGGTGCGCCGGATTATCACGGGGTGAAAGACCCCATCGCTGCCAGGAGATGGATCGCAGACATTGAGTCTGCGCAGTTGACGAGCTTCTGCCCGGAAGGGTCGAAGGTCCGCTTTGCTGTGGGATGTTTGAGGGATAGAGCTAGAGACTGGTGGGAGTCGATTGGTGACTCATTGGGAGCCCCAGCCGTCGAGGCTATGACGTGGTCAGATTTCGTGACCAGATTCAGAGCTGAGTTTGCGCCGGCTGTAGAGCTTCAGCAGCTGGCCAGAGAATTTTTGGATATGAGGCAGACTACGGAGACTGTGGCGGAGATCACCGCCAAGTTCTGGGAGAGAGCATTGTTGGTACCCCAGTATGCGGGGGATGAGGAGATGCGGAAGACCCGCTACCATGATATGTTGAGGGCTGATATTCGGGAGCATGTCAGCTACTCTGCCTGCCCGACGTTGGAGTCCATGATTGCCAGGGCGTGGGAGAGGGAGCTCGATTTGGAGCATGTGAGGAAGAGGAAAGCTGAGTCTGAGCAGGTTACAGGGGTTTCAGGGAAGAAACCCAAGGGATCCGACGTTAGGTCGAAGGGCCAGCCGGGCCAGAGCCACTGCAGGAAGTGCGGCAGGCCGCATGAGGGAGCTTGTAGAGCAGGATCGTCAGGCTGCTACAAGTGCGGCAAGACGGGGCACTTTGGCAGGGATTGTACTGCCCCCGCCCCCACAGTACAGATGACAGACCTGATTTGCTTCCATTGCAATCAGAGGGGCCACAAAAAGGCCGATTGCCCGAGATTGACAGCAGCGTCAGCAGCAGCGCCAGCAGCGGTGCCGGTTTCAGCGACAGCGCGGGTTGCAGATGGCCGGAAGGCCAAGACAGAGGCTCCAGTGGTGCGGAGCCGGACATTTCAGTTGAAAGCCGAGGAGGCACGCACTGCACCCGATGTGGTGACGGGTATGACTTCTTGTTTATGCTTTTATGATATGCTGATGTGATTTTGATATGTTATGTATGTGCTCTGTTTAGCATCGTTCCATGTGAACGGTATCCCAGTTCAGGTATTGTTTGATTCGGGTGCTACCCGATCGTTTGTCTCTCTTGCGCTTAGCAAGAAGTTTCCGGAGTCGTCGGGCACGTTGAATTGCCCTCTAGAGGTCGAGATTGCGGACGACCGGTCAGTACGAGCATCAGAGGTCTACCGAGATTGCGTCCTGCGACTGTTTGAGGAGCGTTATCTGGTAGATCTGGTTTCCATACCTTTGCGGGGGAACAAGGTTATTATCGGTATGGATTGGCTAAGCCCCAATGGGGCAGTGATTGACTGTGTGCAGCAGTTGGTGCGGATCAGGACCCCAAGTGGGGGAGAGCTGGTGATTCAGGGCGAGAGGCCACAGCAAGGACCAGCTTTATGTTCAGCAGCGAGAGCTAAGCGTTACCTTCAGCAGGGTTGCGCAGGATTTGTTGCCTATGTGATGGATACCCGGGAGATGGGTAAGGCAACGGTGAGCGATGTGCCCGTGGTACGAGAGTTTATGGACGTATTCCGCGAGGAGTTGCCTGGGATACCTCCGGAGAGGCAGGTAGAGTTCAGGATTGAACTAATCCCTGGTGCGGCTCCGATAGCCAAGGCACCGTATCGGTTGGCTCCTCCTGAGATGCAGGAGTTGTCTACACAGCTGCAGGAGCTGTTAGACAAGGGTTTCATTAGACCGAGCAGTTCACCCTGGGGAGCCCCGATTCTATTTGTAAAGAAGAAGGACGGGTCGCATCGGATGTGTATAGATTATAGGGAGCTGAATAAGGTAACGGTGAAGAACCGTTACCCACTCCCGAGGATTGATGACCTCTTTGACCAGCTACAGGGAGCATCTTGGTTCTCCAAGATTGATTTGCGATCAGGGTATCATCAGATGAGGGTCAGAGAGGAGGATGTACAGAAGACTGCGTTTCGGATGCGCTATGGCCACTATGAGTTTGTGCTGATGCCTTTCGGGCTCACCAATGCTCCTGCCACGTTCATGGACCTCATGAACCGTGTGTGTAGACCGATGTTAGACCAGTCTGTGATAGTGTTTATTGATGATATCTTGGTTTACTCCAAGACGCGAGAGCAGCATGAGGAGCATCTGCGAGAGGTTCTGGAGACTTTGAGAAGGGAGAGCTTGTATGCTAAGTTCTCCAAGTGTGAGTTCTGGTTGCACGAGGTTAAGTTTCTCGGGCACCTTGTCAACCAGAACGGGATATCAGTGGACCCGGCCAAGGTTGAGGCCGTGATGAGGTGGGAAGTTCCGAGGTCTCTATCTGAGATTCGGAGCTTTCTGGGATTGGCAGGCTACTATCGGAGATTCATTCAGGACTTCTCCAAGATAGTCGTGCCCCCGACCAGGCTGACGAGGAAAACCGTGGTCTTTCGCTGGGGGCCTGAGCAGCAGGCCGCATTCGAGACACTGAGACAGAGATTGTGCGAGGCGCCAATCTTAGCCCTGCCAGAGGGCATGGAGGATTTTGTGGTATATTGTGATGCGTCCATCTCAGGTTTGGGCGCGGTACTAATGCAGAGAGGGCATGTTATTGCATACGCTTCGAGGCAGCTAAAGCCTCACGAGGCGAATTACCCGACGCATGATTTGGAGCTGGGGGCTGTTGTTTTTGCCCCCAAGATTTGGCGTCATTACCTCTATGGTGTTCGTTGTACCATTTACACGGACCACAAGAGTTTGAGGTACCTCATGGATCAGCCGAACCTGAACATGAGGCAGCGTCGGTGGCTGGATGTGGTGAAGGATTATGATTGCGAGATCCTCTACCACCCGGGGAAGGCCAATGTCGTGGCCGATGCGCTTAGCCGCAAGGCAGCGCCAATCAGGGACATCTGTCTGAGGATAACGGTGGTGACTCCACTGTTGGAGCGGATCCGGGAGGCTCAGCAGGAGGCTATGAAGGAGGAACATCGAAAGAGCGAGCGTATAGTGGGCCAGGTTTCCTCCTTCGACTATGATAGCCGAGGGTTATTGACTCTTCACCGTAGGGTGTGGGTCCCTTATCATGGAGGCGTGCGCTAGATCCTGATAGTGGAGGCACATAAATCCAGATTTTCTATCCATCCCGGAGCGACGAAGATGTATAGAGATCTTCGCCCTGATTATTGGTGGCCCTGCATGAAGCGGGACGTAGCATGGTATGTGGAGCGGTGCTTGACCCGCAGGAAGGTCAAGGCCGAGCACTAGAGGCCACACGGCAAGATGCATCCGTTAGATATTCCCTTGTGGAAATGGGAAGATATTACCATGGACTTCATTACCAAGCTTCCCAAGACTGCACGGGGAGTGGATTCGATTTGGGTAATCGTGGATCGGTTGACCAAGAGTGCCCATTTAATACCGATCCAGTAGAGCATTTCGGCCGAAAAGTTGGCCGACATCTATATCCGAGAGGTGGTAGCTCGGCACGGAGTGCCAGTTTCAGTGATTTCCGACAGGGATGTGCGGTTCACTTCCAGGTTTTGGAATAAGTTTCATGACGAGCTGGGTACTCGTCTGCATTTTAGCACCGCCTTTCACCCGCAGACGGATGGTCAGAGCGAACGGACCATCCAGACGCTAGAGGATATGCTGCGGGCATGTGTTTTAGACTTCGGAGGTAGCTGGGATACCTACCTTCCGTTGGCGGAGTTCTCGTATAATAATAGCTATCATGCGAGTATCGACCGTCCTCCCTTCGAGATGTTATACGGGAGGAAGTGCAGAACCCCGATATGTTTGGGTGAGGTTGGCCAGAGGGTCATGAGGAGCACCGAAGTGGTGCTCAAGACGACAGAGAGGATTCAGCAGGTTCGGAGCAGACTTCAGACTGCTCAGAGTCGGCAGAAAGTTATGCCGACAAGCGCCGATCGGACCTGGATTTTTAGGTCGGGGATATGGTTCTCCTGAAGGTGTCGTCATGGAAGGGCGTCATCCGATTCAGGAAACGGGGCAAGTTGGGACCCAGGTATATTGGACCCTTCAGGGTTATAGCCCGGGTGGGCAAGGTGGCATATAGGCTGGATCTGCCAGCCGAACTCAGTCAGATTCATAGCACTTTTCACGTCTCCCAGTTACGGAAATGTTTGGTGGAGGACTCGGCAATGGTACCATTAGAGGATATTCAGGTCAATGACAGCCTGAATTACATTGACGGCCTATAGCGATTCTCGACCAGAAGTCGAAGGATCTGAGGAATAAGAGGGTGGAGCTCGTGAAGGTGCAATGGCAGCACCGGAAGGGCTCGGAATGGACTTGGGAGCCGGTGGATGAGATGATGGAGCATTACCCAGAGCTTTTCCAGGAACGAGCAGCAGACTTCGAGGACGAAGTCTAAAATAAGGGGGGGAGATTTGTAGCACCTGGTTCCTGGTATGTATTTTATTTAAGTGATGTTGCATTTTGGCCCGAGACTCGGCGAGTTGAAGGCCCAACTCGCCGAGTAGAAGCGGGATGAGACGTGGGATTTAAGTGATGGACTCGTCGAGTCGGGTCCCGGACTCGATGAGTAGGCTCTGACTGGACAAAACCCTAATCTGAGGGTTTGCACCCTATTTAAACAACCTTATACAGCCTCCGTCGCCCCTTTATGCTCCCAGAAACCCTCCATAGCAAACCCTAAGTGTTTTGGTGCAAGATCTAAGGCTTTTGAGTGATTTTTGTGGGTTTTGACCTCAAGGAAGGAGGAAGAACATAGAAGGATCAAGAGGAGACTGAAGGATTCGAGTTTGGTTCATCATTTGCAGTCTTTGAAAGGTATAAAGTATGTACCTTGCTTGCTTGTTTGTTAGATCCCTTTTTGGGGAAGATTTAGGGCTTTTTAAGCCATATGAGGTAGCCAACCATGATTACAAACATGGTTGGGGGTCAAGACTTCGGATCTAAGTCTTGGGAGGGGTCACAAGGCAGATTTGGGTTGCTTTTGCACTCAAGGAAGGCCCCATGCAACATAAGAGCCATTTTAGAGCCTTTTAGGCTCAAAAGTCCCATGCATGCACGTAAAGTTCGAAACTTTACATGCTAGATCGAGCTTAGGGGCTTGGATCTATCTTTTGGTCAAAGGTTGTGCATCAGAAATCGAGGATTTAGGGTGTGGACGTTATCGACTCGGCGAGTCCGTTCTTGGGACTCGACGAGTCCAAGGCATAAAGTCTCATGTCTGTTGAGGGTCAAAAGAACTCAGTTGGGTGTTAGAAAGGTTGTAGAAGGTCCGAAGGAGTGACCCAATGTATTGGACTTAGCCTTAGACCTGAAGTTCATGGGACTCGACGAGTGCTAGAACAGACTCGGCGAGTCCAAGGCAATCTCCTTATGATTGAAGATGAACTCGACGAGTTGTTCATACAACTCGGAGAGTCAAGGTCAGAACTTGTTCATCAGATGAAGGTGAACTCGACGAGTTGTTCATACAACTCGGCGAGTCAGATGAAGGTTCATTCGATGTTCATATCGAAGAGGAACTCGTCGAGTCGTCGCTAAACTCGACGAGTAGGGTCGTGGATGAGGACAGTTGAAGAGATAGGGACTCGGCGAGTTGGCGGCCCAACTCGGCGAGTCGGGTCAACTGGAAGTTGACTTTGACTTTGACTTGGACTTGGTCATTGGTAAAATGGTCATTTTACCCTAAGAATAGATATCAGACTCTGATTAAGTGTTTTGTGGGGATTATAGCCGGAGGATTTCCGGAGCAGCAGCAGACAGAGAATTTCCGCACAGATTATCAGCAGCTACTCGTTTGAGGTGAGTTACCTTCCGGTAGCGGTGGGTCTACGGCCACAATGCCGGCCCACCGGTAGGAGATGTATGATTGGATGATTGTCTTTGTGATATTCATCTAGGTTTGCTACTACCTGATATGTTATATGCTAGCACGATATGTATATGTGACAGTAGTAGAGTCCGGTTGTTAGGACAGGAGGGTAGGTCAGGCACCCCAGATATGTCTGACAGTATGTGATGATATGATTATATGCTGGCATGTTATGTTATATGTGATAGTGGTAGTAGGGAGGGAATAGTCCTCAGGTTCGGTTGGTAGGACCGAAGGGTAAGTCGGACACCCCAGAAACGTCTAACAGTATGTTTACGTTATGATATATGTGATAGTAGCAGTAGGGGGTGGAGTAGTCCCCGAGGTTCGGTTGATAGGACCGAAGGGTAGGTCAGCACCCCAGAATGGCTTGACATGGGTAGGTCAGCACCCCAGAATGGCTTGACAAGGGTAGGTCGGCACCCCATAATGGTTGTACTGGGTAGGTCGGGCACCCCAGAATTGCCCGGCAGTATGAATGCGATATGTCTGTATGGTATGTGGTATGATGGGGGAACTCACTAAGCTTTGTGCTTACAATTTTAGTTTTGGGTTTCAGGTACCTCTTCGTCTAAGGGGAAGGAGCCGGCAGTGTAGCTGCGCATCACACACACACATGATTTCCGCATGGAGTTTTCTGGGATTTTACTCTGATATGTTATTATTTTATGACTTAGGTTTTCAGACATGATACATTGTTTTATGAGATGATGTGTTTTCACAGTATTTTCTTATGAATGTTTTTATGAGACAATTAATTAAAAAGAAATTTTTGGACTCGAAAATTGGGATGTTACACTTCTAAAGTGCAATGACTACATAAGTTTTCCTAGATACATTTCAGGTACATGATGTTAAACGTATTATGTTCCTCAAACAAAACAAGGTTATGTTGTTGTCCCATGATTTCAATAGAATTGGGAAGCCACAAATGTATTATAACAAATATTGGCTCAATTAAACATCGAAGATCGCATCGGATCGTCCCACACAACACTAGCAACCTAAGTCCCAACACAACAATATAACAATTTGTTAACTAGATTTCAAAATTGGACTATTATTTCAACTCTCTATACTCTAATTTTTTTTAATCCTAGTCATTTTTTAATTTTAAATCAATATGCTTGCATTCCTATATTCGACCCCCTACCCCACACTTAATTTATTTAATGTCCCCGTTGCATGCATAAATAATTAAATCACATAAAAGCGAAAGGGAGAAAAAGGAACAGACTACCCTGGGTAGTAGTGGCGAGATCGAAATCGAATGTAATGTGGTCGAGACATATCGTTTAATGGCCGGAAAACAAGACTTCTGAACTGCTCCATGAATGACCAAATAATGATCCAAGAGAACGTACTCCATATAGTGATGCAACAAGTATGTGAAAATCGTCACTGAGCATTGCTACACTATGGCAGCATGATGACCATGTTGAGGTCCTTGACTTTGCAGAACTGGATCGCGATTTTTCAATTCCCCGCGGCGTGGCAGTATAATGGCCACGTCGTGGCTACTGGGCTCTCAAAAAAATATTGCATTTTTTTAAGCATGATTCCCTCACTTGAGTTGTTATCACATCTCTCAGATTATCGTTTCAAACCCGCTCGTCCTAATCCTTGAACTTATTGAAAGCATATGAAGGGCTAAAATTATACACAAATCTAAAACATCAAGAGCATCAACATGGAAAACAAAATTAAACAAAATAAAGAATAAAGAATAAAAGTACGCTAAAATAATTAAAATATAAAACTAGAAAACCAAAACAACTAAAAAGGATATCACAATCAGTCGTCTTCGTCAGAATCATGCAACAATAATTAAAATGTGGTTTGTGAAAACAAAAACTTTCGGGACCCGTCTGGCTATTTCCTTTGCTTACATTGCACCATTAACTAATAAATAGAACAAAAATTGGCCCAACTAGTCAAGAGTAACAAGAGTTCGGTCTTCCACTTAACCACCGTGACACATCTCGCTATACTACACCTCGTAGATTGAGTTAGACAAATCACCAAAGTAGTAGACTAAACAAGTCAATAATTCCCTAATATCTTCCAATCATGAAACCTATGTAAAAAGATAAACCAAGCAATGCGTATGATAAAGAATTCCTTCACATAACAACAAAAACCTTCTCGACAAGTGACATGTTATCAAAGATAATAAAAATAAAACTGAAAATGCAAAAAAAAAATAACGAATAATCAAATAAATTATATTAATTGAAAACCGTTCCCCGGAAACGGCGCCAAAAACTTGATGTGTATTATAATACATTAGTTTTTGATTTATAATTTCTAGTCTATCGCATCTAAACCACACCTTACAGGCAATGAACCTGATCGAGTATAGTATAGTTTTGATAAGAAAGGGTGTTGAACTCAAGTAGAACGGTAGTGAATTAACATTAGCATATTGATTATATGTTATACTAAATAAAAGAAACCAATAAAAGGGGGTTTTATTATGAAAGTTCAAACAAATCTATGACTAAACTAACTAGATAATCTGTCTGCAAACGAATCACTTCAGGTACTTTAGTTCAAATTAGATTACATCTCAAAATAATGGAGAATTACTTTAGTGGAATGGTCATTTATTCATTATTTACCGATTGCTAAATTGATTTATGTATTTGGTCCATACATAAATACTAATGACTATAAGGACTTTTAATTTCATCATCATGCAATTAATTATCCCTAAATTCATTGCTCGGTTCGTATCATGCAAGATTCAATTTGTATTAATCCTAAACGTTATAAGAATTAAACCATGCCAAGATTGATCATCTAAAACATGCACATACATTAAAGTTCAAAACTTTATCAACCTAACCCAAGGTTTTGATCCAACACTAATCACAATCATTTTATGGTAATAAAACAACTATGATTCAAGAATATATAACAAGATTGTTCTTCTAATCATATAAACTTAGCAATAGGTAATAAAGCAACAATCTTTAACACATATGGATCTTCAATCAAACTTTACATGATAAATTAAATTAGAATAAATAAACCAAATATGCAATTTAATCCAAAATCTCATGATTCGTCTAATTTTGAACACAAAGCAAAATGTTTTAACACCTAAATCTGAAAAGGTAAATCATTAAGAAAACTAATAATGATTAGAAAAGCAAACCGAATTATTCCTGACATGAATCTGCTCTCGAATCCTTCAGATCTTCGCTCCATATCAGCTTACCGGCCCTCCAGCCGCCTTCTAGACTCTCAAAATCGCAGTTTGGGGGTTTATTTTCGTAGGGAACGAATTAGGGTTCAAGATATGTCATTACGGCTAATTTTTGGCTCTATTTATGGGTTTCAACGTCGCCACTACGTGGAGAAAGGATTGCCACGCCATGGGAGATAGAATCTTCCCGTGCACAAAAATTTTCGATTAGCCACTCTGTGGAAATGCTTTTCCACGACATGGGAACTGCGAATCAACATTTTCTCAAAACATGAAAGTTGTGCAAAATGTTGTCTAGTTTTCAGAACATTTTGAATCTTGTTAATCGGAGTGACGTGTCATGAGATATGGCCAAAACACTAATGAGGGGTCAAACTATCCAACAACATCCATTTTGCGTGTTTTGCAGCTCCGTTTGCTTCCTTTTTGCTCTAGCAATATGATATATGTAAAATATAATTCCAAGCATTAAAAGTACCTTTTAGTTCCAAATAATATAAAAACATAGTATAAAATAATAAGAAAACGCCGGAAATATATGTATAAAATAGGTGTTATCAAGGATCATCAATGTCAATCAGTGTTTCAAAAAGAACATCAGAGTTGTTGGTCCCAAACCCTTTGTAGATTCGTAGATTGGATACAAACAAGAAAAACAATAAACAACACAGAAGTATCACAAAGATATCTTTCACTTAGAAAGAGTGTTCTCACCAAGAGAACGAGGTGCACAAATAAAATGGCACGAAGCCGTCACAAAGACACAATTAGGGTTTTATCCTAATACATGAATATATATATATATATATATATATATATATATATATATATATATATATATATATATATATATACATAGACTAATCTATTCTAGTGAATCCCTTCAATCAAGAGATTATATATAATATACATATAAACTAGTCTGGTATATAATGAATGGATCAGATCAGATTTTCTCCAGATTCGGATATCAGCACCAACACATCAGGTGCTGATCAGAGCATCAACTTCAGGGAGTCTCGCTGATCAGGGCATCAGTGTCAGCAAGATTAGCTTCTGCTTCTACTTCAACATATAGTACCATCAGCGAGTGTCATCAGTGTATCACCTGATCAGTGTGTTATCAGTGTATAACCATTAGTGTCTGGACTCACTGATCAGTCTACAGCAGATGGAGTCTTCATTCCTTTGGTGTTGATAGAGTCTTCAGGGTCTTTCAGTCATTAGGGGATGTTCTTTAGTCTTCAACATATGAACTTCCATCAGCATATCATAAACTATAACTATAATGTATATTTTGCATCATCAAATATATACAAGTATGTGACCCAACAATCTCTCCCTGTTTGATGATGTCAAAACTAAACTAAGAAAGAATGAACTAATAGATAAATACAACTGAACTAATATGTTGATTTTTGCTCCTTCTTAGATTTAGCTCCCCTTTAGAAAAACAACATCTAAGATCTGCCCCCCCCCCCTTAGAGTTATAGTCTTCTTCTTTCAAGAGTGTCTGTTATTCAAAGAATAATCAAGTAACAACGTATCAGAACTAGACATCTCTCCCCATTTTTGACAGCCTCAATAATCACTACCTTTTTTTTTATTTTTTTAAGAAGACAGTAAGCAACCTGAAATAAAAATAAACATCAAATAATGTTAAAGGATAAGATAGGTGTATCACGCTATTGTATTGTTACAATAGTAGATCATTTACACAATTTTGCATAGTCTTATCAGCGTATGGTTTTATACATTGAATCATTAACTACTTCTATTAGAAGAAAAAGGGTGAGAGTGGGTAGGTGCATCTAATACATCACAATACATGATATACACATCGGCACAAAGTTTCAAGTGTCTTGCATTTGACACTAAATCATAAAACTTTTAACAAGAATGATAAGGCAAGAATGAGTTGCTACATGTGATAAACTATGGTACATAGTCTACCCATTGGCACATACTTTCGAACTCTTATCGGTGTGTAGTTTTACACAGTGAATCATCAAGTTCTTATAAATAAGACTTTTGGGAAAAAAGTAGGATGTCTCAATCACACTGAGGTGAGATTAGAGTGAATCATTGACAGTGATAACCCATCAGCAAGAAGTGGTTTAATCCTTGCATCATAGAGTTAGTTGCAGTCTAGAATCAAAGATTCGCCGTCAATTCATTCAATGGTACCATGTCATACCTCAGTCTAGGAGGTCAAGTACATGAGAAAAAGATTGGTTAAGAGAGGGAATAACATCCTTGCCTTATAAGAATTTTCATTTGTGACCAGGTAAATATCTCTAGGTGAACGATAGACCTTGCTATCAAATTCAACACAAGAGATGGATGACTCATTTAGTCTCAACAGATATAAACATGGCTTGTTGGGTTAAAGACTTCTGAAGTGAAGTCCCATTTGGTCATTAACTTCTAGAAGACATGAGACTTAAGGCATATACAACATCATTTGTTCCAAGGTCATGATTTGTCAAAAATTACATACTTGGCTTATGAAATGCCATCGTCAAAACATAAAAGCTACAATGATATTATCACAAGAGACCAAACCAGATGAAGCATTGGTCTCAGCTTCAAAAACCATTTCTTCTTGCATGTCAATTTTTAGCTCATGTTCCTTTGTCAAACTTGAATGTTCCCCCTACGCTTGTGATTCAATTGTTTGAGACACTTTGTAAGGACAGTGTATGATCATAAATCATGACATGTCTCGTCAATTTCATTAAAATGGTGCAATGAAATTTCAAATCTTTAACCAAATGTGTATTCCCACATTAGGTAGATCGTCACCAAGACCCATTTGAAACTATCTAAAAACATCATATGATCAAACATTCATGTTATCTCTCGTTTAACTTCAAATCAATGCCTTAAACCAAAGAACTCTGAACACACAATAAATACATAATTATTAGGAGCTTTAGGGCGTAAATAAGTTTTCATGTTTATAGATAACTTGAACACCGTACATAATGTGGGAATCGAAGCGTAAGCAATCACATGACCTCTTTGCATGAGTACATCTCCCAATCCTGATATATACGCATCACAAAAAACACAAAATCATCCATACCCTCGGGAAGAGTGGGAATCGTGGCCTCACATAATCTTTGTCTCAATAACTAAAAGTTTGCATGCTGATCAGGCCCCCATTGGAAAGTGACATTCTTCTTCGTCAAATGGATCACCGGCACAACGATCTTGGAGAAATCCTGCATAAACCTCCGATAATAATCTGACAGACAAAGAAAACTCTGAATCTCAGATGGCGTCCTCAGAACCTCCCACCTCATCACCACCTTAATTTTGTCCGGGTCGACCAATATACCTTTCTGGTTGACGATGTACCCCAAGAACTACACCTCGCACAACCCATAAATTGCATTTGGAGAATTTGGCATACATCCTCTCCCTCTTTAGGGTCTCCAAAACCTCTCGCAAGTGCTCCTCATGCTACTCCTTGGTCTTGGAGTAGACCAGAATATCATCGATAAACACAATCACCGAACGATCTAACATCATTTTGCATACTCGCTTCATGAGGTTCATGAACGTTTCCTGTGCATTGGTGAGCCCAAATAGCATCATCACAAACTCGTAATGACCATAATGAATTTTGAAGGTTGTCTTCTGCACATCCTCCTCTATGAACCTCATCTGATGATAATCAGACCACAAATCAATATTGGAGAATCAAGATACACCCTGAAGCTGGTCAAATAAGTCATCAATCCTCGGTAGTGGGTAATAGTTCTTCACCGTTAGCTTATTCAACTCCCGGTAGTCAATGTACATCCTGTGCGAACCGTTCTTCTTTTTCACGAACAGGATCGGTGCTCCCCATGGCGAACTACTCAGGTTGATAAACCCCTTGTCTAGCAGCTCCTGAACCTTTGTAGACAACTCCTACATCTCCGACGATGCTAATCGATATGGTGCTTTGGCCATCAGAGCTGCATCGGGAACTAAATCAATCCGTAACTCAACTTGTTTTTCAGGAGGCACTCCAGGAAAATCCTCGATAAATACATCAGGAAAGTTCTAAACGATGGGCACATCACTCACGGTCACCGTGCCCCTAACTCGAGTATCCGCCACATAGGCAAAAAAATCCAGAACAACCATGTTGAAGATATCTCCTAGCCCCCGCGGTTGAACAAAGATTCGGTCCGCGCTGAGCAACCTTACCATTAATAATCAGTCCTCCCCCACTTAGGGTTCGATCTCACACTAACTGGTGCTCACAGTCAATCATGGCCCCGTTGGGATCCAACCAATCCATCCTTATGATAACCATTGACCCTCACGGTGGAATCAAAATCAAATATATAGAATATCTCTCGATAAACATGTTCAGAACACATCCTTGATGAACCAAAGATCATTAGCAATCTCTAGCTCCAATGGATAATCTAGAATCCCGAGAGCATAGCTAAAATTCTTGCTAAGCGCAAGAGATACAAAAGATCGGGTAGCACCCGAATCAAATAGTACATGAGTCGTCATACCATTGACAAAGAAAGTCCCCTATACATGATCAATAAGATATAAGCATAAAATAAGGAAAGCAGTAAAAGATATGGTAAAGATACGTACCGGTAACCACATTCGGTGCTGCTTGAGCCTCATCGGTAGTCATCTGGAACGCCCTGCTCTTCACCATAGGTGCCTACGCCATTTCCCTTGCGGTCATTAGTGATCCTCAAAGTGGCTGGCGCAAGCACTGCCACTTCCCCTCTCGTCATCCTTGGACAATCGACCTTTTATGGCCCGTCTGATTGTAGTGGAAACATATCAATGCTCCATGGGGGCAATCCATACTGAAATAGCATGTCTGGCCACATCAGAAACAACTTCCTCCCTTCTCTCGACACCCACCCTCATGATTCTTCCCACACTTGGCACAACGTCCCCGACCCTGTAGGCCCCTCGGTCTCGTGTCAGCAGTCTTGGGCCTCTTAGCCTGGACCTCTGATCATGGTGTCTGAACTGACCTTTGCTTCCCCAGAAGCTCCAAATCAATATCCTTCTCCCAGGCTCTAGTAATCATATCATTCATGGTTTTGAACCCTGATAAACTCACAAACTCAGGGATATCATCCCTTAACATGTCATGGTATCTCACCTTCTTCATCTCCTCGTCAGCTGCATACTACGACACCAATATAGCTCTCTCCCAGAACTTGGCGGTGATCTCCGCCACAACGTTTATGGTCTGGAGAAGGTCCTGAAACTCCCTCGCCAGCTATTGCACCCCAATAGTTGGTGTAAACTCCTCCTGGAACTTTTTCATAAACTCCTCCCAAATCATGGCCACCACAACTGCAGATCCAAATGCATTGCCAACCTCCTCCCACCAATCACATGCTCGGTCCCTTAGAAGGCAGGATGAAAATCCCACCTTCACCCCCTCAGGGCAGAAGCTCGTTTGCTGGGCATTCTCAATGTCAGCGATCAATCGGTGGTTGGCAATGGGGTCCTTATCCTTAAAGAACTTTGGAGCTCCACAGGCCTCGAACTCCCGAAAAGAGGGAGTTCGTGCTCCGAACTGTCCTGCCGCGATCTCGGCCCAGAAGGACCCAAATTCGCTCATCCAGAAGCCCCATAATTCCCTTCTTGATGGTACTAAAAATCACATGGGTGGCCTCCATAATACCGCGAGTAATATCCGATGTGATAAACTCACGCAACCGCTCATTAATGGGTTTTGGACCAGAGGCAAAACCATAACCAGAAGCTCCTCCTCGAGTGGTCACCATACTAAAATACAAACATACAAACGATCAGAATAACTCGAGAGAACTCCCACTCTGCAGGCTCCTTATAATCCCCGAGGTTATCCTTCATTCGAGTACAAATTTTGTGCGTTTAGTAGTATGGGCCTAACCCTACCATCCACACTTATCCGGACTTTCCTCAAGAACCATCCCAAATCCTATGAGTCACCCCAATAAATCTATACACACAATCTCTATGCTAAGCAGCATACATATACCACTATGACACTTCCTAGGCTCTCCTAGAAATTCTCAACTTGCTAACCTCTACACTACTAAGAACCTCAGCCAACACCCCTGGTTGCCTTAGGCATGAAAATTGTACACAAAATGGGACCACATAGACTGTCGAATAATGATTCTACCCTAAGTGCACAACCAGACAAGGAACAAGAAATAAGGCGAAACCAATCATTGTAGGGCTATATGATCCTAATTGTATACAATTTTTAAAGCATACACTTAGCAATTAACTAAGCCGATATAAATTCCGAGTAATACATATCATCTAATCTTCCTAGGCTACAAGGTATCACAAAAATCAGGCATTTCTAGCATGTGATTCCTGAAGGTATCCTTAGCCCTACCCTAGCATGCAATTCACATATAAAGCATACTAGTAATAATACATTGGTACGTGTATTTTGGGAATCACTTACTCGAGCTCAGCTAATTGCACGCATCACACCCCTATTTCCTTTATAGAATCTTTTTAGAAAATTTATTTTCCATTTTCATAAAAAATTACCAAATCCTCAGTTTGAGTTCAGATATACCCGAGAGTGTGCCCGAATCCCTCAAACTTAGGCTCTGATATCAACTTGTAACGTCCCAAAAATCATAGAAATTTTTTCATTATAAAATGGTAAATTATTCAATACATATATCATGAAGGATCATCAATATCAATCAGTGTTTCAAAAATAACATCAGAGTATCATCAAATCATAAGTGTGAAATCTCGAGTGGATGCGATGCAATCATGCCGCGTCCTTCCCTTTCGAACAGGAAGTACCTGAAAATGTTAAACCACAAAACTATAAGGACGAAACTTAGCGAGTTCCCCAAAATACCACATATCATATAAATGGGCCCATCCCAACACATAACTAAATGGGCCCGGCCCAACCCAGCATAACCATCGGACCAACCTAACCTACATGATAATGGGTCAAGCCCAACATGTATAATAGTGGGCCCAACCCATCATACAAATGGGCCCAACCCATCATAAATAATAATGGGTCCAGCCCAACACATAAATGGGACCAACCCAACATAAACATGCAAGAGTCACAAAGACAACTAGCACAATCGAATGGGCCGACATTGGTGCCTTCGACCCATGAGTACAATGAGAAGACTCAGCTCAATCTAATGTTAGGCAAACGAATCACACACCCGAGCTGCCTATTGAAACTCCCCATACTGAATAACACATCATAAACCCTAATTAGAATTAGGTAACAACCCCAAACACAAGTCCTAGTTCTGGTTGACCGACTTGGGTAAAATACCATTTTACCCTTCCATGGCTAGGACCCAACCCTCAAGACCTAACATCCAAAAAGACCAAAAGTTGGGCTTCTAGGGTTACACCAAGTATACCCGTCCTTTATGCATTGCGTAGAATCTTCTGATAAAAAACAGGGTCAAACCAAGTTACAGACTGTGTAGCTAAGATTACACCCTGCGTAATCTTACTATTTGCTAAATTTCTTATAAGACCTTAATGCCTTAAGACCAAACATCCAACTCTCAGACCTGAACCTTATGGACGTCTTTAATGATAAAGTCACAACCTTTATGCCTTTGCATGACTATAAGGAGTACAAAACCAAACCCTAAGTCTTAATCATGACACAAAAGCTCAATAGATCAAGAATGGTTGAATGGAAGTGACCAAAATCCCATTTTTATGGTTCACAAAGCTCGGAAATGATGATAGACACTCTTTATGAGGTATGGAGTTGCTGAAACTCCCTAGATCCAAGATTAAGGGACAAAAAAAATCATACAAACTCACAATAAGCTAGATCTAACAAAAGGATCCACAAGTTTTAGACTTTATACCTTCTAGAAGATGTTGAAGAAGTGTAAAGTCTGGATCTACAAGATATGGACTCCAAGCACACCTTCCAAGTTCTCATTCTTCACAAAAAACACACCAAAATATCACTTCAAGCTTCAAGGATCACACCAAGGCTAGGGTTTTGTAGTTAAAGAAGGAAAGGGTGGAGGCTGAGCATGGGGAGGCTCTCAAGAGATTAGAACCTTTAAATAGGGATCACGCCCCCATAATTAGGGTTTGAACTCTTCGCACCTACGCCCTGCATAACCAAAGTTACACCCTGCATAGGGTGTAAAGTGTTTGCATGTACATAATGGCTTGTGCCCTACATAAGTTGTTATGTACGCCCCGCGTAAACTTAAAATCTTCACAAATTAAGCTTAAATAACCTAAGGAAATGTACATGGGAACTAGGTGTTACACCATGAAACGCTGGAAAGTAGTCGGGGATTACACAATCCGAATGGACTTCTCCAGTATGCAAAATTGACAAATGGACATGTAAATTTTGTCTTTTCTTAGTCTTCCATGCCACCAGGATTTGGTGCAAATTGGAATACTCGTCTAGACAACAATAATGAGATTTTTCGACCAACATTTCTAACATTTGATCAATGAAAGGTAATGGGAAATGGTCTTTTCTCATGCTTGAATTAAGTTTTTGGTAGTCAATACATACTCTCCACCTGTTTTGCACATGGGTGGGGACTATTATACCTTTGTTGTTCTCGACCACCGTAATTCTCATCTTCTTTAGAACCACTTGCACCGCCTCACTCACTTGCTATCCGAGATTGGATAGATCATTCCTGCGTTGAGAAGCTTTAGGATTTCTTTCTTCACAACTTCCATCATGGGTGGATTCAACCTTCTTTGTGCATCTTGGTTTGGCTTGCATGCGTCCTCCATCAGGATTTTGTGCATACAAGTGGAGGGACTCAATCCTTTGATATTTGCAATCGTCCAACCCATTTCTTCTTTGTGCTACTTCAACACCTTGAGTAGTTTCTCTTTTTCAAATTTGATCAAGTGAGTAGAAATGATAACCGGAAGAGTCTCGTTCTTTCCCAAATATGCATACTTCAAATGTTGAGGCAAGACTTTAAGCTCTAATTCCGGTGGTTGGACAATAGAATGTGGAAACTTTGTGTGAATTTTAGGTAACTCAAATTGCTTGACATCAACTCGTATAGATTTCTTCACTTCCAAGTTGTTGACCAATATTTCGACGCTCGGATCCAAGGAATATAGATTCGATTTCTCAGAGAGCTTCTCAAAATCAAACCCGTTGCTCATTGTTGTCTCTAACATGTCACCATTTGTCAACTCAAAAAAATCTTGGGTTAGTGTTTCAATAGCATCAACAAAATGCAAAGATAATACATTACTAGGATATCTCATAGCATCATAAATGTTAAAGCTTATTGTTTCACCATCAAATTCCATTGTTAAATTACTTGCATGTACATCAATTTTTTTCCCTATACGTTTTAAAAAATGGTCATCCAAGCAAGATTAGAGCCGATTGGGAGGAAACTTGTTCCTCTAAATCGATCACATAGAAATCTGTTGGAAAGACTAATTGATTTACTTGTACCAAAATATCTTCTAAGACTCCCCTAGGAAAAACAATTTATTTATCTACAAGTTGAACTATGACACCTGTTTCACTTAAAGGACCAACATTTAGTGATTTGTATACCAAATAGGGCAAGACCTTAATAGAAGCACCAAGATCCAGCATGACACTACTAAAAGTAAAATCCCATATCTTGCAAGGAATCGTAAACATTATGGGGTCTTTGCATTTAGGTGGAAGTTTTCTTTGTAAAACTGCGAATACATTTTCACTCATAGAAATACTTTCATTCCCCCATAATTTTCTTTTGGTAGTGCAAAATTATTTTCAAATATTTTCATATCTAGGAATTTGCTTGATTGCATCAAGCAAGGGAATGTTTACCTCCATAATTCAGAAGTTGTCTAAGATCTCTTTTTCCTCCACCTTTGTCTTTGAAGTTGCAAGTTGGGAACGAAATAGCGGTTGAGTGACTAGTGGAGTGACTAGAGGGGTGATCTTCTTTGGAGCATCGAGTTGCACATCACTCTTCCTAATAATCATGGAATATCTCATTTTGACCTTGGCAGATTCCACAAATCTCATTTCTAAGACTTAAGACTCTTGAACCGGGATAGAACTTGTCAAGGAAAGCTCTTGCCATGTCGGTCGAAGAATTTATCGACCCCAGTGGAAGACAAAATAATCAATCTTTTGCTCTATCAGCCAATGAAAAGGGGTTGCCCTTAACTTGATTTGGTCATCGGTTGACCCTTGTGGCTTCATACTTGTGCAAATGATACAGAACATCATCAAATACTTATGAGGGTATTCATTCACTATTCCATGAAAAGTGAGAAGATGGTGAACTAGGCTTGACTTTATTTCTGAGCCTCCTTCCAAAATAGGGTAATTGATACCAGTTGGAGTTTGTGTAACATCGATCTTCATCATTTGTCTCAAGGTTCTCTCGGGAGCTTCGTCTCCCATCTCTATTCGAATTTGGTTTATGATGGGTGGATTGGGTGGTATATATGGGTTGTTTGGACTCAGATTGGTGGATGGTGTTTCGAGAATTTCTTGGCTAGGATCGAGACTTGATTCAGGTTTCACTTCGGTTTCAGTGTCACTAGAAGAAGCAATTTCAACTACCAAAGCCATGTTAGTGTCAGAAGTTTGACCACGTTCTAGTCTCATTTCCTTTTCCAAACGCATTGCTTCCTTTTCAATTTCAGTATTGTAAATTAGAGTACCTGTACGATGAGATATGAGCATAGAAAAACAAATTGATTAAATTTAAACCAATCACAGACAACGGCGCTAAAATTTGGTGGTTGTTGAGGCCAACAAAATAAATACCCTAAATCTTGCATACCAAAATAGTGTCTAGTGGAAAAGGGATCGTATCCACGGAGATTGAATCAGTTTATAACTCTATGAAAATCTTTTTGTACAAATACATGTGAAACAAAAATAAAAGTAAAAATGGGGATTTTAATCTCTTGGTTGTTTAAAGAAACTAAAATGATACTAAGACTTGGAAACTATAGTTCAAAAAGAACAAAAGTTTGATGTAAATCAATGGGAGAAATATGGTTGACTATGGCTTTCATCACATGTACACCTAGTTAATTATCATTAGACATTATGGTGCAAGGCTTTGGTTTAATTTAGTTTAGCTATAACAATCCAAGAAGCTTGAGATTACCTAGACTTTACATAGTTAGTAAAATAGCTAGAGGATATCATAACATATTTCCTTAGTTAAAGTCACAATTTCCATTAAGCATGTAATTAGTGAAAATTGACTAGCATTAAGTTTTAAAAATTCACCAAATCCAAGAGGAGTCAATATGCTTTCACTGCCATGTTGGATAAAGTGTTTTTATGATTGTGTGAAGTTAAAACTAACACAAGAACCATTTGTTCTTTGCTAATTTGAAGATCCATTACTTAATCAAGAAATTAGCCAACTAATCACTACATATACATATAAACTCATGAATAAATACATATAGATAGAAGGAACTTTCAATGCAAAACACTTTCATAAAAAACACCAAAAGCTCATAATAGTCTTCAAACAACTAATCATCCATGGATTTCACCAAAATCAACCAAGAATAGTTTAGCCTATCATGGCTAAACTAAAGAAACTAAAATAAAAGTCAGATGTACCAAACACAAAGCAAGAATCAACGATGAAAGGATAAGTTCTTCAAGGTTTCAAGTCTTCAAAATATCCCTAATCTTCAGAGAAAGTGCTCCTAAATCGGGCCTCCAAAAGTTGGCAAAAGAGCCTCACTAACCTTCCCAATATAGCACAAAAGGGAAAATCCTGGAAATGCCCCCAGTAGAGTCTGCACGGCCATGCAGGTGGCCTGCAGAATGGGCTTTGATACGAATGATTTTAGCTTTATGATGTAAAAATGGAATAAATTAAATAAAAGCAGTAAAACTTAACCTCAATCGTGATATGTTATGATTCTTTCTTTCTCATATGTTCATGGTTCAATTTCCTTCCAATTGGTATCAATGATCATGTTTCTCTCTACTCTCAATTCTTGTGATGTTGACTGATCCATTTTCAGCTATAATAGGTGTTATCGGTTTGTTCTTGCAGTCGAAATTCTTTTAAAAACACTCCTTTATAGTTTGTTGATGGTGTTTAAGGATTCGATAGAAGTATGGTATCAGTTGTCTCCATTTGGTGTCAAAATCTTGTCTTCTTTATCTCCAATCCTTGTGGGTTATAGAGTGTAATTTTTCTGCATAAAAGACTATGTTTTTGACCATTCATAAGTTTATCAAAACAACCCCTAAATTTCTTTATATGTGGCTTAATGGTGGAGGAAACTCAAACCCAAATTGTGTTTTCTCTTTTAACTTCATACTTTGTTTGTCCCTTAAAATCATTGTACTTTGAGTCATGGTTTGAAGTTGAAATTGTCCTTTTTGTTGGAGCATGAAAATGCTCTAAAATGATGAGTGATTTATTAGGTTAGAATATTCCCTTGTATGGAAAACATATTTCCTCCACTAGTATAAAAAGTGGAGGTGAGTGGTCATTTGATATATGAGTGCACCTATGTAGACATAGATTAGAGAGAATGTTGGCTGGGGGATTCTCCCTAGCCATGTGAGTTGTTCATGTAACATTTGATATCTCTCTATATATCCATTATTAGTTTACTCACAAATTTATATTCTTTATTGTTCATACGATTATCTTCTTGATATTATCTTTCTACACCAATCCAATCGATAAAATGGGAACCTACTATTGGTATCAGAGCGAAACCTTGAAGATCTCACGATTAGTTCAAGGGAACGATCCCAATTTGTTTATTATCTTGAAGATTTTCGTCATTCTTGAAGATTTTCTCATCCTTCACAACTTAATAATCTTCTGTGAGTTATCTTACTGTTTTTGTTGGTGATGTTGTTTGAAAAATAAATATTTTGCTGCTACTGTTCATTTTTTGCTGCCGTTAAATCTAAGTTATGAAGAAAAATATTTTATGTTGAAGAAGATGAAGTTTCTGTTAAAAAGGGTGTGTTATATCTTTTTTATCCCATGCAAAAAGTGTTTTGAAAAAGACAAAAATAGTGTGTGGGGTTAAAGATTGAACAATGAACATAGGGTATGAGTTTAGAATATATGATTTTTAGAGTTCTTGGGTATTTATTTCGGAATGTACAAGTTGTTTGAGCTGTGATATAATGCTTATATGCATGGATTTTCCGAGATGAAATGGCGGTTAGTGGGTATGGATATAATTTTCCGAGATATAAAGTACATTTGGGTTACGAGTTAGTTCTGCATGCGTACTGTATAACGAAAATGAGACTAGACAACTAGCCTGCCAAGCATCGCATTTAACGGCTGTTGAAAGTGGGGGACAACTATTGTCCATTTATAAGAAATTAGTCGACATCTCTCTTTTGTCTCTCAATCAGTCGTTGCCACATACTCTCTACACTCAACTTTTATCTTTTGTGCATTTATTGTACATGCTTTGTCGGCCTGACCAAGATTTCCAACTTAATTTGCACCTCGAACCTAGGGGTGTAAGTGAGCAGAACTACTCGTGAGCTACTCGGGATCGACTCGTTAAAAGCTCGACTCGAGATCGAATTAAACAAGCCTGAGCCGAGCTCGAGCCTAAATATGATACTCGTTTATTAAACGAGCTCGATCTGAGCTTCAATAAATGGGCCCGCGAGCCTAAAAGAGCCTATATATGTATACATACATACATACATACATACATACATACGTATATACATACACACACATACATACATACATATATATATATATATATATATATATATATATATACATAAAGGCTCGTTTAGGCTCTATTAGGCTCGCGAGCCCACTAAATTGTTCACGAGCAAAGCTCGAGCTTGGTCAGGCTCGGGCTCGGCTCAGCTCATTTACGTCGGACCCATTTAAACCAATCTAAAAATTGTTTCGGTTACCGTGTTTTTCATTAGTTCCGAGGCCCATACTCTTTCCCTTTGTGAATCCATTTCCATTATAGAATTTTATCCATTTTTTCATTTTGGATCCATATTTAGGATCCTACCATTCCAATTTTTTTACCGAGCCCATTTACCTTCTCCCGGATTCATTTTTGAATCCACACTCTAGTGACTCGGATCCAAAAATGTGGATCCATCTTTTGAATCCATACCTTCCGAATTAAAACTTCCGACCCCACCATCCTTTTTGTTGTTCGGTTATACAATTTTTTTAACCCCATCTGCCATAAACTATAAGGCCACACCTTATGATCTGATGAGTCAAACACATGACATGTTGATCTATCAGTGTCAGCGTCTACAAGTCAACAACGCCAACGTATCACACCCCCAAACCAGACGCCGGAAACGTCCGAGGGTGGAGGACTTCATTTGTAGTATCACAACACATGCATTATAGTAATCAGAGTACAAACAACCACTGTATTTAAAAAGTATAAATATTTACATGTATTTTAACATTATATACTAAAACTAAATAGTTGTACAAAAGAAGAAGACAAGACATAATAGCTCCATCTTCTCAAAAGCTCGGGTATACCTGTCTACTAGTTCCCTGATAATACAAGTAATTTGAAAAGAGAGTATCAACATAAAGTTGAGTGAGTGCATAAGTATTAATGTTCTGAAAGAATGTCTTCTGTTTCTTGAATATGTAAACTATTTCCAGAAAATCCTATATTTTCTGCTGTATTGTGAAAATTAGTTTTAGTTGCATAAAAATGTTCTATTTGTAAACCAATGTTCTGTATTTGTAATCCTTTTGTAAACGTGTATCTGTGAGTATGTCTAAATTCATCAACTGTTATTATAAATTGTAATGTAAGACTGTAAACTGTATCTTGTAAACTAGTACTTTGAAATAGTACATAAGTTTAATTAATTATACACTGACGTATTGTTAATATCTTTTAATGAGTTATTATAACCATACTGACTAGGTGGCCCGACCCAACGCTATAAGTGCGTTGAACACATGTTGATAATAATTTGTCACTCACAGGCGTGTATACCTGACTGTAGCTAGCAGTCCGAGTGCGGGGTTGTCAATCCCAATATAGATCTATACACACATTGTTTCGATCCCCTGCTGGAGATTCTGGTTATAATATCAGGACTTTACTATATTGTTTAAATGAATTAAACAATCTGTACTACTTGACTCATAAAAGCATATAAACGTTACATGTATAAAACTTATGAAAACTTAATCATTCTGAAATAAATGATTAATAGTATGTTCTTGAGTTAGTACTCTTAACCTGTATCTGAAAGAATGTATACGCTTGGATAGTTTTGAATTAAACCTTTGTTTTTGTAAAACAATGTACTCTAGTATGCTTGAATCATGAATTAATGTTTTGTGAATCATAAATTATACATATTATAATTTATATGTACTTTTTGTATTGATACTTAGTATTCATGAATACAACCCCTTGCTCAACTTGTTACAAAGGGTAACTGAAACTAAATGAACAAACTTTTATACTTGTATACATATACAAATATATATAAGTAAAATTTAAATGACACTCGGACAACTAACTTATACTTGTAATCCCACATCCAAACAAGGAAAAGGAACCAAAGTGGGTTATTAGTCCTAAATCTTTTAAATCTTATTTATATAAATATATGTATACTAGTATGATTTTTGGGGAAAAATATAAGTTTATAAAATATTTAAAAGAAGTTTGATATTTTGAAATTTATTTTGGCGACTTGATGTCATTTTGAAACATCATTGAAAACCATTTGATTTAATGATAACTGAAATCCATTTTGATAAAATATATGAAATCACTTGTTTATAACACAAAAACTTTGTGTTAGATTTGTATTCCCCCCCCCCCTTAAAACAGTAAAAACTATGAAAATATGGGGGTATGAACTCACCTGTTTTAAGTTATTCAAATGTAAGGTTGGTGTAGGATGCTAAGTGTCAAGTGAAGTTTTGAACACAACGGATCCTATTAAGCATATATTGATACATATATGGATATAATTAGTGTATATAACAATTAATTATGATAGGAAACCACTTTAGGGACTAGAAAACACTTGAATTTAAGTGTTACAATCACATGTGATTGTTCTAAAGGGGTTTACGGCCACACAATGTGTTCACGGCCATGGAGTTTACGGCCCAAGATGTTCTTCATAGGAGTTTACGGCCAAGGAAGATGCTCATGGCCGTAAACTCTCATTGTTCTTGGAATTGATTGTTTTCAAGGTTGTAAGTTATGAATTTCTATAGAATAACTAGTATTAGGATGTATACTTACGTTTTGAAGCTTGAATGAGGTGTTCACGGCCTAAAGAACTAGTACGTGTTCTTGGTGTTCTTGAAGATCTAAGCAAAAGAGATGATTTCATGGATGAAATCATAGAGTTTCACTAGATTAAGCAAGATATCAACTAATTAAAATAGGAGAAACACTTACTTATTTGAAGATTAAGGTGTAAATATTGATGATAGTTGAGAGAAAACCGAGTTTCTTGGGTTGAATACGTGAGAAATAGTGAGAAAATGAAGGAAATTTATATATATGTGCGAGGGTTTACGGCCGAGGAGTTTGCGGTCCGAAGTCGGTTTGATGTTTACGGCCGAAGCCTCGTTTACGGCCTGCGAGGAGTTTACGGTCCGAAGTGTTTACGGTCTGAGGCAAGAATAAGATGCGAAGTTTTCAATTTTAAGCCTTTTCCTTCTAAATTCAACTATGGATGTTATAAAGATTTTAGCAAATAAAGGTTATTATCATAACCTTAAATAAAAATCCAAATAATAAAAAGAACTTTAGTTGACTTTAGTTTTACTTCGGTTGACTTGTGTTGACTTTACAAATAGGAAAATAACGGGATGTTACATTATCCCCCCGTTAGAGAGAATTTCGTCCCGAAATTAGAGTTTAAGCAAATAAGTAATTACAAATAACTAAGCGAAAAGACGAGGATATTTTAATTTCATTTGATCCTCACGTTCCCAAGTGAATTCAGGTCACCGCTTGGCATTCCAACGAACCTTCACTATAGGAATACGGCTTTGCTTTGTTTGTTTGACCTCTCGGTCCATGATTTCTACTGGTTCTTCCACAAAGTTGAGGCTCTCACCGATATCGATTTCGTTGAGTGGGATAACAAGAGTCTCGTCGGACAGACACTTCTTCAAGTTTGAGACGTGGAAAACAGGATGTATGTTACTTAGTTCTTGAGGTAGTCGGAGTTTGTAAGGTATGGGACCAATTTTAGCAAGAATCTCGAATGGTCCTATATACCTTGGATTCAACTTGTCACGCTTTCCAAAGCGTATCATGCCCTTCCAGGGTGAGACCTTCAACATGACGCGGTCACCAACCTGGAACTCCAAAGGTTTTCTTCTTTTGTCGGCGTAGCTTTTCTGTCTATCTCTGGAAGCTTTAAGTCGTTCCCGGATTTGTACGATTTTCTCTGTGGTTTCACGAATGATTTCCGGACCAGTGAGAGTACTGTCAGGAACTTGACTTCTAGCTAGCTGCGTATCACCCACTTCAGCCTAGCACAGAGATGATCTGCACTTACGGCCATAGAGAGCTTCGAAAGGTGCAGCCTTTATACTAATGTGATAACTATTGTTGTAAGAGAATTCGACCAGGGGTAAATGAGTATCCCATGCCTTTACCAAAGTCTATCACGCAAGCTCGCAACATATCTTCTAAATTTTGAATCATCCTCTCACTTTGTCCATCAGTTTGTGGATGGTAGGTTGTACTCATGTTCAACCTAGTTCCCAAAGATTTTTGTAAAGACTGCTAGAAACGAGAAGTGAATCTACTATCTCGGTTAGAAATAATAGATATTGGCACACCATGCAGTCTAACGATTTCTTTGAGGTAAGTTATTGTTAGCTTCTCCATCTTGTATGTCTCTTTGATTGGTAAGAAGTGTGCAGATTTGGTTAATCTATCGACAATCACCCAAATAGTATCATAACCACTTGATGTCTTGCGTAACTTGGTTATGAAATCCATTGTAATCCACTCCCACTTCCATTCAGGTATTTCAGGTTGTTGCAATAAACCTGATGGTTTCTGGTATTCTACCTTTACCTTGGCACAAGTAAGGCACTTGCCCACAAAGGTAGCAATTTCGGCCTTCATGTTTGGCCACCAGTATAGTTTCTTGAGGTCTAGGTACATCTTGTCTGAACCTGGATGAATAGAGTATTTGGTTTTGTGTGCTTCATTCATAACCACATCTCTGTAACCACCGAACTTTGGTGTCCAGATACGGTTCATGAAACAATAAACTCCATCATCCCTGATTTTAAAGTTTTTATCCATTCCTCTCAAGGTTTCACCTGCCACGTTTTCAGGTTTTAAGGCCTCGAATTGAGCCTCTCTGATCTGTGTGGACAGATGTGAATGGATTGTCATGGTCAACGATTTTACTCGGCGTCCCGTGTATTCTTTTCTACTAAGGGCGTCAGCTACTACGTTAGCTTTACCAAGGTGATAAAGAATCTCACAATCGTCGTTCAGTAGCTCCACCCATCGTCGTTGTCTCATGTTCAGCTCTTTCTGATTGAAGATATGCTGGAGACTTTTATGGTCCGTGAATACTGTGCATTTCGTGCCATATAAGTAATGTCTCCAAATCTTCAGAGCGAATACCACTGCTCCTAGCTCAAGGTCATGTGTTGTATAGTTGACTTCATGTGTCTTTAGTTGTCTTGAGGCATAGGATATCACCTTTCCTCTTTGCATAAGAACACATCCAAGCCCTTGATTAGAAGCATCACAGTACACTACGAAATCCTCTGTCCCTTCATGAAGAGACAGGATTGGTGCACTACACAAGGCTCGTTTCAGCGTTTGGAATGTTGTTTCTTGTTTTTCTCCCCAGCTAAAAGTTACACCCTTTTGCGTCAGGGTGGTAAGAGGTTTAGCTATTCGACAGAAATTCTGGATGAATCTGCGATAATAGCCAGCAAGACCTAAGAATTGACGAATTTTTGTAGGTGTTTTGGGTGCTGGCCAGTTTTCAATTGCCTTAATTTTGGAAGGGTCAACGTGTATTCCTTCGGAACTGACCACGTGACCTAGGAATTCAACTTTCCTGATCCAAACTTCACACTTTGAAAACTTTGCATAAAGTTTCTCTGATCTAAGAGTTTGTAGTACTTGACGAAGATGTTGGCTATGATCCTCTTCACTTCTTGAGTAGATAAGGATGTCGTCGATAAAGACTATGACGAATTTGTCCAGGAATAGACGACATACTCTGTTCATTAAATCCATAAACATAGCAGGTGCATTCGTCAATCCGAATGGCATCACTACAAATTCATAATGACCATAACGAGTTCTGAACGCGGTTTTGGGAATGTCATCCTCCTAAATTCGTAACTGGTGATACCCGGATCTTAAGTCTATTTTGGAGAAGTAGCTCGCACCTTGCAGTTGATCGAACAGATTGTCTATGCGAGGCAGAGGGTATCGATTCTTTATGGTAAGTTTATTCAGCTGGCGATAGTCTATGCACATACGGAATGATCCATCCTTCTTCTTCACAAACAAGACCGGTGCTCCCCAGGGTGAGAAGCTTGGTCTTATAAAACCTTTGCTAAGGGGTCCGTTGTCACACCCCGCTAAAGCGGAAACGCAAGGTATGACAGCGATAACGGTTTCATTGCAAAAGATAATGATACATCACCATAGCAGTATTTAAAAGTTTACAACCCATAGCTTCAAAAGAAACAAAATACAAGTTTTTCCAAAATAACATTGTTCAAAGAAAACTCCACAATTAACTTCAACACGATGCAGCATGCTCTATGATGATGAATCTTTATATCCACTTACTAATTATTTCCTGAAAAAGCATGTAAAACGAGCGTCAACTATGAAAATAGTTGGTGAGTTCACAAGTTTATAAAATCGAGCTTGGAATAAGGCTTTTCGTAAATACAAGTACATTGCTTTGATGATAAACAAAGTTGATTGCTATTAATGAATACAAGATTATTGCTATAACGAGAAACGAGTTTGTATGTGTATGAGCAAACAATGAGTCTCAACCAAACCTATGACTGAAGCCCTATCGAGATCTATGCTTATCGTTCCATAGATGAATATGGTATCATGCACTCCAGCGATTCGGGCGAGTGAGGAGTTGTCAATTCCTAATAGCGCTATCCATAATGACCATTGGCTCAAAGAGTTAATGGTTAGAGATAAGGGAAGGGCCTTAGTACGATAAGTTCTCATGTTCCGTGTTGCATAGACATACATAAAGAGACATAGCAATACAATAGCAATCATGTTTGATAATAATCAATTTAAATACAACATGCAAACAGTAGTTTTTCTGGACATGCTTTTCCACCCCAAAACATAAAACGGAAAATAGGGGAGTGCGTGAATACTCACAACGTTTCGAGTAGGTACAAGTGGTACTTCGGAATGCACCAACATCTTACTACCGGGATCCTACGACATCAAACACACACTAGTGAGTTTCCATGTCAAAATCTAATGCTAATATACTAAATTCTACATATAGTGAAATGCCAATTTATGTTTTAGTATTTGATTTTATATTAATTGGTTACACTTTTTCTGAAATAATGAAATTCTACAAATCGTGCGATTAATTACAACATTGGAATATAAATTTTCCAAATTTTTAAGTCCTTATTACAACATAAATTCACGAAAATAGCATTCAAAGGATAAAAATTCCCAAACTTTTTATTTAACTGTTATTACACAATACTAAGCTGGGAAAATTATAAAAATGGATTTCCAAGCTGTTTAATTATATTTTATGATTTTTGAACATTTATTCCAATAAAAATTGAAATAAACAGAAAATAGTTTCCAAAATTACCCAAACTTTTTAATTAATTGTTATTGTACATAAATAGGCTGGGAAAAATATAAAAGATATTTTTCAGTGGGTATTTCTATTTTTCCTTGTTTTATTCCTTTAAATAATCATTAATTGAAGAAATAATATTAAACAGTTAAAATAATTTACCAAAAATTTTTGTAACATCATTTACAGTATAAATAACCTGGGAAAAATACCAAAAGTGGTCTTCATATTGTATAATCTGGTTTTGGGTATTTATGTGAATTTAAGTGTAATTAACTTTAGAAATTAAGATAAAAATAGTTTACAGTGGAGAAAAATCCTTAAAATTTTTATGTAACCTCCTACTGTACAACATGATGTTCTGGTAAATTTTCATGAATTTTGGATAATCAGAACTATTTTTTCTATTTTTAAACCATTATAATTACCAAAAAAATGGGAAAAATAGCAAGGCATGATGAAAAATGTTGAAATTATTTTTCTGAGTCACCCATCACAGGTAAGGTATGCGAAAATTGTTAGATAAAATTTTCACACTCTCCAAAGTGGTTTTGTGATTTATTATATCCTAACCAAAAAGAGAATTAGAAATCATACCAAACAGCAACAAAAATTGATGAAATTTAGTGAGGGGTCATTATCCATCATAAGGGTCATTCATGAATTTGTTCCGGATTTATTGACCTCTGGAAGTATTTTATGTGATTTATGCCCTTGGTTTCTAGCAATAAATTTAATAAATCAAAGAAATAATAAAAGCTTTTGGTATTTTACAGATTATCACATGCATGTGAGGGCTTTCAAAAGGAAAAATGTTCGAAATTTATTCAGAAGGGAAATAGGGGTATTGAACCCAAACAAGATAAGAAATGTTGCATGCAATGGTGCATGAGATGTAAATATGGCTGAAGTTCATGAATTTGTGAAGCACATTCTGTGGGGTTTTAAGCCACGAAATTTCAGCCATCATTCACTGGATATGTTAAGTTTCTAAAGTATTTTTTCCCCAGATTTATGGTTGGGTTTAAGGCCATTGATCATGCAAGGCAAAAATGGTGATCATAGAAAAAGAGCTGTTTGCGCAACCATTTTGTAAAAATTGCCAAAAATCGGATATTTAATATTTTACAGTGAGACCAGTTGGGTTTGAAAGTTAACTCATGAAATTATCCAATACAAAAAGAATATCATGATTTGGTTAAGAAATGACCGAGTTATGGTCGTTCAAAGTTGAACAAAGTAATCTGGCAGATTGCATGTTTGCTTTGAGTGCATCCTTAGGACATTTTGACAAGAAGATCATGCATGCCTTTGATAAGGTCCGATTTCTAGCACATGCATGGAGTGAATGAGCATCCAAGATGTACTAGAAATGGTTTAAATGCTTTTGACCATGCAAGAACACAAAAGAAATGGAGAAGAAGATGTAATACTTGTTTTTGAAGTCACATGAACATATGTGCATCATTTTCACTCCTTGCATGGGTTTGATCCCGGATTTTCACCATTTCAAACACATGCATTGTGTTATGGTGAGAATCTACAAACCACAAGGGGAAAATAAAGATTTCTAGCCATGGAAAGGCATAGAATCCGAAAATAAGAGAAAACTAAGAAGAAAAGGAAGTAGAATCATGAAACTATGGAAGAAGATGTTGTTGTTTACCTTGGTTTTGATCTTGAGGGAAGTAAGAACACTTCAAGGTCTTCTAAATCTCGAAATTTGGCAGAGGAATGGGGAGAATTTCGTGAGTTAGAGAGAGAGAGGAAGAGAGTTTGTGTGTGTTAGGAGGGTGGAGTGTGAGAGAGTGAAGAGAGAAGAGGTAGAGTGAGGGAGAAGTTCTAATGATTGAGTTTTTAGGAAGAGGGAGCATGGGGAGAGGGAGAATGGCTGGCTCTATCATGCATTAGGCCTCCTCTCTCCTAATTTCAAATTTTATAAAATTCCCTCCAATAATTTTATAAAAACCCTAATTTTTATAAAAATATTTATTAAGCAATTCTTGATTTATTTGTAAAAAATCTTGTTTTTAACTAATAAATTATGATTATTGCATGATAATTTAATTTCTATTTCAATGATTATAATCCATAATTTGATTAATAAAAATTTGATATTAGAAAGTTTATAGCCAAATTTTATAAAGTTTTTAAGCTTTATGATTTATAAATTTGGATTTTTAGCTCTCTTAGGGTTTTTGGAATATTGTTTGATATTCATCATCATAATGAAGTATAATTAGAATATTTTAATTTATTTTTAGGGTTTTATACCCTTTTTCAATTGTAACAAAGTTTGAAGTTTCATTCTAATTATAGCATTGGCATTTCCTATTGTAGTTAAGCAACTTACTAGAATCGTAAGTGTCAAGTATATTAGTCCTAGATCTTAGTTGGGTCCTAGTTTATGCAAGATTTTGACCTAATTTATACTACTAGGCCATGGCATGTTGTGCATGAATGGTTTTTATAAAGATGCATGAGTCCGAGAATGACCTGAATTGACAGTTGTCACATCCGTTAAGCTGGCTGGATAATTCCTGCATTTCAGAAGGTGCAAGACGATAGGGAGATTTGGCTATAGGGGTAGCTCCTGGAATTAAGTCAATTCGGAATTCGACTTGTCGTTCGGGAGGCACTCCTGGAAGATCATAGGGAAAAATGTCGGGAAAGTTACAGACTTCAGGAATGCTCGATATGTCTTTCACTTCTTGCTTTTTATCTACCACGTGAGCTAAGAAAGCACAGTACTCTTTGCGAAGGTACTTATGTGCCTTGATGCAAGAAATGATCTGGAGGTTCGTTCTGGGTTTGTCGCCGTAAATAACAAGAGTTTCGTTAGTTGGCAAGTTCAGACGAATGGCTCTTTCATAGTATAGGATGTCAGCATGGTTAGGACACAACCAATCCATACCTATTATGACGTCGAAACTCTTGATAGAGACCGGCATAAGGTCTATTGGAAACGAAAAGTTATTAAAAGTAAGAGTACATCCTATGTATATATCGTTGGTGGATTCGGACTTTCCGTTAGCCATTTCGACTGTGAATGTTTCTTTTAATGGTTGGGAGTTTTGATTTAGCAAGTGTTTGAAATTATGGCTCACAAAGCTCTTCTCAGCTCCACAATCAAATAAAATGCATGTATAAGTGTTGTTGAGAAGGAACGTACCCGTAACTACGGCAGGGTTTGCTACCGCTTCATCGTGACCTAGGGCTAATATTCTCCCGACTCCACCAACATTTCCAGCTTTAGGATAATCTTTCTTGAAATGTCCCACTTCACCACAATTGTAGCACGCTTGACCTACTCCAGCAGCAGGTACTTGGTTAAGTGGTTGGGGTGGTGCTCTACAGAATTGGGCAGTATGCCCTTTTCTGTTGCAGTCACGACACTGCATTTCTCTTCAATTTCCATTATGGTGAAAATTGCATTTGTTGCACTTCGGTAGATTACCAACATAAGGCTTAGCTGGTACTGGGTTAACAGGAATAGCAGCAGGTACAGTAGCAACATTAACTGTAAATAGCTGTTGTTTCTTTGAGGGATCTTGTGAAAACTTGCCCTTCCTTTTGTTCCTACCCTTCTTCTTGTTGTTGTTGTTGTCATTGTTGGTGTTGTTGTTTCCCTTTGGTTGTTCTGGTACTGCAACCCCTGAGTGTTGATGGGCTCCGTGGTCGATAAGAGATTGTGCCAACTCTTTGGCACTGTCAAAAGTACACAGGCCTCAAAGCTAAAACACTTGATTGAATTTGGGGCGACAGTCCCCAAATATATCTCTCAATCTTCTTGCTCTCCAAAGCAACCATATCCGGACAAAGAATTGTCAGATCACAGAATCTACTGGTATAGGTTGATATATCAGAACCAACCATTGAAATACCCCAGAGATCCTGCTCAAGTTTTTGGACTTCGCCTCGCGGGCAATATTCCCGCATTAGCATGGCCTTGAAGTTTTCCCAGCTTATTGAATTAGCCACAACCAGAGTAAGTGACTTAACGTGGCCATTCCACCACGTCAAAGCTCTTTCCGAAAAGGTACAAGCAGCAAATTTGACCTTGCTGCTTTCAGGACAGGAGCAGATTTCAAAAATTGCTTCTGTCTTTTCTATCCATTGCCTTAATGCCATAACTCCTCCAGTTCCATTAAAGGTCCTGGGTTTGGCATTGGAAAAATCTTTATAAGTGCACTCTCGCGAGTGCCCATGACCTTCGCCATGGTTAGAAGGATTTGCACCAGATCCTGACCCACTAGATCCAGGAGTATTAATTTGAGACATGGCAGCAGCTACAGCCGCCGTGACCGCCGCTTGGAACATAGCGGGGTCGAACTGGGGAGGTGGTGGCGGATGTGGCACCGGCGCTTCATTAACAATGTTACGCCTTGGATTTTTACGAGGAGGCATATTTTTCTATAAAAGTCAAAAGATACAATATGGTAAGATATCAAGAGTGAATATGAATTTTGATATCTCTGAACTAAAACACATAGCTCAACACGAATTATGTAATGAATTGGAAATAGAAGTTTACGACAAGTACAACTTGTAACGGAATGATATGAAATTGAATGGTTAATTTTCAAAGACTATGAAAATGCATATCGATTGAATTGGCATATTGATTACATAAAGTTTGGAAAACTTGACCCTAAACAGGTCTACAATATACCAAATTCTGGGAATACATCGACATCATACAGACCTTCTAAAATAAATAAAATTTTCGTGGTCTTACTGAACAACATGAAAAATAACGCTATAACTTATCCGTAGACTTAACTATAACCAAAAGAGTAAATAAGAAACAAGTAGAGCATCTTCTACTGTCGACGGGTATCTCTCGAATGAAACCTCAACTCAGCCAGTTGACGCTCCATAGTAAGCATGTGTCTTTCATATACTGTCAGACGTGCTCGTAGCTCTATAACTTCAGCTTGAGTTTCATCTAACCCTTGCAGTAGAGACTCATTGTCTCTTTCAGCTCTCTCACGAGCATCTTCCAATTGACAAATGCGGACAGTATTGACTCCTGCATTGGCGTCAACTTCTGCGATTCGGTTGAGTGCTGTCCTACTCTGAATCTCATTACAAGCAACTCTACGGACCAGAATAGGCAGGATTCTATCTGCTGATCCTCCCTCGCTTAGGTTATAGAAGCTTCGGTCTCCATTGTACGGCATTGGTTGACCCTGTTCTTGGCTCCATGTCTCTAAACTTTCCACCCACTGAGGCGTCGGGCCTTGAAAAGCCGGACGAGGGTTAGGATTTGGGTTTGAGCCACCAGAGGTAGGTCATTGACTTCTGGCTCGAAATCAGAATCCTCCGGAAAGTAATCTGCGAACTCATCATCCAAAGGGATTGGATGATTCTCTTCTGGCTCATCATCAAGCCATCCTCCGTTATTTTGGTTGGGGAAGTATGGGTCTCCGGGTAAGTGAAATCCAGCCATTGTTATCTAAACGAGAATAGGGATAAGAGATATAGAATATAGTTAGTAACGATTGGTTAGGGGTACAAGTTTTTTACAAAAGAGACCTACAGTTAACAAGTAAAGTATTCTGTATAACTTGTTCTAGATATTACTATAACTATAAAGTGTATACTAATTATATATAACTTGGGTATATTCGACCTTTGATTAAATGACTCGGCTCTAAATCCACAACCAAACAAGGAACAGGAAATGAAGTTAAATCACATATTCTAAGTCTATATAACTCTAATTATATATAATTGTAATATACCCTTAATATTTATAGTTCTACCCTTAATTGTTCTATTGTTTTCACATGTTTATTATTAGTATATAGTGCCTAAAATACCCCTATAGTATTTTAATCTTTATGTTCTGTTTTAGAGTTCTTCTGAATATGTATAGTTGGTAAGTTTTAGACATGTCGCAACACCACTATCACTCCCAAACACATGTTGGTCATATCTCAAATCAATATAGTTGATCCGACTATATTAATCTCAGATATGATTACATAACTGTCCAGGTTTGACTGTAATGTTCAACATCCAAGTACTTTTAAGTTCTTATGATTGTGATACTGTACTTGTAGATAAGTGTTAGTATACTTCTTGTAAAAATAATTAAATTTCTAAAAGTATACTTGTAGTCAGAGCTCTTAGCCCCAAATGTATTTATAGTTTGTATATCTTTTATGGATTGATATACTGAGTTCACTATAAACAATGCTCTGATACCAATCTGTCACACCCCCAAACCAGACGGCGGAAACGTCCGGGGGTGGAGGACTTCATTTGTAGTATCACAACACATGCATTATAGTAATCAGAGTACAAACAACCACTGTATTTAAAAAGTATAAATATTTACATGTATTTTAACATTATATACTAAAACTAAATAGTTGTACAAAAGAAGAAGACAAGACATAATAGCTCCATCTTCTCAAAAGCTCGGGTATACCTGTCTACTAGTTCCCTGATAATACAAGTAATTTGAAAAGAGAGTATCAACATAAAGTTGAGTGAGTGCATAAGTATTAATGTTCTGAAAGAATGTCTTCTGTTTCTTGAATATGTAAACTATTTCCAGAAAATCCTATATTTTCTGCTGTATTGTGAAAATTAGTTTTAGTTGCATAAAAATGTTCTATTTGTAAACCAATGTTCTGTATTTGTAATCCTTTTGTAAACGTGTATCTGTGAGTATGTCTAAATTCATCAACTGTTATTATAAATTGTAATGTAAGACTGTAAACTGTATCTTGTAAACTAGTACTTTGAAATAGTACATAAGTTTAATTAATTATACACTGACGTATTGTTAATATCTTTTAATGATTTATTATAACCATACTGACTAGGTGGCCTGACCCAACGCTATGAGTGCGCTGAACACATGTTGATAACAATTTGTCACTCACATGCGTGTATGCCTGACTGTAGCTAGCAGTCCGAGTGCGGGGTTGTCAATCCCAATATAGATCTATACACACATTGTTTCGATCCCCGACTGGAGATTCTGGTTATAATGTCAGGACTTTACTATATTGTTTAAATGAATTAAACAATCTGTACTACTGGACTCATAAAAGCATATAAACGTTACATGTATAATACTTATGAAAACTCAATCATTCTGAAATAAATGATTAATAGTATGTTCTTGAGTTAGTACTCTTAACCTGTATATGAAAGAATGTATACGCTTGGATAGTTTTGAATTAAACCTTTGTTTTTGTAAAACAATGTACTCTAGTATGCTTGAATCATGAATTAATGTTTTGTGAATCATAAATTATACCTATTATAATTTATATGTACTTTTTGTATTGATACTTAGTATTCATGAATACAACCCCTTGCTCAACTTGTTACAAAGGGTAATTGAAACTAAATGAACAAACTTTTATACTTGTATACATATATAAATATATATAAGTAAAATTTAAATGACACTCGGACAACTAACTTATACTTGTAATCCCACATCCAAACAAGGAAAAGGAACCAAAGTGGGTTATTAGTCCTAAATCTTTTAAATCTTATTTATATAAATATATGTATACTAGTATGATTTTTGGGGAAAAATATAAGTTTATAAAATATTTAAAAGAAGTTTGATATTTTGAAATTTATTTTGGCGACTTGATGTCATTTTGAAACATCATTGAAAACCATTTGATTTAATGATAACTGAAATCCATTTTGATAAAATATATGAAATCACTTGTTTATAACACAAAAACTTTGTGTTAGATTTGTATTCCCCCCCCCTAAAACAGTAAAAACTATGAAAATATGGGGGTATGAACTCACCTGTTGTAAGTTATTCAAATGTAAGGTTGGTGTAGGATGCTAAGTGTCAAGTGAAGTTTTGAACACAACGGATCCTATTAAGCATATATTGATACATATATGGATATAATTAGTGTATATAACAATTAATTATGATAGGAAACCACTTTAGGGACTAGAAAACACTTGAATTTAAGTGTTACAATCACATGTGATTATTCTAAAGGGGTTTACGGCCACACAATGTGTTCACGGCCATGGAGTTTACGGCCCAAGATGTTCTTCATAGGAGTTTACGGCCAAGGAAGATGCTCATGGCCGTAAACTCTCATTGTTCTTGGAATTGATTGTTTTCAAGGTTGTAAGTTATGAATTTCTATAGAATAACTAGTATTAGGATGTATACTTACGTTTTGAAGCTTGAATGAGGTGTTCACGGCCTAAAGAACTAGTACGTGTTCTTGGTGTTCTTGAAGATCTAAGCAAAAGAGATGATTTCATGGATGAAATCATAGAGTTTCACTAGATTAAGCAAGATATCAACTAATTAAAATATGAGAAACACTTACTTATTTGAAGATTAAGGTGTAAATATTGATGATAGTTGAGAGAAAACCGAGTTTCTTGGGTTGAATATGTGAGAAATAGTGAGAAAATGAAGGAAATCTATATATATGTGCGAGGGTTTACGGCTGAGGAGTTTGCGGTCCGAAGTCGGTTTGATGTTTACGGCTGAAGTCTCGTTTACGGCCTGCGAGGAGTTTACGGTCCGAAGTGTTTACGGTCCGAGGCAAGAATAAGATGTGAAGTTCTCAATTTTAAGCCTTTTCCTTCTAAATTCAACTATGGATATTATAAAGATTTTAGCAAATAAAGGTTATTATCATAACCTTAAATAAAAATCCAAATAATAAAAAGAACTTTAGTTGACTTTAGTTTTACTTCGGTTGACTTGTGTTGACTTTACAAATAAGAAAATAACGGGATGTTACACAACGTCTCAAACTCAATAGCGTCAACACTTAGTATAGTTATCCAATTGTAATCTTTTGTATATTAGGCGGTTATTATAGATAATTATAGAATAGATATTAGATCTGTAATCTTTGTGATAAGAATCTGATCTTTAGTATAGATTAGACGCAATCCATTCAATCAAGGGATATACATGTATAGATTAGTATATATATAACATTAGGGCAAACCCTAATGTAGTGGTAGTGATCGTGGCTTTGTGTCGATCGTCTTTGTGATAAACCCGTCTTCTTGGTGAAGACAAAACCTATTTTCTTGGTGAAAGGAACAATTTGAAGAACTTTTGTGTTATTTACTTTTTGTTGATATTTTGCTTAGATTAGTTTTACGTTTCTTATTCATACTTGAAGTGTATCCGATCAAATACAAACCTTTAATTGGTATCAGAGCAGGTTTGTGATACACTAAGTTATTATGTCGATTTCAAGAAATTCCAAATCCTTTGGTCTCAACAAAATTCTTCCCTTTGATGAACACAACTTCATCAAGTGGAAAACCAAGGCCATGGTGGTTCTTGAAACCATTGAATATGAGATGAAAAATATTGTTGAAAAAAGTCCCCATGTCCCTATGTACCAACCCATGGTAAACAACGCTCCCGTTGGCCCCTTGAAGCAAAAGCCAGCAACAAGTTATGGCGACGATGACAAAAGACTGCTCAGTCTTGATGTGAAAGCCAGGGCTGCTATTGGAAACTCTCTTCCATACCACGTGTATCATATCATACAAAATTATGAATCAACACAAGAGATGATGTACACGCTGACTGTAGCTTATGAAGGTACCGTGGAAGTCCAGGCTACGACCATCAACAATCTTAATCGAAGATACGAGCATTTCTTTGCTCAACAAGGTGAGTCTCTTACCCAAAACTTCAATAGGTTTAATCGTTTGGTTAATGATATGCGCAAGATGGGAATCGTTAAGCACTCGTCATAGTTGGTTCTGAAGTTTCTCAATTCTCTTGGGAAAAGTTGGGAACATCACGTTGATGTTCTTAAGAATGGTGAGAAGATTGATTCTATGGATCTGAATTCGTTGTGCGGTAATCTGCGAAATTATGAAGAGACCAAGCTCTTCGTAAGGAAATCATGAAGGACTCGAGCAAGGAAAAATTTGTTGCCCTGATGTCTCGAAAGGAAACAAGGAAGACAATCAGCGACTCAGAAAATTCAGACCAGGGTGAGCAGAGTGACGAAGATCTTACCGATGAGCTTGTCACCAGCGATGCACTTATCATCAAGCGTTATAAAGAAGGCAGAGCAAACGTGGTTAGAGAATTATAATTTGTACATAAAAATTAGTCACTTTATGTAGCAATTTTGATCTAAGCTACTTATTTAAATCTAAAATTAAAAAATAACAAATTATAATAATACCAAATTTACCAAGTATAATTATCTTAGTCGTAATAATTGCTTTTACAACACATAAAAGCACCCCACTCAATAAAATCGTCAAACATAAAGTTAGGACAATACATAAATTGGTTTATTTGTGGAAAATTTCAAAACTTCAACACGTAAAAGAATTATAGGATAAATTATATGAATGGTCCTTGTGGATTGGAGTAATCTGCATGATTGGTACCTAACAAAATTTTTTAATTCGAAAAGTCCCTAGCTTTTATTTCGGAGTAAGTCCCTACTAAACATAACATGACATTTATATCAATTTTTATTATTATGTGATTTAAAAAAAATTTGAAAAAAACATATGAGTCCCACCCTCTGCCTTTTTATCAGATAGATTATTCCTTATTCTCTACATTCAACAACCTTAACCAGACCACCAAACCCACCGCCGTCGGAAACCTCCCAAAAGTCACCACTACCACCGGAAACTTCTCCAAATCCACCATTAACTGCCGACCATGCGACACCACCTCTATACTCTGCTAGAAACCTCTCGAAAGCCAACATCAAGTGTCAATCTACAACTAAAGCCACCATCGATCGTCGACGCCCACCACCACCTTTCTTCTCTATCAAAAACCTCTCTAATACCACCACCGAGCACCGATTTGCACTCTAAAGCCATCATCTGACAATTCATTTGTGGCTACCTCTAGCTCTCGGAGCGTATACCACCGCCACTACCCTAAATGCGACACCTATAGCAAAGACAAGCCACCACTAGCACCACTCGATTACAGATCGGAGAAAACGACAGTATTACGACTTTCCTATATCGACTTAGATCTCCACAACTGACATTTTGATACTGCATGGGTTAGGGTGTTTACCCGAGTTGAGAAAGATATAAATGAGCTTAAAGAATCTTGATGGTGGTGTGTTCACCGGAGAGAGAGAGATAGATAGAGAGAGAGAGAAGAGATATGGGTGGAGGCATAATCGATGTAGGTTAGCTGTAAAGAGGATGAAGACTAAAGACGAAAGACGAAGGAGGAATGAGAGGGACCCACATACTATGTTAATATTTTTTAATAAATTAATAGTATAGAAAATTAAAACAAAATTAATAAGGGTCTATTAGTCTTTTTACATCTGTTAGAGACCTAAACCGAAACAAATCCAAACAATAAGGACATTCCAAGTTAAATTTTTTTTGTTAGAGACTAGCTAGGCCTCACAATCGTGTCTTGTTCGGGTTGGCGGGTCAAAATACACCAACCCGAACACGACCCATTTAACTATACAAGTCACAGGTTGGCGGGTTTTTGAACATAAATCCATATATGACATGTCAACCCACTTATTTATACGGATTCATAGGTTGACAGGTTCGTGGGTCAGATTTGGGTTTGTGTGTTCGTGGATCAGATTCCTTAAATAAAATTGATAATTAAACATGAATAAATTCTTGATGCAAATCCAAATTTTAGAAACTTAAGTCTTAAACATCTAAATGAAAATTAAAGACATTAATGGAAATATGTTCAAACTAAAATATTAATACAAACATAGATAAATTTAATCGAATGCTTCGACGCTGTTCGATAATGATTCAATCATTAATGCCGCCGTTCTTCGTAAGTTCATTATGCCGTTCATCACATAGGGGAGACCGGGAGAGGGCTTATTCGATTTTGTTTGTGAGATACTGACATTATTTAGGGCAAACGCCAAACGTGTCGCAATGCAAATCAGCAAATAGTTACCCATGAGTCAAATGGTCAATGATATCGGGTATCCTATCCTAGTATAAAATATAAACTGTATAGTGTATAATACTTAATACATTTAAAAAATATATAATTTTTTATTAAAATTATAAATTGGTTGGCGGATCAACCCGTATATTTTTTGAGAAACCCATATATGACCTGTTTAATAAACGAGTTGACGGGTTGAAAAACTGAACCCATACCCGTTTATTTCGTGTCTTGTCGCGGGTTATATCGATAATTGTGAGGCCTAAGACTAGCATAAAGATCAGCGCAGACCATAAAGAGTATTCATGTAATTTATTCTAAATTATATTAACGATAAGTGGAACTAAAGTCAAAAGTTTTGCCGGTTATAATGAGGAAAACATCATTGGACACGTAAGCTTCTCAACGATGGCGGGCTCCAGCCCAAAATTTTCAAGTTCAACCTTCCGCAGAATAGAAGCCATCATTGAAATTGTACTGGAATATCGTATATACTTTTCTCCCTTCGACAAAATTCCTTTTTATCCCTTAATCTCTTTCAATCATCAAAATTTTGGGTGCATTAATCTGCCATTTTCCGAACCCTAGTGGCGCTTTGGACCATCTTTGTCGTTGTTTGCTACAGTCATGGAGCTTTTTCAAGAATTAGTGTTTACAATCTCTTTCTCTCTCATAGTTTCCTTGTTAATCGCAAAGCTGTTTTCAATGTCATCAAGTTGTGATGATGGGGCTTCAACCTTATCGAAAAGTGTTGAAGAAAAGATCGAGAGAGAATGGGTTGTTTGTGATTCTGTGAAAGAGGAGAAATCTGGGTACTTTGAAGATGCAGTGAGAGTTAGTGAAGATGTTCTTTTCGGATATGCTGAAGCTGAATTCTTAACTGAGCATGTGATCGATGACTCAAAAAGTGTCGGTGGCGTCGGTGAGAGTTATGTGTTCGACGAAAGTCCTGAGAGAACCGAATCTAAAGATGATGCTGCTTATTCGGTGAAAAGCGATGAGGGTAATGTGGTGGATCCTGTTTTAGCTAGTGATATGGGATCATCAATACAAGAAGATTGTATGAAATCCATTGAAGCACAACAGGAATCATCTTCCTCCGTTGACGAGAATTACATGTTCGACGAAAGTCCTCAGAGAGCCAAATCTAAACACGATGCTGTTTATAAAAGTGGTGAGGGTAATGTGGTGGATCCTGATACGCGATCATCAACAGAAGAAGACACTGTGAAGTCCATTGAAGAACAGCAAGAATCATCTAGTGCCGCTGTTGTGCGCTATGTGTTCGACGAAAGTCCTCAGAGAACCAAATCTAAAGACGACGCTGTTTATTCGGTTAAGCCTATTTTCGCTAGCGACATCTCATCATCAACACAAGAAGATTGCATCAAAACTATTGAAGAACACCATGAATCATCCGCCATTGATGTTGGTGAAGTGAAGCTTGAGGAGAAAGAAGGGGTTTTTGACGATGATTGGCAGGGAATTGAGACAACAGAATTGGAAAGAAGATTCGGTGCTGCTGTGGCGTTTTTGGGATCCAAAACGATTGCTGATCGGGTAAATTTGATTGATAATGAAGTAAAGATGCAGTTTTATGGGCTTCATAGAGTCGCCATTGAAGGACCTTGCTTTGAATCGCAACCCATGGCTCTCAAAGTCTCTGCTCGTGCTAACTGGTATATATTATAATCAACAATTTACCACATTATTTTTATTTTCTTTTATTAATTTTTTTTTATTTTCTATAATTGTTAACATATCAAGATTTAATAAATCATTTTAGGAACGCATGGAAACGTTTAGAGAATTTAGGGCGAGAGGATGCAATGGAACAATACATTGCTCTTCTTTCTCAACACATTCCCGATTGGATGGGAACTCATGTTTGTGTAAGAAAATCCAAAACTCGTTACTAATTTATCAAAAAAAATTATTGTGTCAATGAGAAATTAACTTTTATTATTATTATTATTATTATTATTATTATTCATAATTGTTTAGGAAGATGATAGTGTGCAATGACATGGAGTTGTTTTATGGGTGGATCTCGGCTCCTTGGCAATATCTCTCTCACATTATTCGATCTAATTGGAAGAAGATGAGTTACCTTATTTCATCAATAGTCGAGTGATAATAATGAATGTTTATTTGTAAATAATGAACTTGTTATGTTTGCGTTTAATTTAGTGTTATTGTAAGTATTATTGTTGTTGGTGCTCATTACTGCTCATGTTGAATAGAAAAAGCTCCCTTTGCTTTATGTTGTTTTAATTTCCACGGTGGACTAAGCCCAGTTGGTGTCCGGGTAATATACTGCAAAAACTATCAATAGTTGGAGCTTAGTGCATCCCAATCCATTGAAATCCATTGAACTCTAGAGTTTAATGGATTGCTACATTACCATTAAATATCTATACAACAACACCTACAACCAATTAAACAACTATTCAATTATAATTATCATTTTATTCTTTTTATTGAACCATTTAATGATCATTCAACTCTATTTCATGTCATCACCCACACTCATTCAACTCCTATTCGATCTTAATTATCATCCTATTCAACTTTTATACTACTTCCATGGTGGATGTTCTTAACGGCTGTTTGATAGAGGTTTCGACTGGGTCTAAAGCTAGGACTCGGTCCATATTTCCCAATCAACATGTTTGATTTGCTTCAAGATCTTTTGACTCGGTCCTAATTCTAATTTATGACATAGTCCCTCACTTTTCTTTTGATTTGGTCCGAGAAAAAAAGCTTCGGACTAAGTTTTACTCTTCAGACATCGGTCTACATGGACTCGGTCCTCAGTCCATGTGTTTGGCATACGTTTTTGCTCCGACTCCTTCCAAGCCTCTACCCCATCCAACTTCTAACCCAATACGTTTCAGCCTCTATCAACTTCTATCGAACGACACTTTACATGCACTGTTGGATTTCAATTCCAATATGGATTGTGTTTCTTATGGGCCAATGACATGTACATCTGATATACATATAATATAATGCTTTCGAGACGGACAATGTTAAATAGTTCTGGGTTCAAACTTTGTTGGAAGAATAACATTAAATTATGTTTGGCGCAACATAGCTAGCTTATTTCGAGCTTTTGTAGGTTGTCATGTTTGACAAACTAAAAAATAGCTTGTAAAAAGTTACTCAGACCAACATAATATGTTTATTAAGCTGCTGTTTTTTTTAATACTCCAAAATTTACACTTTATTATTTATAAAAAACCCTAGTATTTTGAATCTCCTTTTATGTTATTTTATATAATTCAATTATTTTATTAGCTTGTTTTATCAAACATATAACTTTTTTAGCCATTCCTTAACTTTTCAGCATTTAGATAGTTTTTCAATTAACAACTACTTTTATTGTTATTAATTATCTTTTCAGCTAACCTGTCAAAGATAGCTTTAACCCCATGTAATGATAAATATTTGCAATCGTATGCTCTAAATGAGAACTTAGTGATATAGCATTGGATTTTATAATATTTTAACTTATATTTATAGGTTTGGTTGTGATGTAAAGTTGTATACTTTTAAATTTCTACAGATTTTTTGTTAAAAAAAATTGTGAAGTTATAAAAATCATTGTTATTAACTTTTTTGTTAATTGAATACTTTGCTAAAGTAAAAAAATGGGTTGAAATTTTGAATATTTTAAGGGTGATATATAAAGCGGTATATGAAAAGGGGGTTAGGGCTTGAAACGGATACACATTTATAGGCCCAAAATCCGGCACATAATCAATCGGATCTAAGAGATCGGAGTGCGTCTGATGAAATCCGATCACCGGCGACGCCATAGCAGTTGATTTGGTTTGTTTGGATCCTAAGTCGACGATCGACTTGCATTTTTCGTGGTCCAATGGGAGTTGTGATAGAGAGTGAAGTGTGGGAAAACAATCAACCACTGTCCATATTCATATTCGTATCATGCTTACTCTCAATCGTTTGTTTACCTCAGAATTCGAGCAGGAGTTCCACTGTCTTCGATCAATCACTTCCGTCTTCTTTGCTTCGGTTTCAGAGAAAATTTCTTCTCGTGTTTTGCTCCGCCTCAGGTCAGCAGCTTCCGTTCATTGCCATTATCAGTTCTTCAGTTTGCGTGAATAAAGTAAGTAAACAATTTGAAAGCAAAATGTACTTATAGATGAACCATAGTTGGAATGATGAGATTAACAACTGATTGATTATCTACGCATGATATTTGTTATTGCTGATTGTACATTTAACTTTCAACTGCATTTAAGTTCATTTTTTTTCAAATTTTCGATCCGTGGTCATGAATCAATTTATTAAGTGGAAGAATCACCTCCCTTGTATAAACAATCGAACGATACTGAAAATTCAGCAATTAATGTTTGTTATTCTCCTTTGTTCAAAATTTGGCTTGGTGGAACACAATATGAAGAACATTTTCATGGAAAGTCTGAGATTGTAAAATATCTTAAAAGTGAACACCTTTGGTAGAACATTCTCACTTAATTGAAGCTGCTTCAAGCGGATTGTACACATAACTAAATGCATTTCTTACAGTTTCAAATGCTGGATTGGGTAATGACTCTTTATGTTTGATTCTTTAGTAATGGAAGGCATGTGGTCAGTGTTTGGGGAGTATGAAATGGCATACTTTGGATTTAACAAAGACCAAATGGTGTCATCTCTCATCATCGGTTCTGCATCTGCACTCTTTGTTGGAACATTCTTGGGCATGCTATCTGACTTAATGTATGTTTCCTTTCATGCCCCTTTTCCTGCTACTCTTTTCTACATCTGCATATCCTCAAAGATATGAATGCAATACAACAAGTTTCTGGTTGGAAAAACTAGTGACATGTGATATAATGCATGTTTTCACAGAGGAAGAAAGAAAGTTAGCTTGTTGTTTTGCATCCTCCACCTTTTTGTTGCTATCTTGAAGACGATTTTCTCACATCCAAGCATTTGGTTAGCAAGTGTTTGCCTCTCTTTAGCCACTTCAATTTTTCTATTCAGTTTCGAGACATGGATGGTGGTTGAGCATGACAAGGTCTGTATGCCTTTTCCAATCTCAATATTTATTTTTTTAGTTTCTTCAGAACAATCTTTCATATCTTGTTTCTTTTTCTTTCCAGCTAGGGCACAGGCTAGATTCATTGAATGAAATGTTCTGGCTTATGACATTTCTTGAGTCTGCATCTTTAATTGGAAGCCAAGTCTTTGCAAATTGGTTTATCAGCAATGATTTTGAGAAGAACATGCTTTCACCTTCCACTTTTACTTCTTTACTATCATTCATTAGTATCATTTTCATTACACAAGAATGGAAAGAATCCCCACCTTCAACATTTAATGAGTATCAGACATCATTCAAAACACATATCTTCCATGGTGAACACTTCTCTCTCTCTCTCTCTCTCTCTCTCTCTAGGGTTTAGGTTTTAGGGATATTGATTTCAGTGTCATATGTGTTTTGCAGATAAAAGAATATGGTTATTGGGGTGGGCACAATCTTGTGTTCACTTTTCTGTTGCTGCAGTTTGGATATTATGGGCTCCAACTATAGTGGTATGCTATAATAAAAATAAATAAATGAAAGTACATTGCTATTTATAATTTTTGCTATCAATTTAACATTGTAAATAATGTTGTTTATAGGGTGATGGGAGAGAAGTTAATCTTGGACTGATATACCCTTGTTTACTAGGAGCTAAAATGTTGGGAAGCACAATGTTTCCATGGTTCATAAATGGACCATTATCCATAAGAACTGAAGATTGTCTTGTATACACTTTCATCACATCAGGAGTTATTCTTTCTATTGTAGCTTATGATTATCAGGTATTTATTTTACCTTTTTAATTCCTTTTTATTAAAGAAATGAAAGTAGAATGCTATTTATATATATAATAATAAAGAAATAAATGATGAAAAACTTTGTGTAGGAAATTGGAATTCTTGTAGGACTCTTTTGCTTGTTTCATGCATCTATTGGCCTCATTTTACCTTCTTTGGCACGATTGAGAACATTGTAAGTTATTATTCTGATTTTTTTTTTTATAATTATTACATATACTTTGTACATTAATTTAATCACAATCGATGATTTTTTTATGGGTTTATACTTAATAACAAAAAACAACCACTTATTTCTTAAAATTGATTTTGTGAAACTATATATTTTTTGTTTTGAAAAATGCTTATTTTTGTTTTTTGTTAAATTACATCAACATTTTGCATAATGACATCATTGTTTTGCAAAGAAGAAAAAAAAAATTTGTTCAAATTTTGTAGTGGGGACCATTTATTATTTAATATTGCAAAAAAAGAAATTTTCTGAAATCCATTTTGCAAAATGGATTATTTTATGATAAATGTTAAAAACGTGGTCATTTTGTTTAGGGTTAATTTCATAAAAGACCTTATATTTTGTGTTTTTTCCGGATTAAACCTCAATTTTATTTTTTGCTTGAAAAAGTCCTTGTATTTTTTCATTCTTTTCGTTTTGGCCCTTTTAGTCATTTTTTTTTCCAAAAGAAATTGTAAAATGTGAGGGGTTTTTTTCGAGAAAAACTAAAAAAGTTGAGAGTTTATTTGGAAGCATTTAGAAGATTGAGGGTTTTTTTCGCAAAAAAAAAAAAAAAAAATACAAAGTTGAGGGCTTTTTCGGAAAAAATGAAAAAATACAACGTCCTTTTCAGGCAAAAAATAAACTTGAGGTTTAATCCAGAAAAATCACAAAATATAAAGTCTTTTATGCGACTAACCTTTTTGTTTACACACCTCTCATTTTAGCTATTTTTTTTTTTGTATAATGTAACCCGTTTTTTATTTACAAAAATAAAAAATTAAATGTAATAGTAAAAGCTCATTAAAACTCAAATAAGATTATAATAACAAATATATTTCCAAAAAATACCTAAAATCAGTGTTTAAAAAAACACACAGTTATGTGCCAAATGAGTTGCGCGGAGGAATGATTACTCTCTCTTTAGCTCCAGCAAATGCTGCAATTCTTTTTTGTCTCATTCAGGTATATTATTTATTATTATTTAAATAAAACTTATTATTATTATTATTTTTTTTATAAAATTATTTTATTGATATAAGTTATATGACAGAGGGGTTACAATAAGAGCATTGAGAATTCCACTATTATAGCATTTGGTGGAATTGGTTTATTATCAGCAGCTGTTTGTATGCATTTCTTAAAGCAATCTGGCAAACAATCTCCCCATCAAAACTTCCACAAACATTGAATTCCAATTCCAATTCCAACCCTTTTTTAGGAGAAAAGACTGGAATGGAATTCATGTTTGAAAGGTGTTATCGGGTGAAAAAGATTGGAATGGAATTCCTACCCTTTTAGTGTTTGACGAAAATTGGGTTATTTATGTTTGATTCTATAGATGAAAATGATGTAGGCAATACGGTTGTAAAAGTATATATAAGTTTTTTTTTTATTGGAGTATGTAATTAAAGATCAAGTAAGTTACATTTTTGGTCCCTTGGTTTAGCATTTATTTATGGTTTTGTTCCCTAAAAAATCTGGCTTGCAATTTTGGTCCTTTTTTTTTGATGGTTTGTAATGATTTTGGTTTATGTTCCAAGTAAATCGATGCGGGTTTAGTTGTGATTTAGGGAAACAAAAAACACGAACACGCGTGATGTAATATTATAAGGAATTAAGGATGTAAACATTATTAAACAATAGATATTTTTAAGAAATCGGATAAAGAGTAATATAGTAATTTTAGTTTGAACAAGGACAAAGAGTATTACAAAAACCTTAAACAAATGCTAAAATTGCAAACACTACTTTTTAGAGACCAAAGTTGAAAAAAGAGCTAAATTAAGGGACCAAAAATGTGACCACTAAAAGAAGGTTGGTTTGTAAAATATTTTGGAATAAACTAGAATTATTAAAAGGTTTTGAAATTTGATGGATTTAAAATATGAAAAAAATTAAAAATTGTTATGTGTTTGATTCATATGAAATTGAATGAGGTTCTTAAACGAGAAGAGTGTAACCATATATAGAGAGGTAGAGCCATGAGATAATTACTTCGAAAAATTCTAGTATTAAAGGGTATGTTGAGTATTTTATGAGACTTAAAATAACATCAACATATAATCGAATTCCAAATCTTATTAAATTGTCAAATTCCAAAATAATCCATTGGCTTTTTCAATGACATGTTTGTAATGAAAGATATTTTTATTGGAGTATATAATGAAAGATATAATACATTTGATATCGTTGTTGCTTTTTCAATAATATGTTTATAATAGATCGTATTTTTTTGATATTAAAGACATTTAATAAAAGGGTTGTTTTTGTATGTATTGAAATATTGATGGATTTAAATAGTCACGAATTCAATATAAGGGTTTTACCAGTAATGAGAGGGGTTTTTATTACAATTTTGAGGGGATTTAAATAGCCCCAAAATTAATATATTGTGTTTTTTTAGGACATTTTCCCATTAAACATGGATCTATCATGTATGGGAAGTGATACATCCATACCAATAATTTTAATTATGGTTTAGAGAATTATATGATTTGTATATTTTATTGTATAACTTTTTAAAATATAAATTGGTGTGTATGATAAAAAACTATTGTATACGGCCCAACTATCATTTTAAATATAAACCTTAACAAGTAATCTACGACCTCATAAAACAAGAGGTTTCGAATTGGAGTGTGTTGGTCTCCTAATATGTGTTCTATGGTTTGGAGAGAAAGCAAAACGGGATAAAACAAAAGTAAACAAAGAAAAGAAAAATTGTTATTTTATTTTGAAGAAAGAAATAAGATTCACATTTTATTTAGTTTTCCAGTTGAAAATAAATGAATGAGTGCGATGAGTGATTAGATTTTATAGTAGTGTTTGATTGATTTGTATATGAATTGAAAAATACATTCTAAAATTGTAAATATCAAATCAGCAAGTTCTTCCTCATAACTCATTCACACAATATTCATTCAAGCTGTAAGAGTTTATGGTTTGATTTTGATTATTTTAAATTTGACTCTTAAAATCTTGTTCTCCTTGCTGATTTGATATTTAAAACACAAAGACTACTCGTATGTGAGAATCAAAATCCAATGCAATATGGAAGATTGAAAATACTATGAAATATATAATACATTTGTCGTTATTTTATTTAGATCTAAAATATAACATTCGAAATGAAGGAATAACTTGAAATGACCAAGTTTTTATCGATTTGTAAAAAGACAAAGCAATCCGAAATGACTTATTTCAGACTCATGAGTTTTGTGTTAAGCAGTAAGAGAATAATACATACAAGACATAAAATGATCCAGAATATGATATTCCAGACTTCAAAATAGTATATCAAACGTACATTCATCCAAATTATGAATTCACCTAACAATCATATTTGACTCCTACAACCTTATACAAGCAGTATATAAACATTTAAAACCATAGCATATTTTTTCAAACAACTTGATTATATTAAAAACACGTTAGCTAAACACCAACATAAATACAAAATACAAAACACCAAAAAAGTTCAACCACAAATCTAACTCCAACTAAACATTAAATCAAATGGATAACATTAGAAAGCCATCCTACTTAGTTGATTTTACTAATCCACAAATAAAAAAAAATGAGTAACCAATCTATCCCACAAGTCCTTTTTTAAATGAGAATGAGGTGATTGGAACTAAAAACCATAAAACTAACTTGTTCACCTAAGCTCAACCAATTTTTGGAACGACAAATATACTAAACTACTCTTAAATCATTGTAAATTCATGCTTCATCTTGACGAAACTTTTCAGAGAATCTGCAACGTGGTGTTTGAGTGTTGAATAAACTTCTTCACACTAGGTACCTTATGCACTAAGGTAACAACAAGTAGATAACATAAAATAAGAAAGAAACGAGAATAGAGAATTAGCAACAAAATCTGAAAAACAAGGGAATAAGAAGATTGCTTGGAGTCTAAATATTATTGGCTTAATAAACTTATTCTGGAATAAAAAAACAAAGGTACGTACCACCCCTACTTATACTAATTCTAAAAGAGACCTACTCAAACACAAAAACTAGAAAAAACTTAATAAAAAAATAAACTTTCCTATTTTACCATTTGAACTATAAATCCCTATTTGATTCAAACCGATTATCCCAACAATCACCTCCTTAATCGGTTTGATCATACCACTCGTTCAAAACACTGTCGGTTCTTCTTCGATTAGACCCGCTTCTTCCTTTTCCCATTTAGGACACTTGTTTTTATAGTGATCAAGCTCACCACATTTGTAACATTTAATGTGACTTTTATCCCGGACACGTTCATTACCATCTTGACTTCTCCCGGACCCCCGACCACGTCCAAAGTCATCCCGGTTTGAACGTCCATTGCCACAATGCTTACAAACATGTGACTTTTCCTCACTAGCCAACAACAACACACCTGAGTGTCCTCCACTTTCTTGGTTCCTCTTATACGCTCCTCGTATGTCTTCAGTCTACCAACCGCTTCATCGAATAACATTGAATCCAACTCGAAACATTGCTCTATTGAAGCCCGATTTGAAGAAACGACTTAGGCATCGAATCTAGTAGCCTTTTCACCAAATCGACTTTTTCAAGCTCGTAACCAAGACTCCTTACTTTTGACGCTGAACCAGATAATTTCATCACAAAACCATCGACCATTTCACCCTACTTCATGCGCAAGCATTCAAGCTCCCTTTTTAAAGTTGCAAGTCGAACCGTTCTCACCCGATCCACACCCAAATAACGTGTTTTCAGCCCATCCCACACTTGCTTTGGGTCGGTGTAACTCGCCATTTGCAACACCATGTCTTCGGGTATCGCTTGAAATAAAAAGGCAAGAGCTTGTTTTGACTTCTTTTGATCCGATTCTTCACCTAATGCCTTTGGTTCGACCTTCTCCCATATGTCATGTGCATCCATAATCGACTTGACTTTGACCGCCAACACCGAATAATTCGTTGGAGTCAAAACCGGAACTTGATACGTCATCGAACCTCCTTCTTTAACCAACGACATCCTTTTCTCCTTAACCCCGACTTCTTTAATCAAGCTTGTTCCGAGAGCACTCTTCCACCGGACAACAAGACAAAGTCACGACAACCTTTACCGTCTTCTGTCACCCGCAAAACGAACTAAATCAAAGCCACCCGCTTTGACGTCTTCCCGTTCGTTTATTCCGCGTCTCCGATTAGTCTCTCTCGGCTTTAGAACAAGCTCGATCAAGAGAAATCGGGGTTGCTTGTAATCAACCTCAAATCACACCCCCTTCAAACAAAACCGCTCTGATACCAAGTGTTGAATAAACTCAGGGGCGTATCTATGCTTTGTGAAGGTGTGTCCTAGGACCCACCTATTTTTTTTTAAAAATAGTATAAATTGTGCATAAAAAAGGGGGAACTACCTAATAAATTTTCAAGGACCTACCTTATAAAATTTGCTAAAAAGAAAAATGGATCAAAGTGTATAAATCCTATATTTTATATTTCAATCCCCTTAAAATAACTCAATGCTTCGATCCATTTACAATGTAATAATTAGACAATAATCCACTCCATTTAAAATTAAACAAAAAAGGATAAAATAGCAAAAAAATGCTTGAAATATGTCGTCCTGATGATCGTTTCCACCCATCTGTCATTCGCCGTCCGACCATCACTACCGGCCCAACACCGCCTCTCCGCCAGGCACTAGCCCGCCACTAGTATTATTTACTCTCTTACTTTTTTCGGTTTCACTTACATAAGGAACCACGTGGTTTTGGGTTCTAGATTCGCCACTGAATAAACTTCTTCACACTAGGTACCTTATGCACTAAGGTAACAACAAGTAGAAACGAGAACAACAACGAAATCTGAAAAACAAGGGAATAAAAAGATTGCTTGGAGTCTAAATATTACTGACTTAATAAACTTATTCTGAAATAATAAAACAAAGGCACGTACCACCCTTGCTTAGACTAATTCTAAAAGAGACCTACTCAAACACAAAAACTAGAAAAAACTTAATAAAAAATAAACTTTCCTATTTTACCATATGAACTAAAAATCCCTATTTGGTTCAAACCAATTATCCCAACACGGAGTGTAGTGAGTAGCACAAAAACATGTAAGGTCGGTCTTTTATCGGGTCCAAAGTAACTTATTCCAGATTCGCTAGTCATTTTTATAAAATGTAAAATTCTTAGCTATTTTGTGTGATATTCTGAAAAAAACTAGTGGTCTTTCCCATAATTTATCATATATAAGAATTCAAGAACATAACTTACTTTTTATAAAAAATAATTTAAGAAGAGACGGCGTAAATCCCTTGTACACATTCCAATTTTTCTGGGGCATGATCCGTTCTCATTTCTTATATAATGCCATTTTCTTAAGCCTTATAAACACACAAATACACAAATCACAATTCAGAAAAAGATTCAAATATGAGCAGCGATCATCAAGATACTCGTGGCTTCCAGCCACCCTCCGCCACCGTCCAACTCACCGGAAACAACCCCTCTGGCTTCAACACATTACGTCTCCCCCAGACCCCATCCCCAAAGTCACCCGCCGGAAAAACTACCAGCCCAGAATCACGCATTGCCGCCGCTCTTGGCCACGCAATCTTCACCATTCCCTCAACTTCTTTCCAAGATGCAGTGGCAGCCACCACCACCACCACAACCGCCGTCGATAACCACAACCCACTTCGCCGAACCACCTCCGACACCAGTTCTTCTTTCAATCAAGATCTTTCGACAATCACCACCACCGCACCTCCTACTTTGCCGGAGCCAACAAGAAAAATCAACCCACTTCGCCGGACACTTTCCGATCCATTTTCCGAGTATCAACCACCGCAGAAGACCAGAACACAGCCGTCAAGAATCTCCCCATCCCCAAATCAAAAAACAACGCCACCACCGGAGTCTTCCATCCGAAAACAGAGCCCTATAACTGAGGTTCGTATCTAATTAACTTCTCGAATTACAGCTTCTTGTTCGTGGGTTTCACATAAAACGATTTAAATCATTTCTTGAAACAGAGATTGAGGAAAATGGAAGATATGGTTAGGGAGATTGGACGAACTTGTTGGGATGCTATGAGTCAATCTCAAGAACATGTTGAAGATGAAATCCCCACTGATCAGGTATGAAATCTGATTCGCTATTTGATTAATCGATGTGTGAAGAACATAACCTTACGAAATTTTTTGATTGATTTACTTTGTAGGCGACGGCGGAGCAAGAGGAATGTATAGGGGTGGATCGGCTGAGCGACGGTGGTTTAAGAATCCGGTTGGATTGTTCATGTGGGAAAGGCTTTGAACTCTTGCTTAAAGACAATGACTACTGTTTTTACAGATTGACTTAGATTCATTTCATTGTTGTGATTTTGTAATTCATTTTGTTGATCGAGTAGAGAATAATAATCCATTCATTTGGGGATGTGATTACGTGTTACAAAATGTTAATCGATAATTGTAAATGTTGGATTCTAATCTTTTCATTGATTCGATGTATGCAATCGTAAATATAGTGACGAATTGATGATGATCATGATTCTATATTTTGAGAGTTTCTTTGTTTTATTCGGTTTGATTGAAATTATGCTTCTGTTATCAACTTTGGTGTATTTATATGTATGTATGCATGCATGTGTATATGTATGTATGCATGCATGTGTATATGTATGTATGCATACACACATACATATATGTGCCTATATATGTATGTTAAGGGTTTGTTTGTTTGATGTTATATATTAAACCATCCAAATTGTTTGAAATTTAAGTTGAATAAATTGCTTAAATGTAAACATTCGTCGATGTGAATATAGATAATATATTTTTGGGATAATGTTTTAAAATGATAATATATTTTTTAGTTTTTTGTCCACATTTGACCGTGTAATTTGTTTTTTTGTCCACATCCAGTTCTTATATTCAGCCACTCCAGGTTAAGCCGGAAAAATGATTTAATAAGGTAATATATTTTTCAGTTTGTACACATTTAGTCCTTAATGTGTTTGTACATATTTGGTCTTTATGACCGTTTTCTTCAAATTTTGTCCGCGACATCATACGTGAGACAATCAATAATTTTATGTTTTCATATGTGGCTCGTCGTTCACTTATATCAGTATCCTAATTCACAAATAAGTCAAATAATGTTGATGCCTAGTTTTTCTCCAAGCTATTGATGTCTTCATCTTAAATTTCATCTATCTCCATAGCAGATGTAACATCCATAAAAATAATGCCAAATTTAAACTTTTTAAAACATTTCAAAACCAATGGTTATTACAAAACTTGTTTTCAAAATAACATAATGTCAGAGTATCCCAGAATCAAATCATAAAAACATGAAATATGAGGAGATGTACGATCACGCTTTCGCCTTCCCACGATCATCAGAAGTACCTGAAACAATAATTGATAAATGTAAGCTCGGAGGCTTAGTGAGTTACCCCCAATATACCCATACACACAACAATATACACATAATCATAAACAGCATACTATGGGTCCAATCAACCATCGGGTTGGAATACCCCAGACCCTCAACCATCGGGTTGAAATGCCAACATACTATGGGTCGAGTCATCCTCGGGATGGAATACCCTCGACCCACAACCATCGGGTTGGAATGCCCACATACTACGAGTCCAATCATCCTCGGGATGGAATACTCACGACCCACAACCATCGGGTTGGAATGCCCAGGTCTGTTGGCTCTCGCACAAAGAAGATAAGCCTCAACCACCAATCAAATATGTGCACATATATCAGATAATCATATAACAGTCTATAAACAGGAAAACTGATCTAACCGATCATAACAACATAATAACATCATATCTACCAGGATACCGATCTAACAGATCATACTAGCATAACATCATCCTATCTACCAGGATACTGATCTAACAGATCATACTAACATAACATATCAGGATAAAAATCCAAAAAGGGTCGGCCTTAGTGCCGTAGACCCTTGACTATAGTGAGGATAACTCACCTCACAAGTAGCTCGGGATGATAATGTCAAACTCTTCCGAACACAGCTCCTACTCGAACACCTATAGTCACCAATGACCCACTTCCATAAATTCCCAAATTACCAAAATACCCTCATAAGTCACACTTGGTCAACCCTGGTCAAAGTCAAAGTCAACGGTCAAGGTCAACAGTCCATGTTGACCCAACTCGTCGAGTACAACTACTGACTCGCCGAGTTCCTTCAGGACTCACAGAACCCCAAAACCCCTAGTTGACTCGCAGAGTTCCCACACAACTCGTCGACTCCATGCGTGTCCAGATGTCGGGAAAACCCTAACTGACTCATCGAGTCGTCTCACTGACTCGCCGAGTCCATGCAGAAACTAACCACGGGAAAACCCTCCCCAACTCGTCGAGTTGGCTTATCCGAATCGTCGAGTTCACGCAATCCATTTTTTGTCCAGATAATTTTAAGCTACTCCAAAGCTCCAAATGGTAGATCTAGCCTCCTAGGGCCTATTTACCACGTAAGGTTGCAAACTTTACGTGCATGCAAGGTCTTATGAGCCAAAACTAAGCTAAAGAAGAAGTTTAAGGCAAGGAGAAGGCCATAGCTTGACAAGGACTAGAACTTTGTGGTAATCAGTGAAGGGTTTTGGTATACTACAACATCTTATGGTGCACATACAACCCTAAATGCTTTGGATCTATGTTTTCTCTAATTATACATGCAATATTGTATCCAAAGCATAAAGCCTACAACTAGCATGCAATTAACATAAACAACATAGAAATGAGTTATAGAATTACCTTTTTGTTGTAGCTTGTAGTTTTGGCCTTTAAGAACTTAGCACCAATAGTGTGAATGCCTCAAATGGAATCATAACACACCTTTGGACAAAAGGATAACTTGAGAGAGTTTCTTGCACACAAATTGGCTCATATGAACTCCAAGAACTACTAGTGCCCATTTCACCAACCAAGGGGCTTCTTATATAGTGTGGCACAACTAGGGTTATGCCATGAAAACCCTAATGTGCATGACTTTCCACATTCCTTAGGATCCATGGGTTTTAACCTCTATGGAGTATCCATTGGTCACCACATGGGTTTAGCCCAACATAAAGAACTATGGATCATAAGCCCACTTTATAAGAATGAATGATTTACACAATCAATCCCCATATACTTAATTAGTCTCTTTTGATCACTAAATTAGTTCCAAACTAATTCTTGATCAATACTAATTAAATAATATGATTTCATATTAATATATTAGAACTTATAATATATTAATAAATCATAAATAACCTCTTCTCAAAAGTCCATCCTATCAAATTGTCTTGGTGATATGCAACCCAAATGGACCATGCTACTCTCGGGTCAAGTACATACCAATTAAAGTTATGGACTAAGACCCTAGTCCAACAGTCTTCCACTTGGATAAGTCTAATAACTATTATTACAAGTACGACTCCACAACCCGACTAGCAATCGTAGCTCTTAAAAGCCGCTGTCGAACTCTGACCTAGTCAATGACACGTCCATTAGATAAGGGATCATATATTCCTCCATTCTAGATATCATATGGACTGAGACATGGATTTTAATCATTCTCTCTGTCCATCTGTTGTTTCCCGATTTTCGATTTATGACGAATGACTAGTTGAACAAATCAAATCAGTCTAGGCTTGGCCAAGCACTCCGGGTTGTCATCACTAAATCATCGAGGGGCCCACATATATCGCTTTATCCCTCTAAGGGTAAAAGGAATGGATAAACTTCGACTCATATGCTTGCTCACTCTAATCATCAAATCACACACAACAATATGTTTTATAACACCGAGTTACCGGTGCGTTTTCATATTATGAATGTGCAACCGACTTGTAGAATGCAACTCATATCTCTCAGTTTCAAGAATATAAGATATTATCGTCTCATGATCACTCGTGATAAAATCCATGAAGTGATTCAAATGAGCGTGGGTTGAATCCAATACTCGAATCTTATTCCAGGAGTACTCATGAACACTGCAGCAAACTTGTGTTATTTCTAAGCGCCTTTAGACAAACTACAGACCCATTCATGACAGTCTTGCCTCAATACCTACTTCCAAAGTATGATTGACTGTGGATGGTTTGAATAACCTAGTTATTCGGGAAGAATAACCTAGTTATTCGGGAAGTCAAAACATTCAAAGTGAAACACAAGAATAATACTAATCCTATATGGCCCAAAACTTTTGAGTCCCATATTGATTACTCATTATTCATTGTATAATGTTTCGAATAATCAACTTGATAGTTAAATTAAAACAATAGTTATCCCATGCTCCAAGCATGCACACAATGTTTTCTACGGTCATTTCTTTGTGAAATAGATCAATTGAAAAACATGTCAATGAAGCTCATTTCACAACTCCAAATCCTTATTGCAAGTGTAAGAATTCCAAATTCTTGTCACTGCTAGAATGTGTTAGATTCTACACTATTATGCAATATTGTTTTGTAATGTCTAGGTACCAAAAGTCACAAAGACTTGACCAACGATATTACAAAATATTCCTTTGGAGATTGTTACTAGACAATTCCATGGAAATGAAGTCTCAAATTCAAAGTACATTCCTTTGAACATCCTTATTGCATAAAAGTTTCTAACTTACATATAGATTCTTAATATCTAACTCCCAATATGGAAACATTCCATATTTTCCATACGACAACTCATTATTAATAGAATCCTGTCTATTCATAATAATGTCAATATGGTCCAACCATTACTATACTTCCAACTGTCCTTAAGCGACCAATCCTTGGTGAACCTTAGATTGTCCTTAACAGTTGTTTAACCACTTTAGTCATATCCGGTTCTAGTCCCTTTTCCTCTTAATGCCCTAGGCATTTGGAAAAATTAGAACACGAGAATATTATAGCATATGCAATCGATCCTATACCCGAAGCATATGGGATGCGATTCATAATGTCTAACATAAAAACATGATACTTGATCAGTATTTTACTATAATTTTTTTCTATTTGCCATGTTCTCATAACTTGAATTATGGAAAGGGATGCCTTAGTCATAATCAAATTTTGAGAACGCAATTAACATTTCCATATAGAATTTCCTTATGTCGAATCTTTTCAACATAACATTCATATATGTCCTTGACTAAATTTGATTAAAACCCCAATCTAAGCTTTTAGAATTGAAATGAAGTATAAATTCCTCTCCCTTAATTATAGCAAAACAACTTTTCAAACCCTGCAACTTTGCGAATTGAAACATTTGTTTTCTATAATTAACATTTCTAATTTGCAACATACACCATAATTGATTATGCTCCCACTAGCATAATAATTATTATTTTACTAGCATAACACTTATGTCCCACTAGCTTTGACATGTACTCAGAAATTAGCTGGACTTCTAGAAATCAATACTTATTGACTTTCATTACCAAAGTTCAGATTTCTGATACGAGATGATTTGATAAGACTTTATCTAGGCTTCTCAAACTCATACACCTTTTCTTAGATAGCTCACATGTGTTTCTAAACAATTTAAGAACTTACAACAATAAGTCTCAACTGTTTTGACCTTTTTCCATTTCTCACAATTCGAATCGTGAATAGGGATGCCGTAATCATAATCGAATTTGAGAATGCAAATATCACAACTGCTATCTCCTTAAAATCTACTTAGTGAAAGCGTTTCCTCACCATCATTTTCATGAATCGGAGAGAAACCTTATGACACTTAGATTTTTATGGTGTATGTGTTCCTATCCATGTGAATTTGTCATAACCATAATCATAAGACAAGGTCAGTGACAAATCCAAACTCATATGGACTGAACTTGTTTAATCTTAATTTCTTGCCACGTAGCAACCCAAGGGCCTACCATTGCTTCCAGGTTGTTATGCAAACAATTGAGAACTCATAGAACTCACATGCATAGTCAACTTTAACTGGAATGGGCACAGAAACAAGAATATGTCAACATGATAGGTTACAAACCTCAAGTCGTGTGCTAGTGTTTAACTATAGATTTTATTCTTGATTAGTTCTTGAAATTTGTCAAGATCTTTAAGACTCCCACTGACCTCTTGACATATAAGACTCTCTTTGTCAAGAACCATTCCTTGACAAACAAATATTCAAGAGTTAGTGCGGATTCTTATCAAGACAAACACATCACACAATTGGTCATAGTTGGTCTTTGTCCTATCCAAGACATCACAACTTACCAATTTCAAATGTACAAGAGTAAGAAACATTTTACTCTACATTTGATGAATGTTATAAACCATCCTTAAGATATGTTAATCAAGTTACAATCTTGGAGTATGACTCCAAGACTTGTTTTGGAACGAAGTATGACTCATCTTCTTGATTTAACCATTTCAACAATTCATGATTCCTCTTCTTAGCCATACAAATGCACTAAGATGTCCTTAGAGGATCAATTGTCATATGGTTTCCCATAATCATTAAGATTATCATAAACATGATACTAAAGTACTCTCCCATCTTTTCAGATTTGAGAAACTTTTATCGTTCCGCCTAATTGATTCTTCTTATTCGTTCTACCATACATTGAAACTTTTCCAATGTTTCAGAATTATACTTAATCTTGTAAGCATAACCATATTTACTAAACTACAGTAAATCACGACGAATAGTCTTATCGATCTTTGTGGTGGATCTGACCAGCGCACAACCAAGTGTACCCGATCCCTTAGTCCTTCACTTGACTCACATGTACATGTGAAAAAGGAATTAGTCTTAGTTTGCCAAAAACGAAAATTCTCATTCATCTTACAATACAAGATGCATGATTCAAAGTTTCTGTCAAATTGAAACTTGGGTGATGAGAATCTTTCCTTATTTGGTAAATTCGACACTACCACAAACGAAAGAATCAAATCCATTTTCAAATATTGCTAGAAACATACAAACATCAATTTTCACAAACACCATTGTAAGGACTAAGGAGATATAAGATAAGATAAAATAAATTTTTTTATTTATTTATAAAATGCGGAAAAAACTTTTCCTTACAGTGCAATTACATATGAAAACTATGTTACTACAAATTTCTAAGCAATCTATCATAACTCTTAAGCAGCAACTCAAAAATCTGATCATCGAACCATGCGATTGAAATCCATCTTCGCGACCAGATTCAACATACTCTTACTTTAAGCTTCCTTCATTTTGCATGATCCTACAAAACATCAAAATGCAACCTTGTCACATCATGTATTAAGAATCAACAATTAGGAACTTTAATAGAGTTAGACAGTAGACTTACCTGAAGCAGAACCATACAATCTGACTAAAGTTCTCAGGTAGTCAGGGCAGCTTCGATTCCAATGTCCCTTTCCTTGCCAATAGAAACATATGGACTCTTTGGGAATGGTACATGGGACTATATCAGACTTAATCTTTCTCTTTACCATTTGGTCAACCAGGTTGACTATGGCCGAGCCCTTTCCATTGGGAAGAGAAATTTTTTCTGGACTTCCAATTTTACCATTGTCAATGCCCATGGAAGTTTGAGAAGTAGATCTTCCAATCAAATTTGCTTTTCCAGTGCTCCAAATCATTGCTGATTCAGCAGCAACAAGCAAATAAGTAAGATCAATAAGGGTCATGTCGTGATCTGTCACATAGTAGTCTTTAACAAACTCACTATATGACTCAGAAAGTGATTGAAGAACCCAGTCAACAGCCAACTTCCTCGAGACTTTGAAACCCAACTCTCCCAGCCTATCAATGTGTGACTTCATCTCTAAGACATGTGCACACACAGACCTTCCATCTTGGTGTTTACTAGCCAATAGGGTTTAAGTGACCTTGAACTTGTGGGTTAGGGAGAATTATTGGAGGAGGTGGAGGAAGTGAAGTATGATTTCCATTTCCACGATCCAACCGTGGAACATCATCTTCAAGAGGAAAGCTTGTTCTAAAAGATTTGGGAAGACCATAGTTGTCTGAACTAGACATCTACACAGGAGAAATTCAAGTTTAGTTGATCTGAGTCCTTAATATAACACCCAAATGAAATATTAAGGATAGGACCCAACACAATATTTTACAATTGGAAGAGGGATGCCGTAATCCAATTGCAGAATATTTGAAGGTAGGTAAATGACGATTTACCAATTTCCACCATGAAAAACAAAAGTGAACATTAGGTCTCAAATGGATTGAAATTCCTAGATCCTTTGAGATTCATTGAAATTTTCAATGGCATGTTTAAATCTCAATTGTGCCCTTCAAGTTTATAACTGGGATGCCGAGGATGACAAACAAGGTGTGAATAACCATGCAAATTAGCTTGGTACACCCAATGTTACAACCACCTAATCAATGTGCCAGTATAACCACACACGCTCCATTGATCTATGATTAACATCAAGCTACCCTTTTCCACGTACTGTCAGTCCCATATTAGTGTGCCGGTTAACCACACACGCTCCACTAACGACTTAACAAGGTGCAAAGTGCAATTTCATGGATTAGCACCATATTCACATTTTCCTAAAGTAACTAAGATTGGGAATTGAATAAAAGTTTAGTTACTTTATAATTATCATTATACTTATAATGAGAATTAATGTCCTATCAACCCGTTCGGCTAACGACCCTCCACCAGTCAAGGAAGCGGTGGGTGAGAGTGGACACCCATTAAACTGCCATTTTATAGGCAGTAATCTTATACCCCCCTTATAGACCGGCTTCGTGAATGAGGCCTACTAACGATAAGACTGACTTATTCTTATACGTATACATATTATTAAACCTATAATAATATAAAGTATAAGGGTTGAATTTTAAACTTTAAAATTCTAGGGTTTGGAACTAAAGTATTCAAAAGTGAAACTTTACAAATTCCAAAACTTGAGGGAAAGTTTTGAAACTTATCAAAACTTTTGGTTTCCATAACTTATGATTTTAATATAGGTATTATGAAAAAGACTCTTGACATCCATAACTTGAGGACAAGTTATGAAGTTCATAAAAACATTTATGAAAGACCTTTCAAGTTCCATAACTTGAGGACAAGTTATGGAAGACTTAAAACCATTTTATGATGACATTTAAAAATGAGACTTTTCACTTTCCATAACTTGAGGACAAGTTATGGATTTCATCAAAGACAATTAGATCAACTAATTTTAACTAACAAAATCAAACAATTTGCCTATGATCTAATTAAACTCATAAGTTAAGATAATTCACATCAAACAAGTTTCAAGAAATTAGCCTAATCATATAAAATAATACAAATCATGAAACTTTGACAATTATCTTTTATTTGGATGAGAATAATCATTACCATAACACCAAAATCAAATTTTATGAACAAAAACATTTTGTGGTAATGATTCTAATCCAAAACAGGCCAAAAAACTCGAAAAACTGCATTCTGGACTGCCAACTCGTCGAGCCCATTACTGGATTCGACGAGTCCAAGGCAAACTGCATGCAACTCGGCGAGTCACCTAGTGGACTCGGCGAGTTCACTGGGCAGAAGGCATAAAAATCGATTTTTTTACTTTGAAAACTTATAAAACATCAAGTATAATGGAAAACAACGCTAGGCTCTGATACCACTGAAGGGTTTTGGTATACTACAACATACTATGGTGCACATACAACCCTAAGTGCTTTGGATCTATGTTTTCTATAATTATATATGTAATATTGTTTCCAAAGCATAAAGCCTACAGCTAGCATGCAATTAACATAAACAACATATAAATGAGTTATAGAATTACCTCTTTGTTGTAGCTTGTAGTTTTGTGTCACACCCCCAAACCAGACGGCGGAAACGTCCGGGGGTGGATGACTTTATTTGTAGTATCACAACACATGCATGTAGTAATCAAAGTACAAACAACCATTGTATTGAAAATTATAAGTTTATACATGTGTTCAATCATAGTATATTGACACCAAAAGAGTTATAGTAAAACATAGAAGACTTGACTCAAAATAACATCATCTTCTTAAAAGCTCGGGGAGTACCTGCTACTGATTCTCTGAGAATACAAGTAATTTAAAAAGAGAGTATCAACATAAAGTTGAGTGAGTGCATAAGTATTTATGTTTTGAAAGTATGTTTTCTGTTCTTTGAATATGAAAATTGTTCCCAGAAAATCCTATATTTTCTGCTGTATATGAAAAGTAGTTTTAATCCCATAAAACCGTTCTGTTTGTAAACCAATGTTCTGTGTTTGTATTCCTTTGTAAAACCTGTGAATGTGAGTGTGCTTGGCTCCACCAACTGTTATTGTAAACTGTAATGTACTACTGTAATCTGTATGTTTGTAAAACTGATACTTTGAAAATGTACTCATGTTTTAGTTAATTATACACTAACCGTATTGTTAATATCTTTTTAATGAGTTATTATAACCATACTATGACTAGATGGCCTGAAAAAACCGCTTTGAAGGCGTTTAAACTGTTGATAACAATTGTCACTCATAGGCGTGTATGCCCAACTGTAGCTAGCAGCCCGAGTGCGGGGTTGTCAATCCCAATATAGATCTATACACACTTGTTTCGATCCCCGACTGGAGATTCTGGTTATAATATCAGGACTTTAACTATGTTGTTTAAATGAATAAACAACCTGAATCAGTTGACTCATAAAAAGCATATCGGCGTTACGTGTATAATAGTAATGAAACCCAATCATTCTGAAATAAATGATTGATAGTATGTTTCTTGTTTAGTATACTTGAAATGTATTTGTAAACTATATACCCTTGTTTAGTTTGAATCCAACCCATGTTCTTGTAAAACAGTGTACTCTTGTATACTTGAATTGTGAGTTAGTGTTCTTGAATCATAAATTATACCTATTATAATTTATATGTACTTTCTGTATAGATACTAACTGTTCATGAATGCAACCCCTTGCTCGACATGTTACAAAGGGTATTGAATCTGGATGAAATAACCTTTATATTTTTATACATATACAAATATATATAACTAAAATTTAAACGACATTCGGACAAATAACCGATACCCTAAATCCACATCCAAACAAGGAAAAGGAAATAAAGCGAGTTATCAGTCCTAATCCTTTTAAATCTTATATATATATATATATATATATATATATGATTTTTGGGGAAAAATATAAGTTTCTAAAACATTTTGAAATACTTTTGATGACTTGATGTCATTTTAACAAAATTTGAAAACCTTTCGATTTGAAAATCACTGAAATCCATTTTGTAAGGCATTTTGAAACCATTTGTTGATAACACAAAATTCTTTGTGTTAGACTTGTATTCCCCCCCCCCCCCCCCCCCAAACTGTAAAAACTATGAAAATACGGGGGTATGAACTCACCTTTTAAGAGTGGTTCAAATGATGATTTGATATAGGATGTTTTAGTTCCACAAGTGAAATCCCGTAGCAAAACAAGTCAAATAAGAGTGTTAGAAGCTAAAATGGAAGCTGATAGCTGTTCACGGCCAGGAGGGGTGTTCACGGCCCAAGATCATGAAGGGTTCACGGGCCTGAAGGTGTTCACGACCCTGGGTTCTTGATGAATGATGAACACTTGATGATCCTAAGAAAGTTTCTAAGAAGATTCAAAGGTTTTCTGATGGGTGTTCTTCGTGTTCTTCGTGAAAACTAGTGAAATCAAATGATTTTGGTCTAGTATAAGAAGATTGAAGAGTGTTATTGGAATGATAACAAGATCTAGAATGGATACCTGCTATATCTTGTGAAGAACTAGTGATTAACACTTGAATAAGATGAAAAGGATGATCTTTGTGTGTTCTTGAGGAGAAATGATGTTCTTGGTGTTGTTGACTGATGATACTTGAGAGAAAAAGGCTTGAAAATGTGTTTGGAAGTGTAAAAAGTGAAGAAAAGTCGGCTGCCTTGAATATATATGCGAGGGTACACGGCCCGAGGGGTTCACGGCCGTGAACCTCGCTTGCGGTTCAAGTTGATTACGGCCGAGGCCGTTCACGGTCTAAAGTCGGTTCGCACGTTCACAGATGCAAGATTGTGGTCAGAGGGTTTGCGGCCCTCGCATGGGTCCGAAGAAGAAGAAGAGAAAGAGGTGCGAATGTTCTCGGTTTTTAAGCACTTCCCTTCTAATGTCAAATACCAATATTTTAAGGATTTTTTTTAACAAACAAAGGTTATTATTTTAACCTTAATAAAAACCCAAAACAATAGAGAAGACTTTAGTTGATCCAAGTTTTACTTTGGTTGACTAGGGTTGACTTTACAAGTAGAAAATAACGGGATGTTACATTTTGGCCTTTAAGAACTTAGCACCAATAGTGTGAATACCTCAAATGGAATCACAACACACCTTTGGACAAAAGGCTAACTTGAGAGAGTTTTTTGCACACAAATTGGCTCATATGAACTCCAAGAACTACTAGTGCCCATTTCACCAACCAAGGGGTTCTTATATAGTGTGGCACAACTAGGGTTACACCATGCAAACCCTAATGTGCATGAATTTCCACATTCCTTAGGCTCCATGGGTTTTAACCTCCATGGAGTATCCATGGGTCACCACATGGGTTTAGCCCAACATAAAGAACTATGGATCATTAGCCCACTTTATAAGAATGAATGATTTACACAATCAATCCCCATATATTTAATTAGTCTCTTTTGATCACTAAATTAGTTCAAACTAATTCTTGATCAATACTAATTAAATAATATGATTTCATATTAATAGATTAGAACTTATAATATATTAATAAATCATAAATAACCTCTTCTCAAAAGTCCATCCTATCCAATTGTCCTGGTGATATGCAACCCAAATGGGCCATTCTACTCTCAGGTCAAGTACATACCAATTAAAGTTATGGACTTAGACACTAATCCAACAATAAGGGGCTAAAGGAGTCCAGATGTTAAGTTGCAACCTCAGATCTTGCCCTAACCCAGAAATATCTCCACAATACACTAGAAATGGTTCTAAACCCATGTATGAAGAGATCTAGCTAAAGAAGAGCCAAGGTAACGACTTGTTACCTTCAAAATGATGCTAAGATGGAGTAAACTCAGATCCACTAGCTTCTCCTTGCTCCAAGCTCCTTAGACTTCACACCTTCTTCTCCAAATCAACCTTCCGAGCTTAATAACACACAAAAATGGAGAGTAAATACGTTTTAGGGTTTTTGAGCTCGAGGGGGACGATAAGGGAGGCTGAGGGAGGCTTATGACCCTTTAAATAGGGTGTAAAACCCTGAAAATTAGGGTTTCATTTTCCAGCTCCTACTCGTCGAGTTTTGCCTCTCAACTCATCAAGTAGAGAATTCTCTACACATCGAGTTGAGGTCATCATCTCGACGAGTTCCAAGTCAAAATTGTCCTTTTAGATAAAAATCTTATACCTGGGATTCGGGGTGTTACAGCAGACATCGATATTCTTTATCTTGGAAGTGCGAATTCGAGTTGGGAGGAAGCAATCACAAAGAATGCATATACCGAGACATAAATCTTTTCAGGATTTTTGATCTTCCACGACATGGAAACAAGAATCTGTATTTGGCACAAACATAAAAGTCGCCCGGAAATTTGTTTAGTTTCTGGAACATTTTGAATCTCCTTAATCGGAGTTACGAGTCATTAGATATGATCAAAACACTGAAGAGAGGTCAATTTGTCCAACAACATCATTTTTGCGTCTTTTTCAGCTCCATTTTCCTTCTTTTGCATCCCAACTCCCATTTTTAACTGTAATTGAACATTTTCAAGCATACTAAATATCTTAAAATATAACATTTTTACTCAAATATATTAAGAAAATAGTCTAAATATATAGTTAAATAAGGTCATATTAGTAGTGGTGGTGGTGGACGATGGATGAAACGAGAGGAAAGGGGTGGGCTGTTAAATTACTCTTAAGAATAATGTTAATATTAAAATAAATTATTCTTAAATAAAAAAGATAAAAGATAATAAAAAGGGTATAATAGTCATAGACCAATAACGCAAGAATTTAAAATCATAAGGACCATCTTCGTCAATAACGTTAAGGACTGAGAATGCAACTTTTTGTGAAGAAAAGAGACCATTTATGTAATTTTGTCTAGAAAATATAAGTATGATGTTATTATGGATAAAAAATTGTAAGTATGTTTTTAAATAAGGATTAATGTTACCATAGTCCGTTGAACTTTGGTTTTGATCTTATTTGATCACTAAGTTAAATCTCATGTAATACACGATTTATGACTTAAAAATAGCATAAATAATATAAAATAAGTGATTTCCTATAAATGATGATTAAAAGAAAAAACTAAATAAAAATGAGTAACATTAAATATTTTTCAAATGATATTTTCTAATAAGATTTGACTGAAATAAAAAATAAATAGATATTATGTCTTTGTCTAGTAATTACGGACAATTCCACAACTCAATGTCACTACAAAGGCAAATAGAAGAATATAAACGGCCAAACTTAGACTAGTCCCATTAGTGACAATTTAGGCAATTGGTTGGGTAAAAAGTTGTAACACCCAGTTTCCATAACGAATCGGTTTAGGGCATCAAGGAGTCAAATGCATGGTTTTTGGGTAGAACTGGCTGTCACGATGTGACCATAGGGAGGTCACGACTTGACAAGTGGCAAATGAAACGCATATCCTTGATGGCTTGTTACAACATGACAAAGAGGATGCTCAATTCATGAGGCTGGTTGCACCCAAGCCCACAAATTTTAGGGCTCTCTCCATATTTAAGGACCTTATCTCATGACCTAGGGTGTCTTCTTCAGCCTCCACTCATTTCAAATAAAACACTAGCCCAATATATGAGTTCCTGAGCATTTGGTGGTATTGGTGACTTGAAGGTGAAGAGATCATCTTTGGAGCATAGATTCAACTTGCAAGCCTCATTGCCATCTTCTAGCAACCCCTATGGACCTTTGTGATTATTCAAGCTTCTTGCTTTTTGGTTTCTTGTTGCTAGATATTTAGTTTTATGGATTATAATCTATGTTTAGGATAGTTACGATGTTGGGATTCCATAAAGTTGGCAACTTTATGGGTCCTTAGAGTCCCTTGGTAGTTAGATGTTGTAGATCTGAAGTTTGGTGGAGTGAGCTCATGTTTGAGGTTTTAACCTCCTTTTCTTCATAAATGACCTAATTTGAGCTCAAGGCTTGCATTGGGCATGCAAGACCTTAAAGCATCAGTTTTTATGGCTTATGGGGATATAAGGAAGCCTTTTGGAGGAGTTAAGTTCGTGGCTTAATGGATTAAGGGCTTAATGCACTAAGCTGCCCATCAGCCAGTTCTCACAAAGCGACGAGGTGCTTGTCACGTCATGAAAATTGAAGATTGCGACTATTTTGTCTTTTAGCTGGTCACAACGTGATCAAGAGATTGCTACGTCGTGAGGAGCAGTTGACATATTGATCGCTGACCGTTGACTTTTTGAACAATTTGACTATGAGTTAAACTTGAAGGATTTAAGTTGTTGATTAAGATTCTACCATATTTTGGTGCTAATAGATTCGTGGAAGCAACCAGTGCAGAAAGGGAGCGTGTCGTAGTGTTTCCAGGTTCTTCGATTTAGGTGAGTTTTCCCTCACTGTAACCGTGGGTTAAAGACACCAATGCTGTAACAATCCATAAATCATGAATAAAAATTTTCATTTTGAAGTCAACCAAAATCCATCAAATATTCATATCAACCATAAAAAGGTATGCCAATGTGAAAATAGTTATCAGAGTACAATCCCAAAATCATAAATACGCTAAACATGGGTGGATGTGCTGCGATCTGGCCGGACCCTTCCCCTTTATAACACCTTGTTCAGGATTATTCTGTGATTCAGGGCCGTGGGCCGGAAGTCAATTGTGTAAAGGCTTTGGGCCTTAAGGAGGCGATGTTTAGACCTTTTGGAAGGAGGTAATGATGGTTATGAGATCTAAACCTTTTGAATTGTGTTTTAAAGTCAAAGGGTAAAATGGGAAAAGTCATAGGCCGGGTTCTTGCATAAAATATGGATTTTTGTTCAAGAAGTTTTTAGTCCAAGATAGTTATATAATATTGTAGAGCTCTTCAATACCTTTCCGTGGATATAAAGAACGTCAAAATCGGCGTTAGAACGAAGAAGTTATGCCCGTTTGAAGTTTGGTCGGTTTTGGATGAAGCTGAGTACGCTGGGTGTACTAGGACATCCCTAGTACGCTGGGCGTAATTTGAGTATGCTGGACGTACACGACCAGTGGCCAAACCCTATTTTCGTGGTTTGAGCCCTATTTAAGCTCCTTAATTCCCCCAAACCCACTCCATTCTTAGCCTCCACCCCTCCAACACCCCTTTCATGAAACCCTAACCCTAGATGAACCTTGTGAGCTAAATGAAGGTTATTTTAAGTGCTTTGGAGTATGCATGGTGCACCTTGGAGAAGAAGGAACTTCTTGTAGAAGTGTTGGGTGCATTGGACCTTCTAGATCTGGACTTTATTGACCTTGATCTATCTTCTAGAGGTATAAAGTTTGAATCTTGATGATGCATTTGTTAGATCTAGCTAGTTTTGGATGTTATGAGATTTTGGTCATTTTAGTGCACAAAGTTTAGATCTTGAAAGTTTGTGACCTTGTTATGAATAAAGTTGGAAACTTTATCCATCTAAACATCATTGTGATTCAGATCTGAAGGTTGGAGACTTGGACTTATTGGATTAAGTTAAAAGATGCACTTTTGGTCCCATTTGACGCTTAAAGGCTAGATCTTTGTGGTTTGGACCATTTTAATAGATAAAGTTGGAAACTTTATCCATTATGAAGCTTTTAGGAACCATAAAAATGTAATCTTGGCCTTTCTATTCCTTCCATGCAAGAGTTGTGATGTCTTATTGGGTTAAGAACTTAGGGTTTTGAAAATTAATCACTTTAGAGCCATGCAAAGTCATAAAGTTGGAAACTTTATGACTTAGGACATCATTTTGGGCTTGGATCTGAGTTTTGGATGTATGAATTAATGGAATAAGCTCTTAACGGAGTTTTTGGACTGGGCTGCATACGCTGGGCGTACCTGGTTGTCACATCCCCAAATTTCTCGGCCAGAAAAGACCGATTTAGTTTATGCTTTTAAAATAAAATCAGAGTAATTTTCCAAAAGATGTTGCGGAATTTGTTCCCAAAACAAAATATAATAAAACCTTATCAAATCATTTCTTAAAGAAATATATTTTCCATTTCATAACAAAACCTCGGGATGTCATGTTCCGATACAAATCAAAAGCATAAACAGTATATTATAAGCCTTACAACATTTATTTACATCTACTGGCCTATAATCCAAAATCTCTCGTTAAGTCATCCAACTATGCTCTTGCCACTACCTGTAATACAAGAAACTGAGTGGGTCAGGCTTGGGAGCCTGGTGAGCATATAGGGTTTTCAACCCACAAATAATAAATTTATTAATTTCATCATTCAACAATAAATTTATTAATTTCATCAACCAAAAATAACCCTGATTACCCGTTCCTGTATTCCTCACTTTACGTCCCTAAAGTATCTATTTATAAGGGACCTAGTCTAAAGATTTTCATCGGGGCGACAACAATGCTTCGTGGGTTCCTCAGCAATTTATGTCAACTAAGGCAACCATCGGGGTGACAACACTGCTTTCCTTAGCAATTTATGTCAAATAAGGCAACCAATGGGGTGACAACATTGCTTTCCTCTGCAATTTATGTCAAATAGGCATGAAGTCACATCGTCGCCAAGGTTTATACAACAGACACTAAGTCCATAGCAGCCAAGGTACTAAATCCATAGCTACCAACGTACATCTATACCGTACTAAATTCATAGCTACCAACGTACATCTATACCGTACTAAATTCATAGCTACCAACGTACATCTATACCGTACTTTCACTCATCATTCTTTATCTATCCACGTTCTACCCAACATATTCGTAGATATAAAATACATATACAGTTTAGAATCTGTATAAAACAATCTTTCATCTACCCATATTTTACCCAACATATTTGTAGATATAAAAATACATATAAAGTTTAAAACCTGTATAAAATATTCATTCACCAACCATCTCAAATAAACAAACAACATATATACACATAGCACATATTTTATATAAAATACTTCATATATATGTGTAAGATGAAAGTGACTATACACTCACTTGATTTAACGATAATCGGGCAGCACTTCGTTTTCTAAAACGACCGTTTCCGATGAAACCGGGAGCTTTCTTAAAAACCCGGCCTTGCGAGGGTTGAGCTTCAAACAGAAAAGATAAATTTCTTGGGCTCTTCGGGCACTCCGGAACGTGTTTCGGGTGTTGGGTATGATTCCGGGGCTTCGGGGGAAGTTGGAATGGTAAAAATATGAATGTAGGGGTGAAAGATGTGAATATTCTAAAGTTACCCGGGAGGTCTCGCACCCCCTTTATATACGTGCGAGGTTCGGAGCTCCGGCCGAAGGAAGGGACACGCGGCAGCAACAGTGAGGCTCGGATGCGAGGGGAGTCATCGACACGTGTCGGATGCGAGGGCGAGACACGTGGCTCGCTTCGGACCTGCCACCGGTGCGAGGCGCGTCGAGTTGTTACTGGGCCGCACCTTCGGTCGAATCAACAACGAGCACGTTGCGGACACGAGGTGGCCTCGCATGCGAGGTGACGTGGCCGAATCGCAGCCATGCGAAATTCCTCGGTTTTGGCATTTTTCTCGAATTTTGTGTCCCAAACTTCTAAAATCAATAACTTTCACATACGAGCTTCGTTTTTGACGTTCTTTATATGCACACATAGGTAAAATTATGCTCTACAACTTTCGTTTAGACTCCATTGGCTAATTTTGACTTTAATTTTAATATTATTATTTTTAATAGACCGGGACAAGAAAATCCGTTAAAAATTCATAACTTCTTCATCCGATGTCTGTTTTCGTCTATCTTTTTACCGTTGTACTACTATTGACAAGACCTTCGATTCTCGTTTAAGTTGTGTTGGCTAAAAATCATTCGAGTTTTTAGCTGTCTACTACTAAGCTAAAACTTAGAAAAATCATAACTTCCTCATACGAAGTCAGATTTGGGCGTTCTTTTTATGCACGCTCTCGGTTTAACGAACACTACGACTTTTGTTTAGATTACTAAGGCTAAAAATCATTCTATCATAAATTCACTATTTACGTCACGTAGTGTCGTGCCGGTTCTGTCGCGAAACTTCGACGGGTCATAACTTCTTCGTTCTAACTCGGATTTCAGCGTTCTTTATATGTACGAAAACCTTGTCACATATACTACAACTTAGTTAAGATTATTTATTATAAATATTCCTCTATAAAAAAGTCATTTTTTGACGCTCATCGTCTCTAAATTGACTAGCCCGAATCTGCGGGCGTTACAATTATCTACCCCTTAGGATGATTACCTCCCGGAATCATAAAAAATCAGGGATTGTATAATGACTCCATACATTATTTCTTCATCCTAGGTAATAACCGTAACTTCTATGTTCCTTTGAATGAGTATCTAACTCTTGGACTTCTTGACTGCAGGCGGTGCTCTAATCTTGCACCTGCTTTCTATCTTATGTTAAACTCCAAATTATGACCTTCAAGTCACAATCCCAATCCTTACTGGACACTCCTTCTTATTCTTAACAAACTTAAGGCAAGTTCTTTTCTTACTACCATGGATCGATGTGTCATATTCTAATGACCTTTCATCGTATGTCGCAACGCTTAGACTCAGGTCTCTTAGAGCCAAATTCCAGAACAGACTATACCTTCCTTCATGTTATAATGTGATATAATCACATTTTACATGTAGCATTTCTAGCTACAAGATTATTTCTTTAACAATGATCACGATACTTCTATTGATCGTTTCGATTGTCTTTCACTTCAATCTTCTGGCTTAATTCGGATGCTATATCGATCTTGGTTCTCTGAACCACGTAACATACTCCTCTTAGTCGGACTTGATTTTATATGACCACTAGGGTCGGAATATCAATCATCTTCTTAGTCATTACCGAAACGATGGTAACGATAGACATAAACAAAACATAATCAATTACTAGCTTCTTGGTAACCTTGTAACTTTCCCTGATCCAAGTGCGAGTCCTGTGCTTCCGGTAGTATAGGCCTCTACTACCATTCACACCTACTCATACTCATCCCAAGTATTGTCTAACAGTCCCCAAGTCCTAAAATCACAAAACAATTTAACACATACGAATGTGTCCAAATAATCATAAAAATTTCCCTAGACTCTACTAGGACTTCTTCCATGCGTATCTTCAATCATCAATTCTGCTTCAATTCGGTTGGTGATGGAAATTCTGGACCATGGGATAACTCTATGGATTATACCAAAAAAATATCTTTCTGAGAATCGAAAGTGTACTTCTCCCGTACTAGACATGTTATTAATAGACACATTCTAACGGAAAGATACTTCTCTTACGATATCTTATGATAAGTGTCATTCACTATCGTAAGCCATCTCATTTCCTCTATTTTCTCAGTCTATCATGGGTAACATCATTTCCTGAACTTCTGCCATCGTGATAGGTTCGGGTGCAAGCGTAACGACCGATGCATGACCCATCACATTCTTAGGCTCAGGTTGTCGTCTTCCTCGGATATTTCCTAGTCTGTTTTCACCATGATGTTTTGTACACCAAAGCAGACGTTCGGTGTACCGAGACGAGAATTTAAGATAGGAAAACTTTATTTACGATAGACGTTTAAATCACTCCAAAACATTACATGCTAGTTCTAATATCGTAGTCATACGCTTAGAATTCTGAACACATAAGGTTTCCAGATCCGATCGGCAACAGACCATAGATCCGAACAAATAACATCATATATGGCAACATATAGCATTTAGCACATATAAGCATTTTAGGCATCTTTCCTAAAATATACTAGTGCTCGTGTCTAAAATATGGTAGGCACTCATCTCACAATCATCGCTTAGCATTCTAAGTTTAAGTCTAGAAATCCTACAAATTCCTAGTTCGCTTAAACTAATGCTCTGATACCAATTGTGACATCCCCAAATTTCTCGGCCATAAAAGACCGATTTAGTTTATGCTTTTAAAATAAAATCAGAGTAATTTTCCAAAAGATGTTGCAGAATTTGTTCCCAAAACAAAATATAATAAAACCTTATCAAATCATTTCTTAAAGAAATATATTTTCCATTTCATAACAAAACCTCGGGATGTCATGTTCCGATACAGATCAAAAGCATAAACAGTATATTATAAGCCTAACAACATTTATTTACATCTACTGGCCTATAATCCAAAATCTCTCGTTAAGTCATCCAACTATGCTCTTGCCACTACCTGTAATACAAGAAACTGAGTGGGTCAGGCTTGGGAGCCTGATGAGCATATAGAGTTTTCAACCCACAAATAATAAATTTATTAATTTCATCATTCAACAATAAGTTTATTAATTTCATCAACCAAAAATAACCCTGATTACCCGTTCCCGTATTCCTCACTTTATGTCCCTAAAGTATCTATTTATAAGGGACCTAGTCTAAAGATTTTCATCGGGGCGACAACACTGCTTCGGGGGTTCCTCAGCATATTATGTCAAATAAGGCAACCATCGGGGCGACAACACTGCTTTCCTTAGCAATTTATGTCAAATAAGGCAACCAATGGGGTGACAACATTTCTTTCCTCTGCAATTTATGTCAAATAGGCACGAAGTCACATCGTCGCCAAGGTTTATACAACAGACATTAAGTCCATAGCTGCCAAGGTACTAAATCCATAGCTACCAACGTACATCTATACCGTACTAAATTCATAGCTACCAACGTACATCTATACCGTACTTTCACTCATCATTCTTTATCTATCCACGTTCTACCCAACATATTCATAGATATAAAATACATATACAGTTTAGAATCTGTATAAAACAATCTTTCATCTACCTATATTTTACCCAAAATATTTGTAGATATAAAAATACATATAAAGTTTAAAACCTGTATAAAATATTCATTCATCATCCATCTCAAATAAACAAACAACATATATACACATAGCACATATTTTATATAAAATACTTCATATATATGTGTAAGATGAAAGTGACTATACACTAACTTGATTTAACGATAATCGGGCAGCACTTCGTTTTCTAAAACGATCGTTTCCGATGAAACCGGGAGCTTTCTTAAAAACCCGGGCTTGCGAGGGTTGAGCTTCAAACCGAAAAGATAAATTTCTTGGGCTCTTTGGGCACTCCGGAACGTGTTTCGGGTGTTGGGTATGATTCCGGGGCTTCGGGGGAGGTTGGAATGGTAAAAATATGAATTTAGGGGTGAAAGATGTGAATTTTCTAAAGTTATCCGGGAGGTCTCGCACCCCCTTTATATAGGTGTGAGGTTCGGAGCTTCGGCCGAAGGAAGGGACACGCGGCAGCAGCAGCGAGGCTCGGATGCGAGGGGAGTCATCGACACGCGTCGGATGCGAGGGCGAGACACGTGGCTCGCTTCGGACCTGCCACCGGTGTGAGGCGCGTCGAGTTGTTACTGGGCCGCACCTTCGGTCGAATCAACAACGAGCACGTTGCGGACACGAGGTGGCCTCGCATGCGAGGTGACGTGGCCGAATCGCAGCCATGCGAAATTCCTCGGTTTTGGCATTTTTCTCGAATTTTGTGTCCCAAACTTCTAAAATCAATAACTTTCACATACGAGCTCCGTTTTTGACGTTCTTTATATGCACACATAGGTAAAATTATGCTCTACAACTTTCGTTTAGACTCCATTGGCTAATTTTGACTTTAATTTTAATATTATTATTTTTAATAGACCGGGACAAGAAAATCCGTTAAAAATTCATAACTTCTTCATCCGATGTCTGTTTTCGTCTATCTTTTTACCGTTGTACTACTATTGACAAGACCTTCGATTCTCGTTTAAGTTGTGTTGGCTAAAAATCACTCGATCTAAAATTCGAGTTTTTAGCTGTCTACTACTAAGCTGAAACTTAGAAAAATCATAACTTCCTCATACGAAGTCAGATTTGGGCGTTCTTTTTATGCACGCTCTCGGTTTAATGAACACTACGACTTTTGTTTAGATTACTAAGGCTAAAAATCATTCTATCATAAATTCACTATTTACGTCACGTAGTGTCGTGCCGGTTCTGTCGCGAAACTTCGACGGGTCATAACTTCTTCGTTCTAACTCGGATTTCAGCGTTCTTTATATGTACGAAAACCTTGTCACATATACTACAACTTAGTTAAGATTATTTATTATAAATATTCCTCTATAAAAAAGTCATTTTTTGACGCTCATCGTCTCTAAATTGACTAGCCCGAATCTGCGGGCGTTACAATTATCTACCCCTTAGGATGATTACCTCCCGGAATCATAAAAAATCAGGGATTGTATAATGACTCCATACATTATTTCTTCATCCTAGGTAATAACCGTAACTTCTATGTTCCTTTGAATGAGTATCTAACTCTTGGACTTCTTGACTGCAGGCGGTGCTCTAATCTTGCACCTGCTTTCTATCTTATGTTAAACTCCAAATTATGACCTTCAAGTCACAATCCCAATCCTTACTGGACACTCCTTCTTATTCTTAACAAACTTAAGGCAAGTTCTTTTCTTACTACCATGGATCGATGTGTCATATTCTAATGACCTTTCATCGTATGTCGCAACGCTTAGACTCAGGTCTCTTAGAGCCAAATTCCAGAACAGACTATACCTTCCTTCATGTTATAATGTGATATAATCACATTTTACATGTAGCATTTCTAGCTACAAGATTATTTCTTTAACAATGATCACGATACTTCTATTGATCGTTTCGATTGTCTTTCACTTCAATCTTCTGGCTTAATTCGGATGCTATATCGATCTTGGTTCTCTGAACCACGTAACATACTCCTCTTAGTCGGACTTGATTTTATATGACCACTAGGGTCGGAATATCAATCATCTTCTTAGTCATTACCGAAACGATGGTAACGATAGACATAAACAAAACATAATCAATTACTAGCTTCTTGGTAACCTTGTAACTTTCCCTGATCCAAGTGCGAGTCCTGTGCTTCCGGTAGTATAGGCCTCTACTACCATTCACACCTACTCATACTCATCCCAAGTATTGTCTAACAGTCCCCAAGTCCTAAAATCATAAAACAATTTAACACATACGAATGTGTCCAAATAATCATAAAAATTTCCCTAGACTCTACTAGGACTTCTTCCATGCGTATCTTCAATCATCAATTCTGCTTCAATTCGGTTGGTGATGGAAATTCTGGACCATGGGATAACTCTATGGATTATACCAAAAAAATATCTTTCTGCGAATCGAAAGTGTACTTCTCCCGTACTAGACATGTTATTAATAGACACATTCTAACGGAAAGATACTTCTCTTACGATATCTTATGATAAGTGTCATTCACTATCGTAAGCCATCTCATTTCCTCTATTTTCTCAGTCTATCATGGGTAACATCATTTCCTGAACTTCTGCCATCGTGATAGGTTCGGGTGCAAGCGTAACGACCGATGCATGACCCATCACATTCTTAGGCTCAGGTTGTCGTCTTCCTCGGATATTTCCTAGTCTGTTTTCACCATGATGTTTTGTACACCAAAGCAGACGTTCGGTGTACCGAGACGAGAATTTAAGATAGGAAAACTTTATTTACGATAGACGTTTAAATCACTCCAAAACATTACATGCTAGTTCTAATATCGTAGTCATACGCTTAGAATTCTGAACACATAAGGTTTCCAGATCCGATCGGCAACAGACCATAGATCCGAACAAATAACATCATATATGGCAACATATAGCATTTAGCACATATAAGCATTTTAGGCATCTTTCCTAAAATATACTAGTGCTCGTGTCTAAAATATGGTAGGCACTCATCTCACAATCATCGCTTAGCATTCTAAGTTTAAGTCTAGAAATCCTACAAATTCCTAGTTCGCTTAAACTAATGCTCTGATACCAATTGTGACATCCCCAAATTTCTCGGCCATAAAAGACCGATTTAGTTTATGCTTTTAAAATAAAATCAGAGTAATTTTCCAAAAGATGTTGCAGAATTTGTTCCCAAAACAAAATATAATAAAACCTTATCAAATCATTTCTTAAAGAAATATATTTTCCATTTCATAACAAAACCTCGGGATGTCATGTTCCGATACAGATCAAAAGCATAAACAGTATATTATAAGCCTAACAACATTTATTTACATCTACTGGCCTATAATCCAAAATCTCTCGTTAAGTCATCCAACTATGCTCTTGCCACTACCTGTAATACAAGAAACTGAGTGGGTCAGGCTTGGGAGCCTGATGAGCATATAGAGTTTTCAACCCACAAAAAATAAATTTATTAATTTCATCATTCAACAATAAGTTTATTAATTTCATCAACCAAAAATAACCCTGATTACCCGTTCCCGTATTCCTCACTTTATGTCCCTAAAGTATCTATTTATAAGGGACCTAGTCTAAAGATTTTCATCGGGGCGACAACACTGCTTCGGGGGTTCCTCAGCATATTATGTCAAATAAGGCAACCATCGGGGCGACAACACTGCTTTCCTTAGCAATTTATGTCAAATAAGGCAACCAATGGGGTGACAACATTTCTTTCCTCTGCAATTTATGTCAAATAGGCACGAAGTCACATCGTCGCCAAGGTTTATACAACAGACATTAAGTCCATAGCTGCCAAGGTACTAAATCCATAGCTACCAACGTACATCTATACCGTACTAAATTCATAGCTACCAACGTACATCTATACCGTACTTTCACTCATCATTCTTTATCTATCCACGTTCTACCCAACATATTCATAGATATAAAATACATATACAGTTTAGAATCTGTATAAAACAATCTTTCATCTACCTATATTTTACCCAAAATATTTGTAGATATAAAAATACATATAAAGTTTAAAACCTGTATAAAATATTCATTCATCATCCATCTCAAATAAACAAACAACATATATACACATAGCACATATTTTATATAAAATACTTCATATATATGTGTAAGATGAAAGTGACTATACACTAACTTGATTTAACGATAATCGGGCAGCACTTCGTTTTCTAAAACGATCGTTTCCGATGAAACCGGGAGCTTTCTTAAAAACCCGGGCTTGCGAGGGTTGAGCTTCAAACCGAAAAGATAAATTTCTTGGGCTCTTTGGGCACTCCGGAACGTGTTTCGGGTGTTGGGTATGATTCCGGGGCTTCGGGGGAGGTTGGAATGGTAAAAATATGAATTTAGGGGTGAAAGATGTGAATTTTCTAAAGTTATCCGGGAGGTCTCGCACCCCCTTTATATAGGTGTGAGGTTCGGAGCTTCGGCCGAAGGAAGGGACACGCGGCAGCAGCAGCGAGGCTCGGATGCGAGGGGAGTCATCGACACGCGTCGGATGCGAGGGCGAGACACGTGGCTCGCTTCGGACCTGCCACCGGTGTGAGGCGCGTCGAGTTGTTACTGGGCCGCACCTTCGGTCGAATCAACAACGAGCACGTTGCGGACACGAGGTGGCCTCGCATGCGAGGTGACGTGGCCGAATCGCAGCCATGCGAAATTCCTCGGTTTTGGCATTTTTCTCGAATTTTGTGTCCCAAACTTCTAAAATCAATAACTTTCACATACGAGCTCCGTTTTTGACGTTCTTTATATGCACACATAGGTAAAATTATGCTCTACAACTTTCGTTTAGACTCCATTGGCTAATTTTGACTTTAATTTTAATATTATTATTTTTAATAGACCGGGACAAGAAAATCCGTTAAAAATTCATAACTTCTTCATCCGATGTCTGTTTTCGTCTATCTTTTTACCGTTGTACTACTATTGACAAGACCTTCGATTCTCGTTTAAGTTGTGTTGGCTAAAAATCACTCGATCTAAAATTCGAGTTTTTAGCTGTCTACTACTAAGCTGAAACTTAGAAAAATCATAACTTCCTCATACGAAGTCAGATTTGGGCGTTCTTTTTATGCACGCTCTCGGTTTAATGAACACTACGACTTTTGTTTAGATTACTAAGGCTAAAAATCATTCTATCATAAATTCACTATTTACGTCACGTAGTGTCGTGCCGGTTCTGTCGCGAAACTTCGACGGGTCATAACTTCTTCGTTCTAACTCGGATTTCAGCGTTCTTTATATGTACGAAAACCTTGTCACATATACTACAACTTAGTTAAGATTATTTATTATAAATATTCCTCTATAAAAAAGTCATTTTTTGACGCTCATCGTCTCTAAATTGACTAGCCCGAATCTGCGGGCGTTACAATTATCTACCCCTTAGGATGATTACCTCCCGGAATCATAAAAAATCAGGGATTGTATAATGACTCCATACATTATTTCTTCATCCTAGGTAATAACCGTAACTTCTATGTTCCTTTGAATGAGTATCTAACTCTTGGACTTCTTGACTGCAGGCGGTGCTCTAATCTTGCACCTGCTTTCTATCTTATGTTAAACTCCAAATTATGACCTTCAAGTCACAATCCCAATCCTTACTGGACACTCCTTCTTATTCTTAACAAACTTAAGGCAAGTTCTTTTCTTACTACCATGGATCGATGTGTCATATTCTAATGACCTTTCATCGTATGTCGCAACGCTTAGACTCAGGTCTCTTAGAGCCAAATTCCAGAACAGACTATACCTTCCTTCATGTTATAATGTGATATAATCACATTTTACATGTAGCATTTCTAGCTACAAGATTATTTCTTTAACAATGATCACGATACTTCTATTGATCGTTTCGATTGTCTTTCACTTCAATCTTCTGGCTTAATTCGGATGCTATATCGATCTTGGTTCTCTGAACCACGTAACATACTCCTCTTAGTCGGACTTGATTTTATATGACCACTAGGGTCGGAATATCAATCATCTTCTTAGTCATTACCGAAACGATGGTAACGATAGACATAAACAAAACATAATCAATTACTAGCTTCTTGGTAACCTTGTAACTTTCCCTGATCCAAGTGCGAGTCCTGTGCTTCCGGTAGTATAGGCCTCTACTACCATTCACACCTACTCATACTCATCCCAAGTATTGTCTAACAGTCCCCAAGTCCTAAAATCACAAAACAATTTAACACATACGAATGTGTCCAAATAATCATAAAAATTTCCCTAGACTCTACTAGGACTTCTTCCATGCGTATATTCAATCATCAATTCTGCTTCAATTCGGTTGGTGATGGAAATTCTGGACCATGGGATAACTCTATGGATTATACCAAAAAAATTTCTTTCTGCGAATTGAAAGTGTACTTCTCCCGTACTAGACATGTTATTAATAGACACATTCTAACGGAAAGATACTTCTCTTACGATATCTTATGATAAGTGTCATTCACTATCGTAAGCCATCTCATTTCCTCTATTTTCTCAGTCTATCATGGGTAACATCATTTCCTGAACTTCTGCCATCGTGATAGGTTCGGGTGCAAGCGTAACGACCGATGCATGACCCATCACATTCTTAGGCTCAGGTTGTCGTCTTCCTCGGATATTTCCTAGTCTGTTTTCACCATGATGTTTTGTACACCAAAGCAGACGTTCGGTGTACCAAGACGAGAATTTAAGATAGGAAAGCTTTATTTACGATAGATGTTTAAATCACTCCGAAACATTACATGCTAGTTCTAATATCGTAGTCATACGCTTAGAATTCTGAACACATAAGGTTTCCAGATCCGGTCGGCAACAGACCATAGATCCGAACAAATAACATCATATATGGTAACATATAGCATTTATCACATATAAGCATTTTAGGCATCTTTCCTAAAATATACTAGTGCTCGTGTCTAAAATATGGTAGGCACTCATCTCACAATCATCGCTTAGCATTCTAAGTTTAAGTCTAGAAATCCTACAAATTCCTAGTTCGCTTAAACTAATGCTCTGATACCAATTGTGACATCCCCAAATTTCTCGGCCATAAAAGACCGATTTAGTTTATGATTTTAAAATAAAATCAGAGTAATTTTCCAAAAGATGTTGCCGAATTTGTTCCCAAAACAAAATATAATAAAACCTTATCAAATCATTTCTTAAAGAAATATATTTTCCATTTCATAACAAAACCTCGGGATGTCATGTTCCGATACAGATCAAAAGCATAAACAGTATATTATAAGCCTAACAACATTTATTTACATCTACTGGCCTATAATCCAAAATCTCTCGTTAAGTCATCCAACTATGCTCTTGCCACTACCTGTAATACAAGAAACTGAGTGGGTCAGGCTTGGGAGCCTGATGAGCATATAGGGTTTTCAACCCACAAATAATAAATTTATTAATTTCATCATTCAACAATAAGTTTATTAATTTCATCAACCAAAAATAACCCTGATTACCCGTTCCCGTATTCCTCACTTTATGTCCCTAAAGTATCTATTTATAAGGGACCTAGTCTAAAGATTTTCATCGGGGCGACAACACTGCTTCGGGGGTTCCTCAGCAATTTATGTCAAATAAGGCAACCATCGGGGCGACAACACTGCTTTCCTTAGCAATTTATGTCAAATAAGGCAACCAATGGGGTGACAACATTTCTTTCCTCTGCAATTTATGTCAAATAGGCACGAAGTCACATCGTCGCCAAGGTTTATACAACAGACATTAAGTCCATAGCTGCCAAGGTACTAAATCCATAGCTACCAACGTACATCTATACCGTACTAAATTCATAGCTACCAACGTACATCTATACCGTACTTTCACTCATCATTCTTTATCTATCCACGTTCTACCCAACATATTCATAGATATAAAATACATATACAGTTTAGAATCTGTATAAAACAATCTTTCATCTACCTATATTTTACCCAAAATATTTGTAGATATAAAAATACATATAAAGTTTAAAACCTGTATAAAATATTCATTCATCATCCATCTCAAATAAACAAACAACATATATACACATAGCACATATTTTATATAAAATACTTCATATATATGTGTAAGATGAAAGTGACTATACACTAACTTGATTTAACGATAATCGGGCAGCACTTCGTTTTCTAAAACGATCGTTTCCGATGAAACCGGGAGCTTTCTTAAAAACCCGGGCTTGCGAGGGTTGAGCTTCAAACCGAAAAGATAAATTTCTTGGGCTCTTTGGGCACTCCGGAACGTGTTTCGGGTGTTGGGTATGATTCCGGGGCTTCGGGGGAGGTTGGAATGGTAAAAATATGAATTTAGGGGTGAAAGATGTGAATTTTCTAAAGTTATCCGGGAGGTCTCGCACCCCCTTTATATAGGTGTGAGGTTCGGAGCTTCGGCCGAAGGGAGGGACACGCGGCAGCAGCAGCGAGGCTCGGATGCGAGGGGAGTCATCGACACGCGTCGGATGCGAGGGCGAGACACGTGGCTCGCTTCGGACCTGCCACCGGTGCGAGGCGCGTCGAGTTGTTACTGGGCCGCACCTTCGGTCGAATCAACAATGAGCACGTTGCGGACACGAGGTGGCCTCGCATGCGAGGTGACGTGGCCGAATCGCAGCCATGCGAAATTCCTCGGTTTTGGCATTTTTCTCGAATTTTGTGTCCCAAACTTCTAAAATCAATAACTTTCACATACGAGCTCCGTTTTTGACGTTCTTTATATGCACACATAGGTAAAATTATGCTCTACAACTTTCATTTAGACTCCATTGGCTAATTTTGACTTTAATTTTAATATTATTATTTTTAATAGACCGAGACAAGAAAATCCGTTAAAAATTCATAACTTCTTCATCCGATATCTGTTTTCGTCTATCTTTTTACCGTTGTACTACTATTGACGAGACCTTCGATTCTCGTTTAGGTTGTGTCGGCTAAAAATCACTCGATCTAAAATTCGAGTTTTTAGCTGTCTACTGCTAAGCTGAAACTTAGAAAAATCATAACTTCCTCATACGAAGTCAGATTTGGGCGTTCTTTTAATGCACGCTCTCGGTTTAACGAACACTACGACTTTTGTTTAGATTACTAAGGCTAAAAATCATTCTATCATAAAGTCACTATTTACGTCACGTAGTGTCGTGCCGGTTCTGTCGCGAAACTTCGACGGGTCATAACTTCTTCGTTCTAACTCGGATTTCAGCGTTCTTTATATGTACGGAAACCTTGTCACATATACTACAACTTAGTTAAGATTATTTATTATAAATATTCCTCTATCAAAAAGTCATTTTTTGACGCTCATCGTCTCTAAATTGACTAGCCCGAATCTGCGGGCGTTACAATTATCTACCCCTTAGGATGATTACCTCCCGGAATCATAAAAAAACAGGGCTTGTATAATGACTCCATACGTTATTTCTTCATCCTAGGTAATAACCGTAACTTCTATGTTCCTTTGAATGAGTATCTAACTCTTGGACTTCTTGACTGCAGGCGGTGCTCTAATCTTGCACCTGCTTTCTATCTTATGTTAAACTCCAAATTATGACCTTCAAGTCACAATCCCGATCCTTACTGGAGACTCCTTCTTATTCTTAACAAACTTAAGGCAAGTTCTTTTCTTACTACCATGGATCGATGTGTCATATTCTAATGACCTTTCATCGTATGTCGCAACGCTTAGACTCAGGTCTCTTAGAGCCAAATTCCAGAACAGACTATACCTTCCTTCATGTTATAATGTGATATAATCACATTTTACATGTAGCATTTCTAGCTACAAGATTATTTCTTTAACAATGATCACGATACTTCTATTGATCGTTTCGATTGTCTTTCACTTCAATCTTCTGGCTTAATTCGGATGCTATATCGATCTTGGTTCTCTGAACCACGTAACATACTCCTCTTAGTCGGACTTGATTTTATATGACCACTAGGGTCGGAATATCAATCATCTTCTTAGTCATTACCGAAACGATGGTAACGATAGACATAAACAAAACATAATCAATTACTAGCTTCTTGGTAACCTTGTAACTTTCCCTGATCCAAGTGCGAGTCCTGTGCTTCCGGTAGTATAGGCCTCTACTACCATTCACACCTACTCATACTCATCCCAAGTATTGTCTAACAGTCCCCAAGTCCTAAAATCACAAAACAATTTAACACATACGAATGTGTCCAAATAATCATAAAAATTTCCCTAGACTCTACTAGGACTTCTTCCATGCGTATCTTCAATCATCAATTCTGCTTCAACTCAGTTGGTGATGGAAATTTTGGACCATGGGATAACTCTATGGATTATACCAAAAAAAAATTTCTTTCTGCGAATAGAAAGTGTACTTCTCCCGTACTAGACATGTTATTAATAGACACATTCTAACGGAAAGATACTTCTCTTACGATATCTTATGATAAGTGTCATTCACTATCGTAAGCCATCTCATTTCCTCTATTTTCTCAGTCTATCATGGGTAACATCATTTCCTGAACTTCTGCCATCGTGATAGGTTCGGGTGCAAGCGTAACGACCGATGCATGACCCATCACATTCTTAGGCTCAGGTTGTCGTCTTCCTCGGATATTTCCTAGTCTGTTTTCACCATGATGTTTTGTACACCAAAGCAGACGTTCGGTGTACCGAGACGAGAATTTAAGATAGGAAAGCTTTATTTACGATAGACGTTTAAATCACTCCAAAACATTACATGCTAGTTCTAATATCGTAGTCATACGCTTAGAATTCTGAACACATAAAGTTTCCAGATCCGATCGGCAACAGACCATAGATCCGAACAAATAACATCATATATGGCAACATATAGCATTTAGCACATATAAGCATTTTAGGCATCTTTCCTAAAATATACTAGTGCTCGTGTCTAAAATATGGTAGGCACTCATCTCACAATCATCGCTTAGCATTCTAAGTTTAAGTCTAGAAATCCTACAAATTCTTAGTTCGCTTAAACTAATGCTCTGATACCAATTGTGACATCCCCAAATTTCTCGGCCATAAAAGACTGATTTAGTTTATGCTTTTAAAATAAAATCAGAGTAATTTTCCAAAAGATGTTGCAGAATTTGTTCCCAAAACAAAATATAATAAAACCTTATCAAATCATTTCTTAAAGAAATATATTTTCCATTTCATAACAAAACCTCGGGATGTCATGTTCCGATACAGATCAAAAGCATAAACAGTATATTATAAGCCTAACAACATTTATTTACATCTACTGGCCTATAATCCAAAATCTCTCGTTAAGTCATCCAACTATGCTCTTGCCACTACCTGTAATACAAGAAACTGAGTGGGTCAGACTTGGGAGCCTGATGAGCATATAGGGTTTTCAACCCACAAATAATAAATTTATTAATTTCATCATTCAACAATAAGTTTATTAATTTCATCAACCAAAAATAACCCTGATTACCCGTTCCTGTATTCCTCACTTTACGTCCCTAAAGTATCTATTTATAAGGGACCTAGTCTAAAGATTTTCATCGGGGCGACAACACTGCTTCGGGGGTTCCTCAGCAATTTATGTCAAATAAGGCAACCATCGGGGCGACAACACTGCTTTCCTCAGCAATTTATGTCAAATAAGGCAACCAATGGGGTGACAACATTTCTTTCCTCTGCAATTTATGTCAAATAGGCACGAAGTCACATCGTCGCCAAGGTTTATACAACAGACATTAAGTCCATAGCTGCCAAGGTACTAAATCCATAGCTACCAACGTACATCTATACCGTACTAAATTCATAGCTACCAACGTACATCTATACCGTACTTTCACTCATCATTCTTTATCTATCCACGTTCTACCCAACATATTCATAGATATAAAATACATATACAGTTTAGAATCTGTATAAAACAATCTTTCATCTACCCATATTTTACCCAACATATTTGTAGATATAAAAATACATATAAAGTTTAAAACCTGTATAAAATAGTCATTCATCATCCATCTCAAATAAACAAACAACATATATACACATAGCACGTATTTTATATAAAATACTTCATATATATGTGTAAGATGAAAGTGACTATACACTCACTTGATTTAACGATAATCGGGCAGCACTTCGTTTTCTAAAACGACCGTTTCCGATGAAACCGGGAGCTTTCTTAAAAACCCAGGTTTGCGAGGGTTGAGCTTCAAACCGAAAAGATAAATTTCTTGGGCTCTTCGGGCACTCCGGAACGTGTTTCGGGTGTTGGGTATGATTCCGGGGCTTCGGGGGAGGTTGGAATGGTAAAAATATGAATTTAGGGGTGAAAGATGTGAATTTTCTAAAGTTACTCGGGAGGTCTCGCACCCCCTTTATATAGGTGCGAGGTTCGGAGCTTCGGCCGAAGGAAGGGACACGAGGCAGCAGCAGCGAGGCTCAGATGCGAGGGGAGTCATCGACACACGTCGGATGCGAGGGCGAGACACGTGGCTCGCTTCGGACCTGCCACCGGTGCGAGGCGCGTCGAGTTGTTACTGGGCCGCACCTTCGGTCGAATCAACAACGAGCACGTTGCGGACACGAGGTGGCCTCGCATGCGAGGTGACGTGGCCGAATCGCAGCCATGCGAAATTCCTCGGTTTTGGCATTTTTCTCGAATTTTGTGTCCCAAACTTCTAAAATCCATAACTTTCGCATACGAGCTCCGTTTTTGACGTTCTTTATATGCACGCGTAGGTAAAGTTATGCTCTACAACTTTTATTTAGACTCCATTGGCTAATTTGAATTTAATTTTAATATTATTATTTTTAATAGACCGGGATAAGAAAATCCGTTAAAAATTCATAACTTATTCATCCGATGTCTGTTTTCGTCTATCTTTTTACCGTTGTACTACTATTGACGAGACCTTCGATTCTCGTTTAGGTTGTGTCGGCTAAAAATCACTCGATCTAAAATTCGAGTTTTTAGCTGTCTACTACTAAGCTGAAACTTAGAAAAATCATAACTTCCTCATACGAAGTCAGATTTGGGCGTTCTTTTTATGCACGCTCTCGGTTTAACGAACACTATGACTTTTGTTTAGATTACTAAGGCTAAAAATCATTCTATCATAAATTCACTATTTACGTCACGTAGTGTCGTGCCGCAACTGTCGCAAAACTTCGACGAGTCATAACTTCTTCGTTCTAACTCGGATTTCAGCGTTCTTTATATGTACGGAAACCTTGTCACATATACTACAACATAGTTAAGATTATTTATTATAAATATTCCTCTATCAAAAAGTCATTTTTTGACGCTCATCGTCTCTAAATTGACTAGCCCGAATCTGCGGGCGTTACAATTATCTACCCCTTAGGATGATTACCTCCCGGAATCATAAAAAAACAGGGCTTGTATAATGACTCCATACATTATTTCTTCATCCTAGGTAATAACCGTAACTTCTATGTTTCTTTGAATGAGTATCTAACTCTTGGACTTCTTGACTGCAGGCGGTGCTCTAATCTTGCACCTGCTTTCTATCTTATGTTAAACTCCAAATTATGACCTTCAAGTCACAATCGCAATCCTTACTAGACACTCCTTCTTATTCTTAACAAACTTAAGGCAAGTTCTTTTCTTACTACCATGGATCGATGTGTCATATTCTAATGACCTTTCATCGTATGTCGCAACGCTTAGACTCAGGTCTCTTAGTGCCAAATTCCAGAACAGACTATACCTTCCTTCATGTTATAATGTGACATAATCACATTTTACATGTAGCATTTCTAGCTACAAGATTATTTCTTTAACAATGATCACGATACTTCTATTGATCGTTTCGATTGTCTTTCACTTCAATCTTCTGGCTTAATTCGGATGCTATATCGATCTTGGTTCTCTGAACCACGTAACATACTCCTCTTAGTCGGACTTGATTTTATATGACCACTAGGGTCGGAATATCAATCATCTTCTTAGTCATTACCGAAACGATGGTAACGATAGACATAAACAAAACATAATCAATTACTAGCTTCTTGGTAACCTTGTAACTTTCCCTGATCCAAGTGCGAGTCCTGTGCTTCCGGTAGTATAGGCCTCTACTACCATTCACACCTACTCATACTCATCCCAAGTATTGTCTAACAGTCCCCAAGTCCTAAAATCACAAAACAATTTAACACATACGAATGTGTCCAAATAATCATAAAAATTTCCCTAGACTCTACTAGGACTTCTTCCATGCGTATCTTCAATCATCAATTCTGCTTCAACTCGGTTGGTGATGGAAATTCTGGACCATGGGATAACTCTATGGATTATACCAAAAAAATTTCTTTCTGCGAATCAAAAGTGTACTTCTCCCGTACTAGACATGTTATTAATAGACACATTCTAACGGAAAGATACTTCTCTTACGATATCTTATGATAAGTGTCATTCACTATCATAAGCCATCTCATTTCCTCTATTTTCTCAGTCTATCATGGGTAACATCATTTCCTGAACTTCTGCCATCGTGATAGGTTCGGGTGCAAGCGTAACGACCGATGCATGACCCATCACATTCTTAGGCTCAGGTTGTCGTCTTCCTCGGATATTTCCTAGTCTGTTTTCACCATGATGTTTTGTACACCAAAGCAGACGTTCGGTGTACCGAGACGAGAATTTAAGATAGGAAAGCTTTATTTACGATAGACGTTTAAATCACTCCGAAACATTACATGCTAGTTCTAATATCGTAGTCATACGCTTAGAATTCTGAACACATAAGGTTTCCAGATCCGGTCGGCAACAGACCATAGATCCGAACAAATAACATCATATATGGCAACATATAGCATTTAGCACATATAAGCATTTTAGGCATCTTTCTTAAAATATACTAGTGCTCGTGTCTAAAATATGGTAGGCACTCATCTCACAATCATCGCTTAGCATTCTAAGTTTAAGTCTAGAAATCCTACAAATTCCTAGTTCGCTTAAACTAATGCTCTGATACCAACTATGACATCCCCAAATTTCTCGGCCAGAAAAGACCGATTTAGTTTATGCTTTTAAAATAAAACCAGAGTAATTTTCCAAAAGATGTTGCGGAATTTGTTCCCAAAACAAAATATAATAAAACCTTATCAAATCATTTCTTAAAGAAATATATTTTCCATTTCATAACAAAACCTCGGGATGTCATGTTCCGATACAGATCAAAAGCATAAACAATATATTATAAGCCTAACAACATTTATTTACATCAACTGGCCTATAATCCAAAATCTCTCGTTAAGTCATCCAACTATGCTCTTGCCACTACCTGTAATACAAGAAACTGAGTGGGTCAGGCTTGGGAGCCTGATGAGCATATAGGGTTTTCAACCCACAAATAATAAATTTATTAATTTCATCATTCAACAATAAGTTTATTAATTTCATCAACCAAAAATAACCCTGATTACCCGTTCCTGTATTCCTCACTTTACGTCCCTAAAGTATCTATTTATAAGGGACCTAGTCTAAAGATTTTCATCGGGGCGACAACACTGCTTCGGGGGTTCCTCAGCAATTTATGTCAAATAAGGCAACCATCGGGGCGACAACACTGCTTTCCTCAACAATTTATGTCAAATAAGGCAACCAATGGGGTGACAACATTTCTTTCCTCTGTAATTTATGTCAAATAGGCACGAAGTCACATCGTCGCCAAGGTTTATACAACAGACATTAAGTCCATAGCTGCCAAGGTACTAAATCCATAGCTACCAACGTACATCTATACCGTACTAAATTCATAGCTACCAACGTACATCTATACTGTACTTTCACTCATCATTCTTTATCTATCCACGTTCTACCCAACATATTCATAGATATAAAATACATATACAGTTTAGAATCTGTATAAAACAATCTTTCATCTACCCATATTTTACCCAACATATTTGTAGATATAAAAATACATATAAAGTTTAAAACCTGTATAAAATAGTCATTCATCATCCATCTCAAATAAACAAACAACATATATACACATAGCACGTATTTTATATAAAATACTTCATATATATGTGTAAGATGAAAGTGACTATACACTCACTTGATTTAACGATAATCGGCCAGCACTTCGTTTTCTAAAACGACCGTTTCCGATGAAACCGGGAGCTTTCTTAAAAACCCGGGCTTGCGAGGGTTGAGCTTCAAACCGAAAAGATAAATTTCCTGGGCTCTTCGGGCACTCCGGAACGTGTTTCGGGTGTTGGGTATGATTCCGGGGCTTCGGGGGAGGTTGGAATGGTAAAAATATGAATTTAGGGGTGAAAGATGTGAATTTTCTAAAGTTACCCGGGAGGTCTCGCACCCCCTTTATATAGGTGCGAGGTTCGGAGCTTCGGCCGAAAGAAGGGACACGAGGCAGCAGCAGCGAGGCTCGGATGCGAGGGGAGTCATCGACATGCGTCGGATGCGAGGGCGAGACACGTGGCTCGCTTCGGACCTGCCACCGGTGCGAGGCGCGTCGAGTTGTTACTGGGCCGCACCTTCGGTCGAATCAACAACGAGCACGTTGCGGACACGAGGTGGCCTCGCATGCGAGGTGACGTGGCCGAATCGCAGCCATGCGAAATTCCTCGGTTTTGGCATTTTTCTCGAATTTTGTGTCCCAAACTTCTAAAATCCATAACTTTCGCATACGAGCTCCGTTTTTGACGTTCTTTATATGCACGCGTAGGTAAAATTATGCTCTACAACTTTTATTTAGACTCCATTGGCTAATTTTGACTTTAATTTTAATATTATTATTTTTAATAGACCGGGACAAGAAAATCCGTTAAAAATTCATAACTTCTTCATCCGATGTCTGTTTTCGTCTATCTTTTTACCGTTGTACTACTATTGACGAGACCTTCGATTCTCGTTTAGGTTGTGTCGGCTAAAAATCACTCGATCTAAAATTCGAGTTTTTAGCTGTCTATTGCTAAGCTGAAACTTAGAAAAATCATAAGTTCCTCATACGAAGTCAGATTTGGGCGTTCTTTTTATGCACGCTCTCGGTTTAACGAACACTACGACTTTTGTTTAGATTACTAAGGCTAAAAATCATTCTATCATAAATTCACTATTTACGTCACGTAGTGGCGTGCCGGTTCTGTCGCAAAACTTCGACGGGTCATAACTTCTTCGTTCTAACTCGGATTTCAGCGTTCTTTATATGTACGGAAACCTTGTCACATATACTACAACTTAGTTAAGATTATTTATTATAAATATTCCTCTATCAAAAAAGTCATTTTCTGACGCTCATCGTCTCTAAATTGACTAGCCCGAATCTGCGGGCGTTACAATTATCTACCCCTTAGGATGATTACCTCCCGGAATCATAAAAAAACAGGGCTTGTATAATGACTCCATATATTATTTCTTCATCCTAGGTAATAACCGTAACTTCTATGTTTCTTTGAATGAGTATCTAACTCTTGGACTTCTTGACTGCAGGCGGTGCTCTAATCTTGCACCTGCTTTCTATCTTATGTTAAACTCCAAATTATGACCTTCAAGTCACAATCCCAATCCTTACTGGACACTCCTTCTTATTCTTAACAAACTTAAGGCAAGTTCCTTTCTTACTACCATGGATCGATGTGTCATATTCTAATGACCTTTCATCGTATGTCGCAACGCTTAAACTCAGGTCTCTTAGAGCCAAATTCCAGAACAGACTATACCTTCCTTCATGTTATAATGTGATATAATCACATTTTACATGTAGCATTTCTAGCTACAAGATTATTTCTTTAACAATGATCACGATACTTCTATTGATCGTTTCGATTGTCTTTCACTTCAATCTTCTGGCTTAATTCGGATGCTATATCGATCTTGGTTCTCTGAACCACGTAACATACTCCTCTTAGTCGGACTTGATTTTATATGACCACTAGGGTCGGAATATCAATCATCTTCTTAGTCATTACCGAAACGATGGTAACGATAGACATAAACAAAACATAATCAATTACTAGCTTCTTGGTAACCTTGTAACTTTCCCTGATCCAAGTGCGAGTCCTGTGCTTCCGGTAGTATAGGCCTCTACTACCATTCACACCTACTCATACTCATCCCAAGTATTGTCTAACAGTCCCCAAGTCCTAAAATCACAAAACAATTTAACACATACGAATGTGTCCAAATAATCATAAAAATTTTCCTAGACTCTACTAGGTCTTCTTCCATGCGTATCTTCAATCATCAATTCTGCTTCAACTCGGTTGGTGATGGAAATTCTGGACCATGGGATAACTCTATGGATTATACCAAAAAAATTTCTTTCTGTGAATCAAAAGTGTACTTCTCCCGTACTAGACATGTTATTAATAGACACATTCTAACGGAAAGATACTTCTCTTACGATATCTTATGATAAGTGTCATTCACTATCGTAAGCCATCTCATTTCCTCTATTTTCTCAGTCTATCATGGGTAACATCATTTCCTGAACTTCTGCCATCGTGATAGGTTCGGGTGCAAGCGTAACGACCGATGCATGACCCATCACATTCTTAGGCTCAGGTTGTCGTCTTCCTCGGATATTTCCTAGTCTGTTTTCACCATGATGTTTTGTACACCAAAGCAGACGTTCGGTGTATCGAGACGAGAATTTAAGATAGGAAAGCTTTATTTACGATAGACGTTTAAATCACTCCGAAACATTACATGCTAGTTCTAATATCGTAGTCATACGCTTAGAATTCTGAACACATAAGGTTTCCAGATCCAGTCGGCAACAGACCATAGATCCGAACAAATAACATCATATATGGCAACATATAGCATTTAGCACATATAAGCATTTTAGGCATCTTTCCTAAAATATACTAGTGCTCGTGTCTAAAATATGGTAGGCACTCATCTCACAATCATCGCTTAGCATTCTAAGTTTAAGTCTAGAAATCCTACAAATTCCTAGTTCGCTTAAACTAATGCTCTGATACCAATTGTGACATCCGCAAATTTCTCGGCCATAAAAGACCGATTTAGTTTATGCTTTTAAAATAAAATCAGAGTAATTTTCCAAAAGATGTTGCAGAATTTGTTCCCAAAACAAAATATAATAAAACCTTATCAAATCATTTCTTAAAGAAATATATTTTCCATTTCATAACAAAACCTCGGGATGTCATGTTCCGATACAGATCAAAAGCATAAACAGTATATTATAAGCCTAACAACATTTATTTACATCTACTGGCCTATAATCCAAAATCTCTCGTTAAGTCATCCAACTATGCTCTTGCCACTACCTGTAATACAAGAAACTGAGTGGGTCAGGCTTGGGAGCCTGATGAGCATATAGGGTTTTCAACCCACAAATAATAAATTTATTAATTTCATCATTCAACAATAAGTTTATTAATTTCATCAACCAAAAGTAACCCTGATTACCCGTTCCTGTATTCATCACTCTACGTCCCTAAAGTATCTATTGATAAGGGACCTAGTCTAAAGATTTTCATCGGGGCGACAACACTGCTTCGGGGGTTCCTCAGCAATTTATGTCAAATAAGGCAACCATCGGGGCGACAACACTGCTTTCCTCAGCAATTTATGTCAAATAAGGCAACCAATGGGGTGACAACATTTCTTTCCTCTGCAATTTATGTCAAATAGGCACGAAGTCACATCGTCGCCAAGGTTTATACAACAGACATTAAGTCCATAGCTGCCAAGGTACTAAATCCATAGCTACCAACGTACATCTATACCGTACTAAATTCATAGCTACCAACGTACATCTATACTGTACTTTCACTCATCATTCTTTATCTATCCACGTTCTACCCAACATATTCATAGATATAAAATACATATACAGTTTAGAATCTGTATAAAACAATCTTTCATCTACCCATATTTTACCCAACATATTTGTAGATATAAAAATACATATAAAGTTTAAAACCTGTATAAAATAGTCATTCATCATCCATCTCAAATAAACAAACAACATATATACACATAGCACGTATTTTATATAAAATACTTCATATATATGTGTAAGATGAAAGTGACTATACACTCACTTGATTTAACGATAATCGGCCAGCACTTCGTTTTCTAAAACGACCGTTTCCGATGAAACCGAGAGCTTTCTTAAAAACCCGGGCTTGCGAGGGTTGAGCTTCAAACCGAAAAGATAAATTTCTTGGGCTCTTCGGGCACTCCGGAACGTGTTTCGGGTGTTGGGTATGATTCCGGGGCTTCGGGGGAGGTTGGAATGGTAAAAATATGAATTTAGGGGTGAAAGATGTGAATTTTCTAAAGTTACCCGGGAGGTCTTGCACCCCCTTTATATAGGTGCAAGGTTCGGAGCTTCGGCCGAAGGAAGGGACACGAGGCAGCAGCAGCGAGGCTCGGATGCGAGGGGAGTCATCGACACGCGTCGGATGCGAGGGCGAGACACGTGGCTCGCTTCGGACCTGCCACCGGTGCGAGGCGCGTCGAGTTGTTACTGGGCCACACCTTCGGTCGAATCAACAACGAGCATGTTGCGGACACGAGGTGGCCTCGCATGCGAGGTGACGTGGCCGAATCGCAGCCATGCGAAATTCCTCGGTTTTGGCATTTTTCTCGAATTTTGTGTCCCAAACTTCTAAAATCCATAACTTTCGCATATGAGCTTCGTTTTTGACGTTCTTTATATGCACGCGTAGGTAAAATTATGCTCTACAACTTTCATTTAGACCCCATTGGCTAATTTTGACTTTAATTTTAATATTATTATTTTTAATAGACCGGGACAAGAAAATCCGTTAAAAATTCATAACTTCTTCATCCGATGTCTGTTTTCGTCTATCTTTTTATCGTTGTACTACTATTGACGAGACCTTCGATTCTCGTTTAGGTTGTGTCGGCTAAAAATCACTCGATCTAAAATTCGAGTTTTTAGCTGTCTACTGCTAAGCTGAAACTTAGAAAAATCATAACTTCCTCATACGAAGTCAGATTTGGGCGTTCTTTTTATGCACGCTCTCGGTTTAACGAACACTACGACTTTTGTTTAGATTACTAAGGCTAAAAATCATTCTATCATAAATTCACTATTTACGACACGTAGTGTCGTGCTGGTTCTGTCGCGAAACTTCGACGAGTCATAACTTCTTCGTTCTAACTCGGATTTCAGCGTTCTTTATATGTATGAAAACCTTGTCACATATACTACAACTTAGTTAAGATTATTTATTCTAAATAATCCTCTATCAAAAAAGTCATTTTTTGACGCTCATCGTCTCTAAATTGACTAGCGCGAATCTGCGGGCGTTACACTGGTGGTACGCTGCGCGCACACGGTCAGTGTCCCGCTTTTGGTCAAAATCATAGTATGTTGGGCGTACTCTCTTGGATCATATGTGATGAAATTGTCGAGTCCATGCTATGAACTCGACGAGTAAGATCCCCTGTTTGCAGTTTTTCGAGTTTTTTTGGCCACAAACTGTTTTGAATCATAAAATCTGTTTTTTATGATATGGTAGTGATTATCCCCATCCAATAAAAAGATAATTGTCAAAATTTTAAGATAATTACCATTTTATATGATAAAGCTAATTATTTGTAATTTTTTGATTTGAAATTATCTTGCTACATGAATTGCATTAGGTAAAAATTGGTAAAAGATAAAATATATGATTATTTTATTAGTTTAAAATTTGATCTAAATGTTTGTTTTGAAGAGTTACAAAACTTGTCTTTAAGTTTTGGAATTCTAAAAGTTTTTTTAAGGAGTTACTAAACTTGTCATCAAGTTTTGGAATCCATAAGTTTTCAAGAATTACAGAACTTGCCTCAAGTTTTGGAATTTGAAAAGTCTTTTTATGAAACATTGAATTCTAAAACTCTTGGGTTCATAACTCAAAATTTAATTAAATGGTTTTAATTTTGAATTTTTATATTTAGAACCTTGTTATTTGTTTAATAGTTCAAATTACACCCTTATGGATTTTATTAAATTAATTAAATGTTTAACTAAAAAAGAAATTAATAAATCCATAATCATATGGTTTAAATTTAATTAAATTAAAAGCTTAATTTATTAATAGTTTAAACCACCAAGTATTTTAAATGTGTAAAATACACCCTTATACTATATAAAATTAAAAGTTTAATATATTATATATGTATAAGTAAAAAAGTCAGTCTTACCGTTAGTAGGCTCCATTCACGAAGCTGGTCTATAAGGGGTGTTTAAGGAAGCGGCCTATAAAATAACCGCCATTGGGTATCCACTCTTACCCACTGCACTCTTGACTAGTGGAGGGTCGTTAGCCGAACTGGTAGGATAGGACAAAAACTTCCATTAAAAGTATAATGAAAATACAAAGTAACTGAACATTTTTATAAATTCCCAATCTTAGTTACTTTAGGAAAAATGTGAATTTGATGGTAACCCATGAAATTGCACATGGCACCTTATTGGTCAGTCAGTGGAGCGTGTGTGGTTAACCGACACACTAATGTGGGCTAATGAAGGATGGCAATGGGTTTCTCGTAAATTATCATTGACCAATGGAGCGTGTGTGGTTAACCGATACATTGATTAGGTGATTAATGACATCGAGAGTACCAAGCTAATTTGCATGGTTATTTACACATTGTTTGTGATCCTCGGTATCCCAGTCACAAACTTGAAGGGCATAATCGAGATTAAACATGCCATTGAAAAGTTCAATGAATCTCAAAAGAATCTAGGAATTTCAATTCATTTAAAACCTAATATTCATTTTTCTTTTTTCATGGTGGAAATTGGTAAATCGTCATTTACATACCTTCAAATATTTTGCAATTGGATTACGACATCCCTCTTCCGAATTGTAGAATATTGTGTTGGGTCCTGGCCTTAATATTTCATTTTGGGTGTTATATTAAGGACTTAAATAAACTAACTTGAATTTCTCCCTTGTAGATGTCTAGTTCAGACAACTATGGTCTTCCCGAATCTTTTGGAAAAAGCTTTCCTCATGAAGATGATGTTCCCAGAAATCATACTTCATTTCCTCCACCTCCTCCAGTAATTCTCCCTGACCCACATGTTCGTCGACTTGAAAAGTTCAAGATCACTCAAGCCCTATTGGCAAGCAAACACGAAGATGGAAAGTTTGTATGTGCTCACGTCTTGAAGATGAAGTTGCATATTGACAGGCTGAGAATGTTGGGTGTCGTCTTCCCAAGGAAGCTGGCTGTTGACTGGGTTCTTCAGTCACTTCCCGAGTCATATGGTCAGTTTGTTAAAGGCTACTATATGACAGATCACGACGTGACCCTTGTTGATCTTACATATTTGCTAATTGCTGCTGAATCAGAAATGATTTGGCGCACTGGTAAGGCAAATTTGAATGGAAGATCTACTTCCAAAACTTCCATGGACATTGACAATGGAAACATTGGAAGTCCAGAAAAGTCTTCTCTTCCCAATGGAAAGGGATCGGCCATGGTCATACCGTTTGACCAAATGGTAAAGAGAAAGGCTAAGTCTGAGATTGTCCCATGTACCATTCCAAAAGAGTCTATTTGTTTCTACTGCCAAGAGAAGGGGCATTGGATGTGAAGCTGCCGTATCTACCCGAAGGACCACAAGGATGGTAAAGTCAAAATGTATGACTCTGCTTCAGGTAAGTCTATTATCTAACTCTATTAAGTTCCTATTTGTAGATTCTTAATACATGATGTGATAAGATTACATTTTGATGTTTTGAAGAATCGAAGGAAGCTTAAAGGAAGAGTGAGCCGAGTCTGATCGTGAAGAAATGGATTTCGATAGCATGGTTTGATGATCAGATTTTTAAGCTGCTACTCAGGAGTTATGATAGATTGCTTAGGAATATGTAGTAACATAGTTTTCATTTGTAATTGCATTGTAAGGACAAGTTTTTCCGCAATTTTTTATAAATAAAGAAAAATTTGATTTTATCTTATTTTATATTTCCTTGCAATGACATTTGTGAAAATTGATGTTTGTATTTTTAGCAATATTGAAAAATGGATTTGATTCTTTCGTTTGTGGTAGTGTCTAAAATTTCCAAATAAGGAAAGATTCTCATCACCCAAGTTTCAATTGGACAGAAACTTGGAATCATGCAACTTGTATAGTATGATGAATGAGAACTTTCGTCTTTGGGAAATTAAGACTAATTCCTTGTTCACATGTATATGTGAGTCAAGTGAAGGACTAGGGGATCTAGTACAAATTGTTGTACACTAGTCCAGGTCCACCACAAAGAACGATAAGACTATTCGTCATGATTTACTAAAAGTTTAGTAAACATGGTTATGCTTAAAAGATTAAGTGTAATTCTGAATCATTGAAAAAAGTTTCAATGTATAGCAGAACGAATAAGAAGAATCAAATTAGGAAGAAAGATATAAGTTTCTCCAATCTGAAGGGAAAGGAGAATACTTTGGTATCATGTTTTATGACCATCTTAATGATTACGAAAACAATATCACAATTGATCCTATAAGGACACCTTAGTGTATTTATATGACTAAGAAGAGGAATCGAGAATTGTTGAAATGGTTAAATCAATTAAGGTGAGCGATACTTCGTTCCAAAATCAAGTCTGAGAGTCATACTCCAAGATTGTGACTTGAGTGACATATCTTAAATAGGCTTATAACACATTTTTAATTGGTAGTTGTGATGTCTTGGATATGACAAAGACTAACTAAGACCAATTATATGAAGTGTCATTCTTGATAAGAATCCACACTAACTCTTGAATATTTGCTTGTCAAGGAATGTTTCTTCACAAGAGAATATTATATGTCAAGAGGTCAGTAGGAGTCTTAAAGACCTTGAAAAGCTTCAAGAACTAATCAAGAACAACCCTGTTGTTTATCACAAGCACACGACTTGAGGTTTTTAATCTATCGTGTTGACATATTCTTGTTTTTGTGCCCATTCCATCTAGGTTGACTATGCATGTGAGTTATATGAGTTCTCAATTGATTGCATGATGCAAAGCACCTTGATCAAGTGAAAGTTCATTGGTTAGTATGGGTGATCTTCTCAACAACTTGGAATACATGGTAGGCCCTTGTGCTGCCTAGTGGCAAGAAGTGAAGATTGAACAAGTTCAGTCCATATGAGTTTGAATTTGTCATAAACCTTGTCTTATAATAGATCCACATGGATAGGAACACATACACCATAAAATCTAAGTGACATAAGGTTTCTCTCCACTTCATGAAAATGACAGTGAGGAAACGCTTTCACTAAGAAGATTTTGAGGAGTTAGCAGTTGTGTTAATTACGTTCTCAAATTCGATTATGATTACGACATCTGTCTTCATAGTTCGAATTGTGAGAAATGGAAAATAGTCCGAACATTCGGAACTTATTGCTGTAAGTTCTAAAAAATTTTAGACACACATATGAGCTTTCTTATAAAAGGTGTATGAGCTTAGATAAAGGCTTATCGAAGAATCTCTTATCAGAAATCTGAACTTTGGAAAGAAATGCAATAAGTATTGATTTCTAGAAGTCCAGCTGATTTCTGGGTACATGTCAAAGCTAGTGGGAGCATAAGTGTTATGCTGGTAAAAATATAATTATCATGATAGTGGGAGCATGATTATTATGTTAAGTGTTGCAAGGTAGCAATGCTATTTATAGGAAACAAAGTTTTAAATTGCAAAGTTGCAGAATTTGGAAAAATTGTTTCGCTATAGTAAGGGAGAGGATACTTATACTTTATTTCGAATCTAAAAGTTTAGATTGACGTATTAATCAAACTTAGTCATGACTATATATGAATATCAAGTTGAAATGTTTCAACATTGAAAATTCTATATGGAAATATTATAGCAAGTGACTGGTCAAGTATCATGTCTTTATGTAAGACATTATGAATCGTATCCAATATGCTTCAGGTATAGGATTGATTTCATGTGCTATAATATTCACGCGTTCTAATTTTCCAAATTCCTAGGGCATAAAGAGGGAAAAAGGACTAGAACCGGATATGACTAAAGTAGTTAAACAACTGTCAAGAACAATCTAAGGTTCGCCAAGGATTGGTCTCTCATGGGCAGTTGGAAGTATAGTAATGGATGGACCATATTGACATTATTATGAATAGACAGGATTATATTTATAATGAGTTGTCATATGGCAAATATGGAAATGTTTCCATAATGGGAGATAGATATTAAGAATCTATGTGTAAGTTAGAAACTTTCATGCAAGAAGGATGTTCAAAAGAATGTACTTTGAATGTGAGACTTCGCATCTATGGAATTGTCTTGTAACAATCTCCAATGGCATGCTTTGTAATATCGTTGGCAAATTCTCTATGACTTTTATATCTCGACATTACAAAAGGGTACATTGCATGATTGTTTGGAATATTACACATGTGATAAAGATTTGGAATTGTGAAATGAGCATCATTGGACATGTGTTCAGTTGATCTATTTCACAAAGTAAGGACCATAGATAAACATAGTGTGCATGCTTAGAGCATGGGATAACTATTGTTGTAATTCAAGTATTTAAGTTGATTAATCGAAACATTATACAATGAATAATGTGTAATCAATATGGTGATTAAATAATAAGTGTGTTATTTATACTCAAAAGTTTTGAGACCATATTTGATTAGTTCATTCTTGTGTTTCACTTTGCATGTTTTGACTTCCCGAATAATATGATTATTCAAACATCCACAGTCAATCATACTTTGGAAGTAGGTAATGAGGTAAGTGTTGGATTAATGTCTAAGTCCATAACTATATTTGGTATGTACTTGACCCGACCCGGCATGGTCCATTTGGGTTGCACTTCACCGGCACAATTTATATGGATAGTATTTTGAGAATAGTATATTTATGATTTATATTAATATATTATAAGTTCTAATATATTAATATGGAATCATATTATTTAATTAGTATTGATCAAGAATTAATTTAGAATTAATTAAGTGATCAAAAAGAACTAATTAAATATGGACTCTTATCTATATGGAATGGGCAAAGTTCATTTAGGTTGGGCTAAGCTTTCATGGATGGTCCATGGAGCTTTTAACCCATGGATCCTATGTAAATGAAAGGTCATGGGTATTAGGGTTTACATGGATGTAACCCTAATCCTCCATAATATATAAAGGGGTCCTTGGCTCACAAAATTGGCACAAGTGTGTGAAAATAAGAGTGGGCCGATTTTAGTGTGCATACATATTCTCTCAAGTTCTTCCAAGGTGTTTTGGTGATTTGTGATTCCATTTGAGGCTTCCACACTATTGGGGATAAGCTCTTAAAGCTTGAAGACATCAAGCTACATCAAAAGGTATGTCATCTAACTAGAACTTTGTAGTATAGGTGCTTCATAATATGCTAGTTAGGATGAAACCTTGGAATAGTTAATATTTGCATGTATAATAGAGAAAACATAGATCCAAGGTTTATAGGGTTGCATGTACACCATAGGAGTGTTAGAATGCTCAAAACCCAGCAGTGGTATCAGAGCCATGAGTTGTTTTCTGTTATATTGATGCAAATGTTTTATTTTCAAGTTGAAAAAAAAGGAAAAAAACATGACGTTTGTCAAATTTTAAGATAATTACTTGTTTTTGTGAAAAACAAATTATTTGTAAAATTTGAATCATTTGCTATATGAGTTGAATTAGGTCAAATTTAGTAAAAGATAAAATGATATGATTATTTTATTAGTTTTAAAAGTTTGATCTAAAGAGTTTTTTGAAACCTCCATAAGTTATGGATATGAAAAGGTTTTTAAAAGAATTGATTCAAAGTTTTTTATGGAGTTACAAAACTTGGTCTTAATGTTTTAAAGAATTCCATAACTTGTTCTTAAGTTACGGAACATGAAAAGTTTCATCATAAAACAAGTATTTAACTCCATAAGTTATGGAATCCAAAAGTTTTCAAGAGTTACAAAACTTGCCCTCAAGTTTTGGAATTTGGAAAAAGTTTTTTTATGATAAAAAAAGAATTGAATTCTAAAACTCTTGGGTTCATAACTTAAACAATTAATTAAATGGTTTTAATTTTGAATTTAATAATTGGAATTATGATGTTTTTATTGAATAATTCAATTAACTCTTGTGGACTTTATTAATAGATAATTAAAGTGTTTAATTAAAATAGAATTAATAATTCCATAATGACATGGTTTAAATTTAATTAAAAAAAGAGTATAGTTTAATTAATAGATTAAACCACCAAGTATTTTAAATGTCTAAAATACACTCTTATACTATTATAATATTAAAAGTTTAATATATTATATGTATAAGAGCAAGTCGTCTTACCATTAGTAGGCCTCATTCACGAAGCCGGTCTATAAGGGGGGTATAAGGTTACTGCCTATAAAATGGCAGTTTAATGGGTGTCCACTCTCACCCACCGCTTCCTTGACCGGTGGAGGGTCGTTAGCCGAACAGGTAGGACAAGGACTATAATTCTCCCTTCATTATAAGTATAATGATAAATACTAAGTAACTAAACACTTATAAATTCCCAATCTTAGTTACTTAGGAAAATGTGAATAAGGTGTTAATCCATGAAATTACACTTTGCACTTTGTTTAAGCTGTTAGTGGAGCGTGTGTGGTTAACCGACACACTAACCTAGACTTAACAAGGTAGGCAAAGGGTAACTTAATGTTTATCATAGTATCGTTGGAGCGTGTGTGGTTAACCGGCACATCGATTGAGGGGTAAATATTAAGGGTACCAAGTATATTTGCATGGTTACTTCACACCTTGTTTTGTGATCCTCGGCATCCCAGTCACAAAACCTGAAGGGCACACTCGAGATTGAAACATGCCATTGAAAAGTTCAATGAATCTCAAAAGAATCTAGGAGTTTCAAAACCAATTAAAACCTAATAATACATTTCGTTTATCTTGGTGGAAATTGGTGAATCGTCATTCACCTACCTTCAAATATTTTATAGCTTGGATTTCGGCATCCCTCTTCCAAGTTATAAAATAGTTTGTTGGGTCCTAGCCTTAATATATCATATTGGGTGTTATATTAAGGACTTAAATCAACTTTACGTGAATTTCTCCCATTGTTGATGTCTGGTTTAGAGAACAATGATCTTCCCAAACCAAGCTTTCCTAATGAATATGACTTCCCGAGTTTGGCTCATGGAAGTCATACTTCTCTTCCTCCACCTCTTCCAATTATTCTCCCTAACCCACAAGTTCAAGGTCACTCAAGCCCTAATGGCAAGCAAGGTCTATGTGTGATCACATCTTAGAGATGAAGTCACATATTGACAAGCCGGGAGAGTTGGGTGTCAAAGTCTTGAGAAAGTTGGATGTTCAATCACTTTCTAAGTCACATAGTGAGTTCCTTTGGGACTACTATGAAACAGACTATGACATGAACCTTAATGATCATATCTATTTGCTTGGTGCTGCTGAATCAGCAATGATTTGGAACGATAGTAAAGCAAATTTGATTAGAAGATCAACTTCCCAAAAACTTTATGGACAGTGACAATGGTGACACTGGAAATCCAGAAAATGCATTCTCTTCCCAATGGAAAGGGATTGGCCATAGTCAACCCGGTTGACCAAATGGTAAAGAGAAAGGCTAAGTCTGAGATAGTCCCATTACCAAAGGGTCCATATGTTTATTTTGCCAAAGGAAGGGGCGTTGATTGCAAAGCTGCCAAATTTACCTAAGGATGTTAAAGTCAATAAGTTTGACTCTACATCAGGTAGAGCCCATTATCTAACTCTGTTAAGTTCTATTCTGAGATCCTCATTACATGATGTGACTGGGTCACATGTTGATGTTTTAAGAATCAAAGAATAGAGAGAAATCTTAAAGCAAGTATATGCTGATTCTGATCGCGAAGGTGGATTTCGATCGCATCAGAATTTTGAGCAGTTGCTTAAGAAGTTATGATATATTGCTAAGGAATAGATAACAACAATTTTCCATGTGGATTGTAAGGATAAGTTTTTCCGCCAAGTTTTAAAATAAAAGAAAATTGTTTAATTTTATTTATTTGAAGTATCCTTACAATGGCATTTGTGGAAAATTGTTGCTTATATGATTCCACTGACAACAATATTGGAAAATGGATTTGATTCTTTCATTTGTGGTAGTGTCTAAATTTACCAAATCAGGAAAGTTCCTCATCACCCAAGTTTCAATTGGACCGAAACTTGGAATCATGCAAGTTGAATAGTATGATGAATGAGAACTTTCAAGCATTGGAAAATCAAGACTAATTACTTGTTCACATGGATGTGTGAGTCAAGTGAAGGACTAAAGGGATCGAGTACACATTCTTGTGCACTGGTCATGTCCACCACAAAGCTCGTTAAGACTATTTGATTTACTAAAGTTTAGTAAATATGGTTATACTTACAAGTTTAAGTATAATTCTAAAACATTGGAAAAGTCTCAATGTATGGCAGAACGAATGGGATGAATCAAATTAGGCAGAAAGATAAAAGTTTCTCAAATCTGAAAAGATGGGAGAGTACTTTAGTATCATGTTTGTGATCATCTTAATGATTTAGAAATCATATCACAATTAGTCCTCTAAAGGTCATCTTAGTGCATTCTTATGACTAAGAAGAGGAGTCATGAATTTTTGAAATGGTTAGATCAGGAAGATGAGTCATACTTCGTTCCAAAACAATTCTTAGAGTCATACTCCAAGATTGTAACTTGAGTGACATATCTTAAAGAAAGGTTTAAAACACTTGTCAAATGTAAGAGTAAAAGTGTCCTACTCTTGTACATTTGAAATTGGTAAGTTGTGATGTTTTGGATAAAACAAAGACCAACTAAGGCCAATTGTGTGAAGTGTTTGTCTTGATAAAGAATCCGCACTATCTCTTGAATATTTGGCAAGATAGTCTTATATGTCAAGAGGATAGTGGGAGTCTTAAATATCCTAAAAAGAATTTCAAGAACTAATCAAGAATAAAACCTGAGGTTCTTCACTAGCACACGACTTGAGGTTTATAACCTATCGTGTTGAAATATTCTGTGCCCATTCCAGTTAAAGTTGGCTTTGCATAGGAGTTCTGAAAGTTCTCAATTGGAAGCAATGGCAGGCCCTGTACTGACAGGTGGCAAGAAGTTAAGATTGCATAAGTTCAGTCCATATGAGTTTGAATTTGTCATTATCCTTGTCTTATGACTATGGTTTTGACGATTCACATGGATAAGAACACATACACCATAAATTCTAAGGGTCATAAGGTTTCTCTCCGATTCATGAAAATGATGGTGAGGAAACACTTCCGCCAAGTAGATTTGAAGTAGATGGCAAAAGGTCTAAACAATTGAGACTATGATTACGGCATCCCTTTTCATAGTTCTGAAATTGTTTAGACATACATGCATGCTATCTAAGGAAAGGTGTATGATTTTGATAAAGTTTTATCAAAGCATCTCGTATCAGAAATCTGAACTTTGGTAAGAAAGTCAATAAAGTATTGATTTCTAGAAGTCCAGCTGATTTCTAAGTACATGTCAAAGCTAGTGGGAGCATAAGTGTTATGCTAATAATCATCATGTTAGTGGGAGCATGATAATTATTGTTAGTGTTGCAAGTTAGCAATGTTAATTATAGAAAACAAAAGTTTCAATTCGTGAGGCTGCAGGGATTGAAAAAGTTGTTTTGCTATAATTAAGGGAGAGGATATACTTCATTTCAGTTCTAAAGGCTTAGATTGAGACCTTAATCATCTTTAGTCAAGAATATATATATGAATTTCATGTTGGATTGGTTCAACTTAACGAAATTCTATATATTGCGTTCTCAAAATTCGATTATGATTATGGCATCCCTCTTCATAGTCAAATTTTGAAAACATGGCAAATAAAAATATTGTAGCAAAAGACTGGTCTAGAATCATGTCTTTATGTGAGACATCATGAATCGTGTACCATTTGTTTTGGGTACAAGATCGATTTCATGTGATATAATATTTGTCATTTCTAAATTTTTCCAAATGCCCAGAGGCATTAAGAAGGGAAAAGGTCTAGAATTGGATATGACTAAAATGATTAAGCAATTGTCGAGGACAATCTGAGGTTTACCAAAGATTGGTTGCTCAGGGACAGTTGGAAGTATAGTGCTAATTTTGGAAGGACCATATTGACATATTCTAAAAAGAGGCATCTCTTATTCAGAAGTGATAGTCAAAATGAGAATATGGAGTTGTCTCCATAGGTGGAAGTTATCTGTGTAAGATTAGAAAACTTAATGCAAGAAGCATGTCCAAAGCAATGTACTTTGAATATGAGACTTAGTTTCCATGGAGTTGATCTCCATTGGAATACCTTATAATGACCTTTGACAAGTCTTTGTGACTTTGTACATATTCATTACAGGAGGGTCAGTGCATATAAGTTTAAAATCTAAACAGATTTCGATAAATGATAGGAATTTGAAATTCTCACATTTTTCGATAAGGATTTGGGAGTGTGAAATTAGAATCATTGAAATTATGTTCAATTGGTTTATTTCACAAAGTAAGGATCATAGACAAACATAGAGTGCATACTTGGTGTATGGCAAAGCTATTGTTTAAGAAAAACATAGTGTACATGCTTGGAGCATGGGACAACTAATGTTTTTAATTCAAGTATAAAGTTGATAAAACCGAAACAATGAATAATGAGTAATCAGTATGGTGATAAATAAAAGTGTTTATTTATATTCATAGGGTTTGATACCATATTTGATTCATTTATTCTTGTGTTTCACTTTGCATGTTTTGACTTCCAGAATAACTAAGTCGCTCTTCCTGAATGATTAAGTTATTCAAACCATCCACAGTCGGTCATATGTTGGAAGTAGATATGAATCAAGACTGTCATGGGTTGGTTTGTAGAGGTCCAAGTTGGTGGAAAAAGTGGTGCTACAACACTCATGAGTGCTCATAAGTTCTGAGTATTGGATTCAACCCGTGCTCATTTGAATCATTTCATGGATTTTATCACGAGTGATCATGAGACGATAATATCTTATATTCTTCAAACCTAGAGATATGAGTTGTTACTATGAGTTGGTTATACATTGATTGCACGAAAACGCATTTGGTAACTCGATGTTATAAAACGTGCCTTTGTGTATGATTCAACAAGTAGTAGAACAAGGCATATGAGTCGAAGTTTATCCATTCCTTTTACCTTCGGGATAAAAGCGATATCTGTGGGCCCCTCGATGATTTAGCGATGACACATGTGAGTGCTTGGCCAAGCCAGGACTGATTTGATTTGTTCAATCAGTCAGTCATCATAAATTGAAAATCAGGAAACAACAAATGGACAGAGAGAATGATTATAATCCATGTCTCAGTCCATATGATATCTAGAATGGAGGAATATATGATCCCTTATCTAATGGACAAGTCATTGACAAGGTCAGAGTTCGACAGCGGCTTTAAGAGCTACGATTGCCAGTTAGGTTTTGAAGTCATACTCAATAATAGTTTTAGACTTATCCAAGTGGGAGACTGTTGGATTAATGTCTAAGTCCATAACTATATTTGGTATGTACTTGACCCGACCCGGCATGGTCCATTTGGGTTGCACTTCACCGGCACAATTTATATGGATAGTCTTTTGAGAATAGTATATTTATGATTTATATTAATATATTATAAGTTCTAATATATTAATATGGAATCATATTATTTAATTAGTATTGATCAAGAATTAATTTAGAATTAATTAAGTGATCAAAAAGAACTAATTAAATATGGACTCTTATATATATGGAATGGGCAAAGTTCATTTAGGTTGGGCTAAGCTTTCATGGATGGTCCATGGAGCTTTTAACCCATGGATCCTATGTAAATGAAAGGTCATGGGTATTAGGGTTTACATGGATGTAACCCTAATCCTCCATAATATATAAAGGGGTCCTTGGCTCACAAAATTGGCACAAGTGTGTGAAAATAAGAGTGGGCCGATTTTAGTGTGCATACATATTCTCTCAAGTTCTTCCAAGGTGTTTTGGTGATTTGTGATTCCATTTGAGGCTTCCACACTATTGGGGCTAAGCGCTTAAAGCTTGAAGACATCAAGCTACATCAAAAGGTATGTCATCTAACTAGAACTTTGTAGTATAGGTGCTTCATAATATGCTAGTTAGGATGAAACCTTGGAATAGTTAATATTTGCATGTATAATAGAGAAAACATAGATCCAAGGTTTATAGGGTTGCATGTACACCATAGGAGTGTTAGAATGCTCAAAACCCAACAGTAAGACTGTCATGAATCCGTCTGTAGATTGTCTAAGTGTTTAGACGTAGCAAAGGTTTGCTATAGTGTTCATGAGTACTCCTGTAATAAGATTTGTGTATTGGATTAAACCCACGCTCACGTGAATCACTTCATGGATTTTATCACGAGTGATTAGTGAGTCGATAATATCTTATATTTTTGAAACGGAGACATATAGTTGCAGTTTACAAGTCGGTTGCACATTGATGATGTGTAAACGCACCAGTAACTTGGTGTTATAAAACATATTGTTGTGTGTGATTTGATGAGTAAATAGAGAAAGCATATGAGTCAAATTTTATCCGTTCCGTTTACCCTAAGAGGGATAAAAGCGATATCTGTGGGCCCCTCGATGATTTAGTGATGACACCTAAGCGCTTGGTCAAACCTGGACTAAATTGATGTGTTCAATTGTAGTCTGTTGTCAGTCGTCATAAATTGGAAATCGGGAAACAACAAATGGACAAAGAGAATGATTAAAATCCATGTCTCAGTCCATACGATATCTTGTAGAATGGAGGAATATATGATCCCTTATCTAAAGGACGCGTTACTGATAAGATCAGCGTTCGAAAAGCGGCTTTTGAGAGCTACGATTGCTAATCGGATTTTGAAGTCGTGCTTGCAATTATAGTTATTAGACTTATCCAAGTGGGAGACTGTTGGATTAGGTGTCTAAGCCTATAACTATAACTGGTATGTACTAGACCCGATAGTAGCATGGTTCATTTTGGGTTGCATTCACCAGAACAATTTGATAGGATGGATATTTGAGAAAGAGGTTATTTGTGATTTATTAATATATTATAAGTATAATATATTAATTGAGAAATCATATTATGTAATTAGTATTGATCAAAAATTAATTTGGAATTAATTTAGTGATCAAAAGAGATTGATTAAATTAACGGTGACTGATTATGTAAATCAGTGATACATATAGTTTTGGCCAATGATCCATGATTGATTAGTGATGGACTAAGTTTATGTGAGAGTCCATGAAGAGTTAGTACAAATGGCTTATCATATGGATTATTAGATTAAAGGCCCAAGCGAGAGGATTAGGGTTTACAAGTTGAAACCCTAGGAATTCCACATTATATAGGTAACCCCTTAGCTCCAAAATCGGAACCCAAGAATGTTCTAACTAGACATAGCCGGTTTTGGTGGTTCTAGCCTCTCTCTCATTGTCCTCCAATTGTTGGTGGTGTTTTGTGAACCATTTGAGGCATCACACTTGAGGTGCTAAGCTCTTGAAAGGCAAATTTCTACAAGCTACAACAAAGAGGTAATCATCTAACTAGTTTTTTTTTATGTTTTAAATACCAAAGTTGTATGATAGTTATAGGTTTCATGATTTGGATAATTTTATTGCATGTATAACTAGAGAAAACTTAGATCCAAAGTAATAGGGTTGCATGTGCACCATAGGAGTGTTATAGTAAACAAAACCCAACAGTTACACCCTTCAAACTGGAAGTACCTGAAACATAAAATTAAAATGTAAGCACAAAACTTAGTGAGTTTCCCCAAAATACAACATACCATACATACAATGGGCCTTGCCCGACATCTATCGGTCCTCGCCCGACATTGGGCCCCGCCTAGTACATATCTGTCCGTAAAATGCGATGGGCCCCGCCCAATACACTCATCAGGCCTCGCCCGATATATATACAGACACATACGATACATGCAAGAGTCACATAGACAGCTAGCATTCTAATAACAATAATCAATGGGCCAACATTGGTGCCTTCGACCCGCTAAAACACTGTGAGAAGACTCACCTAAATCAAATGATGAACAGTCACACACACAGGCTACTGCTACTATGGCTCATGAACTGAACACATTCTAACTAACCCTAAAAAATAATCAAGGTAATAAACCTTAATAAATGGCCCAAATTATCATTTAACATGCTAAGGGTATAAGGCTATTTTACACTTCTCTCAAGTGACCTATCTAACCAATGGCCCAATCCCCTAAAGATCCAAAGCCCAAGAATGGACCGAAAACCCAAGGCCCAAAAATGGCCGAAAAGGCCTTCTGGTGAGTACGAAATGCGTACCACCATTACGCCCTGCATACAAACCATAACAACAGGGGAAAGTATGGGTGTTGAATGCGTTACGTTGAGCGTACGCATATGACGCCCCACATACTCCCCTGATGGCCAAGATTAACTTTAAGCACTTAATGCCTTAAGTCTGAACATCCAAATCACAGATCTTGCTCTTGGGAAACATATGAAATGATAAATTCATCAACTTGATGCCTTTTCATGGCTCAAAGAGGCCCAACACCTACTTTTAACATTATAACTGCATAATATGAACATCAAGTCTTGCATGGTTGATCTAAATCCATCAAGATGCTATTTTTATGCATTCGGGACCTCAAAAACATCAAGATCTACTATCCTAAGCTTCTGGAGTAGCTTATACTCACATGAATTAACTCAAGAACCAAAATATGCCAAAAACACAAAACTAACTAGATCGAAGAGATGATTTAACAAGGTTGAGACTTTATACCTCCAAGAGGATGATCAAGGTGAATAGATTTTAGATCCACAAGCTTCAAATCAACAAGGGCTTATTTAAAGGGTTCTTCTTTCTTTAAGATGTACCAAAAACAAACCAAAACACACAAAAGGCTCAATACTCTCTAAAAAAGGGCTAGGGTTTCATGGGAACTGCTTTAGGACGAAGGAGGCTGATGATAAAAGAGGTCTTGAGGTTATAAGGTGCTTAAATAGGGTCTAAACCCTAAATTTTAGGGTTTTACTCTGACTCTAGTATGCCCTATATAACATAGGTATGCCCGACGTACTAGGGGAAAAACGCTGTGTCTAAGCTTCGAAAAGGTATGCCCCGCGTACCTTAATTAAGCCCCGCGTAATAGGCCACCATGCAAAATAAATAAACACTTAGAATTTTAAGAAATTTTCTTGGGAATCGGGTGTTACAAATGCCGACCTACTAGATTTAGTTATGTATCCTTGTATATAGGATGTTGCTATGCTAAAGTGATCTGCTAGATATATGTATATATCCTTGTGTGTTAGGATGTTGGAGTAGCGGTATGCTGGTTAGAGTACCAGTAGGCTGGTTATCATCTAGTGGAATGCCCTTGGGGCTGTATGTAGCCACATAGGATAGTTTGAGAACTATTGATCTAGGATTTCTTGTGTGTTACTTGTTTGGTTGTGGCTCTAGAGTAGGATCATCTGTTTGGGTGTCTATCTCACCTATGGTTACATATAGCTATGTATTCCTTAGAGATTTTCCGGCAGCGGAGTAGTGCTGTGAGGGGCCTAGTAGGTGGTACTAAACTATTCGACATGTAGATTTATAATTGCCTGTGCTTATGTACCTACTTGATTTCTTGTTTGTTTATATGTCGACATATTATGGTGGGTGAGGTTGAGGCGGTCCTGCTGTGTGTTGTAGGCTAAGCGACTAGGTGCGGGCCGACTATAAACCGTAAGCACGGAAAGAGAGGTTGGGTTGAGGCTATAGGCGAACATACCCATGGAAATCCAGTATGATGACTGTGGGCCCAGTATGCATGCTTGTATATGTTCTGTTGTATGTAGTATTTTGGGGGAAACTCACTAAGCTTCATGCTTACCTAGTTGTTTATGTTTTCAGGTACCATCGATGATTGTGGGAAGGCGAATGCGTGACTGTACACACTCATTTGCAACATTGAGGATTCCGTGTTTATTATATTACTCTGATTTTCAACAAATGTAATTTGGAGCAAATTTCTTAAGATGGATTCTATAATTGTGAAGTTTTACCTTAATAAAAATGAAAATTTTTGGTTGTTAAAATAGGACATTACAAGTTAGTATCAGAGCCCTGGTTTGGGGGATTTGGAGGAACATTTTTGTGAATCCAAACTCAAACTAGGATCCGAGAAATTTCACTAAATGTTTTTGAAAAAGAAATTTTAATAAACAGTTGGGTTAGAGAGACGGGATCAGTCTCTTGTCATGTTCTTGTTTGATTGTTGGCTTGGGATCGGGAACGTGGACCTCTGACTTAACTTTGGTATTACAAGAAGATGCGATGTGTACAGTCAGCCAGAGCCCGAACAGGAAAGTGATTCCCAAAATACCCATACATATTATATATGTTGAATTTGAACTTGCTGATATGTGAATTGTTAGAAACGCATGCTTGTGGATAGGATAATGATTCCTTCAGGAACTATATGATAATATTGTCTGGTTTATGTGATGTCTGATAGCCCATGAAATGTCTGTTTTATGTTATTTGATTATGTAAACTGCTAGGTGTATGTTGTATAGTTGTATACAGTTAGGATTATATAGCCTTAGAATGATTGACTTAGCCTTATTTCTTGTTCCTTGTTTGGTTGTGGACTTAGGGTATTGTCAATTATTCGACAGTCTGTCTGATCCTATATTATGTACAACTAGCATGCACAAGGAAACCAGCGGTGCGAAGTGTGATTGCGTACAATCCTCAGAGGAGTTCCTAGGAAGTTAGTTGCAGCTCTTAGGAGCAGGAGGGTATCAGTATAGCCAGGAGTCATCTAGTGAAGTGACTTGGGACCTTGAGATGAATTCTGAATCGACTACGGATAGGCGTGGAAGGTAGTATGGGACCCGTACTACTGAAAGCACATGATCCTTATGAGAGTCAGAACGAATCTTGAGGCTACTAAGGAACTATTAGGTGGGGGCCTAGTGTTTTGATTTTTGACCTTTTATGTTGTATATTTAAGTATGGTGGCTATAATAGGTTCAGGCTCAGGTGCCGGTGGCACTGACGGAACAAGTTCAAGTGATGAGGAGATTTGGGGGATCATTGTTGCTAAGCGGCTGTGGAGATCAATGAGACGATTACAAAGTTGTTTGGGTCAGTTATGACCACGTTTATCGAAGAGTTTGACCGACGCTATGCCGACGTGGCACAGGCTGTTGCTACCACAACCATAGGCATTGCAGGACTGTAGAAAGGCGGGGGATGCAATATCAAGAGTTCAGTAATACGAAGCCTCCGGAGTTCAGAGGCGACAAGGAACCAATTATTTCCTTGACATGTATATTTGATGTGGAGGGATGTTTCTACACGTGTTCGTCTCCTGAGGACCAAAAGGTGAAATTTGTGCTGAATCTTCTTGATGGATGCGAAGGATTGGAGCGACAACGACTGGTACAAGAGTAACTGTCACTCAAGAAGACGATTGAGTCGGTGACAGAGATCACCAAGATGTTTACATAGAGAGCCCTCTTCTGCCCATAGTATGCCGCTTCAGAGTAGGAGCAGATGTCACGATACTTGACTATGCTCAAGACGGATATTCGAGAGTTTGTATCGACTTAGCCATATCGGACCTTGACCGATTTGCAGTCAAGGTCCAGGAGGAGGGAGATTGAGTTGGAGACCCAGAGGAAGGAGGAGAGGTCAGCTTCAGGGCAGTATCAGCCGACAACCAAGCGGTTCAAGTCATCCGACTCGAGTTTGGGACCAGCTGAGGGGAGGAGTTCCAAGTGTGTCAAGTGCGGAAGGTTTCATGGTGGGAGGTCCTGATCTTTTACATGTTGTGGTAGCAAGATGGGGCATTTTGTTAGGATGACATGCAGAGTACGCGTGTTTGTTTTCGTTGCAGCCAGGAGGGCCACATCAGAGCTCATTCTCCCTTTCTCATTTTCGGAGAGGTGTAGAACCCTACACACCTAGCTTGGCAGTTACCCGACGATCGCCGTGGGGCAACGGGAGTTCTAGAGGCCAAAGTCTGAGTTATCTGATTTTCAATTTTAGTTGGTTACTACATTGTTGGTGTAATTTGTATCTTTCTGTTTATGCTTCGAAGTTCAGTTGTAATCTTGGATGAACGGTTGATGGAATTGTTTTAATTAGTTCTATTTTTATTTTGATCTCTTATTATGAATGGATTGATTATTGCCTTTAAAGTTTTTGCAAGTATTTTGGAATTCATGGATGTTCTTTGTGGGTTCAGTTTTTTTTGTGTATCTGGATGTTAGGGTGGGGATCAAGTAGTAGATTTCAAGTTGGCCTGGGATTTTGAAGGGTTTTAGATCTGTGTAGCATATTCCAAGTGGGGGAGAATGGAGAACTCGTAGCAGGAAGATTTTATGCCAAGGTTCAGCTCTCAACCAGATTTCTCCAGTTCAAGACTCTCACGCAACTATTTAATCTTCTGATTTTCGCATTGGGGTCATCAGCATCTGTTTAATTTCCTTTCGAATCATCCTAGTTTTGGTGGTATTAGTAATATGTAGGGCGTCCTTGAATTTTAGACTCTAGGGTGTTAGGAGCCCAAGTTGAGGGTTGTGTGGAGGGATTCCTTGCATGTTCTTGTTTGATTCGGACTTGGAAGCCTGAGACACAGCCCAAACGCCTGGTAGGGTTAGTCAAGTCTTGCTGGTTCGGTGTGCGCTATGTTAGGTTGCGAGTGCTGTTATTGGTTAGTGGATCGGGGGTAAGCTCGAGTACTGTCATTGGTTAGTGAATCGGGGGTAAGCTTGTGTGCTGTTATTGGTTAGTGGATGATCGAATTGTTAGGAGATGATCAACTGTTCAAGAGATGTTGCAATAAAGGTGATAAATATCTTGGAATCTCTGCTTGGATTGGCTTATGAGCGTGGGTTTGATCCGTTATTGGCAATGGTTGCAGATGTGGGAATTCAAGCGACCTCGCCACATGTGGAAGGGGTCGGGTTTGAAGGACCCACAAGGGGTTACTTAGGGTATCTTATTCAGCCTCCACTAATTTCAAGCGGAACCCTATCCCCATCTATGAGTTCTTGAGGATTTGGTAGTGTATTGGTGACTTGAAGGTGAAGAGATCATCTTTGGAGCATAGATTCAGCTTGTAAACTTCATTGTCATCTCTTAGCAACCCCTTGACCTTTGTGAGTATTCAAGCTTCATGATTTTTGGTTTCTTGTTGCTAGCTCTAGAGTTTTATGCATTATAATCCATGTTTAGGATAGTTATGATGTTGGGATTCCATAAAGTTGGCAACTTTATGGGTCCATATAGTCCCTTGGTGGTTAGATGTTGTAGATCTGAAGTTTGGTGGAGTTTGAGCTCATGTTTAAGGTTTTGACCTCTTTTTCTTCATAAATAACCTAATTTGAGCTCAAGACTTGCATTCGGCATGCAAGACCTTAAAGCATCGATTTTTATGGCTTATGGGGATGTAAGAAAGCCTTCTAGAGGAGTTGAGTTCGTGACTTAATGGATTAAGGGCTTAATGCACTAAGTTGCCCTTCAGCGAGTTCTCACAATGTGGCGAGGTGTCTGGCACGTCGTGACTATTGAAGATTGCGACTATTTTTTCTTTTCGTTGGTTACGACATGATCAAGAGATTTTCACGTCGTGAGGAGCAGTTGACCTGTTGACCATTGACTTTTGTTGATCATTGACTTTTTTACCTTTTTGACTTTGTGTCAAACTTGAAGGATTTGGGTTGTTGATTAAGATTCTACCATATTTTGGGGCTAATAGACTTGTTGGAGCAATCTGTGTAGAAAGCGAGCGTGTTGCAGTGTTTTTGGGTTCGTCGATTCAGGTGAGTTTTCCTTCACTATAACTGTGGGTCGAAGGCACCAATGTCGGCCGACTAGATGTAGTTATGTATCCTTGTGTATAGGATGTTTCTATACTGTAGTGAACTCCTATATATATATATATATATATATATATATATATATATATATATATATATATATATATATATATATATATATATATATATATGTTAGTATGTAGGACTAGTTATATGCTGGTAAGAGTACCAGTAGATTGGTTATCGTCTAGTGGAATGCCCTATGGGATGTATGTAGCCACATAGGATAGCATGAGAAATCTTAATCTAGTTTTCTTGTGTGATCCTTGTTTGGTGGTGGCTCAAGAGTAGGATCATATGTATGGGTGTCTATCTCACCTCTGGTTACATATGGCTATGTATTCCTTGGATATTTTCCAGCAGCGGAGAAGTGTGTTCTGAGGGGCCTAGTAGGCAGTAGTGAACTGTTCGACATATAGATTTATAGTTGCATGTGCTTATGTGCTTACTTGATTTCTTGTTTGTTTATATGTCGACATATTGCGGCGGGTGAGGTTGAAGCAGTCCTGTTGTGTGATGTAGGCCAAGAGATCAAGTGCATGCTGACTGTAATCCATAGGCACGAAGGCTCAGGAAGAACGGTTGGGTTGAGGCGGCATGCCAACATACTCGGGGCAATTCAGTCATTGGACTGTGGGCCCAATATGCATACTTGTATATGTTTTGTTGTATGTAGTGTTTTAGGGGAAACTCACTAAACTTCATTCTTACCCAGTTGTTTATGTTTTCAGGTCCCATCGGTGATTTTGGGAAGGCGAAGGCGTTCCTATATGCACTCATTAGCAACATTGATGATTTCGTGTTGATTATATTACTATGATATTCAACAAATGTAATTTGGAAAGAATGGTTTTTCTAAACATGGATTCTATAATTGTGAAGTTTTACTTTAATAAAAATGAAAATTTTTTGTTGTGAAAATTGGACGTTACAAAAGTGGGCAGAAAGGGAAAAAAAAGAAAAAAAAATTCAATTACAACCGCCGCTGCATTCAATGGACCAACACACTAGTTGGGGAACTTATCTAACACACATGTTATACATATAACATTTTCTCTAGAGTTTTTATTTTTTATTTTTATGGATAAAAAGTGTTATCTAATAATTTTTTTAATTATTTTATTTAATAAAAAAAGTTTAAAAATTTTAAATTCTTAATTCTTTTATCTATAATAAGGTATAATATTGACATACTTCAATGTCTAATCTCAATTCTCTATTTCTAATCTCTTTTGAATTCATATTTTTTTCTAGAATGGATAATTCGTATCCAAATGTTTATCTAAATCTTGGAGACTCTCAAGATTTCCTCAGTTGTCCATACTATGAAACCCCTTCGTTTTCTCCAAATCCAAATCAAGTTCCTATCATATAAAATCTCAAAACATCACAAAATACCGAAAAACAACCACGAGGCAATAAATAGGATGTCGCGGAAGATAGCGCTTTAATGTCAGTATGGTGTTTTGCTAGCGAGGATAAAAAGCATGGAAAAAACCAGAAAAAATCATCATTGTGGGCACAAAAATAAAGGAACTGTATGACGCCGCTCGGGCTGAAAATCTAGAAAAGCTTAATAGCAAGAATGAGGATCAGATGAGAGGTCGTTTTAAGCGACTTAGTAACAATGTCCAAAAGTGGTTTTGTGTATATGGGAAGCACGATGCCGAAGAAAAAGTGAAATGAGTAAGAGTTGGAGCGTGACACAACACCTTCTCATCCTGAATGTGAAGTGGATAACGATGAAAGTGGTGGTAGTACGGAAAGATCAAGAACTACTGAAAAAGAGGATTATTCTTACCCAAAAACACCAATAGGTAGAGATGCGGCTAAAAAAGAAAATGGTAAGGTTTCTAACCAAATTGCTACAAAACTTCGAGCAATGAGGATTGCTAGAGAAGGTGAACTTGAAGTCATCAAAAAAAGACTCGACTTAGATAAAGAAAGGGAACAAAAATTGCATGAAAGGGAGCTAGTGAAGATGCAACTTGCGCATCTAAACACACTGCTATAAAAGGAGCATTTGTCGCTTGAAGAAGAAAACATGAAACATTTTCTAATGTCCAAGTTTTATGGAAACTAATTACAATTCATTATGTGTTTTATTTTTAGTCAGTATTTAAATGCATTTGTAAGATATTGTACTTTTGTATTTCATGTATTTGTAAGATATTTTATTATGTAGTTTTGAGTTTTATGTATTTATAAGATGTTGTATTTTTATATTTCATGTATTTGTAATATATTTTATTAAGTAATTTTGTTGTTCATGTATCATTTTCACATGGAGTGTCAGTATCATCTTTATTGAAAATAAAGTTGTCAGTGCCATCTTTATTGAATATAGAGATGTCAATATCATGTTTATTGAACACGGAGCTGTCATTTTCATTTTATCATCTAGAAAATCGAACATTATCTTCATTTCCATGTGTCATCCTTGTATTGGATGCTTGGACTTTATGTAGATAAAATAATTTAACATTATCTTAAGTTTATAATTAGAAAAAAATATAAATAATTATTTTTCTAGTATAAACGGAGTATAGCACTAGCATACTATGATATCCAATACTAAGTCTTCATTTCTTATATCTTTTGAAAATGTCTCATAATGAAAACTCATCGAGAATATGATGAATGGGAAGCATGAGTTGTCCAACATAATTGGCAACTTGATGAAATCATCAATGAATTAGTCATACGAGATCATCCTCCCAAAGCAAGAAGGAGGTATTGCGATCGTGAACGTGAGCAGGGTGAGGCATGGTTAATGGAAGACTACTTCGTAAACAACCCAGTGTATGATCAAGCAACCTTTCAACATAGATTTTGTATGCAAAGACCACTATTCCAATGAAATATTTTTTCAATAAAGACGTGATGTCACAGGTATACAAGGTCTTTTACCATTGCAAAAATGTATTGGAGCTATGCGGGTGTTGGTGTATGAGACATAAACAACTGCACACGATGAATATTTGAGAATGAGTGAAACTGTAACAAAGGATACTGGAACAAAATTCGTAGAATGTGTCATGTCATGTTTCGGTGAAGAGTATCTCAGAAGACACAATGAAGTTGATTTGGCAAGACTACTTCATGTTGGGGAAGAATGTGGATTCTAGGTATGATAGGAAGTATTGATTGTATGCATTGGACATGGAGAAATTGCCCTACCTCTTAGGCTAAACAATATTCAGGTAGAAACGGTAAGCCAACAATCATTTTGGAAGTTGTTGCATCGTATGACTTATGGATATGGTATTCTTCTTTCGGAACACTAGGTAAATGCAACAATATTAATTTCCTCCATAGGTCTCCTATTTTTGATGATGTCTTACAGGTACAGCGCCAAATATGAGTTATATCGTGAATGGTCGGGAAAACAATATTAATGTTCTTCATGGTCTGCCTTTGTCAAGTCAATAACTTCCCCCAAACTTCGGAAACATAAGTTGTTCGTTGAACATCAATAGGTCACCATAAAAGATGTTGAATGAGCATTTAGAGTTCTACAAGCTCGTTTTGCATTTCTTCGACACCCATGTCTTTTGTGAGACAAATATATGATGGGAAAAATTATGATTTCGTGTATTATCATTCATAATATGATCATTGAGGATGAACGTTGTACATACCTTTGCTATTATGATTCATATGAATTTCTAAATGACATGCCTACAAACAGACAACAAAGAACCTGTACCGAAGATGATGACGAAAATTTAGAATATTCTACTCAACGAATTATCTATCCAACTATATGACCAATAGGGCACAACTACACAATAAAGAAGCTTATAACACTATAAAAAGCGATTTGACTAAGCATATGTGATTTTTTTTGGTATTAATGAATGATGATGTAGTTTGCACCATTCGTATTAGTAATCTTGTATTTCATGTACGAATGTAATGTGATTTATCTATGTTATTAAGTTTTTTTTATGAATGCAAAATATTTTTATTTGCTTTTCTATTTAAAATAAATAAATTATTTATTTCGAATAAATAAATTATTTTTAAATTTTCTAATAAACTTTAGTAACATAAAAAATAATCTTAAAGTATATTTATTAAATAAAAATTTGGTTTGAGTTGGATTGTTAAAGAGTGTGAAAAGTTGAGTTTATTTGGGTTCTATAAGTAGAAGAGAGAGAAATTGATTGTTTTAGTGGATAGCTGAGTTGATTTTGATTGTGAATGAGAGTAGTCTTATGTGTGTTACGGATTGAACCAATGATAAAAGGTCCAACTATTGTCCGAGCTAGTAAATCCCTTCATTTTGTTGTTCTGATGTATCCGTGCATAATGGAAAGTAGTTTACATATAAAATTAAATATTATAAACATATTTAAAGTTTCATATAAGAAACCCAAGAAAAGAAACAGATAGAAAGAAGTTTTACAATGTTTTTTTTAATTTATATGAAGATATTTATTTGGATCAATTGTTTGTCTAAATAGAATACGTTTGAACGAAATCGTAAAAACAATTGTTGATTTTGATGCAAGACCAACAATCAAAATGATAATGACATTTTTAATAAAAAAAAATTCTCTTTGAAAGAAAGTTTATGAAAATTTAACGGATTAAGAAAAATAATAAATAAGTTTGAAACACATTATTGGAAGAAGATAATATAATATCCAACCAATTAGTATCTAACCTTCGGTAGCTCTACATACTTGATATATGTTCTAACTACACCTGACAATCCGTGTTTGTGTGTCATGTATTCGTGTGACATCCCTACTTTCACGGTCAGAAAAGACCGATTTGTTTATGCTTTATTTTGAAAATCAGAGTATCCTTTTAAAGAAAATGTTGCGGAATTTGTTCCCAGAAAACATGATAAATATATTATCAAAACATTTCCGAAGAAATGTATTTTATTCCTTTTAAAACATTGGGATGTCATCGTCAATATAGAAACATAAGCATAAACAGACCTTACATTCATTTACACTAGTGACCTACATCTCCTTAACCTCTCAGTGTAAAATAGCCTCATATCGACACCTGTGATACAAATAAACTGAGTGGGTTAGGTTGGGAAACCTTGTGAGTACATAGGGTTTTCAACCCACAATAATAAAGTTATTATGTTTCATCATCAAACAATTAACTCAATTACCCATCCCCATTATCTTCTTTACTTCTTAATGATCTACCCTAAGAATCATCTATCATTCACTTTTTCATTACTAAGGATTCTCCTAAGGAATAGGCATGAAGTCCATCGTTGCCTATGGCACAGCTGCCAATGTTATCTATTAGGCACAACTGTGAATATTATCAATTAGGCACAACTGCCAATATTATCATTTAGGTGCAACTTCCAGGATTATGACGTTCTCTATTGTTGGATTAGATGTCTAAGCCCATAACTATTATTGGTATGTACTCGACCCGAGAGTATCATGGTCCATTTGGGTTGCATGGCATCAGAACAATTGGATAGACAAGTGAGAAAAGGTTATTTATGATTTATATTAATATATTATAAGTTCTAATATATTAATATGAAATCATATTATTTAATTAGTATTGATCAAGAATTCATTTGGAATTAATTTTGTGATAAAAAGAAACTAATTAAATATATGGGGATTGATTATGTAAATCATTCATTCTTATATATGTGGGTCTGTGATCCATTGTCCTTCATGTTGGGCTTAACCCATGTGGTAACCCATGGATACTCCATGGAGGTTAAAACCCATGGATCATGAAGGAAATGAAAAGTCATGCACATTAGGGTTTACATGGTGTAACCCTAATGAGCCACACTATATAAAGGATCCCCATGGTTCATGAAATGGCACTAGTGGATACACAAAGAGAGGGCAAGGGCCGATTTTCATAGGGAGAACCAAAGTAACCTTCTTGTAAAGTTATTCCATTTGTTGGTGGTGTTGTGTGATTCCATTTGAGGCTTCCACACTATTGGGGCTAAGCTCTTAAAGGTTCAAGACTTCAAGCTCCATCAAAAGGTATGTCATCTAACTAGACTTTTGTAGTATAGTTGCTCCATAATATGCTAGTTAGGATGATGCTTTGGAATTTTGTATACTTGCATGTATGATAGTGAAAAAATAGATCCAAAGCACATAGGGTTGCATGCACACCATAGGAGTGTTAGAATGCTCAAAACCCATCAGTGGTATCAGAGACTAGGGTTGTTTTCCATCATACTTGATGCTACTTGTTTTCAAAGCTTGAAAAAATCGTTTTTTTTATTCTGCCTGTTCACCACGAGGTGGTGACGGGTCTGGCAGATTTTTGGATTTCTTGGCTTAATTTCGATTTGGATAATTACTATAAAAATTTTTCTTGATAAAAAATTTGATTTTATGTTGTGAAAATAATTATCCTCGTCCAAATAAAAAGATAATTGTCAAAAGTTTCATGTTTTGTATAGTTTAATGGTTAGGCTAATTACATGAAAATTGTTTGATTTGAATTGTCTTGTTCATATGAGTTTAATCTAGATCATAGTTTTTCTTGACATGTTTGTTTGTTTATTAGATGATCTAAATGGCCTTTAATGGATTCCATAACTTGTCCTCAAGTTATGGAAAACCAAAAGTCTTCCTTGTTAATGAGTCTTTAAAAGTCATGAGTTATGTTTTTGAAGAGTTTTTTTTCCCATAAATTGTTTTATGACATCCATAACTTGTCCTCAAGTTATGGATTTTCAAGATTCTTTCCAATAAAAGCCATATTAAACTCATATGTTATAAACTCCAAGAGTTTTTGAATTGTTCAAAACTTGCCCTCAAGTTTTGGAATTTGTAAAGTTACACTTTTGAATACTTTAGTTCCAAACCCTAGAATATTAAATAGTTTAAAGTTCAACCCTTATACTATTATAATATTATAGGTTTAATATATATATATATATATATATATATATATATATATATATATATATATATATATATATATATGTATAAGAGTAAAAGTCAATCTTACCGTTAGTAGGCCTCATTCACGAAGCCGGTCTATAAGGGGGTATAAGGTTACTGCTTATAAAATGACAGTTTAATGGGTGTCCACTCTCACCCACCGCTTCCTTGACTGGTGGAGGGTCGTTAGCCGAATGGGTAGGATAGGACTCTAATTCTCCCTTCATTAAAAGTATAATGATAAATATAAAGTAACTAAACACTTATAAATTCACAATCTTAGTTACTTTAGGAAAATGTGAATTTGGTGCTAACCCATGAAATTACACTTTGTACCTTACCAAGTCGTTGTTGGAGCGTGTGTAGTTAACCGACACACTAATATGGACTACTAAGAGTGGCAAAGGGTAACTTAATGTTTATCATAGATTAGTGGAGAGCATGTGGTTAACTGGCGCATCGATTATGTGATAAAAATTAAAGGTACCAAGTTAATTTGCATGGTTATTCACACCTTGTTTATGATCCTCGGCATCCCAGTCACAAACTTGAGAGGGCACAATCGAGATTTAAACATGCCATTGAATAGTTCAATGAATCTCAAAGGATCTAGGAGTTTCAATCCAATTAAAACTTAATGAACAATTTCGTTTTTCATGGTGGAAATTGGTAAATCGTCATTTAGCCACCTTCAAATATTTTATAGCTTGGATTACGGCATCTCTCTTCCAAGTAATAAAATATTGTGTTGGGTCCTAGCCTTAATATTTCATATTGGGTGTTATATTAAGGACTTAAATCAACTAACTTGAATTTCTCCCATTGTATATGTCTTGTTCAGACAACTATGGTCTTCCCAAATCCCTTGGAACAAGCTTTACTAATAAAGATGATGTCCCGCGGTTGGATCATGGAAATCATACTTCTCTTCTTCCACCTCCTCCAATTATTCTCCTTCACCCACAAGCTCGAAGACTTGAAAAATTCAAGGTCACTCAAGCCCTACTTGCAATGAAACATGAAGATGGAAGGCCAGTGTATGCACATGTCTTAGAGATGAAGGCACACATTGATTGGCTGAGAATGTTGGGTGTCGTTTTCCCAAGGAAGTTGGCTATTGACTGGCTTCTTCAGTTACTTCCCGAGTCATATAGTGAGTTCATTAAATACTACTATGTGACAGATCACGACATGACCCTAATAGATATTACATATTTGCTAAATGCTGCTGAATCAACAATGATTTGGCTTAATGGTCACGCAAATTTGATTGGAAGGTCTGCCTCTCAAGCTAACAAGGACATCCCAGAAATGATTCCTTCTCCTATAGGAAAGGAACTGGCCATGATCAAAGGTTTTGATCATAAGAGAAAGGCCAGTACTGAGATTGTACCAAATGAGCCTATGTGTTTCCATTGCCAAAGAAAGGGACATTGGAATCGAAGCTGCCCTGACTACCTGAGAACATTAGTCAGAATGTATGGTTCTACTTTAGGTAAGTCCACTATCTAAATCTGCTAAGTTCCTAATTGTTGCTTCTTAAGACATGATGTGACTAGGTTGCATTTTGATGTTTGGCAGGATCAAGCAAAGGGAAGGAAGCTTAAAAGAAGAGTATGCTAAATCTGATCGCGAAGATGGATTTTAATCGCATGGTTCGAAGATCGGATTTTGGGATACTGCTTGGGAGTTATGATAGATTGCTAGGAAATATGTAATAGTATAGTTTTTCACTTGTAATTGCATTGTAATGAAAAGTTTTTTCTGCATTTTATAAATAAATAAAATTTTGTTTTTGTTTTATATCTCCTTGCAATGACATTTATGAAAAATTGATGTTTGTATGTTTCTAGCAATATTGGAAATATGAATTTGATTCTTTCATTTGTGGTAGTGTCTAAATTTACCAAATAAGGAAAGATTCTCATCACCCAAGTTTCAATTGGATAGAAACTTGGAATCATGCAAGTTGTATTGTATGATGAATGAGAATTTTCATCTTCGGAAAATTAAGACTAATTCCTTATTCATATGTATATGTGAGTCAAGTGAAGGACTAAGGGATCGAGTACACATTCTTGTGCACTGGTGAAGTCCACCACAAAGATCGATAAGACTATTCGTCATGATTTACTAAAGTTTAGTAAATATGGTTATACTTACAAGTTTAAGTATAATTCTGAAACATTGGAAAAGTTTCAATGTATGGCAGAACGAATGAGAAGAATCAAATTAGGCAGAAAGATAAAAGTTTCTCAAATCTGAAAATATGGGAGAGTACTTTAGTATCATGTTTTATGATCATCTTAATGATTATGCAACCATATCACAATTGATCCTCTAAGGACATCTTAGTGCATTCTTATGGCTAAGAGGATGAGTCATGAACTGTTGAAGTGGTTAAATCAAGAACATGAGTCATACTTCGTTCCAAAACAATTCATAGAGTCATACTACAAGATTGTAACTTGAGTGACATACCTTAAAGAAGGTTTATAACACTTGTCAAATGTAGAGTAAAATGTTTTCTACTCTTGTACATTTGAAATTGGTAAGTTGTGATGTTTTGGATAAAACAAAGACCTACTATGGCCAATTGTGTGAAGTGTTTGTCTTGATAAGAATCCGCACTAACTCTTGAATATTTGTTGTCAAGTAATGATATTTGACAAAGAGAAACTTTATGTCAAGAGGTCAGTGGGAGTCTTAAAGATCCTGAAAGAGTTTCAGGAACTATCACTAGCACACGACTTAAGGTTTGTAACCTATCAGGCTGACATAATTCTTGTTTCTGTACCTATTCCAGTAAAATTGACTATGTATGAGAGTTCTATGAGTTCTCAATTGTGTAAATAACAACTTGGAAGCAATGGTAGGCCCTTGTGCTGCCAGGTGGCAAGAAATTAAGATTGAACAAGTTCAGTCCATATGAGTTTGAATTTGTCACTAACCTTGTCTTGTGATTATGGTTTTGACAAATTCACATGGATAGGAACACATACACCATAAAATCTAAGTGTCATAAGGTTTCTCTTCGATTCATGAAATTGATGGTGAGGAAACGCTTTCACTAAGAAGATTTTAAGGAGATAGCAATTGTGATGTTTGCATTCTCGAATTCGATCATGATTACGACATCCCTCTTCATGGTTTGAATTGTGAAAATGGCAAAAGGTCTAAACATTATGATTACGACATCCCTCTTTATAATTGTTTAGACACACATTTGAGCTATCTAAGGAAAGGTGTATGATTTTGAGAAGCTTAGATAAGGTTTTATCGAAGCATCTCATATCAGAAATCTGAACTTTGGTAATGAAAGTCAATGAAGCATCGATTTCTAGAAGTCCAACTGATTTCTGAGTACGTGCCAGAGCTAGTGGGAGCATAAGTGTTATGCCGGTAAGATAATAATTATTATGCTAGTGGGAGCATAATTAATTATTGTAAATATTGCAAGTTAACAACGTTAATTATAGAAAACAAAAGTTTCAATTCGTGAAGTTTCTAGGGTTGAAAAAGTTGTTTTGCTATAATTAAGGGAGAGGAAATTATACTTCATTGCAAATCTAAAAGCTTAGATTGTGAGATTTTAATCAAATTTAGTCATGATTACATTTTTTGCGTTCTAAAATTCGATTATGATTACGACATCCCTTTTCATAATTCGAATTATGAGAACATGACAAATTATAAGAAATATTGTAGCAAAAGACTGGTCAAGTATCATGTCTTTATGTGAGACATCAGAAATTGTGTTTCGGATATAGGATCGATTGCATGTGCTATAATATTTATCCGTTCTAAATTTTCCAAATGCCTAAGGCATTAAGAGGGAAAATGTGACAACCGTCAAAATTGAGTCAAGTCAAAGTCAAACAAAGTCAACAAGTCAAAACCAATCGACTCAATTAACCTGTGTATATTAGGGTTTACACTATGTAATTACTGTACAATGCAATATTTTAATGAGAGAAACATCATTTGGAAAGTTCGTGTGTTGAATTTCCTAAGTAAACATTGAACCAAACGATAAAACATTATTGCACACTCATCGGGAGTGTGTACGACACTAAAACACGGTTTAACGGGGTTTATGGACCTTGCGTTGCGAAGCCGGACACTCAAAAAGATCACAAACGAAACCTCTCTCAATCTCTTTCACTCAATCTCTCTCTATTAAAATCTCTCCCAAATCTCTCCCGAATCTCTCTCAAAAGTTACTTTAACTTTTTGTAATCATTTGAGTCATCTCGATCCTTAACCGGGTCAAAAACCACTTGAAACGGGGTAAAAACGGGTAAAATAACCTTAAGGAACCAAAACCCTCCTATTAGAAGCGAAAACTCTCATGAGAAGCCTCTCAGGATCGGAGCCTCTCAGGACCGAAGCCTCTCATGAGAAGCCTCTCAGGACCGAAGCCTCTCATTAGAAGCCTCTCAGGACCGAAGCCTCTCAGGACCGAAGCCTCTCATGAGAAGCCTCTCAGGACCGAAGCCTCTCATTAGAAGCCTCTCAAGACAGAAGCCTCGCATGAGAAGCCTCTCAGACAGCCCATGCGAGAGGTCTCGCAGACGGCCCCTTTTTACCGGTTTTTCGACTACGACTTCGTTTTAACTCCGTTTTTCATTATTTTAACGTGGGATTTTCACCAAAAACTTTATTTTATAAACTAAGGCCCCAAAATATATAAATATCCAGGGTTTTTATAAAAATATATTAAAAGAATTAGTGGTTGAACTAATTATTGAGGGAATATTTGTTTTTCCTTAATTTATGGCAAAAGCAAACCACCACCACCTCACTCTATGATTAGCCACTCTTTCCCACTACCCCTTGTCACCTTAGTGGACCTTTACACCCAATCTCCAGCTCTTCCCACGTTCTAAGAGCTGGAGAATTGGTCATCTCTCCTTATTCTCATTAACTTCTTTCATTCTACACTTAGCAACCAAAGAACACTCTCCAAAATTCTCTCATCTTTTCTCTCAACTTCAAGAACTTCAAGGCTTTCTCCAGGGATTTCTTTCTTCAATTAGTAAGTATCTTCATCATTCATATAATTATTACACTCCATTCTACTCAAATCATTGATATCTTACACAATTCCATCTTATTCGGTGTTAGATTCTCGAATCATCAAGACATCTTCTTAGTGTTCTTGGGTTGAACACTTCCTCTCTCTTACTTTCATCTACTGAAACCACATAGGGTGAGTTCATACCCCTACATTTACATGTTCTTCTTAAGTTTTAAGGGGGGGGGGGGGAATACAAGTAAAATCATCAAGAACACAATTAAACTTTTTCTAACAGATTACATCAGAAAAGATGGACTTCGATCACGGACTGTTTTGGTCAACTTAAATATTTTAGTTTTCAAAACTGTTCCAGGTGCAAGTAGCTCAAACTCTTAGCTTTAAAATGGCTACTTGCACATCTCCATATGATTTTTCTACAATTTATGGTGATTTTTACAAAACTGCCTATCATTTCAGAGGCAAACCCGGACCAGTCTGTGATTATGAACATTTTCACCTCTGTTATAAATAACTAAAAATCATGATAAAATTTACTAACAAACTAGACTCATATTCCAAACTCTCAGAATTTGCGGATTTTGATTTGGAGCTTTGATGATTTTTCTATAAATTTTCTAAGAACAGTAACAGAAACTGTATTCAACAAAAAGCTGCTGTCAATTTCATTTCACCTTGTAACATGTTGAGCAAGGTGTATATCTTTTTCTGATTATATGTTATTGCAATATATGACATTTTATCTTAATATTTAGACACACATCAGTTTACAAATGGATTTGGACATATAAAATATGAAGAATAACAAGTGATTATAATCAAAGTACAACCGATACATTCAAACATTTAATAAACTATTTTGAATATAGTTTGCATACATTACAACGTACTACCCTTGGTTGATAAACTATAATAGGTATAGTTTATGATACATTACATAATACATACATTTAAAAAGGGTACATTTATACAAATGATATTTTCATTAAGCAAGGTACGGCCATACGGTACCAAGTTTTCATAACACGTAATTCCGTTAATGACTTTATGAAACATTACATAACACATATATTTAAAAAGGGTACATTTATACAAAGGATATTTTGATTAAGCAAGGTACGGCCATACGGTACCAAGTTTTCATTACACTACACGTAAATTCGTTAATGATTTTGTGAGACATTTACTTCAAATTACCATTAAGTCCTGTATTGTAACCAGAGTCTCCTTGAGGGAGAGCGTGATAGTTGTGTATAGATCTATATTGGGTTTGACAAACCCACACCTAAACTGCATGCAACAGTTAGACCGATAGGTCTGGGGTGACAAATGTCATAACATTTCCGACGCCTGAAGAACGTCGTTTCAGGCCAACTAGGTCATAGCATGGTTATAATAACTCACATGTGGTATTAACAAACATAGAATTTACGGGGATTTCACTAAAATCAAACGAGTTTATGTCGATTTAAACTTGCATTGTTTTACTATAAGGAACGAACACTACTTGTACATTTCGGTCTTTGGGTTTTAAGACTACATTTACACATTAAGGAAAATATTGGATTTTTCTAAAACAAATACTACTTTTACAAACGAAAGGCTTTTAATAATACCAAACAAAAGCTTATGAACTCACCAACCTTTGTGTTGACACTTTTTCAAACAACTTGTATTCTCAGGAAATCATTAAACAGGTAACCAAGTGCTTTTGAGGATGGGACGCTAAGGCGTCTACTATTTCATATTTTGTCAACATATTGTAATTGATTCGTAAACATGTAATTAATACAATGATGTAACTTTTTCAATTATATATATGTTGGTTGTGTTTTCTTGAATTACTATTACAATTGTTGTTATGATACTATACATGAAGTCCTCCACCCCCGGACATTTCCGCCATCCTTGGTTTGGGGGTGTGACAGAAAAGGAAGAGAAACAGATATGACTGAAATGATTAAGCAATTGTTGAGGACAATCCGAGGTTTACCTAAGATTGGTTTCTCATGGACAGTTGGAAGTATGGTGTAAAATTTTTGAGAGGGACCATATTGACATATTCCGAAAAGAGGCAACTCTTGTTCATAAGTAAGAGTCAAAATGGGAATATGGAAATGGTTCCATAGGAGGAAGTTATTCTTCAATTCTGTGTAAGATTAGAAAAAACTTAATGCAAGAAGGATGTTCAAAGGAATGTACTTTGAATGTGAGACTTCGTTTCCATGGAATTGATCTCCATTGGAATACTTTGTAATGTCTGTTGCCAAGTCTTTGTGACTTTTGTGCATAGTCATTACAAGAGGAACAATGCATATGAGTTTAAATTCTAACATATTATAGTAAATGACAAGAATTTGATATTCTTACATTTACGGTAAGGATTTGGGATTGTGAAATGAGCATCACTGGAATCATGTTCAATTGATCTATTTCACAAAGTAAGGATCATAGACAAACATAGTGTGCATACTTGGAGTATGTCATAACTATTGTTTAGAAAACATAGTTTGCATGCTTGGAGCATGAGACAACTATTGTTTTAATTCAAGTATTAAGTTGATTATTTGAAACATTATGCAATGAATAATGTGTAATCAATATGGTGATAAATAAAAGGTGTTTTATTTATATTCATAAGTTCTGAGACCATATTGGATTCGATTATTCTTGTGTTTCACTTTGCATGTTTTGACTTCCCGAATAACTAAGTTATTCAAACCATCCACAGTCGATCATACTTTGGAAGTAGTTATTGATGCAAGACTGTCATGAATGGGTCTGTAGTTTGTCTGGGACAAAGTGGTTGCAGTGTTCATGAGTGCTCCTGGAATGAGATTCGAGTATTGGATTCAACCCACGCTCATTTGAATCACTTCATGGATTTTATCACGAGTGATCATGAGACGATAATATCTTATATTCTTCAAACGGAGACGTGTGACTTGTAGTTGCCAGTTGGTTGCACATTGACATATGTAAACGCAATCAATAACGTGGTTGTTATAAAACATATCGTTGTGTGTGATTTGATGAGTAAGTACAAACGGACATTTGGGTCGAAGTTTATCCACTCCTTTTACCCTTGGAGGGATAAAAGCGATATCTGTGGGCCCCTCGATGATTTAGTAATGACACCCCTAAGTGCTTGGCGATGCCTGGACTGATTTGATTTGTTTAATTATTCAGTAGTCATAAATCGGGAAACAACAAATGGACGGAGAGAATGATTATAATCCATGTCTCGGTCCATATGATACCTAGAATGGAGGAATATATGATTCATTATCTAATGGACACGTCATTTGACTAGGTCAGAGTTCGACAACGGCTTTAAGAGCTACGATTGGTAGTCGGGATCTTGGAGTCATACTTGAATAATAGTTTTAGACTTATCCAAGTGGGAGACTGTTGGATTAGATGTCTAAGCCCATAACTATTATTGGTATGTACTCGACTAGAGAGTAGCATGGTCCATTTGGGTTGCATGGCATCAGAACAATTGGATAGACAAGTGAGAAAATGTTATTTATGATTTATATTAATATATTATAAGTTCTAATATATTAATATGAAATCATATTATTTAATTAGTATTGATCAAAAATTAATTTGGAATTAATTTTGTGATCAAAACAGACTAATTAAATACATGGAGATTGATTATGTAAATCATTCATTCTTATATGTGGGCTTGTGATCCATTGTCCTTCATGTTGGGCTTAACCCATGTAGTAACCCATGGATACTCCATGGAGGTTAAAACCCATGGATCATGAAGGAAATGAAAAGTCATGCACATTAGGGTTTACATGGTGTAACCCGAATGAGCCACACTATATAAAGGATCCCCATGGTTCATGAAATTGCACTAGTGGATACACAAAGAGAGGGCAAGGGTCGATTTTCATAGGGAGAACCAAAGTAACCTTCTTCTAAAGTTATTCCATTTGTTGGTGGTGTTGTGTGATTCCATTTGAAGCTTCCACACTATTGGGGCTAAGCTCTTAAAGGTTCAAGACTTCAAGCTCCATTAAAAGGTATGTCATCTATCTAGACTTTTGTAGTATAGTTGCTCCATAATATGCTAGTTAGGATGATGTTTTGGAGTTTTGTATATTTGCATGTATGATAGTGAAAACATAGATCCAAAGCACATAGGGTTGCATGCACACTATAGGAGTGTTAGAATGCTCAAAACCCATCATCTATTAGGCGCAGCTGCCGATATTATCCTTTAGGCGCAACTGCCAAGATTAGGACGTTCTCTATTAGGAGCAGCTGCTGATATTATCCTTTAGGCGCAGCTGCCAGGATATTTAGAGTACATCTGGTGAACACTTAAATCAAAAATACGTACGGGTTATGGCGCAACTGCCAATATTCATCTATATCATCTTTAATCCCTCATTATTTATCTACCCATGTTCTACCCAACATATTCGTAGATATAAAATACATATACAGTTTAAATCATTTAAAACATGTGTAAATCATTCATCCATCATAAATATTAGGAACAAAAATAATATGCACACATAGCACGTAATTTATATTAAATACTTCATATCTATGTGTAAGATGAAAGTAACTATGCACTCACACTAGTAGCGTGATGTGATAGAATCTAACTAGAAACGGTCAACGGTTCCTGATCGTCGGGCTCGGAATGCGGAATTCCTCCAGCTAACGAGGGAGAGGAAAGAAGGTTTGGTGTAAGGAATGAAAGGGTCAAACTTGCTATTTATAGGCTGTTTTTGGCCCATCTCCTAAGTCGTCACCAACCACCGATCGACGAGCAATGACGATCAGACCATGAATTGTTGCGATACATCTAACCTTTACCGACTCCGATGAACCCCCACCTGGGTACCCACTTGGTACAATCACCAAGAAATCATGACTTACGTCTGCATAAGCAATTTCCAACGGGTGAATCACAAATCTAACATCCGCTTGCGAACAACTGGAATTATTGCATACAACCTGCCGGGACATTCTGATACCTAACATCCGTTTGCTTAATTTCCTGCTTTCATTTTCTGGATTTATAAGCAACTGAAATTACTTTGTCTCCTGTTGGCCATGGGTTATAGCTGAAACTTTGAACATAATGCACATCTTGCAGCCAAAGTTTGACGCGAAAGTTTAACTTTTCTTTCTATATTTATTGTAAAATAGAGCTTTCTATCTCAATTTTTTTTATCTCCTTTGTTTGTTCTTTACTGAGGTTCAAGCCTATTGTAGAATAGAGCTTTCTATATAAACCTTTGGCAAAGACAATATTGTTATCATTGCCTAATTTTTGTTGTAAATTATCCTACACATTTTAAAATCCGGCTTAAATATTTCAGATATCTTGTGTTGGTAGTTTTGGTTCCAACACCTTCATGTACAAGATCAATGGAACTAAATCCATTTTGTGTCTTAATTTGATTTACTTTATATATATATATATATATATATATATATATATATATATATATATATATATACTAGTAGCACTAGTAGCGTACACGCGCGATGCGGCGGCGGCGATTTGTTTTATTCCGTTGATTAGTTTACGAACGTAAGTTAGTGTCATTGCGGTGATCGTCAAATTGTTTCCTTTCGATTTATTTCATTCTGGCCATTTGTTCCTTTCGACGATTAATTGTATCTGTAGTAACAATGAACTTGTAACTATATAACCCATAATAACAAAATATATTTGAATTTTGTTACCGATAAAGACAACATATTTATTTGCTACATACTGTTTTTATCCATAAATATATAGAAATTTGATGCTATTATAGGTAAAGAATTATACAGCAATTATTATTACTTATAGGAAACAACTTGTAATAAAAGTCAATTATTAACTATGTTTAGCTTTGACAGCTTTTTCATGTATGGACAATCATGAATTACCTTATGCATTTTCTTTTGGTTAAAAGTACAACTCATGATTTTTTATATAAACCTGTTTAGTTTAATAATATTTTATATAATAAGTCATAAAGTTTTAATAAGTATGACCAATCTATAAGTACTACAATCGATATGTACAATGTATTTTTATGATGTAAAATAGGTTGTTAAATTATCAAAACCCCAACGAACATTTATAGACTATCTTAGTTTTCTTTCTTATTTTTTTTCTTGTTTGGCTAACCCAAGATAACCACCATGATAATTGTCCTTTGGCAAATAAATACTACACAAAATTAAAAAAATATCCCTGTGGTTTACCAAAAGTCACAAAATCAGTCCCTGCTAATTTTTTTTGATGCAAATGGTCCTTGTGGTTTGCAAAACTTGCACAGATGGCCCTTTTTACTAACTCCGTTAGTATTCAGCCGTTCGGGTAAGGGCTTTTTCGTCTTTTCAGGTATAAAGAGACTAAATTCGTGATATATGGTAACCATAGGGACCATTTTTGAAATTTGTTTGAAAAAATAATTATGTGGCTGAAGGATGGGGGAAGGGATCGAACCTGAGACCTCCACCAATTAAATGGCCTATGCCTTAAACAATTGGGCTGCATGTATATTTGGATTATATTTTCCAAATACTAATTTATATAATAAGTAGAACGTTAAAACATAAGCAATAAATAAATTACAAAACATACTTTTTTACACATATTTTTTTTAATAAAACAAAATGTATTTTCGTATTATAAAAAAAATTACAAACAATTTGTATGCATTTTTATGTATTTATTTTACATAAAAATGTATTTTTTGTCTTTCGTAATTTTTTTTTTCGTAAAATATATATATTTTTTATCTTTAAAAAATACGTTTTCATAAATATATATATTTTTTATGTCTCTAAAAAATACGTTTTCGTATATAAAAACGTATTTCGTAAAATATATTTTTTTATATCTTTGAAAAATACGTTTTTGTATAACAAATACGTTTTCGTAAAATATATTTTTTTATGTCTTTGAAATAATAATAATTAACACTACTCATGACATAAAAAAATGTATAAATTCTTTTGGATCGATAGTTCTAAAACCGGTGTTAATTATTATTATTATTATTTTACGAAATATATATATTTTACGAAATACATTTTTTTTTATCCTTCGTAAATATTTTTTTATATCTTTAAAAAATACGTTTTCGTATAACAAATACGTTTTCGTGAAATATATTTTTTATGTCTTTGAAATAATAATAATTAACATTACTCATGACATAAAAAAAATGTATAAATTCTTTTGGATTAATAGCTCTAAAACCGGTGTTAATTATTATTATTATTTCAAACACATTAAAAATATATATTTTACAAAAATGTATTTGTTATACAAAGACGTATTTTTTAAAGACAAAAAAAATACGTTTTTATGTAAAATAAATATATAAAAATGCATACAAATTGTTTGTAATTTTTTTTATAATACGAAAATACATTTTGTTTTATTAAAAAAAATATATGTAAAAAAATATGTTTTGTAATTTATTTATTGCTTATGTTTTAACGTTCTACTTATTATATAAATTAGTATATGGAAAATATAAATCAAATATACATGCAGCCCAACTGGTTAAGGCTTTGGCCATTTAATAGGTGGAGGTCTCAGGTTCGATCCCTCCCCCCATCCTTCAGGCACATAATTATTTTTTCAAACAAATTTCAAAAATGGTCCCTGTGGTTTACCATATATCACGAATTTAGTCCCTTTATACCTGAAAAGACGAAAATGCCGTTACCCTAACGGCTGAATACTAATGAAGTTAGTAAAAAGGGCCATCTGTGCAAGTTTTGCAAACCACAAGGACCATTTGCATCAAAAAAAATTAGCAGAGACTAACTTTGTTTTATACCTGAAAAGACGAAAATGCCCTTACCCTAACGGCTGAATACTAACGGAGTTAGTAAAAAGGGCCATCTGTGCATGTTTTGCAAACCACAAGGACCATTTGTATCAAAAAAAATTAGCAGAGACTGACTTTGTGACTTTTGGTAAACCACATGGACCATTTTTGTAATTTTGTCTAAATACTATTTCAACCATGCTTGTACTTTTTTTCATTTTTATATTATTAATAAATACATAATATCATTTGAATTGTATTAAAATAAAATAATATGTTATATCTCACTGATTTGAAATTAATCCCAAACAACGACTAACTTTTATTATATTAATTACCAATTATATATGTATAGCATTATGAAGCCTATACTTCTTTAATATAGCATACATTAAAGCAAATTGAAAGTTCAAAACTTCATATACTTCAATCCACAACTAAAACAATAAAGTCCTTATTTCTTTTCATTAAATTTTCAAATCAACAAATATTAAACTTCAAAATTTTAACCTTTCATGTCCGTTATTTTGAAATCTATTGTTTCATATATATAATCTTAACAAACAACAAATACAGTAACAATTGCCATATTATATAAATTGTTAATAATAAAAAAATCTCAAAAGTAGAAATTAAATAATAATAAAATCTCAAATATCAACCGGCACAAAGATCCAAACACAAGACGTCTACAAAAACACCATAAATATTCAATATTAGGCTTTCACATCTATCGTCAAAAAAAAAAAATTTAAATTAATTATTAAGATTTCTAATCTAAATAATCATAAACAAACAACAAAACACACTAAATTTTTTTTAACCGCATAAAACACACTAAATAAACTATTTATGGTATATAATAAATCTGGCTTTTCTTTCATTTCCAAATTCATATCTGAATGATGTAATTCACATAAAAGTATAAAATCTTATCATCACATCCATATCCTGCAAAAAAAAAAAAAATTTACAAAACAATAGTTGCTTTTACAACACATATACATTTTATTGAACACATGGTGTTCATGAAAAACAAAGGGATTGAACACGAAACACAAAAAGTAAAGAAGCTATCTATGTTGAACCTAGCATTCACAGTTAACGGTATTTACATACAAAATACTATTATCTAAATCGAAGTAGTTAGTCTTCAGGGTGAAAGTCGACGGGACATAATATTTTGCGATTTAAAACTGAAACACATTCAAGAACAATGGTTGCTGATTTCAGATTTGTGGAGTCGACGATGAGAGGATGTGACAGCGTCTGTAAGTGGTCGCAGATCATTGCAGCAAAAAAGAACGTAGTTGATGAAAAGAGAATAACAGGAGATTTGATCGAAGTATAATTAGATGATTGTGTTTGTTTGGAATACATACCAAAATTACATCCGTTAGATCAACTTTATGTTTATTAGGTTACTTTTGGCCAATGGATCACAAGCTTCTACTTACTTGGCAATCCGGTGAATGGGATCCGTGTAAATGGAAACTGTATAATATTGGCTATGCATATAGTGGTAGTACCTCTTAGTCTTAAATTTAAGACTTTATGTATAAAAGACTTGTACAAATATCCACCATTTATAATATATATATATATATATATATATATATATATATATATATATATATATATATATATATATAGCAGTAATGGGTTAAATGCAAGAAAGAGAATGTACTTTTGTTCACTTCTTTATTATAGCATCCTACTTTCATTTATCATGTAACACCTTCGTACTTTGAGAAATCTACCCAATTATAGCAATTTCATTCAAATACAAATGATTTTTTAATGCTCTAAGTACATATTTTTTCAAAGTATAAGATCATAATATAAAAAAGAATTGAAACTACATTGCTATATTTGGGTAATATTTTTAAAACCACAATGCATTTATAAGAAAAGTGTTTAACAAGTAAAATCCTATTATAGAAAGAAATGAAAGTAGGATGCTATAATACACAATCAATGAACATTGTGGATATAAGATTCTCCAATGACTTTGTGTATAATGACTTTGTGTATAAGTGCTATACAGGAATACAATGCATACTTGGGAAAAGGACAACATGTAATATCCTTGAAATGTTGAATCTTGACAAAACCGAGATGATACCCATCGATACTATTTTAAATCAGGAATTGATAGAGGTAATTCAACCAAATTTCTCTTTTGTTTTATAATTTTTTAGCCTCTCATATGAATTTTGAATATATTTTGACCATGTGGTTTTGCTATGATTGGATGAATACAAACGTCTCAGGCAGAGTATAAATTAGATTCGCTGTAGTATGTTCTAAATCCTTATAACCGTCTTTTTCACACGATAAATAAACCTGAAATGGTGAAAAACTATTCAAATTTTCTATAATTTATGTTATTGAAGTGTACTATATATTTATTTAAGCATACTAAACAGACCCTAAGACGATTGTTATAACTATTATCATTACGATCATACTAATTTAATTGGAAGAACACACTTTTTTGGATTTATAGGGAGACATTTTGGAAAAAGCCATGGAACTTCTGTTGGATTAGATGTCTAAGCCCATAACTATTATTGGTATGTACTCGGCCCAAGAGTAGCATGGTCCATTTGGGTTGCATATCATCAGGACAATTTGTTAGGATTGACTTTTGAGAGAAGGTTATATATTATTTATTAATATATTATAAGTTATAATATATTAATATGAAATCATATGTTTTAATTAGTATTGATCAAGAATTAATTTGGAATTAATTTAGTGATCAAATAGACTATTTAAATCTATGGGGACTAATTATGGTAATTAGTTATATTTATATGTGTTAGGCTTATGATCCATGTTGGACCAAGTTTATGTATGGATACATAAAGAGTTGGGCCACATGAACCATGAATCATAAACCCATGGGTATGGATTTGGGTTATACCCATGACCCTTGAAATCCAACATATAAATACATGCTCTTAACCTAAAAAACGCCTACATGCTTGTTCTTGGAGTTCATGGGTGTTTTTGGGTGCATGGAATTCTCTCTCAAGTTCCACCTTTGTCCATGATGTGTTGTGACTTCATTTGAGGCTTCCACACTATTGGGGCTAAGCTTTTAAAGGCCAAATTCATCAAGTTCTACAAACTATACAAAGAGGTAAAACTTCTAAGTAGTATTTTATGTAGTTTATATCATTTGTATGCTAGTTGTAGGCTTAACGCTTTGGAAACAATATTGCATGTATAATTAGAGAAAACATAGATCCAAAGCTTTTAGGGTTGTATGTGCACCATAGGATGTTGTAGTATACAAAACCCAACAGTGGTATCAGAGCCATGAGTTGTTTTCTGTTATATTGATGCAAATGTTTGATTTTCAAAGTTGAAAAAAAAAAAGAAAAAAAAAACATGAAGTTTGTCAAATTTTAAGATAATTACTTGTTTTGTGAAAAACTAATTATTTGTAAAATTTGAATCATTTGCTATATGAGTTGAATTAGGCCAGATTTAGTAAAAGATAAAATGATATGATTATTTTATTAGTTTTAAAAGTTTGATCTAAATAGTTTTTATTTGAAACCTCCATAAGTTATGGATATGCAAGTTTTAAAAAAAAAATTGATTCAAAGTTTTTTATGGAGTTACAAAACTTGGTGTTAATGTTTTAAAGAATTTCATAACTTGTTCTTAAGTTATGGAACATGAAAAGTTTGATCATAAAACAAGCATTTAACTCCATAAGTTATGGAATCCAAAAGTTTTCAAGAGTTACAAAACTTGCCCTCAAGTTTTGGAATTTGAAAAATGTTTTTTATGAAAAAAAATTAAATTCTAAAACTCTTGGGTTCATAACTTAAACAATTAATTAAATGGTTTTAATTTTGAATTTAATAATTGGAATTATGATGTTTTGTTGAATAGTTCAAATTAACTCTTATGGACTTTATTAATAGTTAATTAAAGCGTTTAATTAAAAGAGTATTATTAAATCCATAAATATATGGTTTGAGTTTAATTAAATTAAAAGTCTAGTTTAGTTAATAGATTAAACCACCAAGTATTTTAAATGTTTAAAATACACCCTTATACTATTATAATATTAAAAGTTTAATATATTATATGTATAAGTAAAAAGTCGGTCTTACCGTTAGTAGACCTTATTCACGATGCCGGTCTATAAGGAGGGTATAAGGTTACTGCCTATAAAATAGGAGTTTTATGGGTGTCCACTCTCACCCACCGTTTCCTTGACTGGTGGAGGGTCGTTAGCCGAACGGGTAGGACAAGACATTAATTCTCCGTTCATTAAAAGTATAATGATAAATACTAAGTAACTAAACTTTATTAAATTCCTAATCTTAGTTACTTAGGAAAATGTGAATTTGGTGCTAACCCATAAAATTGCACTTTGCACCTTGTTAAGTCGTTAGTGGAGCGTGTGTGGTTAACCGTCACACTAATCTGGGACTGACAATGTGTGGCAAAGGGTAACTTAATGTTTATCATAGATCGGTGGAGCAAGTGTGGTTAACCGACACATCGATTAGGTGATAAAGTTAACGGTACCAAGTTAATTTGCATGGTTATTCACACCTTGTTTGTGATCCTCGGCATCCCAGTCACAAACTTGAGAGGGCACAATCGAGATTTAAACATGCCATTGAATAGTTCAACGAATCTCAAAAGATCTAGGAGTTTCAATTCATTTAAAACCTAATGTTAAATTTCGTTTTTTCATCGTGGAAATTGGTAAATCGTCATTTACCTACCTTCAAATATTTTGTAGCTTGGATTACGGCATCCCTCTTCCAAGTTATAAAATATTGTGTTGGGTCCTAGCCTTAATATTTCATATTGGGTGTTATATTAAGGACTTAAATCAACTGACTTGAATTTCTCCCATTGTAGATGTCTAGTTCAGACAACTATGATCTTCCCAAATCTCTTGGAACAAGCTTTCCTAATGAAGATGATGTCCCGCGATTGGATCATGGAAATCATACTTCTCTTCCTCCACCTCCTCCAATTATTCTCCTTAACCCACAAGTTCTTGAAAAGTTCAAGGTCACTCAATCCCGATTGGCAAGCAAAGTCTATATGTGCTTACATCTTGGAGGTGAAGTTACATATTGACAGGCTAGGAGAGTTGGGTGTCGAAGTCTCGAGGTAGCTGGCTGTTGACGTGGTTCTTCAGTCACTCCCTGATGACAGATCACGACATGACCCTTATTGGTCTTACCTATTTGCTTGATGCTGTTGAATCAGCAATGATTTGGAGCACTGTTAAAGCAAATTTGATTGGAAGATCTACTTCCCAAACTTTCATGGACATTGACGATGGTAATATTGGAAATCCAGAAAAGCTTTCTCTTCCCAATGTAAAGGGATCGACCATAGTCAACTCGGTTGACCAAATGGTAAAGAGAAAGGCTAAGTCTAAGATAGTCCCGTGTACCATTCCCAAAGAGTCCATATGTTTCTATTGCCAAAGAAAGGGGAATTGGTTGGGAAGCTGCCCTATTTACCTGAAAGACCATAAGGGTGGTAAAGTCAAAAAGGTTTGACTCTACTTCGGGTAAAGTCCACTATCTAAATCTATTAAGTTCCTATTTTGAGATTCTTATTACATGATGTGACTAGGTCGCATTTTGATGTTTTATGAATCAAAGAAAAGAGAGGAAGCTTAAAAGAAGAATATGCTGATTCTGATCGCGAAGATGGATTTCGATCGCATGGTTCGGTGATCAGAATTTTGAGCTGTTTCTTAAGAGTTGGGATATATTGCCTAGGATTAAATAACAACATTGTTTTCATATGCATTTACATTGTAAGGATAAGTTTTTCCGCAAGTTTTAAAATAAAAGAAAAAGTTTTAATTTTATTTATTTTTAAATATCCTTACAATGGCATTTGTGAAAAATTGTTGTTTATATGATTCCATTGATAGCAATATTGGAAACTGGATTTGATTCTTTCGTTTGTGGCAGTGTCATAATTTACCAAATAAGGAAAGATTCTCATCAACCAAGTTTCAGTTGGATAGAAACTTGGAATCATGCAACTTGTATTGTATGTTGAATGAGAATTTTCATCTTTGGGAAATTAAAACTAATTCATTGTTCACATGTTCGTGTGAGTCAAGTGAAGGACTATAGGATCGGGTACACTTGGTTGTACGCTGGTCAGGTCCACAACAAAGATCGATAAGGCTATTCGTCATAATTTACTAAAGTTTAGTGAATATGATTATACTTACAAGTTTAAGTGTAATTATGAAACATTGGAAAAGTTTCAATGTAAGGCAGAACGAATAAGAAGAATCAAATTAGACAGAAAGATAAAAGTTTCTCTAATCTGAAAAGATGGGAGAGTACTTGAGTATCTTGTTTTATGATTATCTTAGTGATTATGAAACCATATCACAATTGATCCTCTAAGGACATCTTAGTGCATTTGTTTGGCTAAGAAGAGGAATCGTGGATTGTTGAAATGGTTAAAATCAAAAGATAAATCATACTTCGTTCCAAAAACGAGTCTTAGAGTAATACTCCAAGATTGTAACTCGAGTGACATAACCTTAAGAAAGGTTTAAAACACTTGTAAAATGTAGAGTAAAATGTTTTCTTACTCTTGTACATTTGAAATTGGTAAGTTGTGATGTTTTGGATAAAACAAAGACCAACTAAGGCCAATTGTGTGAAGTATTTGTCTTCATAAGAATCCACACTAACTCTTGAATATTTGTTTTGTCAAGGAATGGTTCTTGACAAGAGAATCTTATATGTCAAGTGGTCATTGGGAGTTGTAAAGATCTTGAAAAGTTTCAAGAACTAATCAAGAATAAAAACTGTTGTTTATCACTAGCACACGACTTGAGGTTTATAGCCATCGTGTTGACATTTTCTTATTTCTGTGCCCATTCCAGTTAAAGTTGACTATGGATGTGAGTTCTATGAGTTCTCAGTTGTTTTCATAACTACTTGGAAGCAATGGTAGGCCCTTGTGCTGCCAGGAGGCAAGAAGTTAAGATTGAACAAGTTCAGTCCATATGAGTTTGGATTTGTCGCTAACCTTATCTTGTGATTATGGTTATGACAGATTCACTTGGATAGGAACAGATACACCATAAAATCTAAGTGTCATAAGTTTTCTCTCCGATTCATGAAAATGATGGTGAGGAAACGCTTTCACTAAGTAGATTTTAAGTAGATAACAATTGTGATATTTGCATTCTCAAAGTCGTTAGTGGAGCGTGTGTGGTTAACCGGCACACTAACATGGACTTGTGAGAAATGGCAAAGGTCTAAACAATTGAGACTATGATTACGACATCCCTTTTTATAGTTCTAAAAACTGTTTAAACATACATGTGAGCTATCTAAGAAAAGGTGTATGATTTTGATAAAGTTTTATCAAAGCATCTCGTATCAGAAATCTGAACTTTAGTAAGAAAGTCAATAAAATATTGATTTCTAGAAGTCCAGCTGATTTCTGGATACATGTCAAAGCTAGTGGGAGCATAAGTGTTATGCTAATAATTATCATGTTAGTGGGAGCATGATTACTATGTTAAGTTTTGCAAGTTAGCAATGTTAATTATAGAAAACAAAAGTTTCTATTTGCAAAGCTGCAGGGGTTTGAAAAGTTGTTTTGCAATAATTAAGGGAGAGGAAATTATACTTCATTTCAAATCTAAAAGCTTAGATTTTGAGATTTTAATCAAATTTGGTCATGATTACATTATTTGCGTTCTAAAATTCGATTATGATTACGGCATCCCTTTTCATAATCTGAATTATGAGAACGTGGCAAATAGAAATAGAAGTATTATAGCAAAAGACTGATCTAGTATCATGTCTTTATGTGAGACATCATGAATCGTGTCCGATATGCTTCAGATATAGGATCGATTACATGTGCTGTAATATTCATATGTTTTAAATTTTTCCAAATGCCTAGGGCATTAAGAGGGAAAAGTACTAGAACTGGATATGACTAAAATGATTAAGCAATTGTCGAGGACAATCTGAGTTTTACCAAAGATTAGTTGCTCATTGATAGTTGGAAGTATAGTGTAAATTTTGGAAGGACCATATTGACATATTCTGAAAGGAGGCAACTCTTGTTCAGAAGTGATAGTCAAAATGGAATATGGAAATGTTTCCATAGGTGGAAGTTATTCTTTAAATCTGTGTAAGATTAGAAAACTTAATGCAAGAAGGAGGTTCAAAGGCATGTACTTTGAATGTGAGACTTCGTTTCCATGGAATTGCTCTCCATTGGAATGATTTGTAATGTCTGTTGCCAAGTCTTTGTGACTTTTGTGCATAGACATTACAAGAGGATCAATGCATATAAGTTTAGAATCTAACAGATTTTAGTAAATGGCAAAGAATCGTGTATTCTTACATTTGCGGTAAGGATTTGAGATTGTGAAATGAGCATCATTGGAATCATGTTCAATTGGTCTATTTCACAAAGTAAGGATCATAGACAAACATAGTGTGCATGCTTGGAGCATGGCATGACTATTTTTTTAATTCAAGTATTAGGTTGATAAATCGAAACATTATACAATGAACAGTGTGTAATCAATATGGTGATAAATAAAAGGTGTTTTATTTATATTCATAAGTTCTGAGACCATATTGGATTCAATTATTCTTGTGTTTCACTTTGCATGTTTTGACTTCCTGAATAACTAGGTTATTCAAACTCTCCACGGTCAATCATACTTTGGAAGTAGGTATGAATCAAGATTGTCATGAATTAGGCTTGTAGATGTCTAAAGTGTTTAGACATAGCAAAAGTTGCTATAACATTCATGAGTGCCCTTGGAATGAGATTCGAGTATTGGATTAAACCCACGCTCATTTGACTCACTTCATGAATTTTATCACGAGTGATCATGAGACAATAATATCTTATATTCTTCAAACCTAGAGATATGAGTTGTTGACTATGAGGTGGTTTTACATTGATTGTACGGAAACGCATACGTAACTTGATGTTATAAAACGTTCCTTTGTGTATGATTCAACAAGTAGTTAGTACAAGCATATGAGTCGAAGTTTATCCATTCCTTTTTTCCTTGGAGGGATAAAAGCGATATCTGTAGGCCCCTCGATGATTTAGTGATGACAAAGGTAAGTGCTCGGCCGGGCCTGGACTGATTTGATTTGTTCAATTAGTCAGTCGTCATAAATCGGAAATCGGGAAACAACAGATGGACAGAGAGAATGATTATAATCCATGTCTCAGTCCATATGATATCTAGAATGAAGGAATATATGATCCCTTATCTAATGGACATGTCATTGACTAGGTTAGAGTTCGACATCGGCTTTTAAGAGCTAGGATTGCTAGTCGGGATTTTGGAGTCGTACTTGTAATAATAGTTTTAGACTTATCCAAGTGGGAGACTGTTGGATTAGATGTCTAAGCCCATAACTATTATTGGTATGTACTCGGCCCGAGAGTAGCATGGTCCATTTGGGTTGCATATCATCAGGACAATTTGTTAGGATGGACTTTTGAGAGAAGGTTATATATGATTTATTAATATATTATAAGTTATAATATATTAATATGAAATCATATGTTTTATTAGTATTGATCAAGAATTAATTTGGAATTAATTTAGTGATCAAAAGAGACTAATTAAATCCATGGGGACTAATTATGGTAATTAGTTATATTTATATGTGTTGGGCTTATGATCCATGTTGTACCAAGTTTATGTATGGATACATAAAGAGTTGGGCCACATGAACCATGGATCATAAACCCATGGGTATGGATTTGGGTTATACCCATGACCCTTGAAATCCAACATACAAATACATGCTCTTAACCTAAAAAACGCCTACATGCTTGTTCTTGGAGTTAATGGGTGTTTTTGGGTGCATGGAATTCTCTCTCAAGTTCCACATTTGTCCATGATGTGTTGTGACTTCATTTGAGGCTTCCACACTATTGGCGCTAAGCTTTTAAAGGCCAAATTCATCAAGTTCTACAAACTATACAAAGAGGTAAAACTCCTAACTAGTATTTTATGTAGTTTATATCATTTGTATGCTAGTTGTAGGCTTAAAGCTTTGGAAACAATATTGCATGTATAATTAGAGAAAACATAGATCCAAAGCTTTTAGGGTTGTATGTGCACCATAGGATGTTGTAGTATACAAAACCCAACAACTTCATGTCGCAAGAGTTAACGATGTAAGTTCTATATCTTATTATAAAAATTATATATGATACTAATAGTATATTGGCATGAAAACTTTTATAAATTCCTACAATTTGCAACTTTGGTTAATGTCAAAGAATAGCAACGTACTTTTCCATTTGTCCCAATTGTACTACAAAATATGTCTTACCTAGGTGATTAGGTTACCGTTATAATTTATTTATGCATAAGTTATCAATTTACTTATGTGTTTATGTCATTTCTCAAACTACACCAAACAGTTGGTACATATAGTACTTACGGCCCACTAATAAAGAGCTAAATTTTTTTGGGTAGTGTTTGGTATACAGTAACTGAAGATAGAATGCAGCATTACTTCGGAATAGGATATATATATATATATATATATATATATATATATATATATATATATATATATATATATATGAGTAATTCAAGGGATAAAGAGATTTTATAGGATTCTTTAGTAATGAACAAAACAAATAGAATTGATTATGTATCAAAATTTCATCACTACATCGAAGGCTTTTTTGTAAATATATTTATAAGATAGCTTGGTATCCAAACTGTATCAATGACTGTGATCCTCATTGTGTAGTGTACATAATTTGTGTTAGGATATACCAAAGAGGGTGGGTATAGGACATCTAATATAACAGATTCCATTTCTATCGGTCGTAAAATCAATCTCAAAAGAAAAAGCAGAAATGAACATTTTTATGCTCTAAACCAACACTTTGGGGTTCTTTTTTTAACACCCTAGTTCTGTAAAAGTCATGTTTGTTTACCACAAGGGAATGGAATGGAGCATTCCTTGATGGAATGTGATTTCTTCTGACTTCATGGAGGAGGGGTGATTTTTTTCATTCCTTGAAAGAATGGAATATATATGAAACTTAAATAGATTCTCTTTATGGTTTTGTTTCGTCCAATCTTAGACAAAGAGAAAGGGGGATATGAAGCACTGATGGGTACACCTTTACAATCACTAAGGCAATCCGGTATGGTCTTCACGATCACAACCGTGCCATCTCCATTTTCAAGGGCAATTTAAAACCTTTTCTTTATGCTTATTTTAATTTTAGAGTGTTTATTATATTGTGGAATTTGTTCCTAAAACATGATAATATCGTTATCAAGGCATTTCCAAAGAAATGTATTTCATTTATATTAAAAACCATGAGATGTCATTGTCCATATTGATAAATAATAATAAAAAAGTCTTAATAGGCCTTACAACTTCTTATTATACTAATGGCCTACATCTCCATAAATGTCTCATCATATTTAACATCCATGTGATTTTGTAGTGCTACCTGTGATAAAAAGGAACTGAGTGGGTAAGGCTTGGGGGCCTGGTGAGCACATAGGTTTTTCAACCCACAATAATTAAGTTCTTTAATTATATAATTCACATCAAATAATTCACACGATTGTCCATTCCCGTTATTCTCACATACTAATCCTAAAATATCGATCTCGAGGGACCTATCCTAAGGATCATCATCAGCAATGAGTAGACAAAACTGCTTGGTGGATTCCTTTAGCAATATATGTCAATAAGGCAACCATGGGGGGATCGAGTACATCAAATGAACGAAAAATTCATTGACACCTACAGGTTGCGAGCATGTCAAAGTTTCCACTAGACTACCTAGAATAGTCTTTGGTCTTCATCTATACTCCGTTAGATGACCGATTCATCAATAGTAAAGTCTTCTCATCATCATCTTATCATTTTCATCACCCATCACTAACCAATATATTTTATATAACTATATGAAAATACATATATATATATATATATATATATATATATATATATATATATATATATATATATATATATATATATATATATATAATTAAATTAGAAAAATCATATAACTCATTTTACACAGATATCGAGTAATACATATAATAGGCATATATAGCATTTAATCATCTAGATATTTATATCTATGTGTAAGCTGAAAGTAACTATGCACTTACTTGTTAACGTGGATGAATGGAATGCTGGGCAGCGGTTCACTTCCGGATTTACCTTTCCTTTGACCTGACCTAGGTTCAATTATCACAAAGTCTTAGGCCCCGTTTGGTATACATCTTTCCAGGTCTAAACATATCTTTCTGGCTGAATGAACCGGAAAGATTGTTTGATTTGCTCAAAAAATAGGTTTTTCCCAGTAAGATATGTCTTTCCCAGAAAGCCCCAAAACCATATCTTTCTGGCTGAATGGGCTGGAAAGACAATTGTGCCCCAAAACTCGTTTGTTTGCTTCTTTCTTGGAATATTACTTTTTTACTAGATTATTATATATTAAGAACTGTTATTTTTAATATATGATATTTATTTATTAATAAATATTATTTTACTGGATTATTAATTTTTTTAAATAACTTTTTTTAGATTCTTTTTTATGGATTAATTTTTTTATTGGATTATTATATATTTATAAATATTATTTATAATATATAATATTTATACATATTAATAAATATTACTCTATTGGATTATTAATTTCTTTTAGTTAATTTTTTAAAATTAATTTTTATTTGACTAATTCTTTTTTTGGACAACACCACCACCAACATAATTTATTTTAAAAAATCTCATCCGTCCCACTACTATCGGATATAAACCGGGTTAAGAATCACACGTTGAGTTATAAAAAAACTAAAATGGCTAGAAAAAATAACAATGTAACATCAAATTAAAAAACAATAAACTACAAACAACCTAATCCACGTTCTATTTATATTTTAATTGATTGATGTTTAATTACTTTGTATAACGTTTTATATTTGGATTTTTAAATGATTATTATGTTATTTTGATTTTGTATGCCAATTGTATGTTTTTATAGTTATTTAGCAACTTCATCCATCACAATATAGAACATTAGGGTAATATGGTCATTTTTCATTATTCAGCTTAGTCAGTTAGATGTACAATCAAACAACATGGTTTCTTTCCTAGCCAGAAAAATTTCCCAGACAACACCTTATCGGACAACACTTTCCCAGATAGCAACCATCAAAAGAGACCTTAGTCTAATATTCCACATGACTTGTCACACCCTCGGCTGGTGGAAGAAACGCAGGGTACGGTTGATGATCTAAATCTCTGAGCATTAAAAGCAACAACTTAATTCTTTTATTACTAACCCATGATTCAAATGATTCTTACATAATAAAATCTAACTAGCTCCATGCTTCTTGTCCTTCCTTGTAATGATCTTCTATAACATCCCAAAATTTCAACAAATTTAAACTTTTCAAAACAATCCTTTTTCTATAAAAGTACTTACAAAAATAGTTGTTTCCAAAACATTATAAAAAAAATCAGAGATCTCTTTCAACATAGTTATCAAAACATTTATATTATCAGAATTTCCCAGAAACCATAAGTCCAAAACGCGAGGATGTGTACGGTCACGCCTTCGCCTTGCCAAAATCCACTGAAAAACCTGAAACCATAAACCAAAACTGTAAGCACAAAGCTTAGTGAGTTCCCCAAAGTACCAACACACAACTAATAACACATATCACAAACAACATTCTATGGGTCCAATCACCCATCGGGTTGGAATACCCCAGACCCTCAACCATCGGGTTGGAATGCCAACATACTATGGGTCTAATCAACCATCGGGTTGGAATACCCCAGACCCTCAACCATCAGGTTGGAATGCCAACATACTGTGGTTCGAGTTTTGGAATGCTAATATACTATGGGTCCAATAATCCTCGGGATGGAATACCCTCGGGCCCATTCAACCATCGGGTTGGAATGCCCTAGCCTGTTGGCTTACGCACAGAGCAGTGAAGCCTCGGCCACCGGCCAAACATGTGTACATATAACAGATAATCATATGACAGTCTACAGCCAGACAAACATATCTACAAATCACTAAGCATAACAACATCCTATCTACCAGGATACCGATCTAACATATCATAACAACATAGCAACATCCTATCTACCAGGATACTGATCTAATAGATCATAACAACACTCAGTCATAATATAAACTAGGATAACAATCCAAAAGGGCCGGCCTTGGTGCCTTAGACCCCGTTAGCATAGTGAGGAAAACTCACCTCGAATGCAGAAGCTCCCCAAAAGAAATCCCTAGCTGCAGGCCTGCCAGGTTCCCAAGCTATCAATACCAACAACGCACCCAATTAGCAATTGGGTCCCACACCATAAACCAAAATCCAAACTTGGGGTAAAATGACCATTTTACCCCTGACTCAACATACACCAAAACTGAGGCCCAAAACAAAAACATCCTCAAAGGCCCACTATTGTCCCAATTTTCCAAATTAGGCCCAACCCCATATGGGTCTTACTCAAAGCCCGTAATTCCCTTAAATACAGATCAGATTACCACAAACACCCCTTGAGAAAAGCTTGGTCAAAGTTATAACTCAAAAGTCAAAGTCAACGGTCCAAGTTGACCCAACTCGCTGAGTTGTCCTTCAACTCATCGAGTTTCCCCAGCAATCTGCTCAGATCGAGAAACCCAAGTCAACTCGCCGAGTTTAACCACCAACTCATCCAGTTTCTTTATTCATCTGAAAATATCGGGGAAAACCGATCCAACTCGTCGAGTTTATCCCTAAACTCATCGAGTTCGCTCAGAGTTCAACAACTTAATTCATTAAGCACCTAATCCATAAAGGTATGGCCACAAAGTATCGATCTGACTTCCTTGAGCTGGAAAACCACGTTAAGTTGCTAACTTTATGTCCATACAGGTCTACATGAAGATCCTAAGCTTCAAATGAGCTTAATACTCGACTTAATGTATGCATGACATCAAGATCCTCCTAAAGTTTGCTCCTTTAAGCTCAAGGGTTGCAAAACAAACTCAGATTTGAAAGGATGAACCTTTACACCACGATTCTTATCCATAAACTCAAAAGGAGGCCAAAATCACAATAAAACCCAAATGAGAAGATCTAAGCTATTAATCACCAAGTTCCAGACTTTTTACCTCAAATGGTTGCTAAAAGTGTGATAGATTCTAGATTCCAAAGCTTCCCTCCAAGGTAAACAACTTCAAGCTCTTCCAAACCTTCACCAAGCTCCAAAAGCGCACAAAAATCCACTCAAAACCAGAAGATTCCCAACAAGAGGCTCACAAATCGATTTAGAGTTTTTGGGAATAGTGGAGGCTCATAAGGAGGCCAAAATAGAAGACTTAAGGCGTTTAAATAGGGTGCAGGACCCTAAAAATTAGGGTTTCCTTCCAAGTGGCCAACTCGTCGAGTTGAGGCTACTTAACTCGTCGAGTTGCCTCATAAAACTTCGCGGTCAAACCAACTTCTACTTGTCGAGTTGAGGCTCTTCAAGTCGTCGAGTAGACCCATTAAATCCCATGATTCTTCATCTTAAACTTGCTGAGTTCCACTTGAAATTGGCATAATTCTACAATTATCTTTCTAGATTTTGGATGTTACAACTCTCCCCCACTTAATTTAGATTTCGTCCTCGAAATCGCTCCTTATTAATACTCATAACAAATGACCAAACCCAACGATAACAATCGGAAATTCTGCGTCTAAGACAATCCTCTCATGGCAACCAGAACCCGAACCGGAACTTCCATCCCAAAGTCAAAAATCTAAACTTCAACCCATGCGAACCACTTTTACCCGAAATCTATAATGGTTTGGCACCCCAACAGACCGCCCACACTGAAATAACTCCATGCCATGCTCTCAACGAATAACAGACCAAACCTAACACTTCCAATTCTGTTCCCACAATGGTCTATCCAGATCTACCAAACCATCCCTAGAATAGTTCTTCAAACCCGATGAATAACGAATCCTCAACCAATCTTACCTCCCTCGAGATCCGAAACTTGAAGTCTCAATGGTCTGACTCCCTGTCAGACCTCCCCCACCGAACTGTCACCAAGCCAACCTCATAGAGACTCGTAGCAAACGAAATGCTTCCAACCCCTGAACACATTGCTGCTTTAAAGGGAACAAAATCACTGATCATATAGCAACAGGACACTTATCGTTTCCCAAACACCCAAATACTCCACACTGACGCGAAATCCCATGCCACTATTACTGCCCGAAACACTGATACTAGGAGCCTGAAACCTCCTCACTTGTTCATCCTTCACAATGGTAGAACCATCCTGGAGTGCGGGCACCAAAAGCTAAATCTTGAACCCTCCAGCTGATGTCTCAGACATACAGGTGTCTTAACGCATATTGATCTGAATACAGCCATGGCACGGACCCACTCGCGATTCCCAACACGAGTTCCACTAAAAGCCTGCTCGAAATGGCTACCCATGATACCTCTTCACGGAACCTTCCCTAAAGCTGACGAATATCCATTTGAATCTACCCCCAAGACCCTAACTGGGGCATTACCAGAACCATGAAGAATGTTCATTGAACACACCCACCGCATACTTAATCCAAAACTAAACCATACGATGAACCCAAAATCTTAACAACCCTTGACTCTTTGCAAAGTCGTCACCAACCACCGATCGACGAGCAACAACGATGAGACCCTGAATTGTTGCGATGCATCTAACCTTTACCGATCCGATGAACCCCCACCTGGGTACCCACTTGGTACAATGACCAAGAACTCATGACTTACGTCTGCATAAGCAATTTCCAACGGGAGAATCACAAATCTAACATCCACTTGCGAAGAACTGGAATTATTGCATACAACTTGCTGGGACTTTCTGATACCTAACTGATACATTCCTCAATTCATACTGCTTCCCCTCTTCAACCAACCAATTTACGATCGCCCGACCTCCATCAACGCGTCCATACGGAAAGCACTCCACGCAGAAGAAATGAACCATTACGATCACTAGGCCCACAGCCTATGACTGGAATACCCCCTACATGGTCCTCAACATAGGTCTGGATTGCCTCTGAGCTCACATCACGAGTTTGGTATGCCCTCCATGGCCCTCACCCCATGACTGGAATGCTCCCGATAACCTATCGATACTGACGTCATTGTATCAATGGCCCAACACTCAGGCCTGAAGGTACCCACCTCATTCCATTACCTTGACGGGACCTAAAAACTCCCTTACAATGCCAATTAAGCACTACAAAACTGTTGTATAAGGTGTCTAAGTCCATAACTATAATTGGTATGTACTTGACCCGAAAATAACATGGTCCATTTGGGTTGCATTTCACTGGAACAATCTGATAGGATGGACTTTTGAGGAGAGGTTATGTATGATTTATTAATATATTATAAGTTCTAATATATTAATATGAAATCATATTATTTAATTAGTATTGATCAAGAATTAATTTAGTGATAAAAAAGAGACTAATTAAATATGCAAGGACTGATTTAGTAAATCAATGATTCTTATAGTGTGGGCCAATGGTTATTTAGGTTGGGCTAAACCAACATGGTAGTCCATGGATAGTCCATGGAGGTTTAACCCATGGAGCCTAAGTAAGATGAAAGGTCATGCACATTAGGGTTTACATGGGTGTAACCCTAGTCCTTGCCACACTATAAAACGAGTCCCTTAGCTCATGAAATCGGCCACTAAGTGATCTTTGGAAGAGTCATAGCCAATTGTGTGTGCAAGTCATTCTCTCTCAAGTCCACCATTGTTGGTGTTGTTGTGTGAAGCATTTGAGGCATCACATTTGGGGTGCTAGGCTCTTAAAGGTTCAAGTTATCAAGCTACAACAAGAGGTAAGTCATTCAACTAGTTTTTTGTTGTTCATGTACCTAAGCTTTGTATGCTAGATTAGGATGAATGCTTTGGAAATCAAATTACATGAGTAATTAGAGAAAACATAGATCCAAATCATCTAGGGTTGAATGTGCACCATAGGAGTGTTAGTACGCTCAAAACCCTTCAGTGGTATCAAAGCCTAGGATTGTTTTCTGTTATACTTGATGCATGTTATTTTCAAAGTTAAAAAAAATCATTTTTCTGCATTCTGACTGGTGAACTCGCCGAGTCCACTGGCTGACTGCACGAGTCCACTCAGTAAAATGGCTACTCGAAGAGTCATGTTCATGCACTCGTCGAGTTGAGGGCTCTGGGTGCAAAAATTTGAGTTTTTGGCCAGAATAGGATTGGATCATTACGACCAACTGTTTTGAATCATAAAAATCTATTTTTTAAGATATGGTAGTGATCATGCTCATCAAATTAAAAGATAATTGTCAAAGTTTCAAGATTTGTATTAGTTTATATGATTATGCTAATTTCTTGAAAATTGTTGATATGAATTATCTTGACTTATGAGTTTAGCTAGATCATAGATATTATTTGACACTTCTTGTTAGTTTAATTGTTGATCTAAATGCCTTTAAATGTGTTCCATAACTTGTCCTCAAGTTATGGAAAATGAAAAGTCTTTTCTTTAAAAATGCATTTAACTCATAAGTTATGGAAATGAAGAGTTTTGACAATTTTCAAAACTTGCCCTCAAGTTTTGGAATTTTAAAAGTTAAAATTCAACCCTTATACTATTATAATATTATAGGTTTAATATTTATATATATGTATAAGACAAGTCAGTCTTACCGTTAGTAGGCCTCATTCACGAAGCCGGTCTATAAGGGGGGTATAAGGTTACTGCCTATAAAATGGTGGTTTAATGGGTGTCCACTCTCACCCACCGCTTCCTTGACTGGTAGAGGGTTGTTAGTCGAACTGGTAGGATTAGACATTAATTCTCATTAAAAGTATAATGATAAATTATAAAGTAACTAAACCTTTTATAAATTCCCAATATTAGTTACTGTAGGAAAATGTGAAATTGATGCTAATCCATGAAATTGCACTTTAAACCTTGCCAAGTCGTTAATGGAGCGTGTGTGGTTAACCGGCACATTAACTTGGCGATAAAGGGTGGCTTGATGTTATCATAAGATCAATGGAGCGTATGTGGGTAACTGACACATTGATTGGGTGATAAATGACATCGAGAGTACCAAGCACATTTGCATGGTTATTCACACCTTGTTTGTGATCCTCGGTATCACAGTCACAAACCTGAAGGGAATAATCGAGATTTAAACATGCCATTGAACTGTTCAACGAATCTCAAAGGATCTAGGAATTTCAATCCAATTAAAAATTAATAATCAATTTCGTTTTTCATGGTGGAAATTGGTAAATCGTCATTTACCTACCTTCAAATATTTTGCAAGTTGGATTACGGCATCCCTCTTCCGAATTGTAAAATATTGTGTTGGGTCCTAGCCTTAATATTTCATTTGGGTGTTATATTAAGGATTATTATCTAATCTAAAACTTTGTCTTTCTTTTTTAGATGTCTTCCAACAATGCTTCTGGCTCAAACCCTACTGGCACCTTCTCTCTCATGAACTTGTGTGGGAGAGTCATCTTTGATGGTACTAACTTCAATGATTGGATTAGGAACATCAGGATGGTCACTCGCTATGAGGATAATGAATATTTCCTCGATAAGGAGCTTATGGAAATTGATGAGTCTTCTGCTACTCCTGAGGAGATTGCTAAGTTTAGGGCACATGAGAAGCATGCCACCAAGGTAGCTTGTATCATGCTTGACACTATGTCAGCTGAACTCCAAAAGTCCTAGTAGGATTTCTACCCTTTTGAGATGCACAAAGATCTGATGGAAAGATACCATCAGAGTGCTCGGCAAGAGAGGTATGAAATCATCTCCTCCATGATTACAACAAAGATGAAGGATGGTGAACCCATCATGACCCACTTGCAGAAAATGCAAAGGATTGTGGACCGCTTGCTGAAGTTGAATGTTAACTTCAATGAAGAGTTGGCCATAGATATCATTCTACACTCTTTACCTCCCTGTTATGATCAGTTTTGTATGACTTATCATATGCACAAGGAGGAGGTTACTCTTAGCAAGCCTCAAGGCCTTTTGAGGACTGATGAAAGTGGTCTCAAAGGTAAAAATGTTGTATCTACTCCTACTACTACTGCCCCTGTTCTGGCAATTGGACAAGGGAAGGTGAAGAAGAGGAAGGCTCCTTCAAAGAGTCGCAAGGGAAAGTCTGTTGATGGATCCTGTTCGAGTGGAACCAAAGGTGGTTCTGCTGCTCCCTCTACCATTCCTAAGGAAGCAGAGTGTTTCTATTGTCATGAAAAAGGGCACTGGAAGCGAAGCTGCCCCAAATAATTGCAGGATGTCAAGGATGGGAAGGTTAAACCCACCCATGCAGGTATTTATATTATTCTATCCAAAAACTCATCACATGCTAACTCTTGGGTCCTTGATACAGGTTGTGGATTGCACATTTGTTCTGATGTGCGGGGCCTAAAAATAAGTAAGGATGTGGAGCACAGGAATATAAACTTGATCATGGGGAATAGGAAAGTATTACCTGTCACCAAGATTGGAGTTGAATCTTTATTTCTTAGTAGTGGGTTAGAAATAGATTTGAATAGTTGTTTCTACTAGTCTGATATGGCGAGAAATATTATTTCCTTTCATGGTTTGTACAAACAAGGTTTTAGTTTTTCATTTGATAATGAAATTGGTGCTATTAATGCTTTTTATAATGGTGTATTTTATTTTCAAGCATTACCTTGTAATGGTGTATATGAAACTGTGATGGTTGTAGACAGCTTGGGAAATAATGTGTTGCATATTGATTCTTCCAATAGTTTGGATAAGGCATCCTTGTGAATAGGCCAACTCCAAAAGGATGGAGTCTTGGAGCCATTCGACTTAAAGTCGGATGACACTTGCGAATCTTGTTTGCTTGGAAAGATGACCAAGTCACCCTTCACCGGTACTTGTGAAAGGGGTGAGGGTTTGTTGGATCTCATACACACCAATGTATGTGGGCCCTTCAGAACCGCCACAGGGGATGCTAACCGCTTCTATGTGACTTTTACTGACTATATATACTTAATCAAGCATAAGTCAAAAACCTTTGAAAGATTCAAAGAGTTTAAGAAAGAAGTGGAGAATAAGCTGGGCATGAAGATAAAGATGATCCGATCCGATCGGGGTGGTGAGTATCTTAGTATCGAGTTCCTAGACTATCTTAAGGAGTGTGGAATTGTTTCACAGTTGACGCCACCTAGGACACCACAGCTTAATGGTGTGGTTGAGAGGCACAACCAAACCCTGTTGGACATGGTTCGTTCCATGATGAGTCGATCTTCGTTACCAATCTCATTCTGGGGGTATGCATTAGAGACTGCTGCCCATATCCTTAATCTAGTCCCAACTAAGAAGGTTGCCAAAACACCTCACGATATGTGGACAGGGAAAGTTCCCTCGTTAGCACACATCAAGGTTTGGGGTTGCGAGGCTTTCGTGAGGCGTGAGAGTCACGATAAGCTCGAACCTCGGAGTGAGCGTTGTATTTTCATCAGCTACCCGCAAAAGTCCTTTGGATATCTCTAGCAAAAGTCCTTTGGATATCTCTTCTACAGACCAAGTGACAATGTTGTCTTCGTTGCGAGGAGATGAGTCTTTAGTGAGAGAGAGCTCATATGCGAAGGGGACAGTGGGAGGAAAATTGACCTTGAAGAGCTTCAAGAGTAACGTGGTGAAGGAACCTCAAACACTAGCGACCGACCTGAGGAAGAAACTCCTGTTGAGCCGATTGACGAGTCCGTACCTCTGAGGCGTTCCAGTAGAGTTAATGTTCCACCTGTGTTATATGGTTTCCATATAACATCTTAGGGTGATACATTTATCAGTGATAGCACACTGATAAATTTGCATGAGCCTAGAACCTACAAGGAAGCCTTGGCAGGCCCTGAGTCTGCTAAATGGAAAGAGAGGATGGACAACGAGATTCAGTCCATGTATGAAAATCAAGTTTGGAACTTGGTTGACAATGTACTGGGTCGTAAGACAGTCGGGTGCAAATGGATCTTCAAGAAGAAGATCGACATGGATGGGAACATACACACATATAAGGCACGACTGGTTGCGAAGGGCTTTACTCAAACTCCGGGAGTTGACTATGATGAGACCTTCTCACCAGTAGCGAAGATTAAATCTATTAGGGTTATGCTAGCCATAGCTGCATATCATGATTATGAAATATGGAAAATGGATTTCAAAACCGCTTTCCTTAATGGAAAGTTGGCTGAGGATGTTTACATGAGATAGCCAGAGGGTTTTGTCAATGCAAAGTATCCTAATAGAGTGTGCAAGCTTGAGAAATCCATTTATGGATTGAAACAAGCATCTCGCTGATGGAATCTTTGTTTCGATGAGAAAGTCAAAGAGTTTGGATTTTTGAGAAGCGAGGACGAGTCCTGTGTATATGTCAAAGCTAGTGGGAGTATAGTGTGCTCTCTGGTGTTGTATGTGGATGACATACTTCTCATAGGAAATGACATCCCAACCTTGCAGGAGGTTAAGTCCTGGCTTGGGAAGTGTTTTGCTATGAAGGACCTCAGAGAAGCTGCCTATATTCTGCGAATAAGGATATTAAGAGATAGGAGTAAAAGACTAATTGGACTTAGTCAAAGTTCCTACTTGGACAAGGTGTTGAAACGATTCAACATGCAGGATTCCAAGAAAGGTGAATTACCGATCCAAAGTAATGCCAAATTGAGTAAGACTCAGAGTCCGAGTACAGAGGCTGAGATAGCAGAGATGAGTCGAGTACCATATGCTTCCGCTGTTGGCTCGATCATGTATGCTATGACTTGTACTCACCCTGATGTGGCCTTTGCCTTTAGCATGGTTAGCAGATATCAAGGGAATCCTCGTAAAGCTCACTGGACTGCGGTGAAGAACATTCATAAGTACCTGTGGAGGACTACGGACTGGGTCCTTACCCTCGGTAGGAGTGATGACTTGAGAGTGACAGGGTATAGTGACGCCAACTTTCAGACCGACAGAGATAATTTCCGCTCTCAATCGGGCTGGGTATTTACCCTGAATGGAGGAGAAATTATTTGGAAAAGTTCCAAGCAGGAAACTGTAGCTGATTCAAAGTGCGAATCAGAGTACATAGCAGCGAGCGAGGCGGCAAAGGAGGGGATATGGCTGAAGAACTTCATCGGAGCCCTTGGAGTTGTACCAGCTTTAAAGGAGCCTATGGAGATTTTCTGTGATAGCGAGAGTGCGGTTGCCTTAGCCAAGGAACCAAGGGATCATGGCAGATCCAGACACAACGACAGAAAATATCACTTCGTAAGACACCGAATAGAAGGACTCCTCGTAGCAAAGAGGGTATCATCAGAGGAGAACCCAACAGATCCCCTAACGAAGGGACTGAGTAGGGTTAAGCACTTGCAGCATGCGAGACGCATCGAGCTGAAGGACGATATTAGTTTTAATGATTAGATAGCTGTTTTGAAACCTGTAATAGATAAAATGTAATTGACATTTGATGATTAAATAAAGGGTGTTTTTTATATATAAGTAAAGTTACTGTCTTATGTCAATTTTTTACTATTGTTTCATTTTGCATGTTTTGACTTCCAGAATAATTAAATTACTCAAACCATCCACAACGATCATACTTTGGAAGTAGGTATTGAGGCAAGACTATCATGAATTTGGCTTGTAGATTGTTTGAAGTGTTTAGACATAGCAAAGGATTGCTACATCATTCATGAGTGCTCATAAGGTTTGAGTATTGGATTAAACCCACGCTCACTTGAATCACTTCATGGAATTTATCACGAGTGATTGTGAGACGATAATATCATATAGTCTTCAAACCAAGAGATATGAGTTGGTTGTACATTGATAGTGCAAAAACGCAACAGTAACTTGATGCTATAAAACGTGCTATTGTGTATTATTTAACGAGTAGTTAGTACAAGCATATGAGTCGAAGTTTATCTGTTCCTTTTAATCCTTGGAGGATTAAAAGAAATATCTTGGGCCCCTCGATGATTTTGTTTTGACTTATGTGTCGGGCCCGATCAGAACTCAATTGATGTGTTCGATTAAGTTCTATGTCAAACAAATCGGAAATCGGGAAACAAATGCTGGACAATAAGAATGACTATGTTCCATGTATTTGTCCAGCTGATATCTTGAATACAGAGGATTCTATGATCCCTTATCTAAAATGCCGTGTCTAAGTTCGACAAAGGCTTTTAAGAGCTACGATTGCTAGTCGGATCCTGAAGTTATACTTGCAGCTATATTTATTAGACTTATCCAAGTGGGAGACTGTTGGATAAGGTGTCTAAGTCCATAACTATATTTGGTATGTACTTGACCCGAAAATGGCATGGTCCATTTGGGTTGCATTTCACCGGAACAATCTGATAGGATGAACTTTTGAGTAGAGGTTATTTATGATTTGTTAATATATTATAAGTTCTAATATATTAATATGAAATCATATTATTTAATTAGTATTGATCAAGAATTAATTTAGTGATAAAAAGAGACTAATTAAATATGCAAGGACTGATTTAGTAAATCAATGATTCTTATAGTGTGGGCGAATGGTTATTTAGGTTGGGTTAAACCAACATGGTAGTCCATGGATAGTCCATGGAGGTTTAACCCATGGAGCCTAAGTAAGATGAAAGGTCATGCACATTAGGTTTTACATGGGTGTAACCCTAATCCTTGCCACACTATACAAGGAGTCCCTTAGCTCATGAATTAGGCCACTAAGTGATCTTTGGAAGAGTCATAGCCAATTTTGTGTGCAAGTCATTCTCTCTCAAGTCCTCCATTGTTGGTGGTGTTGTGTGAAGCATTTGAGGCATCATATTTGGGGTGTTAGGCTCTTAAAGGTTCAAGTTATCAAGCTACAACAAGAGGTAAGTCATTCAACTAGTTTTTGTTGTTCATGTACCTAATCTTTGTATGCTAGATTAGGATGAATGCTTTGGAAATCAAAATGCATGAGTAATTAGAGAAATCATAGATCCAAAGCATCTAGGGTTGCATGTGCACCACAGGAGTGTTAGTATGCTCAAAACCCTTCAAAAACAGCTACCAAGCAAAACCTTACGAAAACAAATTCGCACACAACCCACGAAAGGGTAAGGTTGCACTTCTTGACCCAAATCGGAAGCTGAAACCCAAGACAACCATGCACATAACTCGAACGAAGAGCCCCAATGCCATATTGCTCAGCTCAAAAGGAGCACTCCATGCACATACTTAAGAAACCCATAATCTCATCCGAAAAGAAAAGAAACACCAGAGATAACCGGAAAGGCCACTTTGCTCAAAACAAGTAATGTCCTCATGATCGGTCAAACAAGACTCCATATTTGTGAGACTGAACGGATTCCATTACTACACCGCTAGCTCGAGAAGACTTCTAAGATGATCCTAAAGGTTACTAACCAAGCTCCCACTCTACCATTGAGGGTAAGCACACCCGAAAACCAAAGGGACTTAGAATATACCGCACAGGAGGGTAATTGACGCATTCTTGACCTTAAATTGGCACCACTTAAATCCTTCAGAGAATTCCCGCTGAAAACGAACTCAACGACCAATGGTCTAGGACACCTTGACACCTAAACCAGAGAAGACACAACCCATCTGGAGCTGAACATACCTGCTTTTGGAAAGGGTTTGACAACCAACATCTGCCTAACAATCTGAAAGCAACGAAACAATCCGCGAACAGACAGAACCCTTAATAACTGAGGCTAAACCTGAGAATTCCAAATTTCCCCCACTTAGAACTCGAACTACCGCCCACTGGTGGTGAAACCAAAACATAACCCAAGCTACCCATCCAGGTACAACCATACTTAACCATGAAATGAAAATATATTCAGAATGGTCCTCCCGAGACGGATCAAACGAATCCTACAAGGAACCTGAAATACAGCTGAAGACCTAGGATCTTCCCATAATAACCACTTACAAAGCATAGGCAACTACCGATTTACGATCCAAACATACACCCCTACATGCAACCCATACAATAATCCGACACCTGATTTCCCACCTCCCAAGGATATGGCTCTTGTTCACATCGCTAAGTACTCGTGCCACATCAGACCACTTGCGCACACCAGCGTTGACATGCTGTCACCAACCACCACGACCAACAGATCTCAAGATGAGAATCCAACCTAACATGGGAGGTTACAAGCCTGCCCCCGCCTTCGAACTCAGAAATCCGAAGGGCAAGATCCTTGCCACCAATAACGACAATCAAATTTGACAATCTGCCACTTAATCTTAGATGCAAACTCCGAGCCGATCATAACAACCACTTCCTCTTCGTGTCTCGAGGTCCGACGCACGACCTCTAACAAAACCCTCGAGACTTCCCATCAACATACCCATCCGGGTCTGAACCAGTCCACCAACATTAAAATCTCCACAGGGGCCTGAACAAACACAAAACCCATCCTCGCCTGAGCGGCCCAAGCGAAAAGATCAACAGATACATAACCACTTCCTCGAACCATGGTATCCAACCATGCTATCTACCCTGACCAGCCCTTAGATTCCCTGAAATATTCCTTGAATCGAGTATGGATCATGTGCTTCTAGTAGTACGGGTCCAATACTACCTTCCGCACCTACCCATACTTTCCTCAAGAACTATTTCGGGTCCTTTACGACCTAGTCACAAAATATTACTGAAACCTGCTCAACAGCGAAACAACCGCACTAATGAACTCCCTAGGCTATCCTAGGATTCTAAACTCCTCTACCATTAGCTACTGAAGAGCTCCTCACAATGTCAATTAGCCATTCATTAATACAATCACATGCGACAAAGCTCAGATAATCCTTCGAGTAACAGACTCATCCCTACAACGGTTGGTATCAGATGAGAGCTGCAAAGCAGGATCAAATCCATCGCTCTGAGATTATCCGATCTTTTCACATGTGACTTTTCATATTCACTTAATGACTAACTCACATCACTCATGAGTTCCACAAAGCACAAAGCAAGTAGCATTCGTGCAGAGAAGGCGACTGACACTAAAATGAAAGAAGATCAGACAGATCCTCCTATGAAATCCTCGATCTCAGACTCCCAGCATCTCGTGCGCATCTTTGCCCTGCCCTCACTCTCTCAAGAGTGGCTAACCCTTCCTTATGCTAACCCACAATGAACTGCGTCCAAAACAGGGAAACCACCACTACCTCATCCAATAACGCGACTGGCCGGCTGACCCCATACAAATCATCCATACCACACTTGCCACACGACTCTCCATTGGTGCTAGATGACTATCGCATGAATACAGCCACATGCCCCACAATTCAAACAATCTTAGGATAAAAGATTCAATCCCACATCGGTTGGACTCAGACGAGAGCTGCGAAATAGGACCAACCCTACAGCCTAAAATCCTTTCAACCATGTAGCATGTGACTTAGCGTATCCACTCAATAGCCAGTTCACACATGAAAGAGTCACACAACAGCCAAACAAGGGGACTCTATAGGAACTAAGGCATCACATAATCATGCAATTCTATCATGCAATTCCTGAAGATCCCTAGCCTATCACTAGCATGTTGTTCCAACATATCACAATATCAAATAACAGTATGATATTTCAGATATTTACGGGCTCCAGTTGATCGTACACATCGCATCCTTCTTAAGTATTTTGAAAACCATTTGAAAATCATTTTGACAATCTTTTTCCTTAGTTTGAGACTGGATTCACACGAGTGTTCTTCCAATTCACTAAAACCAAGGCTCTGATACCAACTTGTAAAATCCCAAATATTTCAATAAATTTAAACTTTTTAAAACAACCCTTTTTCTATAAAAGTATTTACAAAAATAGTTGTTTCCAAAACATTTTAAAAAAATTCAGAATCTCTTTCAACATAGTTATCAAAACATTTATATTATCAGAATTTGCCAGAAACTATAAGTCCAAAGCGCGAGGATGTGTACGGTCACGCGTTCACCTTGCCACAATCCACTGAAAAACCTGAAACCATAAACCAAAACTATAAGCACAAAGCTTAGTGAGTTCCCCCAAAGTACCAACACACAACAAATAACACATATCAAAAACACCATACCATGGGTCCAATTAACCATCGGGTTGGAATACTCCAGGCCCTCAACCATCGGGTTGGAATGCCAACATACTATGGGTCCAGTCAACCATTGGGTTGGAATACCCCAGGCCCAAAACCGTCGGGTTGGAATGCCAACGTACTATGGGTCCAGTCAAATATCGGGTTGGAATACCCCATTGCCCTCAACCGTCGGGTTGGAATGCCAATATACTATGTGTCTAATCATCCTTGGGATGGAATACCATCGGGCCCATTCAACCATCGGGTTGGAATGCCCCGACCTGTTGGCTTACGCATAGAGCAGTGAAGCCTCAGCTACCGACCAAACATGTGCACATATAACAGATAATCATATAACAGTCTATAGCCATACAAACAAATGTACAGATCACTAAGCATAGCAACATCCTATCTACCAGGATACCGATCTACCAGATCATAACATCATAGAAACATCCTATCTACCAAGATACAGATCTAACATATCATAACAACACTCAGTTATAAGATAAACTAGGATAACAATCTGAAATGGCCGGCCTTGGTGCCTTAGACCTTGTTAGCACAGTGAGGAAAACTCATCTCGAATGCAGAAGCTCCCCGAAAGAAATCCCTAGCTGCAGCCCTGCCAGCTTCCCAAGCTATCAATACCAACAACGTACCCAATTAGCAATTGGGTCCCATACCATAAACCAATATCCAAACTTGGTGTAAAATGACCATTTTACCCCTGGCTCAACATACACCAAAACTGAGGCCCAAAACCAAAAGATCCTCAAAGGCCCACTATTGGCCCAATTTTCCAAATTGGGCCCAACCCTATATGGGTCTTACCCGAAGCCCATAATTCCCTTAAATACATATCAGATTACCACAAACACCCCTTGAGAAAAGCTTGGTCAAATTCATAACTCAAAAGTCAAAGTCAACGGTCCAAGTTGACCCAACTCGTCGAGTTGTCCTTCAACTCGTCAAGTTTCCCCATCAATCTGCTCAGATCGAGAAACCCAAGTCAACTCACCGAGTTTAACCACCAACTTGTCGAGTTCCTTTATTCATCTGAAAATATATGGGAAAACTGAGCCAACTCGTCGAGTTTATCCCTAAACTCGCCGAGTGCGCTAGAGTACATCAGCTTAATTCATTAAGCACCTAATCCATAAAGGCATGGCCACAAAGCATAGATCTGACTTTCTTGAGCTGGAAAACCACGTAAAGTTGCTAACTTTCCGTCCATACAGGTCTAGATGAAGTTCTTAAGCTTTAAATGAGCTTAATACTCGACTTAATGTATGCATGACATCAAGATCCTTCTAAAGTTTGCACCTTTAAGCTGAAGGGTAGCCAAACAAAATCAGATCTGAAAGGATAAACCTTTACACCATGATTCTTATCCATAAACTCAAAAGGAGACTAAAATCACAATAAAACCAAAGTGAGAAGATCTAAGCTATCAATCACCAAGTTCCAGACTTTTTACCTCAAATTGTTTCCAAAAGTGTGATAGATTCTGGATCCCAAAGCTTCCCTCTAAGCTAAACAACTTCAAGCTCTTCCAAACCTTCACCAAGCTCCAAAAGCACACAAAAATCCACTCAAAACCACAAGATTCCCAAAAAGAGGCTCACAAATTGATTTAGGGTTTTTTGGAACAGTGGAGGCTCATAAGGAGCCCAAAAAGGAAGACTTAAGGCCTTTAAATAGGATGCAAGACCCTAAAAATTAGGGTTTCCTTCTGAGTGGCCAACTCGTCGAGTTGAGGCTCCTTAACTCGTCGAGTTTTCTCATTAAACTTAACGGTCAAGCCAAATTCTACTCGTCGAGTTGAGGCTCCTCAACTCGTCGAGTAGACGCATTAAATCCCATGATTCTTCATCTTCAACTTGTAGAGTTCCACTTGAAATGGGCATAATTCTACAATTAACCTTCTAGATTCCGGATGTTACATCTTCTCTTTTGATTTCCTAGGAGTACATGGGTTTTGAAGACGGTCAACATAATGTTGGTGAACTAATAGGTTTTGAAGCTTTAAAAGTATTCTTTGTGATATGATGTTTGTTTAAGAATATATAAACTTTTGAATCTTTTCTGACACTATAAGTGTCTAGGGAGTATTTCCTTTCTCTATGTTTATTTGTGACTTACTATATTTTCTTTTAATGTTTGGTTTGCTTCTTCTATCTTTCTGGAAGTGATTTGGTTTATACAGTTGATTAGTTTCAAGGAGTTATTTAGATAAGATACTTAGGAAAATATCTATTTTTTCATTTGAGTATATACTTTATATCTTATTTTTTCTAGGATAAACTACTTCTTCCATACCTTTCCTTGTATACAAATACGATTCTTTTCCTTATCTTTTCACACTTTAATTACTTCCTATGAATTTTCCTCTAGGCAGTGTAAATAGTTAATTAAGGTTGCCGAGAAATATTACAATGAGTCCCCATAATCGAGCTATATGACTTAATATTTCCCTTCCGTGAGGCTTCATCAGACATCGTGAAAAAGACTATAAAGTTATGCTTGTCGGGGTTGTAGCTAGCAACCATAGGATGTAGTGTCAATCTCGTATAGATCTATACATACATTTAACGCTGACTTTAGATTAATGATTATAGGTCCGGGGTAGCCAAAAACTAATCAACTATGGATTAATAATATGTCTCATTTAACCCTTGCTTTGTTAAACCTTTAAAATATGATTATTTATTCTTGTTATTCTTCCCTCTAGTTTTTTTTCTTAATATAGTTTCCTTACATAATTATTCATATATATACTTAACTTTATATATATATATATATATATATATATATATATATATAATAATAATAATAATAATAATAATAATAATAATAATAATAATAATAATAATAATAATAATCTTTGCTTTGATATTTTTGATAGGGTATTAGAGTATGGCACCGTTAGGTACATTTCCTATCCATAAGTTTTCCTTTATATAATCTTATTCCAAAATTATTCTGATACTGTAACGCCCGTAGATTCGGGCTAGTCAATTTAGAGATAATAAACGTTAAAAATTACTTTTTGATAGAAGATTATTTAGCATAAATAATCTTAACCAAAGTATAGTATATGTCACAAGGATTTCATACATATAAAGTGTTGGGTTTTATGTACTATAACATTCCTATGGTGCACATACAACCCTAATGCTTTGGATCTAAGTTTTCTCTAGTTATACATGCAACAAAAATTATCCAAAACATGAAGCCTACAACTAGCATACAATTTGATATTTGAATCATAAAATTATTAGTTAGAAAATTACCTCTTGTTGTACATTTCCTATCCATTTTTACCATTGCATCAAATGGTTCACAAAACACCACCAACAATTGTAGAACTTGAGAGAGATTGGAGGCACTCAAAATCGGCTATAGTTTCTCTAAGAAGACCAGTGTCACCGATTTTAGGCCAAGGGGTTACATATATATAGTGTAGAATTCCACGGGTTATGTGTAAACCCTAATTCTTACACTTAGGCTTGTAATGGACTAACACTTTATTAACCCTTACATAAGCGTAGCCCATCACTAATCAATCATGGATTATTAGCCCAACCTATATGTATCATTGATTTACACAATCAGCCCCTAGATATTAAATTAGTCTCTTTTAATCACTAAATTAATTCCAAATTAATACTTGATCAGTACTAATTAAATAATATGATTCCTCAATTAATATATTATACTTATAATATATTAATAAATCATAAATAACCTCTTTCTCAAATATCCATCCTATCAGATTGTTCTGGTGAATGCAACCCAAAATGGACCATGATACTCTCGGGTCAAGTACATACCAGTTATAGTTATGGGCTTAGACACCTAATCCAACATAAAGAACGCTGAAATCTGACTTATAACGAAGAAGTTATGACCCGCCGAAATTTTGCGATTAAACCGACATGACTCTACGTAACGTAAAAAAATGAATTTTTGACGAAATACTTTTTAGCCTTATAAGTCTAAATGAAAATCTTAGTAGACGTTAAACCGAGAAGGTACATATAGAGAAGATCCAAATTTGACTTCGTTTGAGGAAGTTATGATTTTTCTAAGATTTAGCATAGCAGTAAACAACGCGAAAATCGAATTTTAGATCGACCGATTTTTAGCCGACACACCTTAAACGAGAACTGAAGATCTCATTAATAAGAGCTCAACGATATAAATACAGTCGAAAACAGACGTTGGATGACAAAATTATGAATTTTTAACGGACTTTAATTGTCCATGCCTGTTAAAATATAACATTAAAAATAAAGTCAAAATTAGCTGACGAAGTCTAAACGAAAGTTGTAGACCACGTCACTACCTACGCGTGGATATAAGGAATGTCAAAATTAGCTAGTCCCCTACTTGGTTCCGGCTGAGCTCTCCAATATAGATATGTTTGCTAATGGATTGCTAGCAGACTTTGGTGCAATGGTAAAAATGGAAACTACTTTGAAAACAACCGTTAGAGCAGCCAAGAATGTGCAGACCCAACTTAAGAAAAAAGGTCTGGAAAGAGCCAAGGTAGGGGAGAAGAGGAAGTTTGAGGGGTTTTCAAGATCCGAAAAGAAAAATAGGTTCCCTATGTATGACCCCAATAACAATAGGTATATGGATAGAAATGAATAAAAGTGGTGTGAGAAGTGAAAAAAGAAGCACTATGGGAGATGATACGGAGAAGTGACTTGTTATAAGTGTAGGAGGATCGGTCACTATTCCAAGGATTTTTCGTTTAATGATAAGGTATGCAACATATGTGCAGACAAGGGGGATATATCAAAAGATTTTCCGAAGAAAAATGAACCAGCAAGACCGAATGCGCCAAAGCCAAAGGGAAGAGCATTCCAGATGATCCTTGATGAAGCAGGGGACGATGCAAGGGATTAGTTGTAAGGATCTATAAAGTAGCCATATAGATAGTATCATGTGGTGTAGCCTAATATAAGAGGCATAATGTAGGGTGAATACCTATGTAATCGTTTCAAGGAATAATATAAACCTTAGTTATGTTATCTGATGTGTTAAATGACTATGTGAAATTATTGTATGGTGACTTGGTGAACTGGGAAGGAATAATTGGGATGAGTATGAGTAGGTGTGAAAGGTAGTAGAGGCCTATACTACCGGAAGCACAACACTCGCACTTGGATCAGGGAAAGTCACAAGGTTAACAAGGCACTAGTAATTGATTTTTGTTTTGTTTATGTGTGTCGTTACCATCTTTTTCGGTAATGACTATCGCATGAATACAGCCACATCCCCCACAATTCAAACAATCTTAGGATAAAAGATTCAATCCCACATCGGTTGGACTCAGACGAGAGCTGCGAAATAGGACCAACCCTACAGCCTAAAATCCTTTCAACCATGTAGCATGTGACTTAGCGTATCCACTCAATAGCCAGTTCACACATGAAAGAGTCACACAACTGCCAAACAAGGGGACTCTATAGGAACTAAGGCATCACATAATCATGCAATTCTATCATGCAATTCCTGAAGATCCCTAGCCTATCACTAGCATGTTGTTCCAACATATCACAATATCAAATAACAGTATGATATTTCAGATATTTACGGGCTCCAGTTGATCGTACACATCGCATCCTTCTTAAGTATTTTGAAAACCATTTGAAAATCATTTTGACAATCTTTTTCCTTAGTTTGAGACTGGATTCACACGAGTGTTCTTCCAATTCACTAAAACCAAGGCTCTGATACCAACTTGTAAAATCCCAAATATTTCAATAAATTTAAACTTTTTAAAACAACCCTTTTTCTATAAAAGTATTTACAAAAATAGTTGTTTCCAAAACATTTAAAAAAAATTCAGAATCTCTTTCAACATAGTTATCAAAACATTTATATTATCAGAATTTGCCAGAAACTATAAGTCCAAAGCGCGAGGATGTGTACGGTCACGCGTTCACCTTGCCACAATCCACTGAAAAACCTGAAACCATAAACCAAAACTATAAGCACAAAGCTTAGTGAGTTCCCCCAAAGTACCAACACACAACAAATAACACATATCAAAAACACCATACCATGGGTCCAATTAACCATCGGGTTGGAATACTCCAGGCCCTTAACCATCGGGTTGGAATGCCAACATACTATGGGTCCAGTCAACCATTGGGTTGGAATACCCCAGGCCCAAAACCATCGGGTTGGAATGCCAACGTACTATGGGTCCAGTCAAATATCGGGTTGGAATACCCCATGCCCTCAACCGTCGGGTTGGAATGCCAATATACTATGTGTCTAATCATCCTTGGGATGGAATACCATCGGGCCCATTCAACCATCGGGTTGGAATGCCCCGGCCTGTTGGCTTACGCATAGAGCAGTGAAGCCTCAGCTACCGACCAAACATGTGCACATATAACAGATAATCATATAACAGTCTATAGCCATACAAACAAATGTACAGATCACTAAGCATAACAACATCCTATCTACCAGGATACCGATCTACCAGATCATAACATCATAGAAACATCCTATCTACCAAGATACAGATCTAACATATCATAACAACACTCAGTTATAAGATAAACTAGGATAACAATCTGAAATGGCCGGCCTTGGTGCCTTAGACCTTGTTAGCACAGTGAGGAAAACTCATCTCGAATGCAGAAGCTCCCCGAAAGAAATCCCTAGCTGCAGCCCTGCCAGCTTCCTGAGCTATCAATACCAACAACGTACCCAATTAGCAATTGGGTCCCATACCATAAACCAATATCCAAACTTGGTGTAAAATGACCATTTTACCCCTGGCTCAACATACACCAAAACTGAGGCCCAAAACCAAAAGATCCTCAAAGGCCCACTATTGGCCCAATTTTCCAAATTGGGCCCAACCCTATATGGGTCTTACCCGAAGCCCATAATTCCCTTAAATACATATCAGATTACCACAAACACCCCTTGAGAAAAGCTTGGTCAAATTCATAACTCAAAAGTCAAAGTCAACGGTCCAAGTTGACCCAACTCGTCGAGTTGTCCTTCAACTCGTCGAGTTGTCCTTCAACTCGTCAAGTTTCCCCATCAATCTGCTCAGATCGAGAAACCCAAGTCAACTCACCGAGTTTAACCACCAACTTGTCGAGTTCCTTTATTCATCTGAAAATATATGGGAAAACTGAGCCAACTCGTCGAGTTTATCCCTAAACTCGCCGAGTGCGCTAGAGTACATCAGCTTAATTCATTAAGCACCTAATCCATAAAGGCATGGCCACAAAGCATAGATCTGACTTTCTTGAGCTGGAAAACCACGTAAAGTTGCTAACTTTACGTCCATACAGGTCTAGATGAAGTTCTTAAGCTTTAAATGAGCTTAATACTCGACTTAATGTATGCATGACATCAAGATCCTTCTAAAGTTTGCACCTTTAAGCTGAAGGGTAGCCAAACAAAATCAGATCTGAAAGGATAAACCTTTACACCATGATTCTTATCCATAAACTCAAAAGGAGACTAAAATCACAATAAAACCAAAGTGAGAAGATCTAAGCTATCAATCACCAAGTTCCAGACTTTTTACCTCAAATTGTTTCCAAAAGTGTGATAGATTCTGGATCCCAAAGCTTCCCTCTAAGCTAAACAACTTCAAGCTCTTCCAAACCTTCACCAAGCTCCAAAAGCACACAAAAATCCACTCAAAACCACAAGATTCCCAAAAAGAGGCTCACAAATTGATTTAGGGTTTTTTGGAACAGTGGAGGCTCATAAGGAGCCCAAAAAGGAAGACTTAAGGCCTTTAAATAGGATGCAAGACCCTAAAAATTAGGGTTTCCTTCTGAGTGGCCAACTCGTCGAGTTGAGGCTCCTTAACTCGTCGAGTTTTCTCATTAAACTTAACGGTCAAGCCAAATTCTACTCGTCGAGTTGAGGCTCCTCAACTCGTCGAGTAGACGCATTAAATCCCATGATTCTTCATCTTCAACTTGTAGAGTTCCACTTGAAATGGGCATAATTCTACAATTAACCTTCTAGATTCCGGATGTTACATCTTCTCTTTTGATTTCCTAGGAGTACATGGGTTTTGAAGACGGTCAACATAATGTTGGTGAACTAATAGGTTTTGAAGCTTTAAAAGTATTCTTTGTGATATGATGTTTGTTTAAGAATATATAAACTTTTGAATCTTTTCCGACACTATAAGTGTCTAGGGAGTATTTCCTTTCTCTATGTTTATTTGTGACTTACTATATTTTCTTTTAATGTTTGGTTTGCTTCTTCTATCTTTCTGGAAGTGATTTGGTTTATACAGTTGATTAGTTTCAAGGAGTTATTTAGATAAGATACTTAGGAAAATATCTATTTTTTCATTTGAGTATATACTTTATATCTTATTTTTTCTAGGATAAACTACTTCTTCCATACCTTTCCTTGTATACAAATACGATTCTTTTCCTTATCTTTTCACACTTTAATTACTTCCTATGAATTTTCCTCTAGGCAGTGTAAATAGTTAATTAAGGTTGCCGAGAAATATTACAATGAGTCCCCATAATCGAGCTATATGACTTAATATTTCCCTTCCGTGAGGCTTCATCAGACATCGTGAAAAAGACTATAAAGTTATGCTTGTCGGGGTTGTAGCTAGCAACCATAGGATGTAGTGTCAATCTCGTATAGATCTATACATACATTTAACGCTGACTTTAGATTAATGATTATAGGTCCGGGGTAGCCAAAAACTAATCAACTATGGATTAATAATATGTCTCATTTAACCCTTGCTTTGTTAAACCTTTAAAATATGATTATTTATTCTTGTTATTCTTCCCTCTAGTTTTTTTTCTTAATATAGTTTCCTTACATAATTATTCATATATATACTTAACTTTATATATATATATATATATATATATATATATATATATATATATATATATATATATAGTAATAATAATAATAATAATAATAATAATAATAATAATAATAATAATAATAATAATAATAATAATAATCTTTGCTTTGATATTTTTGATAGGGTATTAGAGTATGGCACCGTTAGGTACATTTCCTATCCATAAGTTTTCCTTTATATAATCTTATTCCAAAATTATTCTGATACTGTAACGCCCGTAGATTCGGGCTAGTCAATTTAGAGATAATAAACGTTAAAAATTACTTTTTGATAGAAGATTATTTAGCATAAATAATCTTAACCAAAGTATAGTATATGTCACAAGGATTTCATACATATAAAGTGTTGGGTTTTATGTACTATAACATTCCTATGGTGCACATACAACCCTAATGCTTTGGATCTAAGTTTTCTCTAGTTATACATGCAACAAAAATTATCCAAAACATGAAGCCTACAACTAGCATACAATTTGATATTTGAATCATAAAATTATTAGTTAGAAAATTACCTCTTGTTGTACATTTCCTATCCATTTTTACCATTGCATCAAATGGTTCACAAAACACCACCAACAATTGTAGAACTTGAGAGAGATTGGAGGCACTCAAAATCGGCTATAGTTTCTCTAAGAAGACTAGTGTCACCGATTTTAGGCCAAGGGGTTACATATATATAGTGTAGAATTCCACGGGTTATGTGTAAACCCTAATTCTTACACTTAGGCTTGTAATGGACTAACACTTTATTAACCCTTACATAAGCGTAGCCCATCACTAATCAATCATGGATTATTAGCCCAACCTATATGTATCATTGATTTACACAATCAGCCCCTAGATATTAAATTAGTCTCTTTTAATCACTAAATTAATTCCAAATTAATACTTGATCAGTACTAATTAAATAATATGATTCCTCAATTAATATATTATACTTATAATATATTAATAAATCATAAATAACCTCTTTCTCAAATATCCATCCTATCAGATTGTTCTGGTGAATGCAACCCAAAATGGACCATGATACTCTCGGGTCAAGTACATACCAGTTATAGTTATGGGCTTAGACACCTAATCCAACATAAAGAACGCTGAAATCTGACTTATAACGAAGAAGTTATGACCCGCCGAAATTTTGCGATTAAACCGACATGACTCTACGTAACGTAAAAAAATGAATTTTTGACGAAATACTTTTTAGCCTTATAAGTCTAAATGAAAATCTTAGTAGACGTTAAACCGAGAAGGTACATATAGAGAAGATCCAAATTTGACTTCGTTTGAGGAAGTTATGATTTTTCTAAGATTTAGCATAGCAGTAAACAACGCGAAAATCGAATTTTAGATCGACCGATTTTTAGCCGACACACCTTAAACGAGAACTGAAGATCTCATTAATAAGAGCTCAACGATATAAATACAGTCGAAAACAGACGTTGGATGACAAAATTATGAATTTTTAACGGACTTTAATTGTCCATGCCTGTTAAAATATAACATTAAAAATAAAGTCAAAATTAGCTGACGAAGTCTAAACGAAAGTTGTAGACCACGTCACTACCTACGCGTGGATATAAGGAATGTCAAAATTAGCTAGTCCCCTACTTGGTTCCGGCTGAGCTCTCCAATATAGATATGTTTGCTAATGGATTGCTAGCAGACTTTGGTGCAATGGTAAAAATGGAAACTACTTTGAAAACAACCGTTAGAGCAGCCAAGAATGTGCAGACCCAACTTAAGAAAAAAGGTCTGGAAAGAGCCAAGGTAGGGGAGAAGAGGAAGTTTGAGGGGTTTTCAAGATCCGAAAAGAAAAATAGGTTCCCTATGTATGACCCCAATAACAATAGGTATATGGATAGAAATGAATAAAAGTGGTGTGAGAAGTGAAAAAAGAAGCACTATGGGAGATGATACGGAGAAGTGACTTGTTATAAGTGTAGGAGGATCGGTCACTATTCCAAGGATTTTTCGTTTAATGATAAGGTATGCAACATATGTGCAGACAAGGGGGATATATCAAAAGATTTTCTGAAGAAAAATGAACCAGCAAGACCGAATGCGCCAAAGCCAAAGGGAAGAGCATTCCAGATGATCCTTGATGAAGCAGGGGACGATGCAAGGGATTAGTTGTAAGGATCTATAAAGTAGCCATATAGATAGTATCATGTGGTGTAGCCTAATATAAGAGGCATAATGTAGGGTGAATACATATGTAATCGTTTCAAGGAATAATATAAACCTTAGTTATGTTATCTGATGTGTTAAATGACTATGTGAAATTATTGTATGGTGACTTGGTGAACTGGGAAGGAATAATTGGGATGAGTATGAGTAGGTGTGAAAGGTAGTAGAGGCCTATACTACCGGAAGCACAACACTCGCACTTGGATCAGGGAAAGTCACAAGGTTAACAAGGCACTAGTAATTGATTTTTGTTTTGTTCATGTGTGTCGTTACCATCTTTTTCGGTAATGACTAAGAAGATGATTGTTATTCCGACCCTAGTGATCATATCAAATCGATTCCGGCTAAGATAAGTATGTTACGTATCACACCCCCGAACCGGGACGGCGGAAACGTCCGGGGCGATTGACGTCATTGTGAAATATCATAGCAGTTGAATATAAATGATACATAGAAACCAAACATCGTACATTACAATATACCAACTTTCATTGTTTAAAAGTGTATTTGTTCTTCGATTACACAAAAATCACAAAAAGTATGATGTCTCAAAAGATAGCAACATATCCAGATCCGAGGCTCGAGTACCTGTTCACTGAGTTCCTAAGAATACAATTCGTTTTTAAAAGCGTCAACATAGAATGTTGGTGAGTTCATAAGCATATATGTAGAAAAACTTTGTATTATCTTTATTCATAGAAAGTTGTAAAACTCCAGAAAATCCAATATTTTCTATAAAAAGTAGTTTGTTAGTCTCGTTCGAAAAACCATGTATATTTGCATGCATGTTTCTTATTTTCCTTTGTTTGTATTAGAAATAGTATGTTCCCAGAAAATCCTATATTTTCTGTATATAAAAGTGTTGTGGTCTTAAAACCCTAAGACCGAAGTTGTGAAATCAGTTTACAAAATATACGAAACATAGTTTTGTATTTTATTAAACTAGTAGAGTGTATATCCTTCGCGATTCCAAGTTAAGATAACCCTACTTTATGTGAGTCGTTACAACCATACTAATATGACGAGAACGCCTGTCCTTACGTTCTTCAGGTGTCAGCTACTATCCGGATATTTGTCACCTTAGACTGGCCTGTCTAGCTGTAGCGAACAACACAGGTGTGGGGTGTCAACCCCGTATAGCTCTATACACAGTTACCCCGCTCTCCCTCCAGGAGACTCGAGTTATAACTATAGGAGTTACAATGTATGCTAGGTAGGTACGACGAAGGAGAAAAAATCTCACAAGAGCCTTAACGGAAATTACGCGAGTTTTGACTCCCATTATTGAATAATGCAAATAATGTTTTTTTGTGTAAAGTTATGACTGCAGCTTTATGACACGCGTTTTACAGCTTTATGACATACAGCTTATCACTTGTATTTCTAAAAGTTTTATGATGGAAAGTTTATGACACGAAAATATTTCTGTCGTAAAAACTCTGTTTTGTATACCGACTTCATAAAATTATTTATATTGATAATTATAAATAATCACTAATAGTTTGTCAACTTGCAATATGTTATGAATATGACATAATATTCTAAGTTTAAAACCCGTGAAATGGTATTAACCATCACATGATTGTTTTACTAGCAATATTTATTTTTAGAAAACTAACCAAGTTTTGTAGGGTGTTTGACATACCCAAAATTTTGTTGAGATCTTTGTAAAAAAATATTCTATTTTTGTTGTGACTAAAATATTGTCACTAGTTCCACCAAAATCTCATATAAATCCATGAAATCTATTATGTTTCAATGTTTGCACAACTTTTAGTGGTAAAAGTATTTTTAACCACAAATTTACCATTTTGAGTATAACTCATCATATATTTACCTAGTAACTTTATTTTATGTTTAAAAAAATACCATGATATGTAAAACCCCACAAAGGTCACTTAGTTCTAACAACATGAAACTTGTAAAATCTCAAGTTTATGGAGTATTAACATAAAATGATACATTTCAACACACATAAACACATAAACATACACATGCAAGAAAATATACAAGGATTTAAACAAGATTTTTGACTTGTATTCCACCCCCCCTAAGAATGAAAACTCGAAAACATGGGGTATGAAGCTCACCTTTGGGTAGTTGAAGTGATGAGAGGAAAGTTTGATCCTAAACACTTGGAGGGTTTGATGAACTTGTGAAGATTATGATACCCTAGAGTCGCTAACACATAATGTCATGTGTAAATGAAAGGAAATTAACAAGATAATTTGTAGGATCATAATACAAACTTGGAATAATTACTAGGATTTAGGAAGTGCCTTGAAGAATTATGTACCCTTAAAGCTTGAAGCTTGAGTTTCTCAGAGAGTAATTTGGGGTTTCTCAGTATATGAAAATGAGAAATATGATATGGAAGAAGGGTTTACGTTCCTTAGTAAAGGAGTGAAAGTTGACATGATGCTTGCTTGGGTTAATGATTTTGCTTAGTTATTTGATGTTTAATACGTGGTTAACTGTGATTGCTTTGGAATTGGTTGAAATGTCCCACCCTAAAGTCAAATGTTTTTGTCTTTTCCTTAATTCAAATCCGTAAACACTTTAAAATATCCAATAATGGTAGTAAACACAAAGTGTTTACTCCCTAGGAGGGTCCTCCCTTTGAGTATTCGCTCCATGTGTGGTCCACCAAAGAGTTTTCGCCCAAACATCACATCCCTAAGGTAGTTTACGCCCTAGAATGGATCCCCTAAGGTGTTTACGCCCAAAGATTGGTTTCCTAAGGTGTTTACGCCCAAGTATGGACCCTTTAAGGTGTTCACGGCCAAACATGGCCCAATAGAGGTGTTCACAGCCTAACATGGCCCAATGGAAAGCGTTCACGGTCTTGGATGGTTTCCAGGAAGGTGTTTATGGTCTTAGTTAATAGAAAACTCAAGTATGTTGGCCTTATAGTTCGAGTGTTCAAGATTGCAACATAAACACAAGTCTTTATGTCTATATCATGATCTTTATTTGATTTTCTATAATCATTAGGGCTTAGGGTAACATGAACTCCCCTTTTTATATCATAATTGTATCATAGCTAGCACATTTGCGTATTACAAGACCCTTGGACTTGGTTTTGACCTGAAATTTCTAGTTGTGACATTACGTGGTTCAGAGAACCAAATTCGATGTGGCATCCGACTTGAACCAAAAGATTAAAGTATATGATAATCGAAGCGATCAATAGAAGTATCGTGGTTGCCGTTAAAGTAAGAAGCTTGTAGCTCGAAGTGATACATGCTAGAATGTGATTATATCACATTAGAACATGAAGGAAGGTATATTCCATTCTGGAATTTGACTCTAAAATAATTGAGTCCAAGCATTGCATCATACGATAAAATGTCATTAGAACATGACCCATCAGTCTGTTACAGTAATTGAAGTAAATAAATCATCTTAAGTTAAGACTTTTTGTGAAGGGGCATGATTTTGCAATAAAGATCAACTTTGTTAGTCGAAGGTTGCGATTGAAAGTCCAACATAGTATGAAGAGTGGGTGCAAGATGGAACACTGTCAGCAGTCAAGAAGTCCAAGAGTTAGGTACACATTTGAAAGAACATAAGAGTTACGGTTATTACCTAGTATGAAAAGATAACGTATGAAGTCATTATACAAGACCTGTTTCGTTGATGATTCGGGGACGTAATCATCCTAAAGGGGAGATAATTGTAACGCCCGCAGATTCGGGCTAGTCAACTTAGAGATAAAAAGTGTTAAAAACGACTTAGTGACAGAAGATTATTTAGCATAAATAATCTTAACCAAAGTATAGTATATGTCACAAGGATTTCGTACATATAAAGAACGTTGAAATCTGACCTAAAACGAAGAAGTTATGACCCACCGAAGTTTTGCGATTAAACCGGCACAGCTCCGCGTAACGTAAAAAGTGAATTTTTGACGAAATAATTTTATCCTTATAAATCTAAATGAAAGTTATATTAGACGTTAAACCAAAAACGTGCATATAGAAAACGTCCAATTCAGACTTCGTTTGGGGAAGTTATTATTTTTCTAAGATTTAGCATAACAGTAAACAGTTCGGAAATTGAATTTTAGATCGATCGATTTTTAGCCGACACACCCTAAACGAGAATTGAAGATCTCGTTAATAAGAGCTCAACGATATAAAGACAGACGAGAACGGACGTCGGATGACAAAGTTATGAATTTCTAACGGACTTTAACTGTCTAAGCCCGTTAAAATATAACTTTAAAAATAAATTCAAAGTTAGCCGAAGGAGTCTAAACTAAAGTTGTAGATCACATCGCTACCTACGCATGGATCTATTTTTATTTTCTCCCATGACATATCCAGTTTATCACAAACCGAAAATGAAGAAATATTAGAGTTATTAGAAGATTTGGGAGAGTGAACCTTCGGAACCCATCTGTAGTTGGGTTTAACCCATTTCTTGCTCGCTCGGTTGGGTGCCTTATCACTAGCTTTGGAACTTGAAGTCGGCTGCTGAGATGACTTTGACCTAACCGGTCTTTGTTTCACCGGAGCATCTCTTGAGTTGTCCTCCTTGGCCGACATTCCTTTCATGTCCTTGGGATTTTGATTCTTGGCCTTGTGGGTTTGATTCTTGGCCTTCTGCGCGTTCAAGTCACCATTGCGCGATTGTGACCTCGAATGATTTCTTTTGGAGAATCTCCCTCTTGGCGTGTTATGCCAGCCTTGAGTGTAGTAGGGAATATATGCACGATTTGGACAATGTCTAGCAATCTGTCCAGGTGTTCCACAGTGAAAACATGTATTTTTCTTCACGTAGGAGTTGTTTCTTCTTGCTGCTGGTGGCCTGACCTTGCATGGTTTCTTATTGTTCCCGCATGCACACTTGTACCAAGTATTATGTTCAGCTTGTTTTGGTGGCCTGTATTTACCAACTGCAGGTTGATTAGAAGCAACATAATTGGAAGCAACAGATTCAGAGTTCAAGGAGACATTGGTTTGACAGTCAACAGAATCAACAGAACTACAATTGTTTCTGTTCTCCTTGTCCTCCTCTTCCACCACTTTACCTGCACAGGAAGTAGAAACATTAGTATCTTTCTTTTCAACACCCTCAGTTGGCCCTGATTGCTCAGTCTTAACTGAAGCTGGTGTAGGGGTTTGGCCTTACTGAGCAGGTATCTATTCCTCGTTGGTCTCAAGGGGTGGGTTATAGTTGTCATTGAAGGGAGGTGGTACACTGTGATACCCTAGATCCTTTGTTTGATTATCTTTAAATGTTAATTGTTTTTCTATCATGGATGCAACTACCTCACTTGACACATCAAATTTCTTAAAGTTGAATTCAACATCTTTATATTTAGCTTTCAATGCATCAAGTTCTCTAGTCAAGTTAGCAAGTTGTTCCTTAACATATCTATAATTTGCACATTTATTGCTGTACTCTTCCTGAAGTTACCTAAAGTCCTTGTTTTTGACCTCTAATTGTTCTTTTAGGGGTTTCTGTCCTTTCCTAAGAGTATAGCCTTTGTACTTAAGGTCTTCATTTTCTCTTTTTAATAAATCGATTTGTTCACGAAGAAACTTAATCGTAGTTTCACAAGATTGAGCGCATGAAATTTCATTGACTTTTGTGTTTGAGGAACTCATTGTTTACCAAAAATGCCCTTTGACTATAAACCTCAAAAGTCAACCTTAAAAGTCAAGTTTAAAAAGTCAAACTTAAAAGTCAAACCGAAAAGCTAAAAGTGAAAATTTAAAGGTTAAACGAGAAAGTCAAAGTTTAAAGTCAAAGGTCAAAGTTGAAAGTCAAAGTCAATTTTTGAGGTCAAATTTGAATTTAGAAAGTCAAAAATTAAAGGTCAAAGGTTTGGGTTGAAAATGAATTTTTAAAATTTGAAAACATGATTTTTGGGCTAAAATTGTCAAAATTCCGAAAATAGAATCGAAACAGCGAAGCTATTTGAATTAAAACGGGAAGGCATATAACATGTGGCTTGCTAGATGGATTGGTAAGGAGGTGGGTTGAGTACGTGAGAGGCTTGAGTTAGAATCCTTGCACGCCCTAAAATTTTTGAATAAACTAAATATTATTTGTGATGCATATTTTTTCGGCACATATTTTTGGATTTTTCATATTTTCTGAAAAAAATAAAAACAGAAACAAAAATATTTTTGAATTTTTGAATTTTCTGATTTTTGTTTAATTTTTGAATTTTCTGATTTTTGTTTAATTTTTGAATTTTCTGATTCTCCCCCTAAATTTGTGCATAGAGGAAAACTATGAACAAATTTAACAAAAACAAAAATAATAACTAAATTGAAAACTAATTTGGGATCAAAGTTGTCAGACAATTCAATATCGTTTATCTGCACACACCTACATGTTTAGATCTGGTCAATCACCGATATTGTGGTCCACTTAAACACGAAGGATATGGAAAAATTCGACAGATTATACATGACACGACTTTGCACTTATAATCCTAAAGGGACCATTTAGCTGACGACAACCAAGGATATTGTTGTCCACTTAAATTCAGTAGCGAGATCTACAGACAACGTTTTAAATGGTTCAATTTTAGATGTACTAGAACGTGTTCCCCACCTCCCGATATATCCCGGTAATCAAGAACTTCCAAAGAACTCTTTACTTTAGGTGAATAGACAATTGTTAAGAGGGAAATGAGATAGAGATAGGTGCATATGTTGTGTCCCAGGTCGAATCTCTTACAATCACACAGAGGGGACAACATATGGCTAACTAGAATAGAGGGATTGAGAAGTAAAATGTTGCATATGCTGTGTTCCAGGTCAGATCTCTTCCAATCACGCAGAGGAGACAACATATGGCTAGCATATAGAAAGAATTGCATAGATAAGAGGATGCATAGAAATAGAGTTGCATATGTTGCTGTCCAGGTCAGATCTCTTCCAATCACGCAGAGGAGGCAACATATGACTGACATATAGGAAACAAGAAAATAACTTCCTACACACCTACGTTATCAGAACCCCCCAGTCGCCCTATCGCCGGAATTAAGGACATCAGTCCGTACATCGAGGAAATGTTAATTCACTGTTCTAGACACATATGACTTTTAGTGTATCCTGTAGGTTCCCATGTTTATCTCACTGCTCAATCTACCCGAGCGTTGTATTGTCATACCAAACGGAACTATCTAAGTCAATATTTTTGAAGTCCATTCATTGTCAATCTAACCTATGTCTAGTCCATTTGAATCCTTCGTGCCTACCAGCGCATTGAACACAGAGCCTAGACAATTCAGCTTTGGTACCTTACACAAATTAAGTTGAAATGTTTTTCTTTGACAGGTGCACTCAACCGCAAACTCATACAAACACATGAATAAAAACAAACACATCCCATACAAATGAATGCCTAGTTCAAACCAACAAACTATGACCTAACAGTCTCCCCCTTGGTTTGAGGCTAGCATGGACTCAATCTTTCTCAATGATCAGCACGTCAGATCTCCCCATGGCCCCCAACCACATCTTCTTGTCAAAAATCTCAGCGATCATACCCTTAAACTCTTTAGCAGCAGACTTGAAAATCTCATTATTGACCACGATTTGGTGTTGAGCCAAAATGTGAATGTCACGTTCACCAAACTGTAGGAGATCCTTCGCCTCAATAATACGAAAGGAACCAGTTTGGAATTTGATGACAACAGTGGCTGTGGCCTCGTCGTAAACCCAATATTCCATATCGTGCAAAGACCCATCACGAAAATACTGAATAATGGGAATTTATATCATTTGCTTTGTAGGAGGCCACATAACAGTTTTCATGGTTTTGTTGGTTTTTGGATCAAGAACAACTTTGGCTCTTTTCACAAAATACTCTGCTGTCTTCATTCCATCAAACTTCCTCTTTACTTGGTTCTCTAAAAAGAGTTTGAAATCAGACCCGCGAGGATCATTCGATGGATTGTGGAATGGAGCTGCAACAAGTTCTATAAGATCGACTTTAGTCCAAGAACTAAAGTCATTTTTGCGTTCATAGTAATCAATATTTCCACTTTTCCGCTTGACCACCCAAATATATAATTTATCATGAAATCCCCACATCAAAATTACTGACGGTCGCCATATTTAGTTTTGAACCGCTGCTTTTCGAGCTAAGTCATGGTCAATTGAGGCTGGTCTCCTCGAACATTCTTGTCAGAATTTTTCATGAAGAGCCGTTTCCCTTTCTTTTGAGTAGAGACTCGCTTCTGAGCCAACTTCAGAGTAACTCTAGGATTAGCTTGAGAAGGTTCGACTTCAAAGCGGTTAACAATACGAGTGGTTCTGACAGGTGGAGGATCATCAAGTGGATCTTGTTGAGATTCTTGGGCAGGGGCACTGTGAGGAGTCTCGGCTTCATTTGGTTCACCGACCGTTGTTATGAATTTGTCGCCAAATTCATTTATTAATTTGTTCTTCAGGTCGAAATAACCAGCAGTTAAGGCACCGAGGTTGAGCTGTAATTTGGAGATTTGTTTTGATTTTTGAGTATGTTCTTTCTCGATCTCGGAAACTCTAACGTCTAGAGTTCCTATCAAAACATTCTTCTCGATAAGTATTTGATTCAGGACTCCAATCTTCTTCTTGAGCTCAAAAATCGTTGCGTCTTCTTTGACAGGGCTTCTTGCACTAATGGAAATTCCTTTGCCCCTGGATGCAGGATCAACATCTTCATGAGCCAAAAATCTAGCCAGCCGTTCGGAGGCTGCATCATGCGAGGGTTGAAGAGTTGAAGAGCCACCAGGATCAGAAGAGCTCTCGGCTTCAAAGAGAGAACGAACGGCCAACCGCAATCTAAAAACATTTCAAAATCATCTGCAAGTGTTTTTAAACCTAATTATAAATGGGTGCCCAAAATTTCAATTGTTCAATCACCTCAACGTTCTGTGTGTGCATCTGGAAATCAATCTGTTTTATCAAGTGAAAAACTCAATTTTGTCGTTAACACGGGAAAACCCAGTGTTTCTATTACCCGAGTCCCAAAATCTAATTAATCCCGCTCATCGTGTAGGAACAACTACAGAGGAATATCGTCAGACCTTGGTATGTCGATAGTGGTTGTTCCAGGCACATGACAGGAGACATCTCTCAATTGCAAGACATTCATAATTTTAATGGGGGGTTTGTTTCTGACTCCTTATTGTTCTTATCATTTTAGCTTGTTCTTTGTGTTGATCACTAGCTGGTTCACAGTGTTTTTTTAGGGACTTACAATTGGTATCAGAGCCAATCTAGTGTCAAATCTGATCAAGCTTAGTTTACGATTGGTGTTAGTATCCATTTTTGGTGTTATTCAAGTTTCTTCTTGCAAATCATTCATTGGAACTGCTGTTGTTGCTGGATTTTTGCTATTGATTTTGAATTCAAGGCCAAAAGGATCGGAAAACTGCTTGAAATCGTCTGTTTCGCCAAAAAACTTGGCGTTTACGGTTGTGATCTGTTCATCAGTTTACGGCTATAAACTAATTCTCGACTGTAAACGTCTTTTATTTACCGTTGTGAACTACTTTTTGGCTGTAAACCGTTTTGACTGTGAGTTGTTTGTGGTTGTAAACCATTCCTGGCTGTAAACCTGTTTATGGTCGTAAATCCTCGTTGGCGGTAAACCTTATTCAACGGTAAACCCTTCTCAGGTGTAAACCATTTGCAGCTGCAAACCCCTTTACGACTGTAAACCTTTCATAACTATAAACCTTTCTCGGTTGGGATTCTCTTTGACTTTTGAACAAGTTTATTTTTTATTCAAATTTTAAAAAAAAAAAAAAAAAATTAAAAAAAATGGAACCACAAAACCGTGCAATTCATCAGGAGTTGGATTCAATCATGGGAACTACCACAAGAATTTCACGTCTACTGTCTACCGAAGGATTTCCTGAATGGAAATACAGAATCGAAAAATATATCAAAATGAAAGATTTCAAATTCTGGCGCAACATTCTTAGAGGTCCTATTAGAATCACAAATACCCTAGAAGACGGAACTATTATTGACAAAGAAGTGCAAGACTACACTGATGCGGATTTTGACAAAATTGAAGAACAAGAAAAGGCTCTGGCAACTCTGACAATGGCTCTATCCCCTGACATCGCTCAAGGATTCAGGGAGTATAAATCTGCCAAAGCACTTTGGGAAACATTGATCTAGGTCTATGACGGTAATGAAAACATGAAACAGAGTAGACAAGACATGCTTCATCAAAAATTCAACATGTTCAATCATGTTCTCGGAGAGACACTGGAGGCCCAATTTCAGAGATTTATCACTCTTACCACCGAAATGAGTACCGCTGAAATTTCTGTGCCACGATCAGAGATAAACAAGAAACTGTTGAATTCCCTTCCCAAGTCATGGGATATGAATGTCTCTGTTATTAAGAAAACCAAAGATCTCAACAGACTCACTCTTCTTGAAACAATGGCTATCATCAAAGATTGTGATCTAGATGATAAGCAACGCGAGATAAACCATGTGAATTCCTATTTGACTGCAAATTTGGAAATTTCATCGAACAATGCTTTTTCATCTTTCACAGTTCCACAAACTCAACCTTTCACTACACCACAACCACAATCCCATGTTATTCCATCATCTATGTCTTATTCTCAAACCCATGCTGCTCCACATTCAGCTTCTTCCTCCAAAGGTCCTTCCTCTGTATCCACTCCCAAGGAAGTTGAAGAAAACCTGACTCTAGCCTCTGGTCTTGTAAATTGCTACAATGCTTTCTTAGCTGGAGAATTTCTTCCTCAGATCTCGTTTGCGGATCTCGACCAAATTCATCCAGAAGACGTTGAGGAAATGGATATCACCTGGCAAATTGCCATGACAGTGTTCAGAGCTAAACAGTTTGCCAAAAAGACGGGAAAGAAGAACTGGGGCATGAATGGAGACAAGAAAGTTGGGTTTAATAGGGGCAAGCTTAGGTGCTTAAATTGTCATGAGCCTGGTCATTTTGCTCGTGAGTGACCAAAACCAGATAGAAGGGAAAATCATGACAGGACAATGGTGCCAGTGATGAACAATAGAGGAACAATATCCAACAGTGAAACTGCAAATTTGGTAGTTATGGCTCAAGCATTTGATTGGGAGGATCAGATTCAAGCATTGAACATTTCAGGACCTAAAAATGAAAATTTGGAACAGATAAATGAACTTCCAGATCAAGAAGCTGAAGAGGATGCTGAAGCAGAAATGATGCAACTTCAATTTGCTTTCACGGTATCTACCACTCCTGAGAAGAAAGAGGTCTGTGAAATTTCCTGCTCTCAAAAATGCATTAATATTGTTAAGTTTTTGCGTGAACAAATTGATTTCCTACGTAGAGATAATGAGGACCTTAAGTATGAGGGCTATACACTTAGGAAAGGACAAAAACCTCTTAAAGAACAATTAGAGGCTAAAACAAATGACTTTAGGAAACTTCAAGAGGAGTATAGCAATAAATGTGCTAATTACACTCATGTTAAGAAACAACTTGTCAGTCTGACTGCTGAACTTGACACATTAGAAAATAAGTTTGAAAATGTAGATTTTAATTTCAGAAAATTTGATGTGTAAAGTGAAGTAGTTGCCTCGATGATTGAAAAACAGTTAAAATTTAAAGATAATCAGCAAAAGGGTCTAGGGTATGATAGTGTTCCTCCTCCTTTTAATCATAATTATTTGTCCATCCCTATGACTCAGGAAGAAATGGATAGAGAGGCACATTGATAATATGGCAAACCCGCTGTGTTTGTGCCGGAAAGTAGTTCTAGGGTAAAAGATACTAATGCTTCTACTTCACATGCAGATTTACCCTTAGATCAAGGCAAGCAAGCAGCTGGAGAAAGTTTTTCTGATAATAATATTGTGTTGCAATCCGATGTTTCTGTTATGAACACTGATGTTTTTGTTTCAAATTTGAAAACTAATGTTTTGGTTTCTGATGATGTTGTTGTGAACACTGATGATTCAGATGTTTCTGATAAGTGTGGTGATGTGTCTGATAAATCTAAACTCATGAATCTGTCACTGGCACATGCACGCCACCTAACCCAGTCACTCATTCTGAATCATGCACATGCACATGTGGGAAAAGTAAAGAACGAAATAAACTCACTAAACCAGAAAAGAGCGGTAACAATTTTTATGTAAAGAAACAGACATGTTTCAGCTGTGGAACCCCTGGTCATATTGCGCGAAACTACAAAAATCGTGCATTTGTTCCTTTTTATACATAAAGGGGAGTGAATGAGTCACGAAGAAGATCTCTTAAGAGAAAATCCTCGAGATCTCATTCAGTTGATGGTGATTGGAACATCAATAAAGAAAGAAATCGGGCTAATCTTGAAAAGAATAAACAGGTTTCAAACAAAAATCCAGCAAGTACTTTAACGAGACGGAAAGTGGTTAAGCCAAATTCGGTATTGTCAAAGTCATCGTCTGGGTCTTCGGCTAATTCTAGACACAAATCCAAACGATCAAAATCAAAGAAAAACATTTCAAAATCATTTGCAAATGTTTCTAAACCTAATTATAAATTGGTGCCCAAAATTTCAAATGTTCAATCACCTCAACGTTCTGTGTGTGCATCTAGAAATCAATCTGTTTTATCAAGTGAAAATCTCATTTTTGTCGTTAACAAGGGAAAACCCAGTGTTTCTACGACCTGGGTCCCAAAATCTAATTAATCCCGCTCATCGTGCAGGAACAGCTACAAAGGAATATCGTCAGACCTTGGTATGTCGATAGTGGTTGTTCCAGGCACATGACAGGAGACATCTTCCAATTGCAAGACATTCAGAATTTTAATGGGGGGTTTGTTTCCTTTGCGGGAGGAGAAGGATGAAAGATCACTCAGAAGGGTACAGTGACAAATGGTGTGATCAACTTTGAGAACGTTAACTATGTTCCTGAGTTGAAAGATAGTCTGTTGAGCGTATCTCAGATCTGTGATAAAGGCTACTCCACTCATTTTCTGAACAAAGAGTGTCTCATTCTGAAGCCCGGAATCATCATTCCTGAAGAATGGATTTTGTTTAGATCTGAAAGAGAAGGAAATGCCTGTGTTATTGACATGAATCATAACATTCCCGAGCAAGTCACTTGTCTTTTCTCTAATGTCTCAGAACATAATGCCATGATTTGGCACCGTCGTCTCGGCCATGCTAATTCCAAGAATCTCAATCGCCTTGCCAAAAATGAGATTGTGCGTGGTCTTCCAGTAAAGGACTTCATAACCTTTGAAAAGTGTGTGGCCTGTGCTCAGGAAAAGCATCATCGCAAACCACATTTGCCAAAAACGATCAATTCAATCGGCAAGGTTCTTCAACTGTTGCATATGGATTTGTTTGGTCCAGTCAACGTTCTCAGCAATAACAAGAACTCTTATTGTCTTGTTGTGATTTATGATTACTCTCGTTTCACATGGGTTTTCTTTTTATCCAACAAGAGTGGGATTGCTGACTTGATCAAACAGTTCATTGTGATGATTGAGAATCAGACGAATGAAAAGGTGAAGGTGCTTCGAACTGATAATGCCACATAGTTCAAGAATGCAGTTCTGGATCACTTTTGTGCAGAAAAGGTTATATTACGTCAATACAGCTCTGTTCGGACACCTCAACAAAACGGTGTTGCAGAACGGAGAAACAGTACCCTGATTGACGCTGCAAGGATGATGCTTTGTGATTCCAAATTGCCGGTTTTCTTCTGGGCTGAGGCGATCAACACTGCTTGTTACGTTTAGAATCGAGTCCTGATCAACAAAGCTCAGATGAAGACCCCGTATGAGATATTATACAATCACAAGCCATCGGTTGTTCATTTCAGAATATTTGGATGTCCTTGCACCCTTCTTCACCTCGAATCCAACCCCAAGTTCAACTCAAAGGCCGATGACTGCTATTTTGTGGGATACACCACACGCACTGCTTACCATGTATACAACAAAGCCACCAAGAAAATTATGGAATCTTATGACGTGCGTTGGCTGGAGGAGAATGAGACAGATGCGAGAGTTGGACCTGACTCGTTATTTGATTATGCATCATTGTTTAAATCCTTTAATGTGTATTCTGATAATGTTTCAGGTTCCTGCTCACGTTCAAGTACAGTTGTTGAAGATAAAGAGGAAGATGTTGTGTACAGACCACCCTTGGTGACCCTCGCGTCTCCTACAGTGGATGAAGTTGCTCCAAGTACTTCCTCAAGTTCTCCAAGACAAAGAATTTGTTCTGATGTTGAAGCCACTCCCCTTACTCTTGCTAAAAGAGAAGTCATGTCAAGGGATACTTCCGCTGCTACTCAATCGTTCATGGAGTTTCTCTTTCCTGAACTGACTTCAACCGAATACGTGGCGAGTACCTCATACATTCCTAGATCGTCTGAGGCGAGTGATTCAACAGACGACGATTTTCTTAACATCAACAATCTTCCTGTCACAATCAATGACATCAGCCATCAAATCCCAACTAGAATTCAACACGATCATCCGATCGAAAATGTCATCGGTCCACTGGGAGAAGGCGTTAAAACGAGAAGTCAGAGTGGAGATGTCAATACATGTCTCTATTCTTGCTTTATTTTTCAGATTGAGCCCAAGAGTGTGGCAATGGCGTTAAATGAACCAAGCTGGGTTGATGCGATGCACGAAGAGTTAAATCAATTTGAAAAAACTGGGTCTTTGGAAGCTGGTTGAGTTACCGAAGGGCAAGAAGTCTTTAGACACACGCTGGGTGTTTAGAAATAAGCAAGATGATTCCAGGTTGATTGTGTGAAATAAGGTTCGATTGGTTGTTCGTGGATTCAAGCAGATTAAGGGTTTAGACTACACAGCAGTGTATGCACCGGTTGCACGCTTGGAAGCCATCTGTATATTCCATGCATCTGCTTAATACATGAACTTTACTGTTTATCAGATGGATGTCAAGACCGCCTTCTTGTACGGAGCTGTGAAGGAGGAAATTTATGTTGATCAACCTCCTGGGTTTGTCAATTCCAGGTTTCCGAATCATGTCTAAAAGTTGGACATGGCTCTATATGGGTTACATCAGGCTCCCAGAGCTTGGTATGCAACTCTTACAGAGCACTTGATTGTGCATGGGTATACACGAGGAACGATCGATCAGACCTTATTTATCAAGCATGTGGGTGCAGACCTGATTCTTGTACAAATCTATGTGGATGACATCATTTTCGAGTCGACAAGTTCCAAGCTGTGCAAAGAGTTCGAGACAGTTTTGAAGAAAAGATTTGAAATGAGTTCGTTGGGTGAAATGACCATGTTTTTAGGACTTCAAGTTCGACAAGATTCAGTTGGAATTTTGTTACATCAAGGCAAATACGTTGAAGATATGTTGGAGAAGTTTGGATTTAAAGATTCAAAGATCGCTTTGACTCCAATGGCTGAAAGACCGTTGTTGTCTCCCAACCCTAAGGGGGAGATTGTTGTGTCAAAAATATGGTTTATACTTTGCTTTTCTAAGCATTTATTATTTTTAGTCTTGGGCCGAAAATAATATTGGGTTTAATTGTAGCTTGGACCGAGAACCCATGTGTTTTCGGTATAACATTAGGTTTGGGACTTGGGTTTGCGGTCCATATATATAGAAGTAGGGGTGAGGAGTGGGGGTAGGCCTTGAGGGGAGAACACAAGGGTAGGTTCTAAGTGTGTGTAAATCAAGGTGTTCTACAGAGAGAAGAAGAGTGTGTGTGTGTGTGTGTGTGGATCTTATATGTATGGAGCATCATTCATATTATTGAATACATCATAGATTCATCATCTTCTTCTTCTCCTTCTTCCATTTTTGATATTGCATCATCCAGTTGATTGGGATTCCGCACCATCAAGTGGATCTGATTGATACTCAAGCTAATTTTTTGGACTTACAATAAAGAATGTCAAAAACGAAGCTCGTATGTGAAAGTTACATATTTTAGAAGATAATTAATTTTCGGATTAATAAGAGAGTGACACATGGAAAGATCTGGGCCACACCTTCTTCACCACGGCTTGGAACGAGATCGCGACACGTGGCCTGAGTATGCCCAGCGTACCCATTGCGTACGCCCTGCATACACGGATCCTGGTAGCCTATAAATAAGTGGCGTTTTCACTCTTTTTCTCATATCTTTCTATCCAATTCTCTCTCAAACACCCCCAACCCTCTATTTCTCTCCCTAGAACCTCCTAGGTGTTAGAAGCGAAGCCCGGAGCACCGAAAAGCCCCGAGAAGAAGAGCTTTCGGTTTACAAGTTCTGCCACCACAGAGACTAGTTTCTCGCTAAACCCCCCTATAAATGAGTTATGCTTTCCATACTTTAAGTATAACTTATGTTTAAGTTCATTATCATAATTATGAACCTATAAACAAGATTTATCAATGATTCAAAGTCGTTATACTGATTGATCTACTTACGGGGAAGATGTCTAGGCTGGATTTCGTGAGGTGTTTAAAGTGGGATTTCCAAATAGTATAGTTCATATACGAAACGAACCCTACCTCCAATATAATCCTACCTTGTTGTTCCTTACTTGATAGATCATGAAAGTAGACTTTGAGTTAATGATAAATCTAGACTAGTAATTACTCACAATAAATATTAGACTAAGACTTAGTGATAATGATACTAGGTTACGTCAAAGGAAAAGATAATTGCTAGAAGCGAAGCGCTGTCCGAATTTCGAATCATCACTTTAACAAGTGAGTGCATACTTACTTTCATCTTACACATATATATGAAGTATTTAATATTAATACATTCTATATGTGCTTATTATCTGTGTTCCTGATATCTATGCTAGACGAATGAATTATACATGTGTTTTCTTGATTTAAAATATATATGTATTTCTATACCTATAAATATATTGGGTAAAGATGGGTAGATGAAAGATGATATGGATGATGAGAGATGAAAGATGATATAGATATTGAGAGGTGAAAGATGATGAGAAGCCTTGACTTTAACGACAATCCAGTCATCTAGCAGAGTGTAGATGACGACCACAAACTATTCTAGACAGTCCAATGGAATGCTAGCAAGCTCGCAACCTGTAGGTGTTTGTGAATGACGTGTTCACCATATGTACTCTAAAAACCTTGGAAGCTATGGACTTAGTGCGTTATGAATGAACATTGACAACTATGGACTCAGTGCCTAATGGATAACATTGGCAGCTATGCCTAACAGATAACATCGACAACTATGGACTTAGTGCCTGTTAGATAAACCTTGGCAGCGATGGACTTCGTGCCTATTCCTTAGGAATAAATATTGAATAATTGATTATTCTTCGGGTATATCCTTAAGAATAAAGAAGTTAATGGGGATGGGTAATCGGGTTGATTGTTGGACGTGAATTATGTGATGAAACAAATTAACTATATTATTGTGGGTTGAAAACCCTATGTACTTACCGGGTTTTCCAACCTGACCCACTCAGTTTATTTGTATCATAGGTGTCGATGCGAAGATACATTACACTGAGAGATTAAGGAGATGTAAATCATTAGTGTAAATGAATGTAAGGTCTGTTTATGCTTATGTTTCTGTATTGACGATGACATCCCAATGTTTTAATATAAATAAAATACATTTCTTCAGAAATGCTTTGATAATATATTTATCATATCTTTGGGGACAAATTCTGCAATAGTATTCTTCAAAAAGGATACTCTGATTTTAAAATAAGCATAAATAAATTTTTTTAAAATGACCGTGAATTTGGGGATGTCATAGATACGTATATATATTATACCATGTCTATAAAATAATTATTATATTCTTGATCTTGAAACATCCATAAAATTCAAGCAAATTTAAAACTTTTCAAAGCATTTAAAACCAACAGTTATTACAAATTTATTTTCAAAATAGTCTATATCAGAGTTTTCTCAGAAACAATAACAAAACATGAGGAGCTGTATGATCACGCCTTCGCCTTGCTGCGATCCCCTGATGTACCTGAAACAATAAACTGAAACTGTAAGCCGGAAAGCTTAGTGAGTTCCCCCAAAATACCAATACCCACAACAATACACATATAATCATAAACAACATACTATGGATCCAATCAACTATTGGGTTGGAATACCCCAGGCCCTCAACCATCAGGTTGGAATGCCAACATACTATGGGTCCATTAATCCTCGAGATAGAATACCCCAGGCCCACAACCAACCGGTTGGAATGCCCAAATACTATGAGTCCAATCATCCTCGGGATGGAATACTCACGACCCACAACCAAAATGTTGGAATGCCCAGGTCTATTGGTTTTCACACAAAGCAGATCAGCCTCAACCGTTAAACAAACATGTGCACATATAACAGATAATCACATAGTAGTCTATAGACAACAACTAACGTAACAGATCATACCACATATCACATAATACCATCCTATCTACCAGGATACTGATCTAACATATCATACCACATACCACATAATACTATACGACCTACTAGGATACTGATCTAACAGATCATACTAGCATAACATATCCAGATAACAATCCAAAGGGCCGGCCTTGGTGCCTTAGACCCTTGAGTATAGTGATGATAACTCACCTCGCAAGTAGTGCCGAAGTACTGAAAATCTCTGACTGTTGCCTTACCAGGAATCCCAAACTATCACATAATAAATACTAAGTTAATACCCAAAATAACCTTCTTGACTAAATGTCCACACCATTAATTAAGTCCATTTTATTTATTGGGCCAAGGCCCAATACCAAGTCCTTAACTTGAAAGTCCATATATAAAGCTCATTATTGGTCCAATTTACTAAATTGGGCCCAATTCCTTAATTGGGCCTAATCCCACGATCCATCATCACTACTTGGCCCAAAGTATCTTATTCATAAAGTCCAACAAAGGCCCAAATCCAATTAGTCCATAAACAACCCAAAACTCGAATCCCATTTGTCAATGGCCCAATAGAGGACGTACGCGGGGCGTACTCCTCTGGTACGCACGGCGTACTCATCCAGACATTGACCACCATCGGGGTGGTTGACCCAGTACGCTGGGCGTATTGGATTTACGATGGGCATACTCGAAGGTTTGCCAAAAGTTTATTAAGTGCTTAATGGCTTAAGCACTTAAGCCCAAACTTCAGATCCAGTGACCTAACATGCCTAGGACCCATAAAGTCATGAACTTTATCACTTTAGACGTCCATAAAGTTCTTAATTCTTGGTCTTAATCCATTAAGACCTTATTTTTCCATGCATGGGACACATTCAGCTAATGGGACCTCATTTTTATCACTCAAGGTCCCTTCAAGAGTCTAGAAGGACAACCCTTTCCGTCCAAATCACATCATGCACCACTTTAAGCATTTTTGGGACAAGAAATGATTCTAATAAAGTAAAACGGTGAGATCTATACATATATGCATAAAGTTTGGAGCTTTATACCTTGTGGAGCTTCTTGGGCACAAGCTAACTTCAGATCTACAAGTTTGACCTTCTTCTCCAACTCTTGGATATATGTAGAAAAACTTTGTATTATCTTTATTCATAGAAAGTTGTAAAACTCCAGAAAATCCAATATTTTCTATAAAAAGTAGTTTGTTAGTCTCGTTCGAAAAACCATGTATATTTGCATGCATGTTTCTTATTTTCCTTTGTTTGTATTAGAAATAGTATGTTCCCAGAAAATCCTATATTTTCTGTATATAAAAGTGTTGTGGTCTTAAAACCCTAAGACCGAAGTTGTGAAATCAGTTTACAAAATATACGAAACATAGTTTTGTATTTTATTAAACTAGTAGAGTGTATATCCTTCGCGATTCCAAGTTAAGATAACCCTACTTTATGTGAGTCGTTACAACCATACTAATATGACGAGAACGCCTGTCCTTACGTTCTTCAGGTGTCAGCTACTATCCGGATATTTGTCACCTTAGACTGGCCTGTCTAGCTGTAGCGAACAACACAGGTGTGGGGTGTCAACCTCGTATAGCTCTATACACAGTTACCCCGCTCTCCCTCCAGGAGACTCGAGTTATAACTATAGGAGTTACAATGTATGCTAGGTAGGTACGACGAAGGAGAAAAAATCTCACAAGAGCCTTAACGGAAATTACGCGAGTTTTGACTCCCATTATTGAATAATGCAAATAATGTTTTTTTGTGTAAAGTTATGACTGCAGCTTTATGACACGCGTTTTACAGCTTTATGACATACAGCTTATCACTTGTATTTCTAAAAGTTTTATGATGGAAAGTTTATGACACGCAAATATTTCTGTCGTAAAAACTCTGTTTTGTATACCGACTTCATAAAATTATTTATATTGATAATTATAAATAATCACTAATAGTTTGTCAACTTGCAATATGTTATGAATATGACATAATATTCTAAGTTTAAAACCCGTGAAATGGTATTAACCATCACATGATTGTTTTACTAGCAATATTTATTTTTAGAAAACTAACCAAGTTTTGTAGGGTGTTTGACATACCCAAAATTTTGTTGAGATCTTTGTAAAAAAATATTCTATTTTTGTTGTGACTAAAATATTGTCACTAGTTCCACCAAAATCTCATATAAATCCATGAAATCTATTATGTTTCAATGTTTGCACAACTTTTAGTGGTAAAAGTATTTTTAACCACAAATTTACCATTTTGAGTATAACTCATCATATATTTACCTAGTAACTTTATTTTATGTTTAAAAAAATACCATGATATGTAAAACCCCACAAAGGTCACTTAGTTCTAACAACATGAAACTTGTAAAATCTCAAGTTTATGGAGTATTAACATAAAATGATACATTTCAACACACATAAACACATAAACATACACATGCAAGAAAATATACAAGGATTTAAACAAGATTTTTGACTTGTATTCCACCCCCCCTAAGAATGAAAACTCGAAAACATGGGGTATGAAGCTCACCTTTGGGTAGTTGAAGTGATGAGAGGAAAGTTTGATCCTAAACACTTGGAGGGTTTGATGAACTTGTGAAGATTATGATACCCTAGAGTCGCTAACACATAATGTCATGTGTAAATGAAAGGAAATTAACAAGATAATTTGTAGGATCATAATACAAACTTGGAATAATTACTAGGATTTAGGAAGTGCCTTGAAGAATTATGTACCCTTAAAGCTTGAAGCTTGAGTTTCTCAGAGAGTAATTTGGGGTTTCTCAGTATATGAAAATGAGAAATATGATATGGAAGAAGGGTTTACGTTCCTTAGTAAAGGAGTGAAAGTTGACATGATGCTTGCTTGGGTTAATGATTTTGCTTAGTTATTTGATGTTTAATACGTGGTTAACTGTGATTGCTTTGGAATTGGTTGAAATGTCCCACCCTAAAGTCAAATGTTTTTGTCTTTTCCTTAATTCAAATTCGTAAACAATTTAAAATATCCAATAATGGTAGTAAACACAAAGTGTTTACTCCCTAGGAGGGTCCTCCCTTTGAGTATTCGCTCCATGTGTGGTCCACCAAAGAGTTTTCGCCCAAACATCACATCCCTAAGGTAGTTTACGCCCTAGAATGGATCCCCTAAGGTGTTTACGCCCAAAGATTGGTTTCCTAAGGTGTTTACGCCCAAGTATGGACCCTTTAAGGTGTTCACGGCCAAACATGGCCCAATAGAGGTGTTCACAGCCTAACATGGCCCAATGGAAAGCGTTCACGGACTTGGATGGTTTCTAGGAAGGTGTTTATGGTCTTAGTTAATAGAAAACTCAAGTATGTTGGCCTTATAGTTTGAGTGTTCAAGATTGCAACATAAACACAAGTCTTTATGTCTATATCATGATCTTTATTTGATTTTCTATAATCATTAGGGCTTAGGGTAACATGAACTCCCCTTTTTATATCATAATTGTATCATAGCTAGCACATTTGCGTATTACAAGACCCTTGGACTTGGTTTTGACCTGAAATTTCTAGTTGTGACATTACGTGGTTCAGAGAACCAAATTCGATGTAGCATCCGACTTGAACCAAAAGATTAAAGTATATGATAATCGAAGCGATCAATAGAAGTATCGTGGTTGCCGTTAAAGTAAGAAGCTTGTAGCTCGAAGTGATACATGCTAGAATGTGATTATATCACATTAGAACATGAAGGAAGGTATATTCCATTCTGGAATTTGACTCTAAAATAATTGAGTCCAAGCATTGCATCATACGATAAAATGTCATTAGAACATGACCCATCAGTCTGTTACAGTAATTGAAGTAAATAAATCATCTTAAGTTAAGACTTTTTGTGAAGGGGCATGATTTTGCAATAAAGATCAACTTTGTTAGTCGAAGGTTGCGATTGAAAGTCCAACATAGTATGAAGAGTGGGTGCAAGATGGAACACTGTCAGCAGTCAAGAAGTCCAAGAGTTAGGTACACATTTGAAAGAACATAAGAGTTACGGTTATTACCTAGTATGAAAAGATAACGTATGAAGTCATTATACAAGACCTGTTTCATTGATGATTCGGGGACGTAATCATCCTAAAGGGGAGATAATTGTAACGCCCACAGATTCGGGCTAGTCAACTTAGAGATAAAAAGCGTTAAAAACGACTTATTGACAGAAGATTATTTAGCATAAATAATCTTAACCAAAGTATAGTATATGTCACAAGGATTTCGTACATATAAAGAACGTTGAAATCTGACCTAAAACGAAGAAGTTATGACCCACCGAAGTTTTGCGATTAAACCGGCACAGCTCCGCGTAACGTAAAAAGTGAATTTTTGACGAAATAATTTTATCCTTATAAATCTAAATGAAAGTTATATTAGACGTTAAACCAAGAACGTGCATATAGAAAACGTCCAATTCAGACTTTGTTTGGGGAAGTTATTATTTTTCTAAGATTTAGCATAACAGTAAACAGTTCGGAAATTGAATTTTAGATCGATCGATTTTTAGCCGACACACCCTAAACGAGAATTGAAGATCTCGTTAATAAGAGCTCAACGATATAAAGACAGACGAGAACGGACGTCGGATGACAAAGTTATGAATTTCTAACGGACTTTAACTGTCTAAGCCCGTTAAAATATAACTTTAAAAATAAATTCAAAGTTAGCCGAAGGAGTCTAAACTAAAGTTGTAGATCACATCGCTACCTACGCATGGATCTATTTTTATTTTCTCCCATGACATATCCAGTTTATCACAAACCGAAAATGAAGAAATATTAGAGTTATTAGAAGATTTGGGAGAGTGAACCTTCGGAACCCATCTGTAGTTGGGTTTAACCCATTTCTTGCTCGCTCGGTTGGGTGCCTTATCACTAGCTTTGGAACTTGAAGTCGGCTGCTGAGATGACTTTGACCTAACCGGTCTTTGTTTCACCGGAGCATCTCTTGAGTTGTCCTCCTTGGCCGACATTCCTTTCATGTCCTTGGGATTTTGATTCTTGGCCTTGTGGGTTTGATTCTTGGCCTTCTGCGCGTTCAAGTCACCATTGCGCGATTGTGACCTCGAATGATTTCTTTTGGAGAATCTCCCTCTTGGCGTGTTATGCCATCCTTGAGTGTAGTAGGGAATATATGCACGATTTGGACCATGTCTAGCAATCTGTCCAGGTGTTCCACAGTGAAAACATGTATTTTTCTTCACGTAGGAGTTGTTTCTTCTTGCTGCTGGTGGCCTGACCTTGCATGGTTTCTTATTGTTCCCGCATGCACACTTGTACCAAGTATTATGTTCAGCTTGTTTTGGTGGCCTGTATTTACCAACTGCAGGTTGATTAGAAGCAACATAATTGGAAGCAACAGATTCAGAGTTCAAGGAGACATTGGTTTGACAGTCAACAAAATCAACAGAACTACAATTGTTTCTGTTCTCCTTGTCCTCCTCTTCCACCACTTTACCTGCACAGGAAGTAGAAACATTAGTATCTTTCTTTTCAACACCCTCAGTTGGCCCTGATTGCTCAGTCTTAACTGAAGCTGGTGTAGGGGTTTGGCCTTACTGAGCAGGTATCTATTCCTCGTTGGTCTCAAGGGGTGGGTTATAGTTGTCATTGAAGGGAGGTGGTACACTGTGATACCCTAGATCCTTTGTTTGATTATCTTTAAATGTTAATTGTTTTTCTATCATGGATGCAACTACCTCACTTGACACATCAAATTTCTTAAAGTTGAATTCAACATCTTTATATTTAGCTTTCAATGCATCAAGTTCTCTAGTCAAGTTAGCAAGTTGTTCATTAACATATCTATAATTTGCACATTTATTGCTGTACTCTTCCTGAAGTTACCTAAAGTCCTTGTTTTTGACCTCTAATTGTTCTTTTAGGGGTTTCTGTCCTTTCCTAAGAGTATAGCCTTTGTACTTAAGGTCTTCATTTTCTCTTTTTAATAAATCGATTTGTTCACGAAGAAACTTAATCGTAGTTTCACAAGATTGAGCGCATGAAATTTCATTGACTTTTGTGTTTGAGGAACTCATTGTTTACCAAAAATGCCCTTTGACTATAAACCTCAAAAGTCAACCTTAAAAGTCAAGTTTAAAAAGTCAAACTTAAAAGTCAAACTTAAAAGTCAAACCGAAAAGCTAAAAGTGAAAATTTAAAGGTTAAACGAGAAAGTCAAAGTTTAAAGTCAAAGGTCAAAGTTGAAAGTCAAAGTCAATTTTTGAGGTCAAATTTCAATTTAGAAAGTCAAAAATTAAAGGTCAAAGGTTTGGGTTGAAAATGAATTTTTAAAATTTGAAAACATGATTTTTGGGCTAAAATTGTCAAAATTCCGAAAATAGAATCGAAACAGCGAAGCTATTTGAATTAAAACGGGAAGGCATATAACATGTGGCTTGCTAGATGGATTGGTAAGGAGGTGGGTTGAGTACGTGAGAGGCTTGAGTTAGAATCCTTGCACGCCCTAAAATTTTTGAATAAACTAAATATTATTTGTGATGCATATTTTTTCGGCACATATTTTTGGATTTTTTATATTTTCTGAAAAAAATAAAAACAGAAACAAAAATATTTTTGAATTTTTGAATTTTCTGATTTTTGTTTAATTTTTGAATTTTCTGATTTTTGTTTAATTTTTGAATTTTCTGATTCTCCCCCTAAATTTGTGCATAGAGGAAAACTATGAACAAATTTAACAAAAACAAAAATAATAACTAAATTGAAAACTAATTTGGGATCAAAGTTGTCAGACAATTCAATATCGTTTATCTGCACACACCTACATGTTTAGATCTGGTCAATCACCAATATTGTGGTCCACTTAAACACGAAGGATATGGAAAAATTCGACAGATTATACATGACACGACTTTGCACTTATAATCCTAAAGGGACCATTTAGCTGACGACAACCAAGGATATTGTTGTCCACTTAAATTCAGTAGCGAGATCTACAGACAACGTTTTAAATGGTTCAATTTTAGATGTACTAGAACGTGTTCCCCACCTCCCGATATATCCCGGTAATCAAGAACTTCCAAAGAACTCTTTACTTTAGGTGAATAGACAATTGTTAAGAGGGAAATGAGATATAGAGATAGGTGCATATGTTGTGTCCCAGGTCGAATCTCTTACAATCACACAGAGGGGACAACATATGGCTAACTAGAATAGAGGGATTGAGAAGTAAAATGTTGCATATGCTGTGTTCCAGGTCGGATCTCTTCCAATCACGCAGAGGAGACAACATATGGCTAGCATATAGAAAGAATTGCATAGATAAGAGGATGCATAGAAATAGAGTTGCATATGTTGCTGTGCAGGTCGGATCTCTTCCAATCACGCAGAGGAGGCAACATATGACTGACATATAGGAAACAAGAAAATAACTTCCTACACACCTACGTTATCAGAACCCCCCAGTCGCCCTATCGCCGGAATTAAGGACATCAGTCCGTACATCGAGGAAATGTTAATTCACTGTTCTAGACACATATGACTTTTAGTGTATCCTGCAGGTTCCCATGTTTATCTCACTGCTCAATCTACCCGAGCGTTGTATTGTCATACCAAACGGAACTATCTAAGTCAATATTTTTGAAGTCCATTCATTGTCAATCTAACCTATGTCTAGTCCATTTGAATCCTTCGTGCCTACCAGCGCATTGAACACAGAGCCTAGACAATTCAGCTTTGGTACCTTACACAAATTAAGTTGAAATGTTTTTCTTTGACAGGTGCACTCAACCGCAAACTCATACAAACACATGAATAAAAACAAACACATCCCATACAAATGAATGCCTAGTTCAAACCAACAAACTATGACCTAACAGTCTCCCCCTTGGTTTGAGGCTAGCATGGACTCAATCTTTCTCAATGATCAGCACGTCAGATCTCCCCATGGCCCCCAACCACATCTTCTTGTCAAAAATCTCAGCGATCATACCCTTAAACTCTTTAGCAGCAGACTTGAAAATCTCATTATTGACCACGATTTGGTGTTGAGCCAAAATGTGAATGTCACGTTCACCAAACTGTAGGAGATCCTTCGCCTCAATAATACGAAAGGAACCAGTTTGGAATTTGATGACAACAGTGGCTGTGGCCTCGTCGTAAACCCAATATTCCATATCGTGCAAAGACCCATCACGAAAATACTGAATAATGGGAATTTATATCATTTGCTTTGTAGGAGGCCACATAACAGTTTTCATGGTTTTGTTGGTTTTTGGATCAAGAACAACTTTGGCTCTTTTCACAAAATACTCTGCTGTCTTCATTCCATCAAACTTCCTCTTTACTTGGTTCTCTAAAAAGAGTTTGAAATCAGACCCGCGAGGATCATTCGATGGATTGTGGAATGGAGCTGCAACAAGTTCTATAAGATCGACTTTAGTCCAAGAACTAAAGTCATTTTTGCGTTCATAGTAATCAATATTTCCACTTTTCCGCTTGACCACCCAAATATATAATTTATCATGAAATCCCCACATCAAAATTACTGACGGTCGCCATATTTAGTTTTGAACCGCTGCTTTTCGAGCTAAGTCATGGTCAATTGAGGCTGGTCTCCTCGAACATTCTTGTCAGAATTTTTCATGAAGAGCCGTTTCCCTTTCTTTTGAGTAGAGACTCGCTTCTGAGCCAACTTCAGAGTAACTCTAGGATTAGCTTGAGAAGGTTCGACTTCAAAGCGGTTAACAATACGAGTGGTTCTGACAGGTGGAGGATCATCAAGTGGATCTTGTTGAGATTCTTGGGCAGGGGCACTGTGAGGAGTCTCGGCTTCATTTGGTTCACCGACCGTTGTTATGAATTTGTCGCCAAATTCATTTATTAATTTGTTCTTCAGGTCGAAATAACCAGCAGTTAAGGCACCGAGGTTGAGCTGTAATTTGGAGATTTGTTTTGATTTTTGAGTATGTTCTTTCTCGATCTCGGAAACTCTAACGTCTAGAGTTCCTATCAAAACATTCTTCTCGATAAGTATTTGATTCAGGACTCCAATCTTCTTCTTGAGCTCAAAAATCGTTGCGTCTTCTTTGATAGGGCTTCTTGCACTAATGGAAATTCCTTTGCCCCTGGATGCAGGATCAACATCTTCATGAGCCAAAAATCTAGCCAGCCGTTCGGAGGCTGCATCATGCGAGGGTTGAAGAGTTGAAGAGCCACCAGGATCAGAAGAGCTCTCGGCTTCAAAGAGAGAACGAACGGCCAACCGCAATCTAAAAACATTTCAAAATCATCTGCAAGTGTTTTTAAACCTAATTATAAATGGGTGCCCAAAATTTCAATTGTTCAATCACCTCAACGTTCTGTGTGTGCATCTGGAAATCAATCTGTTTTATCAAGTGAAAAACTCAATTTTGTCGTTAACACGGGAAAACCCAGTGTTTCTATTACCCGAGTCCCAAAATCTAATTAATCCCGCTCATCGTGTAGGAACAACTACGGAGGAATATCGTCAGACCTTGGTATGTTGATAGTGGTTGTTCCAGGCACATGACAGGAGACATCTCTCAATTGCAAGACATTCAGAATTTTAATGGGGGGTTTGTTTCTGACTCCTTATTGTTCTTATCATTTTAGCTTGTTCTTTGTGTTGATCACTAGCTGGTTCACAGTGTTTTTTTAGGGACTTACAATTGGTATCAGAGCCAATCTAGTGTCAAATCTGATCAAGCTTAGTTTACGACTGGTGTTAGTATCCATTTTTGGTGTTATTCAAGTTTCTTCTTGCAAATCATTCATTGGAACTGCTGTTGTTGCTGGATTTTTGCTATTGATTTTGAATTCAAGGCCAAAAGGATCGGAAAACTGCTTGAAATCGTCTGTTTCGCCAAAAAACTTGGTGTTTACGGTTGTGATCTGTTCATCAGTTTACGGCTGTAAACTAATTCTCGACTGTAAACGTCTTTTATTTACCGTTGTGAACTACTTTTTGGCTGTAAACCGTTTCGACTGTGAGTTGTTTGTGGTTGTAAACCATTCCTGGCTGTAAACCTGTTTATGGTCGTAAATCCTCGTTGGCGGTAAACCTTATTCAACGGTAAACCCTTCTCAGGTGTAAACCATTTGCAGCTGCAAACCCCTTTACGACTGTAAACCTTTCATAACTATAAACCTTTCTCGGTTGGGATTCTCTTTGACTTTTGAACAAATTTATTTTTTATTCAAATTTTAAAAAAAAACAAAAAATAAAAAAAAAAAATAAAAAAAATGGAACCACAAAACCGTGCAATTCATCAGGAGTTGGATTCAATCATGGGAACTACCACAAGAATTTCACGTCTACTGTCTGCCGAAGGATTTCCTGAATGGAAATACAGAATCGAAAAATATATCAAAATGAAAGATTTCAAATTCTGGCGCAACATTCTTAGAGGTCCTATTAGAATCACAAATACCCTAGAAGACGGAACTATTATTGACAAAGAAGTGCAAGACTACACTGATGCGGATTTTGACAAAATTGAAGAACAAGAAAAGGCTCTGGCAACTCTGACAATGGCTCTATCCCCTGACATCGCTCAAGGATTCAGGGAGTATAAATCTGCCAAAGCACTTTGGGAAACATTGATCTAGGTCTATGACGGTAATGAAAACATGAAACAGAGTAGACAAGACATGCTTCATCAAAAATTCAACATGTTCAATCATGTTCTCGGAGAGACACTGGAGGCCCAATTTCAGAGATTTATCACTCTTACCACCGAAATGAGTACCGCTGAAATTTCTGTGCCACGATCAGAGATAAACAAGAAACTGTTGAATTCCCTTCCCAAGTCATGGGATATGAATGTCTCTGTTATTAAGAAAACCAAAGATCTCAACAGACTCACTCTTCTTGAAACAATGGCTATCATCAAAGATTGTGATCTAGATGATAAGCAACGCGAGATAAACCATGTGAATTCCTATTTGACTGCAAATTTGGAAATTTCATCGAACAATGCTTTTTCATCTTTCACAGTTCCACAAACTCAACCTTTCACTACACCACAACCACAATCCCATGTTATTCCATCATCTATGTCTTATTCTCAAACCCATGCTGCTCCACATTCAGCTTCTTCCTCCAAAGGTCCTTCCTCTGTATCCACTCCCAAGGAAGTTGAAGAAAACCTGACTCTAGCCTCTGGTCTTGTAAATTGCTACAATGCTTTCTTAGCTGGAGAATTTCTTCCTCAGATCTCGTTTGCGGATCTCGACCAAATTCATCCAGATGACGTTGAGGAAATGGATATCACCTGGCAAATTGCCATGACAGTGTTCAGAGCTAAACAGTTTGCCAAAAAGACGGGAAAGAAGAACTGGGGCATGAATGGAGACAAGAAAGTTGGGTTTAATAGGGGCAAGCTTAGGTGCTTAAATTGTCATGAGCCTGGTCATTTTGCTCGTGAGTGACCAAAACCAGATAGAAGGGAAAATCATGACAGGACAATGGTGCCAGTGATGAACAATAGAGGAACAATATCCAACAGTGAAACTGTAAATTTGGTAGTTATGGCTCAAGCATTTGATTGGGAGGATCAGATTCAAGCATTGAACATTTCAGGACCTAAAAATGAAAATTTGGAACAGATAAATGAACTTCCAGATCAAGAAGCTGAAGAGGATGCTGAAGCAGAAATGATGCAACTTCAATTTGCTTTCACGGTATCTACCACTCCTGAGAAGAAAGAGGTCTGTGAAATTTCCTGCTCTCAAAAATGCATTAATATTGTTAAGTTTTTGCGTGAACAAATTGATTTCCTACGTAGAGATAATGAGGACCTTAAGTATGAGGGCTATACACTTAGGAAAGGACAAAAACCTCTTAAAGAACAATTAGAGGCTAAAACAAATGACTTTAGGAAACTTCAAGAGGAGTATAGCAATAAATGTGCTAATTACACTCATGTTAAGAAACAACTTGTCAGTCTGACTGCTGAACTTGACACATTAGAAAATAAGTTTGAAAATGTAGATTTTAATTTCAGAAAATTTGATGTGTAAAGTGAAGTAGTTGCCTCGATGATTGAAAAACAGTTAAAATTTAAAGATAATCAGCAAAAGGGTCTAGGGTATGATAGTGTTCCTCCTCCTTTTAATCATAATTATTTGTCCATCCCTATGACTCAGGAAGAAATGGATAGAGAGGCACATTGATAATATGGCAAACCCGCTGTGTTTGTGCCGGAAAGTAGTTCTAGGGTAAAAGATACTAATGCTTCTACTTCACATGCAGATTTACCCTTAGATCAAGGCAAGCAAGCAGCTGGAGAAAGTTTTTCTGATAATAATATTGTGTTGCAATCCGATGTTTCTGTTATGAACACTGATGTTTTTGTTTCAAATTTGAAAACTAATGTTTTGGTTTCTGATGATGTTGTTGTGAACACTGATGATTCAGATGTTTCTGATAAGTGTGGTGATGTGTCTGATAAATCTAAACTCATGAATCTGTCACTGGCACATGCACGCCACCTAACCCAGTCACTCATTCTGAATCATGCACATGCACATGTGGGAAAAGTAAAGAACGAAATAAACTCACTAAACCAGAAAAGAGCGGTAACAATTTTTATGTAAAGAAACAGACATGTTTCAGCTGTGGAACCCCTGGTCATACTGCGCGAAACTACAAAAATCGTGCATTTGTTCCTTTTTATACATAAAGGGGAGTGAATGAGTCACGAAGAAGATCTCTTAAGAGAAAATCCTCGAGATCTCATTCAGTTGATGGTGATTGGAACATCAATAAAGAAAGAAATCGGGCTAATCTTGAAAAGAATAAACAGGTTTCAAACAAAAATCCAGCAAGTACTTTAACGAGACGGAAAGTGGTTAAGCCAAATTCGGTATTGTCAAAGTCATCGTCTGGGTCTTCGGCTAATTCTAGACACAAATCCAAACGATCAAAATCAAAGAAAAACATTTCAAAATCATTTGCAAATGTTTCTAAACCTAATTATAAATGGGTGCCCAAAATTTCAAATGTTCAATCACCTCAACGTTCTGTGTGTGCATCTAGAAATCAATCTGTTTTATCAAGTGAAAATCTCATTTTTGTCATTAACAAGGGAAAACCCAGTGTTTCTACGACCTGGGTCCCAAAATCTAATTAATCCCGCTCATCGTGAAGGAACAGCTACAAAGGAATATCGTCAGACCTTGGTATGTCGATAGTGGTTGTTCCAGGCACATGACAGGAGACATCTTCCAATTGCAAGACATTCAGAATTTTAATGGGGGGTTTGTTTCCTTTGCGGGAGGAGAAGGATGAAAGATCACTCAGAAGGGTACAGTGACAAATGGTGTGATCAACTTTGAGAACGTTAACTATGTTCCTGAGTTGAAAGATAGTCTGTTGAGCGTATCTCAGATCTGTGATAAAGGCTACTCCACTCATTTTCTGAACAAAGAGTGTCTCATTCTGAAGCCCGGAATCATCATTCCTGAAGAATGGATTTTGTTTAGATCTGAAAGAGAAGGAAATGCCTGTGTTATTGACATGAATCATAACATTCCCGAGCAAGTCACTTGTCTTTTCTCTAATGTCTCAGAACATAATGCCATGATTTGGCACCGTCGTCTCGGCCATGCTAATTCCAAGAATCTCAATCGCCTTGCCAAAAATGAGATTGTGCGTGGTCTTCTAGTAAAGGACTTCATAACCTTTGAAAAGTGTGTGGCCTGTGCTCAGGAAAAGCATCATCGCAAACCACATTTGCCAAAAACGATCAATTCAATCGGCAAGGTTCTTCAACTGTTGCATATGGATTTGTTTGGTCCAGTCAACGTTCTCAGCAATAACAAGAACTCTTATTGTCTTGTTGTGATTTATGATTACTCTCGTTTCACATGGGTTTTCTTTTTATCCAACAAGAGTGGGATTGCTGACTTGATCAAACAGTTCATTGTGATGATTGAGAATTAGACGAATGAAAAGGTGAAGGTGCTTCGAACTGATAATGCCACATAGTTCAAGAATGCAGTTCTGGATCACTTTTGTGCAGAAAAGGTTATATTACGTCAATACAGCTCTGTTCGGACACCTCAACAAAACGGTGTTGCAGAACGGAGAAACCGTACCCTGATTGACGCTGCAAGGATGATGCTTTGTGATTCCAAATTGTCGGTTTTCTTCTGGGCTGAGGCGATCAACACTGCTTGTTACGTTTAGAATCGAGTCCTGATCAACAAAGCTCAGATGAAGACCCCGTATGAGATATTATACAATCACAAGCCATCGGTTGTTCATTTCAGAATATTTGGATGTCCTTGCACCCTTCTTCACCTCGAATCCAACCCCAAGTTCAACTCAAAGGCCGATGACTGCTATTTTGTGGGATACACCACACGCACTGCTTACCATGTATACAACAAAGCCACCAAGAAAATTATGGAATCTTATGACGTGCGTTGGCTGGAGGAGAATGAGACAGATACGAGAGTTGGACCTGACTCGTTATTTGATTATGCATCATTGTTTAAATCCTTTAATGTGTATTCTGATAATGTTTCAGGTTCCTGCTCACGTTCAAGTACAGTTGTTGAAGATAAAGAGGAAGATGTTGTGTACAGACCACCCTTGGTGACCCTCGCGTCTCCTACAGTGGATGAAGTTGCTCCAAGTACTTCCTCAAGTTCTCCAAGACAAAGAATTTGTTCTGATGTTGAAGCCACTCCCCTTACTCTTGCTAAAAGAGAAGTCATGTCAAGGGATACTTCTGCTGCTACTCAATCGTTCATGGAGTTTCTCTTTCCTGAACTGACTTCAACCGAATACGTGGCGAGTACCTCATACATTCCTAGATCGTCTGAGGCGAGTGATTCAACAGACGACGATTTTCTTAACATCAACAATCTTCCTGTCACAATCAATGACATCAACCATCAAATCCCAACTAGAATTCAACACGATCATCCGATCGAAAATGTCATCGGTCCACTGGGAGAAGGCGTTAAAACGAGAAGTCAGAGTGGAGATGTCAATACATGTCTCTATTCTTGCTTTATTTTTCAGATTGAGCCCAAGAGTGTGGCAATGGCGTTAAATGAACCAAGCTGGGTTGATGCGATGCACGAAGAGTTAAATCAATTTGAAAAAACTGGGTCTTTGGAAGCTGGTTGAGTTACCGAAGGGCAAGAAGTCTTTAGACACACGCTGGGTGTTTAGAAATAAGCAAGATGATTCCAGGTTGATTGTGTGAAATAAGGTTCGATTGGTTGTTCGTGGATTCAAGCAGATTAAGGGTTTAGACTACACAGCAGTGTATGCACCGGTTGCACGCTTGGAAGCCATCCGTATATTCCATGCATATGCTTAATACATGAACTTTACTGTTTATCAGATGGATGTCAAGACCGCCTTCTTGTACGGAGCTGTGAAGGAGGAAATTTATGTTGATCAACCTCCTGGGTTTGTCAATTCCAGGTTTCCGAATCATGTCTAAAAGTTGGACATGGCTCTATATGGGTTACATCAGGCTCCCAGAGCTTGGTATGCAACTCTTACAGAGCACTTGATTGTGCATGGGTATACACGAGGAACGATCGATCAGACCTTATTTATCAAGCATGTGGGTGCAGACCTGATTCTTGTACAAATCTATGTGGATGACATCATTTTCGAGTCGACAAGTTCCAAGCTGTGCAAAGAGTTCGAGACAGTTTTGAAGAAAAGATTTGAAATGAGTTCGTTGGGTGAAATGACCATGTTTTTAGGACTTCAAGTTCGACAAGATTCAGTTGGAATTTTGTTACATCAAGGCAAATACGTTGAAGATATGTTGGAGAAGTTTGGATTTAAAGATTCAAAGATCGCTTTGACTCCAATGGCTGAAAGACCGTTGTTGTCTCCCAACCCTAAGGGGGAGATTGTTGTGTCAAAAATATGGTTTATACTTTGCTTTTCTAAGCATTTATTATTTTTAGTCTTGGGCCGAAAATAATATTGGGTTTAATTGTAGCTTGGACCGAGAACCCATGTGTTTTCGGTATAGCATTAGGTTTGGGACTTGGGTTTGCGGTCCATATATATAGAAGTAGGGGTGAGGAGTGGGGGTAGGCCTTGAGGGGAGAACACAAGGGTAGGTTCTAAGTGTGTGTAAATCAAGGTGTTCTACAGAGAGAAGAAGAGTGTGTGTGTGTGTGTGTGTGGATCTTATATGTATGGAGCATCATTCATATTATTGAATACATCATAGATTCATCATCTTCTTCTTCTCCTTCTTCCATTTTTGATATTGCATCATCCAGTTGATTGGGATTCCGCACCATCAAGTGGATCTGATTGATACTCAAGCTAATTTTTTGGACTTACAATAAAGAATGTCAAAAACGAAGCTCGTATATGAAAGTTACATATTTTAGAAGATAATTAATTTTCGGATTAATAAGAGAGTGACACATGGAAAGATCTGGGCCACACCTTCTTCACCACGGCTTGGAACGAGATCGCGACACGTGGCCTGAGTATGCCCAGCGTACCCATTGCGTACGCCCTGCGTACACGGATCCTGGTAGCCTATAAATAAGTGGCGTTTTCACTCTTTTTCTCATATCTTTCTATCCAATTCTCTCTCAAACACCCCCAACCCTCTATTTCTCTCCCTAGAACCTCCTAGGTGTTAGAAGCGAAGCCCGGAGCACCGAAAAGCCCCGAGAAGAAGAGCTTTCGGTTTACAAGTTCTGCCACCACAGAGACTAGTTTCTCGCTAAACCCCCCTATAAATGAGTTATGCTTTCCATACTTTAAGTATAACTTATGTTTAAGTTCATTATCATAATTATGAACCTATAAACAAGATTTATCAATGATTCAAAGTCGTTATACTGATTGATCTACTTACGGGGAAGATGTCTAGGCTGGATTTCGTGAGGTGTTTAAAGTGGGATTTCCAAATCGTATAGTTTATATACGAAACGAACCCTACCTCCAATATAATCCTACCTTGTTGTTCCTTACTTGATAGATCATGAAAGTAGACTTTGAGTTAATGATAAATCTAGACTAGTAATTACTCACAATAAATATTAGACTAAGACTTAGTGATAATGATACTAGGTTACGTCAAAGGAAAAGACAATTGCTAGAAGCGAAGCGCTGTCCGAATTTCGAATCATCACTTTAACAAGTGAGTGCATACTTACTTTCATCTTACACATATATATGAAGTATTTAATATTAATACATTCTATATGTGCTTATTATCTGTGTTCCTGATATCTATGCTAGACGAATGAATTATACATGTGTTTTCTTGATTTAAAATATATATGTATTTCTATACCTATAAATATATTGGGTAAAGATGGGTAGATGAAAGATGATATGGATGATGAGAGATGAAAGATGATATAGATATTGAGAGGTGAAAGATGATGAGAAGCCTTGACTTTAACGACAATCCAGTCATCTAGCAGAGTGTAGATGACGACCACAAACTATTCTAGACAGTCCAATGGAATGCTAGCAAGCTCGCAACCTGTAGGTGTTTGTGAATGACATGTTCACCATATGTACTCTAAAAACCTTGGAAGCTATGGACTTAGTGCGTTATGAATGAACATTGACAACTATGGACTCAGTGCCTAATGGATAACATTGGCAGCTATGCCTAACAGATAACATCGACAACTATGGACTTAGTGCCTGTTAGATAAACCTTGGCAGCGATGGACTTCGTGCCTATTCCTTAGGAATAAATATTGAATAATTGATTATTCTTCGGGTATATCCTTAAGAATAAAGAAGTTAATGGGGATGGGTAATCGGGTTGATTGTTGGACGTGAATTATGTGATGAAACAAATTAACTATATTATTGTGGGTTGAAAACCCTATGTACTCACCGGGTTTTCCAACCTGACCCACTCAGTTTATTTGTATCATAGGTGTCGATGCGAAGATACATTACACTGAGAGATTAAGGAGATGTAAATCATTAGTGTAAATGAATGTAAGGTCTGTTTATGCTTATGTTTCTGTATTGACGATGACATCCCAATGTTTTAATATAAATAAAATACATTTCTTCAGAAATGCTTTGATAATATATTTATCATATCTTTGGGGACAAATTCTGCAATAGTATTCTTCAAAAAGGATACTCTGATTTTAAAATAAGCATAAATAAATTTTTTTAAAATGACCGTGAATTTGGGGATGTCATAGATACGTATATATATTATACCATGTCTATAAAATAATTATTATATTCTTGATCTTGAAACACCCATAAAATTCAAGCAAATTTAAAACTTTTCAAAGCATTTAAAACCAACAGTTATTACAAATTTATTTTCAAAATAGTCTATATCAGAGTTTTCTCAGAAACAATAACAAAACATGAGGAGCTGTATGATCACGCCTTCGCCTTGCTGCGATCCCCTGATGTACCTGAAACAATAAACTGAAACTGTAAGCCGGAAAGCTTAGTGAGTTCCCCCAAAATACCAATACCCACAACAATACACATATAATCATAAACAACATACTATGGATCCAATCAACTATTGGGTTGGAATACCCCAGGCCCTCAACCATCAGGTTGGAATGCCAACATACTATGGGTCCATTAATCCTCGAGATGGAATACCCCAGGCCCACAACCAACCGGTTGGAATGCCCAAATACTATGAGTCCAATCATCCTCGGGATGGAATACTCACGACCCACAACCAACATGTTGGAATGCCCAGGTCTATTGGTCTTCGCACAAAGCAGATCAGCCTCAACCGTTAAACAAACATGTGCACATATAACAGATAATCACATAGTAGTCTATAGACAACAACTAACGTAACAGATCATACCACATATCACATAATACCATCCTATCTACCAGGATACTGATCTAACATATCATACCACATACCACATAATACTATACGACCTACTAGGATACTGATCTAACAGATCATACTAGCATAACATATCCAGATAACAATCCAAAGGGCCGGCCTTGGTGCCTTAGACCCTTGAGTATAGTGATGATAACTCACCTCGCAAGTAGTGCCGAAGTACTGAAAATCTCTGACTGTTGCCTTACCAGGAATCCCAAACTATCACATAATAAATACTAAGTTAATACCCAAAATAACCTTCTTGACTAAATGTCCACACCATTAATTAAGTCCATTTTATTTATTGGGCCAAGGCCCAATACCAAGTCCTTAACTTGAAAGTCCATATATAAAGCTCATTATTGGTCCAATTTACTAAATTGGGCCCAATTCCTTAATTGGGCCTAATCCCACGATCCATCATCACTACTTGGCCCAAAGTATCTTATTCATAAAGTCCAACAAAGGCCCAAATCCAATTAGTCCATAAACAACCCAAAACTCGAATCCCATTTGTCAATGGCCCAATAGAGGACGTACGCGGGGCGTACTCCTCTGGTACGCACGGCGTACTCATCCAGACATTGACCACCATCGGGGTGGTTGACCCAGTACGCTGGGCGTATTGGATTTACGATGGGCATACTCGAAGGTTTGCCAAAAGTTTATTAAGTGCTTAATGGCTTAAGCACTTAAGCCCAAACTTCAGATCCAGTGACCTAACATGCCTAGGACCCATAAAGTCATGAACTTTATCACTTTAGACGTCCATAAAGTTCTTAATTCTTGGTCTTAATCCATTAAGACCTTATTTTTCCATGCATGGGACACATTCAGCTAATGGGACCTCATTTTTATCACTCAAGGTCCCTTCAAGAGTCTAGAAGGACAACCCTTTCCGTCCAAATCACATCATGCACCACTTTAAGCATTTTTGGGACAAGAAATGATTCTAATAAAGTAAAACGGTGAGATCTATACATATATGCATAAAGTTTGGAGCTTTATACCTTGTGGAGCTTCTTGGGCACAAGCTAACTTCAGATCTACAAGTTTGACCTTCTTCTCCAACTCTTGGATATATGTAGAAAAACTTTGTATTATCTTTATTCATAGAAAGTTGTAAAACTCCAGAAAATCCAATATTTTCTATAAAAAGTAGTTTGTTAGTCTCGTTCGAAAAACCATGTATATTTGCATGCATGTTTCTTATTTTCCTTTGTTTGTATTAGAAATAGTATGTTCCCAGAAAATCCTATATTTTCTGTATATAAAAGTGTTGTGGTCTTAAAACCCTAAGACCGAAGTTGTGAAATCAGTTTACAAAATATACGAAACATAGTTTTGTATTTTATTAAACTAGTAGAGTGTATATCCTTCACGATTCCAAGTTAAGATAACCCTACTTTATGTGAGTCGTTACAACCATACTAATATGACGAGAACGCCTGTCCTTACGTTCTTCAGGTGTCAGCTACTATCCGGATATTTGTCACCTTAGACTGGCCTGTCTAGCTGTAGCGAACAACACAGGTGTGGGGTGTCAACCCCGTATAGCTCTATACACAGTTACCCCGCTCTCCCTCCAGGAGACTCGAGTTATAACTATAGGAGTTACAATGTATGCTAGGTAGGTACAACGAAGGAGAAAAAATCTCACAAGAGCCTTAACGGAAATTACGCGAGTTTTGACTCCCATTATTGAATAATGCAAATAATGTTTTTTTGTGTGAAGTTATGACTGCAGCTTTATGACACGCGTTTTACAGCTTTATGACATACAGCTTATCACTTGTATTTCTAAAAGTTTTATGATGGAAAGTTTATGACACGCAAATATTTCTGTCGTAAAAACTCTGTTTTGTATACCGACTTCATAAAATTATTTATATTGATAATTATAAATAATCACTAATAGTTTGTCAACTTGCAATATGTTATGAATATGACATAATATTCTAAGTTTAAAACCCGTGAAATGGTATTAACCATCACTAATATTCTAGGACCCATAAAGTCATGAACTTTATCACTTTAGACGTCCATAAAGTTCTTAATTCTTGGTCTTAATCCATTAAGACCTTATTTTTCCATGCATGGGACACATTCAGCTAATGGGACCTCATTTTTATCACTCAAGGTCCCTTCAAGAGTCTAGAAGGACAACCCTTTCCGTCCAAATCACATCATGCACCACTTTAAGCATTTTTGGGACAAGAAATGATTCTAATAAAGTAAAACGGTGAGATCTATACATATATGCATAAAGTTTGGAGCTTTATACCTTGTGGAGCTTCTTGGGCACAAGCTAACTTCAGATCTACAAGTTTGACCTTCTTCTCCAACTCTTGGATGCAATACCCTCTTCTTCAAGCACTCAAGGAACACTCAATAAGCTCAAAAACACAAGGGAAGGGCTAGGGTTTGGGGAAGACGACTATAATCTGTGGACGCTGAGGTAAGGGAGGTTTTGGTGCTCATAATGTTGCTTATATAGGCCCCAAACCCTAAATATTAGGGTTTCACCCTGACATTAGTACGCCCAGCGTACATAAGTGTACGCCCAACGTACTAAGGTGGACCTTAGTACGCTTAGCGTACTCTTATGTACGTGCAACGTACTCCCTCTTGGCCCAAGTTTGCAAACTTGGGCCCTAAACTTATCTTTTCCCTTCTCTTCCAAACTCCCAAGGACTATAAATGATAAAGTAATGATAGAAGAGGGTTCGGAAATGCTTGCAAAATCTCGGGATGTTACAGATCTTGATAGGATATTAGAGCAGAGTAACAACTAAGTACAATGCTTATCCTTAAGTTTTGGCTAGCATAACAACTAGTTACTAGGTTATTCTAGGAAATAGGCCAACATAACAACTAAGTATAATCCTTTAGTATAATCTTAAGCATTATAACAACTAGGCATCATATCATTCTTAAAGCTTTGGTAGGGTAACTACCAAGCATAATATTATCCTAACGTTGCATGCATTTTCAAAAACTATTGATATATTACAATAATAGTATTTTTTTTGTAAAATCATTGCAATAGTTTCATAGCATGTATTCCCCCCTATAAAACATTTGAAAACAGTAAAATTGGGGCCGTGAACTCACCTTAATAACATGATTTGAAAGACTTAGATTATCGCTTCGGGAACTTCCAACCATTTCGGGAGGAAGAGAGGTTTCCGGACCGATTCAAAGAGAAGAGAAAGTGGTTGAGGTGTGAAGATTTGGAGAAGTTAAGCCCTCTATTTATAGGGTCGATTTTGGCATACGCGCAGTGCAAATATCTATGCGCGTCGTGCACGAGCCTCGTAGCCCCATCCAAAACTTGCCACGTGTCAACTTTTTGGTTGTCCACGTCTCTTGTATCTCGATGAATTCGGGTGTCAGACATGCGAATTGTGCGTGGCGTGCATTACGCGCAAACAATTAATATTTTTCAAAAAATCATATCACTTTTATTTTTAATTTGTCTTTGACGTTCTTTATATATTTATGTAGATATTGATGAGTACTACAACTTTCCTTTACGTTGTTTTGGTTAATTCCAACTTCCACTTTTAGCCAGTATTTTATGTTTTTTCGAAAAATCATATCTTCTTCATACGTACTCCATTTTTGGCCTTCTTTGCCTCTAAGTTCTTATCTCGAGGAGTACTACAACTTTCCTTTTAATGACTTTAGTAAAAAATCAACCAATATCTTAGTTCTATTTTGATGTTGTAATATTTATTGACACGATGATTTTACTTTTCTACAAAAATCATAACTCCTCCAATCGAAGTCAAATTTTTACGAAGTTTATATCCTTGAATTTACCTCGCAATGTACTTTCCTAATATGTTACCCTTTTATACTAGTTAACGTAACTTTTTATGCACTTAATCATGCGATTTACGTCCATTTTGGACTATTTTCTCTTCTATACAACCTTGTGTTTAGATACTTATAATTTTCTAAGTCCGTTTACAATCCGTGACTGGTGGAAATTGTTGCAAATGTCACTTCCCCCCCACCCCCCGTTTAAATAATTTCGTTTCGAAATTCAGACCAGACCATATATTTTTTTTCTTATTATGTTTACTATATAGCTCTTACCACATCATCACCGGCTCTAAAACAACATCTTCTGACTCGTCTATGCAACGAGTTTTCCATGAAGGGCTTGGTCCACCTTAGCTATTTCTTGGTAATTTCAGTCAAGAGTACCCCAAAAGGTTTATTTTTATCACAACAGAAATATGTCGCTGATATTCTTTTAGGAGCAAATATGACCCATTGTAATCCTGTACTCTTGTCGACACAAATGGGAAGCTCAATATCAGCACAAGGAAATTGATTGATGATCCCATTATTTATTGCAGTCTTTCTGGTGCCTTACAACATCTCACCTTCACACGTCCAAATATTTCTTACACTGTATAACAAATTTGCATTCATATACATACTCAATGGACGTCACATATGAATGCTCAAAAACGCATTCTAAAATACATTAAAGGTACAATTGACATGGCATTATACTTTCATCATAACACGGTCTGCACTCTTACTGCGATTGTGTGTTTCAAGGTGACAACTTACTATCATGGTCACCCAAACGCCAACCGACCGTCTCATGTTCTAGTGTTGAGGCAGAGTATAGAGGCATCGCTAACATTGTTGCAGAGATTTGTTCGCTCAGAAACCTCCTTCTTGAACTTGGTCACCATCCGACACACACGTCTCTAGTTTATTGTGACAATGTTAGCGCCATTTACATGACGGTAAATCCAATTCAACATCAACGAACCAAACACATTCAAATCGACATACATTTCGTAAGAGAGAAGGTTCAACGCGGTCATATCAGGGTTTTACATGTAATGTCCGTAGATCCGGGCTAGTCAATTTAGAGACAATGAGCATCAAAAATGAGTTTTTGATGGAAGATTATTTAGAAAAAGTAATCTTTACCAAGTTTTAGAATATGTCACAAGGGTTCCGTACATATAAAGAATGCCGAAATCCGAGTTATAACAAAGAAGTTATGGCCCGTCGAAGTTTCGTGACTAAACCGGCATGACACTACGCGACGTAAATAGTGAATTTACGATGGAGGACTTTTTGGCCTTAGTGATCTAAACAAAAGTTGTAGTATACGTTAAACTAAGAGCGTGCATAAAAAGAACGCCCAAATATGACTTCGTATGAGGAAGTTATGATTTTTCTAAGATTTGGCCTAGCAGTGCACGGCCAGAAACTCGAATTTTAGATCGAGCGGTTTTTGGACAACGCGGCCTAAATGAGAATTGAATATCTCATTAATAGGAACTCAACGACAAAAAGACAGACGGAAACGGAGTCCGTATGTAGAAGTTATGAATTTTACGCGGACATTTAACAATGTAGTCACCTTCTACTGTTAAATTTAAGATCGGTCGAGAATTAGCCAATGGAGTCAAAAACAAAGTTGTAGATCTTATTTTTACCTATGCGTGGATATAAGGAACGTCAAAAACGGAGCTCGTATGCGAAAGTTACGGATTTTAGAATTTGTAAGTGTGCTGTGCAAAAATGGGTGACGTGGCACAATCTTGGCCATTGCTTTCTCCCCAAGTCTTGCCACCAGATGGTGACATGTGGCACCAAGTTCAGCCATATTTCACCCTATAAATAAAACCTCTCCCACCCTCATTTTCTTCACACCTTTCCCATTCTTTCTTCTCTCTACACTCTCTCTAAACCTCCCAAAAACCCCCCTAAGCCCTAGGGAACTCCCAAACCGCTAGAAGAAAGCCCTGGAGTGCTCGACGGATCCGAGAAGAAGATCTTTTGGCTTGGAAGTTCTGCCCCGGCAAAGCCCGGCTTCTAGCCAAACCCCCTCGTAGGTAAGATACGCCTACCTAATTTTTAATATAGCTTTTATTTAAATATATTAACGTTATTAGGACATTATAATAATTATTTGAGCTATTATTATGGGTTATATAATTGTCGTTATAATATCTTTTTAACCACTCGCGATACGGGGAATCCGGTTTGAAGGGCCGTCTGGGTTGTTGGATTTCAGAAGTGCTATATGCGAAAATGATCCTGCCCTCTGATGTTTCATGTTTGGCCCTTGCCTGTACATAGTGGGTGAAGAGTATTGTTTAACGCTTATATAATAGTAATAATAGCTAGACTATTAATTAGTCTCGTTGAACATTAGACTAAACTCTGGTGTAAATGATACTAGGTTTTGTCAACGGAAATTTGTTTTAAAGTAAACGAAGTACTGTCTGAGTACCGAGTCACCACTTTCGCAGGTGAGTGCATAGTTACTTTCATCTTACACATAGATATGAAGTATTTTATATAAATTACGTGCTATGTGTGTATACTGTCTGAATACTTGCTGTCTATGCTGGATGAAACGTTTTATACATGTTTTAAATGATCAAAATTATATGTATTTTATATCTACAAAATGTGTTGGGTAAAACATGGGTAGATTAGAGGTGAGATAAATGATGAGCGATGAAAGATGAGATAAATGATGAGCGATGAAAGATGAGATAAATGATGATCGATGAAAAATGAGATGAATAATGAGCGATGATATATGAGTGATAAAATATGGTGCGAAGCAATGACCTAAGCGATGAGCCAAAACGATGAGCCAAAACGATGAGCCAAAACGATGAGCCAAACGATGAGTCAAACGATGACCCAAGCCATGGCCCCGTCATCTAGCAGAGTATGGATGACAACCACGGACTATTCTAGACAGTCTAGTGGAACACTAGCAGGCTCACAACCTGTAGGTGTTGTGAACGATGTGTTCACCAGGTGTACTCTAAAAAACCCATTGACATGTATTGCGAGTGGACTCTCGAAAATGATACTGTCAATAAATGAGATAAACCCTGGCGACTATGCAGACTTAGTGCCGATTCCTTAGGATACTCCTTTGGAATAAATGAACGAGGAATAGCTGAATCTTAGGGAAGATCCTTAAGAGTAAAGAAGATAATGGGGATGGGTAATTGGGTTGATTGTTTGATGTTGAACATAATAATTATATTATTGTGGGTTGAAAACCCATATGTACTCATCAGGTTTCCTAACCTGACCCACTCAAGCTTATTTGTATCACAAGTGTCGATATGAAGCTACTTTACACTGAGAGATTTAAAACAGATGTAGATCACTAGTGTAAATGAATGTAAGTTCTATTTATGCTTATGCTTTTGTATTGACGATGACATCCCAAATGTTTTAAAATGGATAAAAACACATTTCTTCGGAAATGCTTTGATAACGTATTTATAATGTTTTTTTTCTGGAAACAAATTCCGCAACATTTTTATTAAAATAGGTACTATGATTTTTATAAAGCATAAACAAAATCGGTCTTTTCTGGCCGAGAAAATGGGGATGTCACATTACATGTCACACCTCGCTACGAAATAGTTGATATCTTCACCAAAGGGATACGACACGTACTTAACGACTTCAGATCCAATCTAAGCATCCGTCATCCTCCTCCTTAGACTGAATGAGTATATTAGACTAGGAAATTCATTATTTTAAACTATGTGGTACCAAAGTGTAAATTGTGTATCTATATATACATAATATTAATGCAATATATGGGAGCTGATTTTTGGCTAAATTCCAATAGTTCTTGAACTTCTTGTGAAGGAATTGAATGGTTTACTTGAAGATTAATGTTCTCACACATGTCATTATTAGAAAGTTGGTATAGAAGGGTAATATTGTCAAAAGGGTCTGCAGATGAATTGAGATTATTATTCTAAAAAGGAAAGATGTGTTCATGAAAAATGACATCTCTTGAATAAAAACTCTTCTTATTATTGAAATCAAGAAGTATATAAGCCTTCATAATTGGAGGATATCCAATAAACACACACAACTTTGCTCTTGGATCAAATTTTAGAAGATAAGTTGGGAGGGTGGAAGCAAACGCTAAACATCCAAAAGATCTTAGAGAACAATATTCAGGAATAAGTCCATGCAATCTGAAGTTAGATGAGTCGTTATTGATTACTTTAGAAGGTGTTCTATTGATGAGATATGTTGTTGTACGAACAGATTCAGTCCAAAATATAATTGGAAGATTACTTGGAACATTAAGGACCTTACAACATTTAATAAATGTTGATGCTTCCTTTCAACAACAAAATTTTGTTGTGGCTTTGCAACACATGATTTTTGATGTTCAATACCTTTGTCTTCAAAAAAAATTTTGAACTCCAATTCTTTTGCGTTGGTTGTTCTAAATATTTGATCTTCTTGTTGAATATAGTAAAAAGAAAAGAATAGAATTTCAGAATGATTTCGTGAACATCAGATTTTTGCTTTAAAATATATCTCTAAGTATATCTCTTATAATCATCAACCAATGTAACAAAATATATATGTCCAATATGTGTAGTGGTTAGATAAGGCCCTCATATATCACAATGGACCAAAAAAAATCTCATCAGAAATGTGATTCATAGAAGGAAAATGCCAGTGGACAAATTAGACAATAACTGTCATTTTGATTTGAAGGAACAGAAAAACATTCAATAGTTATTTAATAGGAATCAAAAATTTATTTGATGGATAGCCTAATATTTTATGCCATATTTGTAAAGAAACAATGCTAATTCTTTAATACGATCCCAGGTGTTATCCAAGATCGCTGCCTGTTATTCGAGTCACATTAAACTCCTAAAGCACCTTTCGGCTTCTTTATTTATTCGCTAAAACCAACAAGTCCTAAAATAATTCCAAGTCTAATATAACTATCAAAACAATCCTAGAAAAGATAAAGACTAAACATAAATCGTATTTATCCTATTTTGACATAACCTTTATACGTCACTTATAAACTCAACAAAATCTCCTTGCTTGGGATGTGTCACTACTCCCCTCCCAAACACTCACCTTGTCCTCAAGGTGAAAATCAGGAAACTACCTCACCATATCTTCGAACTGCTCCCACGTAGCCTCATATGATGGAAAATCTTTCCACCTGATCAACACCTCCCGACCAAAGCGCTCCATCTCTGATGCCCTCCACCTACTTTGGTTGCGAAAAAACCTGCATGTCAGCAATCAATGTTGCTGGTAAGCTAGGGAGAGCCAACCGGTTCCCAATAGCTCTCTTCAACTGCCAAATATGGAACATATTGTTTATTTTTGAGGACTCGGGTAACTACAAACGATAAGCCACCCTACCAATTCTTTCAAGTACCACAAAAGGATGAAAATATCAAGAAGATAACTTGTCATTGACTCGTAAAGCTACCAAATGTTGTCTATACGGTTGCAACTTGAGAAATACTCGATCCCCAACTAAAAACTCCTCATCTTGGCGATGCTTGTCAGCCTTACCTTTCATCAACTGTTGAGCACGCAATAGATACCCTTTCAAATCCCCCAATACCATATCCTGCTCCTACAAATACTCCTCTACAATACCCACTGAAGCCCGTTGAAACGTCACATTGAGCGACCATTCGTGATATGTCGCCTTTGATACCCACCCAAACAACTTACAAGCCATCTTTTGAAATGTCACATTGAGCGACCATTCGGTAATGCTAGCACAGGTACTCAAGTCATCATAGATTTTATTTAACGAAAAGCCTGTGATGCATCCTCATTCCATCCAAAATTATCTTTCCTGAGTTGTTCCTTGAGCGGTTTCGTAATTTTTCTATAATCTTTGACAAACTTGCGATAATATCCTGTCAGGCCTAAAAACCCACGTAGCTCTCGCAATGTTTTCGGTACAGGAAACTGAAGCATAGCCTCAATTTTTGTCGGATCAGATGTAACACCATCCATGGATACCAAATGCCCAAGGTACTCAATCTGTTTTTGAGCAAACGAGCACTTTTTCTGATTTGTAAAAAGTTTATTTTTTTTGCATAGTTTGCAACACAGTTCATAAATTTTCCACATGTTCGCATTGGGTCTTGCTATAAATAAAAATATTGTTAAAGAAAACCAGAACAAAACGTCGTAAAAAAGGTTGAAATACCTGATTCATTAGCGATTAAAACATAGCAGTGGCGTTTGTCAAACCGAATGGCATAACGAGAAACTCATAATGCCCTTCGTGAGTCCTAAAAGTTGTTTAAGGAATATCTTCTTCTTTGATTCATATCATATCTGGTGGTAGCCAGATTTTAAATCCAAATTCAAAAAAATAGTGGAACCATGCAATTCATCCAAGAGCTCATTGATGATTGGGATTGAAAATTTGTCAAGAATTGTTGCTTTATTAAGGGATCTATATCCGGCAAAAAAACCCGAGCTCGCATCTTTTTTCTTTCAAGGTAATCGTGTGATTATGGCTACAAACGGGTGCTAACCCATCGTGCATTTCCAAAACGTCCCTAAAAGTTTCCAATACTGCCCCGACTTGCACATGAATCTTAGCTGCAGTCAGAACCATGCACTCGACTTGGATGTTTACTAAATACGCCCTCCATCATGATGTATTAACTTGTGAAGTGTCTTGCAGCAGGCTACCAACTTTGTTAAACTCAGGCCCCCTTGAATCGTGACCAACCTATTTCCCTCCCAATATTGCATCCGGAGGTCCAACCAATTCACAGTCATGTCACGCAACGTTTGCAACCATTTAATATCTAAAATCAGTGTTCTAAAAGGCGTGCCATGGCACGTGCCAAGGCGTGCCATGGAGTGAGGCGTGGCTTCGCCGTTACGAAAAGCCTCATAACGTTGCTGTTAGGTGTGGCGCGTGGCAAGGCGTGATATGGTGTGTCATGACGCATTATGACGTGTAATGGCGCATGTTATTTCATTTGAGACACATTGTTTTTGATATTTGTTATGTCTTTTCTAGTCGAGGATACAAGTATTGTCCTTTTTGTTAACTTTTTATTATTAGTTATTGATATAACACGTCTAAAAAGTAGTTATATTTAATATAAATTTATATTTATGTGGTAATATAACTATAAATTAATATAAAATCGCCGCCTTACATCACACCTTGAAAAACGCCATGGCTCGCTAAGATTGACCTTGGCCTTGCCGCCACGCCATGCCTCACGCCATTTAGAACCTTGACTAAAGTTACGGCCGAACCCCCAAGATTCAATGTAATAATTATTCAACAATTTGAACCTCCGGTAAGTCGAGAGTGTCTTCTTTGCAACACCCATAACTCCAAGACATTAAACCGTTTCCTAGTTTCACCCCCACCGAACCCACACCGGTCACCGTGATGGTTATCTCATCGACTACCCTTGTAGAAACGAAATTGTGGGTTTCCCCGTTGTCGATCAAGACCACTACTTCTCGTTCCCCGATCTTTCCCTTAATTTTCATCATACATGGTAGCGTTAAACCGCTGATTGAGTTGAGTGAAACTTCCACCATGTCACAATGCACATGCACATTGTCATTGATTACCCCATCCTCCTCAACTTAGTCCACAATCTGTGACATCCCCAAATTTCTCGGCCAGAAAAGACTGATTTAATTTATGCTTTTAAAATAAAATCAGAGTAATCTTTTTAAAAGATGTTGCGAAATTTGTCCCCAAAACAAAACATGATAATAATTTATCAAAACATTTCTTAAAGAAATATATATTTTCATTTTATATCAAAACCTCGGGATGTCATGTTCCGATACAGATCAAAAGCACAAACAGTACATTATAAGCCTTACAACAGTTATTTAAAACTACTAGCCTATAATCCAAAAATATCTCATCATCATCCGACTATATTCGGGGTCCACTACGTGTAATATAAAAAGCTGAGTGGGTCAGGCTTGGGAGCCTGGTGAGCATATAGGGTTTTTAACCCACAAATAATAATAAATTTATTAAATTCATCAACCAAAAATAAATTTATTAATTTCATCAACCAACAATAAGCCTGATTACCCATTCCCGTTAACCTCACTTTACGTCCCTAAACACCTATCATAAGGGACCTAGTCTAAGGATTTTCATCGGGGTCACAAACACTGCTTTAGGGATTCCTCATCAATTTATGTCAAATAGGCAACCATGAGGGGGATGGAGTACACCAATGAACATATAGTTCACCAACACCTACAGGTTGCGAATTCCTGCTAGCGTTCCACTGGACTGTATAGAAAGGTCCGTGGTCGTCATCTATACTCCGCTAGATGACTACTACAACAACAACAACAACAACAACAACAACAACAACAACATCGAGGCCTCTCATCATTTTAACACACATCAACTATTTCATGTACCCATGTTTTACCCAACATATTTGTAGATAAAAATAAATATACAGTTTAAAACTTGTATAAAATATCTATTCAACACTCATTTCAAATAAACAAACAATATAATTACACATAGCACGTATTTTATAGAAAATACTTCATATCTATGTGTAAGATGAAAGTGACTATACACTCACTTGCTAAGACGATAATTGGGCAGCACCTCGTCTGTTGAAATAATCTTTTCCGATAAAACCGGGATGTTTTCCCAAAACCGGGCCTTGCGAGGGTTGGGCTTCAAACCGAAAAGATAAATTTCTCGGGCTCTTCAGGCACTCCGGAATGTGTTTCAGGTGTTGGGTATAATATCGGGGCTTCGGGGAAAGTCAAAATAGTAAAAATATGGAGTTTAGGGTGAAAAACTGGTAATTTCCAAAAGTTACCCGGGAAATCTCGCACCCCCTTTATATAGGTGCGAGGTTCGGAGCTCTGGCCAAAGGAAGGGACACGCGGCAGTAGCAGCAAGGATCGGATAGGGCAGGTGGGGAGACATGCGTCGGTCTTGGATTGGACCGAGCCTTCGATGCGAGGAGGGTTGCGACACGCGTCGGATGCGAGGGCGAGGCATGTGGCTCACTTCGGACGTGCCATCAGCAACGAGCACGTGGCGGACAAGAGGCGGCCTCGCATGCGAGGTGATGTGGCCGAACCCCAGCCATGCGAAATTCCTCGGTTTTAGCATTTTTCTCGAATTTTGTGTCCCAAACTTCTAAAATCGATAACTTTCGCATACGAGCTCCGTTTTCGACGTTCTTTATATGCGCGCGTAGGTAAAATTATGCTCTACAACTTTCGTTTAGACTCCGTCGGCTAATTTTGATTTTAATTTTAATATTATATTTTTAACAGACCGGGACAGGAAAATCCGTTAAAAATTCATAACTTCTTCATCCGATGTCCGTTTTCCTCTGTCTTTTTACCGTTGTACTACTATTGACGAGACCTTCGATTCTTGTTTAGTTTGTGTCGGCTACAAATCGATCGATCTAAAATTCGAGTTTTTAGCTGTCTACTACTAAGTTGAAACTTAGAAAAATCATAACTTCCTCATACGAAGTCAGATTTGGGCGTTCTTTTTATGCATGCTCTCGGTTTAACAAACACTACGACTTTCATTTAGATTACTAAGGCTAAAAATCATTCTATCATAAATTCACTATTTACGTAACGCAGTGGCGTACCGATTCTGTCGCAAAACTTCTTCCTTATAACTTTCTTCCTTATAACTCGGATTTCGGCATTCTTTATATATCTGGAATCCTTGTTTCGGCCTCTACAACTTTCTTCATAGATATTGAGTTTATCTAATATTTATTTTCGACGCTTATTTTTATTCTTAATTCATTAAATTATAATAATTAAGCATAAAACACATAATAATCAAATATTACATCTTATTATTTCAAAACAAGTTACAAAGGTTGGCCTAGACTATTACATCATCATTAATGCCTAGCCTAGAAACATGGGCGTTACAATTTTCTCCCCTTTAGGATGATTCCGTCCTCGGAATCACACATCAGCAAACAAATGCGGATAGTGACTCATCATGTCACTCTCCGTTTCCTAGGTAAGATTTGGCCCATTCGTATGTTTCCATCGCACAAGCACTAAATCGACCATCTTGCATCGTAACTTCTTAGTCTTACGGTCAACGATTGCCTCTGGTTCTTCAATTAGCCTCTTGCTTTCATCCAACCTTAATTCAGAAATTGGAATGATGTCGGGTACATGTCCCGTGAACTTCCCCAAATAACACACATGGAAAGTGTTATGAATACCATCTAGTTCTTCTGGTAATTCTAGCTTGTAAGCTTGGTTCCCAATCCTATGAAGAACTTTAAACGGTCCAATAAACCTTGGACTCAACTTTCCCCTTTTACCAAATCTTATAAGTCCCTTCCACGGCGAGACTTTAAGTAAAACCGAATCACCAACTTCGAATGATATCGATTTTCTTTTCTTGTCAGCATAGCTCTTTTGACGATCTTGAGCTGCAAACATCCTTTCCCTAATCACTTTCAAATTTTCAGCAGTCTGATGGACTATTTCAGGTCCCATAAACTGCTTTTCCCCAGCTTCCAGCCAACACGACGGCGTTCGACACTTTTCTCCATATAAAGCTTGGTAAGGTGCCATCTTGATGCTTGAGTGGAAACTATTATTATAGGAAAATTCTACTAGAGGTAAATGTTCATCCCAATTAGCTTGGAATTCCAAGGTACATGCTCGTAGCATATCCTCCAACGTTTGAATTGTGTGCGCGCTTTGACCATCGGTTTGCGGATGGTAAGCTGTACTTAGACACAATTTCGTACCCAATTCCTCTTGTAGACTTCTCCAAAACCTCGACGTGAAATGACTATCGCGATCTGACACAATTGTCAGGGGAACACCATGTGCTTTCACTATCTCTTTCACGTAAACCTTTGCAAGCTTTTCCATAGACCACTTCTCATTAGCTGCTATGAAATGTGCACTTTTTGTGAATCGATCAACGACCACCCAAATCATGTCGTGACCGTTCTTTATTCTGGGCAGTTTAGTCACAAAATCCATAGTGATGTCTTCCCATTTACCCATGGGTACAGGTAAAGGTTCTAAACTCCCATACGGTTTCCGATGTTGTGCCTTAACTCACGCACATGTCACACATTCGTCCACATACTTTGTAACATCGATCTTCATCGTCGGCCACCAGTAGTAGGGTTTTAGATCCCTATACATTTTCATGCTGCCGGGATGAATCGAGTACATGGTCTTGTGAGCTTCTTCCATCAGAAGATTTCTCATTCCTCCTGTCTTAGGTACCCAAATCCTATCTTGGAATACCTTCAACCCTTGGTTGTTTGTACCGAACACTAACGTTTTTCCCAAACGTTCCTCCTTTCGGTCAGTTTTCTCTAAAGCTTCCTCATGAGATTTATTTATACTTTCCACAATTGTCGAGACAACTTCAATTCTCAATGCTCTTGGCCTTTTCTTTTCAAGGTTTACCTTCCGATTGAGAGCATCAACAACAACATTTGCTTTACCAGGGTGGTAAAGTATCTCACAGTCATAGTCCTTGAGTAACTCTAGCCAGCGTCGTTGCGTCATGTTCAATTCTTTCGTATTAAAGAGATACCGAAGACTCTTATGATCAGTGAAAAGTTTGCACTTTGTGCCATAAAGATAAGGCCTCCATATCTTTAGAGCAAATACTACCGCTGCCAACTCCAAATCATGTGTGGGGTAGTTCTTTTCATGTTCTTTCAATTGCCTCGATGCATATGCTATCACATTATCCCTTTGGGTCAGAACACAACCTAACCCAACTCCATATGCATCGCTATAAAATGTGAAGTCATCAACTCCTTCAGGTAAAGAAAGAATCGGTGTTTCACACAATTTCTTCTTTAACTTCTCAAAAGCTTCCTTATGCTTCTCATTCCACGTATAAGTAGCTCCTTTGTGGGTCAAAGCTGTCAATGGAGCGGCTATCGAAGAAAAGCCTTGGATAAATCTTCGATAATATCTAGCTAATCCTAGAAAGCTTCGGATCTCCGTGGGGCTTTTCGGTTGTTCCCATTTCATCACAGCTTCAATCTTCGCTGGGTCAACCATTATCCCTTCTTGGTTAACCACATGACCCAAAAATTGGACTTCATGAATCCAAAATTCACATTTGGAGAACTTTTCATACAACTTCTCCTTTTTCATAACTTCTAGCACTTCACACAGATGCTTGTCATGCTCCTCCTTGCTTTTTGAATAAATCAAAATATCATCTATGAACACTATCACGGATTTATCGAGAAATGGTTTACAAACCCTGTTCATCAAATCCATGAAAGCTGCTGGAGCATTGGTTAGTCCAAATGACATAACCAAGAACTCATAGTGTCCATATCTTGTTCTGAACGCAGTCTTCTCAATATCCTGCTCTCTTACCTTTAGCTGATGATATCCTGACCTAAGATTGATCTTCGAGAAATAGCTCGAACCTTGCAACTGATCGAACAGGTCATCAATCCTTGGCAACGGGTACTTGTTCTTTATTGTTTCCTTGTTCAGCTCTCTGTAATCTACGCACATTCTCATGCTCCCATCTTTCTTCTTTACGAATAACACCGGAGCTCCCCGGGGTGATAAACTAGGTCTAATGAAACCGTTGTCCAACAACTCCTGAAGTTGCGTCATAAGCTCCTTCATCTCTGTCGGTGCTAATCGATATGGGGCCTTTGCTATTGGTGTTGTTCCTGGTAACAAGTCTTTTCTAAACTCCACTTGTCTATTAGGGGGCAATCCAGGAAGAGTCCCAGGAAAAACTTCCGGATAGTCACACACCACTGGTATACTTTGCATATCCTCTTTCTCCTTCTTAGCATCGATCACGAATGCCAAGTATGAAATGCATCCTTTAGATAAACATTTTTTGGCTTTCATTAGGGAATTGATTCCAGAATTTACTCTGCGCTTATCTCCGTATACCATAAACGACTCTTTTCCAGGCGGGTTTACCCTTACTATCTTTTTCTTGCACAGTATTTCGGGATCATTGGCGCTAACCCAATCCATCCCCAGAACGATGTCGAAACCATTTAACTCGATGGGTAACAACTTTTCTTGGAATTCGTTTCCATCCATGTCGATGACGATATTCCGAATACAATCGCTAACAGGTATGAATTTTCCACTAGCAACTTCTACAAGTAGGGCATCATCTAGCTTTTCTATAGGCAATGCTAGTCTTTCACCAAATTTATGTGATATAAAGGAGTAATTCGCTCCGGAATCAAACAATAAATTGGCAGGCAATCCATTTTTCAAGAAAGGTACCTGAAGCGACATCTGTTGCATCCTTTGCAGCTTCCATTGTCATTTGGGAAGCTCTGGCTTTTGGCTTTGGTCGGAGATTGGGCGTTGTTGTATCCTTCTTCTTTGGGCAATCCTTTAAAATGTGCCCCTCTTCATTTCACCCATAACAGACTTTCTTAACAAAGGTGCATTCATTAGCATAATGCCCAGGCTTTCCACATTTATAACAAGTAACTTCCTTGCTACATTTCCCATCATGTTTCTTCTTACACTTGTCACACCACTTCGCTTCGGCTCCTCTTCCGAATTTTCTCGAACCAGACTTCGAGAACTTATTCTTCTTGTTGGAACCTGAAGTTCCTTCAAACTTTCTCTTTTCGCTAACTTCAACCCTGCTGGAAGCTCTCCCCTTAATCGTATCTTCAACAAACTTGGTAGCCCAGATAGTTGCCTCCAAAGTAAGTGCCTGAAGCACTGGCACCACATACTCCCATGGAAGTCCCTTTGCATACTTGTCAATTTTTGTCAGCTCATCTGGGACAATACGCAAAGCAAACTCCATTTTGTCTGTGAATTTATTTGTGTATTCAACAATGGTTATACTTCGCTTCTTCAACGTCATAAATTGGTTTTCTAGCTCAAGCACATTTTGGGCCGAGCAGTACTTGCGGTTGAATTGCACCAAGAACTCGGCCCAAGTCAGTTGCAGTGGCTCATTAGGGCTTAGGGTCTTCCCCAGAGTGTTCCACCAGCGAACAGCGCCACCTCTGAACTGACGCACTGCAAATGTGGTTTGTAACTTTCCCTGGCAACCACATGTCATGAAAGCCAATTGCATTTCCGAGATCCAATCCATTACTCCGACGGGATCTTCTTTTCCAGTAAAAGTTGATGGCTTGCAAGTCATAAAGTCTTTATACTTGCATCCATTTCTCTCCACTCCATCCTCATGGTTTTTTCTCCTAACCACAAGTGGTTCACTTTGACCAACAGATCTACTGTAATTTCCTTCCCTAGACTGACTGTCATTTAATTCAGGTTGTTCAACAGGTATTGAAGGTTCACTCCTGTTGTTCAACAATATTTGCCTCATTTCCTCCCTTTGTTCAGCCATCATTGTGTTAATCATGGCTTGTACTCCAGCCATGGTGATGGGTTCTGGTGCAGCTCCTTCTATAGGCACCTGTTCTATCACTTGGGGTTGAGCTTGCTGGTTTCATTTTGCATTTCCAGCTCCACTTCGAGTTCTTTCCATTATAATCTATATACAAAATAAGGCGAATTTAGATCTTTATTCACAATAGATATTTAAATTCTCCTTATCACTCCGAAACGTTAAATGCTAGTTCTAATATCGTAGTCATACACTTAGAATCCTAAACACATAAGGTTTCCATATCCGGTCGGTAACAGACCATAAATCTGAACAAATAATGGCATATATGACAAACATATAGCATTTAGCACATAAAAGTATTTTAGGCATCTTTCCTTAAATATACTAGTGCTCGTGTCTAAAATATGGTAGACACTCATCTCACAATCATCACTTAGCAATCTAAGTTTAAGTCTAGAAATCCTACAAATTCCTAGTTCGCTTAAACTAATGCTCTGACACCAACTGTGACATCCCAAATTTCTCGGCCAGAAAAGACCGATTTAATTTACGCTGTAAAATAAAATAAGAGTAATCTTTTTAAAAGATGTTGCGAAATTTGTCCCCAAAACAAAACATGATAAAAATTTATCAAAACATTTCTTAAAGAAATATATATTTTCATTTTATATCAAAACCTCGGGATGTCATGTTCCGATACAGATCAAAAGCATAAACAGTACATTATAAGCCTTACAACAGTTATTTACAACTACTGCCGTATAATCCAAAAATCTCTCATCACCATCCGACTATGCTCGGGGTCCACTACCTATAATATAAAAAACTGAGTGGGTCAGGCTTGGGAGCCTGGTGAGTATATAGGGTTTTCAACCCACAAATAATAATAAATTTATTAAATTCATCAACGAAAAATAAATTTATTAATTTCATCAACCAACAATAACCCTGATTACCCATTCCCGTTAACCTCACTTTACGTCCCTAAACACCTATCATAAGGGACCTAGTCTAAGGATTTTCATCGGGGTGACAACACTGCTTTAGGGATTCCTCAGCAATTTATGTCAAATAGGCAACCATGAGGGGGATGGAGTACACCAATGAACATATAGTTCACCAACACCTACAGGTTGCGAACCTGCTAGCGTTCCACTGGATTGTCTAGAAAGGTACGTGGTCGTCATCTATACTCCCCTAGATGACTACAACAACAACAACAACATAGAGGTATCTCATCCTTTTAACACACATCAACTATTTCATCTACCCATGTTTTACCCAACATATTTGTAGATAAAAATAAATATACAATTTAAAACTTGTATAAAATATCTATTCAACACTCATTTCAAATAAACAAGCAATATAATTACACATAGCACATATTTTATAGAAAATACTTCATATCTATGTGTAAGATGAAATTGACTATACACTCACTTGTTAAGACGATAATTGAGCAGCACATCGTCTCTTAAAATAATCTTTTCCAACAAAACCGGGATATTTTCCCAAAAACCGGGCCTTGCGAGGGTTGGGCTTCAAACCGAAAAGATAAATTTCTCGGGCTCTTCGGGCACTCCGGAACGTGTTTTAGGTGTTGGGTATAATACCTGGTCATCGGGGAAATTCAAAATTGTAAAAATATGGAGTTTAGGGTGAAAAAGTGGTAATTTCCAAAAGTTACCCGAGAAATCTCGCACCCCCTTTATATAGGTGCGAGGTTCGGATCTCCTGCCGAAGGAAGGGACTCGCGGCAGCAGCAGTGAGGCTCGGACAGGGCAGGTGGCGAGACACACGTCGGTCTCGGATTGGACCGAGCCTTCGGTGCGAGGAGGGCTGCGACACGCGTCGGATGCGAGGGCGAGGCACGTGGCTCGCTTCGGACGTGCCACCGGTGCGAGGCGCGTCGAGTTCTGATTGGGCCGCACCTTCGGTTGAATCAGCAACGAGCACGTGGCGGACACGAGGCGGCCTCGCATGTGAGGTGACGTGGCCGAACCCCAGCCATGCGAAACTCCTCGGTTTTAGCATTTTTCTTGAATTTTGTGTCCCAAACTTCTAAAATCGATAACTTTCGCATACGAGCTCCGTTTTTGACGTTCTTTATAGGCACGCGTAGGTACATTTATGCTCTACAACTTTCGTTTAGACTCCGTCGGCTAATTTTGAATTTAATTTTAATATTTTTATTTTTAACAGACCGGGACAGGAAAATCCGTTAAAAATTCATAACTTCTTCATCCGATGTCCGATTTCATCTGTCTTTTTACCGTTGTACTACTACTGATGAGACCTTTGATTGTCATTTAGGTTGTGTCGGCGAAAAATCACTCGATCTAAAATTCGAGTTTTTGGCTGTCTACTGCTAAGCTGAAACTTAGAAAAATCATAACTTCCTCATACGAAGTCAGATTTGGGCGTTCTTTTTATGCACGCTCTCGGTTTAACGAACACTACGACTTTCATTTAGATTACTAAGGCTAAAAATCATTCTATCGGAAATTCACTATTTACGTAACGCAGTGGCGTACCGATTCTGTCGCGAAACTTCGACATGTCATAACTTCTTCGTTATAACTCGGATTTCGGCATTCTTTATATATCCGGAAGCCTTGTTTCGGCCACTACAACTTTCTGATGGGTTTTGAGCATTCTAACACTCCTAAGTGTACATGCAACCCTAAATACCTTGGATCTATGTTTTCTCTATTATACATGCAAATATGATTATCCAAGGTATTATCCTAACTAGCATACCAAAACATTGATACTAGGATACTAAAATAGATAGAATACATACCTTGTTGTTGTTGCTTGACTCCATGAAGCTTGAGAGCCTAGTGCCCCAAGTGTGACACCTCAAATGGTTCACACAACATCATGAACTCTTGGAATAACCATGAGAAGAAGACATACATGTTTAAATCGGCTAGCCCTCAAAATATGTATCACTAGTGCTAATTTCTTGAACTAAAGGGGTTCTTATATAGTGTGGCTATTAGGGTTACACCATGTAACTCATGACTTTACCCATTCCTTATGCTCCATGGGTTTTAACCTCCATGGAGTATCCATGGATCACAACATGGGTTAAACCCAACATAAAGGAATCTTGGATCATAAGCCCACATATATAAGAATGAATGATTTACACAATCAATCCCCATATATTTAATTAGTCTCTTTTTGATCACTAAATTAAGTCCAAATTAATTCTTGATCAATACTAATTAAATAACATGATTTCATATTAATATATTAGAACTTATAATATATTAATATGTCGCAAAATGTCCTTTCCTCATAAACGGTCTATCCAAATGTTCCGATGCCATGCAACCCAAATGGACCATGCCGAGTCGGGTCAAGTACATACCAATTATAGTTATGGACTTAGACACTAATCCAATAGTCTCCCACTTGGATAAGTCTAAAACTATTATTGCGTATGACTTCAAGAACCAACTGGCAATCGTAGCTCTCAAAAGCCGCTGTCGAACTCTGACCTTGTAGATGAACTCTAACCTTTGTCAATGACTTGTCCATTAGATAAGGGATCATATATTCCTCCATTCTAGATATCATATGGACTGAGACATGGATTATAATCATTCTCTCTGTCCATTTGTTGTTTCCCGATTTCCGATTTATGACGACTGACTAATTGAACAAATCAAATCAGTCCTGGCTCGGCCGAGCACTTCCATTTGTCATCATCAAATCATCGAGGGGCCCACAGATATCGCTTTTATCCCGAAGGTAAAAGGAATGGATAAACTTCGACTCATATGGCTTGTTCTACTACTTGTTGAATCATACACAAAGGCACGTTTTATAACACCGAGTTACCGAATGCGTTTTCGTGCAATCAATGTACAACCAACTCATAGTAACAACTCATATCTCTAGGTTTGAAGAATATAAGATATTATCGTCTCATGATCACTCGTGATAAAATCCATGAAGTGATTCCAATGAGCGCGGGTTGAATCCAATACTCAGAACTTATGAGCACTCATGAGTGTTGTAGCCCCTTGTCCAACATCTTAGACCTCTACAAGCCAACCCATGACAGTCTTGATTCATATCTACTTCCAACATATGACCGACTGTGGATAGTTTGAATAACTTAGTCAATCAGGAAGAACGACCTAGTTATTCTGGAAGTCAAAACATGCAAAATGAAACACAATAATAATAGAATCTAATATGGTATCAAAACCTATGAACATAAATAAAACACCTTTTATTTATCACCATATGATTACACATTATTCATTGTATACTGTTTCAGCTATCAACTTTATTCTTGAATTTAAAACAATAGTTGTCCCCTGCTCCAAGCATGTACACTATGTTTTCTAAACACTAGTCATGCCATACACCAAGTATGCATACTATGTTTGTCTATGATCTTCACTTTGTGAATTAGATCAATTGAACATAACTCCAATGATCCTCTTTCACAGTCCCAAATCCTTACTGCAAATGCAAGAATTCCAAATTCATGCCATTTACTGAAATCTGTTAGATTCTAAACTTATATGCATTGATCCTCCTATAATGATTATGCACAGAGTCAGAAAGACTTGACAACAAACATTACAGAGCATTCCAAGGAGATCAACTCCTTGGAAACATCCTTTTTGCATTAAGTTTCCTAATCTTACACAGATTGAATAATTTCCAACTTTGAAACATTTCCATATTCCATTTTGACTATCACTTCTGAACAAGAGTTGCCTCCTTACAAATTATGTCAATATGGTCCTTCCAGAATTAACACTATACTTCCAACTGTCCTTGAGCAACCAATCTTTGGTAAACCTTAGATTGTCCTCGACAATTGCTTAATCCTTTTAGTCATATCCAGTTCTAGACCTTTTCCCTTCTTAATGCCCCAGGCATTTGGAAAATTTTAGAAAGGATAAATATTGCACATGTAATCGATCCTATATCCGAAGCATATGGGACACGAGTCATGATGTCTCACATAAAGACTAAACCAGTCTTTTGCTATAACATTTCCATTTCTATTTGCCAAGTTCTCATAATTCAGATTATGAAAAGGGATGCCGTAATCATAATCGAATTTTAGAACGCAAATAATGGACCCATATATAGAATTTCCTTATGTTGAGTCATTCCAACATGAAATTCATATATATATCCTTGACTAAATACGACTTAAAACCTCAATCTAAGCTTTTAGAATTGAAATGAAGTATAATTTCCTCTCCCTTAATTATAGCAAAACAACTTTTTCAACCCCTGCAGACTCACGAATTGAAACTTTTGTTTTCTATAAATAACATTGCTAACTTGCAATCTTTATCATAATTATCATGCTCCCACTAACATGATGATTATTAGCATAACACTCATGCTCCCACTAGCTTTGACATGTAATCAGAAATCAGCTGGACTTCTAGAAATCAATACTTTATTGACTTTCTTACCAAAGTTCAGATTTCTGATACTAGATTGCTTTGATAAAACTTTATCAATATCATACACCTTATCTTAGATAGCTCACAGGTGTGTCTAAACAATTTTTAGAACTATGAGAAGGGATGCCGTAATCATAGTCTCGATTGTTTAGACCTTTACCACTTCTCACAAGTCCATGTTAGTGTGCTGGTTAACCACACACGCTCCACTAACGACTTTGAGAATGCAAATATCACAATTGCTATCTAGCTAAAATCTACTTAGTGAAAGTGTTTCCTCACCATCATTTTCATGGATCGGAGAGAAACCTTATGACACTTAGATTTTATGGTGTATTAGTTCCTATCCATATGAATTTTGTCAAAACCATAATCACAAGACAAGGTTACTGACAAATCCACACTTATATGGATTAAACTTGTGCAATCTTAAATTCTTGCCATTTGGCAGCTCAAGGGCCTGCCAATTCTTCCAAGTAGTTGTGCAACCAATTGAGAACTCTCAGAACTCCTATGCAAAGCCAACTTGAATAGGCACAGACATGTCGACACGATAGGTTATAAACCTCAAGTCGTGTGCTAGTGAAGAACTTCAGGTTTTATTCTTGATTAGTTCTTGAGACTTTCAAGACCTTTAAGACTCCCACTGTCCTCTTGACATATAATACTTTCTTGTCAGATATTCAAGAGATAGTGTGGATTCTAATCAAGACAAACACTTCACACAATTGGCCTTAGTTGGTCTTTGTTTTATCCAAAACATCACAACTTACCAATTTCAAATGTACAAGAGTAGAAAACTTTTACTCTTACATTTGACAAGTGTTTTAAACCTTCTTTAAGACATGTCACTCAAGTTACAATCTTAGAGTATAACTCCAAGAATTGTTTTTGGAACGAAGTATAAATCATCTTCTTGATTTAACCACTTCAACAATTCATAGCTCCTCTTCTTAGCTACCAGAATGCACTTAGAGGGTGAATTGTGATAAGGTCTCTTAATCATTAAGATGATTATATAACATGATACTAAAGTACTCTCCCATCTTTTCAGATTTGAGAAACTTTTATCTTTCTGCCTAAGTTGATTCTTCTTATTCGCTCTGCCATACATTGAAACCTTTTCCAATGTCTCAGAATTACACTTAAGCTTGTAAGTATAACCATATTTACTGAATTTTAGTAAATAATGACGAATAGTCTTAACGATTATTTGTGGTGGGCTTGATCAGTGCACAAGAATGTGTACTCGATCCTTTACTTGACTCACACATCCATGTGAACAAGTAGTTAGTCTTAATTTTTCCAATGCTTGAAAGTTCTTATTCATCATGGTATACAACTTGCATGATTCCAAGTTTCTATCCAACTGAAACTTAGGTGATGAGAATCTTTCTTTATTTGGTAAATTTAGACACTACCACAAATTAAAGAATCAAATTCATATTTCCACTCTTGCTCTTAATGGAATCTTATAAGCAACAAAAGTTTTCACAAATGCCATTGTAAGGATATTTTAAAATAAATAAAATCAAAATTTTTTTTTCTTTTATTTTAAAACTTTGCGGAAAAACTATCCTTACAATGCAAAAGCACATGAAAACTTTGTTGTTATTTATTCCTAAGCAATATATCATAACTCTTAAGAAGTAGCTTGAGAATCTGATCTTCAAACTATGCGATAGAAATCCATCTATGCCATCAGATTTAGCATATTCTTTCTTTAGGTTTCTTCACTTTTTCTTTGATTCTTAAAACATCAACATGTGACCCAGTCACATCATGTATCAAGAATCTCAGAATAGAAACTTAGCAGAGTTAGATAGTGGACTTTACCCGAAGTAGAGTCAAACTTATTGACTTTAATATCCTTAGGTAAATTTGGCAGCTTCGCAACCAATGCCCCTTTCTTTGGCAATAGACCCTTGATAATGGGACTATCTCAGACTTAGCCGTTCTCTTTACCATTTGGTCAACCGAGTTGACTATGGCCGATCCCTTTCCATTGGGAAGAGAGAGCTTTACTGGATATCCAATGTCATCATTGTCAATGTCCATAAAGTTTTAGGAAGTTGATCTTAGCAAATAGATAAGATCATTAAGGGTCTTGTCATAGTCTGTTTCATAGGAGTCCCAAAGGAACTCACTATGTGACCTAGAAAATAGTTGAGTCACCAACTTTCTCAAGACTTTGACACCCAACTCTCCCGGCTTGTCAATATCTGACTACATCTCCAAGATGTGATCACATATAGACCTTTGCTTGAGTGACCTTAAACTTTTCAGGAACTTGTGGGTTAGGGAGAATAATTGGAGGAGGTGAAAGAAGTATGATTTCCATGGGACATCATCTTCATTTAGGAAAGCTTGTTTCAAGAGATTTGGGAAGATCATCTTTTGGGAGATATTCAAGAGAGTTGATTTAAAGTCCTTAATATAACACCCAATATGAAATATTAAGGCTAGGACCCAACAACCTATTTATAACTGGAAGAGGGATGCCGTAATCCAAGTTATAAAATAGTTGAAGGTAGGTAAATGACGATTTACCAATTTCCACCATGAAAAACGAAATATAATTAAGTTTTAATTGGATTTGAAACTCCTAGATCTTTTGAGATACATTGAACTTCCAATGGCATGTTTGAATCTCGATTGTGCCCTCTCAAGTTTGTGACTGGGATGCTGAGGATCACAAACAAGGTGTGAATAACCATGCAAATTGACTTGGTACCCTTAAGTTTATCACCTAATCGATGTGCCGGTTAACCACACACGCTCCACCGATCTATAATAGAGTCAAGTTACCCTTTGCCACTCTTACTAGTCCTTATTAGTGTGTCGGTTAACCACACACGCTCCACTAATGACTTGGTAAGGTACAAAGTGTAATTTCATGGGTTAGCACCTTTTCACATTTTCCTAAGTAACTAAGATTGGGAATGTACAAGTGTTTAGTTACTTAGTATTTATCATTAATACTTTTAATGAAGGGAGAATTATAGTCCTTTCCTACCCGTTCGGCTAACGACCCTCCACCAGTCAAGGAAGCGGTGGGTGAGAGTGGACACCCATTAAACTGCCATTTTATAGGCAGTAACCTTATATCCCCCTTATAGACCGGCTTCGTGAATGAGGCCTACTAACGGTAAGATTGACTTTATCTTATACATATCTATATAATTAAAATTATAATAATAGTATAAGGGTTTGAATTTTAACTTTTAAAATTCTAAGGGCTAACTTGGAATTAAAGTATTCATAAGAGAAAACTTTTCAAATTCCAAAACTTGAGGGCAAGTTTTGAAACTATTCAAAACTAATTAATTCCATAACTTATGTGTTTAAAGTAGTTTTAATTAAAAAAAAACTCTTCAAGTTCCATAATTTGAGGACAAGTTATGGAAGACTTTAAACTAATAAAAGAATGTAACTTTTCTTTATTTTGTAATTTATGGAATTAATTAAGGTTACACATTTTATTACTTAATGAAGTGACTCTTGAACCTCCATAACTTGAGGACAAGACTCTTCATTTTTTGTAACCATTACCAACTTTTATGAGTTTTATGAAACTTAAATGTGACTTTTCATATAACTTGAGGACAAGTTACAAAAACACATTTTAGAATCAACTCTTAGATTAAAATGGATTGAAAACACATAATCAATTAACTTTTCTATTAATCTAAGCAACTCATAAGAACAAGATAATTTAATCAAACTTTTTCATGTAATTAGCCTAATCACTAAACTAATACAAAACATGAATCTATTGACAATTATCTTTGAAATTGGATTAGTATGAACATTACCACATCAAAAACAGGATTATAGGTTCAAAACAGCTTATGGTAATGTTCCTAGTCCATTTCTAGCCAAAAAACTCGAAGATATGCTGTCAGGGGCTCCTACTCGTCGAGTGTATCAACCTACTCGCCGAGTAGGATGATTTTCTTCATGGACTCGGCGAGTTCATCAGTGGACTCGGCGAGTCCAGTGCCCAGAATGCCTGAAATTCGACTTTTTCAGCATTTTTCAGCAATTTGCATCAAGTATAATTGAAAACAAGCCTAGGCTCTGATACCACTAATGGGTTTTGAGCATTCTAACACTCCTAAGTGTACATGCAACCCTAAATACCTTGGATCTATGTTTTCTCTATTATACATGCAAATATGATTATCCAAGGTATTATCCTAACTAGCATACCAAAACATTGATACTAGGATACTAAAATAGATAGAATACATACCTTGTTGTTGTTGCTTGACTCCATGAAGCTTGAGAGCCTAGTGCCCCAAGTGTGACACCTCAAATGGTTCACACAACATCATGAACTCTTGGAATAACCATGAGAAGAACACATACATGTTCAAATCGGCTAGCCCTCAAAATATGTATCACTAGTGCCAATTTCTTGAACTAAAGGGGTTCTTATATAGTGTGGCTATTAGGGTTACACCATGTAACTCATGACTTTACCCATTCCTTATGCTCCATGGGTTTTAACCTCCATGGAGTATCCATGGATCACAACATGGGTTAAACCCAACATAAAGGAATCTTGGATCATAAGCCCACATATATAAGAATGAATGATTTACACAATCAATCCCCATATATTTAATTAGTCTCTTTTTGATCACTAAATTAAGTCCAAATTAATTCTTGATCAATACTAATTAAATAACATGATTTCATATTAATATATTAGAACTTATAATATATTAATATGTCACAAAATGTCTTTTCCTCATAAACGGTCTATCCAAATGTTCCGATGCCATGCAACCCAAATGGACCATGCCGAGTCGGGTCAAGTACATACCAATTATAGTTATGGACTTAGACACTAATCCAACACTTTCTTCATAGATATTGGGTTTATCTAATATTTATTTTCGACGCTTATTTTTATTCTTAATTCATTAAATTATAATAATTAAGCATAAAACACATAATAATCAAATAATACATCTTATTATTTCAAACCAGTTACAAATGTTGGCCTAGAATATTACATCATCATTAATTCCTAGCCTAGAAACACGGGCCTTACACAATCAGAACATGAAGCGTCTTGCTAGGACATTTATGCCCCGTGCAAATTATCCATCACATCTATAACACAGGCTCTTGGAGCATTTGTCCACAAGCTCAGTGGTAGTGAGCCATTTAAAAACACCTGGGGAACTGTCCTCCTTCTTAAACACATCAAACATGACATTTGTGTTGATCTTTCCTTGATACCCGTACCCCGCTTCAAATGAGTTACTTGTCCCCTTTATCAGCCCCCAACCTTGTTTTCGTGAATCTTAATCGCCATCCCGATAGCTTGGGACAAGTAGTCTTGTTCTGCTATCCTCATCGCGGCTCAAACTTCTTCATTTAGTCCCTTAATGAAGGTGCTTTCTTGAACCAATTCTGACACGTTGCTCAGTTGAACAGCAAAGCCCTCGAACCGGTCAATGTACTCACGCACTGAACTTGTTTGTCGGATATCAAATTTTTTTTCCTGAACACTACGCTCACGAGACACTTCGAACCTTTCTATAAGATTTCTCTTGAATATTTCCCACGATTGGAATGATTTCTTTGCATCATTCCATCTGAACCAAGTTAAGGGAGCACCCTCCAAGCCAATCGCCACCACCCTCAACTGATCCTTTTTACTAAATTTGTGAACTTCAAAATTCCTTTCAATCTTACAAATCCACTTGTGAACATCCTCTCCACTGAAGATGGGAATCTTAATTTCCTGCAATCAAGCAAAGGGTCTCGTCTTTTGTACTTTTTCCTAGCCCACTTTGAGTTGTCGGTCATGCAACTGCAATCTGATCCATCATCCTCGTCTTCATCGTCTTCCTTCGAGTAGGAAGAGGAAATATCTAGAGGTTTCTTCTGTTTCCTTCTTGGTCCCTTGACTACCATAGTTAAGTCAGAGATGGCCTTGGTAAGTTCTTGCATATGCATCATCACCTCTACTTGATGAGCCTCAGATGCGTCAAGCACCTGGTTGACGACCCTTCAAGCGCAGCCAGTCACTTAGTGTTGCTGCCCTTTCCTTCCATTTTTTCTGTCATCAAAACCGCCTTTTGCTCTAATACCAAATAATATGATCCCAGGTGTTACTTAAGCCTGTTATTCGAACTCCTAACACACCTTTCAGCTTCTTTATTTATTCGATAAAACCAACAAAACCCCATGGAGCACTAATTTATAGTGTCCTACTAACAATATCAAGTAGTCCTAAAATAACTCAAAGTCTAATACAGCTATCAAAACAATCCTAGAAAAGATAAAGACTAAATATAAATCATATTTATCCTATTTTGACATATCTGTGCTATACCTCTGATAAACTCGACAAAATCGCCTTTCTTGGGACGTATCATTCTTGATGCACCCTTCTGAACTTTATCCTTCTTGACTTTACCATTTCCCATGACATATAACCTTTCATCGATATTAGCCTTGCCAATCATCTTCATGTGCCTGACATCCTCAATCATTACATGATTGCAAGTGAAATACACCAAGAATCTTTGTGTTTTACTAAGTGAACTGACTGATATAAGATTCATATCAAAATCACATTTTGAAGAGTAATTATAGGATCAAGTTTTACATCACCAGTTGTGTTAACAGATAATGTAATTTTGTTTGGAGGAGTTGTTGTATGTCTATAAACTTGTCTTTTTTTTTTGTTAACAGATACATGTTGGGAAGCCCTTGAATCAAGAATAAATATATAAGATTTAGAACTGTTTGTAACAGATAAGGAGTATTGTTTACCTATAACAGTTTCTTCACTAGGACTAACAGATATCATGTGAGAAGATAAAACAACCATGACTTGTTGGCGTTGCTCCTGAACATATTGCTATGTCCATCATTGATGGAAGAATTGTTGTTATTAATAGATGAATCATTAACAACAACATCAACAGTGAAATTAGCTTTGTTCTTTGGCTTGTAACCAGGAGGATAACCATGCAAATTGATATTCCAGCAAAAACAATGTAGAAAACAAAGAAATTGATAGCAATTAACCTTGTTTAATAAGATTCAAATTTTTTTCCTTTAGACCCAAAATCAAACAATGACAACAACCAAGCAATTAAAGTAAATAGAGAAAGAAACAAGAGATTTACATGGTTCAACAGAATTGCCTACATCCACATCAGAAGAGAGAGCATTTTGTATTAAGTTAAGTAATTGACCTCACTTTTCCCTCTACAATACGTGATGTTCTTCTTACTCTCTAACTCTACCTCTCTTCACTGAATATTACATAACAAGAGTACATGGGCCTTTTAACTTTGGGTCAAAACAATTGGGCCAGAAACTGAAGTTACTGGGCCGGGATGACTCAAGCACATTAGAGTTGTCTCAAGCTCATTAGGGTTGTCTCAAGATTACTAGATAGACCACTTGAGCTCACCACTAGAGCTGACTACGAACAACTCTCCACCTCAAACAACATTTGATAGACCTCAAATTTTGGATGACACAACAAAGAAGAAATTGCACACTATAAGGTCACACCTTATGATCTGATAAGTAAAACACAATGACACGCTAACCACCAATGCCAATGCCAGCTCAAGAATGACTAGCGTCAGCGTGATCCCATTATCTTAACGATCTTTGTATATTAGGTAGTTATACTCTGTAAATATAGAATAGATAACTGATCCAATATCATGGTGATAATGATATATATATATATATATATATATATATATATATATATATATATATATATATATATATTGGACTAGTGTCTAAGTCCATAACTATTTTAGTATGTACTTGAGCCGATGGTGCATGGTCCTTTTGGGTTGCCTTCACCATAGCAACTTGACAGGGTGATTTGTGAAGAGAGAAGAGATATTATTACATTAATATATTATGAGAATAATATATTAAAGAAATAATAATATTATTTGATTAATATTAGTCATAAATTAATTAGGAATTAATTTGGTGACTAAAAGAGGTTAATTGAATAAAGGGGCTTAAACTGTCAAATGTGTGATAGTTGAGTTTTTGGGCTATGGATCCTTATGGGATATAGGGTGGCCGAAATTAAGGAGTATGGGCTCCTTGAATTCGTCCAAGCCTTACTCTAGAAGGATCTTTGGATTACTTAGGGCCTAAGTTATTCAATTAGGGTTAAGGATGTAACCCTAGTAGCTTATAGTATAAATAGACCCCATAGGTGAGGGAAATCGGCCACCTTGTTGCATTGGAAACCCTAGAGCCGATTTTCTCATCCCTCCTCTCTCTCCAAATCAACCTGTTGCTAGTTGGTGTTTGTAAGCCATTAGAGGAGTGACAATTGTGACTCTAAGCTTCAAGAACAAGAAGATTCAAGAAAGCAATCAAAAGGTATTCATCCAGATCTGATTTCATATGTTATCTTTCAATTGTATTCACCAGATCTAGCATTGAAAGTCTTGGATACATTGCATGTTCAATTAGAGAAACCTAGATCCGAACATTAGGGTTTGCATGTGCACATAGGATAGTTCTTATGGCTCAAACCCATCAGTGGTATCAGAGCTTAAATTGATTTCTATTGAATTGATGCATTGATTGATTGCTTTTTACATGAAAAATCATTTTTTTTGTGCCCCTGACTGACAGACTCGGCGAGTCCCATTGTGGACTCGGCGAGTAGCATGAACTCGGCGAGTCCGAGCGTCAGTCTGAGTTGATTTCGGGATTTCTTTATGTTTTGCTTGAAAATACTTGCCTTAATTGTTTTGGGTCATTAAAATCCGAATTTTATCATATATTTGAATATATCCTTGACAAAACAAAAGATAATTACCATTTGATTAAATAACAATTTCCTTATTTGATAATAATTGATTATTTGAATTAATTGGTAAATTGTCTTGCAAGTAATATTGACTAGGTCAAATTTAGATAATCATTAAATTAATTAGTTGATTTATATTATTTGCTATTTGATCCTTTATGTTTTGAAAATTTCAAAAACTTGTCCTCAAGTTTTGAAATTTAAGTTTTGTGATTAAAAGTTTAATTTGATATATTTAAATTTCAAACCTTAGAATTTTACAAGTTTTAAAATTCACCATTATACTTATAATATTATAAGATTAATAAATATATATGTATAACTTAAATGCTAGTCTTACCGTTAGTAGGCCTCATTCACGAAGCCGATCTATAAGGGGGGTATAAGGTTATGGCCTATAAAATGGTCGTTTAATGGGTGTCCATTCTCACCCACCGCTTCCTTGATTGGTGGAGGGTCGTTAGCCGAACGGGTAGGATAGGGCAAACCTTTCCTCATTAAAAGTATAATGAATCTATATAAAGTAACTAAATGCTTTTACAAAATTCCCAATCTTAGTTACTTTGGGCAAAAGTGAATTTGATGCAATTCCATGAAATTACACTTTGTACCCTTGCGAAGACGTTAGTGGAGTGTGTGTGGTTAACCGGCACACTAAATGGTTCTAAGCAAAGGTGGCAAAGGGTGACTCAATGTTTTTCATAGTTCGGTGGAGCGTGTGCGGTTAACCGGCACATCGAATAGGTGACTGTAACATTGGGGGCACCATGTAAGTTTGCATGGTTATTCACACCCTGTTTTGTGATCCTCGGCATCCCAGTCACAAATCGAGGGGCATATCGAGATTTAAACATGCCATTGAAAAGTTCAATGAATCTCAAAGGATCTAGGAGTTTTTCAATACATTTAAAACCTAATCTCGTTTTCGTTTTTCATGGTGGAAAATTAGTGAATCGTCATTCACTTACCTTCAAATGTTCTGCAATTTGGGTTACGACATCACTCTCCCAAGTTGTAGAGTATTGTGTTATGTCGTAGCCTTAATATCTCATTTTGGGTGTTTTCTTAAGGACTCAATCAACTGACTTGATTTTTCTCCCGTTTTGTAGATGTTCGAATCTAACCGCGGTCTTCCCAAACTCCATGGAAAATGTTTTCCCACTCAAAGTGAAAGTATTTTACACAATGAAGGTGAAAGATCAATACGTGCATTGTGGACTAGCTTGGTTTCGCTTCCTCCACCTCCTCCTATTGTTCTCCCAAACCCACAAGACCGAAGAGTTGAAAGGTTCAAAATCACTCAAGCCCTGTTGGCAATGAAACATGAAGATGGAAAATCCGTGTGTGCTCACGTCCTAGGGATGAAATCACACATCGATAGGTTGCTAATGTTGGGTGCGACTTTCCCAAAGGAGTTGGCTGTAGACTGGGTCCTTAAGTCACTCCCTAAATCATATGATAAGTTCATAAGAGAGTATTATATGATGGATACTGACGCGACCCTCATTGACCTAACTTACATGCTAATTGCTGCTGAATCAGAAATGATTTGGCAAAGTAATGGAGCATATTTGTCTGGTAACTCAACCAACTATGCTTCCGTGGTCGCTCCAGGAGAAGCCACCTGTTTCTGCTGCCAAGAGAAGGGGCGTTGGATACGAAGCTGCCCAGAGAACCTGAAGAATCTAAGAGATGGGAGAGTCAAGAAGTATGGCTCTACTTCAGGTAATATCCACTATCTAACTCCAATAAGTTCCTATTCATTGATTCTTAATACATAATGTGATAAGATTACATTTGAATGTTTTGCAGGATCAGAGAAAAGAGAAGAAGCTTGATGGAAGAGCAAGATGAGTCTGATCACGAAGAAATGGATTACGATCGCATGGATTCGAAGATCAGATTTTGAGCTTAGAAAGTTATGATAGATTTGTTAGGAACATTTGATTACATAGTTTTTCAGTTGATTTTGCATTGTAAGGACGTGTTTTTCCGCTGTTTTATGAATAAAATAAATTTTTGGTTTGACTTATTTATTTATATCCTTGCAATGAAATCGTTGTGGAAAATTGATGTTTGCGTGTTTCTATAATAAATAGATGTGATTCTTAGTTATATTATTTATGGAAATTTTCTTAGTAAGGAAAGATTCCCATCGCCCAAGTTTCAATTGGACATAATCTTGGAATCATATGATTTGAATCATGTGATGTATGGAAATCTTGATACTTAGAAATTTTAAGACTAATTCCTTGACAAAGAGTAAAGTGAAGGACTAGGAGAACGGGTTCATGATGTTGTGCACCAGTTAAGTTCGTCATAAATAACAATTAGATTATTCGTCATATTTGCTAAAGGATTAGTGAATGTGATTATGCTTATAGGATTAAGCATGATTTTGAACCATTCAAAAAATTTCAATAAATGACAGAACGAATGAGAAGAATCAATTAGGCAGAAAGATAAGAAGTTTCTCCAATCTAAGAAGAAGGGAGAGTACTTCTGTATCAGGTTTTATGATCGTCTTAATTGTAAAGAACCATATTACAATCCATCCTCTAAGGATACCTTAGTGCACTAGTTTGGCTAAGAAAAGGAATCAGGAATTGCTATAGTGGTTAAGTCGTTAAGAAAAATCATACTTCTTTCCAATATCGAATATTAAAATTAAGATTGTGACATTGAGTGACACATCTTAAGTAGGTTTGTAACACTTATCAATTGTGGAATAGAGAAATTGTTCTTATTCATACACATTTGGAATTTGTAAGTTGTGATGTCTTGAAGAAGACAAAGACCAACTAGAACAAATTAAATTAAGTGTTAGTCTTGATAGAATTTCGCACTAACTCTTGAATATTTGTTTTGTCAAGAAATGTTTCTTGACAAGAGAATCATATATGTCAAGAAGTCAGTGGGAGCATAAATGATCTTGAAAAGCTTCAAGAATAAATCAAGAATAAACCTAATCAATGATCACTAGCACACGACTTGAGGTTTGTAACCTATCGTGTTGACAAAATTCTTTTCTATGCCGATCCTGTTGAGTAATTATGCATATGAGTTCTACGAGTTCTCAATAGACCGCATAAGGCAAGCACCTTGTTCGATGAAAGTACATTGACTGGCATAGGTGAGCTTCTAGAGAACTTGGAAGCAATGGTGGGACCCTTGGTAGCAAGAAATTAAGAATGAACAAGTTCTGTCCATAAGAGTTTGAATTTGTCACAAACATTATCTTTCGATTATGCTTATGGCAAATTCACATGGATAGGAACACATACACCATAAAATCTAAGTGTCATAAGGTTTCTCTCCTTCATGAAAATGATTGTGAGGAAACGCTTTCACTAAGAGAGATTTTAAGGAGATAGCGATTATGTAAATTGCATTCTCAAATTCGATTATGATTACGACATCCCTCTTCATAGTTCGAATTGTGAGATTTGGTAATTAGTCTGAACATTTGGGACTTAGTAAAATAAGTTCTAAATTAGTTTAGACACACATGTGAGCTGTCTTAGGAAAGGTGTGTGATTTTGAGAAGCTTAGATAAAGGCTTATCGAAGCATATCATATTAGAAACAATGAACTTTAGAAGTCAATAAGTATTGGTTTCTGGAAGTTTAGTTGGTTTCTGAATACGTGTCAAAGCTAGTGGGAGCATAAATGTTATGCTAGAATGAATATAATCATCATGTTTAGTGGGAGCATGATTATTAGTTAAGTATTGCAAGATTGGCAATATTAATTATAGAAAAACAAAAGTTTCACTTTGCAAAGGTGCACGGGTAGAAAAGTTGTTTTTGCTATAATTAAGGGAGAGAATGTTATACTTTGTTTCCAATCTAAAAGCTTAGATCGAGAAATTTTTAATTGAATTTAGTCAAGGGTATATTTATTATTTGCATTCTCAAAGTTCGATTATGGCATCCCTCTTCATAGTTCGAATTTTGAGAACATGGCAAATAGAAATATTATGACAATATTATAGCAAGAAAATGGTAAAGTATCACGTTTTCGCTGCGGATTGTATCCTACGCTTCGTTTATAGGATCGATTGCATATGCTGTAATATTCGACCGTTCTAAAATTTTCCAAATTCCTAGGGCATTTAGAGGGAAAAAGGGAATAGAACCGAATTTGACTAAAATAATTAAACAACTGCCAAGGACAATCTAAGGTTCGCCAAGGATTGGTCGCTTGTGGATAGTTGAAAGTATAGTCATGGATGGACCATATTGACATTATTATGAATAGATAAGATTCTATTTACAATGAGTTTTCATATCGAAGATATGGAAATGTTTCCATATTGGAAGTTGGATATCGAGAATCTATGTCTAGATTAGAAACTTTTATGCAAGAAGGATGTTCAAAGGAATGTACGTAGAATATGAGACTTCATAACTATGGAATTGTCTTGTAACAATCTCCAATAGAGTATTTTGTGATTTTGTAATTTCATTGACCGAGTTAGAATCTAACATATTCTAGTAGTGGTGAGAATTTTGTGGTGAGAATTTTGTATTCTTACACTAATGGATTAGGAATTGTGAAATGAGTGATTGAAAATGTTGTTTAATTATACTATTTCACAAAGTAAGGACCATAGGTAAACATAGTGTGCATGCTAAGAGCATGGGATAATTGTAGTTGTAATTCAAGTAAGAAGTTGATTACCCGAAACAACAAATAATGAGTAATCAATATGGTGATTAAGTAAAAGGTGTTTTTATTTATACTCAAAGGTTTGATGCCATATGGGATTAGTATTATTATTGTGTTTTACTTCGCATGTTTTGACTTCCCGAATAATGAGATTATTCAAACCCTCCACAGTCGCTCATTCTTTGGAAGTAGGAATGAAAGAAGATTGTCATGAATCTGACTGTAGATTGTCTAAAGTGTTTTAGACATAAGCAAAAGTTTGCTGCAAGGTTCATCAGTGCTGCTATAAGATTAGATTATTGGAATAAACCCACGCTCACTTGGATCGCTTCATGGATTTTATCACGAGTGATTCGTGAGACGATAATATCTTGTATTCTTGAAACCGAGATGTGTGAGTTGTATCTTGCGAGTCGGTTGCACATTGATAATACGTAAACGCACCAGTAACTTGGTGTTATAAAACGTATTGTTGTGTGTGATTCGGTGAGTGAGTGCAAGCAAGCATTGAGTCAAAGTTTATCCGTTCCTTTTAACCAAAGTGGGATAAAAGCGATATTTGTGGGCCCCTCGATGATTTAGTGATGACACCCTAAGCGCTTGGCCAAGCCGAGACTAAGTTGATGTGTTCAATTGTAGTCTATTGTCAGTTGTCATAAATCGGAAGTCGGGAAACAATACATGAACAGAGAGTATGATTAAAATCCATGTCTCAGTTCATACGATATCTAGAATGGAGGAATATATGATCCCTTATCTAAAGGACGCGTTACTGATAAGATCAGAGTTTGACGTCGGTTTTTGAAAGCTACGATTGCAGATCAGGATCTGAAGTCATACGTAGAATAGTTATTAGACTTATCCAAGTGGGAGACTGTTGGATTAGTGTCTAAGTCCATAACTATTTTAGTATGTACTTGACCCGATGGTGCATGGTCCTTTTGGGTTGCCTTCACCATAGCAACTTGACAGGGTGATTTGTGAAGAGAGAAGAGATATTATTATATTAATATATTATGAGAATAATATATTACAGGAATAATAATATTATTTGATTAATATTAGTCATAAATTAATTAGGAATTAATTTGGTGACTAAAAGAGGTTAATTGAATAAAGGGGCTTAAACTGTCAAATGTGTGATAGTTGAGTTTTTGGGCTATGGATCCTTATGGGATATAGGGTGGCCGAAATTAAGGAGTATGGGCTCCTTGAATTCGTCCAAGCCTTACTCTAGAAGGATGTTTGGATTACTTAGGGCCTAAGTTATTCAATTAGGGTTAAGGATGTAACCCTAGTAGCTCATAGTATAAATAGACCCCATAGGTGAGGGAAATCGACCACCTTATTGCATTGGAAACCCTAGAGCCGGCTTTCTCATCCCTCCTCTCTCTCCAAATCAACCTCTTGCTAGTTGGTGTTTGTAATCCATTAGAGGAGTGACAATTGTGACTCTAAGCTTCAAGAACAAGAAGATTCAAGAAAGCAATCAAAAGGTATTCATCCAGATCTGATTTCATATGTTATGTTTCAATTGTATTCACCAGATCTAGCATTGAAAGTCTTGGATACATTGCATGTTCAATTAGAGAAACCTAGAGCCGAGCATTAGGGTTTGCATGTGCACATAGGATAGTTCTTATGGATCAAACCCATCAATATATATATATATATATATATATATATATATATATATATATATATATATATATATATATATATATAGATTAGATACAATACCTTTAATTAAGGGATTCACTAGATTAGTTTAATATATATATACACCATTATGGTGAAACCCTAATGTAGAATGGCTTGGTGTCGTCAATGTCTTGGTGATCGTCTTTGTGACAAACCCGTATTCTTGGTAAAGACAAAACCTCTTTTCTTGGTGAAACGAACAATTTGGTGAATTCTTCATGTTCTTTACTTTGTTGTTGTTTATTTTACTTGAAATGTATCCGATCATCATAAACTTTCAATTGGTATCAGAGTGGCTTTTCTGATACATTCAAATTAAGATTGTTGGTTAAAATTTTCGTTCTAAGATCTTTTCATAGAAGATCAGAAATTATATATCTTGTAATCTCAAAAACAAAAAAAAAATTGTTATTCAATCATTCACCAGATCTGATGGCTATTACAAAGATGTTGAAGAAGAAGAAAATAGTTAAATTTGATCTGAAATTTTCGATAGTGAGGGGAAGAAGAGAAGGGCTCAAAAGTCCTGAAGCAAACGTGTCTCTTTCAAATCAGAATTATTTTGAAGAAATAATATTAAAATGAATCTCTTCAAGGTTTTTTTAGAAACATTATGTTTGTCATTCTACTGCTCAAAGATACCAGCAGGTAAATGTTTCTATATCAAATCCTCCTCCGATCTCTAAAAATCACTTGCTAAAATATGAAGATATGAGTAAGAACCGAAATCTTTCAAAGTTTTGGTTGGTAGTCTGTCTGTTTGTCTCTCTCTCTCTCTCTCTCTCTCTTTCTCTCTCTAAGTAAATGTAGGATTCTATGAATTTTGTTTGAGTAAATTTTTTTGTCTTCTATTAGTTTTCTTTAACAAAAGAAGGTTCTGTGTATAGTTTTTATTTTTAAAATCATTATACGCTGGTTTGAAGTCAAAATGAAAAGTTAGAAAAATGGATCTAGTTGTTCTATGTGATGAAAAAGAAAAGGAGTAGGTCTAAATGGTATTTTCGGCACTAAACAAAGTTTGATGACAAGTATCTCTTGTGAACGTGCCTTATTTACTACATCGAGAGACTCGCTGAGTCTTTGTTGTACTAGAAGAGTCATCCCTGGCTCTCACGCTGATGCAAAAGTGGTACAAGTGACAAGGGCATTTTGGTTTAAGCTTATAGGATTTTCATGCTAAATCTCACGTGACGATGCCATTTTCACGTTGATGTCACTTGTGACATCCCCATTTTCACGGTCAGAAAAGACCGATTTTGTTTATGATTTATAAAAATCAGAGTATCTCTTTTAATAAAAATATTGCGGAATTTGTTCCCAGAAAAACATGATAATTACATTATCAAAGCATTTCTGAAGAAATGTATTTTTATTCATTTTAAAACATTTGGGATGTCATCGTCAATACAGAAACATAAGCATAAACAGAACTTACATTCATCATCACTAGTGATTTATATCTCCTTAATCTCTCAGTGTAATGTAACTTCATATCGACACCTGTTATATAAATGAACTTGAGTGGGTTAGGTTGGGAAACCTGGTGAGTACATAGGGTTTTCATCCCACAATAATATAATTATTATGTTTAAACAATCAAACAATCAACCCAATTACCCATCCCCATTATCTTCTTTACTCTTAAGGATCTACCCTAAGAATCAGTTATTTCTCATTAATTCATTCCTAAGGATTATCCTAAGGAATAGGCACGAAGTCCATCGTTGCTAGGTTTTAGGCACTAAGTCTGCATAGTCTCCAGGGTTTAGGCACCAAGTCTGCATAGTCGCCAGGGTTTATACAACGGGCACTAAGTCTGCATAGTCGCCAGGGTTTATCTCGTATATTGACAGTATCGTTTCCAAGAATCCACTTGCAATACATGTCAATGGGTTTTTAGAGTACAGCGGTAAACATCTTGTTCACAACACCTACAGGTTGCGAGCCTGCTAGTGTTCCACTGGACTGTCTAGAATAGTCAGTGGTTGTCATCCATACTCTGCTAGATGACGGGGCCAACACTTGGGTAAAAGGCTTCTCTCATTGTTCACCTCTCACCCGTACCTCATGGTCTATTTCACCTCTCGCCCCATCATCCAACTCATATTTCATCTACCCATGTTTTACCCAACATATTCTATAGATATAAAATACATATATACAATTTAAATCATTTAAAACATGTATAAAATCGTTCATCTAGCATAGATAGCAAGTATACAGGTAAGATGCACACATAGCACGTAATTTATATTAAATAATTCATAGCTATGTGTAAGATGAAAGTAACTATGCACTCAATTGTAAAGGTGGTGACTCTGGGTTCAAACAGCGCTTCGCTTCTTTTAAAAACAATTTCCCTCGACGAAACCTAGTATCATTACCACTAGAATTTAGTCTAATATTCACCGAGACTAATTATTAGTCTAAGAATTATTACTATTATATAAGCACGAAACAATACTTCTCAACCACTATGTACAGACAGGGGCCAGACATGAAACACCCGAGGGCAGGATCATTTTAGGATATAGCACTTCTGAATCCAGCAACCCAAGCGACCCTTCAAACCAGATTCCCCGTACCGTGAGTAGTTAAAACGATATTATAATGACACTTATATAACTCATAATAATAGCCCAAATACTCATTATAAGGTCCTAATAACATTACTATATTTAAACATAAGCAATACTTAAGGTAGGGTAGGCGTATCTCACATATAACGGGTTTTTCTCAAAAGCAGGCTTCGCTGAAGCAGCATTTCTAAGCCGGAAGCTCTTCGTTTCCGAGCCGTCGGCAGCTCCGGGGCTTCCTTGTCATGCTAGGGAGTTACCCTAGGCTTTGGGGGGTTTTGGGGGGGGGGGGGGTTAGAGAGAGAGTTTAGAGAGAGAAAGAGATGAGAATTGGTGTACGAAATGAGCTAGCCCGCACCCTTATTTATAGGCTGGAAATCAGCCCAACTCATCGAGTTGAGCCCCAACTCATCGAGTTGAGCCCCAACTCGTCGAGTCCAATGCCAGATGTCACCATCTGGTGGCTAGCCTTGGGGAGGAAGCTACGGCCAGGATTGTGCCACGTCACCCAAATTCGCACAGCTCACTTCCGTCTTCTAAAAATCATAACTTTCGCATACGAGTTCTGTTTTCCATGTTCTTTATATCCATGCGTAGGTATTGACAAGATCTACAACTCTCCTTTTGACTCCGTCTGCTAGTTCTCGACCGATTTATAATTTAACAGTATGAGAAGATGACACTGTTAAATGACCGTGTAGAATTCATAACTTGTACATACGGACTCCGTTTTCATTTGTCTTTTTATCGTTGAGCTCCTATTAATGAGATCTTCAATTCTCATTTAGGTTGCATTGCCTAAAAACCTCTCGATCTAAAATTCGAACCAGGCTGTTCACTGCTATGACAAATCTTAGAAAAATCATAACTTCCTCATATATACGAAGTCAGATTTGGGCATTCTTTTTATGCACGCTCTCGGTTTTATGTATACTACAACTTTCATTTTGATCTCTAAGGCTAAAAAGTCCTCTATCGTAAATTCACTATTTATGTCACACAGCGTCGTGCCGGTTTTGCCATAAAACATCGACGAGCCATAACTTCTTTGTTATAACTCGGATTTCGGCGTTGTATATATGTACAGAACCCTTGTAACATATACTATAACTTGGTTAAGATTACTCCTTCTAAATAATCTTCCATCAAAAACTCATTTTTGATGCTTATTGTCTCTAAATTGACTAGCTCGAATCTGCGGGCGTTACAATTAAGTTGATGGACCCTCTTTGATAGGCCTTCACACTAATACTCCAATAGAAACCCCCAACCTTAGCAACCAGTGTCATCCTCTAATATTTTTCACAAACCTATCTTTTAAGCATCAACCTTTTTCCATCTTGATGAAGTCTTTTGGCATTGTCTCTCTATACTTAAATGAGTGGGTATGCGGAAGAAAATTTACACGTTGATATTATAAGTTGATGCTCCACAAGTCTCACACTGATCCTCCTTTCGAAGTTACTCCATATTATGGTTTAAGCTTTTTCTCTCATTCATTATTTGGAGTCATATGCAGGTTAGACTCACTGACATTCATGATATTTCATGCTTCATGGGTAGACCTGTTTTGAAAAGTGTAAAAGAGAGTTTTAGAGGAATGGTGGAGGTAATGGTGTCTGGACTATATTCAAGAAAAAGATGTCATATTTTGTAAAAGTGAGTGTATGGCAGATCAAAGGGTCCTATGGTCAATCCTTCTATGTGCTCACATAGAAAGAGAAGGCTAGTGTTGAAGGTTGTACATAAAATTGTATTGTCTCATTAAGTCAACTATTCATTCAAAGCATGCATGTAGTTAGAAAGTTTATTGTGTTTTTCAGGGGTAGTTAGGTCTATTTCATTGTCTTGAAGTCTTAAATGGAATGCATGTTTGTCTTTAAGAAGACAAGAAAAGTATATTGTCACATGAGTGGTCCTTGAGGAAAAAGGATACCACAGATAATAATAAAAAATTTAATGCGTGACAGGGGTGTTTGAAAGTCAAAAGGCTCTCGAGAAAATGAAGAACAACTGTAAGGAAGAAAGGAAGACAAAAGCAAATATCATTTGTTCTTTTGTTTGTTTCCAAAATAAATAAGTATAATTTTGTCACTTGGCATATGAAAAGAATGGCAGGTGTTGTTTGAATAAATACTAGTGAGAGTGTGAAAGAAAGTACTAAAAGTAATGTTAGAAAGAAGCTTAAAATGTAGATTGCAACAAACTCTCGAGATAAACATGAATTGGGTATTTTCTTTAAATGTATCAGATTCTATCTTGTGTGTCTCTTGAATAAATAAAAGAGATTGCGCCCTAACCTCTCTTCGAGTCTCACAGCAAGAAGAGACTGGGTCCTAACTTCTCTACGAGTCTCTATAAATATAGAATAGATAACAGATCTGATATCGTGGTGATAAGAATCTATTTATATGTAGATTAGATACAATCCCTTTAATTAAAGGATTCACTAGATTAGTTTAGTAGATATACAACATTAGGTTGAAACCCTAATGTAGAACGGCTTGGTGTTGTCAATGTCTTGGTGACCGTCTTTGTGACAAACTCGTCTTCTTGGTGAAGACAAAACCTCTTTTCTTGGTGAAAGGAACAATTTGGTGAATTCTTCGTGTTCTTTACTTTTTTGTTCTTTCTTTTGATTAGTTAGTTTGTTGTTGTTTATTTTAATTGAAATGTATCCGATCATCACAAACTTTCACACACCTTGAAATGTAAATTTCAATCCGGCTGCACCATTTAACCATGGTTGCCTACGTACCCTCATCTACGATCAAGACACCATAGTTCACTTCACTGGGTGATAAGTCCACCTCACCCTAATATCGCCCATAAGGTCATTTCCCTCAAAGGCAATCAACATTGATAAATACTAAGCAACTTCACGCAATGCTTAAACTTGCCACCTAATACCATCTTGGTCAACATGTTTGCTGGGTTCTCATCAGTATGCACCTTCATTATACAAATATCACCATCCTCTATGACATCCCGCAAAAACTGATATCTAACATTTATATGTTTGGTACGAGCATGATAAACTTGATTCTTAGCTAAGTGAATTTTACTTTGACTATCACACCACAAGTTTACACAATCTTGCTCAGCCCCAAAATCATTTAAAAAACCCTACAACCTCAGTGCTTCCTTTACACCCTCTGTTATAGCCATGTACTCAGCCTCTATTGTAGAAAGTGACATTGTTGCTTGTAGAATCGATCGCCAGCTAATTGGAGCACCATGTATTTTGAACACATAGCGAGTAGTAGATCGACATCTATCCAGATCACCAACATGATCTTAATCCACAAATCTAGTAATTCGAAATGTATTTCCACAAAAGCATAAACTAATATAAGTGGTTCCTTTCAAATACCTCAAGACCCATTTCACAACTTCCCAATGTGGGAGATTGTCTACTAGATATCTTAAAATATGGAGCCAATTGAGTCACCACCGACTTAGCATCTTTTCCGAAACTCGCAATAACCCTCTCAATGTAGCCTTTATGGCTCAAGAACAATTGCTGGTTCGACTTCTCTGTTGGATTTGGTGTCTAAGCCCGAACTATAACCGGGATGTACTTGACCCGATTGTAGCATGGTCCTTTTGGGTTACCTTCAGCAGTGCAATTTGATAGGATGGATTTTTGAAAATAAGGTTATTTGTGCTTATTAATATATTACGAGTATAATATATTAATAATATTATTTAATTAGTATTGATCAAAAATTAATTTGGAATTAATTCTGTGATCAAAAGAGACTAATTAAAAATATGGGTATTGATTATGTATATCATTGATTCTTTTAATGTGGGCTAATGATCCATGACTTTGTAGTTGGGCTAAACTAATAAGATAACCCATGGATAGTCCATGGAGTTTAACCCATGGAGCATAAGGATGTGAAAAGTCATGGAGCATTAGGGTTTACAAAGTGTAACCCTAGCATTTGCCACATTATAAATAGGAACTACCTAAGCCAAATCGGCTAGACACTTGTTGGAATCAAGATACTTATTCTCTTAAAGCCTCCTCTTGCATATTGGTGTTTGTGAACCATTAGAGGCATCACACTTGACACTTGTTGGAATCAAGAACTCTACCCTACTCAAGTGGTAAGCATCCAAACTAAGGTTTTATGTTATACAACTTTAATGGTATACTAGTTAGGGTGGATGCTTTGGAAAAACAAATTGCATGTATAAATAGAAAAAACATAGATCCAAAGCATTTAGGATTGCATGTGCACCATAGGAGTGTTATTGGGCTCAAAACCCAACAGTGGTATCAAAGCCTAGGATTGTTTTCTATTATATTTGATGCTTACTAGTTTTTCAAAGCTGAAAAAGTCGACTTTTGCACTCTGACTGGTGAACTCGCCGAGTCCATGAAAAGGCTTGACGAGTCCACTCAGAAACAAGGCCAACTCGGCGAGTCAGTTCTTGCACTCGACGAGTTGGAGGCTCTGTTTGCATAATTTCGAGATTCTTGACCTGGTTTGGATTGGGAAAACTAGCAGAAAACTGTTTTTTGATCATTGGAAATGTTTATTATGATATGGAAGTGCTTGTACTCATCCAAACACATTATAATTGTCAAAGTTTTAAAATAATTGTTGTTTTATGTTATAAACAAAAGTGCTTGTAAATTATTGACATAGAATTATCTTGTTTGTGAGTTTAGTTAGATCATCTATGATTATATGATAATTTTAGTTGTTAGAAAAATGATCTAAATGAATTTTAATGACCTCAATAATTTGTCCTCAAGTTATGGAATATGAAAGGTCTCATACATTAAAATCCAATTAAAGTCATAAGTTATGAATGTGAAGAGTTTTGACAAGTTTCAAAACTTGCCCTCGAGTTTTGGAATTTGTAAAGTCTCATCAATGAAATTTTAATTCCAAACCCTAGAGTTTTAAAAGTTAAAATTCAAACCTTATACTTTATAATATTATAAGTTTAATAATTATATATATATATATATATATATATATATATATATATATATATATATATATATATATATATATATATATATGTCTAAGACTAGTCAGTCTTACCGTTAGTAGGCCTTATTCACGAAGCCAGTCTATAAGGGGGGTATAAGGTTACTGCCTATAAAATGGTGGTTTAATGGGTGTCCACTCTCACCCACCGCTTCCTTGACTGGTGGAGGGTCGTTAGCCGAACAGGTAGGATAGGACACTAATTCTCCCTCATTAAAATTATAATGATAAAATATAAAGTAACTAAATTAAATTCCCAATCTTAGTTACTTTAGGAAAAATGTGAAAATGGTGCTAATCCATGAAATTACACTTTGCACCTTGTTAAGTCGTTAGTGGAGCGTGTGTGGTTAACCGGCACACTAATTTAGGACTGATAATGTGTGGCAAAGGGTAGCTTGATGTTAATCATAGATCAATGGAGCGTGTCTGGTTAACCGACACATTGATTAGGTGATTTGTAACATTGGGTGTACCAAGTTAATTTGCATGGTTATTCACACCTTGTTTGTGATCCTCGGCATCCCAGTCACAAACTTGAAGGGCACAATCGAGATTTAAACATGCCATTGAAAAGTTCAATGAATCTCAAAGATCTATGAATTTCAAACCAATTAAAACTTAATAAACTATTTCGTTTTTCATGGTGGAAATTGGTAAATCGTAATTTACATACCTTCAAATATTTTACAATTGGATTACGACATCACTCTTCGCAATTGTAGAATATTGTGTTGGGTCTTTGCCTTAATATTTCATATTGGGTGTAATATTAAGGACTATCATCTAATCTAAACTTTGTTCCTTTTCAGATGTCTACCTCAAATAATGCTTCCACACACTACTCATGAAAGGGATGTGACAAATGGCTGGATTCGTAACATCAGGATGGCTATTCGCTATGAGGACAAAGATAATGTCCTTGATAAAGAGCTAAAGGAAATTCATGTGACCACTGCCACTCCTGAACAAATGGCTGAACACACTACTCATGAAAGGGATGTGACAAAGTTGTCGTGTCTTATGATCGCTGCTATGACTGCTGAGCTACAGAAGTCCTATGAGGACTACTATCCCTATGAAATGTATCATGATTTGATGGATGGATAGCATCAAAGTGCTCGGTAGGAGAGGTATGAGATCATTGCCTCCATGATCACAACCAAGATGAAGGATGGTGAACCCATCACGACCCACTTGTAGAAGATGCCGAGATTTGTGGACCGCTTGCTTAATATGAATGTCATTTTTGATGAAGAGTTGGCCATATACATAATTCTACACTCTTGTTATGATCAGTTTCGTATGACCTATCATATGAACAAGGAAGAGGTCACTCTTTGCAAGCTTCATGTAACATCCCAAGTTCGGAAGCAAGAAGTTGGAGGGTGCTAAGTGTAAATTAAGGAAGCTACTCGACGAGTAGGTGTGCTACTCATCGAGTCGGAGCGGGATTGATCGCGGGTTAAGTGGCCAACTCGCCGAGTCGGAAGAGGTGCTCGACGAGTTGGTGCTGGAATAAGAAAACCCTAATCCCGAGGGTTGCACCCTATTTAAAGGACTTTATGTCCTTCTCCCAGCCTCCTATTCCCCCAGAGAGTTCCAGGAAACCCTAGATTCGAGTGAGCCTCCATTAATAGAGAGAATAGAGCCTTGGAGGAGCAAATCTTGGAAAGGGGCTTGAAGATCAAGAGACTTGCTGCATAGGAGTGGTGTAGATCCGGGATCTACTTCAGTTAGAGCATATATTGGAGGTATTAATCTGTTGCTTGGGCTCTTTTGTATCTTGATCTTTTATCATTTGAGATTTGGGGCATTTTTGGTATGATTGTGAGCTTTTTCGAGTTAGAGGCTTAGATCTGAGGTTGCTACTTCAGATCTAGGTTTGTGATGGTCCATAATGTCATAAAGCTCCTGTCTAAGAGTTATTGGTGAAGCCCCTTTGTCATAAACCCTAGCCCTAGAGTGTTTTGGGCTTATATCTCCTTGGTTTCACGTAAAGTTTGCAACTTTATGTGAGGGTTAGGCTGTAGAAGAGTGGATCTATGGATTGGAGCCCCTGCATGGCTCGAAAAGCCTCTGTATGGATTGAGAACTGGAGAGACTCGGCGAGTCACATGGGTGTACTCGACGAGTTGTATGAAGATTGCCTTGGACTCGACGAGGTGGAAGAACAACTCGGCGAGTCTGTTGAAGATTGCCTTGGACTCGGCGAGTCTGTTCTTGGACTCGGCGAGTCTGGTCGCAGAACCCAACCTCTCTTGGTTAAAGCTTTGGATTAGTGAGTTGGTTGGCGACTCAGTGAGTTGGACAGGATGGGATTCCGAGATCGTTGAACTCGACGAGTCTTGGGGTGAGTCGGCGAGTTGAGTCGACGAGTCTTGGGGTGAGTCGACGGGCTGACTCGGCGAGTAGAGTCAACCAGGAAGGTTGACTTTGACTGAGGACTTTGACTTTGACCAAGAGTTGACCAGTTTGACTTCCAAGGGTATTTTGGTAATTTTGGTATTGGTTCTTTGGTAGTGTGCTGTGGTGAAGTTCGTGTCGGTGGTTGGAGCAGCTTGGTCGTATCTCTTCAGTCGTAAATTGCAGGTGAGTTATCCTCACTATATCGACAGGGTCTACGGCACGAAGGCCGGCCCTTTATCGGATGGAAATCCGGGTATTGTTTGTTATGTTATTGCTTTGCTAGATCTGCATCCTGGTATTTAGGATGGTGTTATGTTAGTGACCTGGTTAAGGTCGGTACCCGGTATATAGGGTAATGTTATGCTAGTGACCGGTTAGGTCAGAATCCTGGTTAGGATGTTGATATGCTATGTGATCTGTTACACTGTTTGTCTGGTTAAGGATTTGTTATGCGATTAATTGTTTATGTGCACATGGTTGTTTGACGGGGGTTAGGTTGAGGCGGGTCCTGCTTTGTGCTGTAGGCCAACATACCTAGGGCGGACCGGACATTCTGAATGCCCAGCGAGCGGTCCGGATAGGCTGAAGGCCCCAAGAGGGCGGACCAGACGTGCCGAGGCTCGGAGAGTGTACCAGGATGACTGAAGGGCCGGTGTGGGCGGACTAGTCATACTGTAGACTCAGAGAGTGGACCAGGTGGATTGAAGGCCTGGTGCGGGCGGACCAATCACACTGTAGACTCGATGTACATGGCTAGATTCGGAGGGCGGACCAGGTGGACTGAAGGCCCGGTGCGGGCGGACCAGTCACACAGTAGACCCGTTGTGCATGGTTGTTCTATTTGTGATATGTTCTGAGTATGTTTATGTGTGGTTGGTATTTTGGGGGTAAGTCACTAAGCTTTCGGGCTTAAAGTTCAGTGTATTGCTTCAGGTACTTCAGGAGATCGTGGCAAGGCGAAGACTATTGGATTAGATGTCTAAGCCCATAACTATTATTGGTATGTACTTGACCCGAGAGTAGCATGGTCCATTTGGGTTGCATATCATCAGGACAATTTGTTAGGATGGACTTTTGAGAGAAGGTTATTTATGGTTTATTAATATATTATAAGTTATAATATATTAATATGAAATTATATGTTTTAATTAGTATCGATCAAGAATTAATTTGGAATTAATTTAGTGATCAAAAGAGACTAATTAAATCTATGGGGACTAATTATGATAATTAGTTATATTTATATGTGTTGGGCTTATGATCCATGTTGGACCAAGTTTATGTATGGATACATAAAGAGTTGGGCCACATGAACCATGGATCATAAAACCCATGGGTATGGATTATGGGTTATACCCATGACCCTTGGAATCCTACATATAAATATGTTACTCCATAGCCAAAATCACCACTTCTTTTCTTAGAGAAATATGGAGGTGTTTTGGTGCATGGAATTCTCTCTCAAGAGCCACCTTTGTCCTAGGTGTGTTGTGATTCCATTTGAGGCATTTCATACTATTGGTGCTAAGCTCTTAAGGCCAAATACATCAAGACTTCAAGCCACATAAAAGGTATGTTTCCCTAACTAGTATATTATATGGTTTATGTCAAATGCATGCTAGTTATAGGTTTAATGCCTTGGAAACCATTTGCATGTATAATAGAGAAAACATAGATCCAAGGTATTTAGGGTTGTGTGTGCACCATAGGATGTTGTAGTATACTAAAACCCAACAGTGGTATCAGAGCCATGGGTTGTTTTCTATTATATTTGATGCAAATGTATTTTTTTTTCAAGTTGAAGGAAAAAAAAAGAAAAAAAAAACATGAAGTTTGTCAAATTTTATGATAATTACTTGATTTTATGAAAAACTAATTATTTATAAAATTTGAGTCACTTTACTACAAGAGTTGAATTAGGTCAATTTATTAAAAGATAGAATGATATGATTATTTTATTTGTTTTAAAAGTTTGATATAAATGGTTTTAAGGAGTTACAAATTTTGTCATAAAATTTAGGAACTCAAAAGTTTTTTTTAAAGTTATGATCTTAAGAGTTTTGAAACTTCCATAAGTTATGGATGTGAAATGTCTCATTTATTAACTCTTTAGGTTATGAATTCCAAGAGTCTTCAAAGGATAATTGTCAAAGTTTCAAGATTTGTATTAGTTTATATGATTATCTAATTTCTTGAAAATTATTGATGTGAATTATCTTTACTTATGAGTTTAATCTAGATCATAGAAAAATTATTTGATTATTGTGTTAATTTGAATATTTGATCTTAATGGTTTTTATGAACTCCATAACTTCTCCTCAAGTTATGGAAAGTGAAGAGTTTTTCTTTTTAAAGTGTCATTAAGTCTCATAGGTTATGAAAATAGAAGAGTCACTATTTTTAATATCATCATTAAATGGTTTAATGTCTTCCATAACTTGTCCTCAAGTTATGGAACTTGAATTTTTTTTCATTAAACCTTAATTAAACTCATAAGTTATGAAAAATCCAAGAGTTTTGAAATGTTTCAAAACTTGTCCTCAAGTTTTGGAATTTGTAAAGTTACCCCCCATGTATACTTTAATTCCAAACTAGACCTTAGAATTTTAAAAGTTTAAAATTCAACCCTTATACTATTATTATAATTTTAATTATATAGATATGTATAAGATAAAGTCGTCTTACCATTAGTAGGCCTCATTCACGAAGCCGGTCTATAAGGGGGGTATAAGGTTACTGCCTATAAAATGGCAGTTTAATGGGTGTCCACTCTCACTCACCGCTTCCTTGACCGGTGGAGGGTCGTTAGCCGAACAGGTAGGACAAGGACTATAATTCTCCCTTCATTATAAGTATAATGATAAATACTAAGTAACTAAACACTTATAAATTCCCAATCTTAGTTACTTAGGAAAATGTGAATAAGGTGCTAATCCATGAAATTACACTTTGCACTTTGTTTAAGCTGTTAGTGGAGCGTGTGTGGTTAACCGGCACACTAACCTAGACTTAACAAGGTAGGCAAAGGGTAACTTAATGTTTATCATAGTATCGTTGGAGCGTGTGTGGTTAACCGGCACATCGATTGAGGGGTAAATATTAAGGGGACCAAGTATATTTGCATGGTTACTTCACACCTTGTTTGGTGATCCTCGGCATCCCAGTCACAAAACCTGAAGGGCACACTCGATATTGAAACATGACATTGAAAAGTTCAATGAATCTCAAAAGAATCTAGGAGTTTCAAAACCAATTAAAACCTAATAATACATTTCGTTTATCTTGGTGGAAATTGGTGAATCGTCATTCACCTACCTTCAAATATTTTATAGCTTGGATTACGGCATCCCTCTTCCAAGTTATAAAATAGTTTGTTGGGTCCTAGCCTTAAAATATCATATTGGGTGTTATATTAAGGACATAAATCAACTTTACGTAAATTACTCCCATTGTTGATGTCTGGTTTAGACAACAATGATCTTCCCAAACCAAGCTTTCCTAATGAATATGACTTCCCGAGTTTGGCTCATGGAAGTCATACTTCTCTTCCTCCACCTCCTCCAATTATTCTCCTAACCCACAAGTTCAAGGTCACTCAAGCCCTAATGGCAAGCAAGGTCTATGTGTGATCACATCTTAGAGATGAAGTCACATATTGACAGGCCGGGGGAGTTGGGTGTCAAAGTCTTGAGAAAGTTGGATGTTCAATCACTTTCTAAGTCACATAGTGAGTTCCTTTGGGACTACTATGAAACAGACTATGACATGAACCTTAATGATCATATCTATTTGCTTGGTGCTGCTGAATCAGCAATGATTTGGAACGATAGTAAAGCAAATTTGATTAGAAGATCAACTTCCCAAAAAATTTATGGACAGTGACAATGGTGACACTGGAAATCCAGAAAAAGCATTCTCTTCCCAATGGAAAGGGATTGGCCATAGTCAACTCGGTTGACCAAATGGTAAAGAGAAAGGCTAAGTCTGAGATAGTCCCATTACCAAAGGGTCTATATGTTTATTTTGCCAAAGGAAGGGGCGTTGATTGTAAAGCTGCCAAATTTACCTAAGGATGTTAAAGTCAATAAGTTTGACTCTACATCAGGTAGAGCCCATTATCTAACTCTGTTAAGTTCTATTCTGAGATCCTCATTACATGATGTGACTGGGTCACATGTTGATGTTTTAAGAATCAAAGAATAGAGAGAAATCTTAAAGGAAGTATATGCTGATTCTGATCGCGAAGGTGGATTTCGATCGCATCAAAATTTTGAGCAGTTGCTTAAGAAGTTATGAGATATTGCTAAGGAATAGATAACAACAATTTTCCATGTGGATTGTAAGGATAAGTTTTTCCGCAAAGTTTTAAAATAAAAGAAAATTGTTTAATTTTTATTTATTTGAAGTATCCTTACAATGGCATTTGTGGAAAATTGTTGCTTATATGATTCCACTGACAGCAATATTGGAAAATGGATTTGATTCTTTCATTTGTGGTAGTGTCTAAATTTACCAAATCAGGAAAGTTCCTCATCACCCAAGTTTCAATTGGACCGAAACCTGGAATCATGCAAGTTGAATAGTATGATGAATGAGAACTTGCAAGCATTGGAAAATCAAGAGTAATTACTTGTTCACATGGATGTGTGAGTCAAGTGAAGGACTAAAGGGATCGAGTACACATTCTTGTGCACTGGTCATGTCCACCACAAAGCTCGTTAAGACTATTTGATTTACTAAAGTTTAGTAAATATGGTTATACTTACAAGTTTAAGTATAATTCTGAAACATTGGAAAAGTCTCAATGTGTGGCAGAACGAATGGGAAGAATCAAATTAGGCAGAAAGATAAAAGTTTCTCAAATCTGAAAAGATGGGAGAGTACTTTAGTATCATGTTTTTGATCATCTTAATGATTTAGAAATCATATCACAATTAGTCCTCTAAAGGTCATCTTAGTGCATTCTTATGACTAAGAAGAGGAGTCATGAATTGTTGAAATGGTTAGATCAGGAAGATGAGTCATACTTCGTTCCAAAACAATTCTTAGAGTCATACTCCAAGATTGTAACTTGAGTGACATATCTTAAAGAAAGGTTTAAAACACTTGTCAAATGTAAGAGTAAAAGTGTCCTACTCTTGTACATTTGAAATTGGTAAGTTGTGATGTTTTGGATAAAACAAAGACCAACTAAGGCCAATTGTGTGAAGTGTTTGTCTTGATAAAGAATCCGCACTATCTCTTGAATATTTGGCAAGATAGTCTTATATGTCAAGAGGACAGTGGGAGTCTTAAAGATCCTAAAAAGAATTTCAAGAACTAATCAAGAATAAAACCTGAGGTTCTTCACTAGCACACGACTTGAGGTTTATAACCTATCGTGTTGACATATTCTGTGCCCATTCCAGTTAAAGTTGGCTTTGCATAGGAGTTCTGAAAGTTCTCAATTGGTTGCATAACAACTTGGAAGCAATGGCAGGCCCTGTACTACCAGGTGGCAAGAAGTTAAGATTGCATAAGTTCAGTCCATATGAGTTTGGATTTGTCATTATCCTTGTCTTGTGACTATGGTTTTGACGATTCACATGGATAAGAACACATACACCATAAAATCTAAGGGTCATAAGGTTTCTCTCCGATTCATGAAAATGATGGTGAGGAAACACTTCCACCAAGTGGATTTGATGCAGATGGCAAAAGGTCTAAACAATTGAGACTATGATTACAGCATCCCTTTTCATAGTTTCAAAATTGTTTAGACACACATGCATGCTATCTAAGGAAAGGTGTATGATTTTGATGAAGTTTTATCAAAGCATTTCGTATCAGAAATCTGAACTTTGGTAAGAAAGTCAATAAAGTATTGATTTCTAGAAGTCCAGCTGAGTTCTGAGTACATGTCAAAGCTAGTGGGAGCATAAGTGTTATGCTAATAATCATCATGTTAGTGGGAGCATGATAATTATTGTTAGTGTTGCAAGTTAGCAATGTTAATTATAGAAAACAAAAGTTTCAATTCGTGAGGCTGCAGGGATTGAAAAAGTTGTATTGCTATAATTAAGGGAGAGGATATACTTCATTTCAGTTCTAAAGGCTTAGATTGAGACCTTAATCATCTTTAGTCAAGAATATATATATGAATTTCATGTTGGATTGGTTCAACTTAAGGAAATTCTATATATTGCGTTCTCAAAATTCGATTATGATTACGGCATCCCTCTTCATAGTCAAATTTTGAAAACATGGCAAATAAAAATATTGTAGCAAAAGACTGGTCTAGAATCATGTCTTTATGTGAGACATCATGAATCGTGTACCATTTGCTTTGGGTACAGGATCGATTGCATGTGCTATAATATTTGTCATTTCTAAATTTTTCCAAATGCCCAGAGGCATTAAGAAGGGAAAAGGTCTAGAATTGGATATGACTAAAATGATTAAGCAATTGTCGAGGACAATCTGAGGTTTACCAAAGATTGGTTGCTCAGGGACAGTTGGAAGTATAGTGCTAATTTTGGATGGACCATATTAACATATTCTGAAAAGAGGCATCTCTTATTCAGAAGTGATAGTCAAAATGAGAATATGGAGTTGTCTCCATAGGTGGAAGTTATCTGTGTAAGATTAGAAAACTTAATGCAAGAAGCATGTTCAAAGCAATGTACTTTGAATATGAGACTTAGTTTCCATGGAGTTGATCTCCATTGGAATACCTTATAATGACTGTTGACAAGTCTTTGTGACTTTGTACATATTCATTACTGGAGGGTCAGTGCATATAAGTTTAAAATCTAAACACATTTCGATAAATGATAGGAATTTGAAATTCTTACATTTTTCGATAAGGATTTGGGAGTGTGAAATTAGAATCATTGAAATTATGTTCAATTGGTTTATTTCACAAAGTAAGGATCATAGACAAACATAGAGTGCATACTTGGTGTATGGCAAAGCTATTGTTTAAGAAAAACATAGTGTACATGCTTGGAGCATGGGACAACTAGTGTTTTTAATTCAAGTATAAAGTTGATAAAACTGAAACAATGAATAATGAGTAGTCAGTATGGTGATAAATAAAAGTGTTTATTTATATTCATAGGGTTTGATACCATATTTGATTCATTTATTCTTGTGTTTCACTTTGCATGTTTTGACTTCCAGAATAACTAAGTCGCTCTTCCTGAATGATTAAGTTATTCAAACCATCCACAGTCGGTTATATGTTGGAAGTAGATATGAATCAAGACTGTCATGGGTTGGTTTGTAGAGGTCCAAGTTGGTGGACAAAGTGGTGCTACAACACTCATGAGTGCTCATAAGTTCTGAGTATTGGATTCAACCCGCGCTCATTTGAATCACTTCATGGATTTTATCACGAGTGATCATGAGACGATAATATCTTATATTATTCAAACCTAGAGATATGAGTTGTTACTATGAGTTGGTTATACATTGATTGCACGAAAACGCATTTGAAAACTCGATGTTATAAAACGTGTCTTTGTGTATGATTCAACAACTAGTAGAACAATCCATATGAGTCGAAGTTTATCCATTCCTTTTACCTTCGGGACAAAAGCGATATCTGTGGGCCCCTCGATGATTTAGCGATGACACATGTGAGTGCTTGGCCAAGCCAGGACTGATTTGATTTGTTCAATCAGTCAGTCATCATAAATCGAAAATCGGGAAACAACAAATGGACAGAGAGAATGATTATAATCCATGTCTCAGTCCATATGATATCTAGAATGGAGGAATATATGATCCCATATCTAATGGACGCATCATTGATATGTTCAGAGTTCGACAGCGGCTTTAAGAGCTACGATTGCTAGTCAGGTTATGAAGTCGTACTTGCAATAATAGTTTTAGACTTATCCAAGTGGGAGACTGTTGGATTAGATGTCTAAGCCCATAACTATTATTGGTATGTACTTGACCCGAGAGTAGCATGGTCCATTTGGGTTGCATATCATCAGGACAATTTGTTAGGATGGACTTTTGAGAGAAGGTTATTTATGGTTTATTAATATATTATAAGTTATAATATATTAATATGAAATCATATGTTTTAATTAGTATCGATCAAGAATTAATTTAGTGATCAAAAGAGACTAATTAAATCTATGGGGACTAATTATGATAATTAGTTATATTTATATGTGTTGGGCTTATGATCCATGTTGGACCAAGTTTATGTATGGATACATAAAGAGTTGGGCCACATGAACCATGGATCATAAAACCCATGGGTATGGATTATGGGTTATACCCATGACCCTTGGAATCCTACATATAAATAGGTTACTCCATAGCCAAAATCACCACTTCTTTTCTTAGAGAAATATGGAGGTGTTTTGGTGCATGGAATTCTCTCTCAAGAGCCACCTTTTTCCTAGGTGTGTTGTGATTCCATTTGAGGCATTTCATACTATTGGTGCTAAGTTCTTAAGGCCAAATACATCAAGACTTCAAGCCACATAAAAGGTATGTTTCCCTAACTAGTATATTATATGGTTTATATCAAATGCATGCTAGTTATAGGTTTAATGCCTTGGAAACCATCTGCATGTATAATAGAGAAAACATAGATCCAAGGTATTTAGGGTTGTATGTGCACCATAGGATGTTGTAGTATACTAAAACCCAACAAAGACGTGATCGTACCGCTCCTCATGTTTTATGATTTATGTGATATGATCCTGGAGGATACTCTGATGTTTAAACTATTTTGAAAACGAGATGTATGAACTTAATGGTTTTGAATGAATTAAAATGTTTTAATTTGGCTCAACTTTTATGGGTGTTACACTTCAAGACCTTTTAAGGACTGTAGAAAGCAACCTTAAAGGCAAGTCAGTTGTGTCTACTCCTACTACTACTTCTGCCCCTGTTCTGGAAATAGGAAAGGGAAAGGGAAAGAAGAGGAAGGCTCCCTTCAAGAGCCGCAAGGGAAAGTCTCTTGAAGGATCCTCTTCTATTGGGACCATAGCTAGTTCTGCTAAATCATCTTCCAATCCTAAGGATGCTTATTGCTTCCATTGTCATGAAAAAGGGAACTGGAAACGAAGCTGCCCCAAGTAATTGGAAGACATAAAGGATGGGAAGATCAAACCCTCCTTTCCAGGTATTTACACTATTCAATCTAATAACACATCACATGCTACTTCTTGGGTCCTTGATACAGGTTGTGCATTTCACATTTGTTCGGATTTGCAGGGACTAAAAAGAAGTAGGGATGTGGAGCACGAGAAGATGAACTTAATCATGGGAAATAGGAAAAAGTCGCGTGTGACCAAGATTGGAGTTTATTCTTTATTGCTTAGTAATGGTTTAAATTTAGATTTGAATAATTGTTGTTACTCGGCCAATATGGAGAGAAATATTATTTCCTTTCATAGTTTGTACAAACAAGGTTTTACCTTTTCGTTTAATAATGAAGTTGGTACTATTAATGCTTATTATAATGGAATATTTTCTTTTGAAGCGTTACCTTGCAATGGTGTATATGAAACTATGAATGTTCTAGATAACCTAGGAAATAATGTGTTGAATATTGATTCGTCCAATGTTTTGGACAAGGCATGCTTGTGGTATTGTTGTCTTGGACATGTCACCAAGAAGCGCATAGGCCAACTCCAAAAGGCTGGAGTTTTGGAGTCATTCGACTTAAAGTCAGATGACACTTGCGAATCTTGTTTACTTGGAAAGATGACCAAGTCACCCTTCACTGGTACTTGTGAAAGGGGTTAAGGTTTGTTGGATCTCATACGCACTGATGTGTCTGGACCATTCAGAGCCGCCACAAGGGATGCTAACCGCTTCTATGTGACTTTTATTCATGATTACAGTAGATATGGCTATGTCTACTTAATCAAGCATAAGTCAAAGACCTTTGAAATGTTCAAAGAGTTTAATCAAGAAGTGGAGAATCAATTGGGCAGGAAGATAAAGATGTTGCAATCCGATCATGGTGTAGAGTATCGTAGTATCGAGTTCCTTGACTATCTTAAGGAATGTGGAATTGTTTCACAATTGGCGCCACCTAGGACACCACAGCTTAATGGTGTGGCTGAGAGGCGTAATAGAACCTTGTTAGACATGGTTCGTTCCATGATGAGTCGAGCTTCATTACCTATCTCATTATGGGGGTATGCCTTAGAGGCTGCCGCCCATAGCCTTAATCTAGTCCCTACCAAAAAGGTTTCCAAAACACCTCACGAGATGTGGACTGGGAAGGTTCCCACATTAGACCACATCAAGGTTTGGGGTTGCGAGGCTTTCGTAAGACGCGAGACTCACGACAAGATCGAACCCCGGAATGAGCAATGTATTTTCATCGGCTACCCGCAAAAGTCCTTTGGATATCTCTTCTATAGACCGAGTGACAATGTTGTCTTAGTTGCGAGGAGATGAGTCTTTTGAGAGAGAAAACTCATATGCCAAGAGGACATTGGGAGGCAAATTGACCTTGAAGAGCTTCAAGAGTTAAGTGATGAAGGAAACTCAAACACTAGCAATCAACTCAAGGAGGAAACTCCTGTTGAACCAATTGACGTGTCCTTACCTCTAAGTCTTTCCAGTAGAATTAGACAGACACCTGAGTTTTATGGTTTCCATATTACTACTGTAGGTGACACCTTTATCAGTGATAGCACATTGGTAAACCTGGATGAACCTAACAACTATACAAAATATGTGGTAGGACATGAGAGCGATAAATGGAAAGGGGCTATGGACAACGAGATTCAGTCCATGTATGACAATCAAGTTTGAAACTTGGTTGACAATGTACCGGGTCGTAAGATAGTTGGGTGCAAATGGATCTTCAAGAAGAAGACCGACATGGATGGGAATGTACACACATATAAGGAACGACTGGTTGCGAATGGCTTTACTCAAACTCCGGGAGTTGACTACGATGAGACCTTCTCACCAGTAGCGAAGATTAAATCTATTAGGGTTATGCTAGGCATAGCTGCATTTCATTATTATGAAATATGGAAAATGGATGTCAAAACCGTTTTCCTTAATGGAAAGTTGGCTGAAGATGTTTACATGAGTCAGCCAGAGGATGTTGTCAATGCAAAGTACCCTAATAGAGTGTGTAAGCTTGAGAAATCCATTTATGGATTGAAACAAGTATCTCGCAGATGAAATCTTTTGTTTCGATGAGAAAGTCAAAGAGTTCGTATTTTCGAGAAGCGAGGATGAGTCCTGTGTATATGTCAAAGCTAGTGGGAGTATAGTTAGCTTTCTGGTGTTGTATGTGGATGACATACTACTCATAGGAAATGACATCCCATCCTTACAGGAGGTCAAGTCCTGGCTTGGGAAGTGTTTCGCTATGATGGACCTGGGAGAAGCTGCCTATATTCTAGGGAAAAGGATATTGAGAAACAGAAGTAAAAGACTAATATGACTTAGTCAAAGTACCTACTTGGACAAGGTGTTGAAACGTTTCAGCATGGAGAACTCTAAGAAAGGTGACTTACCTATCCAAGGCAATACCAAACTGAGTAAGACTCAGAGCCCGAGTACATAGGCTAAGATAAAAGAGATGAGTCATATACCATATGCTTCCGCAGTTGGTTCGATCATGTATGCTATGACTTCTACTTGCCCTGATGTGGCCTTTGCTTTGAGCATGGTCAGCTGATATCAAGGGAACTAAGGACTGCGTCCTTACCCTCGGTGGGAGTGATGACTTGTGAGTAACAGGATATAGTGACGCAAGCTTTCAGACCGACAGAGAAAATTTCCACTCTCAGTCGGGCTGGATATTTATTCTGAATGGAGGAGCAGTGACATGGAAAAGTTCCAAGCAGGAGACTGTAGCTGATTCAACGTGTGAATCATTGTACATATCAGCAAGCGAAGAAGCAAAGGAGGCGATATGGTTGAAAAACTTCATCGGAGACCTTGGAGTTATTCCATCCATAAAGGAGCCTGTGCAGATTTTCTACGATAATAAATGGGCGGTTGCCATAACCAAGGAACCGAGAGATCATGGCAGATCCAGACATATCAACAGAAAGTACCACTTTATAAGACATCAAGTGGAAGAAGGGCACCTCATGGTGAAGAGGATAACTTCAGAGGAAAACCAAGCAGATCCCTTTACTAAGGGACTGGCTAGGGTTAAGAACTTGCAACATGCGAGGGCCATTGGGCTAACAGACGATATTAGTTTTAATGATTAGATAAACCGAAACTTGTAATGGCTAAATTGTAATTGACATTTGATGATTGAATAAAAGGAGTTTTATTTATAAGTAAAGTTACTGTCTTCCAGAATAATAAGAATTATTCAAAACTATCCACAATTGATCATACTTTGGAAGTAGGTATGAAAAAAGATTGTCATGAGTTGGCTTGTAGATTGTCTAAGGAGTTAGGCATACCAACAGGTTTGCTGCACCATTCATGAGTACTTCAAAAATAAGATTTGAGTACTGGATCAACCCGCGCTCACTTGTATCACTTCATGGAATTTATCACGAGTGATCGTGAGACGATAATATCATATAAGTCTTCAAACCTAGATATACGATTTGTTGACTATGAGTTAGTCATGCATTGATGGCACAAAAACGCATCAGTAAATTGATGTTATAAAACGTGTGGTTGTGCATGATATAATGAGTAGTTAGTCAAGCATATAATGTCGAAGTTTACATGTTCCCTTTTATCCTAAGAGTATTAAAAGTGATATTTGGGCCCCTCGATGATTTTGTTTTGACATATGTGTCGGGCCCAGTCAGAACTAAATTGATGTGTTCAGTTATGTTCTATGTCAGACGAATCGTAAATCGGGAAAAAAACTGTTGGACAATAAGTATAACTTTGTTTCATGTATTTGTCCAGCTGATATCTTGAGAACAGAGGATTATATGATCCCTTATCTAAAGGATGCGTCACTAATTGGGTTAGAGTTGACAACGGCTTTTCAAAGCTTACGATTGCTAAGTCGGATCCTAAAGTCACATTGGCAGTTATAGTTACTAGACTTATCCAAGTGGGAGACTGTTAGATTTGGTGTCTAAGCCCATAACTATAACTGGGATGTAGTTGACCCGATTGTAGCATGGTCCTTTTGGGTTGCCTTCACCAGTGCAATTTGATAGGATGAATTTTTGAGAATAAGGTTATTTGTGATTATTAATATATTACAAGTGTAATATATTAATAATATTATTTAATTATTATTGATCAATAGTTAATTTGGAATTAATTATGTGATCAAAAGAGACTAATTAAAAATATGGGGATTGATTATGTAAATCAATGATTCTTTACTTTGTAGTTGGGCTAAACTAATAAGATAACCCATGGATAGTACTTGACCCGATTTGTCCAGCTGATATCTTGAGAACAAAAGATTATATGATCCCTTATCTAAAGGATGCGTCACTAACTGGGTCAGAGTTGACAACGGCTTTTGAAAGCTTACGATTGTTAAGTCGGATCCTAATTTCACATTGGCAATTATAGTTACTAGAGTTATCCAAGTGGGAGAATGTTAGATTTGGTGTCTAAGCCCATAACTATAACTGGGATGTACTTGACCCGATTTTAGCATGGTCCTTTTGGGTAGCCTTCACCGGTGCAATTTGATAGGATGGATTTTTGAGAATAAGGTTATTTGTGATTATTAATATATTACAAGTATAATATATTAATAATATTATTTAATTAGTATTGATCAAAAATTAATTTGGAATTAATTCTGTGATCAAAAGAGACTAATTAAAAATATGGGGATTGATCATGTAACTCAATGATTCTTGTAATGTGAGCTAATGATCCATGACTTTGTAGTTGGGCTAACCCAATAAGATAACCCATGGATAGTCCATGAAGGTTAACCCATGGAGCATAAGAATGTGAAAAGTCATGGAGCATTAGGGTTTACAAAGTGTAACCCTAACATTTGCCACATTATAAATAGGAACCCCCTATGCCAAAATCGGCTAGACACTTGTTGGAATCAAGATACTTATTCTCTTAAAGCCTCCTCTTGCATATTGGTGTTTGTGAACCATTAGAGGCATCACACTTGAGGTGCTAAAGCTTTCAAAGGTCAAGAACTCTACCCTACTCAAGAGGTAAGCATCCAAACTAATGTTTTATGTTATATAGCTTCACTGGTATACTAGTTAGGGTGAATGCTTCGGAAAAACAAATTGCATGTATAATTAGAGAAAACATAGATCCAAAGCATTTAGGGTTCCATGTGCACCATAGGAGTGTTATAGTGCTCAAAACCCAACAGTCTCTCTCTTCTAATCTCCATACCCAACATTTTCTTGGAAATTGCCATGTCTTTCATCTCGAACTCTTTACTAAGTTGAGATTTCAGCCAATCTATTTGCACCTTGCTCTTCAAAGCAATAAGCATGCCATCGACATACAAAAATAGATAAATATACCTACCTCCATGAAGCTTGCACATGTAAACAAAACAATCATACAGACTTATGGAGAACTCATGCTTTAGCATGAAAGAGTCTAATCGCTTGTACCACTGTCGGGGAGATTGCTTCAATCAATATAGTGATTTCCTCAAGTGACATACTTGAATTTCTTTATCAATACCCTTAAATCCCTCAGGTTGACTCATATAGATTTCCTCATCCAATTCTCAATGTAAGAAAGTTGTTTATACATCGAGTTGTTCCAGCTGCAAATCACCATGAGCAACAATACTCAACAACACCCAGACGGAAGTGTGTTGCACTACCAGAGAAAATATCTCATTGTAGTCTACTCCCTCCTTTTATGCAAACCCCTTTGCTACTAGTCTTGCCTTGTATCTTGTAACACCGAGAAAATATCTCATTGTAGTCTACTCCCTCCTTTTCTACTGTCACATCAATGTCTTTTAATCTGATCTACACCTATCAAATTTTCCGACGTGTTCCCAGATTGAAGAACTTTCATCTATTTTGCAAGTAAACAACTTGTACTTCAAATAGATCCCGTTTGTAAGAGTCTTCTTCATGAAATTTGCCTCCAGCTTTTTCCACACCGCAGTTGCCGATTCCACATTACTTACCAAGAAAGTGACATCTCTTTCAAGGCATAAAATGATCGATGCCCGTGCTTCAAGATCTAACTCCTCCCAATCCTAATCGTATATATCTTTGTGTGTCATTATCTTACCCGCTAAAGCCTTATGTAACTTCAGTGAGATTAGTCAATTTTTCATTTGCATCCTCCAATAAGAAAAATCATTCTTCTCATTAAGCTTCTTTAGTTCATACTTCCCAACTTTAACCGTTCCACTCGCAGATGTCATTTACCCGCTTGTTTCAGAATCTGTCTCTCTCATGACTTTTATCATACACCTTGTGTGCAGAAAACAAAATACCACCTAACTACCTCAAATTTGAGCTCTACCACCTGGATTTGATATTAAGCTCTGATACCAATTAATGTTCCAACAAAAACAATGCAGAAAACAAAGAAATGGATAGCAACTAACATTTTTTAATAAGATTCCCATTTTTGCCCTTTGGACCCAAAATCAAACAATGACAACAACGATGAAATGAACATAAATAATAAAAGAAAAAGAGATTTAAGTGGTTCAACAAATTTGCCTACATCCAAATCAGAAGAGAGAGATTTTTGTATTAGGTTAAGTAATTGACCTCACTTTTCCCTCTACAATATGTGATGTTCTTCTTACTCTCTAACCCTACCTCTCTTCACTGAATATGTTACACTAGTCAAAATAGGTCAATAACAATCACATGTGATTATGTCAATCAAGTAATGTGATTTTGTTAAACTAGTAATGTGATAAACTTAGTATGTAATTCATGAAAAATTCTAAGACAAGTATGAACTATCACACATACTTTATGATACAACTCAAAGTATACGTCCATACGATTCCAAAAATATATAGAACGTTTAAATCTAACTTCGCATGAAGAAGTTATGATAAACTCTAACACTATAAATCTTTATAACAAGAGAAATTTAAATAAGACTTATAATTAGCTATTTGAGTCTATGATAAAGTTGTAGTACTCGGAAATACATACGCGTGGATATAAAGAACGTCAAAAACGGAGTTTGTATGCAAAAGTTATGACCTTCCGAAGATACGGTTGTCTGAGAGCATGACACGTCTACGTTTAAGGCTCAAGACGTAAGCATGATTTCTCACGACGTGAGGAGTCAAAAGGACACTAATCGAAACTAGAAAACACCTGGGAAGGCTACGAGATAACTCATGGAAGCTCACGACGTGTGCATGTGAGGCTCACGACGTGAGAGAGCCAAAATCAGCCTATAAATAGCGATCAAAGCTCATTCAATCATTACACCTTTTCCTTTCATTCTCTCTCGTTTTCGAAGGCCGTTCTACTTCCCGAGCCCGACGTTCACGAATCGCTGACCGTTTCTAGTTAGATTCTAACCGCAATCACACTCAAGGTGAGTTCATACCCCTACATTTTCATGTCTTTTTCCATGTTTTAGGGGGGGAATACATGTAAAACACGAGGAAACCTGTGTTAAAGTACAAACTATTGTTATTGTTTTCTTACAATTTATATAACTATTACACGAAAACATCAAATATGCGAAATAACGTTACTACTAAAGTGCAAACATTTACATGCACAATATGTTAAAACGCAACGGTTTTCATTTCAACAAAACATACATTTTAAACTATAGTAGGTATAGTTTGGAAACATTCACTTTATTTTACCTTTTCGGGGAAAAGAAACGATTATATAAAAAGACGATTATTTTTATATTTTATAAACATAACGAAAGGGGTAACAGTTACACATACAAACATTTTCATTACAAAAACATGTATCTCGTTGAATAAATTTGTGAGACATTGTCTTCGCCATACCTACTAAGGTATACACGGAAGTCCTGTTTTATAACCAGAGTCTCCTATCAGAGAGTGTGATACTTGTGTATAGATCTATACGAGACTGATGATCCCGGACCCTGCTTACTAGCTACAGCCAGACCGGCAAGTTATGGGTGACAAATGTCATAACTTTTCGACGCCCGAAGAAAATCGATGCAGACATTTCATTAATAGCACGGTTATGAAAACTCACATGGGAAAACGACAATAAGTGTATTTTTACGTGAAAACACATCTCTTCAAACGGTTTTATATACGAATAAAACTACATATTACTAATTTAAGTATGGCAAAGTACTTGTATTTTTCGGTCTTGTAACATTTAAGACTACAATTCATTTCTAGGGAAAATATAGGATTTTCTGGAACGAACACCCTTATTTTACAAGTAAACGACTTACATTTCAATTATTAGATAATATAGGATTTTATGGAAACAAAGACGATTACTTACATTTCGCTTAGGACCATTATGGTTAAGTCTGTGATTACCAAGTGAATACGTTTGGGTTATATACAATGAAGATCTGATAGGCAGTGGAATGTGTGAATTCAGCCTTACTTCATGTTCCTTGTTTGGTTGTGGGCTTAGGGCGGAACCACACATTCGACTGTCCGTTCGATCTCTGATTATATATAACTTGTATGCACTAAGTAATCATAGTAGGAATTGGTATTGGTCACATTACTTATATGAATTTAAATCGTCATATTTCATATTTTAAGCATAAGAAACTTATACATTTTGGTCTTAAGGCCTAAGACTACTTTTTATTTTACTAAAGAAAATATTGGATTTTCTGGAGGAACACACTGACATTTTCAAAGAACAAAGACTATACTTTCTAAAACAAAAAATGCTTATGAACTCACCAACTTAAATGTTGATACACTTTCAAAACCACTTGTATTCTCAGGGAACCAGTAGACAGGTACACACACAGGTTTTGAGAAGACTGAGTATAGTAGCATTACGTCTTATTTTTTGTTATATACTTTTAGTGTCATACACAAAATGTTGTGAACACAATGTAAATTATATATTTTCAATATGATGGTTGTTGCTTTGATTACTATTATTTATTGTTATGATACTGTACATGACGTCCTCTGCCCCCGAACGTTTCCGCCGTTCTGGTTTGGGGTGTGACACAATATTACATAACAAGAGTACATGGGCCTTTTAACTTTGGGTCAAAACAATATGGATAGAAACTTATGTTACTAGGCTGGGCTGACTCAAGCTCACTAGAGCTGTCTCAAGCTTACTAGATAGACCACTTGAGCTCACCACTACAGCTAGAGCTGGCTACCAACACAACTTATAACATTTGTCAATAGTGTATACATCAAATTTTCAATGAGTTTGTTTGTAGCTATGGTATTGTTGCTATTACTGTTATAGTTTCGATTCTGATCCGGATTTTGATTAGTTTTAGCAAGGAATGCAATAGTTTGTTGAGATTGATTTTTGTTTCTCTTCTTGAACAACCAAATAGAAAACACGATCTATAGATGGAAGAGGATCCATAAGAAGTATCTGACCTATGGTTTAAGAGAAGGAACCATTCATCCCCTTAAATTTATAAGTTCTCTTCGGATTTGGAATATTATTGGGCCATTGCTCTATTGGAGGTATTTGAGTTGAATAGGAGGACATGATTACAAATTTGATCAAATCAGAAGATAGAACAAAAATTCAAAAGAAACAAAAGTGAATTGGATAACGAAAGAAGAATTCACAAGAAACAATTTGTGAATCGGTTGAAAAAAAATCAAAAGAACAATTTGTGAATTGAAGAAATAAATCAATGAAGAGGATTTCGTAATTTGATGAACAAAAGATTGGTTCAAACCAAAGAACAGAGAAATTGAAAAGCGGATTGAGTGTCATTCTGCTCTGATACCATATTACAATTCATTGGAGAGGAATGAATTGATCAAACAAACTATTACATCTTGTACAAAAAAAGAAAAGAAACAAACAACTAATAGCTAACTAACTCACTTAACTAACTATCATAAAATTACAATTAAGCCCTTATAGTTTAATATCTCCAATATATATAAACTAGGGTCGTCAAAATATATTTATACTATGGTTTCCTTTTATTGTTTAATTTGGTTTTATTTAGGTTTTGTGTATCCGAAGATTCATAAGTACAATTTTTATATTGTTTGTCTATGTTATTTTATAAGGCGTTGCATCCGTATAAAAGGCTTTCCAAATATACCTACCAAACCATTAACATATAAAGTTGTGTTTTCTTAAATAAAAAAATAAGATGAATGAAAAATTAGTATTCATAAAACATTAGTTTCCATATTGAGTAACACTCAATAATGAAATTTTAAAGAATTCCAAAACATTATCCATACCCATACAATTTCATCATAACTTACTACTTCCTGTTTGGTTTATAAATCCATTAAACATATTGAAATGTATTTGTTTTTTAATACGTTTACAAGGGAAATTTGGTCTTTCAACGAAAAATTAAGAATGAAATTCGGTTCTTACCAGACGCCCGTAGGAATGATGAAATATCTTAAACATGGATTTGAAGGAATCTCTCTTAATTCAATTTCGTTGATACCACAGAATGGAATTTGAGATTCCAATTCCTTCGAATTCCGCAAACCAAACACACCAAGGATGTCTGAACAACAGTTAATGGGATAATTGAATAGAAAAAACGGCCTAATACAGAGATGAATGAAACACAAAAACAATCTTATGACTTTTCAAAAGCATCTGCTTGGTTCTTTTATTTTTATTTTTTTTCTGAAAATACCAATACTACATATGTATTTTTCTTATGATATTGACCATAAAACCAAGTTTTATTAATCTAAATCAAAAGCTTGAACATATTTAGTGGATCTATTACAGAATTATTATGCTTCCAAAAAGTGAATAGAAACCTCAATATCCAGTTTTTAATGTCAAAGTTATTGTGCTTCAAATTATTGATTTCTTATTTGTTTCTTAAAAAAAGTCTGAGAATTTCACAAAAGAACATGTTATGAATCTTGAATGTAATATATACATATGAAAAAACTCTAAGATTGGTCCCTATGGTATTAAAAAAACTTCAGATGGGGTTCAAAAACTTTCCCACTTGCATAGAAGGTCCAAAATCAGGGTTTCTCCCTGTTTTTGGCCGAAAAAAGCTTGAAAAGACAATTATGCCCTTACATTTTTTTCCCTTTTTCTGTAATTATTTTAATGCTATTTTGATTTAAGAAAAAAAAAATAAAAAAAGGAATAGGAGCCACCACCCACCCCCACTGTACTCTCTCTGTATTCTCTCTCTCTCTCTCTCTCTCTCTTTCTCTCTCTCTCTCTCTCTTTCTCACACACACACACACACATACACATACTTTGTCTTCTTCCCTATTGAAACGCATTGAAGCTTAAACAAACACTTTACAGATACATACATAAACCTCAACTCTTAAAAAAACACACACCTACAACTAAAAAAAATACACATACAACTACAAGTCAAAACACATGCATACATACACACACACCCATTTTTAAACACACATCAGCAACCTACCCCCACTGTCGACCTCAATTGACTCTGAAGACGATGGTGGCGCCTCCTGCGTCATCGGGTTCATTAAATCCGTTGTCAAGTCATTCACACCCTGTCTTCTGTTTGAAATGGTTGTCCTGCTCATATATTTACAAACAACAATCACAAATTTTGGGAATTGATCAATATGAAAGTTAGGGTTCTATATTACTGGATCAGCTGATAATGAATTCAAGAAAATTGATGAGTCTAAGAGCATTCTTCAAGAAGGGAATTCATTTCACCCACATGCTTCGTGAAGATCTGAAGTAGAGTCCACTAATCATCTCTATCGACTAATATTTCCAACTCCTCACACTCCTTAATTTGTTCATTTGTCAATACATCTCCGACTCCATTCTTCAAATTCAATGAGTACGATGTCGTTATTGTTATTTATTAGGGTTTAGGACCAAGACCTTTCGGGTTTATCAATTACGATTTAGGCAATATCTATATATTCTTATGTAATTGTCTTTTCAAAATCAAAAAATCAATTATGTGACATGGTATTAGAGCTCTAGGTTAATACCCTGCTTCAAACCACAACCCACAACCACCGCCTTCCACCTCCGGTGACCTTCTCTAATAGTCGTCGGAAGTGCCTTCTTTATGTTCCATATTTTTCATTTTCTTTTCTTTTCAGCCTAAATAATAAAACAATCACTGACACCAAACTAGAGCTCTTTCATCGGTTTCTTCCACGACCTCGTCCACTTCTACCTCCTCCTCATATGACCATGGCTTCTGAGCCTTCTGCCTCCACCTCGACTAGCCACTTCTTTGGATCTCTTTTCCATTTCATCCCCTTCTGATGTTGTTGTTTCCTCCCTCCGATGACACCTTCTCTGTCGGGCAGCCTCTGATATGTAGTTGTTTCTTTCTCTATCAACATTCCAGTTGCCGATCTCGCCGGAATTGGCTCTGTCTGCCACAGCTTGAGACCTCTTTCTTTCTTGTTGGCTTTCCCCAGACTCCTCTACTGCTGGTTGCATGATCATCACCACCGCCGCAATTCTTCTCTTTTTCTACAATGGAATTTATGGATGCGGCTTCTTCTCTCTTCTTCTTCAATGATCTGTCGATGTTATTCGCCATTATTAGAGCTCTACCATCACCGATGTCGCTATCATCATCTAGTTTTTATGTTTTCTTCGTTAGTTTATTTTTCCAGTTTAATCGTCTCCACCCGATCAGACCATGGGGGGATGGTAGTGAATAGGGTTTAAGCCCAACCCTTTAGGTTTTAGCCATTAGGCTTTAGGTATTCGCTATATATTCTTATGTAATTGTCTTTTGAGAATGAATAAATCAACTATGTAACAATTATTTCCAAGGGTGATTAGTAGCAGAAGAGGGGAAAGCCCAATGAGAGACGCTGACGGAGAAAGCAATTTTAGCGTCTTCAACTTTAATGGAGACCGAGCTAACAGTGAGTCCGTAGGAGGCTGTGAAGTTGTGGCAGTCAGTACGGGAAAAGGTCGGGATAAAAATGGTGGTGGCGGAGTAAATGTAGGGGGAATAAGGAGCAATGAAGAGAAAGTGGAGTTGGTCGGAGGGGAGGAGGTAGCTAGATCGGAGTTCTGAACGATGGGCATGCCAAGGCACCGTGAGAAACGTTGGGCGGTGTTGGTGGCTTCGGAGCACCAGAACTCAATGTGGTGGAATCATTTGACTGAGAACTCATTCAATGTTTTTTGAATACTACAGGACCATTCTTGTAGTGGTGTGTGTGTGTGTATATATATATATATATATATATATATATATATATATATATATATATATAAAAGAGTAGATCGAACACCAAGTTTGACATAAACTTTTTATTGATATTAAATACGGCATAGAAATCAGGTTATGTGATTGTGTACATAGATAGTATTATTGTTCAAGCAGACGCGTTCTTACAGCGACAAGCTTTTCAGTTACATTTGGGATCAAACACTTGTTTTGCGCAGAATTTTTTACGGTCCTCTAGAGTCTGACAATTTGACTTCGGGATACCAATTACACAAACCACTGCTTTTGTTGGATTCATAAAAGTCTCATCTGTAACAAACAAAACAATCAATCACCATTTGTATTTATTTAATATTTATTCTCTCAAAATCACACACATTAACTCATCATTTTCATCTCAAGAACAAAAATACGGAGTTGGAACAAACAAGGACTATACTTTCTATCTAACTAATATCTCATTTAGTCTGTTACCTGCAATTCTAAAATCATCATTAATCATCTACTTTCCATAATAATAATTAAAAACACAACTTAAAAAATCTTCATATATCAACATATATGTGTAACAAAAATGGTAAAACAGGAATAAAGTAAAATGCCTGTAGCAAAGAGAGTAAGGAGCAGCATCAACACAAACAACCGTAAGTTTTTTCCCATTATCATATCGAATAATATATGTATATTTAAAGAAACCACAAATATCTCCCCTTATATAGGTAAACACCACCTATGGATAATTAATTATTGGCAATTTATTCACGTTTTCAAATTAGGTGTTTGAAAAATCTAGTCATCCACAAAAAAAAATTCTATTCCAATCTAACATCACGAGACCTAAATTCAAAGTTTAAAACTTCAAACAATTATATAATTTCAGAAATTTAACAAAATCACATAAAACTGACTTCATAATTAGATATTTACAAACACGCTTTACAATTTAAGAACATAATTTTTACAAACAATCATATGTGTTTATATAAAGATATAAAGCATTAGAAAATATTAAGTAATAAAAATTAGGTCTTTTAAAATTACCAAAAAAAAGTTAGGTTAAAACCTAACTGGATTTGACAAATAACCGATCAATTACAATTACATAATCAAATATAATACGTTTCACAAAAATCCTATAAAATCAACAACAATTGATTTTAAACATCTTTAAATCGTAATCTCATTAACTCTTGAGTTGGTCTCCTGACTCTATTTCTCCCGCTTATTCCTTCATCCAAAAATCGTTCTTGAAAAACAGGAATTTAAATTACACACTATTCTATTATCCTAATAAAATAAATCAGCAGCTTTAATTTCATAAAAAAAAATTGAAAGCATGACCCAATTACTTTTGTTTGATTTTAACATTCTTTTTCATTCAAAAAAAATCATTGAATGTCCATTAGTATTTATTGCACAAGTTACCTTTTGGCCACCATTATATGGGGCAGTATCACGCAATTGTTTAAATTGCTCTGTTGTAATTGGTGTAATATGCTTCCATGATTTTGGTTTCGTTATCTTTTTATTAAAAAAGGAAAGTGACATAGTATAGGGTAGAGATAGATTAACCAAAAACAACTTTAAATACCGAAGAAAATAATTTCACAATAGTTTATAATAAGAAGTGCACATTTGATATAAGAAATAAGTAATAATAGGTCATAAACCTTTTTTTTTAAATACTCAAAGGTACTCCCTTAAAAAGTAGATTACTATCTCATGAAAAAACAAAGTTATTTTAGAAAAAGTGCAACTCTGTCATTTTCTGCCTTGATCAATATTTAAGACAATTTGTTTGTTATGCTTGTTAGTTTTGATGAGAATTTATATTTTCAAAACTTTATTGCTATTGAATTTAATTCATTAATGTGTTATGAATTCGAATTATGTTTGTTCTATGACAATTTTCTTACTATATGCCTGTTTGTGTGTAAATAGTAATGTACCCACTAAAACTAGGATGCTAAAATTGTCTAACACATAAATAAACAAACCAAAATATCTTCCTAAAATGGTATAAACACGTGTCGATGTAAAAATTGTAAACCCAAAGACCCAGATTCGTTATATTTGCGTGTTTTTAGGTAAATAGTATGTCAATTCTTTTATTTGATTTCACTATCTATTTACCAAGTATTTTATTTGTATACTTAGATATAGGTCGATATTTCATCAAGTATTTGGTTATATATACTTTCTCAAATTTTGGAAATATGTAAAATCTAAGTTCTAAAAACGTTCATCTGTTCATCTCATACTGTTTTCACCATGAACAATCTAGGAATTGCCCACAATCTAGGAACAAGTTTTGAACGTTTTTTTTTAAGAGGGATTTTGAAAAATCTATAAGTATTCTAAGAAAGTTACAAACCTTTTTCTGAATAATCCCTCTTCGATTTCACCCTCTTCTTCGCCTGACTCTGAGTCACTGATGTTAGGGTGCAAAGTCACTCTTGGATGTAGTGTTTTAGGCTTACCCTCTTGTATGTGTAAATGGGTTGAGTCTTTCCTATAAATAGGAAGTGAGTGACTCCCATTATGGAGGGAACCATTTGGAGTGTTAGACTAGAGAGAGAAACTTTGTACAAACTCATTTGTATATTCTTTCTAGATCTAATATGATCTTACATAGATTTATTTACTCCTTGTGTTCTTGATTTTACATGATGATTCACTAGATCTTTCTAATTCCGCACATGCCATCATAATCAACACCACTACAATTGGTATCAGAGCGGGTGTTCTTGATTTGATCAAGAATTGATCCATGGTGGCAATCTTGATTTGGTGATTCTTCATTGTGTTTTGATCTTCGTGATTTAGAGAGTTTTTGGATTCTAGAAATCGAATTCATCTTTGATTCTATTCAAAATTCGATTTTCTTCACTAGAATTCAAGTGAATTTTACTTTCTCTCTCTAGAAAACCCATTCAAAATCACTTTCTATCTCTAGAAATCTTCAAGTTCTAGTGATCAAAAATGGCGGTTTACTTGGAGTATGATTCTTGGATTGTGATCGTTAAAGATGTCAAATACAAAATCGGTTTAGAACAATTCATTGGATTAATATTGAAAGGCTTGATGATTTCATGGGATACTTTGATTTCTTATGGAGGTTTGAAGGATGATCATGGAGGATTGATTTTTCAACCACTTTCAAAGATTGAATGCTTGACTAAAGTTTGCCATAACTTGACGAATGAGAGAGATAAAAATGAAGGAAAGGAAAAAGAATTGTTTGATAAGTATTTCATTTCTCTTATTGATAACCCAAGTGATCTTCATGCTCTTATGTTTGTTGAAGATGTTCTTGATGATCATCATGTTCTTGATGTTCTTGATGTTCAAGAAAAAGGAGTTCAAGTTGATTTTCATGATGAAAAAGTTTTTTGCTCGATTGGAGTTAAAACCGATGATATTTTGTGTTCTTGTGATTTGTTTGAAGGAATGATTCCTTATCGGAAGCCGGTGATCCAAGATATTCACAAGTATCAAACTCCAAAAGATTTGATTCAAACTCAAGAAGTTGTGGAAAGTGGGTTTGTTCATGAAACCAAGTCTTCAAGATGCAAAAAGATGAGAAAGAAAAAGAAGAAGAAGATTAAACGGAAGAACAAGCGGGTTTATTCACAAAAATCGTCGAATGTTGTTGTGAATCCGAAATCCGTGAAGCAAATTTGGGTTCCAAAGCAACAATCTCCAAAGGTAGCAATGAATTTGAAGTCAAAACCCAAAAGTATTGGTGGTTCTTTTGAAGATTTTCTTGGATCATTGAAGAACACGAAGAACGAGTTGTACATCTCGCATAATGGGTGGTACAATGTTCAAATTGGAGATTTTCTCATTCCAACAAAAGAACCAAGATCTTCTAAATTTGATTCGTTCGTTGAAAACGGAACTCGATTCGTCAAAAAGGTATCTCAAATTTTCAAATGGATTCCAAAACGTCCATGATTTTGATTCGTACTTTACGTTTTTCAATTTTTGATCAATTTTCCTCATTGGATCTAATCCGTTTCAACACCATTGTTGATCCAATTATTTTTGTTTAGATCAAATTTAAACCAAAATCAAAATTATTCTAAAAAATTTTGAGTTTTATTGTTCATTTATTGATTGATCTAATCCGGTTTGAAAATCATTTTCTATAAGTTTGTTACTGTTCATCCGGTTTATCATTGAGCTCAAATCAAGTCATTTACTGTTCATTTTTTTTGAGCCCAAAATGTTTAATCAGTCCGTTTTTTTTTATTCGAATTCACTGTTGAAGCACAAAGAATTCATTAATCGGATATGAAGCATTTCGTTTGTTCCTCATCACACGCTTACAGTGCTTGTACTATCAAATGTTCTTGTTCATACGAACTGATGATGATCGAAAGTTGCCATTCACATCAGATGTTCTTTGGGATCAATTTCGATTTTGACTGTTAGATTACTGAAATCGAAATCAAAGTTGAATGTTGTATTCTGGTTTTGATTTGAAATCGATTGCTGATTTAAGGTGTTTAAAGATAAATTCGACTGGTCACTGTGATTATTAGGAGTCGATTGATTTGTGTAGGGTGAAGGTCGATTTCGTCTTTTGATTTCACTCATTCTCAACTGATTTGGAAGTCAACACATATCAAACAGAAAGTCAAAATTGATTTTGCTTTTCCGATCAGTGACTTACGACTGTTAAATGGGTTGTTTGAAAATCGAACTCGTGTATGGAAAAGGTTGATTTGGTTTTTGATTTCGCGAGGTTGATTTGTGCGAGTTCGATTGATGCCGATTGGGGTCAATGAACGAACAGATGATGTATGTCGATTGTTGATTTGGAGTCAAAGATCGATTGTTAGATCTAATGAGAACGAATGGTGTTGAAATCGACTGTGTTAGATGGGTTCGAAATCAGTTTACAAGTTAAATTTTGGGGATAATAACGAATTTTTGGGCAAGTCGATGTCTTGATTTTATGATGGTGTTTGAAGAACGAACTGGGAAGATGAAGTTGTATTTTTGAACGAAAATTGTGATTTCGTTAATGGGTATTGTTTGGGAAGATGATTTTGATCGTGGATGTACGAAGGGTTCCTGGATGATTGTTGATTTGGGATCGATGGTCGATAGATGGGTTTAAGGAAATCGATTTTGGAGTCGGATTGTTTGGAATTGATAATAGTCGATGGGTTAGTGTTTGAAAGACGAAAGTTTTTGATGATTTTGGAAGAACCGTAAGAACGAATATTTGGGTTCGTGTTTGAAAAGTGAAGTGACTGGAATCGATTATTTTGATTTCGTTGATCGATGGTTTGGGGACGAATCTACAAGATTAATAGCTTGATGTCGACTTTGGAGCCAATGTTCGAAAAATTAGTGATGTGAAGTCAAGAATCGATGAATGAACGAAGTGTGTTGTTCTTTCAAACGAAAAACTGTAAGAACGAAATTATGATTCAGAGGTTGGATGATTAAGAGGTTACTGTTCATTAAGAGGCTTCGTTATGCTTCGATTTGGTGTGACAAATTTCGTGTGTTTGAATGAAGTTTCGTACGAAGTGAAGCCTGGATGATTTCGTACGAAGTGAACAATGGCTGGAAAAGTTTCGTTCATATGAACAACTGGATTCGTACGAATTGTGAAGATTTCGTACGAATTGGAAAGAAGAAATCCAAAGTTTCGTAAATGGCCCCTGAAATTTCGTTAGTTTAACACCTTTCCAGATTTTCGTACGAAGAAGACATGCTTTCGTACGAAGCGTTGCAAGTTTCGTATGTTTTAAAGTCAAATGGAGGAAGTTTCGAAAACAACCCCTAAACTTTCGAATGATTAGTAACTTTGACAAATGGCTTAAAGCTTCACAGTTTAGGCAAAACATTTCGTGTGAATCGAAGAACAGTGCTTAACTTTCAAAAATAGTCCCTGAGGTTTCGAACATTTGGCGGTTCATACCCAAATTCGAAAAAGGACTAATTTTTGCTGGAAATTGAAGATTGTGCATTTTTGGTCCCTGCAGTTTGTGCGAATTTATGCTTTATGCCCAGTTTCGTATATGGGATAGAATTTCGCATATTAGGCTGTTTTTGGCGCAACGGGTCCCTGCAGAATTCAGAAAGTTACATTTTTTACCCGGGTTTATGAAAAATCTTGCAACTTTCACCCAAAAAGTCAAAAATTTTCATAAATTGGAAATTTTTGGTGGCTTTTTCGTGATTGTTTTTCCGTGCAAGATTTTTGATGATTCATTTTTAGTACACATCAAGGGGGAGTATTGTGGAGTCTATTCCTCGGGCGCTTCTCACCCTTAATGGGTTTTATAATCATTTTTTGATTATAAAAAGGGGGAGAATGATGGGTATTCGAAGCTTCTCGGGTTTGTCAGATATTCTAGCGGATTTGAAGACCGATGTTACTTCGAGGGGAAGTTTGGTCTTGATCGCGCGAGCTCGTTGGATACTGAAGCCGGGACATCCAATCCTAACTTTGAGGGGGAGAATGTTAAGGTGCAAATTCACTCTTGGATGTAGTGTTTTAGGCTTACCCTCTTGTATGTGTAAATGGGTTGAGTCTTTCCTATAAATAGGAAGTGAGTGACTCCCATTATGGAGGGAACCATTTGGAGTGTTAGACTAGAGAGAGAAACTTTGTACAAACCCATTTGTATATTCTTTCTAGATCTAATATGAGCTTACACATATTTATTTACTCCTTGTGTTCTTGATTTTACATGATGATTCACTAGATCTTTCTAATTCCGCACATGCCATCATAATCAACACCACTACAACTGAGTCAAATCTTTCTGACATTCGGCTACACCTTTTACCTCTGCCTCTCAACAGACTCATACGCCTTCATCGATCGAACTCCGCCTATTCATTTGTGTAATTTAAAGTTCCACCACCAGCCGCCCTCACTACCTTCCGTTTGCCGCTGTTGTCGGCCTCTTGGCAGGTTGCAAAGTTTTTTCGGTCATTCTCCACATCTTCTTTGCACTTGAAAATCACGTCTTCAAGATCATGCACGTCATCTTTATTTGATTTTGAAAACAAAGATATGTGAAACAATTACTTCCTTCTAATCTATAGGGTATGTGTATGAAACACCAAATATATTTATGTTTAACGTTAATTCATTAATATCATATTGAATACTATATAGGTTTATATATGTTGCTTGTTTTTAAATTGATATGTTTATGTTGATTAATGATTGAGTTTAGGGATAAGCTTTGGAATCGGACCAGAACCGAACCGATTTTGCGATATTATAAGAACCGGGAGACCGACCACCGGTTCCAGGTTTCGGTTACTTTTCCAAACAAGAATCGGTTATAAATAATATGAAGCTAATGATGATGCAATTCATATTACCCACATGTACTCAAGTTTTCTTCTTAAAAAACATAATATTCAATAATCAAGTTTGCGAAAATTGTTTAATATTCCTACATATCAAATTTAATACAATTCAACCAATCAAGTTTCAACCAAAAGAACAATTTAATATCATTTCTACGATTCTACCAAAGTAAACTAGCTAACTATCGTCTACTTTTCCATTGACCTTTTTCCCATTGCTTTGTCATTGTGTACAGTTTCCCCAATATCTATATTAAACACAAAACAAAAGGTTTTTAGGAATTTAATAAAATGTAAAAGTCATATGAAACAATTAAACTTTCATATATATCAAAAATGAAAAAAAATGCTACATTGATATGTTGTCATCCTCTAGTATTTTTCACAAACCTCTCTTTTCAGCGTCAGCCTATTTTCCATCTTGATGAAGTCTTTTGGTGTTGTCTCTATATGCTCCAATGAGTGGGTATGTGGAAGAAAATTTACATGCTAATATTATAAGCTGATGCTCCACAACTCTCACACTCATCCTCCTTTTGAAGTTACTCCATCTTATGGAAGAAAATGAAGAAAGGAAGAAAGGAAGACAAAAGTAAATGTCATTTGTGCTCTTGTGTTTATTTCCGAAATAAAAAAGGGTAATTTTGTCACTTGGCATATGAAAAGAATGGTAGGTGTCACTACTGGAAAATAGGCTATATAGTACACCCACGTCTATTTTGTAGAGATTGATCCTTCAGTCACAATTCACATGGTAAAAGCTTTGCAGAAATTGAAGAGTTTGTTTCATTTGGAATGGTGATCCATGTGTTCCACAACAGCATCCATGGAGTGGAAATGGCTAATGAATAAGCCTGGAATGCAAAGCCAGATTGGGTTAGAAAGCAATCATGAATGGTGGAAAGGAATGGAAAGGAATGGGGATGTGAGACATCAAGTACGGTTGTTTATTGGTGTATTAGATGTGTATATATGGCGTATTAGATGAACGTATGCGATGGTTGTAAAAAGTAGATAGGATACATATAGTATGGTTAAATAGCCATACTCTATTAGGCATGTAATCTAATACACATGTATGTACTATATTCATAATTTCTACCGTATTACATTAACCTTTTTCTAGTAGTGTGTTGTTTGAATAAGTTGTTTCTTTTTTGTTTAATCGAGAATGGGTTACTGATTGTGAAAGTAACAGGGGTAGTATGGTCTTTTTCGTCAAAGACCATACGCTATTTAATGCATTGTTGTGAATTTCTTTTCATGTTGCTTTCAAATAATAAGTAAGCAAAGAAGAGTTGTGCATATTGTGTAGATGCCTTGTTTATGTACAAAGTATATTAAAATTGGCGAAGTAAATTGAATGGTACTTCATGTCGGTTCTCTTTTGTGAAAACAAGCTAAGGAAACAAAGAAAAGGGAAAGGTGGCATGCTCACATGTCTGAACAAAAGCTGAAAATGTGTAAAAGTGCTTCTCGTTTATCAATTCCTCGATTTCTTCTTTCAGATTCCATAAAGGATATTTGTTGATCAGAAGATATATCCCTTGTCTTTGGTAATCAAGTATATCATGCTTTTGTCGTAAGTGTTCTGAATCATCGTTTCCTATGAATCACTAGAACCATATGTTTAATCCTTATCTTCATTTGTACGCCCTGAATCAGAAACATATTTTTCCATTGTGGTTTTGATTTGTGGATGTGCTTGGAGTTTCAAACGACATCATTGATGATCCTAATATGAACTCCACTGATCTTGATCTGAAATCCAATGAACAAAAGTTGCAGAAATTGATTTTGCGTGATTCAAATTTGTTGTTGAAATTTATAAATTAAGGGTTTTACTCCAATTTCCAGTTCAAAGAAGAAGGAAAAGAGACAATGATGGAAGATGGGCTTCTCTTATTCTTTTGTATTTTTGTTTCTAGTTCTTAAATTTATTTCGTATATTTAATAATCTAGACTACTAGTTAGACTTTGTTTAAGTTAAAGTATTTTTAGTCATAATTTTGTTAGTTTTTATTCTTTTGTTGATTTTATTAGTTTGTTTAAATGTTGTCTTTTATGTCTATTTTATTTTTATAAGTTTTATTTTCTAAAAGTTTTAATTAATTTCCTCTTAAAAATTTTAATGTATTTTCGTTCATAGTCGTTAAATTTATTTCATTTCGGCTTGTTTATTTTTTTAGTTATAGTCTAAAAATTAAAAAATGAGCGTGTGCAGGTGTTCTAAGCAAAGTGTTTTAAAGTGTATATTTTTTTATTGGCTTGATAGAAATATAAGGGGGAGAATGCACTCAAGGTGTTTCAAATATAGTTTCAAATGGATCTTGATGATTTGCACATTTGGTTCAAGATTTGCAATTTCATTGCATCATTTTAATGTAACTAACAAGAACGGTTATGATCATACACTGTGCTGACAGAGTGTCTCAAAGTATTGAAAAAATGAATCGCAGGTTTAGGGGGAGCATTCAAGTTGGACAAAGGCAAATGAGCTAACAATTGACAAGCCAATAGTAATGGTTTTTGAAGCTGAGATCTATGTTTCATCTGATTTGGTCTCTTGTGATGTTATCATTGTACCTTTCATGACTTGACGGTGGCTATTCTAAGCCTAGTATGCAACTTTAGACATTTCATCGTTCCTAGAAGCATGATCTTGTATGTACCAAACTCTCTCTAAGTATCTCATCATCGAGACCATCTGTTGAGATGACATTGAGTCACCTACTCACGCTAATAGTCTACCATTCTCTAAATTTTCAAAGTTAGATTGCCTGGTCCACATCAAAAAATTATTGCAAGGCTTGGGTGTTTATTTTTCTTGATTATTCATCTTTTACCTGACTCCATCCCTTGAAGCATGTGTAACATCCCGTTTAAAATAGAATAATTAAATAATAAATCCGGAACCCCGAGATGTAAATTTATTATTATTTTATAGCCAAAATCACATAATAATTAGTGGGGTGTTGGTTTCGGGAAGCCAACTGAGAAGAATTGAATCTTCGGCGGTTAAAGTGAAATTTCGAGGCTTATTTTGTGAAGATTCAAGTGGTCGGGGGGGGGGGGTGTTTGGTATTAATTGGACTCATATTGAATAGATTTTTGGGGGTAAGGACTAAATGATAAATTCTGGACCTAAATTGAAAAGGGTTTTGCATAGGAAGGGCCATTTAGTAACTTTTGGATTTATTTTGAAAGAAAAGGGAAAATGAGGGACTAAGAGTGTCATTATGGGCCAAAGTTTGAATGGTGCGGGATATATAAGTCATCAACCCCGTAACCCTAACGCTAACCGGACGCACCAGCCGCCACTCTCACCTCATCTCCTTCCAGCCGCCACCATTCGCCTCCCTCGTTCTTCCGACCAACGTATTGACGCCGGATGATAACCGTCAACAACCGAGGCTTTACCGCTGGTGCGAGCCGTCAACCGACTAGTCGCCGCTCCTACCACCGATGAAGTCAAGAGCTAGGGTGGTTGTTGTTGCCGCTGTCATGGGTCGTGTAACCCTTCTTCCTTCAACAGGTCGTCTGTCACGTAACTCGGTGTCGCTGATTGATGGACGTGGCCGTCAGTGCTGATGTCAACGAAGGGAAGGACGTCGTTATTCTCTTCATCTGGTCGTCGGTATCATGCGATGATCTCCAAACAGTCACCTCTGCAGTCCTTTTCGTTGAAGACGAAGCCACCGCTAATACTCACAGTTAGCTTGTGGTCGTTCGTTGTGGCCTCTACTCGTTCCCTTCTCCCGTGCCTCCTATTGGTGCGTCCCAACGCCACCTGCCACCGATAGCCACTGTTGCTGCCCGTTTTCCTGTGCTGCTACCGCCACCTTACGCCACCAGGTGAGTGGCTGGACTCATCTACGAAGAAGACAACGTGAGTGGGTGTGATTGCTTCGTCGGAGAATGAGGAAAAAACCCACCATGGCGGCCGACCATGGTGGTTGATGCCTTGAAATCATTTCTGCCACCACAAGCCACCGTAAGGTGGTGGCTGTGTGTGTGTGTCTGTGTCTGCGTGTTATTTTGTATGTGTGTGTGTTGTTGCTATATTGTGTTAAGTGTGTATGTGTGTGTGTATGTTGTGTAACCGGAATTTGCGGAAAATCCACCGCCTGCCGTGAGGTGTGTGTGTGTATGTTGTGTAACCGTGAGGTAGTGGCTGCCACCTCCAACCACCGGCTGCCGCCACAAAGGTGGTTGGGCGTGTGTGCATGTGTTCTTCTGTGTGTGCGTGTGTTTATTTGGATATCGTGTTGTAACATTGTAATCGATCGGAATAGTAAGGAAAATCTGTCACCACCACCATTAGGTGGTGGCCGCCGCCGTGAGCCACCGTTAACCACCATTACCCGAGATGGTAGAGGGTGGTGCCCGACTAATGAAACACTAGTGGGCCTAATGAAACCCTAATGGGACCAATGAAGCCCTAATTGAACTAAAAGCCCAATCATGTTACTAATGGGATAGTATTGGGTTTGAAACCCTAATTTGGGTTTAGAAAACCCTAATGGCATAAAACCCTAATTTTTTGGGGAATTATCGGGACCCGCACTTGAATTAATTACTAAACTGAAAATGTTAATTAATAATCATTTGCAAATTAACCTAAGGAACTATTGGTCTTAATGTATTAAGTCCTTAATGTGTAAGTAGGAACACTTAAACCTTATTGTCATTTGATCTGAAACTCTACTTTCACTTAGGCCTTGAGTTGGGCCTTTCTGTTAGGCTTTGGTGATTGGGTTACTGATGGGTTACCCAAGAACAAGTAAATGAACCCAAAATAATTGGATGGGCTTTAGGGTAAGGCCCATGCGAGGGACTTGGGCCCAATTTAGAAAATTGGGCCATAGATGGACCATAATTGAGACTTTATGATTATGAGAGATTAGGCATTTAGAAAACTGGGCCATAGATGGGCCATAGTTGGGCCTTTATGATTATGAGAGATTGGGCCATTAGAATACCAAGTATTTGGACCAGGATAGATGGTTGGGCCTAAAGGTAAGGCCTATGTGAAGGGTTGGGCCTAATTTGGAAAATTAGGCCATATGTTGGGCTTTAGCTCATTACTTGACTTTTGGGCTGTGGAGTGTGAGTTGGACCTTGGGCTTGGAACCCATTTATTAATTGGGTATGATTTGATGTTGACAGTTCGGGAGTCTGTCAACCAACAGTTGGAGTTTTATCCACGGGACTTCAGCAGTGTCAAGTGAGTTCTCCTCACTATACCGACAGGGTCTACGACATTACGCCGGTCCCTTTGGATTTGATATCTTGGTAGTTATTGATATGATAAGTATGAGTTGGTGATGTATGTCGGTTGATATGCTAGTTTGGTAGATCTATAGGATTACCTGTGTTACTACCTGATTATATGTATATACATTAGTATGTTATATGTTGACATGTTATGTGGGATGTGTTGAGGTTGTACTGTTCCGTGCGGTAGCCAACAAACCCTAGAGTAATCCAAAAATTAGCTGAGGTCCGGGCAGGGCATGCCAGACTCATACTGAGGACTCATGAGTATTCCAGATATGAGTTGAGGGTCGGGCAGGGCATGCCAGACTCATACTAAAGACTCGGGAGCATTCCAGATACAAGTCGAGGACCGGCTAGGGAATTCCAGACTCGTACTGTGGGCTTGGGAGCATTCCAAATACGAGCTGAGAGCCGGGTAGGACATACCATACTCGTACTGTGGGCTCGGAATCAATCCAGATGTGAGATGTGGGCCCGGAAGGCAATCCAGACTCACACTGTGGTTCCAGGGGTAATCCAACCTATAAAGTTGTGGACCCATTGCATGCTGTTATGTTTCGTTATGTTATGATATTGTTGTTATTTTTATGTGGACGATAGGTGTAACGGTATTTTGAGGGTAACCCACTAAGCCTTCGATCTTACATTTATCGATTATTGTTTTAGGTACAACGGATCATCGTGGGAAGGCGAAGGCGTGATCGTACAACTCCTCATATTTCATGATTTTACAATTTGATTCTGGGAATACTCTAATGCTTAAACTATTTTGAAAACAAACTATAATAACTTAATGGTTTTAAATGTTTCAAAAAGTTTTAAATTGGCTTGAAACTTATGGGTGCTACAGCATGCTTGTCGTATGCATCAAGTCTCATTTCTGCTGAAACATCAAGCAAAACCCAGTGGCGTACCTTGATTTCATAGTAATCATCCTAAGAGATACATTCCTGGTCCTTAAATGACAAAGGGTTATTCATGTCCCTAACCTCCTAGTTTCAGGTAGACATGGTACCACTATGAATTAACGGTGAATCTTTGATTCTAGTTTGTAACTTACTTTATGATACAGAAGCTTAAACTACTTCTTGTTGATGAGTTAAAATGTTAATGATTCATGCTGATTTCACCTCAATGCGACTGAAACAATCCATTCTCTCCTTTATCTTTTTAACAGAGCTTGATGATTCACTGTGAGATACCACACACTAATAAAAGTTAGAAACTCTGTGTCAATGTGTATATCATGTACCATGATATTACATGCATCTATCCATTCTCACCATTTTTCTTCTAATGTAAAAAGTTAATGATTCAACTTTGTTTGATGTTTTCTGTTTATTTCAGGTTACTTGTTGTCTAAAAAAATGGACAGCCAGTATCTATTAATGATGTCAAAAAGGGGAGAAATCTCCAGTTCTACTACATTGTTACTTGATCATTCATAGCAGACACTATTAAAAAAATATTACACATCTAAGGGGAGAAAAACTCAAATGTTGCTTATCTGAGGGGGAGCAAAATCTAAGGGGGAGCTAATATCAACATTCTATCATCTCCTTATCATCTATCAGTTGTTGTAACTCATGATATGCTTACTGTTTCTGCTGCTCTTACTGCTTCTACTACTGATAACCTAAAATGGGAAGAGTCATACACTTTCTCAGGGGGTGTATTTGTTAATTCTGAAGAACTTGTTAGAGATTAGTTTTGACATCATCAGATAGGGGATATTGTAAGTGTTGGATAAGGTGTCTAAGTCCATAACTTTATTTGGTATATACTTGACCCGACCCGGCATGGTCCATTTGGGTTGCACTTCACCCGAACCATTTGGATAATCTTTTGAGAATTGTATGTTTATGATTTATTAATATATTATAAGTTATAATATATTAATGTGAAATCATATTATTTAATTAGTATTGATCATAAATTAATTTAGAATTAATTTGATGATAAAAAAAGGTGACTAATTAAATATGGGATCTTGTATTTATATAAGTGTGGGCTAATACACATTTGGAATGGGCTTGGCATGCATGGGAGTCCATCGATAGTCCATGGAGCTTTTAACCCATGGATCCTTTGAAAGGAAGAGTCATGGGTATTAGGGTTTACATGGATGTAACCCTAATCCTCCACACTATATAAAGGAGCTTATGATGCTTGAAATGGCACTAAGTGTGTGTGTAAGAAAGGTGGCCGATTTCTACAAGCTAAACATACTCTCTCATAGTTTTCCAAAGTTTGTGGTGATTTGTGACTCCATTTGAGGCATCCACATTATTGGTGCGTGGCTCTCAAACTCAAAGGAATCAACTCACTATTAAAACGTATGTAATTCTTCTAGCTTTTATGTTTAAAGTTCCCCATGCCATGCTAGATAGGTTATGAACCTTGGAAAACAAATTTGCATGTATTTTTTTTAGTAAAACATAGATCCAATGTTTGTAGGGTTGCATGTACACCATAGGAGTGTTAGAATGCTCAAAACCCATCAGTGGTATCAGATCCTAGGATTGTTTTCTTGAATACTTGATGCAAACTGTTGAAAAATCGAAAAATTGTGCTGTCTGGACAGTGGACTCCCCGAGTCCATGGGGGGACTCGACGAGTCCAAGTGCAAATTCATCCTACTCGTCGAGTAGGTTCCTGCACTCGACGAGTAGGAGGCTCTGACTGCAGTTTTTCGACTTTTGCTGCTGGAAATGGACTAGAAACATTACCCTAAACTGTTTTGGTGTTTTAAAACTTGTTTTAGATGGTTTAATGGTTATGCTAATCCATTTACAATGGCTAATATCAAAATTCCATGCTTTATATGTGTTCATATGATTCTTGAAATCTTGATATGATATTCATGTTTTTATGAGTTATTGCTAGATCATAGGAATTACTTGCTAAATTGTTTAATGATTAATTCTTGATCAATTATGTGTTTTAAGGGAATCCATAATTTGTCCTCAAGTTATGGATTTCCAAAGGTCACTTTCTTTTAATGTCCATTTAAAACACAAAAGTTACATAAAAATGAAGAGTCTTCACTTTTATGAACCATTAACTCATAAGTTATGAAATGAAAAGTTTTGAATAGTTTCAAAACTTTCCCTTAAGTTTTGGAATTTGTAAAGTCACACACACTTTAAAATACTTTAATTCCAACCCTTAGGATTTTAAAAGTTAAAATTCAACCCTTATACTATTATAATATTAATGGTTAATATTTATTTATGTATAAGATCAAGTCGTTTTACCGTTAGTAGGCCTCATTCACGAAGCCGATCTATAAGGGTGTATAAGGTTGTTGCCTATAAAATGGCAGCTTAATGGGTGTCCACTCTCACCCACCGCTTCCTTGATCGGTGGAGGGTCGTTAGCCGAATGGGTAGGACAATGACTTTAATTTTCATTAAAAGTATAACGATTATTATAAAGTAACTAAATGTTTTTATAAATTCCCAATCTTAGTTACTTTAGGAAAATGTGAAAATGGTGCTAACCCATGAAATTCACACTTTGTACCTTATCAAGTCGTTGGTGGAGCGTGTGTGGTTAACCGGCACACTAACTTGGACTAGTAAGGATAACAAAGGGTGACTTAATGTTTGTTATAGATCGGTGGAGCGCATGTGGTTAACCGACACATTGATTAGGTGATAATAATAAGGGTACCAAGTGAATTTGCATGGTTATTCACACCTTGTTTTTTGATCCTCGGCATCCCAGTCACAAAACTTGAAGGGCACAATCGAGATTGAAACATGCCATTGAAAAGTTCAATGAATCTCAAAAGAATCTAGGAATTTCAAATATGTTATAGCTTAGATTACGGCATCCCTCTTCTAAGTTATAATATTTTGTGTTGGGTCCTAGCCTTAATATTACATTTGGGTGTCTTAATAAGGACTCTATATATCTAATCTAAACTTGTCTTTCTTTTTCAGATGCTTTTCAACAATGCTTCGGGCTCTAACCCTACCAGCTCCTTCTCTCTCATGAACCTTTGTGGGAGAGTCATCTTCGATCGTTCTAACTTTATGGATTGGATCCGGAACATCAGGATGGTCACTCGTTACGAGGACAAGGAATATTTCCTCGACAAGGAGCTTAAGGAACTCAATGAGTCTACTTCTACTCCTGAGGAGATCGTTCAATACAGGACACATGAGAGAGATGCCACCAAAGTGGCATGTATCATGATGGCCACAATGACAGACGAGCTCCAAAAGTCCTATGAGGACTATTACCCTTTTGATACGCACCAAGACTTGATGGAAAGGTACCATCAGAGTGCTTGTCAAGAGCGGTATGAAATAATCTCCTCCATGATAACAACCCGGATGAAGGATGGTGAACCCATCACGGGCCACATGCAGAAAATGCAAAGGTATGTGGACCGTTTGCAGAAATTGAATGTGAACTTCCCTGAGGTGTTGGCAATTGACATCATTTTGCACTCCCTAACCTCGTGTTATGATCAATTCTGCATGACATACCACATGACCAAGGAGGAAGTTACACTCAGCAAGCTTCAGGGACTTATGAAGACCGTTGAAAGTGGTCTTAAAGGTAAGTCGATTGTTACTCCTACTACTCCTACAACAACCCCTGTTTTGGCTATCGGGCAAGGCAAAGGGAAGAAGAGGAAGAACCCTTCGAAGGGTACCAAGGGAAAGTCTCTTGATGGCTCCTCATCAAGTGGAACCAAAGGTGGTTCTACTACTCCTTCTGCCATCCCTAAGGATGCTGATTGCTTCTATTGCCAGAATAAGGGGCACTAGAAGCGAAACTGCCCAAAATACTTGCAGGATGTCAAGGATGGGAAAGTGAAACCATCCCATGCAGGTATTTACACTATTCTGTCTAATAACTCACCATATTCTAACTCTTGGGTTCTTGATACAGGTTGTGGTATTCACATATGTTCTGATGTGCAGGGCCTAAGAAGAAGTGAGGATGTGGAGCACGGGAAGATAAACCTAATGATGGGGAATAGGAAGGCTTCACTTGTTACCAAGATTGGAGTTTATACTTTGTTGATAAGTAGTGGGTTAAAGTTAGATTTAAATAAATGTTGTTACTCGTCTGAAATGGCGAGGAATATTATTTCTTTTCATGGTTTGTACAAACAAGGGTTTACCTTTTCATTTGATAATGAATGTTGTGGTATTAATGTTTTCTTTAATAATGTTCTTTATTTTAAAGCATTACCTTGTGATGGTGTGTATGAAACTTTGTCGGTTGTAGATAACCTAGGAAATAATGTGTTGTGTATTGATTCCTCTACTAGCTTGGATAAAGCATCATTGTGGCATTGTCGTCTTGGACATGTAAGCAAGAAACGCATAGGCCAACTCTAAAAGGATGGAGTCTTGGAGTCATTTGACCTAATGTCAAATGATAGTTGTGAATCTTGTTTGCTTGGGAAAATGACAAAATCACCCTTCACTGGTACTTGTGCAAGGGGTGAGGGTTTGTTGGACCTTATACATATTGATGTATGTGGACCCTTCAAAACCGCCACAAGGGATGCTAATCGCTATTATGTGACTTTTACTGATGATTATAGTAGATATGGTTATGTCTACTTAATCAAGCATAAGTCAGAGACTTTTGAAAGGTTTAAAGAGTTTAAACAGGAAGTAGAAAATCAATTGGGCAGGAACATTAAGATGCTTCGATCTGATCGAGGTGGTGAGTATCTAGCACAGAGTTCCTTGACTATCTTAAGGAATGTGGGCTTGTCTCACAATTGACACCTCCCAGGACACCACAGCTTAATGGTGTAGCTGAGAAGCGTAATCGAACCTTGTTGGATATGGTTCGTTCCATGATGAGTCGAGCTTCACTACTAATCTCATTTTGGGGGTATGCCTTAGAGACTGCCGCCCATATTCTTAATCTAGTCCCTACAAAGAAGGTTGCCAAAACACCTCATGAGATGTGGACTGGAAAAGTTCCCAACTTGGACCACATCAAGATTTGAGGTTGCGAGGCTTTTGTGAGGCGCGAGACTCACGATAAGCTCGAACCTCGAAGTGAGAGGTGTATTTTCATCGGCTACCCACAAAAATCCTTTGGTTACCTCTTCTACAGACCTAGTGAGAATGTGGTCTTTGTGGCAAGGAGAGGGGTCTTTCGTGAGAGAGAGTTCATGAGCCAAGGAAACAGTGGGAGGCAAATTGACCTTGAAGAAATTCAAGAGTCAAGTGGTGAAGGAACCTCAAACCCTAGCAATCAACCTGAGGAGGAAACTCTTGTTGATCCGACTGACGAGTATGTACCTCTAAGGCGTTCCACGAGAGTTAGGAATGCACCTGAGCATTACTATGGTTTCCATATTACTGCGGAAGGTGATACACTTATCAGTGATAACACACTGGTAAATCTGGATGAACCTAACAGCTACATGGAAGCCATGGCAGGCCCTGAGGCTGCTAAATGGAAAAAGGCTATGGACAGCGAGATACATTCCATGTAAGACAATCAAGTTTGGAACTTGGTTGACAATGTAACAGGTCGTAACACAGTCGGGTGCAAATAGATCTTCAAGAAAAAGACCGACATGGATGGTAATGTACACACTTATAAGGCGCGACTGGTTGCAAAGGGCTTTTCTCAAACTCCGGGAGGTGATTATGATGAGACCTTTTCACCAGTAGCGAAGATTAAGTCTATTAGGGTTATGTTAGCCATTTCTTCATTTCATGACTATGAAATATGGCAAATGGATGTCAAAACTGCTTTCCTTAATGGAAAGTTGGTTGAGGATGTTTACATTGTTGTATTAGGAGTCTAAGTTCATAACTATTTCTGGAATGTACTTGACCCGATTAGCATGGTCCATTTGGGTTGCATGGCATCATGCATTTGGATAGACTAAAATGAGAGAGATAACACTTATGGTTTATTATTATATTATAAGTTCTAATATATTAATAATATTATTTAATTAGTATTGATCAATAATTAATTTGGAATTAATTAAGTGATCAAAAGGAGACTAATTAAATATATGGGTTGATTGTGTAAATCATTCATACTTATATAGTGGGCTAATGCTTCATGGATTATCAAGTTGGGCTAAAACCCATAGGATGCTCCATGGTTTTAATAGAACCCATGGGTCATGAAAATGAAAAGTCTTGACAATTAGGGTTTACATGGTGTAACCCTAATTGTAACACACTATATAAGCTTCATGTTCTTCACCAAAATCGGCCGCTAAGAGAACAAGTGAGGGCTAGCCGATTTTAGAAGTGTTCTATTTCTATCAAGGTTATTCCAAGTGTATTTGGTGTTGTGTGAGATATTTGAGGCATCACACTTGAGGTGCTAGGCTCACAAGGTTTTCAAGGAATCCAAACTACTACAAGGTATGTATTTCTTACTAACTTTTATGTTTAAAAGTTCCCCATGTATGCTAGATTGGTTATGAACCTTGGAAAAACAATTTTGCATGTATCATAGATAAAACATAGATCCAAGGTTTCTAGGGTTGCATGACCACCATAGGAGTGTTAGAATGCTCAAAACCCCCAACAGTGGTATCAGAGACTAGGCTTGTTAGTTTGATACTTTATGCAAAATAGTGAAAAAAACTCAGTTTTCTGCACTCTACAGCATGAACTCGCCGAGTCCATGGGGGACTCGACGAGTCCATGAGTAAGCTCATCCTACTCGTCGAGTAGGTTCTTGCACTCGACGAGTAGGAGCCACAGAATGCAGTTTTTCGAGTTTTGCTGCTGGAAATGGACTAGAAACATTACCCTAAACTGTTTTGGTGCTATAAAACTTGTTTTAGATCGTGTAATGGTTATGCTAATCCATTTTCAATAGTTATTATCAAAATTTCAAGTTTATATGGTTAATTTTAAGATTCTTGAAATTGTTGATATGCATGTTGATGAACTTATGAGTTTAGAAGATCATAAGAATTATTTGTAACTTACTTGTTAGTTTAATTCTTGATCATTATGTGTTTTAATGGAATCCATAATTTGTCCTTAAGTTATGGATTACCAAAAGTCACACTTTTAAAGTCCATTATTAAACACAAAGGTTACATAAAATGAAAAGTCTCTCATTTTATTAATCCATTAACTCATAAGTTATGAAAGATGAAAAGTTTTGAAAGTTACAAAACTTGCCCTCAAGTTTTGGAACATGTAAAGTCATTTTAAAAACTTTAGTTCCAACCCCTAGAATTTTAATAATTTAAAATTCAACCCTTATACTTTATAATATTATAAGTTTAATAATAATTCTATATGTATAAGAACAAAGTCGTTTTACCGTTAGTAGGCCTCATTCACGAAGCCGGTCTATAAGGGGGGTATAAGGTTGTTGCCTGTAAAATGGCAGCTTAATGGGTGTCCACTCTCACCCACCGCTTCCTTGATCGATGGAGGGTCGTTAGCCGAACGGGTAAAACAAGGACTTTAAATATTCATTAAAAGTATGGTGAATATAAAGTAACTAAATGTTTTTATAAATTCCCAATCTTAGTTACTTTAGGAAAATGTGAATAAGGTGCTAACCCATGAAATTACACTTTGCACTTTGATTAAGTCGTTAGTGGAGCGTGTGTGGTTAACTGGCACACTAACCTGGACTTAACAACGTAGGCAAAGGGTAACTTAATATTTATCATAGTATCGGTGGAGCGCATGTGGTTAAACGGCACATCGATTGAGGGGTAAAATATTAAGGGTATCAAGTAATTTGCATGGTTACTTCACACCTTGTTTTGTGATGCTCGGCATCCCAGTCACAAAACCTGAAGGGCCACTCGAGATTGAAACATGCCATTGAAAAGTTCAATGAATCTCAAAGAATATAGGAGTTTCAAAACCAATTAAAGCCTAATAATTTATTTCGTTTTTCATGGTGGAAATTGGTGAATCGTCATTCACCTACCTTCAAATATTTTATAGCTTGGATTACGGCATCCCTCTTCTAAGTTATAAAATATTGTGTTGGGTCCTAGCCTTAATATTACATTTGGGTGTTTTATTAAGGATTATCTTTATATTTAATCAAAACTTCTCTTTCTTCTTTTCAGATGTCTTCCAACAATGCTGCTTCTGGCTCAAACCCTACCGGCTCCTTCTCTCTCATGAACATTTGTGGGAGAGTCATATTTGATGGATCGAACTTTATGGATTGGATCAGGAACATCAGGATGGTTACTCGGTATGAGAACAAATAATATGTTCTCGACAAGGAGCTTAAGGATCTTGAGCCATCTGCTACTCCTGAGGAGATCGCTGAATATGAGGCACATGAAAGAGATGTTACCAAAGTGGCATGCATCATTTTGGCCACTATGACAGCCGAGCTCCAAAAGTCCTATGAGGACTACTATCCTTTTGAGATGCACTAGGATTTGATGGACCGCTACCATCAGAGTGCTCGTCAAGAGCGATATGAAATCATCTCCTCCATGATAACAACCCGGATGAAGGATGGTGAACCCATCACGAGCCACATGCAGAGAATGCAAAGGTATGTGGACCGTTTGCTGAAACTGAATGTGAACTTCCCCGAGGAGTTAGTAATAGATATCATTTTGCACTCTTTACCATCGTGTTATGATCAATTCCGCATGACATACCACATTAACAACGAGGAAGTTACACTCAACAAACTTCAAGGACTCTTGAAGACCGCAGAAACTGGTCTTAAGGGTAAATTGGTTGTTACCACTCCTACTCCTACCACGGCCCCTGTCTTGGCAATCGGGCAAGGCAAAGGAAAGAAGAGAAAGAGCCTTTCGAAGGGTACCAAGGGAAATTCTCTTGATGGCTCCTCTTCAAGTGGAACCATAAAAGGTTTCGTCACTCCTTCTGCTAACCCTAAAGAGGCAGAATGCTTCTATTGCCATGAAAAGTCGCACTGGAAGCAAAACTGCCCAAAGTACCAGCAAGATGTGAAGGAATGGAAAGTTAAACCCAACCATGCAGGTACATACACTATATTGTCTAATAATTCACCCCATTCTAATTCTTGGGTCCTTGATACAAGTTGTGGTATTCACATTTGTACTGATTTGCAGGGACTAAGAAGAAGTGAGAATGTGGAGCATGGGAAGATAAACTTGATCATGGGGAATAGGAAAGCTTCACCTGTCACCAAGATTGGAGTTTATTCTTTGTTGCTAAGTAGTGGATTAGTACTAGATTTGAATAAATATTGTTACTCGTCTGAAATGGCGAGAAATATTATTTCCTTTCATGGTTTGTACAAACAAGGTTTTACCTTTTCATTTGACAATGATAGTCGTTGTATTAATGCTTTCTTTAATAATGTTTTTTATTTTAAAGCATTACCTTGTGATGGTGTATATGAAACTATGTCGGTTGTTGATAACCTAGGAAATAATGTATTGTAAATTGATTCTTCCACTAGCTTGGATAAAGCATCTTTATGGCATTGTCGTCTTGGAGATGTAAGCAAGAAACGCATAGGCCAACTCCAAAAGGATGGAGTTTTGGAGTCGTTTGACCTAAAGTCAGATGATAGTTGTGAATCTTGTTTGCTTGGGAAAATGACAAAGTCACCCTTCACTGGCACTTGTGCTAGGGGTAAGGGTTTGTTGGACCTCATACACACTGATGTGTGTCGACCCTTCAGAACCGCCACAAGAGATGCTAACTACTTTTATGTGACTTTTACTAATGATTTTAGTAGATATGGATATGTCTACCTAATCAAGCATAAGTCAGAGACCTTTGATAGATTCAAAGAGTTCAAGCAGGAAGTGGAGAATCAGTTGCGCAGAAACATTAAGATTCTTCGATCTGATTGAGGTGGTGAGTATCTTAGTACAGAGTTCGTTGACTATCTTAAGGAATGTGGGATTATCTCACAATTGACACCTCCCAGGACACCACAGCTTAATGGTGTGGCTGAGAGGCACAATCGAACTTTATTGGATATGGTTCGTTCCATGATGAGTCGAGCTTCGCTACCAATATCATTTTGGGGGTATGCCTTAGAGACTGCCGCCCATATCCTTAATTTAGTTCCTACAAAGAAGGTTGCCAAAACACCTCATGAGATGTGGACCGGAAAAGTTCCCAATCTGGACCACATCAAGATTTGGGGTTGTGAGTTAACTGGTGAAGGAACCTCAAACCCTAGCAATCAACTTGAGGAGGAAACTCATGTTGATCCGACAGAAGAGTTTGTACCTCTAAGGCATTCCACAAGAGTTAGGAATGCACCTGAGCATTACTATGGTTTCCATATTACTGCGGAAGGTGATACACTTATCAGTGATAGCACACTGATGAGTTTGGATGAACCTAACAGCTACTCGGAAGGCATGGCAGACCCTGAGGCTGCTAAATGGAAAGATGGTATGGACAGGGAGATACAATCCATGTATGAAAATCAAGTTTGGAACTTGGTTGACAATGTACCAGGTCGCAAGAAAGTTGGGTGCAAATGGATCATCAAGAAGAAGACCGACATGGATGGTAATGTACTCACTTATAAGGCGAGACTGGTTGCAAAGGGCTTTTCTCAAACTCCAGGATTTGATTATGATGAGACCTTTTCACCAGTAGCAAAGATTAAGTCTATTAGGGTTATGTTAGCCAATGCTGCATTTCATGATTATGAGATATGGAAAATGGATGTCAAACCCGCTTTCCTTAATGTAAATTTGGTTGAGGATGTTTACATGAGTCAACCAGAGGGTTTTGTTAGTACAGAGTACCCTAATAGAGTGTGTAAGCTTGAGAAATCCATCTATGGATTAAAGCAAGCACCTCGCAGATGGAATCTTTGCTTCGATGAGAAAGTCAAAGAGTTTGGCTTTTCGAGGAGTGAAGATCAATCTTGTGTATATGTCAAGGCTAGTGGGAGTATAGTCAGCTTTTTGGTACTGTATGTGGATGACATACTACTCATAGGAAATGACATCCCAACTCTGTAGGAAGTTAACTCCTAGCTTGGGAAGTGTTTCGCTATGAAGTACCTTGGAGAAGCTGCCTATATCCTAGGGATAAGAATTTTGAGAGACAGGAGTAAAAGACTAATTAGGCTTAGTCAGAGTACCTACTTGGAGAAGGTGTTGAATACATTCAGCATGCAGAATTCCAAGAAAGGAGAGTTACAGATCCAGAGTAACGCCAGAGTGAGTAAAACTCACAGTCCGAGTACAGAGGCTGAGATAGCAGAGATGAGTCGAGTACCGTATGCTTCTGCTGTTGGCTCGATCATGTATGATATGACTTGTACTCGTCCTGATGTGGCTTTTGCATTGAGCATGGTCAGCAGATATCAGGGGAACCCTGGCAAGGCTCACTGGACTGCGGTAAAGAACATTCTCAAGTACCTGCGGAGGACTAAGGATTGGGTCCTTTCCCTCTGTGGGAGTGATGACTTGAGAGTATTGGGGTATAGTGATGCTAGCTTTCAGATTGATAGGGATAATTTCTGCTCTCAGCCACGCTGGGTCTTTACCTTAAACGGAGGAGCAATTTCTTGGAAAAGTTCCAAGCAGGAGACAGTGGCTGATTGAACTTGCGAATCAGAGTATACAGCGGCAAGCGAGGCAGCAAAGGAGGCTATATGGCTAAAGAACTTCATTGGAGACCTTGGAGTTGTACCAGCTATAAAGGAGCCTATAGAGATTTTCTGTGATAGTGAAAGTGCAGTTGCCTTAGCAAAGGAACCAAGGGATCACGGGAGATCCATACACATCGACAGAAAATATCATTTCATTAGACATCGAATAGAAGAAGGACTCCCCGTGGCAAAGAGGGTTTCATCGGATGAGAACCCGGCAGATCCCCTCACGAAGGGACTGGGCAGGGTTAAGCATCTCCAGCATGCAAGGCGCATAGGGCTGAAGGATGATATTAGTTTTAGTAGTTAGATAGCTTTGAAATGTGTAAAGTGTAATTGACATTTGATGATGAATAAAAGGTGTATTTATTTATGAGGAAAGTGTTGCTATCTTTTGTCAATCGTTTACTATTGTTTCATTTTGCATGTTTTGACTTCCAAAATAATTATGTTCGGTAGATCATATTATTCAAATTCTCCACAGTCGGTCATATGTTGGAAGTAGGTATGAATCAAGACTGTCATGAGTTGGTTGTAGAGGTCTAAGATGTTGGACATGGCTACAACACTAATGAGTGCTCATAAGTTCTGAGTATTGGATTCAACCCACGCTCACTGGTATCACTTCATGGAATTTATATCAAGTGATCGTGAGACGGTAACATCATATAAGTCTTCAAACCTAGAGATATGACTTGTTGCCTATGAGTTGGTTATGCATTGATTGTACGAAAACGCATTGGTAACTCGATGTTATAAAACGTGCCTTTGTGTATGATTCAACAAGTAGTAGAACAAGCATATGAGTCGAAGTTTATCTGTTCCTTCTTGGATTAGAAGCGATATCTGGGCCCCTCGATGATTTTGTGTTGACTAATGTACCGGGCCCGGTCAGAACTAAGTTGATGTGTTCAATTAAGTTCTATGTCAAACAAATCGGAAATCGAGAAACAAACTGATGGACAATAAGTAAGACATTGTTCCATGTATTTGCCCGGCTGATATCTAGAACAGAGGATTATATGATCACTTATCTTAAATGGCGTATCATCATCATCTCAGTTCCGCGAGACCTTGAAAGAGCTACGATTGTTGATCGGTTATTGAAGTCATTCTTGCAGTTATAGTTATTAGACTTATCCAAGTGGGAGACTGTTGGATTAGGTGTCTAAGTTCATAACTATTTCTGGAATGTAACTGACCCGATTAGCATGGTCCATTTGGGTTGCATGGCATCATGCATTTGGATAGACTAGAATGAGAGAAATAACACTTATGGTTTATTAATATATTATAAGTTCTAGTATATTAATAATATTATTTAATTAGTATTAATGAAGAATTAATTTGGAATTAATTAAGTGATCAAAAGGAGACTAATTAAATATATAGGTTGATTATGTAAATCATCCATACTTATATAGTGGGCTAATGCTTCATGGATTATCAAGTTAGGCTAAAACCCATAGGATGTTCAATGGATGCTCCATGGTGTTTATAGAACCCATGGGTCCAGGAAATGAAAAGTCATGACATTTAGGGTTTACATGGTGTAACCCTTATTGTAACACACTATATAAGCTTCATGTTATTCACCAAAATCGGCCACTAAGAGAACAAGTGAGGGCTAGCCGATTTTAGAAGTGTTCTATTTCTCTCAAGGTTATTCCAATTGTATTTGGTCTTGTGTGAGACATTTGAGGCATCACACTTGAGGTGCTAGGCTCACAAGGTTTTCAAGGAATCCAAACTACTACAAGGTATGTATTTCTTACTAACTTTTATGTTTAAAAGTTCCCCATGTATGCTAGATAGGTTATGAACCTTGAAAATCAATTTTGCATGTATCATAGATAAAACATAGATCCAAGGTTTCTAGGGTTGCATGTACACCATAGGAGTGTTAGAATGCTCAAAACCTAACATACATGAATCAGCCAGAGGGTTTTGTCAGTACAGAGTACCCGAATAGAGTATGTAAGCTTGAGAAATCCATCTATGGATTAAAGCAAGCACCTCACAGATGGAATCTTTATTTCGATGATAAAGTCAAAGAGTTTGGCTTTTCGAGAAGTGAAGATGAGTCATGCATATATGTCAGAGCTAGTGGGAGTATAGTTAGCTTCTTGGTGCTATATGTGGATGACATACCGCTCATAGGAAATGACATCCTAACCTTGCTGGAGGTGAAGTCCTGGCTTGGGAAGTGTTGTGCTTTGAAGGATTTTGGAGAGGCTTCCTATATCCTAGGGATAAGGATAATAAGAGACAGGAGTAAAAGACTAATTGGACTTAGTCAGAAGTAACTACTCGGACAAGGTGTTGAAAAGGTTCAACATGCAGAATTCCCAGAAAGGATAATTACCGATCCAAAGCAATGACAAACTGAGCAAGGCTCAGTGCCCGAGTACAAAGGTTGAGATAGCTTAGATGAGTCGTTTACCATATGCTTCCGCTGTTGGCTCGATCATGTATGCTATGACTTGTACCCGCCCTGATGTGGCCTTCGCTTTGAGCATGGTCAGCAGATATCAGGGGAACCCTGGCAAGGCTCACTGGACTGCGGTAAAGAATATTCTCAAGTACCTGCGCAGGACTAAGGATTGGATCCTTACCCTTGGTGGGAGTGATGACTTGAGAGTAGTAGGGTATAGTGATGCTAGCTTTCAGACTGATAGGGATAACTTCCGCTCTCAGTCGGGATGGATCTTTACTCTAAATGGAGGGGCAATCACTTGGAATAGTTCCAAGCAGGAGACGGTAGCTGATTCGACCTGTGAATCAGAGTACATAGCAGCGAGTAAAGCGGCAAAGGAGGCGATATGGCTGAAGAATTTCATCGGAGACCGTGGAGTTGTACCAGCTATTAAGGAGCCTATGGAGATTTTCTGTGACAACAATAGTGCGGTTGCCTTAGCCAAGGAACCAAGAGATCATGGTAGATCCAGACACATTGAAAGAAAATATCACTTCATAAGACATAAGATAAAAGAAGGACTCCTCGTGGCAAAGAGGGTATCATCAGAAGAGAATCCTACAGATCCCCTCACGAAGGGACTGAAGAGGGTTAGGCATTTACAGCATGCGAGGCGCATCGGGCTGAAGGATGATATTAGTTTTACAGATTAGATAGCTATTTCTGAAACTTGTAAAATGTAATCGACATTTGATGATGAATAAAAGGTGTTGTTTATTTATGAGTAAGGTGTTACTGTCTTTTGTCAATTATTTACTATTGTTTCATCTTTGCATGTTTTGACTTCCAGAATAAATTACTTTATTCAAACTTCCACATTCGGTCATACGTCGGAAGTAGGTATGAATTAAGACTGTCATGAATTGGGCTTGTAGATGACTAAAGGTGTTTAGCCATAGCAATGGTTGCTACAACATTCATGAGTGCTCATAAGTTCTGAGTATTGGAATAAACCCACGCTCACTTGCATCACTTCATGGAATTTATCTCGAGTGATCGTGAGACGGTAATATCATATAAGTCTTCAAACCTAGAGATATGAGTTGTTGCCTATGAGTTGGTTGTGAATTGATTGCACGAAAACGCATCAGTAACTTGATGTTATAAAACGTGCCTTTGTGTATAATTCAACAAGTAGTAGAACAAGTATATGAGTCGAAGTTTATCTGTTCCTTCTAGTCCTTGGAGGATTAGAAGCGATATCTGGGCCCCTCGATGATTTTGTTTTGACATATGTACCGGGCCCGGTCAGAACCTAATTGATGTGTTTAATTTAGTTCTATGTCAAACAAATCGAAAATCGGGAAACAAACTGTTGGACAATAAGTACGACGTTGTTCCATGTATTTGTCCAGCTGGTATCTTGAGAACAGAGGATTATATGATCACTTATCTAAAATGGCGCTTCATAGTTCAACAGAGTTTTAAGAGCTACGATTGTTGGTTGGTTCCTGAAGTCAAATAGGCAAATATAGTTATTAGACTTATCCAAGTGGGAGACTGTTGGATAAGGTGTCTAAGTCCATAACATTATTTGGTATATACTTGACCCGACCCGGCATGGTCCATTTGGATTGCACTTCACCCGAACCATTTGGATAATCTTTTGAGAATTGTATGTTTATGATTTATTAATATATTATAAGTTATAATATAATAATGTGAAATCATATTAATTAATTAGTATTGATCATAAATTAATTTAGAATTAATTTGATGATAAAAAGGTGACTAATTAAATATGGGCTCTTGTATTTATATAAGTGTGGGCTAATACTCATTTGGAATGGGCTTGGCATGCATGGGAGTCCATGGATAGTCCATGGAGCTTTTAACCCATGGATCCTTTGAAAGGAAGAGTCATGGGTATAACGGTTTACATGGATGTAACCCTAATCCTCCACACTATATAAAGGAGCTTATGATGCTTGAAATGGCACTAAGTGTGTGTGTAAGAAAGGTGGTCGATTTCTACAAGCTAAACATACTCTCTCATAGTTTTCCAAACTTTGTGGTGATTTGTGACTTCCATTTGAGGCATCCACATTATTGGTGCTTGGCTCTCAAACTCCAAGGAATCAACTCACTATTAAAAGGTATGTAATTCTTCTAGCTTTTATATTTAAAGTTCCTCATGCCATGCTAGATAGGTTATGAACCTTGGAAAACAAATTTGCATGTATTTTTTTAGTAAAATATAGATCCAAGGTTTCTAGGGTTGCATCTACACCATAGGAGTGCTAGAATGCTCAAAACCCACCAGTAAGGTCACACCTTATGATATGATGAGTCAAACACAATGACACGATAACCACCAGTGCTAGCGCCAACGTCAGTTCGAGAATAACCAACGTCCGCATGATCCCATGATCTTAGTTATCTTTTTTATATTAGGAAAATATCTTGTTATATTAGGTAGTTATACTCAATAAATATAGAATGCATAACAGATCTAATATCTTGGTGATAAGGATCTCTTTATATATAGATTAGATACAACCCCTTTAATTAAGGGATTCACTAGATTAGTTTAGTATATATATACAACATTAGGGTGAAACCCTAATGTAGAATGGCTTGGTGTCGTCAATGTCTTGGTGACCGTCTTTGTGACAAACCCGACTTCTTGTTGAAGACAAAACCTCTTTTCTTGGTGAATGGAACAGTTTGGTGAATTCTTCGTGTTTGTTACTTTTTTGTTCTTTATTTTGATTTGTTATTTTTTTGTTGTTTATTTTACTTGATATGTATCCGATCATCACAAACTTTCACACACCTTGAAATTTAAAATTCAATCCGGCTGCACCATTTGATCATGGTTGCCTACGTACTTTCATATGGGATCAAGCCACCGTAGTTCACTTCACTGGGTGATAAGTCCACCTCACCCTAACACCTCCCCATAAGGTCATTTCCCTCAAAGGCAATCAACACTAATAAACATTAAAGAACTTGAAGCAATGCTTAAACTTGCCACCTGATACCACCTTGGTTAACATGTTTGTTGGGTACTCATCTGTATGCACCTTCATTAGACAAATATCACCATCCCTCTATGACATCCCACAAAAAATGATATATGACATTTATATGTTTGATACGAGCATGATAAACTCTATTCTTAGCTAAGTGCATTTCACTTTGACTATCACACCACAAGTCTACACAATCTTGATCAAACCCAAAATCATCTAAAAAAACCCCACAACCATAGTGCTTCCTTTACACCCTCTGTTATAGCCATGTACTCAGCTTCTGTAGTTAAAAGTGCCACTGTTTCTTGTAGCATCGATTGCCAACTAACTGGAGCACCATGTATTTTGAACACATAGCTCATAGTAGATTGACATCTATCCAGATCACCAGCATGATCTAAATCAACAAATCTAGTAATTCGACATGTATTTCCACCAAAGTATAAAGCAATATCAATGTTTCCTTTCAAATACCTAAGACCTATTTCACAGCTTCCTAATGTCGGAGATTGTCTACTAGAGATCTTAAAATATGGAGCCACCACTGGTTTATCATATTGCATCCTGAACCTCGCAATAACCCGATCAATGTAGCCTTTATCGCTCAAGAATAATCAGTGGTCCGAAATCTCTCTTCTAATCTCCATACCCAATATTTTCTTGGAAACTCCCTTGCTTTCGTCTCAAATCTTTACCAATTTGAGATTTCAGCCTATCTATTTCCACCTTGCTCTTCGAAGCAATAAGCATGTCATCCACATACAGAAGTAGATAAATATACTCACCTCCATGAAGCTTCCACATGTAAACACAACAATCATACAGATTTCTGTAGAACTCATGCTTCAGCATGAAAGTGTCTAATCGATTGTACCACTGTCAAGGAGATTGCTTCAATCCATATAGTGATTTCCTCTGGTGTCACAGCCCCAAACCAGACAGCGGAAACGTCCAAGGGCTCGCGTGACTTAAATTGAAATATCATCACAATGAATATACATGAAACATAACACATTCATCACCAAACATTACATAGTACAACTGGCATTGTTTACATCAAGTACATGGTTTACATTACATGATCCCAAAATATAAAGTGTTTGGTGATTAGAAACTACAAAAGAAACTTTCAACACACTGGATGCTTCCTCGTTCTAACGATTACCTGAGAATACAAGTTGTTTTGAAAACGGTCAACATATATAATGTTGGTGAGTTCATGAGTGTGTTTGATGTAAAATAGTTTATGTCGTTCGTAAAACCCAGAAAATCCGATATTTTCTGTAATAAGACTTTTCATGAAATTGTTGTGATGATCCTGTAAGTATATGCGTGAATGATTTCAAAACGTGTATAAATGGGTAGTTTTGCATCATAGTTTTTGAAAGTACAAGTGAGTAAGATTGGTTTCCCCGGAAAATCCGATGTTTTCCGATAAAAAGTTATGATTGTTTTGTATTATTGTATCGTCTCAGCGAATGAATATGATTTCCCCTGATTACTTAAATGATATCTGATTTCTATGTGAGTCGTTATAACCATGCATGATAATGACTAGTTCGTCTGTCTTGGCATTCTAATGAACACCAGAATTGATCTTAAGATTTTGTCACCCTAGACTGGCCGAGTCTAACTGTAGCGAACAACTTAGGTGTGGGGGAGTCACCCCCGTATAGATCTATACACAAACTCTCGCTCTCCCTCCAGGAGACTTTGATTACAACTACAGACTACGACCGACACTATTTGGTGTCACCCGTTATTACTCACTTAATCCACATGAATTTGATTAACCTTGATTAATGACCTGATTTTAGTTTACTTGAAAAGAAGGTAAGCCTAACAGACGAGGAGAAGAGGACTACTAGGCCCTACTCATTACGTATGTTATTTAAGGCTGTCGAGTATACGAACAGCGCGTTGGCCCATTTCGCATAAGATTTATTTGGACCTTACTAGCAATGCTAATGGGCCATTGAGGCCCAATAGCATGTAAAAGCCATTGAGGGTCCCTTAAGCATGCAATTGGGTCATAGGAGGCCTAACAACATGTATTGTTTAGGTTGGGACCAAATGTCATGTTAATGGGTCACGAAGGCCCAATAAGCATGATTAGAATCTCTCAAGCCCAACAATTAGAATGTTTACTTGTTTTGTATAGTATTAGTGTTGCGAAGTTGTTTAATCGATATGTCGTAATAATCACGAATTTGTTTTATAACGATTCATAGATTTATAAAAATAGTTATTTTTCTATTTAAAACCCATAAGTTATAAAGTTTTGCATATTTTGACCCAATTATTTTATTATTAACATAATTGACCAAAAATATTAGTTTGACCTATTCAGCCCTTATTTTGGTAAAGTTGGCAATTTTTAGCCCCTTTTATGAAAAATGACATATTATGTCCTTGAACTCTTTTTCTTGGCATTTTTGGCCTAAAACTCAATTAAATAATGTTTTAAGCCCAAAATTTTATTTTGGACAGTTTCAGTCCCTTAGTTCAAAGATTTGCATTTAAATCCACACTTTTCGCAATTTTTACACTTTTTACCCAAAATCCAAAATCTTTGCATTTTTAGTCCCTTTTTATAAATAAGGCCATTTTAACCCCTGAAATAGGTTTATTTATGTTTATAGCCCTGTTTTGAGAAACTTTCCATTTCAGCCCCTTAAATTTGATTTTTCGCATTTTTGGGCCTAAATAGCCGAAAAGCCCAAATTTTAGCCCATTAGGCTAAAATTTACATTTTTTAGTCCTTTAAAAAGCCTAATATTTATAAAAACTCTTATTTTGGATGTTTTGACCTTTTGATCCTTGTAGAAACCGTGAATGACATCTTTTTCCCCATCTTTTGTTTATTTTTCAAAAATAGTCCAATAACAAATTTTTATGTTGTAGTGTGTTATTTTAAAGCTTGTATAGTAGTTTATATTGACATGTTAAGTGAAGTATGACCTAGATTACATATTTTTCCTTCTTGAACTATAGATCTCGAAATATCTTTCATTCTTAGGACATATTTACCACAAAAACACAAGAAATCACACATAACATACAAATACACATAGATCTTCACATTTTACTTGTATTCTCCCCCATAAATCATATGAAAACCGAAAATAGAGGGGTATGAACTCACCTTGCTTTGATGTTCACGGTTTTGAAGAAGAAAGGATGAAAATGATGAGATCTTTCAGCCTAACAAGCTTCTTTAGAAGTCTTCTGGGCTTAGATTGCTTCTAAGGAGTATGATCATGAATTTGAATGAATTAAAAGATGATTTTTGATGAGATATAGAAGTTAGACTTTGGATTTAAGTAAAAACTTACCAAAGATTTGTGTTATGAGTGATAGATCTTCTTGGCATGTAAGCAAGTCTCCAAATTTTGAAGGAAGAATAGAGATGTTCTGGAGAGAATTTGATAGTATTGTAATGGAGTTTGGTATGTGTGTGTGTTACTACCTTCGGTCGTGAGTAATAAGAAGAGAAGGAGAAGAGAGAGATAGGTGAAGGGATGGTTGCATGGAGACATGTGAACTTGCATGGAAGTCCAACATGTAATAAGGAGGTGGCTAACCCTCCTTAATTCCCTTAATTCCCCTTTTTTTTTGTTTTCTACTTGGGGCGAGAGAGAGGGAAGGAAAAGAATGGCTTGGGCCTTTTGTGTTTGAGTCCATAATATGAGGCCCAATTTGATGATTTTCGCTCCATTGGGCCTTTAGAGTAGTTCACGGCCCAATTTAGCATAAAGGAATGGATTTGAGTCTATTAAAGTTATTTGGATTTGTTATGGACCAATAAGGCCCATTAAAGGTAAACTAGTCCATTTTAGGCTTATAAGGGCCAAAAAGGTTAAGTCTCATGAGAGTGAGTCTAATGAGAGCCCATTTAAGAGTTCTAAGCCCAAAATAGTCACATTGGAAGTTTATTGGCCCATTAGGCCCAATAAGAAAATCCTAGTCCATAATGGACTTAAACCGGGATTTCTAGGGGTTCCAACCTTTTGTAGACTATTTGAGCGTTTGTATGGAGTGTTTGATGGAATTTTGTTGTCATTGAATAAGCATCATACATGCTTTCAAGTTTTAGTTACAATGTTATCCTTGTTAATGGTTTACAAAGCATGAGAATTCCTGGTTGTGACATCATCCCCCCGTTAGAGGGAATGTCGTCCCGAAATTCTTTTTGAAGCAAGATTTGGGAATGCGAGAATAGGTGAGGGTACTTCTGCTTCTTCTGGTCTTCGCGTTCCCATGTGAATTCCGGTCCACGTTTCGCGTTCCACCGAACCTTCACTATTGGAATGCGACTTTGCTTAGTACGCTTCACCTCCCTGTCCATGATCTCGACGGGTTCTTCCACGAACAGGAGGTTCTCGTTGATTTCGATTTCTTCCAACAGGATGACGAGAGTTTCGTCGGATAGGCACTTCTTCAAATTGGAAACATGGAACACGGGGTGTACACTGCTGAGTTCGGTAGGTAGCTGCAATCTATAAGCCACTGGACAGATTCGGGCAAGAATCTCGAATGGTCCAATGTACCATGGGTTTAGTTTTCCCCGTTTCTGGGAAACGAATCACCCCTTTCCAGGGAGAGACTTTTAACAACACCCGATCCCCGACTTGAAATTCCAAGGGCTTTCGCCGTTTATCAGCGTAGCTCTTCTGTCGGTCTCGTGATGCTTGAAGTCGAGCTTTGATTTGAACTATCTTCTCTGTCGTTTCGCGTATAATTTATGGTCATGTTAATGCATTGTTTGGTGTCTACCCTCTTGCCAGCTGAGTGTCGCCTACCTCAGTCCAACATAACGGTGACCTACATTTACGACCATATAATGCTTCGAAAGGAGCAACTTTGATGCTTGTGTGATAACTGTTGTTGTACGAAAACTCAATTAAAGGTAAGTGGGTATCCCACGACCTTCCAAAGTCTATCACACATGCTCGAAGCATATCCTCAAGCGTTTGAATGGTTCGCTCACTTTGACCATCCGTCTGTGGGTGGTAAGCAGTGCTCATGTCGAGTTGTGTCCCCATAGCCTTCTGAAGCGATTGCCAAAAGCGTGAAGTGAACCTACTATCTCGATCTGAGATGATAGATATTGGTACTCCATGGAGTCTCATGATTTCCTTGATGTAGATTCTCGTCAATCGTTCCATCTTGTATGACTCCTTTATTGGCAGGAAATGAGCGGATTTTGTCGACCTGTCGACTGTTACCCATATGGTATCCAATCCATCTGTTGTCTTGGGTAATTTGGTCACGAAGTCCATAGTAATCCTTTCCCATTTCCACTCGGGTATTATCGGTTGTTGTAATAGTCCCGAGGGCTTATGATATTCTACCTTCACTTTAGCACAAGTGAGGCACTTGCTAACGTATGTGGCAATTTCTGCCTTCATGTTAGGCCACCAATACCGTTGCTTGATATCCAAGTACATTTTATCTGAACCCGGATGGATGGAGTATCGTGTCTTATGAGCCTCATTCATGACTACTTCTCTAAATCCCCCAAGTTTAGGGACCCAAATTCGGTTCACGAAATAATATGTTCCGTCCTCCTTGACTTCCAAGTTCTTTTCCATTCCACGTAACGCTTCGCTTGTTCTGTTTTCTATCTTCATGGCATCGAGCTGGGCTGCTTTGATCTGTGAGGACAGATGGGATTGAATGGTTATTGAAAGAGTCTTCACACGACGATTTGAGTATTCTTTCCGACTCAAGGCATCAGCTACCACGTTAGCCTTGCCTGGGTGGTACTTGATTTCGCACTCATAATCGTTTAGCAGCTCAACCCATCTTCGCTGCCTCATGTTTAACTCCTTTTGATTGAAAATGTGCTGGAGACTCTTGTGGTCGGTGAAAATGGTGCACTTGGTACCATAAAGGTAGTGCCTCCAAATTTTCAAGGCGAAGACCACAGCTCCCGATTCGAGATCATGGGTGGTGTAATTCACCTCATGTGTCTTTAGTTGTCGGGATGCATAAGCTATCACCTTTCCACGCTGCATGAGTACACAGCCTAAACCCTGATTCGAAGCATCGCAGTAAACTACGAAGTCCTTTGTTCCCCTGGTAGTGATAGTACTGGTGCACTACAGAGAGCTTGCTTCAGAGTTCGGAAGGCAACTTCCTGCTTTTCTGTCAATTCAAATGGCACGCCCTTTTGTGTAAGCATGGTAAGTGGCTTGGCTGTTTTGGAGAAGTTCTGAATGAATGTCCTGTAATAGCCTGCGAGACCTAAAAATTGACGAATTTCTGTGGGTGTCGCTGGGACCGCCCATCCTTCTATGGCTTTGACCTTAGAAGGGTCTACATGTATCCCTTCTTGACTGACAACACGACCCAAAAAGTTCATGCTACGGAGCCAAAACTCACACTTAGAGAGTTTTGCGTATAACTTTTCAGTTCGTAGGGTTTCCAAGATTTGCCGGAGATGTCGGCCATGCTCCTCTTCGCTTCGAGAATAGACTAGGATATCGTCGATGAAAACAATGAAAAAATTGTCGAGGAATGGTCGGCAGATTCGATTCATCAGGTCCATGAATACGGCAGGGGCATTCGTTAGACCGAAGGGCATTACAACAAATTGGTAATGTCCATAGCGAGTTCGGAAAGCGGTTTTGGGGATATCCTCTTCCCGGACTTGGAGTTGGTGGTATCCGGATCATAGATCTATCTTAGAGAAGTAACTTGCTCCTTGGAGCTGGTCGAATAGATCATCGATTCGTGGAAGTGGGTAGCGATTTTTGATAGTGAGCTTGTTTAGTTCTCTGTAATCAATACACATTCTAAAGGATCCGTCCTTTTTCTTAACAAAGAGGACCGGAGCTCCCCAGGGTGAGAAGCTAGGTCGGATGAATCCTTTGCACAAGAGTTCACAAAGTTGGCTTGACAGTTCTTGCATCTCCGCAGGAGACAACCTATAGGGTGATTTGGCAATGGGCGTGGCTCCTGGCACCAGGTCAATTCGGAACTCGACTTGTCTTTCTGGGGGTATCCCCGGGAGGTCTTCAGGAAAGACATCCGGGAAGTCGCAAGCCACTGGGATGTCTCGAATATTGACCTCTTCCTTGGACTTATCCACTATGTGTGCCAGAAACGCCAAGTCCTTCTTTTGTAGATACTTCTGTGCCTTAATGCACGAGATAAGACGAAGGTTTGTACTGGGTTTGTCCCCGTATATAATTAGGGTTTCGTGGTTAGAGAGATGAAGGCGAACGGCCTTCTCGCAACACATAATTTCGGCAAGATGGGGGCTCAACCAGTCCATGCCGACAATCACATCAAAACTCCTAATAGTTACAGGCATCAGGTTTATTTGAAAGGCATGTTGATTTAAAGTTAGGGTACATCCTACATAGATTTCCCCAGCTGATTCTGTTTTCCCATTAACCATTTCCACCGTAAAGGTTTCATTAAGCTTTTGGGGTTGTTGTTTTAGCAAGTGTTTGAATTTATTACTCACAAAGCTTCGCTCTGCCCCGGTATCAAACATGATGCATGCATATGAGTGGTTAAGGAGAAACGTACCGGTGACGACAGCGGGATCCTGAACCGCTTCTCCTTGTCCCATAGTCAACACTCTTCCTGCTGCTTTTGTCGCCTGGGTGTTTGCATTGGGACAATTCCGCCTGAAATGTCTAGTCTTCCCGCACCCATAACAGGTATAACTGGCTCCATCCTTTGTGTTGTTGTTGTTGGGCATCTGGTTTTGTGGAAGCTGGGTCCTACAATACTTTGTTGTGTGGCCCTTCCGGTTGCATCTTGTGCACATAATCTCTCTGCATTCCCCGTGGTGATGGTAGTTACATTTGTTACACTTGGGAAGATTCCCTGTGTATTGTTTCGGAGTATTCGGCGTGGATGAGGCTGGAGCATGTGGAGCTGTGGTAGCTTGGGTTGCTGCATGGACAGTCACTGTCTGTTGCTTCTTAGATGATTATGATATCTGTTTACCTCTTCTCTTGTTGTTCTTCCCTTTCTTATTCTCTTTTTCCTTCTTAACATCCGCTTCCACAATCTTAACACTCTTCTTGCTGCCATGATCATACAGTTTCTTGGCCAATCTTTTGGCGCTATCAAACGTCTCAGGGTTTGCCGCAATGACATTCCCTTGGATAGGTGCAGTCAATCCCCAGATGAACCTCTCAATCTTTTTCCCTTCCGAGGTGATCATACCCAGACACAGAAGGGATAGCTCGCTAAACCTGGATATGTATGCGTCGATATTAGAGTTTTGAACTGTCAAGTTCCACAATTCTTGTTCCATCATTTGTATCTCGCCTCTAGGGCAGTACTCTGCCAACATCATTTCCTTCAGTTCTTCCCAGGGCATCGCGTTTGCCACTGGAAGGGTCATGGCTTCGATGTGACTGTTCCACCAGGAAATAGCTTGATCAACAAAGGTACATGTTGCGAACTTGACCTTGCACCCATCTGGACACCCGCAAATTTCAAAGACGGATTCAATTTTCTCAATCCACCTCTTTAGGGATATGACACCTCCTGCTCCATTAAAGGTTCGTGGCTTGGCGTTGGTAAAGTCTTTGTAAGAGCATGTCTTGGTAGGTCCTTGATTTATTCCGTTGTTTGAACTTCCAGCTCCCTGCCCGTTTCCTCCGCCATTGTTCCCTTGGTGGATTTGCGCCATGGCTGCTGTAACTGCAGCATATACAGCTGCTTGAAACACAGCTGAGTTGACTTCCGGTGGTGTCGGTGGTTGGTTATTTCCGCGGTTTGGTCTCTGAGGCATCTTGCTGTTACGGAACAGAAAGATGTTGAGTATGTATTGTTTTTAAGTTGAGAATTTCGTGAATCGATTTTTGTATCTAATTGTTCCCATATATTCACACCAAACAATAATAGTATAAAACACATAGCAGGTCACAACATCACCATAAAACACATAATATTTTTCACTAATAATATCCGTACTTTGATACATGAAAATTTTCTCGAAAGAGCATACATAAAGTTCGGCAGCATAACGACTCTATGAGTAGTGTAATCACTTAAACATGGAGTCGGTAGTACATAATATAGCGAACATAAGACTTCATCTCTTTCCTATTCAGCCTGCACCGCTCGTGCTTCCTATTCAGCCTGCACCGCTCGTGTAATCACTTAAACATGGAGTCGGTAGTACATAATATAGCGAATATAGCGAATAGTTGTTGTCGTAGTGCGGCGGCCTCAGCCTCTGAAGAACGATTCTCTCTCACGGGATTTCCTGGTGGGGCAGGGTGGTTCTGCTGTGTCTCGCCATTAGGTGGTGTGACGGAGGCTTCGTCTGTGCCTCTTTCTTCCTCCATATCGTCATCGGTCCCATCAAACTCGTAGTCTGTGTCCGTGTACTCGTCGGGTCCAACGTCGTGTGCTCCCCCTTGTTCTTCCTCATGGTCATCCTCAATCATTCCGTGGGCCACTAAGACCTGATGAAACTGAACGCCCTGATGCTCCTCTTCCATGGTGACTGTGAGGGGGAACACGTAAGGAGGTATATAAATAAACTATTATTACTCCTAAGATTTGTTATTTATATATAAAAAGTGGGGTTGATGCGCTCCTCTTGTTTAACAATAGGGTATGCCTTACGTTTACTGACCATCGCGATCGTTCCAGGGCATGTGATAGTTGTACTACGAAGAAATGTAGTTGATCAGGCTACATTCATCCCTAATGCAACTGTGAACAGTCCTGGCTTAACCGGGATGTCAAGTTCTCCCAATCATCTTATTTGATTTGTTATTATGTTCATTTTTCTAAGTCGTACAAGTAAGAGTGTTTATTAGCACATTTTATTTGTTTTGTTCAGAGTTATTTAGTCCCTTGCTGGGTTTATAGTTGCATATCAATGTGTGGTTAGATATGCAGTTCACTATAAACAGAGCTCTGATACCAACCTGTCACACCCCGAACCAGACGGCGGAAACGTCCGAGGGCTCGCGTGACTTAAATTGAAATATCATCACAATGAATATACATGAAACATAACACATTCATCACCAAACATTACATAGTACAACTGGCATTGTTTACATCAAGTACATGGTTTACATTACATGATCCCAAAATATAAAGTGTTTGGTGATTAGCAACTACAAAAGAAACTTTCAACACACTGGATGCTTCCTCGTTCTAACGATTACCTGAGAATACAATTATTTTGAAAACGGTCAACATATATAATGTTGGTGAGTTCATAAGTGTGTTTGATGTAAAATAGTTTATGTCGTTCGTAAAACCCAGAAAATCCGATATTTTTTGTAATAAGACTTTTCATGAAATTGTTGTGATGATCCTGTAAGTATATGCGTGAATGATTTCAAAACGTGTATAAATGGGTAGTTTTGCATCATAGTTTTTGAAAGTACAAGTGAGTAAGATTGGTTTCCCCGGAAAACCCGATGTTTTCCGATAAAAAGTTATGATTGTTTTGTATTATTGTATCGTCTCAGCGAATGAATATGATTTCCCCTGATTACTTAAATGATATCAGATTTCTATGTGAGTCGTTATAACCATGCATGATAATGACTAGTTCATCTGTCTTGGCATTCTAATGAACACCGGAATTGATCTTAAGATTTTGTCACCCTAGACTGGCCGAGTCTAACTGTAGCGAACAACTTAGGTGTGGGGGAGTCACCCCCATATAGATCTATACACAAACTCTCGCTCTCCCTCCAGGAGACTTTGATTACAACTACAGACTACGACCGACACTATTTGGTGTCACCCGTTATTACTCACTTAATCCACATGAATTTGATTAACCTTGATTAATGACCTGATTTTAGTTTACTTGAAAAGAAGGTAAGCCTAACAGACGAGGAAAAGAGCACTACTAGGCCCTACTAATTACGTATGTTATTTAAGGGTGTCGAGTATACGAACAGCGCGTTGGCCCATTTCGCATAAGATTTATTTGGACCTTACTAGCAATGCTAATGGGCCACTGAGGCCCAATAGCATGTAAAAGTCATTGAGGGTCCCTTAAGCATGCAATTGGGACACAGGAGGCCCAATAACATGTATTGTTTAGGTTGGGCCCAAATGTCATGTTAATGGGTCACGAAGGCCCAATAAGCATGATTAGAATCTCTCAAGCCCAACAATTAGAATGTTTACTTGTTTTGTATAGTATTAGTGTTGCGAAGTTGTTTAATCGATATGTCGTAATAATCACGAATTTGTTTTATAACGATTCATAGATTTATAAAAATAGTTATTTTTCTATTTAAAACCCATAAGTTATAAAGTTTTGCATATTTTGACCCAATTGCTTTATTATTAACATAATTGACCAAAAATATTAGTTTGACCTATTCAGCCCTTATTTTGGTAAAGTTGGCAATATTTATCCCTTTTTATGAAAAATGACATATTAGGTCCTTGAACTCTTTTTCTTGGCATTTTTGGCCTAAAACTCAATTAAATAATGTTTTAAGCCCAAAATTTTATTTTGGACAGTTTCAGTACCTTAGTTCAAAGATTTGCATTTAAATCCACACTTTTCGCAATTTTTACACTTTTTACCCAAAATCCAAAATCTTTGCATTTTTAGTCCCTTTTTATAAATAAGGCCATTTTAACCCCTGAAATAGGTTTATTTACGTTTATAGCCCCTGTTTTGAGAAACTTTCCATTTCAGCCCCTTAAATTTGATTTTTCGCATTTTTGGGCCTAAATAGCCGAAAAGCCCAAATTTTAGCCCATTAGGCTAAAATTTACATTTTTAGTCCTTTAAAAAGCCTAATATTTATAAAAACTCTTATTTTGGCTGTTTTGACCTTTTGATCCTTGTAGAAACCGTGAATGACATCTTTTTCCCCATCTTTTGTTTATTTTTCAAAAATAGTCCAATAACAATATTTTATGTTGTAGTGTGTTATTTTAAAGCTTGTATAGTCATTTATCTTGACATGTTAAGTGAAGTATGACCTAGATTACATATTTTTCCTTCTTGAACTATAGATCTCGAAATATCCTTCATTCTTAGGACATATTTACCACAAAAACACAATAAATCACACATAACATACAAATACACATAGATCTTCACATTTTACTTGTATTCCCCCCCCCCCCCCATAAATCATATGAAAACCGAAAATATAGGGGTATGAACTCACCTTGCTTTGATGTTCACGGTTTTGAAGAAGAAAGGATGAAAATGATGAGATCTTTCGGCCTAACAAGCTTCTTTAGAAGTCTTTTGGGCTTAGATTGCTTCTAAGGAGTATGATCGTGAATTTGAATGAATTAAAAGATGATTTTTGATGAGATATAGAAGTTAAACTTTGGATTTAAGTAAAAACTTACCAAAGATTTGTATTATGAGTGATAGATCTTCTTGGCATGTAAGCAAGTCTCGAAATTTTGAAGGAAGAATGGAGATGTTCTTGAGAGAATTTGATAGTATTGAAATGGAGTTTGGTATGTGTGTGTGTGTGTTACTACCTTCAGCCGTGAGTAATAAGAAGAGAAGGAGAAGAGAGAGATAGGTGAAGGGATGGTTGCATGGAGACATGTAAACTTGCATGGAAGTCCAACATGTAATAAGGAGGTGGCTAACCCTCATTAATTCCCTTAATTCCCCCCTTTTTTTTGTTTTCTACTTGGGCCGAGAGAGAGGGAAGGAAGAGAATGGCTTGGGCCTTTTGTGCTTGAGTCCATAATATGAGGCCCAATTTGATGATTTTCGGCCCATTGGGCCTTTAGAGTAGTTCACGGCCCAATTTAGCATAAAGGAATGGATTTGAGTCTATTAAAGTTATTTGGATTTGTTATGGCCCAATAAGGCCCATTAAAGGTAAACTAGTCCATTTTAGGCTTATAAGGCCCAAAAAGGTTAAGTCTCATGAGAGTGAGTCTAATGAGAGCCCATTTAAGAGTTCTAAGCCCCAAATAGTCACATTGGAAGGTTATTGGCCCATTAGGCCCAATAAGGAAATCCTAGTCCATAATGGACTTAAACCGGGATTTCTAGGGTATCCAACCTTTTGTAGACTATTTGAGCGTTTGTATGGAGTGTTTGATGGAATTTTGTTGTCATTGAATAAGCATCATACATGCTTTCAAGTTTTAGTTACAATGTTATCCCTGTTAATGGTTTACAAAGCATCAGAATTCCTAGTTGTGACATCTGGTGACATACTTGACTTTCTTTATCAACAACCTTGAATCCCTCAGGTTGATGCATATAGATTTCCTCATCCAATTCTCCATGCAAGAAAGCAGTTTATACATCGAGTTGTTCCAGCTCCAAATCACCATGGGCAACAATACTCAACAACTCCCAGATGGAAGTGTGATTCAGTACCAGAGAAAATATCTCATTGTAGTCTACTCCCTCCTTTTGTACAAACCCATTTTCTACTAGTGTTTCCTTATATATTTTACCACCGAGTTCCGAGGGATCCTCTTTTTTCTTGTACACGCACTTACGACCAATAGCTTTCTTCCCCATGGGAAATGGGAGCACCTCCCAAGCTTGGTTCTTCCGAAGAGACTCCATCTCTTCTTCCATCGCAGCCAACCAACTCTCATTATTTCCATTCTAAATAGCTTCCTTGAAGGTGACCGGCTCATCTTCCTCCATCGAGAGTGCATACTCAACCAAATTTGCTTGTCAGTAGTGCTTCAAGGGTTGATTAGACCCCAACTTTTGAACTTTTTTATATGCTCGCCTCGGCCTAGTAGAAACCGGATTGTTCCTAAGCTCTTGTTCCTCTGGTTTGTGTACATTTTCTTGCTAAACCGTTTCATGTTCAATATCACTGTGAATATCACCATTATCTTTGTCTTGAACATGAATAGAACCTTGTTGGCCTTTAGGTTCTAGATCAACTACCTGAGACTTGACCGTCTCAATGTCATCACCATTTGGCATCGTAGCTTTTGAAGAAGCTACATTGGAGTTGTTATCAAAAGTAACATATCTGTTGATTATAAACTTGGAATCTTCCAAACACCAAAGACGATAGCCTTTCACACCTTTGCATATCCCAAGAAAATTTCCTTATTGGCTCTTGCTTCGAGCTTTCCCCTATAGAAATGGTAATAAGTTGTCCACCAGAAGATTCTGAGTTTGTCATAATGTGCATGTTCCCCTAACCATACCCTATAGGGTACATCTCCATCTAGAGACACATGAGGATACCGATTGATAATGTAGCAAGTTTTCGCAACCGACTCTACCCACCATTCTCTGCCCAAACCAGTATATGATCTCATACACATTGATCTCTCTCGCAATGTACGATTCAGCCTGTCCACGACCCCATTCTGTTGTGGTGTTTTCCTGACTGTCCAATGTCCAGAAATGCTTACTTGATCACAGAATTCCTTGAAGGCACCTTCTGTATACTCAATACCATTATCTGATTGGAGTGTTTTCAATTTCTTGTTTGTTCTGTTCTCAACTATTGCTTTCCATTTCTAGAACGTGTCAAATATCTCATTCTTATGTTTCAGAAAGTAAATCCAAACATACCTAGTATGATCATTTACAAAAGTCACAAAATATCTGGAATCTCCCTTAGAAGTGAATGAAACAAGACCCCAAACATCGGTATGCACATAGTCTAGAATTCCTCTGCTTTTTTGTTTACTTGACTTGAACTAAAACCACTGTGATTTAGAATACACACAATGCTCTCAAAATTTCATGCAACGCTTCTTCAAACAACCAGATCAGGAACCTTTTAAGACATATGCCCAAGCCGTCTATGCCATAACCGAGTGTTTTCAAATGGGTCACTACCACTACCATTTGTTCCAACTGTTGCACCATTTGTCACCATTGTACCCGAAAGAACATAAAGGTTTCCTAGACGAATACATTTTATTACAACCAAAGAACCGCGAACAACCCTCTTTACTCCTTCCTGTGTATCTATCTTAAATCCACCAGAGTCCAATATACTCTCAGAGATGAGATTCTTTCGCAACTCAGGAACATGTCTCACATCCAACAAACTTCCGACCACTCCATCATGCATTTTGATTCTAATAGAACCAATCCCAACCATTTTGCAGGAATGGTTATTTCCCATTACCATGGTTCCACCATCTATGCTTCTATAGTTATTAAATCATTTCCTATTTGGGCAGATATAGTAAGAGCAACCTAAATCAAGAATCTATTTACCATAGATTTCTTCATCAGAAGTGACAAAGTAACAATCATTGTTGCTTCCTTCTCCCTAGGCGTAACTAGCTTCTTGCTTCTCTTTTAAATTTTGTTTGTTGTTGTTGTTCTTGTCTTTGTTCCATCCTACTCTCTTGTTACACTTGAAACACCGTCTTTCTACAAGAGGTCTTGATTTAGATCTAGACTTTCCTCCCTTGCCTTTTCCTATCTCATTACTTCTACCTATTGCAAACAGTCATTGTACCCGGTCTTTGTTAGCACAAGCAGCAATCAGGTCACCAGTTGCAGTCTTTCAAAGATCATAAGCTAGAATTGACGTTCTAGTCTCATCTATCGTAAGACTGTCACCCACAAGAATCAATGTTTGTACAAGATTCTCATAAGACTTTGGAATCGAAGGAAGTAGTAAAAGTGATTGATCCTCATCTTCTACCTTCACATCCACATGTTTTAAATCTGATATACACCTATCAAATTTACCGACGTGTTCCCGGATTGAAGACCCTTCATCCCTTTTGCAAGTAAACAACTTGGACTTCAAATAGATCCTGTTTGTAAGAGTCTTCGTCATGAAATTTGCCTCCAACTTTTTCCACACCGCAGTTGTTGATTCCTCATTACCTACCAAGAAAGCAACATCTCTTTCAAGTCATAAATGATCGATGCCCATGCTTCAAGATCTAGCTCATCCCAATCCTCATCGGACATATCTTTGTGTTTCATTGTCTTACCCACCAAATCCTTATGTAACTTCTATGAGATTAGTAAATTTTTCATTTTCATCCTCCAATAAGAAAAATCATTCTTCCAATTAAACTTCTCTAATTCATACCACCTAAAAATTATGCTCTGATACCGATTGATGTTTCAAAAAAAACAATGCAGAAAACAAAGAAATTGATAACATCTAACATTGTTTAATAAGATTCCCATTTTTGCCCTTTGCACCGAAAATCAAACAATGACAACAATGAAGAAATGAAAGTAAATAGAGAAAGAAACAAGAGATTTACATGGTTCAGCAAAATTGCCTACATCCAGACCAGAAGAAAGAGCTTTTTGTATTAGGTTAAGTAATTGACCTCACTTTTCCCTCTACAATATGTGATGTTCTTCTTACTCTCCAACCCTACCTCTCTTCACTGAATATTACATAACAAGAGTACATGGACCTTTTAACTTTGGGTCAAAACAGTTGGGCTAGAAACTTATGTTACTGGGTTGGGCTGACTCAAGCTCACTAGATCTGTCTCAAGCTTACTAGATAGACCACTTGAGCTCACCACTAGAGTTGACTACCAACACAACTTATAACATTGTTCAATAGTGTGTCCTTGAAATTTCCAAAGATTTTGTTTGTAACTATGGTATTTTTTCTATTACTGTTATAGGTTTGATGTTGATTCGGAATTCGATTTGTTCTAGCAAGGAATGCAATAGTTTGTTGAGATTGATTTTTGTTTCTCTTCTTGAACAATCAAAGAGAAAACATGATTTATAGATGGAAGAGGATCCATAAGAAGTATTTGACCTCTAGTTTGAGAGTAGGAATCATTCAGCCCCATTAAGAAGTTCATGATGCTTCTCAATCTCTATAACTCCGTTACAATCACACTTGTTGAAATTAATCAATTCTTCAGTAAGAGACTTCAATTTATTAAAGTAAACACCCATTGAATCCTGATTTTGATTCAAATTGATAACTTCTCTTCGGATTTGTAATATTATTGGCCATTGCTATGTTGGAGGTATTTGAGTTGAATACGAAGACATGATTACAAATATGATCAAATCAGAAGATAGAACACAAATTCACAAGAAAAAAATGAATTGGATAACAAAAGAAGAATTCACAAGAAACAATTTGTGAATCGATTAAAAAAAATCACTATGAATTGAAGAATGAAATCAATGAAGAGGATTTCGTAATTTGATGAACGAAAGATTGGTTCAAATCAAAGAATAGAGAAATTGAAAAGCGGATTGAGCGTCATTCTGTTTTGATACCATATTACAATTCATTGGAAAGGAATGAATCGATCAAACAAACTATTACATCTTATACAAAAAAAAAGCAACAAACAACTAATAGCTAACTAACTATCATAAAATTTCAATTAAGCTCTTATAGTTTAATATATATATATATATATATATATATATATATATATATATATATATATATATATATATATATATATATATATATATATATAAACTACGGTCGTCAAAGTATAATGCTACTATGGTTTCCTTTTATTGTTTGATTTGGTTTTATTTAGGTTTTGTGTACCCCTAGATTCATAACTACGATTTTTGTATTGTTTGTATATGTTGTTTTATAAGGCGTTTCATCCTTATAAATGGCTTTCCAAATGTACCCACCAAATAATTAACCTATAAAGTTGTGTTCTCTTAAATAAAAAAAACAACATGAATGAAAAATTAGTATTCGTAAAACATTAGTTTCATCCTTATAAAAGGCTTTCCAAATATACCCAACAAATCATTAACCTATAAGGTTGTGTTCTCTTAAATAAAGAAACAACATGAATGAAAAATTAGTATTCGTAAAACATTAGTTTGCATATTGAGTAACACTAAATAACGAAATTTTAAAGAAATCCAAAATGTTATCCATACCCACACAATTTCATCATAACTTACTATTTCCTGTTTGGTTTATAAATCCACTAAACAAATTGAAATGTATTTATTTTTTATTACGTTTACATGGGCAACTTGGTCTTTCAACGAAAAATTAAGAATGAAATTCGGTTCTTACCAGATACCCGTAAGAATGATGAAATATCTCAAACATGGATTTGAAGGAATCTCCCATAATTCAATTTTATTGATACACCACAGAATGAAATTTGAGATTCTAATTCCTTTGAATTCCATAAACCTAACACACCAAGTATGTCTCAACAGTAGTTGATGGGAAAACAGAATAGAAAAAAGGCCTAATACATAGATAAATGAAACACAAAAACAATCTTATTTTTATTTTTTTTTGCTGAAAATACCAATACTACATATGTACTTTTCTTATGATTTTGACCATAAAACCAAGTTTGATTAATCTAAATCTAAAGCTTGAACATATTTAGTGGATTTGTTATGGAATTATTATACTTTCAAAAAGTGAATAGAAACCTAAATATCAGTTTTTAATGTCAAAGTTATTATGCTTCAAAGTATCGATTTCTTATTTTTTTTCTTAAAAAAAATATGAGAATTTCACAAAAGAACATGTTATGAATCTTGAATGTAATATATACATATGAAAAAACTGCAAGATTGCTCCCTGTGGTATTTAAAAAACTTTGGATGGGGTCCAAAAACTTTCCCACTTGCATAGAAGGTCCAAAATTAAAGTTTTTCCGAGTTTTTTGTCCCAAAAAGCTTGAAACGACGATTATGCCCTTTAAATTTCTTTTTTCCTTTTTCTATAATTACTTTAATGTTATTTTGATTTAAGAAAAAAAAGAAAAAGAAAAAGGAATAGGAGCCACCACCCACCCCACCGTACTCTCTCTCTATTCTCTCCCTCTCTCTCTCTCTCGCCCCCTCTCTCTCTCTCTTACTAAAACATACACACACTTTGTCTTCTTCCCTGTTGAAACACATTGAAGATTAAACAGACACTTCACATATACATATGTATACCTCAACTCATAAAAAAACACACACCTGCAACTCAAAAAAAATACACATACAAATAGAACTCAAAACACATACACACACACACCCCCCACTTTTAACTCGATCACACACATACCCAAGGGCGTATACCACGAACTCAAAAAATTCATACACACACATTTTTATACACACATCGGCAGCCTACCCCCACTATCGACCACAATTGACTCCGAAGACGACGGCGGCACCTCCTCCGTCTTCGGTTTCATTAAATCCATTGTTAAGTCCATCGAGTACCTAATTGCTCCTCTTTAAGATCATACATTGTAAAGTAGTAGCAATTAGAAGCTCCCATTGCAAAATCATTCACACCCTGCCTTTTGTTGTACCTTGCCTTCATCATCTTTCAACATCTACCCAATTCTCTAAATTATCTTGATAAATATGGTTGGCTTGCTCATATATTTACAAAAAACAATCACAAATTTTGGGAATTGATCAATATGAAAGTTAGGGTTTTGTATTACTGGATTTGCTGATAATGAAGGCTATACATGTCACACACAGGCTTCGTGAAGATCTGAAGTAGAGTCCACTAATCATCTCTATTGATTAATATTCTTAACTCCTCATACTCCTTAATTTGTTCATCTTTCAATATATATCCGACTTCATTCTTCAAATTTAAACAATACGATGTCGTTATTGTTAGTGATTAGTGTTTAGGCCCAAACGCTTTAGGGTTTAACAATTAGGATTTAGGTAATCTCTATATATTCTTATGTAATTGTCTTTTGAGAATCAATCAATCAATTATCTGACATGGTATTAGAGCTCTAGGTTAAAACCTTGCTTCTGACCACAACCCACAATCACCGCCTTCCACCTCCGGTGACCTTCTCTAATAGTCGTCGGAGGTGCCTTCATTATGTTCCATATTTTTCATTTTCTTCTCTTTTCCGCCTAAATAATAAAACATCCACCGACATCAAACTGTAACGACCCGAAAATCAAGGGTAAAAATTTAATTTTTAATATAGCTAAAACATTAACACCATTTATTTCAAACATTTCAAATCTTCGTTAAGTAAAACATTTATCAGAGTTCATCCCAAAATCATTCATTGCGGAAATCGTATGTGTATGCACTGCGGTCAATCTGAGCTCTTCTCTTCCAAAACGTTGATACCTGAAACCAAAACTGTAAACCGTAAGCACAAAGCTTAGTGAGTCCCTCAGAGCATACCCCACACACAATCCACCAAACACATATCATATTAGCTATAAAAGCATATCTCTACCGCATATCGCATATCAATTAGCTATAAAAGCTACCTCTACCACGTATCACATATCAATTAGTTATCAAGCTATCTCTATCATTAGCCACAAAGGCTATCTCTACCCTTAGCCGTAAAGGCTATCTCTACCATTAGCCCCAAAGGCTATCTCTACCGTTGGCCCCAAAGGCCATCTCTACCATTAGCCACAAAGGTTATCTCTACCATTAGCCATAAAGGCTGTCTCTACCGCATATTACCACCTACTCAAGCCACACACCTCTACACAACAAGTATACCAACTATCATAAAATGCGCCGGCCTTGGTGCCTTAGACCCATTGGTATGGTGAGATGACTCACCTCGCACTGCAGAAGCTTCCCGCATGATATCCTTAGTTGTTGCCCCGCCAACTTCCCAAGATGTCACTACCAAACAATATACCCAATTAACAATTGGGTCCCATACCATAATCCTTAATCCATGCATGGGGGTAAAATGACTATTCTACCCCTGGCCCAGTATGATCCAAAACTAAGGCCCAAACCCAAAACAAAGCCCAACACTCTAATGTTCATAAGTCCTTTAATGGTCCAATTCCAAATTGGGCTGAAAACCATAATGGGCCTCCACAAATAAATATCAATCCCACACCTGATGGCCCAACAGGGCCCAAAACACAAAGTCCATTGCTTGGCCCAACCCAAGGCCCAAAACACGCCAAACCTATAACTAATGAGTACGCGGGGCGTGTTCTTCTGCACGCTAAGCGTACTGGCTGAATGGAGTGTACGATGCGCGTACCTGCATGTACGCCCAGCGTACTCCTCTGTGAAGACACTTTTCCATTAAGTGCTTAATAATCTACTCCAGAAGCTACAATTATAGATCCAAGTCCTCTTCAACGTCTTAAACCATAAAGTTTCTTACTTGATGGCTTTGCATGACCCACATAAGCTCAAACTCAAAAATGATAATCTACTTCCATGAAAATGGTCTTAACTCATGCATAAACCCATTAAGACCTCCAAGATGGCAACTTTCTGCCTTAGGGACTCAATTAACACAGAGAGTGGCAACTCTAAGCCTAAGGATCAGATGTCAACCATAAAGTTCCATCATGGGGACCAAAAAGAACTAAAACTCACAATGGTAGATCTAAGAGATCAATGATCAAGATCAAAGCTTTATACCTTCATCAAGCTAAGGATGATTCCCAAATACCAGATCCACAAGCTCCTCCTTGATTCCCATCTTTGTAACAAGTTCCATTTTCTCGAAATGCACCAAAAACCACCCAAAATGCACCCACAAAGCTCACAACACTCTTGGATGAAGCCACCACTCGAATATAGGGTTTAAGGCATTGAGAATGAAAGGGAGGCGCACCCACTCGGACTTAAGGTGCTTTAAATAGTGAGCCAACCCTAAAAATTAGGGTTTAGGGACTCTTAGCGTACGCTGGGCGTACGTCTCCAACACCCGCGACCACTTATCCCCTCTATGCTGGGCGTACCCCAGCTTACGATGGGCGTACTCTTGAGCTGGCCACATTGCATGCATGGGATCTCCTTGCCACTCTTCTCTACTAAGGACCAATAATGCCAATATCTTCAAAGTACTATAACTTCTTCATTCCAAGTCCGTTTCCTACAAACTTCATATCCACAAAAAGGTGATGAGAAACGCTACGCTCCCAGCTCCACACCCGAGCCCTACAACCTTCCGAATAAGACCCGAGACCCATAAAAGACCGAATCGTCAGATTACGCTTATACCCTTGGCCTCTGAAGACACAATCGAATACTTTCAAAACCGGGTGTTACAACTCTCCCCCACTTAAATTAGATTTCACCCTCGAAATCATTCCTTACCATTTCGCACGCCACATAACTAGGGCATCATGGCCACAGCCCCGAACATACCATAACTTTTCCCAGGCAACCGAAACCAACCCTCGCAAGGTTCTTGAACCCGAAGATTAACGAATTCCTTGCAACCTGATCACATCTGTTTCATCTGAAATCTGAAGTTTCGAGATGGTCTGTCTCCCTGATAGACTGCCCACATAGAATCATCATCGAACTGATTTCACAAGAAACTAGCCTAAATAGAATACTTCTCACTCGCAATACCTTGAGGCTTCCTAAAGAACAAAATCACCGATTAACTGCGACTACCGAATCACAAGCAATTCCACACACAGACCCCAAATCACTGAAGTCGCTCCTGCTCCTCTTGCTACCATATGGCTGCTTTCCTGAAGAACAATCGGGGACCTCCCACGTCCCAACCTATCTGCCAACTGAATCCGACGCAAAAAGGTGAATACAACAATAATAGCTGTAGCCTTACATCAACGAAAGTCAACAGGGGCAGTACGCGGCGCGTACCAGCTCTTGTACGCTGGGCGTACTCCGGCGATCCAGAATCGGGGTCTCAGACCCTTACGCTGCGCGTACTGAGATTTACGCCCAGCGTAAGTCTCAGTTTCATGCATTCATGGATTTTGGTCTTAAATGGTTAAGACATAAACTCAAACTCTAGATCTGACTTCTCTAAGACCACTTAATCCATAAAGTCGAGACCTTTAAGCCTTTGCATGGCTGTAAAGGTCCCTAATCACTTTAACACCTTTCCCTCTTCCTCATAAGGTCTAGATCTCATGCATGGCTCAATATTCACGTCCAAGATTGGATTTTTATGAACCTACAACTCATTTTACTCTGAAATATAGCAGATCTAGGCTTATGGAGACCATGTGCTCATAAAGTCTCCACCTTGGGACCAAAAACCCTAAAAGTTGGTCCAAGAAACACAAATCACAAATGACAAGGAAAGCTTTGAGCTTTTTACCTCAGGAAGAAGCTCCAACCTCTGTAGAACTCAGATCTACTCTTGTCCACCAACTTCTAGCTCCTAAAATGGCCTCCTCTTCTCTTTCACCACCTTGAAATGACACTTTGAAGCTTAGAACACACACACACAAGCTAGGAACGAAGGGTAGCTCTCTATTAGGGTTTCACTCTCTGAAATGGTGGCTGAGGATAAGGCCTTAACATTCCTTTTATAGTGCACAAGCCACAATTTAGGGTTTGCATCTGGGCCGGTTACGCCCGGCGTAACCTTGGGTACGCCCAACGTACCTAGGCGAGTCCGCGTCCAAATTAAGCGCATGAGTACGCGCAACGTACTCTTCAGTGCGCCCAGCGTACTCATTTGCTTTAATATTTCCTTTAAGGGCCAAACTTGAGAACTTGGAAAAGAAGAAGGGTATAAGAGATGCACCTGAATTTCGGGATGTTACAATTCTCCCCCACTAGAACCAAACTTCGCCCTTCGAAGTCTCATGCTGAAAACAACTCCGGATGCTGCTCCCGCATCTCTGACTCTGTCTCCCAAGTCAGCTCAGACCCCCTCCGATGTTGCCACTGAACCTGAACCAGGGGCACCTCCTTGTTCCTCGGAACCTTGATCTTTCGATCCACAATCGCGATTGGCCTCTCAGCATAATTCAGGCTCGTACCCACCTGAATATCCTCCAGCGGTACCACCGCCGACTCGTCGGCTATACACTTCCTCAACTGAGACACGTGGAAGGTATCATGAATCGGGCTCAACTCCACAGGTAGCTCCAACCGATATGCTACCTTGCCCACCCTCGCGGTCACCATGAATGGACCGATGTACCGGGGCCCCAGCTTGCCCCTCTTCCTGAATCGGATCACTCCTTTCCAAGGGGACACTTTCAGGAGTACGAAGTCCCCCACCTGGAACTCCAGCTCGGATCGTCGCCGAACCGCATAACTCTTCTGACGACTCTGAGCCGTCAGTAACCTCTCTCTAACCTGTTGTATCTGCTCTATCGTCTGCAGCACTATCTCAATGCTACCCATCACCCGCTGTCCTACCTCTCCCCAGCAAATGGGAGTCCGACACCTCCTCCCATACAACAACTCGAAGGGAGGCATACCAATACTAGAATGGTGACTGTTGTTGTAGGAAAACTTAGCCAACGGCAAGTACGTGTCCCAACTTCCTCCGAAGTCCAACACACATGCTCGAAGCGTGTCCTCGAGCGTCTGAATCGTCCGCTCACTCTGTCCGTCCGACTGGGGGTGGTAAGCGGTACTGAAGTGCAACCTCGTGCCCAACTCCTCATGGAACTTCTTCCAGAACCTGGAAGTGAAACGTACATCTCGATCTGACACAATCGAGATCGGTACTCCATGACGCGATACCACATCCCTCACATACAACTCTGCCAACTTCTCAGCTGAAGAGTTCTCACTGATAGCGAGAAAATGCGCGCTCTTCGTCAGCCGGTCGACGATCACCCACATTGCATCGACACCCCTCGCGGTCCTCGGCAATTTGGTGATGAAATCCATGGAAATCTGTTCCCACTTCCACTGGGGAATCTCAAGCGGCTGCAACTTGCCATGCGGACGCTGGTGCTCGGCCTTAACCTTGCGACAGTTCAAGCACCTCTCGACAAACCACGCGACATCCCTCTTCATACAGGGCCACCAATAATCCTTCTTCAGGTACAAGTACATCTTCGTGGCCCCAGGATGGATCGAGAACCTCGATCTATGCGCCTCCTCCATCAGGATGGTATGTGCCCCGCCTGCATACGGCACCCAAATCCGACCTTGAAAGGTCATCAGCCCTCGACTATCGGTAACGAATTCGGACACCTGCCCGATCACCCGCTCCCTCTTGCGGTTCTCCGGTATCACGGCCTCTGCCTGGGCCTCCCGAATGGTGTCCAACACCTGAGTCATCACTGTCAGTCGCATACAAATGTCTCGAATCGGGGCACTCTCCGCCCTACGGCTCAGCGCATCAGCTACAACATTAGCTTTGCCCGGGTGGTACAGGATCTCACAATCATAATCCTTTACCACATCCAACCATCTCCTCTGGCGCATATTCAGGTTGGGCTGATCCATCAGATACTTCAAACTCTTGTGGTCCGTGTATATGGTACACCGAACCCCGTATAGGTAATGGCGCCAGATCTTGAGGGCGAACACCACTGCCCCCAACTCCAGATCGTGGGTGGGATACCTCGTCTCATGAGGCTTCAGCTGCCTCGATGCATACGCTATCACATGCCCTCTCTGCATAAGCACCGCACCCAACCCTGATATCGATGCGTCGCAGTACACCACAAAATCCTCCATTCCCTCTGGAAGGGATAACATCGGGGCTTCGCACAACCTCTGGCGAAGAGTCTCAAATGAGGCCTGCTGCTCAGGACCCCACAAAAAAGTAACGCCCTTCCGGGTCAATCTGGTGAGAGGCACGGCGATCTTGGAGAAATCTTTAATAAATCTCCTATAATAGCCGGCCAACCCCAGAAAACTCCTGATCTCGGTGGGGGTTCTCGGCACCTCTCAACTCATCACCGCCTCAATCTTGGCCGGATCGACCAATATCCCATTCTGATTAACGAGGTGTCCCAGGAACTAGACCTCTCGTAACCAGAAATGACACTTGGAGAATTTGGCATAAAGCCTCTCCGATCTCAGAACCGAGGATCTCCCTCAAATGCTCCTTATGCTGCTCTCTAGATGTCGAATACACCAATATGTCATCGATGAACACGATCACCGATCGATCCAACATCGGCCTACACACTCTGTTCATGAGATCCATGAACGCTGCCGGTGCATTGGTGAGCCCGAAAGGCATCACCACGAACTCGTAATGCCCATAACGAGTCCTGAACGCCGTCTTCTGGATATCCTCATCCCGCACTCTCATCTGATGATATCCAGACCTCAGATCAATGTTGGAGAACCAAGACGCTCCCTGTAACTGATCAAACAGATCATCAATCCTCGGCAGTGGGTAACGGTTCTTGACCGTTAACTTGTTCAACTCCCGGTAATCAATGCACATCCGATGTGAAGCATCCTTTTTCTTGACAAAAAGGATCGGCGCTCCCCACGGTGAGCTACTTGGTCGAATAAACCCCTTCCCCAGCAGCTCCTGCAGCTGTGAGGATAACTCCTGCATCTCTGGTGGCGCAAGGCGATAGGGCGCCTTGGCGATAGGTGCCGCTCCCGGAACCAAATCGATGTGAAACTCCACCTGCCTCTCGGGAGGCACACCCGTCAACTCCTCGGGGAAAACGTCCGGGAACTCACGCACTATCGGCACATCATCAATAGAACTAGGTCTCTCCGCTGCTACTCGTGTGTCCATCACATAGGCCACAAACCCACTACAGCCCTGTTGTAGACTCTGCCTCGCTCTAGCAGCCGAACAGAATGCTGACCCTGAACGGGTACCCTCGTCGTACACCGTAACAACTCCCCCACTAGGGTCTCGTATCGTCACCAACTGTCGCTCGCAGTCTATAACTGCCCCAAAATGGCTCAACCAATCCATACCCACTATAGCACACACGTCCCCCATCGCAATCGGGACCAGATCAATCGGAAACTCAACCCCGAAGATCTCGAGTACACATCCCCGAATCACCTCCGTAGCATATACCGCTAGCTCGTCAGCTATGGAAACTCGTAGAGGTCGACTCAACGCCTCCCGCTGGATACTGATGTGTTGACTAAACGCTAACGACACAAAAGACCGACTCGCACCCGAGTCAAATAACACCAAAGCAGGTACAGAACTCACAAGAAAAGTACCTACGCATAACATTATATAAGCACAAAATCTCAAACTCAGCATAAATAAATGAAAGAATACATACCAGCCACGACATAGGGCGTTGCGCGGACCTCCTCCGCTGTCAACTGGAAGGCTCTCCGGCGAGCCTTCGATGCCTCGGCCTTCACTGGCCGGGTCTCAGTAGCTCGAGCAACAGGTGCAGATCCCTGCAGCAACTGTGGGCACTCGGCCTTCCGATGGCCGTTCTGGTTGCAATGAAAGCAAACCAAGAATCCCTTGGGGCAATCCCTCGCGTAATGCCCCTCCTTCCCACACTTGTAACACACCCCAGCCCTGCACCCTCCCTCGTGGCTCTTACCGCACTTTCCATAAGTGCGGCCCTTCGGACCCCCAGATCTCGAATCAGCGGGCTTTGCCTGCTTGGCTGCCGGCTGCACCTGTGCCGGTCGCCTGTTCCTCCTCTGAGACTCGGCCTCCTCCCTAACCTGAGTCTCCAGCTCAATCTCTCTCTTCCGGGCATTTGCCTGAAGCTCGGCAAATGTCCGGTATGACGAGTTCGCCACGAACTCCCGGATATCCCTCCTCAGTATGCTCAAGTACCAGCTCATACGTGCCTGCTCAGTCGACACGTGCTCAGGGCAAAACAACGCCCTCTCGTGAAACATCCTCGTAATCACCGTCACAGACTCAGTTCCCTACTTGAGGGATAAGAACTCCTGGGCCAGACGTTCCCTCTCCACAGGGGGAACATACTCATCTCGAAACATCGTGGTGATCCTCTCCCAGGTCACCGCAGTAAGCTCTGCCGTAGTGAAGTCTGCTGTCACAAACTTCCACCAGTCCTTCGCCCCCAAGCGAAGCTGGTTCAGCGCAAACCAAACCCTCAGATGCTCCGGACACGAGCAGGTGTAGAAGCATCCCTCGATATCAGAAATCCACCTCATCGCAGCAATCGGGTCCTGCGTCCCATCAAACTCTGGTGGCTTCGTGTTGCTGAACTCTCGGTACAACAACTAGTCACCCCCCTGCGGCCTGGCAGCAGCGACGGCTGCGGTGGCCGCAGCAACAACACCCTCAGTAAGAGCAGCGTACCGCTCATCAAAAGTCTCGATCAACGTGGTCTTGATAGACCCGAAGATCTCTGGTATCTCAGCTCGAATGGCCGCAGCCACCTCCTCGTGAATCAACCTACGAATCTCCTCATCACTGGTACCACTGCCTCCTGGGTGGTGGCGCATCCCAACCATGATGTCTCTGAAACACAACACAAAAGAATCAGAGACTCATTCGAGTACACTTGCACTCGATACTCAACCCTACTTGTTCTTTAGTACCCTGAGGATTCTTACTTGGACTGCTCACCGATCCGGTGTTTCCAGTAGTACGGGCCCTTATACTACCTTCCACAGCGCATCGGTATTCACCCAAGTCCTCCTCCTAGGATGCCAGATCACAAGTACTCTATATCTCACTAAACTCAGGCGACTCTCTAGTAGACCACTCATAAGTTCCTCGCTGCTACCTACTTTCTCTCGAAGCATCTCATAGTAGCAGTAACTCCTAGGCTAAGGCATTACAGATCAGGCCACTCTCGTCCTAATAAGAACACCTAGCCTACTCGAGCATGCATATCATATCATAACATATCTCATAAGACATAATGTAAGGGTATTTTGGGAAATCATCGTTCAGGTGCTGGCTGATCGTACACACTGCTCCGTTCTGCTTTTCTCAAAATCTTTTACTCTCTTAGAAAAATTGTTTATTTTATGAAAACTTTCCCAATTCCTCAGTTTGAGTTCAGATTCATCCAAAGATGTACCCGAATCCCTCAAACCAAGGCTCTGATACCAACTTGTAACGTCGTAAATTTCCAAAACAATTTTTCATTTTAAAAACATGCTTTCATTCATAAAATATCATAGTATTCCAATGTATCACGTGTTATCATAATAACAATTCCCAAGATCCTCAAATACATAAATCCTCTCAGTGTGTACGGATCATGCCGGCGCCTTCCCGCGATCCTCGCTAGTACCTGAAACACATAACAAAACAACTGTAAGCATAAATGCTTAGTGAGTTCCCCAAAATACCACATACAACACATACGCCACTCGAGGCTATAATACGACCCTTCGGTCGATGTGTCTCAGCGGGACCCCCCAGTCTCGTAGCTCGTTGGACCCTTTGGTCCGATCATAGCTCGTCGGACCCTTCGGTCCAGTCTGTGTTGTTGGACCCTTCGGTCCGGTCTATATCGTTGGGCCCTCTGGCCCGGTCTGTTCAACACATAGCATACATATAACACAATGCACATAATCTCATACATACACATAGCACACAAGACCCTATGGTCTACACATAAATACCACTCTAGGTAATGTATAGTGAGAAGACTCACCTCGGGTATCTCGAATAATCTCGCACACGAAAACACTGATCTAGTCCCCGCCTAAACACATAAACAGTACTCTCGAATAAATAATGGCTCTCAAAGACTAGATCACATCCCTTCCTACAATCCCACAGAAGGGTAAAAGACCATTTTACCCCTCCCTGACCCAAAAGTCCAAATGTTGACCAAAACCCTAAAAGTCAACGAAAGTCAACAGGGGCAGTACGCGGCGCGTACCAGCTCTTGTACGCTGGGCGTACTCCGGCGATCCAGAATCGGGGTCTCAGACCCTTACACTGCGTGTACTGAGATTTACGCCCAGCGTAAGTCTCAGTTTCATGCATTCATGGATTTTGGTCTTAAATGGTTAAGACATAAACTCAAACTCTAGATCTGACTTCTCTAAGACCACTTAATCCATAAAGTCGAGACCTTTAAGCCTTTGCATGGTTGTAAAGGTCCCTAATCACTTTAACACCTTTCCCTCTTCCTTATAAGGTCTAGATCTCATGCATGGCTCAATATTCACGTCCAAGATTGGATTTTTATGAACCTACAACTCATTTTACTCAGAAATATAGCAGATCTAGGCTTATGGAGACCATGTGCTCATAAAGTTTCCACCTTGGGACCAAAAACCCTAAAAGTTGGTCCAAGAAACACAAATCACAAATGACAAGGAAAGCTTTGAGCTTTTTACCTCAGGAAGAAGCTCCAACCTCTGTAGAACTCAGATCTACTCTTGTCCACCAACTTTTAGCTCCTAAAATGACCTCCTTTTCTCTTTCACCACCTTGAAATGACACTTTGAAGCTTAGAACACACACACACAAGCTAGGAACGAAGGGTAGCTCTCTATTAGGGTTTCACTCTCTAAAATGGTGGCTGAGGATAAGGCCTTAACATTCCTTTTATAGTGCGCAAGCCACAATTTAAGGTTTGCATCTGGGCCGGTTACGCCCGGCGTAACCTTGGGTACGCCCAGTGTACCTAGGCGATTCCGCGTCCAAATTAAGCGCATGAGTACGCGCAGCGTACTCTTCAGTGCGCCCATCGTACTCATTTGCTTTAATATTTCCTTTAAGGGCCAAACTTGACAACTTGGAAAAGAAGAAGGGTATAAGAGATGCACCTGAATTTCGGGATGTTACACCTTAGCTCAGCGGTCTCTACCAGTTCCATCTTAAATTCCCATAACCATCCGGGCTCACTCCCGAATAACTGCTCGGTCAATCACCTCTGGTCCTGATCCTAACTAGGTTGTGCCCCCCCCCCAACCCTGTGAACTAGCCTGCCCTAGTCCAAATCACCTGAAAGAATCTGGGAACGCTACGACACCCCCGCAGTTTTACAACACTCTCTACTGCTAGTGAATGATACGGCTCCACCATAGTCTTACAACGCTATACTCTAACTGACCATTAGTGAATGCTTCGGCATTCCCGTAGTCTTACACTACTTTCACCCTTGCTTCTGCCTTGGATACCTGGATGGTTCTCCCCCACTTACATTCAACTAAGTCTGCTCGGCACACGAAAATTGAAGGATTCCTAATCCTCATTATATTCCCATGCTCACCTTGTGACGGTCGGTGCTTACCAAAGCTAGCATACCAAAAATATCCCTTCCCAAATAGCACACTTCCTGAAATCCAGCTAACACTTCTTGTATCCCAACATAATCAATGACTTCAAACTCTTAAAAAAACGATGTCACGCTCAGATCTCAGAGTCCAACGAACGGATAGTATAACCAAACCTCGGCGACAATTCTCTCTTCCCTCGGCAATCCCGATGGCTCTTCCAAACTTAAAAACTAGGGCTACTGAAAACTAGTCATATCTCCCTCGTCCAAGCCCTTGAACCAACCTCGAAGATGACTGGAGCAGGTGCACTCACTGCTCCTCCCTATGGGCAATCCCTGAAGACGCGGCCAAACCCGCTACACCCGTAGCAACCCAGATCACTGAACAGATTCCGACAACGTCTCAGAGCAATCACGGTACACGCGGAATCCGCTCCGCGAGATACATCTGTCTAAAGATCTCTCAAAGGTTCCTCGACATGCAGAATGGCATCTGAAAACCCTTCCTAACCTAGACAATAGCAGAAAATCGACCCGAGATCCAACTTATCACAATTCCCAAGCGATATAAATACCCGATATCCATCGGAAATGGCCGAAGATAGCATATCCGCAAACATCTGAAGGATTCCTGACCACCTCCTCCTGTGATACCTCGACCACCCTGAGAACATGATGTAACACCTCATCTCGATCCCAATGACAATCCAAACCTTTGGAACGAAACTTCATTGCCCAGTCCTTCCGCTAACTGGCTCACCACCGGAGCCGGGACCAAACCCTAGTCCCATCCCTGCATGCTCATCCTCATTCTGCAAAGCAGCTATTCCCACGATCAAGGCATAACCAAGAATTCTCCTTCACATAAGCTTCTCAGATTCCCCAAGACTCTCACCGATTCGAGTATGGATCTTGTGCTTTCAGAAGTACGGGCCCAATACTACCTTCCATACCTATCCATACTTTCCTCAGCAATCCTCCTGAATCCTCTGAGTCACTTACTCCACATATATACTAAATGTTTGCTAAACAGCAATACGATCTCTACTGTAGCACCTCCTAGCCCCCCTAGGTTCCCAACTTCATCGAACCGCCCCACTGAGCTCACTGGAGCATATCCTACGCTTTCCTAGGTTCCTAAGCTCACCCTGCCCTCAGCTGCTGAAAGATTCCCACTAATGTCAACTAGCTACCTCATGAATATAGCCACATGTAGCAGAGATCAGATAATCCTTCCAGTAAAAGACCCATCCCTAGAACGGTTGGACTCAGACAAGAGCTGTGCAATAGGGTCAAGTCCATCACTCTGAGATTATCCGGCCTGTGTCCCATGTGACTTAGCATATTCACTTAGTAGCTAACTCACATCACCAAGAGTCCCACAAAGCACAAAGAAAACAACATTCAGACAACGGAAAACTAACCAACATACACTAGACAAATCAGTCTATCCACACATACATCCCGGAAGAAGGTAACACCTGCCGCTAACCTTATCCTAGGCTTACCCTAGGGTAATCTCCGACCCACAAATTATCATAGAACATTCAGCTCATATACCACAACCCATGCTGTCCACATCCACCCTCGTTGTCGGCTGCCTTATGCATGCACATTATACACAGAACATGATCTAATAGACTGTCGAATAATAGACTCAACTTTAAGACCACAGGAAATAAGGTCAAATAAGCTTTTATAAGGCTATAAGATCCTAACCGTATACAATTTTCAAAACATACACATTGCAATTACAAATACAAATTATCATTCCCATTCCAGCATGACATCCAATATCCTCATGGCTATAAGCACCACATATAAGGCCAACCTATTGCTGACTACTCAACACTAGCATGCAAGTCTACCAGCTCATATAACATATATAGGTATCTCCCCTAGCCCTAACTAGCATGCGATTCACAAATTCATAATCAAATCATAACCGATAAGAAATGTGGCTATTCTGGGGAAACTTACTTGAGCTCGGTTGACTGCATGCACCACACTCTTTCTTGTCTTAGAACACTCTTTCCTTGAAACATTTTCTTTTGAAAATTTTTGAAAACTTTACAGATCCTCGGTTTGAGTTCAGACACACCCGAAGGTATCCCCGAATCCCTCAAACCAAGGCTCCAATAACAAGTTGTAACGACTTGAAAATCAAGGGTAAAATTTTCATTTTTAATATAGCTAAAACATTAACACCATTTATTTCAAACATTTCAAATCTTCGTTAAGTAAAACATTTATCAGAGTTCATCCCAAAATCATTCATTGCGGAAATCATAGGTGTGTGCACTGCGATCAATCCGAGCTCTTCTCTTCCAAAATGTTGATACCTGAAACCAAAACTGTAAATCATAAGCACAAAGCTTAATGAGTCCCCCAGAGCATACCCCACACACAATCCACAAAACACATATCATATTAGCTAAAAAAGCTATCTCTACCGCATACCGCATATCAGTTAGCTATAAAAGCTACCTCTACCAAGTATCACATATCAATTAGCTATCAAGCTATCTCTACCATTAGCCACAAATGCTGTCTCTACCCTTAGTGGTATAGATTATCTCTACCATTAGCCCCAAAGGCTATCTCTACCATTGGCCCCAAAGGCCATCTCTACCGTTGGCCCCAAAGGCCATCTCTACCGTTAGCCACAAAGGCTATCTCTACCATTAGCCATAAAGGCTATCTCTACCGCATATTACCACCTATTCAAGCCACACACCTCTACACAACAAGTATACCAACTATCATAAAATGGGCCGGCCTTGGTGCCTTAGACCTATTGGTATGGTGAGAAGACTCACCTCGTACTGCAGAAGCTTCCCGCATGAAATCCTTAGTTGCTGCCCCGCTAGCTTCCCAAGCTGTTACTACCAAACAATATACCCAATTAACAATTGGGTCCCATACCATAATCCTTAATGCATGCATGGGGGTAAAATGACTATTCTACCCATGGCCCAGTATGATCCAAAACTAAGGCCCAAACCCAAAACAAAAGCCCAACACTCTAATGTCCATAAGTCCTTTAATGGCCCAATTCCAAATTAGGCTCAAAACCATAATGGGCCTCCACAAATAAATATCAATCCCAAACCTGATGGCCCAACAGGGCCCCAAAACACAAAGTCCATTGCTTGGCCCAACCCGAGGTTCAAAACACGCCAAACCCATAACTGATGAGTACGCAGAGCATACTCTTCTGTACGCTAAGCGTACTGGCTGAATGGAGTGTACGCTGCGCGTACCTGCATGTAAGCCCAACGTACTCCTCTGTTAAGACACTTTTCCATTAAGTGCTTAATACTCTACTCCAGAAGCTACAATTACAGATCCAAGTCCTCTTCAACGTCTTAAACCATAAAGTTGCTTACTTGATGGCTTTGCATGACCCACATAAGCTCAAACTCAAAAATTATAATCTACTTCCATGGAAATGGTCTTAACTCATGCATGAACCCATTAAGACCTCCAAGATGGCAACTTCCTACCTTAGCGACTCATTTAACTACATAGAGTGGCAACTCTAAGCCTAAGGATCAGATTTCAACCATAAAGTTCAATCCTTGGGACCAAAATGAACTAAAACTCACAATGGTAGATCTAAGAGATGAATGATCAAGATCAAAGCTTTATACCTTCATCAAGCTGAGGATGAGTCCCAGATGCCAGATCCACAAGCTCCTCCTTGATTCCCTTCTTTGCAACAAGTTCCATTTTCTTGAAATGCACCAAAAACCACCCAAAATGCACCCACAAAGCTTACAACACTCTTGGATTAAGCCACCACTCGAATTTAGGGTTTAAGGCATTGAGAATGAAAGGGAGGCGCACCCCCTCGGACTTAAGGTGCTTTAAATAGTGAGCCGACCCTAAAAATTAGGGTTTAGGGACTTTAAGCGTACATTGGGCGTACTTCTCGTACGCTGGGCGTACGTGTCCAACACACGCAACCACGTATCCCCTCTGCGTTGGGCGTACCCCAGCTTACGCTGGGCGTACTCTTGAGCTGGCCACCTTGCATGCATGGGATCTCCTTGCCACTCTTCTCTACTAAGGACCAATAATGCCAATATCTTCAACATACTATAACTTCTTCATTCTAAGTCTGTTTCCTACGAACTTCATATCCACAAAAAGGTGATGAGAAACACTACGCTTCAAGCTCCACACCCGAGCCCTACAACCTTCTGAATAAGAACCGAGACCCATAAAAGACCGAATCGTCCGATTACGCTTATACCTTTGGCCTCCGAAGACACAATCGAACACTTTCAAAGCCGGGTGTTACACAAACTAGAGCTCTTTCATCGGTTTCTTCCACTGCCTCATCCACTTCCACCTCCTCCTCATATAACCTGTACCTCAGAGCCTTTTGCCTCCTCCTCGGCATGCCACTTCTTTGGATATCTTTTCCATTTCAGCCCCTTCTCATGTTGCTGTTTCCACCCTCCGATGGCACCTTCTTCGTCGAGCAACCGCTGATACGTAGTCGTTTCTTTCTCTATCAACATTACAGTTTCCGATCTTTCCAGAATTGGCTCCGTTCGCCGCAGCCGAGCCCTCTTTCTTTCTCGCTGCCTTTCACCGTTCGTTCTTGTTGCCTTTCACCAGACTCCTTTACCACTGGTTGCATGATCAACATCGTTGTCGCCAGTCTTCTCTTTTTCTACAAAGAAATCTGTAGCCACTGCTTCTTCTCTCTTCTTCTCCGACGAGCAGTTGATGTTAGCCGCCATTGTTAGAGTTGTTCCATCGTCGATGCCGTTATCTTCATCTAGTTTTTATGTTTTCTTCTTTTGTTTATTTTTCCAGTTTAATCATCTCCACCCGATCAAATTGCGGGGGGGGGGGGGGGAGGGGAGGGAGGGGGGATGTTAGCGAATAGGGTTTAGGCTCAATCCCTTTAGGTTTTAGCCATTAGGCTTTAGGTGTTCGTAATATATTCTTATGTAGTTGTCTTTTGAGAATCAATCAATCAATTATGTAATAGTTATTTCCATGGGTGATTAGACCAGAAGAGGGAAAAGCGTAGTGAGAGACGCTGACAGAGAAAGCAATTTTAGCGTCTTCAACTTTAATGGAGACCGAGTTGACAGTGAGTCTGTAGGAGGCTGTGAAGTTGCGGCAGTCAGTACGAGAAAAGGCAAGGATAAAAACGGTGGTGGCAGAGTAGATGCAGGGGGAATAAGGAGCAATAAATAAAAAGTGGAGTTGGTTGGAGCGGAGGTGGTAGGTAGATCGGAGTTCTAAACGATGGGCATGCCAAGGCACCATGAGAAACGTCGGGCGATGTTGGTGGCTTCGGAGTACCAGACCTCAATGTGGCGGAATCATTTGATTGAGAATTTGTTAGACATGGGATTTGCTTGGATGAAGTCATTGATGCCATTAGGGCTTCTTGACGAAAATAGAGGCGATGATACCGACATCTTTTTGACGGGGAGAGAGAGAGAGAGAGCGAGCAAGAGAGAGAGAGAGAGAGAGAGAGAGAGAGAGAGAGAGAGAGATAGATAGATAGATAGAGAGAGAGAGAGAGAGAGAGAGAGAGAGAGAGAGAGAGAGAGAGAAATGCACGGTTACGGGAGGGGATTGGTGGGTAGATTAATTCTTTTATTATTATTATTTTTAAATAGAAAAGGTATTAATATAGATTTAAAAATAGGAAAAAAAGAAATGAAAATTGTAAAATAGTCTTTTCAAGTTGTTCACGGACCAAAACACGGAAAAACTTTGATTTTGGACCTTCTATACAAGTGGAAAAGTTTTTTTTAATCCCATCCAATGTTTTTTGAATACCACAGTGACCAATCTTGCAGTTTTATATATATATATATATATATATATATATATATATATTATAAGAGTAGATTGAACACCAAGTTTGACACAAACTTTTTATTGATATTAAATACAACATAGAAATCAAGTCATGTGACTGTGTACATAGATAATATTATCTTTCAAGCGCAAAACTTGTAACAGAGACAAGTTTTTTTGTCACATTTGGGGTCAAACGCTTTATCGCATAATTTCAAACAGTCTGCATCCGTCTAACAAGATGACTTCGGGATCGGAAATTCACATTTATCTCTTCCTATCCAATGTATAAAAGTCTCACCTGCAACAAACAAAACAATCCATCACCATTTGTATTTACTTAATATTTATTTTCTCAAAATCACACACATTAACTCATCTTTTTCATCTCAACAACAAAAATATGGAGATGGAACAAACAAGGGTTATAGTTTCTATCTAACTAATATCTCATTTACTCAGTTAATTTAATTCCAAAACCATCAATAATCATCTACTTTCCATAATAATAATTAAAAACACAAATTAAAATATCTTCATAAATCAACATATATGTGTAACAAAAAAGGTAAAATAGGAAAAAAGTAAAATGAATGTAGCAAAGAGAGTAAGGAGCAGCATCAACACAAATAACAGTAAGCTTTTTCCCATTATCATATCAAACAATATATATGTTAAGAAACCACAATTAGCTCCCCTTATATAGGTAAACACCACCTATGGATAATTAATTATTGCCAATTTATTCACGTTTTCAAATTAGGTGTTTGAAAAATCTAGTAATCCGCAATAAAAAAATTTATTGCAATCTAACATCACATGACCTATATTCAAAGTTTAAAACATTAAACAATTATATAATTTCAGAAATTTAACAAAATCACATAAACTGACTTCATAATTAAATATTACAAACACATATTACAATTTAAGAACATAATTTTTACAAACAATTATATGTGTTTATATAAAGATATAAAGCATTAGAAAATATTAAGTAACAACAATTAGGTCTTTTAAAATTACCAAACAAAAGTTAGGTGAAAACCTAACTGCATTTGACAAATAACCGATCAATTACAATTACATAATCAAATATAATACGTTTCACAAAAATCCCATAAAATCAACAACAATTGTTTTTAACCATCTTTAAATCGTAATCTCATTGACACTTGATTTGGTCTCCTGACACTTTCTCCCGCCTATTCCTTCATCAAAAAATCATTCTTGAAAAACAGGAATTTAAATTAGAAACTATTCTATTATCCTTATTAAATAAATCAACAACTTTAATTTTAACAAAACTTTTTGAAACGATGACCCAATTACTTTTGTTTGATTTGAACATTCTTTTGCTTTCCAAAAAATTTAATTGAATGTGCATTACTATTTATTGCACAAAATACCTTTTTGGCCACCATTATATGGGGCAGTATCACGCAATTGCTTAAATTGTTTTGTTGTAATTGGTGCAATATGCTCAAACCGTTTTGGTTTTGTTATATTTTTATTAAAAAAGGAAAGTGACATAGCATAAGGTAGAGATAAATTAACAAAAAACAACTATAAATACCGAAGAAAATAATTTCTTAATAGGTTTATAATAAGAAGTGCATATTTGACATAAAAAATAAGTAATAATAGGTTATAAACCTTTTTTTAATACCGAAAGGTACTCCCTTAAAAACTAGATTACTATCTCATGAAATTACAATGTCATTTTAGAAAAAGTCAAACTTTATCATTTTCTGCCTTGATCGATATTTAAGACAATTTTGTTTGTTATGGTTGTTAGTTTTGATGAGAATTTATATTTTCAAAGCTTTATTGCTATTGAATTTAATTCATTAATGCGTTATGAATTCAAATTATGTTTAATCTGTATAATTTTTCCGTACTATATGCCTATGTGTGTGGAAATAGCAATGTACTCAATGAAAGTAGGATGCTAAAGTTGTCTAACACATAAATAAACAAACCAAAATACCTTGCTAGAATGGTATAAACACGTGTTGATATAATTGTAAACCCAAAGACCCAGATTCGTTATATTTGTGTGTTTTTAGGTAAATAATATGTCAAGTCTTTTATTTGATTTCACTATCTATTTACCAAGTATTTTATTTGTATACTAAGATACTAAGTGTGAGACCTATGTATTATACGGGTTTATTAAAAGGACCAAAAGTAAAGATGTGAGCAAAAAAAGACCATTCACGCAAGTTTTGATAACCACAGGGACTATGTTCATAAAAAAATATGTACAACTGAGTTTGTGACCTTTGGTAAACCACATAGACCATTTATGTAATTTGATCTTAATTAATCTATATTAATAAAATTAATTAATATGAATTCAGAAATGGAAGGTATTATCAACCTTAATTATTATATTAATAGAAAGAGGATTTCACAAATAGAAAGTTATTATGTACATTAATTAATATATTAATAAAATTAGTTAATACGAGATGATATTTAATAGGTTGAATTTGAATAAAAAAGAACAAAAAACTATAAAAATGACAAGTGGATATTAAATAATTCAAAAAAATTAAAAAAAATGACAAATGTCAAAATGAAGGAGAAGATGACGTGTGGCAAAATCATTCATATTTGTTAGGGTATATAACTTGACATTTCATCAAGTATTTGATTATATATACTTTCTCAAATTTAGGAAATATTTGAAATCTAAGTCCTAAAAATGTTCATCTCAATCTGTTTTCACCATGAACAATCTAGGAATTACCCAGAATCTAGGAACAAGTTTTGAATGTTTTTATTTTTTCTTATTTTTGAGAGAGATTTTGAAAAATCTATAAGTATTCTAAGAATATTAAAAACCTTTTTGTGAATAATCCCTCTCCGATTTCACCCTCTTCTGCGCCTGCGCCTAACTCACTGAGTTTGAGTCACTTAGTCAAATCGTTCTGATAATCAGCTACACCTTTTGCCTCCGCCTCTCAATAGACTCATACACCTTCACCGATCGAACTCCGCCTATTCGTTTGTGTAGTTTAAAGTTCCACCACCGGCCTCCCTCACTACCCTCCGTCCGCCGCTGATGTCGGCCTCTTGGCAGGTTGTAAAGTTTTTTCTGTCATTCTCCACCTCTTCTTTTTACTTGAAAATCACGTCTTCAAGATCAGGCACACCATCTTTATTTGATTTTGAAAACAAAGATATGTTAAACAACTTTCTTCGTATCTATAGTGTATCTATAGTGTATGTGTATGAAACACTAGATATATTTATGTTTAACGCTTAATTCATTAATATCATATTGAATACTATAAAGGTTTATCTATGTTGCTTGATTTTAAATTGATTTGTTTATGTTGATTAATGATTGAGTTTAGGGATAAGCTTTGGAATCGGACTAGAACCGGAACCGGTTTTGCGATATTATAAGAACCGGGAGACGGACCACCATTTCCAGGTTTTGGTTACTTTTCGAAACAAGAACCAGTTATAAATAATATGAAACTAATGATGATGCAATTCATATTACTCACATGTAGTCAAGTTTTCTTCTTATAAAACATAATATTCAATGATCTAGTTTGCAAACATTGTTTAATATTCATATATATGAAATTTAATATAATTAAATCAATCAAGTTTCAACCAAAAGAACAATTTAATATCATTTCTACGAATCTACCAAAATAAACTAGCTAACTATCGTCTACTTCTCCATCGACCTTTTTCCCATTGCTTTGTTATTGTGTATAGTTTCCCAATATCTATATAAAACACAAAACAAAAAGGTTGTTAGCATTTAGTAAAGAGTAAATTACTAAAATCGTACATCTGGTTTGGTCAAAACTGCAAGTTCGGTTATGGTCGCTAATAAACATGAAAAGACAATTTTACCCTTGCTATATATTTTTCCAACATTTTAAATAACTAGTAAATACTTATTTATAATAAAAACTGATTGGGTCCCTCCACCATTTCCTAACTCCGACCCCAAAACAAGCCTCCATCCGATGGCACCTTCTCCGATGGGCAGCCTGTTATATGTAGTCGTTTCTTTCTCTATCAACATTGTAGTTTCCAATCTCGCCGGCATTGGCTCCGTCCGTCGCAGCTCGAGCCCTCTTTCTTTCTCGCTGCCTTTCCCCAGACTCCTCTACCGCTGGTTGCTCTACCGCTGGTTGCTCGAGCCCTCTTCATTTTTAAAATCATTGTATGCTAGTTTGAAGTCAAAAGGAAAAGTTAGAAAAATGGAGCCAGTTGGTCTATGCGATGAAAAAGAAAAGGAATACGTCCAAATGGTATTTTCAGGTTGCTTTCAAATAATGAGTAAGAAAAGAAGAGTTGTGCATATTGTGTTGATGCCTTGTTTATGTACAAAGTATATGAAAATTGGCGAAGTAAATTGAATGATACTACCATGTGGGTTCTTTTTTGTGAAAACAAGCTCAGGAAACAAAGAAAAGGAAAGTTGGCATGCTCACATGTCTGAACAAAAGCTGAAATTGTGTAAAAGTGCTTCTTGTTGATCAATTCCTCGATTTCTTCTTTCATATTAAATAAAGGATATTTGTTGCTCAGAAGATAGCCCTTGTCTTTGGTAATCAAGTATAGCATGCTTTTGTCGTCTTTGTTCTGAATCATCGTTCCTATGAATCACTAGAACCATATGTTTAATCCTTATCTTCGTTTGTACGCCCTGAATCAGAAACATATATTTCCATTGTGGTTTTGATTTGTGGATGTGCTTGGAGTTTCAAACGACATCATTGATGATCCTGATCTGAACTCCACTGATCTTGATCTGAACTCCAACGAACAAAAGTTGCAGAAATTGATTTTGCGTGATTCAAACTTGTTGATGAAATTAAAGGGTTTTACTCCAATTTCCAGATCAAAGAAGAAGGAAAAGAGACAATGATGGAAGATGGGCTTCTCTTACTTTTTGAAGCAAAAAGAAATAATACAAAGAAAAAGGCTTAGGGATATAATGGTCTCATTCGTTTGCTATCCTTCCTGTCAAAAAGCTTTTTGTCTACTTAACAAAAAAAAATATCGTTTTCCAAATGTTTAACTTTGAATGTCTCTAGTTTTTAAGTTTATTTATTTTTAGTCTTTATATTTATTTTGTTATTCTAAATTCGTTTTAATGTGTTTTAGTTATTTTTCAAATTCTATTAATTAAATTTTCTTTTGTATTTTTGTTTCTAGTTCTTAAATTTATTTTGTATATTTAATTTTCTAGACTACTAGTTAGTCTTTGTTTAAGTTAAACTATTTTTAGTCATTAATTTTGTTAGTTTTTATTCTTTTGTTAATTTTATCAATTTGTTTAAATTTTGTTATTTATGTTTATTATTTATTATTTATTTTTTTTTTTTTTGGGAATGAAAATAATTTCCGCTCATTTAATTATCATCGTACAGTGAGTGAGATAGCAAACGGGCAACAAGTTGCGCCGTTAAGGCTTTCTGTATGGTAAAACTAATTCTTTTAAAGACTACATCCGAAGGTCCAGGTGAAATAACATTACTATGCATGATCCGTTGTACTCTTTTAAGAAGCTCCTTCTGCTTCGGTCTTGTATGAGTATTGTTAATCTTTTCTTTGGGCTGAGGACGTGTCAACCCGTTCACATAGAGGAGGCGGCAATACTCTTTGACAATGGGTTGCGCGGGGCGATTGAGGACATTGTGGTTTGTGGGGACCCTTTCTTTGGTGACATACAGTGGCAAATTGATTCCTTACCTATTAGGTTTGGAGGTTTGGGTTTATACTCGGCAATAGAGGCTACCTCATATGCTTTAGTTGCCTAAAGGGCCCAATATTGGGTATTGCAAGACCACATCTTACGGGGTAGCAGCATATATGGTATGGATTATGATTATGATTGTGCATTGGCATCTCTTCGTAACAAACTTCCGGATTTTGACCTTAACAGTTTTACTACTAAAGACATTGTGCCCCCTAAATCCCAGAATACACTGGCGAGTGCCCTTTTTTGTAAAATTGTCCAAGATATGGAAGTGCATCTCGACATGACGGCTCGACAGAAAGCGGTTTTCCAGTGCTTACGTGCACCACATGCTCAAGATTTTCTTCTAGCTATCCTTATAGATGGGCTTGGCCAACATATGTCCCCCTGGAGTATCGTACTATCCTCAAATATTGACTCATGATTCCCATATTCCCAGCTGACGAGATATGTCCGATGTGTCGCAAGGCATGTTGGGACTCTTTTGGAGAGCATGCAGTTCACTGTAAAGAGCTCCCGGGGTTCAAATACAGTCACGATATGGTTAGGGACATTTTGTTTGACATTCTTAAGCGTGTCGGGGTTTCCGCTAAGAAAGAGGCACCTGTTAATTTCTTGACTGACCCGACAGAAGGAAGGTCAAGCCTCAGACCAGCTGACATTTTGATTTTTGGATGGGTCGGAGAGAAACACACATGTGTGGACCTTACAGGGGTATCCCCTCTCGTGGGCTTGAGGGTTGGGGGTTTCACGACGGGACATGCTGCTTTAAAAGCAGCTACAGGCAAAGTCACCAAACATGAGAAATCCTGCATGGAAAATCAACACGTGTTCATACCATTTGCATTTGATACGTCTGGTTTCCTCGCGCCGGATGATGTTTATTTTATTTTTATAAGTTTTATTTTCTAAAAGTTTTAATTAATTTCCTCTTAAGATTTTTAATGTATTTTCGTTCATAGTCGTTAAATATATTTCATTTTGGTTTGATTATTTTTTAGTTATAATCAAAAAATTCAAAAATGAGCGTGTGCAGGTGTTCTAAGCAAAGTGTTTCAAGTGTATATTTTTTATTGGATTGATAGAAATATAAGGGGGAGAATGCACTTAAAGTGTTTCAAATATAGTTTCAAATGGGTGTTGGTGACGATCTACCTAATGTGTCAATACACATTTGGTTCAAGATTTGCAATTTCATTGCATCATTTTAGTGAAACTGACGAGAAAGGTTATGATCACACACTGTGCTGACAGAGTGTCTAAAAGTATTGAAAAAATGAATCACAACTTTAGGGGGAGCATTCAAGCTGGACAAAAGCAAATGAGCTAACAATTGACAAGCCGGTAGTAATAGTTTTTGAAGCTGAGATCTATGCTTCATCTGATTTGGTCTCTTGTGATGAAATCATTGTACCTTTCACAACTTGACGGTGGCTATTCTAAGCCTAGTATGCAACTTTAGAAAAATCATCGTCCCTAGAAGCATGATGTTGTATGTGCCTAAATCTCTTTGATTATCTCATCATCGAGACCATCTGCTGAGATGACATTGAGTTACCCACTCATGTTGATTGTCTAGAATTTTCTAAACTTTCAAAGTGGGATTGTCTGTTCCACATCAAAAAATTATTGCAAGGCTTGGGTATTTATTTTTCTTGATTTATCATCTTTTACCTAACTCCATCCCTAGAATAATGCTTGCCGTATGCCTCAATTCTCATGTTCTGCTGAAACATTGATCATAACCAAGTGGCATACCTTAATTTCATATACATCATCGTAAGGGATACTTTTCTGGTCCTTAAATGACAAAAGGTTATTTATGTCTCTGACCTCCTTGTTTGTAGTAGACATGGTACCATTATGAATTAACGGTGAATCTTTGATTCTAGTTTGTAATTTACTTTATGATACAGAAGCTTAAACTACTTCTTGTTGACGAATTAAAATGTTAATGATTCACGCTGATTTCACCTCAGCGTGACTGAAACAATCCATTCTCTCCTTTATCTTCTTAACAGAGCTTGATGATTCACTGTGAGATACCACACACTGATAAAAGTTTGAAACTCTGTGCCGATGGGTATATCATGTATCGTGATATATTACACACATCTATCCATTCTCGCCCTTTTTCTTCTAATATAAAAAGTTAATGATTAAACGTTTAAAACCATACGCTGATGAGACTTTGCAATTCTGTGTAAATGATATACTATTGCAACAACACAATAGTGTGATACACCTATCTTACCCTCTAACATTCTATCATCTCCTTATCATCTATCAGTTGCTGCAGCTCATGATACGTTGACTGTTTCCGCTGCTCTTACTGCTTCTACTACTGATAAGCAAAAATGGGAAGAGTCATACACATTCTCATGGGGGAGTATTCGTTAAAGCTGAAGAACTTATTAGAGATTAGTTTTGACATCATCAGATAGGGGAGATTGTAATGTCACAACTTATGATCTGATGAATCAAACACAATGACATGCTTACCACCAACGCCAACGTCAGCTCGAGAATGACAAGCATCAACATGATCCCATGAAGTTATCTGTGTATATTAGGAAGATATCTTTGTATATTAGGTAGTTATAGTCTATAAATATAGAATAGATAACAAATCTGATATCGTGGTGATAATGATATATTTATACATAGATTAGATAAAATCCCTTTAATTAAAGGATTCACTAGATTAGTTTAGTATATATACAACATTAGGGTCAAACCCTAATGTAGAATGACTTGGTGTCGTCAATGTCTTGGTGATCGTCTTTGTGACAAACCCATCTTCTTGGTGAAGACAAAACCTCTTTTCTTGGTGAAAGGGCAACTTGGTGAATTCTTCGTGTTCTTTACTTTTTTGTTCTTTTTTTTTATTAGTTAGTTTGTTGTTGTTTATTTTACTTGAAATGTATCCGATAAATATTAAGTCCACCTCACCCTAACACCACCTTATAAGACCATTTCCCTCAAAGGCAATCAATACTGATAAATATTAAGCAACTTCAAGCGATGCTTAAACTTTCCACCTGATACAACCTTGGTTAACATGTTTGTTGGGTTCTCATCTGTATGTACCTTCATTAGAAAAATACCACCATCCTATATGACATCTCGCAAAAAATGATATCTAACATTCACCATCCTCTATGACATCCCATAAGTTTGCACAATCTTGCTCAAACCCCAAATCATCTAAAAAAACCCCACAACCACAGTGCTAATTTTTCAACCTCTATTATAACCATGTACTCAGCCTCTGTGGTAGAAAGTGTCACTGTTGCTTGTAACATCGATCACCAACTAACAAGAGAACCATGTATTTTGAACACATAGCCTGTAGTAGATCGACATCTCTCAAGATCACTAGCATGACCTGAATCCAAAAATCTAGTAATTTGACATATATTTCCACCAAAGCATAAAACAATACTAGTGGTTCCTTTCAAATACCTCAAGACCCATTTCAGAGCTTCCGAATGTGAGAGATTATCTACTAGAGATCTTAAAATGTGGTTCCAATGGAGTCACCAATGGCTTAGCATATTGCATCCCGAACCTCGTAATAACCAAATCAATGTAGCCTTTATGGCTCAAGAACAATCGATGGTTCAACGTCTCTCTTCTAATCTCAATACCCAATATTATCTTGGAAATTCCCATGTCTTTCGTCTCAAACTCTTTACCAAGTTGAGATTTCAGCCTATCTATTTCCACCTTTCTCTTCGAAGCAATAAGAATGTCATCCACATACAAAAGAAGATAAATATACTCACCTCCATGAAGCTTCCGCATGTAAACACAACAAATTTATACAAACTTCTAAAGAATTCATGCTTCAGCAAGAAAGACTCCAATCGCTTGTACCACCATTGAGGAGATTGCTTCAATCCATATAGTGATTTCGTCAAGTGACATACTTGAATTTCTTTATCAACAACCTTGAATCCCTTAGGTTGATGCATGTAGATTTACTCATCAAATTCTCCATGCAAGAAAGCAGTTTACACATCGAGTTATTCCAACTCCAAATCACCATGAGCAACAATACTCAGCAACAACTAGATGGAAATGTGTTTCACTATCGGAGAAAATATCTCATTGTAGTCTACTCCCTCCTTTTGTACAAACCCCTTTGTTAGTAGTCTTGCCTTGTATCTTGTGCCACCGAGTTCTGAAGGATCCTCTTTTTTCTTGTATACCCATTTACATCCAATAGATTTCTTCCGTACGGGCAATGGGACCACCTCCCAAGTTTGGTTGTTCCGAAGAAACTCTATCTCCTCTTCCATTGCAGCTAAACAACTCTCATTATTTCCATTCTAAATAGCTTCCTTGAAGGAGCCCGGCTCATGTTCCTCCATCGAGAGTGCATACTCAACCAAATTTGCTTGTCAGTAGTGCTTCAAGGCTTTATCAAACCCCAACTTTTGAACTTTCTTATATGCTCGCCTCGGTCTAGTAGAAACTAAATTGTCCATGAGCTCTTGTTCCTCTGGTTCATGTACATTTTCTTGCTAAACCTTTTCATGTTAAATATCACTATGAATACCACCATGATCTCCCTCTTGAACATGACTAGAACCTTGTTAGCCTTTAGGTTCTAGATCAACTACCTGAGACATAACTGTCTCAATGTCATCACCATTTGGCATCGTAGCTTTTGAAGAAGCTACATTGGAGTTGTTGTAAAAAGTAACATTTATGTTGATTATAAACTTGGAATCTTCCAAAAACCAAAGATGATAGCCTTTCACACCTGATGCATATCCCAAGAAAATTGCGTTCTGTTCTCTTGCTTCAATCTTTCCCTCACAAACATGACAGTAAGTTGTGTACCTGAAGATTCTGAGTTTCTTATAATTTGCATGTTCCCCTAACCATAACCTATAGGGTACATCTCCATCTAGAAACACATGAGGATACCGATTTATAATGTAGCAAGTTATAGCAACCGAATCAACCCACCATTTATTGGATTAGTGTCTAAGTCCATAACTATATTTGGTATGTACTTGACCCGATTGGCATGGTCCATTTGGGTTGCATGGCATCATGCATTTGGATAGACAAAAATGAGAGAAATAACACTTAAGGTTTGGTAATATATTATAAGTTCTAATATATTAATAAGATTATTTAATTAGTATTGATCAAGAATTAATTTGGAATTAATTAAGTGATCAAAAGGAGACTAATTAAATATAAGGGTTGATTGTGTAAATCATCCAAACTTGTATAGTGGGCTAATGCTCTATGGATTATCAAGTTAGGCTAAAACCCATAGGATGCTCCATGGATGCTCCATGGTGTTTTTGTACCCATGGATCATGGAATTGAAATGCCATGACAATTAGGGTTTACATGGTGTAACCCTAATTGTCACACACTATATAAGCATCTTATTCTTCCCAAAATTGGCAACCATGAGAGACTATGAAGGAATGGTGAGGGCTAGCTGAGTTCATGAAGTGTCTCATTTCTCTCTAAGTTATTCCAAGTGCATTTGATGTTGTGTGAACCATTTGAGGTGTTACACTTGGGGCACTAGGCTCTTAAGCTCCATGGAATCAAGCTACATCAAAAGGTATGTCAATGGTTTGTATGCTAGTTAGGATAATACCTTTAAATATTCATATTTGCATGTATAATAGAGAAAACATAGATCCAAGGTATTTAGGGTTGCATGTACACTTAAGAGTGTTAGAATGCTCAAAACCCAACTGTGGTATCAGAGCCTAGGCTTGTTTTCAATTATACTTGATGCGAAGTGCAGAAAAATGCTGAAAAATCGATTTTCGGGCTGTCTGGGCACTGGACTCGCCGAGTCCACTGATGGACTCGCCGAGTCCATGAGGAAACTCATCCTACTCGTCGAGTAGGTTCATACACTCGACGAGTAGGACCCCCTGACAGCATATTTTCGACTTTTAAGGCTGGAATTGGACTATAATCATTACCCTAAGCTGTTTTTGAACCTATAAACCTGTTTTTGATGTGGTAATGTTCATTCTAATCCATTTTCAAAGATAATTGTCAATAGATTCATGTTTTGTATTAGTTTAATGGTTAGGCTAATTACATGGAAAAGTTTGATTGAATTATCTTGTTCTTATGAGTTGCTTAGATTAATAGAAAAGTTATGTGAAATTGTTGTTTTCAATCCAAATTAATCTAAGAGTTGGTTCTAAAATGTGTTTTTGTAACTTGTCCTCAAGTTATATGAAAAGTCACATTTAAGATTCATAAAACTCATAAATATTTTCATAGGTTATGAATAAAGAAAAGTCATATTCTTTTAATAGTTTAAAGTCTTCCATAACTTGTCCTCAAGTTATGGAAAGTGAAGAGTTTTTTGAATTAAAACTACTTTAAACACATAAGTTATGGAATTGAATAGTTTTGAAAAGTTTCAAAACTTGCCCTCAAGTTTTGGAATTTGTAAAGTTTTCCCTTATGAACACTTTAATTCCAAGTTAAGCCCTTAGAATTTTAAAAGTTAAAATTCAACCCTTATATTTTATAATATTATAAGTTAATAATATTTATATATATATGTATAAGAGCAAGTCGTCTTACCATTAGTAGGCCTCATTCACGAAGCCGTTCTATAATGGGGGTATAAGGTTACTGCCTATAAAATGGTAGTTTAATGGGTGTCCACTCTCACCCACCGCTTCCTTTACCGGTGGAGGGTCGTTAGCCGAACGGGTAGGACAAGGACTATAATTCTCCCTTCATTATAAGTATAATGATAAATACTAAGTAACTAAACACTTATAAATCCCAATCTTAGTTGCTTAGGAAAATGTGAATAAAGTGCTAATCCATGAAATTACACTTTGCACTTTGTTTGAGCCGTTAGTGGAGCGTGTGTGTTTAACCGGCACACTAATTGGTTTTAACAAGGTAGGCAAAGGGTTTCTTAAAGTTTATCATAGGTCGGTGGAGCGTGTGTGGTTAACGACACATCGGTTGAGTGATAAACATTTAAGAGTACCAAGTAATTTGCATGGTTACTTCACACCTTGTTTTGTGATCCTCGGCATCCCAGTCACAAAACCTGAAGGGCACACTCGAGATTGAAACATGCCATTGAAAAGTTCAATGAATCTCAAAAGAATCTAGGAGTTTCAAAAACTAATTAAAACCTAATAATACATTTCGTTTATCTTGGTGGAAATTGGTGAATCGTCATTCACCTACCTTCAAATATTTTATAGCTTGGATTACGACATCCCTCTTCCAAGTTCTAAAATAGTTTGTTGGGTCCTAGTCTTAATATTTCATATTGGGTGTTATATTAAGGATTTAAATCAACTAACTTGAATTTCTCCCATTGTAGATGTCTGGTTCAGACAACAATGATCTTCCCAAATCTATTGGAACTTCATTTCCCCCACCTCCTCCAATTATTCTCCCTAACCCACAAGTTCAAGGTCACTCAAACCCTATTGGCAAGCAAGGTCTATGTGTGATTGCATCTTGGAGATGAAGTCACATATTGATAGGCCGGGAGAGTTGGGTGTCAAAGTCTTAAGAAAGTTAGATGTTCAATCACTTTCTAAGTCACGTAGTGAGTTCCGTTGGGACTACTATGAAACAGACTATGACATGACCCTTAAAGATCTTATCTATTTTGCTTGGTGCTGCTGAATCAGCAATGATTTGAGGACTAGTAAAGCAAATTCGATTAGGAGATCAACTTCCCAATGGACACTGACAATGGTAACATTGGATATCTAGAAAAAGGCTTTCTCTTCCCAATGGAAAGGGATCGGCCACAGTCAACTCGGTTGACCAAATGGTAAAGAGAAAGGCTAAGTCTGCGATAGTCCCATGTACCATTCCCAAAGAGTCCATATGTTTCTCTTGCCAAAGGAAGGGGCATTGATTGCGAAGCTACCTATTTACCTGAAAGATCATAAGGTTGATCAAGTCAAGAAGTTTGACTCTACTTCAGGCAAAGTCCACTATCTAACTCTGTTAAGTTTCTATTCTGAGATTCTTATTACATGATGTGACTGTGTCACATGTTGATGTTTTAAGAATCAAAGAAAAGTGAAGAAACTTAAAGGAAGTATATGCTGATTCTGATCGCGAAGATGGATTTCGATCGCATGGTTCGGTGATCAGAATTTTGAGCTGTTGCTTAGGAGTTATGATATATTGCTTAGGAATAGATAACAACGAGTTTCCATATGCTTTTGCTCTGTAAGGATAAGTTTTTCCGCAAACTTTTAAAAATAAAATGAAAATTTTTGATTTTATTTATTCTAAGTATCCTTAGAATGGCATTTGTGGAAAAATGTTGCTTATATGATTCCATTGATAGCAATGTTGGAAAATGGATTTGTTTCTTTCATTTGCGGTAATGTCTAATTTACCAAATAAGGAAAGATTCTCATCACCCAAGTTTTAATTGGACCGAAACTTGGAATCACGCAAGTTGTATAGTATGATGAATGAGAATTTTCATCTTTGGAAAATTAAGACTAATTCCTTGTTCACGTGTATATGTGAGTCAAGTGAAGGACTAAGGGATCGAGTACACATTTTCGTGCATTGATCAAGTCTACCACAAAGATCGTTAAGAGTATCCGTCATGATTTACTAAAGTTTAGTAAATATGGTTTTACTTACCACATTAAGTATAATACTGAAACATTGGAAAAGTTTCGGTGTATGGCAGAACGTGTGAGAAGAATCAAATTAGGCAGAAAGATAAAAGTTTCTCAAATCTGAAAAGATGGGAGAGTACTTTAGTATCATGTTTTGTGATCATCTTAATGATTAAAGAACCATATCACAATTGGTCTTCTAAGGACATCTTAGTGCATTCGTATGGCTAAGAACATGAGTCATGAATTGTTGAAATGGTTAAATCAAGAAGATGAGTCATACTTCGTTCCAAAACAAGTCTTAGAGTCATACTCCAAGATTGTAACTTGAGTGACACATCTAAAAGAAGGTTTATAACACTTGTCAAATGTAAGAGTAAAAGTTTTCTATTCTTGTACATTTGAAGTTGGTAAGTTGTGATGTTTTGGATAAAACAAATACCAACTAAGGCCAATTATGTAAAGTGTTTGTCTTGATTAAAATCCACACTATCTCTTGAATATTTGGCAAGAAAGTCTTATAGGTCAATAATATGGTGGGAGTCTAAAAGATCCTGAATAGTTTCAAGAACTAATCAAGAATAAAACCTGTATTTCATCACTAGCATACGACTAGATGTTTATAACCTATCGTGTTGACACTTCTGTGCCTATTAAAGTTAAAGTTGGCTATACATTTGAGTTCTACATGTTCTCAATTGTCTGCATAACTACTTGGAAGCAATGGCAGGCCCTTATACTGCCAGGTGGCAAGAAGTTAAGATTGCACCAGTTCAGTCCATTTGAGTTTGGATTTGCCACTAACCTAGTCTTGTGATTACGGTTTTGACAAATTCGCGTGGATAAGAACACATACACCATAAAATCTAAGGATCATAAGGTTTCTCTCTGATTCATGGAAATGATGGTGAGGAAACACTTCCACCAAGCAGATTTTAAGTAGATAGCAATTGTGAAATTTGCAATTCTCAAAGTCGTTAGTAGAGCGTGTGTGGTTAACCGGCACACTAACATGGACTTATGAGAAATGGAAAAAGTGTAAACAATCGAGACTATGATTACGACATCCCTTTTCATAGTTCTAAAATTGTTTAGACACACTTGTGAGCTATCTAAGATAAGGTGTATGATTTTGATAAAGTCTTATCAAAGCAATCTCGTATCAGAAATCTGAACTTTGGTAAGAAAGTCAATAAAGTATTGACTTCTAGAAGTCCAACTATTTTCTGGATACATGTCAAAGCTAGTAGGAGCATAAGTGTTATGCTAATAATCATCATGTTAGTGGGAGCATGATAATTTTTATTAGTATTGCAAGATAGCAATGTTAATTATAGAAAACAAAAGTTTCAATTCGTGAAGTTGCAGGGGTTGAAAGGTTGTTTTGCTATAATTAAGGGAGAGGAATTTATACTTCATTTCAATTCTAAAAGCTTAGATTGAGCTTTTAATCATCTTTAGTCAAGGATATATATGAATTTTGTGTTGGAATGGCTCAACATAAGGAAATTCTATATATGGGTCCTTTATTTGCGTTCTAAAATTCGATTATGATTACGACATCCCTTTTCATAATCTGAATTATGAGAACTTGGCAAATAGAAATAGAAATATTATAGCAAAAGGACTTGTAGTGAGTAAAGAACATGGTTTGGCATGCGGAATTAAAGATTGCACAATGAACATGGTGATTTCGGTGTTCAAGAGATGTATTGATTATGTATTGTGTCACAAAAAGGGATCTAGATCTAGTCTACATAAATAACACACACTTACACACTCAACTTTTACATCTCTCAAGCATACCTCTACAAGTGGACTAAACCCACCTTATATAGAGGTGTTTACATGTCTCTCTCTCACTCTCTATCTCATGAGTTAAAAGGCTAATGCACCACATGCAAATGGGTTTTACAAAAGTCAACACATTACAAAGTCAAACATGAATGACTTTGCATCCCAACATTCTCCCCCTCAAAGTTAGGAATGGATGACTCACTTCAAATCTTCCAAAATCGAGCAACTATGCGATTCGAGCCTCAAGGGTAACACATGTCGAAACGAACTTCAATCTTCAATTCTTCCATGATTCTTCAATTTGGGCTCTAGGATGTGAGACCATACAAACCGAGCATCAACGAATGATCACGAGCTTCTCAAACTCCAAATTGATCACCAAAAGTTGAGCATAAAAATACACCCTGAAAATCTTCAATAAAACCAAACCCATTTCGAAACGAAATCACTTCCGAATCTCCAATCGCATCATTTCGTAAACTTCAAAAATTCAAGGTTACTTCGGTCGTCAAATCCGCGTAATATGAAAAATTCAACTTCGAATTTCCATATAAATTTCTCCCCCTTTTTATAATCGAAATTTGATTATTAAACCTTCAAGGAAAGAGAACGTGCTCTATTTAGAATTTTTCGTGTCAAAACTCCCCCTTAACATGTGGCATAAACTTTGTGCTTCAATCCGGAAAACCCAAAAAATCTTTAATTTTTAACTTCGTTCACGGACCGCATTTGACAAAATTTCTCAAAAATGGGTAGAAATTGTCAATTTCAAAATTCTGCAGTGACCCGGTGCGCCCAAAACACCAAAATATGCAAAACTTTCCCCATTTTCCAAATCTGGGTAAAAAGCGTCAATTTGCACAAACTGCAGGGGCCTGAAATGCATTTTCTTCAATTTTCAGCAAAAACAGACATTTTTTCGAATGTGGGTACGAACAGCCAAATATTCGAAGCCTCAGGGAGTATTTTCGAAAAATCTGCCCTTTTTGCTCAAATCATACGAAGAGTAATCCAATCATACGAAACCTCAAACAATTTTCGAAATTGGGTGAAAAGTGTCAAACATCCGAAACTTCATTTAATTTTTGAAGTGCCAAATATTCGAAGGTTCAGGGGCTGAATTCGAAATTTTTTGCTTTTTGATCAAATCATACGAAACTTTGATCATTCATACGAAGGGTTTGGAAAAAGTGTCAAATTATCGAAATTTCAGAGACTATATTCGAAACTTTAATGACACCCTTCGTATGAATCATTCACTAACCCTTTGTACGAATTCTTATTCTTTCCCAAACACCTTATATAGGATCATGTCTTTATGTGAGACATCATGAATCGTGTCCCATATGCTTCAGATATAGGATCGATTGCATGTGCTATAATATTCATCATTTCTAAAATTTTCCAAATGCCTGGGGCATTAACAAGGGAAAAGGTCTAGAATTGGATATGACTAAAATGATTAAGCAATTGTCGAGGACAATCTAAGGTTTACCAAAGATTGGTTGCTCAGGGACAGTTGGAAGTATAATGTTAATTTTGGAAGGACCATTTTGATATATTCTGAAAAGAGGCAACTCTTGTTCAGAAGTGATAGTCAAAATGAGAATATGGAAATGGTCCCATAGGTGGAAGTTATACATTAAATCTGTGTAAGATTTGGAAACTTAATGCAAGAAGGATGTTCAAAGCAATTGTGACAACCCGATATTTCGAGTCAATGTAATGTTCAAAAGTCAAACATTATAAACTATTTTTGAACCAATAAAAATAGCGTCAAAAATGTAGTGTTCTAAAGTCTCAATTGGGTTTCATAAAATGTTAGATATATTGTCAAGGTTTTCAAAAATATAAGGAACACTCAAATCCGGGTTATAACGAAGCAGTTACGACTAATCGAAGATTCACGACAAAACCGGTAAAACACTGTCAAGTGTAAAAGTGAAATTTCAATAAAATACTTTTTAGCCTTAAGTATCTAAACGAAAGTCATAGATTATGTTAAACCGTGAACATGTATACAAACAACGCCCAAATCTGACTTCGTATGAGGAAGTTATGATTTTTCTAAGTTTCAGAACAGCAGTAGACAGCTAAAAACTCGAAATAAAGATCGAGCGATTTTTAGCCAATGCAACCTAAACGAGAATTGAAGGTCTTAACAATAGTAGTACAACGGTAAAAAGACAGAGGAAGTTATGGATTTTTAACGGAATTATCCTGTCCCGGCCTACTTAAAATATAATATTAAAAATTAAATTCAAAATTAGCCGACGGAGTCTAAATGAAAGTTGTAGAGTATATTCTCACCTACGCGTGGATATAAAGAACGTCGAAATCGGAGCTCGTATGCGAGAGATATGAATTTCTGAAGTTCGAGGCACGCACACCAACCTTATCTGAGACTCACGACGTGAGTCTATGACTGATGTGTGCCAGAACTAGACCACCAGGCGTCGCGTCTACAGACCAAACTCACGGCGTGAGCCATCCCATGCTGACGACGTGAGTCCCGAGAATTCACCCTATAAATAAGATGCGAGGGTTTCGACTTCTCTTGCCTAATTCCCTCTTCTCTCTCACTTCTACTCCACGTTTAGCACCCCGAGACGACGCCGACACCCCGGTTACATATCCAAGCCCCGACGAAGGTCCGAAGCGCCAAGAATCCCGAGAAACTTACCACTTCCCGGTCTAAGTGCTGCCCGAGAAAAACTCGTTTTCTTCAAATCACCACACTTTCCAGGTGAGTTCATACCCCTACATTTTCACGTCTTTTTTTTATGTTTTAGGGGGGAAATACAAGTGAAATACGAGATAAACTCACACTTAAAATACATACCATTAGAAATGTTTTTAAATACTTTATCTAGATTTTTTGTTTATGGATGTTAAACAACATTAATACCAACGTTACACTTCACATGCAAAGTTGATATTACACCAAGTTTTTCTCATCAAATGGAACACACTTTCGAAAAACTATAATGGGTATAGTTGCGAGTTATTCATTGCATCTTTACATAAACACTGTAAAAGGAAATACTTTTACATGAACTTTTCGTTCCGTAAATATTTTGATATTATGTTTTGTGAGACACTCATCTTCAACGTACTCTCGAGTATGCATTTCAAGTCCTGTCTTATAAACCATAATCTCTTGTAGGGAGAGCGTGATACTTGTGTATAGATCTATACGGGATTGACAATCCCGCACCTAAACTGTTAGCTACAGTTAGACCGGCAGGTCTGGGGTGACAAATATCATAACACTGCAACGCCTGAAGAACGTTGTTACAGGCAGTCAGGGTCAATAGCATGGTTATAAAACTCACATGGTGTATCAAAATGTACTTGATTTACGAGACCCTTAAATGCATTCAGGAATTTCATTTTATATACATAACATCCACTTTCACCATTTTAGCATGAAATATACTATTGCATTCCAGTCTTTGGAACTTTTTCAAACTACCACACATACATGCAAAATATTGGATTTTCTGGAAACACGTTCAGTTATTTTTACCGAAAGACCTACAACTTTTAGAACAAAAACGCTTATGAACTCACCAACTTAATTGTTGACGCTTTTTCAAAACTACTTGTATTTCTCAGGGAATCAGTAATACAGGTAACCATCAGCTTTTGGAGAAGAGATGCTAAGGCGTCTGTTATCAAAACATTTTAAATCATCATATTTGTTATAATCTTTTGCAACATGTATTATATGCAACAATGTAACTTTTTATTATATTTATGATGGTTGTGTTTACTTTCTTTACGAATATTCAACTGTTATGATACTACGTGAAGTCATCCGCCCCCGAATGTTTCCGCCATTCTGGTTTGGCGGTGTGACAAATTGGTATCAGAGCATTGTTTATACTGAACTAAGTATATCGAACAACATAAGATATACAAACTATAAATGCAAAAGGGACTAAAATCCTCTGATAAAACGTTTTCACAAAATATACTTTTAAGAGAATAAAATGCTAGTTTTATAAAAGTATAAATACATGCATGCATCGGTCTAGTATCATAAGCCAAAATTTTACAAAAGTATTAAGACAAGTTGTGACGCTACGATTAGGCCTTGAGATATGTAATCAAATCATGGATAAATATAGCCTGATCAACTATATTTATCTGAGATATGACCAACGTATGTCGGGGAATGATCGTAGTAAACGACAAGTCGAAAACTTACCAAATAAAATACTAGAATCAAACTTGAAAATACTATAGGATTATTTTGAAAAACTATAAGAACTGTAACAATCTTGCAAACCTCGATATTTAGTAGGAATCGTCAAAATTATCTTTATAAAAAATTTCCTTCTTACTCCCAAGTTTATATGTAATTCTCTTACCCCTATTCTCGACTAGACGAAATGGCAGGATTTCACATTCCCGGGGATCCCTACTACCCTAACCAGGGTAATGGAGGCTGGATTGAGGAGGACCCAGAGGAAGATCCCGAAGAGATTCCCGAGGAAGAGCCAGAAGAGGACTCCGAAGAGGATCATGAGGAAGACCCAGACGAAGGTTCAAAAGAGGAAGGAGATGGTGGAAGCACTGATTCAGAACCAGAGATCTACAATCCTCACTGAGGAGCAGCAAATCCCCGACGAAACTTTCAGGGCCCGGCGCCCCGCTGGGTCGTGGACCTGAAACGATGGAGCAAGGAACAAGGGCAACGACCACCTTACGGCATGGAACGAGGCTTTTATAACCTCACCAACGGGGGTTCGGATGACAAGGCACTCCCTGTCATGGTTCGTCGCATTGCCAACCAAGGCGAGCAAGCAAGAGTGAATGCCAGTCAACTCTTGGACATTGGGCCACCGCTGCTGTCACTGCGGTACGTCTTCATCGACTGGACGAAGAACATGAACGAACAATCGAGCACACCTTTTCCCTTCAGAAGGACATTACAGCTGCTAGATCCTAAGTAAGGGAGTTCCGTAAGAGTCAAGCCGCAATGGAGAGGCGCATCATCGAGTCTGAACGTCGAGTAGCCCGAGCTCGGACTTCCACGCATGGTACGCAATGTGCTACCCGCTCGGAATAGAGCGCATACTTTTGGCGCTATGTATATATACTTATCGACTAAGTGTTGGTGTTACTCTTTCTTTTTTTTAAATGTAAAACCCGACGGATTGTGAGTGCACAATTCGGGGGCCCGAATGCTGTCAAATTTTCCCTTTATCATTGATGTACCCTAGACCTATGTAAGGTCAAATTTTCCCGATCATTGTATCAAATATTAATATCAATGAAATTGACACGCATTTATTATTTCTTTGAGTATTCCATTAAATTCATAGAATACTAAGGAGATCATACACTTATTATTGAAAGTTTCCATTAACTTACTAAATTCGGTAATATTCAGAACACAAAACATATAATACTAAGACCTTCCGTAATCATTTCTGAAGACTTATCAAGAATTCATATCTTAACTTATGGCAGAATCATGCCACCAAGAAGAAATCTTCGACGCGTCAATACCACAGGAGCACCAACACCACCTCCACCACCATCTCCAACGATGGATGCTGCTACTTTTCAGGCTGCTGTAACAGCTGTCGTAACCGCAACAATGGCACATATGAGTAACAACGGATCAGGAGGAGGGATAAATAGCTCTACTAATGGCCAAAACTAGGGACGTTCCGAGGAATGTACTTACAAGGACTTCACCAACAACAAACCCATCCCCTTTAATGGAACCGGGGGAGTAATGGCTCTATCCCAATGGATAGAGAAAACAGAAGCCGTATTCGAGATTTGCTCATGCCCCGAAGAGAGCAAAGTAAAATTTGCTGCCTGTACTTTCTCAGAACGAGCCCTAACATGGTGGAATGGCCACGTCAAGTCACTAAATCTGGTGGTGGCGAACTCCATGGGTTGGGAGAACCTTAAGCAAATGCTACTACGAGAGTACTGCCCAAGGGGCGAGATGCAGAAGCTGGAACAGGAGCTTTGGGGCCTTACTATGGTGGGCTCGGACATCACAACCTATACGAATAGGTTCAGTGACTTGACGATACTTTGCCCAGGAATGATGGACCTTGAAAGTAAGAAGGTGGAAAGGTATATCTGAGGACTGTCGCCCCAGCTTCGAGGAAGTGTGCTAGCTTCCAAACCCACGACGTTCGACAGTGCCAAAGAACTGGCACAATCCCTCGTTGATCATGGAGTCTGCCAAGATATCACGACCGTCGTCCCAGAACCAACCCAAGGAAGCAACAACAATAACAGCAATGCCAACAACAACAACAAGAAGAAGTTTTGGAACAAGAGGAAAGGTCAAACTTCGCAAGAACCTTCAAAGAAACAAATAGTGGCGGTCCATGCCGCTACTGCCCCCACTGCTGTCCCTGTTACCCCTACGCCGGTAAAACAATATGCTGGGAACCTACCAAAGTGCAACAAATGCAATTACCATCACCACGGAAATTGACGGGAGATGCACTGTAAAAACTGCGATAGGAAAGGGCACACTGCCCGCTTCTGTAAGGCACCGGCGCGGCCAATCACCCAAGTTCCTGGTGCCGGAGTGAGCCAGACGTCTTATGGGTGTGGGGAAACTGGGCACTACAAGAGGGATTGCCCTAAGGAAAAGAATGCTGGCGGCGTAGAAAGAGTGATGGCAATAGGGCAGAACGAGGCAATAGCCGATCCCACAGTGGTTACGGGTACGTTTCTCCTCAACGACATTTATGCATGCATACTCTTTGACTGTGGTGCGGAGAGAAGTTTCGTGAGTCATAAATTCAAACACTTACTTAATCAAAAACCCCCAAGCACTCAATAAGATGTTTACAGTATAAATGGCAAACGGAAAAACCGAAAGCACAAACAATTTGTATATAGGCTGTACTCTAGCTCTAAATGAACACTTTTTCCAAATCGATCTAATGCCGATCACTATAAGAAGCTTTGATGTCATCATCGGTATGGATTGGCTGAGCCTTCACCATGCCGATATTTTGTGTCACGAAAGGGCCGTTTGCCTTAATCTGCCAAGTGGCGAAACTCTTGTCATCTATGGTGACAAACCCGGTACCAATTTACAAATCATCTCATGCGTCAAAGCCCAAAAATATATGCGCAAGGAATATCATGCCTTCCTAGCTCACGTGGTAGATAATAAACGAGAAGCGAAAGACATTAAAGACATTCCAGAAGTCTGCAACTTCCCCGACGTCTTCCCTGAGGATCTTCCAGGAGTCCCACCAGAACGTCAAGTCGAGTTCAGGATCGACTTGATTCCCGGAGCTACCCCAGTAGCAAAATCGCTGTACCGTCTAGCACTGGCAGAAATGCAAGAATTGCCCAGCCAGCTGAACGAACTTCTCAGCAAAGGATTTATCAGGACGAGCTTCTCACCTTGGGGAGCACTGGTTCTGTTTGTAAAGAAGAAGGACGAATCTTTTCACATGTGCATCGATTACCGGGAACTGAACAAACTCACGATCAAGAACCGATATCCCTTACCGCGCATAGACGATTTATTCGACCAACTACAAGGAGCAAGCTACTTCTCAAAGATCGATCTAAGATCTGGGTATCATCAACTGCGAGTCCTGGAAGGAACATTCCCAAGACGGCATTCCGAACTCGCTATGGTCACTACGAGTTTGTGGTGATGCCCATTGGATTGACAAATGCACCGGCGGTGTTCATGGACTTGATGAACCGAGTATGTCGTCCTTTCCTGGACAAATTTGTGATCGTGTTCATAGATGATATACTCATCTATTCAAGGAGCAAGGAGGAACATAGCCAACACCTCCGACAAGTCTTGGAAACATTAAGGACAGAAAAGCTATACGCAAAATTCTCAAAGTGCGAATTTTGGATTCGAAAAGTAGATTTCCTAGGTCCCGTGGTCAGCAAGGAGGGGATACACGTGGACCCTTCCAAAATCAAGGCAATCGAGAACTGGACAACTCCAAGGACTCCAACGGAAATCCGGCAATTCTTGGGCCTTGCTGGGTATTACCGAAGATTCATACAAAACTTTTCGAAGATTGCTAAACCACTTACCACCCTGACTCAGAAGGGTGTAATCTTCAAACACTGAAGTGAGCTCTGTGCAGCGCACCTATATTATCCTTGCCAGAAGGAACAGAAGACTTTGTGGTCTACTGTGATGCGTCAAACCAGGGACTTGGATGTGTCCTAATGCAGCGAGGGAAGGTCATCGCCTACACCTCAAGACAACTGAAGACGCACGAGGTAAACTACACGACGCACGACCTCGAATTGGGAGCAGTAGTGTTCGCCCTAAAAATATGGAGGCATTACCTTTACGGTACCAAGTGCACCATCTTCACCGATCACAAAAGCCTCCAGCATATCCTCAATCAGAAAGAACTCAACATGAGACAAAGACGGTGGGTGGAATTACTAAATGATTACGAATGTAAAATTGGTTATCACCCCGGAAAAGCCAACGTGGTTGCAGACGCTTTGAGCAGAAAGGGGTACTCGGGCCGCCGAGCAAAGGCACTAACCATGACCATCCACTCACACCTGTCCGCACAAATCAAAGAAGCACAGGAAGAAGCCTTGAGGCCAGAGAACGTGGCAGGTGAAGCATTGAGAGGAATTGACAAAAATCTTGAAGTCAGGGGTGACGGAGTTCGTTGTCTCATGAACCGGATCTGGACACCAAAATTTGGTGGATTCAGGGACGTTGTCATGAACGAAGCTCATAAAACTCGCTACTCCGTACATCCCGGCTCAGACAAGATGTACTTAGACCTCAAGAGGTTGTATTGGTGGCCTAACATGAAAGCCGAAATAGCTACCTTTGTGGGCAAGTGCCTGATTTGCGCCAAGGTTAAGGTAGAATATCAAAAGCCCTCGGGACTACTTCAAAAGCCAGAGATACCCGAGTGGAAGTGCGAGCGGATAACCATGGACTTCATAACCAAGTTGCTTAAGACTATGGGTGGAATCGACACCATTTGGGTTATCGTTGACAGATTAACCAAATCCGCACACTTCCTACCAATAAAAGAGACAGACAAACTGGAGAAGCTGACAAGGATATACATTAAAGAGATAGTGCGCCTTCACGGAGTATCGATATCTATTATCTCCGATAGAGATAGCCGATTCACATCACGATTCTGGCAGTCACTGCATAAAGCTATGGGAACTAGGCTGGACATGAGTACAGCCTACCACCCACAGACAGACAGGCAGAGTGAAAGGACCATTCAAACGTTAGAGGAAATGCTAAGAGCTTGTGTGATAGACTTTGGTAAGGCTTGGGATACCCATTTACCATTGATCGAGTTCTCGTACAACAATAGCTATCACACTAGCATCAAAGTTGCTCTATTCGAAGCCCTCTACGGCTGTAAGTGCAGATCACCTCTGTGTTGGGCTGAAGTGGGTGACACACAACTAGCAAGAGGTCAAGTATCAGATAGCACCCTCACCGGCCCGGAAATCATAAGGGAAAGTACAGAGAAGATTGTCCAAATCCGAGAACGACTAAAAGCTTCTAGAGACAGACAAAAGAGTTATGCAGACAAAAGACGGAAACCCTTGGAATTCCAGGTTGGGGACCGAGTATTATTGAAAGTCTCACCCTGGAGGGGATTAATATGTTTTGGAAAACGTGGGAAACTCAACCCTAGGTATATCGGACCATTCGAGATCCTTGCCAGGATCGGCCCGGTGGCATACAAACATCGATTACCGCAGGAACTCAATAACGTACACCCTACCTTTCACATGTCGAACCTAAAGAAGTGCTTGTCCGATGAGACCCTCGTCATCCCTCTGGACGAAATTGAAATCAACGAGAGTCTCCACTTCATGGATGAGCCTGTAGAAATCATGGATCGGGAAGTTAAAAGAACTAAACAAAGTCGCATACCCATTGTGAAGGTCCGTTGGAATGCCAAGCGAGGACCTGAATACACCTGGGAGCGTGAGGATCAGATGAAACAAAAGTACGCACATCTTTTTCCTAGTCCATAAAATCTGTCTTAGATTAAATTTTGGGACAAAATTCCCTCTAACGGGGGGATGATGTGACAACCCGATATTTCTAGTCAATGTAATGTTCAAAAAGTCAACCATTATAAACTATTTCTGAACCAATAAAAATAGCGTAAAAAATGTAGTGTTCTAAAGTCTCAATTGGGTTGCATAAAATGTTAGATATATTGTCAAGGTTTTTAAAAATATAAGGAACACTCAAATCCGGGTTATAACGAAGAAGTTATGACTAATCGAAGATTCACGACAAAACCGGTAAAACACTCTCAAGTGTAAAAGTGAAATTTCAATAAAATACTTTTTAGCCTTAAGTATCTAAACAAAAGTCATAGATTATGTTAAACCGTGAACATGTATAAAAAGAACGCCCAAATCTGACTTCGTATGAGGAAGTTATGATTTTTCTAAGTTTCAGAACAGCAGTAGACAGCTAAAAACTCGAAATACAGATCGAGCGATTTTTAGCCGACGCAACCTAAACGAGAATTGAAGGTCTCAACAATAGTAGTACAACGGTAAAAAGACAGACGAAAACGGACATCGGATGAAGAAGTTATGGATTTTTAACGGAATTATCCTGTCCCGGCCTACTAAAAATATAATATTAAAAATTAAATTCAAAATTAGACGACAGAGTCTAAATGAAAGTTGTAGAGTATATTCTCACCTACGCGTGGATATAAATAACGTCGAAATCGGAGCTCGTATGCGAGAGATATGAATTTCTGAACTTCGAGGCACGCACACCAACCTTATCCGAGACTCACGACGTGAGCAAGAGACTCACGACGTGAGTCTATGACTAATGTGTGCCAATTCTAGACCACCAGGCGTCGCGTCTATAGACCAAACTCACGACGTGAGTCCCGAGAATTCACCCTATAAATAAGATGCGAGGGTTCCGACTTCTCTTGCCCAATTCCCTCTTCTCTCTCACTTTTAGTCCACGTTTAGCACCCCGAGACGACCCCGACACCCCGGTTACATTTCCAAGCCCCGACGAAGGTCCGAAGTGCCAAGAATCCCGTGAAACTTTCCACTTCCCGGTCGAAGTGCTGCCCGAGAAAAACTCGTTTTCTTCAAATCACCACACTTTCCAGGTGAGTTCATACCCTTACATTTTCACGTCTTTTTTTATGTTTTAGGGGGGAAATACAAGTGAAATACGAGATAAACTCACACTTAAAATACACGTCGTTAGAAATGTTTTCAAATACTTTATCTAGATTTTGTTTATGGATGTTAAACAACATTAATACCAACGTTACACTTCACATGCAAAGTTGATATTACACCAAGTTTTTATCATCAAATGGAACACACTTTCGAAAAACTATAATGGGTATAGTTGCGAGTTATTCATTGCATCTTTACATAAACACTGTAAAAGGAAATACTTTTACATGAACTTTTCGTTCCGTAAATATTTTGATACTATGTTTTGTGAGACACTCATCTTCAACGTACTCTCGAGTATGCATTTCAAGTCCTGTATTATAAACCATAATCTCTTGTAGGGAGAGCCTGATACTTGTGTATAGATCTATACGGGATTGACAATCCCGCACCTAAACTGTTAGCTACTATTAGACCGGTAGGTCTGGGGTGACAAATGTCATAACACTGCAACGCCTGAAGAACGTTGTTACACGCAGTCTGGGTCAATAGCATGGTTATAAAACTCACACGGTGTATCAAAATGTACTTGATTTACGAGACCCTTAAATGCATTCAGGAATTTCATTATATATGCATAACATCCACTTTCACCATTTTAGCATGAAATATACTATTGCATTGCAGTCTTTGGAACTTTTTCAAACTACCACACATACATGGAAAATATTGGATTTTCTAGAAACACGTTCAATTATTTTTACCGAAAGACCTACAAATTTTAGAACAAAAACGCTTATGAACTCACCAACTTAATTGTTGACACTTTTTCAAAACTACTTGTATTTCTCAGGGAATCAGTAATACAGGTAACCATCAGCTTTTGGAGAAGAGACTCTAAGGCGTCTGTTATCAAAACATTTTAAATCATCATATTTGTAATAATCTTTTGAAACATGTATTATATGCAACAATGTAACTTTTTATTATATTTATGATGGTTGTGTTTACTTTCTTTACGAATATTCAACTGTTATGATACTACATGAAGTCATCCACCCCCGAATGTTTCCGCCATTCTGGTTTGGGGGTGTGACAACAATGTACTTTGAATTTGAGACTTCATTTCCATGGAATGATCTCCATTGGAATACTCTGTAATGTCTGTTGACAAGTCTTTGTGACTTTGTACATATTCATTACAAGAGGGTAGTGCATATAAGTTTAAAATCTAACAGATTTCGGTAAATGATAGGAATTTGGAATTCTTACATTTACGATAAGGATTTGGGAGTGTGAAATTAGAATCATTGAAATTATGTTCAATTGGTTTATTTCACAAAGTAAGGATCATAGACAAACATAGAGTGCATACTTGGTGTATGGAAAAGCTATAGTTTAGAAAAACATAGTGTACATGCTTGGAGCATGGGACAACTAGTGTGTTTAATTCAAGTATAAAGTTGACAAAACCGAAACAATGAATAATGAGTAATCAGTATGGTGATAAATAAAAAGTGTTCTATTTATATTCATAGGTTTTGATACCATATTGGATTCAATTATTCTTGTGTTTCATTTTGCATGTTTTGACTTCCAGAATAAACTAGGTCATTCTTCCCGAATGACTAAGTTATTCAAACCATCCACAGTCGGTCATATGTTGGAAGTAGATATGAATCAAGACTGTCATGAGTTGGCTTGTAGATGTCTAAGTTGTTGGACATAGCAAAGGGTGCTACAACACTCATGAGTGCTCATAAGTTCTGAGTATTGGATTCAACCCACGCTCATTTGAATCACTTCATGGATTTTATCACGAGTGATCATGAGACGATAATATCTTATATTCTTCAAACCTAGATATATGAGTTGGTTATACATTGATTGCACGAAAACGCATTGGTTACTCGATGTTATAAAACGTGCCTTTGTGTATGATTCAACAAGTAGTAGAACAAGCCATATGAGTCGAAGTTTATCCATTCCTTTTATCTTCGGGATAAAAGCGATATCTGTGGGCCCCTCGATGATTTAATGATGACACATGTGAGTGCTTGTCCAAGCCAGGACTGATTTGATCTGTTCAATCAGTCAGTCATCATAAATCGGAAATCGGGAAACAACAAATGGACAGAGAGAATGATTATAATCCATGTCTCAGTTCATATGATATCCAGAATGGAGGAATATATGATCCCTTATCTGATGGACGCGTCATTGATTTGTTCAGAGTTCGACGGCAACAACTTTTAAGAGCTACGATTGCTAATCGGGTTTGAAGTCATACACAATAATAGTTTTAGACTTATCCAAGTGGGAGACTATTGGATTAGTGTCTAAGTCCACAACTATATTTGGTATGTACTTGACCCGATTGGCATGGTCCATTTGGGTTGCATGGCATCATGCATTTGGATAGACAAAAATGAGAGAAATAACACTTAAGGTTTGGTAATATATTATAAATTCTAATATATTAATAAGATTATTTAATTAGTATTGATCAAGAATTAATTTGGAATTAATTATGTGATCAAAAGGAGACTAATTAAATATATGGGCTGATTGTGTAAATCATCCATACTTGTATAGTGGGCTAATGCTCCATGGATTATCAAGTTGGGCTAAAACCCATAGGATGCTCCATGGATGCTCCATGGTGTTTTTGTACCCATGGATCATGGAAATGAAAGGCCATGACAATTAGGGTTTACATGGTGTAACCCTAATTGTGACACACTATATAAGCATCTTATTCTTCCCAAAATTGGCAACCATGAGAGACTATGAAGGAATGGTGAGGGCTAGCCGATTTCATGAAGTGTCTCATTTCTCTCTAAGTTATTCCAAGTGTATTTGATGTTGTGTGAACCATTTGAGGTGTCACACTTGGGGTACTAGGCTCTTAAGCTCCATGGAATCAAGCTACATCAAAAGGTATGTCTTCTAACTTATATTATTCCATATGAATCAATGTTTTGTATGCTAGTTAGGATAATACCTTGGAATATTCATATTTGCATGTATAATAGAGAAAAAAATAGATCCAAGATATTTAGGGTTGCATGTACACTTAGGAGTGTTAGAATGCTCAAAACCCAACACCATTCTCTGCCGAAACCAGCATATGATCTCATACACATTGATCTCTCTCACAATGTACGGTTTAGCCTCTCCGCGACCCCATTCTCTTGTGGTGTTTTCCTGACTGTCCAATGTCTATAAATTCTTTTTTGATCACAGAATTCCTTGAACTCACCTTCTGTATACTCAGTACCGTAATCCGATTGGAGTTCTTTAATTTCTTGCTTGTTCTATTCTTAACCACTGCTTTCCATTTCTTGAACGTGTCAAATATCTCATTCTTATGTTTTAGAAAGTAAATACAAACATAGCTAGAATGATCAGCCACAAAAGTGAAAAAAAATATATGGAACCTCCCTTGGAAGTGACTAAAAGCAGTACCCCAAACATCGGTATGCACATAGTCTAGAATTCTTCTACTTTTTTGTTTCCTTGACTTGAACTAAACACGGCATGCTTTACCGTACACACAATGCTCACCAAAATCCATGTATGGGTTCTTCAAACCAAGCAGATCAAGAACCTTTTTAGACATTTGCCCAAGCCGTCTATGCCATAACCGAGTGGTTTCAGATGGGTCACCACCACTACCATTTGTTCCAACTGCTGCACCATCTGTCACCATTATACCCGAAAGAACATAAAGGTTTCCTTGACGAATACCTTTCATTACAACCAAAGAACCAATAACAACCTTCTTTACTCCTTCCCATGTAACTATCTTACATCCGCTAGAGCCCAATACACCTTCATATATGAGATTCTTTTGTAACTCAGGAACATGTCTCACATCCAACAATTATCTGACCACTCCATCATGCATTTTGATTCTAATAGAACCAAGCCCAACCATTTTGCAGGAATGGTTATTTCCCATTACCACGGTTCCACCATCTATGCTTTTATAGTTAGTAAACCATTTCCTATTTGGGCACATATAGTAAGAGCAACCTTAATCAATAATCCATTTACCAGATATTTCTTCATTAGAAGTGATAAAGTAACAATCATCGTTGCTTCCTTCTCCCGAGGCGTAACTAGCTTCTTGCTTCTCTTATGAATTTCCTTTATTGTTGTTCGTGTCTTTGTTTCATCCTACTCTCTTGTTAGGACAATTTGCTTTGTAATTCCCAAGTGTTGGATTAGGTGTCTAAGCCCATAACTATAATTGGTATGTACTTGACCCGATAATAGCATGGTCCATTTGGGTTGCAACACTCTGGAACAATTTGATAGGATGGATATTTGAGGAAGAGGTTATTGTGATTTATTAATATATTATAAGTATAATATATTAATTGAGAAATCACATTATTTAATTAGTATTGATCAAGAATTATTTTGGTATTAATTTAGTGATCAAATGAGACTAATTAAAGTTATAGGGACTGATTAAGTAAATTAGTAATACTTGTAGTTGGACCCATGATCCGTTTTGATTAGGGTTGGACTAAACCTATGTGAAAGTCCGTAAAGGTTTAGCCCAAAAGGCCTATGAAATGTGAAGAGTCATGGTGAGTTAGGGTTTGCATGGATGTAACCCTAGACTACAAAAGAAGTCCCTAACACCCTAAAATCGGCCCACATGCACACTAAAGTAGTAGCTAGCCGATTTTAAGCTCCCAAACCTCTCTCTCAAGTCCATTCTCTTGTTCTTGGTTTGTTGTAAGACATTTGAGGCATCACACTTGAGGTGCTAGGCTCCTAAAGGTCAAATACAAGCAAGCTACTACACAAGGTAATCTTCTAACTATTTTTTTGATTCAAATGTTACCTTGCATGCTAGTTTAGGCTTTGTGTTTTGGAAAAACAATGTTGCATGTATAATTAGAGAAAACTTAGATCCAAAGCATTAGGGTTGTATGTGCACCATAGGAATGTTAGAGTACATAAAACCCATCAGTGGTATCAGAGCCATGGGGATTTTTTATTGTATTGATGCAATTTTGTAATTTTCAAAACTAGAAATCTACATTCTGACAGAGAACTCGACGAGTCCATAAGGAACTCGACGAGTTCATGGTGTTTCACGATGAACTCGACGATTTCATAGCTTGACTCGACGAGTTGGAGCACCTGTTTGCAGTTTTTCAGGTTTTTTTTGGCCTGTTTTGGATAGGGATCATTACCACAAACTATTTTGGTTCATAAAATTTGATTCTAATGCTATGGTAATTCTCATCCCCATCCAATAACATGATGATTGTCAAATTTTAAGATAATTACTTGATTTTGTGAAAAACTAGTTATTTGTAAAATTTAAAGTTATCTTGTAATATGAATTAAAGTCGGTCAAATTGGTAAATGATAAATTATATGATAATTGGGTTAGTTAAAATTTGATCTATATATTTCTTGAAGAGTTCCATAACTTGTCCTCAAGTTATGGAATATGAAAAATCCATATTCATGAAGCATTAATTCTTGTAAGTTATGGAATTCAAGAGGTCTTGAAAGGTTTCATAACTTGTGCTCAAGTATGGAATTTGAAAGGTCTCATTCATGTAACATAAAGTGCATAAGTTATGGATATCAAAAGTTTTGAAGAGTTACAAAACTTGTCCTCAAGTTTTGGAACTCGTAAAGTCACATTTATGAAACTTTAATTCCAAACCCTAGAATTTTAAAAGTTTAAAATTCAACCCTTATACTATTATAATATTAAAGCTTAATACTTATATATATGTATAATACAAGTCAGTATTACCATTAGTAGGCCTCATTCACAAAGCCAATCTATAAGTGGGTATAAGGTTACTGCCTATAAAATGGTGGTTTAATTGGTGTCCACTCTCACCCACCACTTCCTTGATTAGTGGAGGGTCGTTAGAGGAACGGGTAAGATAGAACCTTAATTCTCATTAATAAGTATAATGAAACTATAAAGTAACTAAAATTTTATAAATTCCCATTCTTAGTTACTATAGGAAAAATGTGAAAATGGTGCTATTCCATGAAATTGCACTTTGCACCTTGTTAAGTCGTTAGTGGAGTGTGTATGGTTAACCGGGACACTAATTTGGGACTAACAATGTGTGGCAAAGGGTAGCTTGATGTTAATCATGGATCAATGGAGCATGTGTTGTTAACCAGCATCATGATTGGGTGATTTGTAACTATGAGAATACCAAGCTAATTTGTATGGTTATTCACACCTTGTTTGTGATCCTCGGCGTCCCAGTCACAAACTTGAAGGGCATAATCGAGATTTAAACATGCCATTGAAAAAGTTCACTGAATCTCAAAAGAATCTAGGAATTTCAATTCATTTAAAACTTAATGATAAATTTCATTTTTCATGGTGGAAATTGGTAAATCGTCATATACCTACCTTCAAATATTTTGCAATTGGATTACGGCATCCCTCTTCCGAATTGTAAAATATTGTTTTGGGTCCTAGCCATAATATTTCATTTGGGTGCTATATTAAGGATCCTTATCTAATCTAAAATTTGTATTTGTTTTTTCAGATGTATTCCAACACTGCTTCAAACTCAACTGCTTCTGGCTCTTTCTCTCTCATGAACTTATGTGGGAGGGTCATTTTTGATGGGCCGAACTTCAATGATTTGATTCGAAACATCCAAATGGCCATTCTCTACGAGGACAAAGAATGTGTTCTCGACAAAGAGCTTAAGGAGATTGATGAATCTACCGCTACTCCCAAACAGATTGTTGAATACAAGGCCCATGAGAGGGACGCAACCAAAGTGTCGTGTATTACGATTGCTATCATGACTGCTGAACTTCAGAAGTCCTATGAGGACTTTTGGCCTTATGAAATGCACCTCGACTTGATGGAAAGGTACCATCAAAGTGCAAGGCAGGAAAGGTATGAAATCATAGCCTCCATGATTACAACCAAAAGGAAGGATGGAGAGTCTATCACAGCCCACTTGCAGAAAATGCAAAGGTTTGTGGACCGCTTGCTGAAGTTGAATGTTAACTTCGAAGAAGAGTTGGCCATTGACATTATTCTACACTCTTTGCCTCCTTGTTATGATCAGTTTCGTATGAACTATCATATGAACAAGGAGGATGTCACTCTAATCAAGCTTCAAGGCCTTTTAAGGACTGTTGAAAGTAGTCTGAAAGGAAATCTATTGTTTCTACTCCTACTGCTACTGGCCCTGTCTTGGCAATTGGACATGGGAAGGGAAAGAAGAGGAAGGCTTCTTCTAAGAGCCCCAAGGGAAGTCCCGGAAAGGATCCTCTTCAAGTGGGACCAAAGTTGGTTCTGCTACACCCTCATCCAATCCAAAGGAAGCAGAGTGCTTCCATTGTCATGAAAAAGGGCACTGGACGGGAAGTTGCCCGAAATACTTGTAGGACATAAAGGATAGGACGATCAAACCCTCCTTCGTAGGTATTTATACTACTCTGTCTAATAACTCATCACATGCTAATTCTTGAGTCCTTGATAAAGGATGTGGTTTTCACATTTGTTCTGATTTGAAGGGTCTAAAAAGAAGTAGGGATGTTGAGCACAAGAAGATGAACTTAATCATGGGGAATAGGAAAAAGTCACCTGTCACCAAGATTGGAGTTTATTCTTTATTGCTTAGTAGTGGGTTAAATTTAGAATTGAATAATTGTCGCTACTCGTCTGATATGGCGAGAAATATTATTTCCTTTCATAGTTTGTATGAACAAGGTTTTACCTTTTCTTTTAATAATGAAATTGGTAGTATTAATGCTTATTATAATGGCACATTTGTTTTGAAGGATTACCTTGTAATGGTATATATGAAACTGTGATGGTTGTAGATAACTTATGAAATAATGTATTTCACATCGATTCGTCCAATGGTTTAGATAAAGCATGCTTATGGCATTGTCGTCTTGGACATGTTAACAAGAAGCGCATAGCCCAACTCCAAAATGATGGAGTGTTGGAGTCATTTGACATAAATTCTGATGACACTTTTTAATCGTGTATGCTTGGAAAGATGACCAAGTTACCCTTCACTGAAACTTGTGAAAGGGGTGAGAGTTTTTTGGATCTCATACACACCGATGTGTGTGGACCCTTCAGATCTGCCATAAGGGATGCTAACTGCTTCTATGTGACTTTACTGATGATTATAGTAGATATGGGTATATCTACTTAATCAAGCATAAGTCAGAAACCTTTGAAAAGTTCAAAGAGTTTAACCTAGAAGTGGAGAATCAGCTAGGCAGGAAGATAAAGATGCTCCGATCCGATTGTGGAGGAGAGTATCTTAGTATCGAGTTCCAAGACTATCTTAAGGAATGTGGAATTGTTTCACAATTGATGCCGCCTATATCCTTAATCTAGTCCCTACTAAAAAGTTTTCCAAAACACCTCACGAAATATGGAAAGGGAAGGTTCCCTCGTTAGCACACATCAAGGTTTGGGGTTGCGAGGATTTTGTGAGAAATGAGACTCGCGAAAAGCTCGAACCTCGAAGTGAGCATTGTATTTTCATCGTTTATTCACAGAAATCCTTTGGATATCCCTTCTATAAAGCGACTGACAATGCTATCTTCGTTGCAAGGGGAGGAGTCTTTCGCGAGAGACAACTCATATGCCAAGAGTGTAACACCCGTGTTTCTAGGCTAAGCATTAATGATGATGTAATAGTCTAGGTCAACCTTTGTAACTTGTTTTGAAGTAATAAGAATGAATTATGTGAATTTATGTACCTTATATTTAATTATGATGATATAATAAATTAAGGATAAAAAAAGCGTCGGAAATAAAACGTTAGATAAACCCGATATCTATAAATAAAGTTGTAGTGGTCGTAGCAAGGATTCCGGAGATATAAAGAATGCCGAAATCCGAGTTATACTGAAGAAGTTAAGACCTATCGAAGTTTCGCGACAGAACCGACACGACGCTGTGTGACGTAAAAAGTGAATTTACGATAAAGTGCTTTTTAGCCTTAGCGATCTAAATGAAATTCATAGTATACATTAAACCGAAAGCGTGCATAAAAAGAATGTCCAAATCTAAATTCGTATGAGGAAGTTATGAATTTTCTAAGATTTGGCATAACAGTATGCAGCCCGAAATTCGAATTTTAGATCGAGCGATTTTTAGCCGACACAACCTAAACGAGAATCGAAGATCTCATCGATAGTAGTTTAACGGTAAAAAGACAGACAAAAACGGACGTCGGATGAAGAAGTTATGAATTTTTAACGGATTTTTCCTGTCCCAGCCTGTAAAAATATAACTATAAAAATAAAGTCAAAATTAGTCGACGGAGTCTATACGCGTGGATATATAGAACGTCAAAAACGGAGCCCGTATGCAAAATATATGAATTTTTTAAAATTTAAATATAAAATTCAAGGCTTATTCGAAGCCGTACGCCCAGCACACGAGTTTACTCCCCACGTACTCGGACTAGGTCAGAAGTCGGCAACGTTGCCTCTTTCTTCGGATGGAGGATGCTAATCTCTTAACATTGACATGTCCGAGGCCCATGAACCAAGCACACACCACGTTTGCTCCTACGCCCATCGTAGAACTTCTCAAGGCAGTACGCCCAAAGTACCGAAGAGTTACGCCCAACATAATGCGAGGCTTCGGCCACTATAAATAGAAAGTGCGACTCTCCGGATTTTGTTTACAAATTTCACACTTTTATACCCTTTAATCTCTCTCTCTCTCTCAAAATATCCTAACACCCCCCGAAGCCTAGGGAACATCCCTAACATCCGAAGCAAGCCCGGAGCGCCCAGAAGACCCCGAGAAAATAAATTTTTCGTGTCAAAACTCTTCCCGCGCAGAGCTCGGTTTTTGAGCAAACCTCCCGATTTCGTCGAAAAAGATTGTCTTAAGGAACGAAGTGCTGTCCAATCACCATCTTATCAAGTGACTGTATAGTGATGAGTTGATAAAACTCTTAGATCGATTAGATCTTCAACAGGCTAAACAGTAAAAGCAAACAAACACAATAAATATGATATAGATTCAAGTAATTCTTAATGATTCAAATGTAGTCACGCCTTAGCAGAGCTCGATCAAGAACTTCCACTGTAGAGGCGAGCTAGGGTTTGTAGTATAATGATAAGAATTATAATTAAAGCGCTACCAACTAAGGATGCATGCATGCACCTTAAATACTAAACCCTAATAAAATAGACACGGTTGGACAGGTCCAAACCGGATAACAAAATTGGGCTAAGGACCGAGCCCAAGGACGCAACACTTCTAGACCCAACAATCTCCCTCTTTGCGTCAAATAGGGTGAGACTTCATTTCGGTGGAGGTTGAGTAGTTCGCTTCACAACCTTGAACAATTTTGGAATGATGGCAAGAAGAGTTTGTCTGAAAGCCATATACCACCGAAGCATATCTGAGAACAACTTCTTGTCTGCTTCACTATTTTGATCGCACCCATGGATAAGCTTAAGAATGTGCTCCAAACAAGGATTGGAGAATAGATGTTTGTGAGCCAGAGCAAATAAGCATCTTTGACCTTCGCCTCTAAGAAACATGACGATGTGAGACTGTGGATCAATTTTTCCCTTCACCATCAGCTTAGTGTCACCAGCCTTCCCAACAGTCTTGATTATGGGTCTCTTGCGTATAGCAGTGGCAATCTCCTGATCCATCTTCGCCACTTCATGAATGTAACACACTAGCATACGCTTAATGTGATCAATGATGGGCTCATATTCTTTCTGATTGGAGAGTAGGATGTTGTTCAAAAGAATCCAATCGTGTGGATTCAGATTTGGCATATCAGCAAGGGAAATCATATGGACCGAACCATCTGATCCTCGGGTCACATTGAACTTGACGTTAATGAATTTCCCAGCTGCAGTAGGTTTTAACACCTTATTTGTTGTGATCTTCTTGTTACTCCAGGTAAGGTACTGAGGTTGAGAGAATTCATGATAGTATTCAAGCAAGTCTTGATCAACCTTCGGGTCAAGAGAAGGAACCGTCACTGTAGACTCGAAGCAGTGAAAGATGAAGGCTCTACGAGTGATTGGCATGTCAAATTGAGAATCTTTAGAATTCTCGACATCAAATGAAAGAACAGGATCCAGCCAATGTGAACTTGGAGTTTCAATAACCTCCTTTTGTAGCCTTTCCAACGTCCACAGACGAAACATCGATTTCCTCTGATTAAGCAAATTCGCTTTTCTCATCTCATTCTCCTTATTAATGGCATCAGTGACTTTTTCTTTAATCTCCTGAGCAGTGGGCTTGACTTTGAGAGGACTTGGTTTAGGAACTGTTTCTTGAATAACAACATCATCCTCATCATCAGTATCATTTGCAACTCCTTTTTCCCCTATCTGCATGCCCGAACCTGAAGCTTCTTTCCCCTTCAGTTCAGTAACCACTTTCGGTTTCGGTTGTTGAGGGTTCGGTTGATGCGGTTTCGGTGGTTGAGATGAAGACTTTGGCTCTTCTCCCCCTTGTTGCGGAGAGACAACGGACTCCGAAACACCCTCTATCCGGCTTAGAATATCCAGAGCAGGTCGTAACTTCTCAGCCAAATAACGTCGAACCGTGATGGTGAGAACGGAATTGTAGGCTTCAAGAAGATGAAGGAGAATAAAGTGAACATTACCAACAGAGCTTTTAACCACAGAACGCTCAAAACGCAGTGCATCAAGATCCTTGTTCGCTTGATTGAGCTTGAGAGTCTAGGTTTTGAGTTCAGTGGTCCTCAGAGCAAGTGCATCCATCACTTTGTTTTCCAAGGCAAGATCTGCCTGAAGTTTATCCAAACGCTCTGAGACAGAAGCTTGACATTTGATGTGATCAGAGGTGAGGTTCTTGCGAAGCACCTCAAATAGCGCTTTCTCTTGTTGAAGAGATTGAGTGAGGGACTCAACCGAGGCATTGACCTTGTTAGCATTCTGCTCTGCAGCGCCCTGTAAAGATTCAAGGAAAGTGTTTGCGTTAGAAATTAGTTTATCGACTTTTTCGGTCGCCTCCGTGAAAACTTTTGTTGAAGCATCAATAGCAAAAGTGGCTTTGGTGATGGAAGCTTCGTGTTCCTTGACCCAGGTGGCCATCAAGCCTTTTATAGCAGACTCAGAGGAGGAATCCTGAGTAGAGGAGGAGGCCATCAGTTTATCTAGCTTCTCATTTAGCTCCTTGAGATGGCGCTTGGTGACAGGGGCATCATCATCATCATCGCTTTGCACCCTGTAGGTACTGTAGTAGAAGGTGTCATATTCAACATTTTCACCACCAAGAACGGTATTGGTCTCTGTAGATTGGGTAGGTGATGGAGGTTTGGTAGTAACAGGGGGTTTGGGTGCTGAGGTACGAACCCCCGTATCAGATAGGTTGGTCTGTACTCTAGTGGTGGTTGTTGTTGTAGCTTCAGAGAAAATAGGTGTAGGAATGGGAATGGTAGAGGAAGGTTGAGATGTGATTATGGGGAAAGTGTGAGGTAATAAAATCGGAATGGAAACAGGTGGAGGAGAAGGTTCTTGGGAGCGAACATGTACCTCTGGTGTAGGCGAACGAAGTGGTGTACCACCACGAACCGAACCTTCATCATCTGAGCTTTCGCTCTCAGATTCGCTAGGAATGGTGGGTTAATGACCAGTGGGCACGTACTCGGAGTCGGAGTCACTTGATGATTGAAGAATAAGCTTTCGAGCAGGTTTCTTGAGCTTCTTCTGCCTGGGCTGGGAAGGTGCTGCCTTCTCAGACTTTCGCTTCTTTGGAGTCTGAACCTTTGACTCTCGACCTCCTTTATCCCCCTTTTTCGTTTCTTGCTTCTTGCCCCGCTTAGCAGGTTTGTCTGCCTCCTCAATAGATTTTATCATTTCAGGAGTTAGTTCCCTTAGACCAGAAGAGGGGAGCTTCTTGTACTCCTGAATAAGCTTGCTCGCAGGGGACACACAAGCATACATTGACTCAGGAATTGAGCCAACGAAGAGAAACTTCGACGGGTGAGTGACAATGATGTTTGTGGTATGAAAAGTAGCAATGGAGGAGAGCAGTGAGTTTGCCATGATAGGAATATGATAACGCTCCATAATACATTGAGTGACAATGGTCCAAAACCGGTCACATGAAATTTCTGTGTGGCGAGAAGCTGATGACAAACTTTGGACAAGTTAAAGCCACAAAACCAAACCATAATCAAGGTTGACACCATGGTACAACCCATAAAGCAGAGTCATGAAGGACTTCCTAGCACCATCAGATCCTACACTTCGTTCAGAAAGTCCTTTGAAAAGAAGGGTGAAGAGGTCATTCCATTGAGGAGGAAGACATGACTTCTTGAACTTGGTCACAATAGTTAGGGTTTCAAGGTACCTCATGTTGTAGAACATCGAGAAAAGCTGACCTGTGGAGATGGAATCAGGATTCACCATGGATTCGTCAGAAGTGAGCCCTAGCAACGAGCAAAATCGGCTCTTGGAAATTGAAGCCTTCTGGTTGGGAATGTCGAGGTAAATCTTCTCTGCACCTTTGTCGTACGTAGCAGTGGAGTAGATTTGTGAGAGGCAAGACATTGGAACGACTTCCATCATTGATATAGCTTTGAGGAGTGGTGAATACTTTAGACATTCCATCACTTGGTACATGTAAGTATCGTAGAGGAACGGTGTAAGATCGATCAACAAGTTCTGGTTGGGCTTGATTGCAAGAAGAGTTGAGCGTGCAATTGTTTCTTAAATAGAGGAAGATTATGACATTGTTGAAGCTTGAAGAGGAAGAAGATGAACAGTGAAAACCAAATCGCCTTCTTTTGCTTGAGAGAGTTGAAGTGTGGTAGAGAAGAATCCCACAGAAATCATTTCCTTATATACGATTTTGGAGAGAGAGAAAAATCAGGAGCAATAATTCCATTAATTTGGGAAACGACGCCTAAAAAGGCGTGATTTGACAACTAGCAACTCTGATGATACAGCTGATGACGCATGATTAGGTAACGATTCAAATTCCCGCGCCTTTCCATACTTATCCTCTTTTCAAATTACCAATCGATTAAACTTCCTGCTGAGTCACCGCTTGAACTTTCAATAGAATCTTTATTACCATAAGTACCAATGCCTTTATACCAACTCATCCCTTCATTTGGAAATAACTGCATTACAGCATTAGGAACCGAAGCTATATAATTATGAATAGCTTAGAAATAACCAAACAAGACTTTTGGAAAATTCAAGATTTTCGTGCAAGATAGTGTCAAAGATAAAGAAATAAATCAAACTATTTGTGGGAATTTGTGATGACATTTAAGACAAAAAGCAGTGGATCCCGGGCAGGAATCTCTTCCTTCAAAGTCAAGAGAGACTTCAAAGTGCTTGTTTAGATTCCCATTGAAGTACGATCAATTACTTGTTGAGAAGCATTGAAAGGCATTTTTTTATATATAAGGCTATTAAGGGTGGCTTTCGCTTCAATTGTGGATTCCGATACTTGACATAAGACCGAAATAGAACGAAGTACTTGTGACACCGATGTGGCCTGTTAAACAAGTAGGTTTGGAACATATTTAGTGACTTGTTGATAGTTGTTAATTAGAAATCTCAAAGGAAAAATAAACCTGGATCCTTTGGGAAGAAAAGTCTTGGTGAAAGACATTTTCATAAGGATCTCTCAAAAATAAAAGGAGATTTCAGGGTACTTTCATAAAATTGGTTTCGTTAATTCAAAGGGTGAAATCTAGAACATTTAATTGTTCACCGTCAATGCTTTAAGGTTTTGAATTTTGGGTTTCACTTAGCACATAGTGGCACGAAACTAAGATCATTAACATAAAAGTTGTGTAACCGTAAACCTCAGTGGTAATGCTGAGAGTCTCAAGGGTTACATTTATGAGATGAAGTATGATGGAGAATAAATAGGAGGTGGTTAAAGAACCGAATGTACCTCTGCTATAAAAGATAGACTAAGTAGAAAAACTCTTAACTTAATTTGAGAAGAGTAAGGTAGCTCATGATTAGAGTGAATTTGGCAGCCTGATTGGGAAGACATGAGTTGTATATATCAAGTCATTAAGGCTTCACTCAAAATCTTTTGAGGCTTGGGTCAACATGCAGCAGCATGCTTCTAGGGACACTTAGCTAGTACATAGATAGAAAATTATACCTGCCCCAGCTCCATCATAGAGAATAGTTCTTATACACAAATTATATTAAGAATGAAGCAAATTGCAATAAAATGAAAGAAAATATTTTTGAGTTTTGAAGTTTCTGAAAAGAAATAAAACAGAAAAGATAAATGTTTTTGTATTTTATAAGATTTTCTGAAAAAGAGATAAAACAGAAAGAAAAATGTTTTTGAATTTTATAAAAATATAAGGAAAAACATAAAATAAATTGCAAGAAAACAATATACATACTATACAACCGAAATCATTATTTAGAGATAAGAAGCGAACCAAGCCCGGTGAGATCGAACCCGAAATAGGCCGAGCGTTCGGTTCATTTCGGTTCCCGGAAGAACCGAACCCGAAATGGACCGAGCGTTCGCTCTATTTCGCTTCCAACTTTTATTGAGACAAAAGAGATTTCGGTACAGATTCAGCTTCCATCATTCCTAGGCCTTGTAGGATTTTATTAAAACTTGCTTCAGGCAAGGCCTTAGTGAAGATGTCAGCCAATTGATCAGTAGTTCTTACGAATTCAATTTCAACGTTACCATCTTCCACACGATCTTTGAAAAAGTGATACCTCAGTGCGATGTGTTTCGTCTTTGAGTGTTGCACTGGGTTATGACAAATCCTAATTGCACTCTCTGAGTCACAATATAGTGGGATTTTCTTCATGTTCAGGCCGTAGTCTCGAAGTTGACTTTGTATCCAAATGACCTGAGATGTGCATGATGCTGCAGCTATATATTCTACTTCGGCAGTGGAGAGAGACACACAAGTTTGTTTCTTGGATTGCCAGCAAACAAGCTTGCCGTCCAGAAATTGGCATCCTCCAGTGGTACTCTTTCGGTCCAGTCCACATCCCCCAAGATCAGCATCTGAGAATGCTTGGACAAAGAATCCTGATTTGGCTGGGTACCACAGACCGAGAGAAGAGGTTCGCTTCAGATATCGAAAGATGTTCTTCACAGCTAGCAGGTGAGGTTCACGTGGATTAGCTTGAAACCTGGCACAATAACAAACAGATAACATTATGTCTGGTCGACTGGCTGTTAGATACATTAGATACCCTATCATCTGAAAATAAAGGGTCATGTCAGCAGCCAGTTTGTCTAGAGAAGGTGTTAGCTTTGTGCCAAACGTCATAAGAACCTTTACTTTCGAATCTCCCATCATTCCAAACTTGGTAAGCAAGGTCTTTGTGTAAGCCTCTTGATTAAGGAAAATGCCTTCGGGTCCCTGTCTTATATTCAAGCCAAGGAAAAAGTTAATAGGACCCATGGAGCTCATTTCAAATTTAGTCTCCGTCAACTTCCTAAATTCAGCTGTTAAGCTAGGATTTGTGGAACCGAAGATGATATGATCAACGTAAATCTGAACTATCATAAGGTGGTCACCCTCTTTCTTACGAAAGAAGGTTGGGTCAACCGAACCTTGTTTAAACTTAGACATTTTGACAAATCTAGTTAGAGTTTCATACCATGCCATTGGTGCTTGCTTGAGACCATAGACTTCCTTGTCCAGAATGTAGCAGTGATCTGGATACTTCTCGTTCATGAAACCCGGTGGTTGCTCTACATACACCGTCTCTTCCAGTTCTCCATTTAGGAAGGCACACTTCGCATCCATTTGGAATACTTCAAAGTTCTTGTGTGCATCATAGGCGAGAAAAATACGAACCGATTCTAGCCTTGCTACTGGAGCGAAGTTCTCTTCGTAATCTATGCCTTCTTCTTGACAGTAACCTTTAACAACCAATCTTGCCCTATTGCGTATCACATTTCCTTCCTTATCCATCTTGTTCCTGAAAACCCACTTTAATCCAACTATAGAAGCATCCTTTGGTGTTGGAATCAGTCTCTACACTTTATTTCGCTCGAACTCATTGAGTTCGTCCTGCATCGCCTGTACCCAATCAGAATGATCGAGTGCAGTCTTGATCGTCTTTGGTTCAACTTTGGAGACGAACGAATTAAACATGCAGAATTCCACTTTAGAGAAAAGTGCAGTTTGTTTCGCTTTCAGTTGTGATCGTGTGAGAACCTTTTCTGTCGAATCACCAATAATTTGTGTTTGTGGATGATCTTTGGCCTATTTGGTGAGAGGAGGGTAATTAGGATCATATGAGGGATCCAGTTCAGCATTCACTTCTTCTTCAAATTCTGACTGAATATCATCATCGTTTGCATTCTCCCCCTCGAATGATGATACTTCCTTAGCTTCAGGCTCAGAATTCTCCCCATGGACTTGACTTTCGGTTGGAATGAATGATGATGAGCTCTCCCCCTGGAATGGTGAATCTTGGTTATGTGAAAAGGACGAACCCTCCCCTGAATATGAGAACTATCTTTTGGAGGTTCGTTTGAGTCTGGCTGTTCGGTTGTTTCCGGTTGTTCCTCTGCCATTTTCTTCGCAGCATCATCGATTATCTTCTGCAAGTTATCCACCTTGTTGTCTGCAGCTTCAGATTCAGAGAGAATAGCCTTTTCTGGTTCATCAAACATCAGCATGTACTGCTCAAAGAGGTTTGAAATGGGTACCGTAACTTGACCAGAGATTGGAAATATTTCCTCTACAGAGCCTTTGGTTGTCTTCAGTTTCTTGACGTAGTTATCATCGAAGGTAACATAATAGGTCTCCTCTATTGTCTTTGAACGCTTGTTGAGAAACCTATATGCTTTGGAGGTTAAGGAATAACCCAGAAAGATTCCTTCATCAGCTTTGACATCAAACTTGTTTCGGTGCTCCTTTGAATTGAAGATGAAGCATCTTGAACCGAACACGTGGAAAAACTTTACATTAGGCTTTCGGTTGTTCAAGATCTCATAGGGAGTGATGGAGAAATGCTTGTTGAGATAAAATCTGTTCTGTGTAAAACACGCAGCAGCAATGGCATCAGCCCAGAAATAAAGAGGTAGAGAAGCGAAGCTCAGCATGGTTCGGGTTGCTTCATATAAAGATCGGTCTCGCCTTTCGACAATTCCATTATGTTGTGGAGTATACGGAGCCGAGAAGTTGTGAGTGGTTCCCTTCTCCTGCAAGAAAATATTCAAAGTCTTTGTTCTTGAACTCCAACCTGTTGTCGCTTCTTATGTCGTGAACTACCTTTCGTAGTTGAACTTCTATCTGCTTGATAAAGAGTTTAAGTTTAGGAGTGGCCTCTGATTTCTGCTTCAAAAAGAACACCCAAGTAAAGCGAGAGAAGTCATCCACAATGACAAGTATATACCTGTTGCCGCCAATGCTTTCGATTGAAGATGGACCACATAAATCAATGTGAAGTAATTCAAGTGGTTCAATAACTTTTGTGTTGACTCGAGAAGGATGACTCTGTCGACTTTGCTTTCCCATTTCACATGCAGCACACACGTGTTCTGTATCGAACTTCAGAACAGGAAGACCTCGAACATGATCACCAAGCACCAGTTTGTTGATGTCCTTAAAATTGAGATGGGAGAGTCTTCGGTGCCAAAGCCAACTTTCGTTTGAATGAGCCTTCGTTAGTAAGCAGATTGATGGTTTCCCTCGTATGGGATTGAGATTCAGAGGGTACATCTCTCCTTTTCGCTTTGATTTCAGTAGAATATTGTTCGTCTTCTTTCCAATAATCTCTGAGCCATCGTCATCGAATGAAACTTTTAACCCGGTACCAACCACCAGTTGAGAGACACTGATAAGGTTGTGTTGTAAACCTTCAACGTACGCCACTTCTCGTATCGAGAAATCGCCATTGGTGATCATACCATAACCTTTAATCGTGCCAAAATAATTATTGCCATACTTGACACTTCCACCATTTGTAAGGGACCGGAACTCCCTCAACTCTTCCCTTCTTCCTGTCATGTGACGCGAGCAGCCACTGTCTATGTACCATTCATCGTCAAACTGCTCGTCACGTATAACCTGCAAAAATTAAGCAGATTTAGGAACCCAAAGCTTCTTGGTTCCTTGCGAGCCTTTTACAGAACAGGGAATTGTAAGAGAAACATCAACTAAAAAGGTTCTTTTTATTAAGGCTGTTTCATATTTTCTTTTTATGGTAAAAACTTTGATGTTATTTGAGTTGAGTACTTTAGGTGGAGTTTTTGAATTTGAGAATTTGATGTTGGCAGACTTTCGGTTCTCAATATCAAGTTTAAACGATGTCTTCTTTGCGTTTTCTGGAGAGAACTTTCCTTTTCCCTTTCGATCATTCTGTGAATGACAGTGAGAACGAGAGAGATGAGATTTGGGATCAAAGTTAAACTTTCGGTCATTGCTCTTACATGGTTGAGAGCCGAAACTACATTCCCTTCGGTTCCTCTCACTGGTTGGTCTAGAACCGAAACTACCCTTTTGGTTTCTCTCATCTTGAGGACTGAAGATTCTTGTTTGGTCCTCTGCCTTTGTGGACCGAAAATATGTTTTCGGTTGTTTTGATTCTGAGGACCGAAACTCTTCTTTCGGTTGTTTTCATCATGTTGAGCACGAGAAGTGGAGTTTGCTTTTCCTTCCTCCTTTGACTTATAAGGCTTTTCATAGCGAACGTAATTAGGGTTTTGAGATCGCCAGAATTGTTTCCTTTCAGTGAGATTCTTCTTGTACCTCAAGTTTCGTTGATGTTTTAGATCTAACACCTGTTTTGGATTTTTGTGGATGTTGGCCTTTTTCTTTGATCTTTGAGCATGAGGCTCGCTCTTTAGTGAAGAGGATTCGCTTGACACCATGACTGGTTCACCTGAAAGAGTTTTGGTACCACTTGTGCTGGGCACATCAAAGCGTGTAGGATCATTAAGTGGTTCTGCCACATACCTTCCTTTTACTCTCCATGATGTTTTCGTAGACAGACCTTCTGTTTCATCAGCGTTATCAATCGGTGCTGACCAGAAAAACTCGTCACAGTCATTAACATTATCTTCTGCTACTAATGCTGTCAGTTCGGCTGTCTGTTGCTGAGTAACTCCATGAACTTTATAAACTTGATTTGGAGTCGTTTGGACCTTTTGATATACAACAGCCTTTTCCTTGAGGACTTTGGTCTTTTCTTTGGATAAACGAGCGAACTCAATAGAATTTTCAGAAATAAGATTTTTGTTGGTTTCGGGTTTGCTCTTGACAAATTCGGAACAATCAACCTCATGTTCCACAGATATTACACTCATATCATCATCCTCATTGAATTTAGAAGTGTTTTCAATATCAATTTTATTTTCTGAACTCAACTTGGCATTCAAAGAGTCAAATCTCTGTACAGTTTCGGTTTTGATTTTTAATTTGTCATTTTCATCCAACAAATTTTTGAGCATGTCCTTATGGTCTTTTGACTTTATGAAGGACTCTATTTTGTCAAGACCAATTTTGTAAGCGGGAGAAATATCTTCAGAAGAAACAACGTTATCACAGTTATATGCATCGGCATCGATTTCATCCTCCTTTAACTCAAGGAAGGGTAAAATCATACGATGTATCTTCTTCCCTATTTCACAATCAAGATGCAATTGAGTAATGTTGGAATATAATCGTTTAGCAATTAAACAAAACACATTTTGTTGTTTTAAAAGCTTTAAATTATCTCTTTGCAAATAAATTGTTTCATCCCTAGACCTAATCAACACCTTCTCCTTCTACTCAATCCACATACGCATCTCCTCACTCTTCGATGATACCCTGCTGATTTGATCAGTTAGGTTAGAGTTTGTGATGCGAGTTTGAGTTAAACTACCACTTATACTAGAAAATTTAGATTTTAATCCATTTAGTTCTTTTTCATAGTTTTTGATGGGAATTTGTAAGGAAACAAGAATAGATTGTACCTTCTTGATCAACTCATCGCATTCGTTGATCTGCTCATTGACAGGTTTCGCTGCGAAACACCTGTCTTCTCGCTCCTTCGCTTCATCCAGTCCCCCATCAGTGGTATAGCCTCTCATATGTGACACCCCATAAGTCACCATTAGACACTTTCCTGCAACGTCCTCTTCTTTTATCAACAAAGCCCTGCCATGAGTAGGCTTCCTCACTTCTTCATCTTATGAATCAGTGGACCAAACTTCAACACCTCGAAACTCATCATCAACAATATTTCCCTGCACAATAAGAGCATTCATAGTGTTATTAGATCCAGCTTTCTTCTTTTTGATTTCTTCCAATCGACGTGTGAGGTTCGCTTCCTCGTCCTCATCTTCATTCTTTTCTGACATCTTTCTCAGCATACAATCTTTGGCGAAGTGATTTTTACCTCCAAAGTAGTGACAATTAATGCCTGATTCACCTCCAAGTTTTACTTCCTTCTTTGGTTCTTCGGTCTGAGAAACACTCTTCGGTTCCTCCTTTGCTTTCTCGGCACTGTAGCTACCTTGCCAGTTTCGGTTCTTATTTGTTAGGAACCTTCTTTTGATGAACTTCTTGGGATTTGACACCATCAAAGCATACTCTTCACTTGTTAGATCATATTCAGAAAGATCCAAATCTTCTTCTTCTTCAGCAGCATTCTTTCCTTTGGAGATTAGGGCCAAGGAACCCGTGCCAGAAACGACATTCGTTTCTTTAGTCACGGCACTCTCATGTGACTTTAATATTCCCACCAGTTTTGCTAGAGAATAGGTCTTGAATTGTTCATGTGCCTTCACAGTAGACACCACAACCATCCATTCGGGTCTAAGGCCATTCATGAATGTCACCTTCTGTTCAATGACTTTCCTTTCAATCCCATGCTTTATCATCTTACTAAGGAGGTGATTGAAGCGATCGAAGGCTTGAATAAGATTCTCTTCGGGCTTCTGCTTGAAGTCACCAAATTTTGAGAGCAACAATGTTTGGATTGAATGCTCAAGATCTTCATCTGTAGAATACAATTCCTTCAATCTGTCCCATATTTCTTTTGCCGTTGTGCATGAGCTTAGTAACCGAAACGTGCCCAATTGTAAAGCAAACCTAATCATTCTTAAAGCTTTGATGTTGCACTGAAACGTTTCCTTTTCATCTTAGGGAATGTCTTTCACATCATTAACGAGCTGATTGTACTCCTTTTGAGTTTTAACAATTCTTGAAGTTCTTGAGTGAGCGAATGGACTTATAGTAATCGCCTCCCAGATCAAGTATCCATTGTCTTCTGAGCCAATCACGTAGTCTTCAAAGTGATGCGTCCAGACCTCATAATCCTGAGTGTACAATATAGGTATCCTTGTCGTCGATCCTATGTTGTTGGAGATATTAATTGGGTTTGACTGAGAATCATCCATGGACATGACGATGTTTGTTCAAAAACCTGCTTAAGATCAGACTTGTAAATAACGTTAGGGTAAGATCGAATATTTAAAGAACTATGTCAATAGCAAATGACGGCTCTAACAATATCAATCAAAGTGGAAAACCCTAAGATCTTCTTCAACAGAAGAGATGTATATTAATTACACAGTCTCCTGCTCTGATACCAATTGATGAGTTGATAAAACTCTTAGATCGATTAGATCTTCAATAGGCTAAACAGTAAAAGCAAACAAACACAATAAACACGATATAGAATCAAGTAATGCTTAATGATTCAAATGTAGTCACGCCTCAACAGAGCTCGATCAAGAACTTCCACTGTGGAGGCGAGCTAGGGTTTGTAGTACAATGATAAGAATTATAATTAAAACGCTACCGACTAAGGATGCATGCATGCACCTTAAATACTAAACCCTAATAAAATAGACACGGTTGGACAGGCCCAAACCGGATAACAAAACTGGGCTAAGGACCGAGCCCCAGGACGCAACACTTCTAGACCCAACATATAGTCACTTTCATCTTACACATATATATGAAGTATTTTATATAAAATACGCGGTATGTGAATATATATTGTTTGTTTATTTGAGATGGATGTTAAATGAATATTTTATACAGGTTTTAAATGATTTAAATTGTATATGTATTTTATATCTACAAAAATGTTGTGTAAAACATGGGTAGATGAAATAGTTGGTATGTAATGAAAGATAAGTTGGATAAATGAGATGATCGGTGATATAGATCATGAGATGATGGTGAGGGGTGAAAAATAAGAGAAGCCCTTACCCACACGTTGGCCCCGTCATCTAGCAGAGTATGGATGACAACCATGGACTATTCTAGACGATCCGTGGAACACTAGCAGGCTCGTAACCTGTAGGTGTTGTGAACAATATGTTCACCTGGTGTACTCTAAAAACCCATTGACATGTATTGCAGGTGGACACCCGCAAATAATACTGTAGATAAATGAGAGCTATGGATTTAGCACCTGTTGGATGAACCCTGGCAACTATGAATTTAGTGCCTGTTGTATAAATCCTGGCGACGATGTACTTCATACCTATTCCTTAGGATGAATCCTTAGGAATGACGGATAGATGATTCTTAGGGTAAATCCTTAAGAAATAAAGAAGATAATGGGGATGGGTAATTAGGTTAATTGTTTGATGATAAAACATAATAACTTTATTATTGTGGGTTGATAACCCTATGTACTCACCAGGTTTCCCAACCTGACCCACTCAAGTTATTTGTATCACAGGTGTCGATACCAAGCTAAGTTACACTGAGAGATTAAAGGAGATGTAAAATCACTAGTGTAAATGATTGTAAGTTTTGTTTATGCTTATGTTTTTGTATTTACGATGACATCCCAAATTTTTAAAATGAATAAAATACTTTTCCTCGGAAATGATTTGATAACATATTTATCATGTTTTTTTGAGAACAAATTCCGCAACGTATTTCTTTAAAAGATACTCTGATTTTTAAAATCAAGCATAAAAAATCGGTCTTTTCGGGCCGTGAAATTGGGGATGTCACAGTTGGTATCAGTGCATTAGTTTAAGCGAACTAGAAAATTTGTAGGATTTCTATACTTAAACTTAGAATGCTAAGCAATGATTGTGAGATGAGTGTCTACTATGTTATAGACACGAGCACTAGTTCATTTTAGAGAAGATGCCTAAAATGTTTTTATGTGCTAAATGATTTATGATGCTATTATTTGTTCGGATCTATGCTCTGTTGCCGACCGGATCTGGAAACTTTATGTGTTAAGGTTTCTAAATGTATAAGCTACGATATTAGAACTAGCATATAACATTTCAGAGTGATAACGAAGATTTAAACGTCCATCAAAAATAAAGATCTAAATTCACCTACTTTGGTGTATAGATCGAAATGGTAAGCACTCGAAGTGGATTCGGGAACGGTAAACCGCAACCTAAGCCAATCATAATGGTAGGAGTACAGGAAATGGTGCGGACGATGTTGGATCAACAGATGGAAGAGACAAAGCGTTTACTTCAACAAAGTAAGGACGAACTTACTGTGCCAATACGTCAGACAACTGCTTTTGAGGCAACCATCTAGGTTGCTAAGTCTGTTGAAGAAATGATCAACTATAGGACCACTGACAAGGTTGAAGTTGACAAGAAGAGGAAATTTGAGGAGCCTTTAAGATCCAACAAGAGCAACATGTTCTCAAAGTCTAGCAAAGGAAGAGGTAAAGGAAAATGGTGCGAGAAGTGCAAAAATAAACACTCTGGAAAATATAGCAGGAAGGTGAATTGTTTCAAGTGTGGAGAGATTGGGCATTACGCCGATGAGTGTACGTTTACCAAAAAGGTGTGTTATGGATGTAGGGGAGAAGGGAATATTTTTAGAGAATGCCCAAAGAAAAACGAGGCAGCAAGGTCAGATACACCACCAAGGCCAAGGGCAATCCACATGATCCTCGACGAAGAAAATAACAACGCTAGGAATTAGAAGTAAAGACTTGATAACCGAAGATCAAGTTATGAAGTAGCAATGTGAATAGTAACATGTGGTGTAGCCTATTAGAGGCATAGTATAGGGTAAACTTGAACCTCTGTGTATTCGTTTCAAGAAATAATATAAACCTTGGTTTTGTTATCTGATGTATTGAATGACTATGTGAAATCCTTGTATGGTGACTTGGAGAACTGCGAGACAATACTTGGGACGAGTATGAGTAGGTGTGAATGGTAGTAGAGGCCTATACTACCGGAAGCATAGGACTCACACTTGGATCAGGGAAAGTCACGAGGTTACCAAGAAGCTAGTAATTGATTCTGTTTTGTTCTAGTATGTCGTTACCATCGTTTCGGTAATGACTAAGAAGAAGATTGTTATTCCGACCCAAGAGGTTATATCGAATCGAGTCCGACCAAGATGAGTTAGTCATGTGGTTCAGAGAACCAAGTCCGATGTAGTATCTCACTAAAACTAGAAGATTGAAGTATCCCAATCTTTATTAAAGTAAGAGGCTTGTAGCTAGAAGTATTACATGCTATAATGTGATCACATTGGAACACGAAGGAAGGTATATTACGTTAAGAAACTCGACTCTAAAAGACTTGAGTCTAAGCAGTACATAATACGATGAGAGTGTTGGATTAGATGTCTAAGCCCATAACTATTATTGGTATGTACTCGACCCGAGTGTAGCATGGTCCATTTGGGTTGCATATCATCGGGACAATTTGTTAGGATGGACTTTTGAGAGAAGGTAATTTATGGTTTATTAATATATTATAAGTTATAATATATTAATATGAAATCATATGTTTTAATAGTATTGATCAAAAATTAATTTGGAATTAATTTAGTGATCAAAAGAGACTAATTAAATCTATGGGGACTAATTATCATAATTAGTTATATTTATATGTGTTGGGCTTATGATCCATGTTGAACCAAGTTTATGTATGGATACATAAAGAGTTGGGCCACATGAACCATGGATCATAAAACCCATGGGTATGGATTTGGGTTATACCCATGACCCTTGAAATCCACACATATAAATATATGCTCTTAGCCTCAAAAAGGCCACTTGAGTCATTCTTGGAGTTCATGGGTGTTTTTGGGTGCATGGAATTCTCTCTCAAGTTCTACCTTTGTCCATGATGTGTTGTGACTTCATTTGAGTCTTCCACACTATTGGGGCTAAGCTCTTTAAGGACAAATACACCAATACTTCAAGCTCCATCAAAAGGTATGTTCTCCTAACTAGTATCTTATATGGTTTATGTCAAATGTATGCTAGTTATAGGTTTAATGCCTTGGGAACCATTTGCATGTATAATTAGTAAAACATAGATCCAAGGTATTTAGGGTTGTATGTGCACCATAGGATGTTGTATTATACCAAAAACCCAACAGTGGTATCAGAGCCATGGGTTGTTTTCTATTATATTTGATGCAAATGTTTGATTTTCAAAGTTGAAAACAAAAAGAAAAAAAACATGAAGTTTGTCAAATTTTAAGATAATTACTTGATTTTATGGAAAACTAATTATTTGTAAAATTTGAGTCATTTTACTACAAGAGTTGAATTAGGTCAATTTATTAAAAGATAGAATGATATGATTATTTTATTTGTTTTAAAAGTTTCATCTAAATTTTTTTAAGGAGTTACAAATTTTGTCATAAAATTTTGGAACTCAAAAGTCTTTTTTAAAAGTTATGATCTTAAGAGTTTTGAAACTTCCATAAGTTATGGATTATTAAAAGTTTTTTTGTGTTACCATGTTTTATGAGTTAATTTAGATTAATGAAAAAACTTTGTGTTAGTTGTTTTCAATCCAAATTAATCTACAAATTGTTCATAAAATGTGTTTTTGTAACTTGTCCTCAAGTTATATGAAAAGACACATTTATGATTCTTAAAACTTATAAATAATGTCATATGTTACAAAATGAAGAGTCTTTTTCTCATAAATAGTTTTTATGAACTCCATAACTTGTCCTCAAGTTATGGCTGTTCAAGAGTCTCTTCATTTAAGTCTCTAAAACTTTAATTAAACTCATAAGTTATGAAAATGAAAGAGTTTTGAATAGTTTCAAAACTTGCCCTCAAGTTTTGGAATTTGTAAAGATTTACTTATGAATTCTTTAATTCCAAATCAAGCCCTAGAATTTTAAAAGTTTAAAATTCAACCCTTATACTATTATTATAATTTTAATTATATAGATATGTATAAGATAAAGTCAATCTTACCATTAGTAGGCCTCATTCACGAAGTCGGTCTATAAGGGGGTATAAGGTTACTACCTATAAAATGGCAGTTTAATGGGTGTCCACTCTCAGCCACTGCTTCCTTGACTGGTGGAGGGTCGTTAGTCGAACGGGTAGGATAAAGACTATAATTCTCCCTTCATTAAAAGTATAATGATAAATACTAAGTAACTAAACACTTATAAATTCCCAATATTAGTTACTTAGGAAAATGTGAAATGGTGCTAACCCATGAAATTACACTTTGCACCTTTGTTAAGTCGTTAGTGGAGCGTGTGTGGTTAACCGACACACTGACACGGGACTGACAATGTGTGGCGAAGGCTAACTTAAGTTTATCGTAGATTGGTGGAGCGTGTGTGGTTAACCGGCACATCAATTAGGTGATAAAGTTGAGGGTACCAAGTCAATTTGCATGGTTATTCACACCTTGTTTGTGATCCTCGGCATCCCAGTCACAAACTTGAGAGGGCACAATCGAGATTCAAACATGCCATTGAAAGTTCAATGTATCTCAAAAGATCTAGGAGTTTCAAATCCAACTAAAACTTAATTATATTTCGTTTTCATGGTGGAAATTGGTAAATCGTCATTTACCTACCTTCAACTATTTTATAGCTTGGATTACGACATCCCTCTTCCGGTTATAAATAGGTTGTTGGATCTTATCCTTAATATTTCATATTGGGTATTATATTGCGGACTTTAAATCAACTAAACTTGAATTTCTCCCATTATAGATGTCTGGTTAAGACAACTATGGTCTTCCCAAATCTTTAGGAACAAACTTTCCTATTGAAGATGATATCCCACATGGCAATCAAGGTGAAAGATTAATCCCTTTGTTGTGCATTAATGGGACTGGAAATCATGCTTCACTTCCTCCACCTCCTCCAATTATTCTCCCTATCCCACAAGTTCAAATACTTGAAAAGTTCAAGGTCACTCAATCCCTATTGGCAAGCCGGGAGAGTCGGGTGTCGAAGTCTCGAGGTAGCTGGCTGTTGACTTGGTTCTTCTGTCACACCCTGATGACAGATCAAGACATGACCCTTAATGATCTTACTTATTTGCTTGATGCTGCTAAATCAACAATGATTTGGGGCACTGGTAAAGCAAAATTTGATTGGAAGATCAACTTCCCAAACTTCCATGGACATTGACAATGGTAACATTAGAAGTCCAGAAAAGCTTTCTCTTCCCAATGGAAAGGGATCGGTCATGGTCAAGTCATTTGACCTAATGGTAAAGAGAAAGGATAAGTCTGAGATAGTCTCATGTACCATTTCCAAAGAGTCCATATGTTTCTTTTGCCAAAAGAAGGGGCATTGGTTGCGAAGCTGCCAGATTTACCTGAAAGATCTGGTAAACTCAAAAGTTTGACTCTACTTCAGGTAAAGTCCATTATCTAACTCTATTAAGTATCTTTTGGAGATTCTTAATACATAATGTAATCTAATTACATTTTTATATTTTAGAAAATCAAAGGAAGCTTCAAGAAAGAGTATGTTGATTCTGATCGCGAAAATGGTTCGGTGATCAGAATTTTAAGCAACTGCTTAAGAGTTACGATAGATTGCTTAGGAATAGATATCAACATAGTTTTCATATGTATTTGCATTGTAAGGATAAGATTTTTCCGCAAGTTTTAAAATAATAAAAAAATTTTGATTTATTTATTTTAAGTATCCTTACAATGGCATTTGTGAAAAAATTTTGTTTATATGTTTCCATTGAAAGCAATATTGGAAAATAAAATTTGATTCTTTCATTTATGGTAGTGTCATAATTTACCAAATAAGGAAAGATTCTCATCACCCAAGTTTCAGTTAGATAGAAACTTGGAATCATGCAAGTTGTATTGTGTGATGAATGAGAATTTTCATCTTTGGGAAATTAAGACTAAGACCTTGCTCACATGTATGTGTGAGTCGAGTGAAGGACTAAAGGATTAGGAACACTTGGTTGTGCGCTGATCAGGTTCACCACAAAGGTCAATACGATTATTCGCTATGATTTACTAAAGTTTAGTAAATATGGTTATGCTTACAAGTTTAAGTGTAATTCTTACACATTGGAAAAGTTTCAATGTATGGTAGAACGGATGAGAAGAATCAAATAAGGCAGAAAGTTAAAAGTTTCTCCAATCTGAAGAGATGGGAGAGTACTTGAGTATCTTGTTTTATGACTATCTTAGTGATTATGAAACCATATCACAATTGATTCTCTAAGGACACCTTAGTGCATTTGTTTGACTAAGGAGAGGAATCATGAATTGTTGAAATGGTTAAATCAAAAGATAAATCGTACTTCATTCCAAAATCAAATCTTAGAGTCATACTCTAAGATTGTAACTTGAGTGACATAATCTTAAGAAAGGTTTAAAACACTTGTCAAATGTAGAGTAAAATGTTTTCTTACTCTAGTATATTTGAAATTGATAAGTTGTGATGTTTTGGATAAGACAAAGACCAACTAAGACCAATTGTGAGAAGTGCTTAACTTGATAAGAATCCGCACTAACTCTTGAATATTTGTTTTGTGAAGGAATGGTTCTTGACAAAAAGAATCTTATATGTCAAGAGGACAGTGGGAGTCTTAAATATCTTGAATAGTTTCAAGAACTAATCAAGAGTAAACCTATTGTTAATCACTAGCACACAACTTGAGGTTTGTAACCTATTCTGTTGACATATTCTTGTGATTAAGGTTATGACAAATTCACATGGATAGGAACACCTACACCATAAAAAACCTAAGTTTCATAAGGTTTCTCTCCGATTCATGAAAATGATGGTGATGAAACGCTTTCACTAAGTATATTTTAAATAGATAGCAATTGTGATCTTTGCATTCTCAAAGTCGTTAATGGAGCGTCCGTGGTTAACCGGCACACTAACATGGACTTATGAGAAAAGGCAAAGGTCCAAACAATTGAGACTATGATTACGACATCCCTTTTCATAGTTCTGAAATTGTTTAGACACACACGTGGGCTATCTAAGAAAAGGTGTATGATTTTGATAAAGTATTGTCAAAGCAATCTCGTATCAGAAATCTGAACTTTAGTAAGAAAGTCAATAAAGTATTGACTTCTAGAAGTCCGGCTGTTTTCTGATACATGTCAAAGCTAGTGGGAGCGTAAGTGTTATGCTAATAATCATCATGTTAGTGGGAGCATGATAATTATGATAAGTATTGCAAGTTAGCAATGTTAATTATAGAAAACAAAGTTTCAATTCTTGAAGTTGCAGGGGTTGGAAAAGTTGTTTTTCTATAATTAAGGGAGAGGATATACTTCATTTCAATTCTAAAAGCTTAGATTGAGATTTTAATCACCTTTAGTCAAGGATATATATATGAATTTTATGTTGGAATGGTTCAACATAAGAAAATTCTATATATTACGTTCTCAAAATTCAATTATGATTACGGCATCCTTCCTCATAGTCAAATTTTGAGAACATGGCAAATAAAAATTTTATAGCATGAATCGTGTCCCATATGCTTCGGGTATAGGATCGATTTCATGTGCTATAATATTTATCCTTTCTAAATTTTCCAAATGCCTGGGGCATTAATAAGGGAAAAGGTCTAGAATTGGATATGACTAAAATGATTAAACAATTGTCGAGGACAATCTAAGGTTTACCAAAGATTGGTTGCTCAGGGACAGTTGGAAGTATAGTGTTAATTTTGGAAGGACCTTATTGACATATTCTGAAAAGAGGCAACTCTTGTTCAGAAGTGATAGTCAAAATGGGAATATGGAAATATATTCATAGGTGGAAGTTATTCAATCTGTGTAAGATTAGAAAACTTAATGCAAGAAGGATGTTCAAAGCAATGACTTTGAATATGAGACTTCGTTTCCATGGAGTTGATCTCCATTGCAATACTCTATAATGTTTGGTGACAAGTCTTTGTGACTTTGTGCATAATCATTACAGAGGATCGGTGCATATAAGTTTAAAATCTAACAGATTTCGGTAAATGGCAGGAATTTGGAATTCTTACATTTTTCGATAAGGATTTGGGAGTGTGAAATGACAATCATTGGAATTATTTTAAATAGATCTATTTCACAAAGTAAGGATCGTAAAGAAACATAGTGTGCATACTTTGTGTATGGCATAACTGGTGTTTAGAAAAACATAGTGTACATGCTTGGAGCATGGGACAACTAGTGTTTTTTTAAATTCAAGTATAAAGTTGATAAAATCGAAACATTGAATAATGAGTAATCAATATGGAGCTTATATAAAAGGTGTTTTATTTACTCTCAAAGTGTTGGGGCCATATAGGATTAGTATTATTCTTATGTTTCACTTTGTATGTTTTGACTTCCAGAATAACTATGTCATTCTTCCCGAATGACTAAGTTATTCAGAACATCCACAGTCGTTAATACATTGGAAGTATGTATTAAATCAAGATTGTCATGAGCTGGCTTGTAGATGTCTAAGATATTGGACATGGCAAGAGTTGCTACAACACTCATGAATACTCATAAGTTCTGAGTATTGGATTCAACCCACGCTCATTTGAATCACTTCATGGATTTTATCACGAATGATCATGAGACGATAATATCCTATATTCTTCAAACCTAGAGATATGAGTTGTTACTATGAGTTGGTTATACATTGATTGCATGAAAACGCATTGGTAACTCGATGTTATAAAACGTGCCTTTGTGTATGATTCAACAAGTAGTAGAACAATCCATATGAGTCGAAGTTTATCCATTCCTATTACCCTTAAAGGGATAAAAGCGATATATGTGGGCCCCTCGATGATTTAATGATGACACTTGTGAGTGCTTGGCCAAGCCAGGACTGATTTGATTTGTTCAATCAGTCAGTCGTCATAAATTGGAATCGGGAAACAACAAAAGGACAGAGAGAATGATTATAATCCATGTCTCAGTCCATATGATATCTAGAATGAAGGAATATATGATCCCTTATCTAGTGGACGCGTCATTGATTTGTTCAGAGTTCGACAGCGGCTTTAAGAGCTACGATTGCTAGTCGGGTTATGAAGTCGTACTTGCAATAATAGTGTTAGACTTATTCAAGTGGGAGACTGTTGGATAAGATGTCTAAGCCCATAACTATTATTGGTATGTACTCGACCCGAGTGTAGCATGGTCCATTTGGGTTGCATATCATCAGCACAATTTGTTAGGATGAACTTTTGAGATAAGGTAATTTATGGTTTATTAATATATTATAAGTTATAATATATTAATATGAAATCATATGTTTTAAATAGTATTGATCAAGAATTAATTTGGAATTAATTTAGTGATCAAAAGAGACTAATTAAATATATGGGGACTAATTATGATAATTAGTTATATTTATATGTGTTGGGCTTATGATCCATGTTGGACTAAGTTTATGTATGGATACATAAAGAGTTGGGCCACATGAACCATGGATCATAAAACCCATGGGTATGGATTTGGGTTATACCCATGACCCTTGGAATCCACACATATAAATACATGCTCTTAGCCTCAAAAACGCCACTTGAGTCATTCTTGGAGTTCATGGGTGTTTTTGGGTGCATGTAATTCTCTCTCAAGTTCTACCTTTTCCCATGATGTGTTGTGACTTCATTTGAGTCTTCCACACTATTGGGGCTAAGCTCTTTAAGGCCACATACACCAAGACTTGAAGCTCCATCAAAAGGTATGTTATCCTAACTAGTATCTTATATGGTTTTTGTCAAATCTATGCTAGTTATAGGTTTAATGCCTTGGAAAGCATTTGCATGTATAATTAGTGAAAACATAGATCCAAGGTATTTAGGGTTGTATGTGCACCATAGTATGTTGTATTATACCAAAAACCCAACAGAGAGGTCATTAGAACATGACCCATCAGTTTACTATAGTAATCGAAGGAAAGAACTTATCTTAAGTTTGTTAAAAAGAAGGAGGAGTCTCCAATAAAGATCGAGATTGTGACTTGAAAGTCACAATTGAAAGTTCAACATGGGATAGGGAGCGGGTGTAAGATCGAGCACCACCTGCATACAATAATTCCAAAAGTAGATACTCATTCGAAGGAAACATAATAGTTACGGCTATTACCAAGGATGAAGAGATAACGTATGGAGTCATTATACAAGCCATGTCTTGTTAGTGTTTCCGAGAACGGAGTTGAAGACTTCGTAGTCAGTAGCGACGCATCTGGAATTGGGTTAGGTTGTGTTCTGACCCAAAGGGATAAAGTGATAGAATATGCATCGAGGCAATTAAAAGAACATGAAAAGAACTACCACACTCATGATTTGGAATTGGCAGCGGTAGTATTCACCCTAATGATATGGAGGCACTATCTTTATGGCACAAAGTGCAAACTTTTCACTGATCATAACAGTCTTCAATATCTCTATAATCAGAAGGAATTAAACATGAGACAACGACGCTAGCTAGAGTTGCTTAAGGATTACGATTATGAAATCCTTTAGCACCCTGGTAAAGAAAATGTTGTAGCTGATGCTTTAAGCAGAAAAGTGAGCCTTGGAAAGAAAAGGCCGAGAGCATTAAGAATCGAAGTTGTCTCAACGATTGTAGAAAGTATCAAGAAAGGTCAGGAAGAAGCTTTAGAGAAAAATGACAGATTGGAAGAACGTTTGGGCAAAACGTTAGTGTTCAATACAAACGGTCAAGGACTGAAGGTATTCCAAGATAGGATTTGGGTACCTAATATGGGAGGAATAAGAGATCTTCTGATGGAAGAAGCTCACAAGACCATGTACTCGATTCATCCCGGTAGCACAAAAATGTATAGGGATCTAAAACCCTACTACTGGTGGCCGATGATGAAGCTCGATGTTTCAAAGTATGTGGCCGAGTGTGTGACATGTGCGAGGGTTAAGGCACAACATCAGAAACCGTATGGGAGTTTGGAACCTTTACTTGTACCTATGGGTAAATGGGAAGACATCACCATGGATTTTGTGACTAAACTGCCCAGAACGAAAAGCGATCACGACATGATTTAGGTGGTCGTTGATCGGTTTACTAAAAGTGCAAACTTCATAGCAGCCAATGAAAAATGGTCTATGGATAAACTTGCAAATGCTTACGTGAAGGATGTAGTAAGACTTCACAGTGTTCCTTTGACGATTGTATCAGATCGTGATAGTCGTTTCACTTCAAGGTTTTGGAGAAGTCTACAAGAGGAATTGGGTACGAAATTGTGTCTAAGTACAGCTTACCATCCGCAAACCGACGGTCAGAGCGATCGAACGATTCAAACATTGGAGCATATGCTAAGAGCATGTACCATAGAATTCCAAGGTAACTGGGATGAACACTTACCTTTGGTAGCACTTTTCTACAATAATAGTTTCCAATCGAGCATCAAGATGGCACCTTATCAAGCTTTGTATGGACAGAAGTGTCGAACGCCGTCATGTTGGCTTGAAGCTGGGAAAAAGCAGTTTATGGAACTTGAGATAGTTCATCAGACTGCTGAAAAGCTGAAAGTGATTAGGGAAAGGATGTTAGCAGCTCAGGATCGTCAAAAGAACTATGCTGACAAGAAAAGACAACCGATGACATTCAAAGTTGGAGATTCAGTTTTACTTAAAATATCGCCATGGAAGGGACTTATAAGATTTGGTAAAAGAGGAAAGTTGAGTCCAAGGTTTATAGCACCATTTAAGTTCTTCAGAGAATTGGGAACCAAGCTTACAAGCTAGAACTACCAGAAGAACTAAATGGTATTCATAACACTTTCCACATGTGTTATTTGAGGAAGTTCACGAGAGAAGTTCCCGACATAATTCCAATTTCTGAATTGAGGTTGGATGAAAGCAAGAGGTTAATTGAAGAACCAGAGGCAATCGTTGACCGTAAGACTAAGAAATTGCGACGCAAGATGGTCGATTTAGTGCTTGTGCGATGGAAACATACAAATGGGCCAAATCTCACCTGGGAAATGGAGAGTGACATGATGCGTCGCTATCCGCATTTGTTTGCTGATGTATGATTCCGGGGACGGAATCCTCCTAAGGGGAGAGAATTGTAACGCCCATCTTTCTAGGCTAAGCATTAATGATGATGTAATAGTCTAGGTCAACCTTTGTAACTTATTTTGAAGTAATAAGAATGAATTATGTCAATTTATGTACCTTATATTTAATTATGATGATACAATAAATTAAGGATAAAAATAAGCATCGAAAATAAAACGTTAGATAAACTCGATATCTATAAATAAAGTTGTAGTGATCGTAACAAGGATTTCATAGATATAAAGAATTCTGAAATCCAAGTTATAACGAAGAAGTTATGACCTGTCGAAGTTTCGCGACAGAACCATCACGACGTTGTGTGATGTAAAAAGTGAATTTACGATAAAGTGCTTTTTAGCCTTGGAGATCTAAATGAAAGTCGTAGTATACGTTAAACCGAGAGCGTGCATAAAAAGAATGTCCAAATCTGAATTCGTATGAGGAAGTTATGAATTTTCTAAGATTTGGCATAGGAATATGCAGCCCGGAATTCGAATTATAGATCGAACGATTTTTAGCCGACACAACCTAAACGAGAATCGAATATCTCATCGATCGTAGTTTAACGGTAAAAAGACAGACAAAAACGGACGTCGGATGAAGAAGTTATGATCTTTTAATGGACTTTTCCTTTCACGGCTTGTAAAAATATAACTTTAAAAATAAATTTAAAATTAGCCGACAGAGTCTAAACAAAGTTGTAGAGTATAATCTCACCTACGCGTGGATATAGAGAACGTCAAAAACGGAGCCAGTATGCAAAATATATGAATTTTGGAAATTTTAAATATAAAATTCGAGGCTTATCCGAAGTCGTACTCCCAACGTACGAGTTTACGCCCCGCGTACTCGGACTAGGTCAGAATTAAGTCAGCCATGTCGCCTCCTTGTTCGGACGTAGGACACTAATCTCTTAACATTGACATGTATGAGGCCCAAGAACCAAGTACATGCCACGTTTGCTCCTACGCCCAGCGTACGAGGGTACGCTCCGCGTAGAACTTCTCAAGGCAGTACGCCCATCGTACCGAAGAGTTACACCCAACGTAATGCGAGGCTTCGACTTCTATAAATAGAAACCGAGACTCTCCGGATTTTGTTTACAAATTTCACACTTTTACACCCTTTACTCTCTCTCTCTCAAACTATCCTAACAACCCCCCCCCCCCACCCCCCCACCCCCGGAAGCCTAGGGAACATCCGTAACATCCGAAGCGAGCCCGGAGCGACCAGAAGACCCTGAGAAAATAATTTTTTCCAGTCGAAACTCTGCCCGCCCACAACCCTGTTTTTTAGCAAACCTCTCGGTTTCATCGAAAAATATTGTTTTAAGGAACGAAGTGTTGTCCAATCACCACCTTATCAAGTAAGTCTATAGTCACTTTCATCGTACACATATATATGAAGTATTTTATATAAAATATGTGCTATGTGAATATATATTGTTTGTTTATTTGAGATGGATGTTGAATGAATATTTTATACAGGTTTTAAATGATTTAAACCGTATATGTATTTTATATCCACAAAAATGTTGGGTAAAACATGGATAGATGAAATAGTTGGTATGTGATGAAAGATAAGTTGGATAAATGAGATGATCGGTGATATAGATCATGAGATGAAGGTGAGGGGTGAAAAATGAGAGAAGCCCTTACCCAAACGTTGGCTCCGTCATCTAGCAGGGTATGGATGACAACCATGGACAATTCTAGACGGTCCATGGAACACTAGCAGGATCGCAACCTGTAGCTGTTGTGAACAATATGTTCACCTTGTGACAACCCGAAACTTTTTCTGTTATCCTTACCTAGTTTCCATTAACAAAAATTGGGTTTTTATTTAATTCCGTCAAATTTCTTAGTTTGGGAAGGACCTTAAATTTTAAATAAATAATACGTATTTTATACGAGTCGGAATAAACCGGGAATCACGCGAAAAACTCGAACGTCCTCGAAAATCATCGAGTTTAGGGTCGAACTGTAAACCCGTTTACGGTCGGTGCCAGGTGGACCCCACCACCGACCAAAACCCCAGCCTATAAATACTAGACCCCCACCCTCATTTGAAAGGTCTTGACCGGAAACACCCCCTTTCTCTCTCTAAACCTCTTGACCGTAAACACAAAAAAACCCTCTTTTCACCCGAAAAACGTCGGAAATCTTCATTTGGGGCCGTTTGGGAGCCTCTGGAACACTTTTTCGTCGAAAACAAGCACTCTTGTTCTTGAGTTTACGGTCAATCTTCATAGACCGTAAACCCGTTGCGACCGTAAACTCGCCAATCTTCATAGACCGTAAACTCAGCAATCTTCATAGACCGTAAACTCTGTTCACGGTCTGTCGACCGTACACCCTGTTCACGGTCTATCGACCGTAAACTCCAGTCACGACCATAAACAACTCTTTCGTGTGGAAAAGCCTGTTTTCTCGATTCAACCAAGTTCCGGTAACCTTCCTTAACCAAAAACAAGTGTTTATCTAACACTCTATCTAACGAAATCGCTAATTTAGATACATATATGTATTTATTTGATATTAGGATTCCGTTAAGTGCAACGTACACCAACTCAAGGATCGTCCAGTTCAATCCTTCGCATCCGACCAACTGTGAGTTCATACCCCTACGCTTTTATAGCTTTTAAAACGTTTTCAGGGGGAATACAAGCTAAACATAAAGGTTTTCATAACTTAAAAAGCTGATGCAATTACAACGGTTTTACCAAACATTTAGATACTTTATCCCTTTTGTAATATGCAGAGCATAAGGGACGTTTTCTAAACATAATTGCATAGTTTTCAGAACAATACATGAACACAACTTATCAGTCAAACTATAATAGGTATAGTTTGGGAAATGTTTTACCGGTTTTACAGATTCAAACATATAAACTATGACAGGTTTAGTTTATCCATATAGATAACTAGAGTATCTTGCTAAATAATTATTTTGTGTATAATTATTTATACTCTACACCGTTTACAACGATTTCGAACTCGAGAACAACCGAACTACACGTAAACAAGTTAATTCAGGATTGTGAGACCTATCTTTGTTATGCCCTTCGGGGTACCAATAAATCCTCACCGTTAAGTATAACCAGAGTCTCCTGGAGGGAGAGCGTGAAATTTGTGAATAGATCTATTCGGGACCGACAATCCCACGCCTAAACTGCTAGCTACAGTTATGTTGGGTCAAAAATATGGTTTATGCTTTGCTTTTCTAGGAAAATGTATTTTTATGTAATATTTTATGAGTTTACGGCCAGGGGGGTGTTTACGGCCGTAAAAAGGTTTACGGCCGTAAACCCTGTTTACGGCCCAATGGGTGTTTACGGCCGTAAACCCATTTACGACCGTAAACCCATTCACGACACATGTTCACCAAGCCCATATTCCCTTGTATATATATAGGTGTTAGGGGTGAGGAGTAGAAATTGATGAACGTAAGAAGAGAGAAACTAGAGAGAAGAAGAGAGCATTTTGTGTGTGTGAATCTATTGTAAGGAACTTAATTCTAATCACATCATTCGAGATTCACATTATTCTTCTTCTCCTTCTCTTCTATTTGATCTGACATCATCCGTTTGATTAGGATTCCGCACCATCAAACGGATCTGATTGATACACAAGCAGATTAGGGACTTACAATTGGTATCAGAGCAAGGATTGTATCAGTCAATTTTGTCAGATCTGGAGCTTATTTTATCTTATTTTCGAAATATTTTTGCGTTTTTGGATAGATCTCTGAAAATTAGGGGGGGTTTCTTCTTTGCATTTTTCATAAAAACGAGTATTTGATCGAGTTTTAGAGCAAAAAGGGGTGAAAAACGTCGTTTTTTTCGCGAATCTGTTGAAGGTTTACAGCCTTTGAAGGGTTTACGGCTGGAGTTTACGGCCGGAAACAGTTTGCGGCTAGGGTTTCTCAGCGGCGGCGGCTAGGGCTTCGGAGTTTACGGCCTCGGAGTTTACGGCCCGAGGTTCACGGTCCGAGATTACGGCCCGAGGTTCACGGCTCGCACGTTTACGGCCTCAGTTTGCGGTCCTTAGTTTGCGGCTCGGTCTAGCTCGTTTCCGGTTCGCACCTCGCACGATCAGCAACCTCGTTCAGCAAGCCTCGCACCTCGTCCTCGCATCCTCGCATTCTTGCCTTCGCATATTAAAAATAAGAAACAAATTGGGGGAGCCGGGGTTCGAACTCGGGACATCTGATTCAACAACCCAGTGCCTTAACCAACTCCTCTAACATCCTTGTTGTTCTGTAACCCCCGCTTTTAATTCTTAAAAACTCGCTTTCTCGGTTTCTTTTTCGCATTTTTTACACATTTAACCCAAAATTTAAATTTCTATTATTTTTATATTCCTTTTTCATCCAAAATAAAATAATAATAATAATAATAATAATAATAATAATAATAAAATAAAAAAAATTTAGTGTTTAATTTTTGACTTTTATTTTTGGCTTTTTATTTAAAATTTTGACTTTGACTTTTAAAACTTGACCTTTGACTTTAAACTTTGACTTTTTCGTTTAACTTTTAAATTTTCAAATTTAGCTTTTCGGTTTGACTTTTAAGTTTGACTTTTCAAGTTTGACTTTTGAGTTTGACTTTTGAGGTTGACTTTTGAGTTTTTAGTCAAAGGGCATATTTTAAATAAAAAATATATATTTATAAAAAAAATAAAAATAATAAAAAATAATAATAATAATAATAATAAAATAAAAAAAAAATGATGAGTTCTTCAAACGTTCCTGTCAATGAAGTTTCATGTAATCCATCTTGTAAAACTACGATTAAATTTCTTCGGGAACAAATTAATTTATTAAAAAGAGAAGTTGAGGACCTGAGATATGAAGGATATCAACTCAGGAAAGGACAGAAACCCCTTAAGGCCAAATTAGAAACAAAAATAAAAGATTTTAAAAGAATTCAGACATAATACAGTAAAAAATGTGAGCTTTATGATTATGTATAAGACAAAATGATGAGTTAATTACCGAGCTTGATGCATTAAAAAGACAATTTGAAACTGCAAATTTTGATTTTAGAAAATTTGATGGATCAAGCGAGGTAGTGGCCAACATGATTGATCACTGCATGCAGTTCAAACGAAACCAACAAAAGGGCTTACGATATGATAGTGTACCTCCTCCTTATAATCATACATATCAGTATCAACCCCTATCCAAGGATGAGATTGCCAACGAACCATTTATGGTTTATGGAAAGCCGTCTGGTTTCGTTTCAGGCGGATTTATTAATGTTGAAAGTACTAACATTTCTACTTCTCCTGCAGATCAATCCTTAGATCAGTCAAAGCATAAAGTTGAAGGATCTGTTTCTGATAACAAAACTGAGCCTAATCCTGATGTTTCTGTTTCCAATGAAAAACCTTCTGTTTTTGATATTAAAGTTGATGATACATCTTGTGATGCTTTTGATGCTTTTGCATCGGATCATGTTGAGTTAAATGTTTTTGACATATTTGATTATTTGTTTGAAAATACTAATGTTTATACTTCATGTGCAGGTAAAGTAGCAGAAGATGAGAACAAGGAGAACACTACTGAACAAACCAATGACTCCTTGAACTCATAATCTGTTGCTTCGAATTATGTTACTCCTAACAAACCTGCCGTTGAGAAATACAAGCCACCAATTCCAGCACAACAGAGTGCTTGTTGCAAGTGTGCATGTGGGATCAACAAGAAACGAGGCAAGGATACGCCACCAGGGGCAGGAAGAAACAATTTCACAGTGAAGAAAAAGACATGTTTTCACTTTGGAACACCTGCACACATTGCCAGAAATTGTCCTAATCGCGCATACGTTCCCTACTATGCACAAGGCTGGCAGAACGCGCCAAGAGGGAGATACTCCAAAAGAAACCCCTCAAGGTCACGTTCAGACCATGGTGACTGGAACGCGCAGAAGGCCAAGAATCTGAATCCCAAGGGCAAGAAGGAAATGTCGGCCAAGAAGCCCAATCCAAGAGATGCTCCAGTGAAACAAAGACCGGTTAGGTCAAAGTCATATCAACGGCCGACATCAAGATCAAAAGCAAGCACTGAGCCACCCATTAGATCGAAAAAGAAATGGGTTAAACCCAACTACAAATGGGTTCCAAAGGCTCACTCTCCCAAATCAACTAATGACTCTAATATTTCTTCATCTTCTGTTTGTGATAAACAGGATATGTCATGGGAGAGAGTACCATGCAAGGATGACAAAGGTCGACCCAGTTTCAAAATGGACTGGGTTCCAAAGACCAACTAATCCCACTCTGTGTAGGAGCAGCTATGGAGGCATATCATCAGACTTCGGTTTGTTGGTAGTGGCTGTTCCAGGCACATGATAGGGGACATCTCTCAACTGTACAACATTCAGATCTTTGTTTGAGAGTATGTGTCCTTTGCGGGAACGGAAGAAAGGAAGGGATCACTCATGGGGTTAGTGCATAATGACATGAAGAATTTTCGGATCTGTTATGAGATTATGCGTGCTGTTCTCAGACCTTCTGGATGCATATTCAATCGGTGAATTACGGTTTGAATTTTCTTCTCTCTACTCCCGAGTTTTTCATAAGCTGATTCGCTTTAAAGACTAATTTTTGTTTTAGGATAGTTTAAATTTGCACATTTACTTTAGTTTCTCTCCTATGCACAAATTTAGGGGGAGAAATAAAAACAAAACAAAAATTAGAAAATTTTAATTTAAAAAAAAATCCAAAAACATTAGAAAATCAAAAAATCAAAAATATGGTGTTTATGAAATGTGCTTGCAGGAGATGTTTTGGGAAGTGATATCAAGTCTAGTGCTAAAGGGCAATACGCAATTCGTGTAATGCACTAAAGCCGAATTGTTTAGACTCTGTATTCAATGTGTTGGTAGGCACAAAGGATTCAAATGGACTAGACATTGATTGACCATGAAAGGACTAGACAATATAGACTTAGATAGTTTCATTTGGACTGACCATACGACGCTCGGGTAGATTGAGCAGTTAAATAAACATGGGAACTTGCGAGATACACTAAAAGTTAATTATCTAGAACTGTGGCTCAACATTTCCTTGATGTATGGACTTATGTTCTTAATTCTGGTATTGATAGGGCAACTGGGGGGTTCTGATAAAGTAGGTCTGTAGGAAATTATTTTCTTTCTTTCTATCTGTCAGTCATATGTTGCTTACTTTGCGTGATTGGAACATATCCGACCTGGATTGCAACATATGCAACTCTAATTCTACGCACCTCCTTATCTATGAAATTCTTTCTATCTGTTAGCCATATGCTGTCCCCTCTGCGTGATCGGAAGATCCGACCTGGGACACAACATATGCAACATTCTACCTCTCAATCCCTCTATCTATGTTAGTCATATGTTGTTCCCTCTGTGTGATTGGAAGACATCCGACCTGGGATACAACATATGCACTTGTATATCTGACTTCTTTCTTAATGATTGAATACTCACCTAAAGTAAGGAGTTCTTTGGAAGTTCTTGATTACCGGGGTATATCGGGAAGTGGGGAACACGTTCTGGTGCAACTAAAATTGAACCATTTAATAGGTTGTCTGTAGATCTTGCTGCTTAATTTAAGTGGACAACAATATCCTTGGTCGTCGTCAGCTAAATGTCCATTTAGGAATATATATCACAATGACTTGTCACCTATAATATGTCCAAATTGTCAACATCGTTTGTGTTTAAGTGGACGACAATACCGGTGATTGACCAGATCTAGACATGCAGGCGTGTGTTGATAAACGATATTGGATTGCTTGACAACTTTGATCCCAAATATTTTTGTTTTTGTTAAATTTGTTCATAGTTTTCCTCTATGCACAAATTTAGGGGGAGAATTAAAAAAAAAATTCAAAATCAAAAATAGTGTTATATTTTGTTTTATTTCTTGTTCAAGAAAATCAAAAATCCAAAAATATTTTTGTTTCTGTTTTACTTTTTTTCAGAAATATAAAAACCCAAAATATTGTGTGCTAAATTCTCTTTTAGTTTTGTTTTGTCTTGAAAAGTGAATTCAGGTGAGGATGAAACTCATGGAGTTTGTGTCGAAGATTTTTGAGCCAAGGCTTCATCCGTGAGCATCGAAGAATTCTCATTCGAAGGAGCAAGAAATGAAGATTATTCTTTCGACATTCAATCTTTCAACCCCAGAAGCAAGGTGAAGCTGAAATTGAAGATTATGTGACGGATTGCATTGAAGCCTCCTCAATGAGTCTGCTGCTAACTTGAACCTGCTGAAGTGATCCAGAAGATTTTTTCTCTCTGAAGATTCTCAAACTGAAATGCCCAACTGCTCAAGATGAAGTCATTTATTGAAGATTCATCAAGTTCATCTTGAAGTTGTGAAGTCATCAAAGATAAAAGTTGAAGCCAAGCTCCCAATGAAGATTATCAAGAAAAGCCAGCTACTTTTTAGGGGGAGCTTGTTGGGTCATTTAAGAAAAGAAAAGAAAGCTATAAACCAAGGGGGAGATTGTTGGGTCAAAAATATGGTTTATACTTTGCTTTTCTAGGAAAATGTATTTTTATGTAATATTTTATGAGTTTACGGCCAGGGTTGTGTTTACGGCCGTAAACCCTGTTTACGGCCGTAAACCCTGTTTACGGCCCAATGGGTGTTTACGGCCGTAAACCCATTTACGACCGTAAACCCATTCACGGCCCATGTTCACCAAGCCCATATTCCCTTGTATATATATAGGTGTTAGGGGTGAGGAGTAGAAATTGATGAACGTGAGAAGAGAGAAACTAGAGAGAAGAAGAGAGCATTTTGTGTGTGTGAATCTATTGTAAGGAACTTAATTCTAATCATATCATTCGAGATTCACATTATTCTTCTTCTCCTTCTCTTCTATTTGATCTGACATCATCCGTTTGATTGGGATTCCGCACCATCAAACGGATCTGATTGATACACAAGCAGATTAGGGACTTACAAGCTAGGCGGGCACGCCTGGGGTGACAAATTTTGTAATTGTACGACGCCTGAAGAACGTCAAGGAGGTCACCGGTCATATTAGCATGGTTATACGACTCACAATAAGTATAAACTAACCATTGTTTACGAGATTTCTTTCTTCAATAGTTTTATTTTAATTAATGAAACTACCTATCTACTTATTGGAGGATATTACAGAGACATAACCTTTAGTTTTATTTTAAGTAATAAAACTACTTTACTTACTGGTAGTAGCCAGGGTTTTCAAACGGAACATACTTTTCATACGGTAATCAACAAACATGTTAGAAAATATTGGATTTTCTTGGAAAGCATGCATACATAATCCAGAACTTGATAACAAAGGTTTTTGATACAAACGATATTTTACTTATAATGAAAAGAAATCATTTGTAAAAATTCTGTGACTAGTTTTCAATAAAAAAACATGCTTATGAACTCACCAGCTTTATGCTGATACGTTTTCAAAACCGCTTGTATTCTCAGGACAACAATAGACAGGTACCCGTGCCAGCTTTTGGAGAAGAAAGAGCTTCTTAGAGTCTCGTCTTTATCATTTACTTTTGTTATATGCTGACATGTACAAACTATGTTTTCAAACAGATGTAAATATTCATATTGTAATGTAATGGTTGTGTTTACTTGATTGCTATGATACGATTGTTGTGATACTACGTATGACGTCACCCCGCCCCCGGACGTTTCCGCCGTCCGTCCTGACGGTTTGGGGGTGTGACATGGTGTACTCGAAAACCCCATTGACATGTATTGCCGGTGGACTCCCGCAAATAATAATGTCGATAAAAGAGAGCTATGGATTTAGCACCTGTTGGATGAACCCTGGCAACTATGAATTTAGTGCCTGTTGTATAAACCCTGGCGACGATGTACTTCGTGCCTATTCCTTAGGATGAATCCTTAGGAATGAGTGATAGATGATTCTTAGGGTAAATCCTTATGAAATAAAGAAGATAATGGGGATGAGTAATTAGGTTAATTTTTTGATGATAAAACACGATAACTTTATTATTGTGGGTTGATAACCCTATGTACTCACCAGGTTTCCCAACCTGGCCTACTCATGTTATTTGTATCACAGGTGTCGATACGAAGCAACGTTACACTGAGAGATAAAGGAGATGTACAATCACTAGTCTAAATGAATGTAAGCTTTGTTTATTCTGACGTTTTTGTATTGACGATGACATCCCAAAGGTTTTAAAATGGATAAAATACATTTCCTCGGAAATGATTTGATAACAAATTTATCATGTTTTTAAGGAACAAATTGCGCAACGTATTTCTTTAAAAGATACTCTGATTTTTAAAATCAAGCATAAACAAATTGGTCTTTTCGGGTCGTGAAATTGGGGATGTCACAAAGAGGACAGTGGTAGGAAAATTGACCATGAAGAGCTTCAAGAGTTAAGCGATGAAGGAACCTCAAAAACTAACGCTCAAACTGAGGAGGAAACTCCTGTTGAACCGATTGACGAGTCATTACCTCGGAGGCGTTCCAGTAGAGTTAGACAGGCACCTGAGTTTTATGGTTTCCATATTACTACTGAAGGTGACACATTTATCAGTGATAGTAAAGTGGTAAACTTGGATGAACCTAACAACTACAAGGAAGCTATGGCAGGCCCGAGTCTGCCAAATGGAAAGAGGCAATGGACAACGAGATTCAGTCCATGTATGACAATCAAGTTTTGGAACTTGGTTGACAATGTACCGGGTCGTAAGACAGTCGGGTGCAAATGGATCTTCAAGAAGAAGACTGACATGGATGGGAAAGTACACACTTATAAGGCGCGATTGGTTGCGAAGGGCTTTACTAAAACTCCTGGAGTTGACTATGATGAGACCTTCTCACCAGTGGCTAAGATTAAATCTATAAGGGTTATGCTAGCCATATATGCATTTCATGATTATGAAATATGGCAAATGGATTTCAAAACCGTTTTCCTTACTGGGAAGTTGGCTGAAGATGTTTACATGAGTCAGCCAGATGGTTTTGTCAATTCAAAATACCCTAATAGAGTGTGTAAGCTTGAGAAATCCATTTACAGATTGAAAAAAGCATCTCGCAGATGGAATCTTTGTTTCGATGTGAAAGTCAAAGAGTTTGGATTTTCGAGAAGCGAGGATGAGTCCTGTGTATATGTCAAAGCTAGTGGGAGTATAGTTAGCTTTCTGGTGTTGTATGTAGATGACATACTGCTCATAGGAAACAACATTCCAACCTTGCAGGAGGTTAAGTCCTGGCTTGGGAAGTGTTTCGCTATGAAGGACCTTAGAGAAGCTGCTTATATTCTAGGGATGAGGATACTGAAAAACAGGAGTAAAAGACTAATAGGACTTAGTCAAAGTACCTACTTGGATAAGGTGTTGAAACGTTTCAGCATGGAGAATTCCAAGAAAGGAGACTTACCTATCCAGAGCAATACCAAACTGAGTAAGACTCAGAGTCCGAGTATAGACGCTGAGATAGCAGAAATGAGTCGAATACCATATGCTTCTACATTCAGATCGATCATGTATGCTATGACATGTACTTGTCTCGATGTGGCCTTTTCTTTAGGCATGGTCAACAGATATCAAAGGAACCCTGGTGGAGCTCACTGCACTGTTGTAAAGAACATTCGTATCTACCTGCGAAGGACTAAGGACTGGGTCCTTACCCTTGGTGGGAGTGATGAATTGAGAGTGACAGGGTATAGTGACGCGAGCTTTCAGACCGATAGAGATAATTTATGCTCTCAGTCGGGCTGGGTATCCACCCTGAATGGAGGAGCAGTAAGATGGAATAGTTCCAAACAGGAAACTATGGCTAATTCAACGTGCGAATCAGAGTACATAGCAGCAAGTGAAGCAACAAAGGAGGCAATATGGCTGAAGAACTTCATCGGAGACCTTGGATTTGTATCAGTTGTAAAGGAGCCTATAGATATTTCATGTGTTCACTTTCAAAGTGCGGTTTCCTTAGCCAAGGAACCAAGGGATCATGGCAGATCCAGGCACATCGACAGAAAATATGACTTTATACGGAATCAGGTAGAAGAATGACTACTCGTAGTGAAGAGGATATCGTCAGAGAAGAACCCGACAGATCCCCTTACAAATGGATTGAGAAGGGATAAGCACTTGCTGCATGCAAGGAGTATTTAAGAAACTTGTAATAGCTAAAATGTAATTGACATTTGATGATTGAATAAAAGGAGTTTTATTTATAAGTAAATTTACTATCTTGTTTAATTATTTACTATTGTTTCACTTTTGCATGTTTTGACTTCCAGAATAATAAGATTATTCAAACTATCCACAGTCGATCATACTTTGGAAGTAGGTTATGAAAGTAGACTGTCATGAATGGGTTTTGTAAGATTGTCTAAGGTGTTAGAGATTGCAAAGGTTTGCTACAACATTCATGAGTGCTCTTGAAATAAGATTTGAGTATTGGACTAAACCCACACTCACATGAATCACTTCATGGAATTTATCACGAGTGATTGTGAGATGATAATATCGTATAATCTTTAAACCGAGATATATGATTTGTTGATTATGAGTTGATTGTACACTAATAGTGCGAAACCGCATCAGTAACTTGATGTTATAAAATGTTTTATTGTGTATGATTTAACAAGTAGTTAGTACAAGCATATGAGTCGAAGTTTATATGTTCCTTTTATCCTAAGAGGATTAAAAGCATTATCTTGGGCCCCACGATGGTTTTGTTTTGACTTATGTGTCGGGCCTGGTCAGGACTAAATTTATGTGTTCAATTGAGTTTTATGTCAAACAAATCAGAAATCGGGAAACAAACTGCTGGACAATAAGTATGACTATGTTCCATGTATTTTTCTGCATGATATCTTGAAGAACAGAGGATTATATGATCCCTTATCTAAATGACGCGTCAGGATTCGACAATGGCCTTTGGAGAGATACGATTGTTGATCTGATTTTGAAGTTACATTGGCAGTTACAGTTATTAGACTTATCCAAGTGTGAGACTGTTGGATTAGGTGTCTAAGCCCATAACTGTAATTGGTATGTACTTTACCCGATAACAACATGGTCGATTTGGGTTGCAACACTCTAGAACAATTTAATAGGATGGATATTTGAGGAAGAGGTTATTGTGATTTATTAATATATTATAAGTATAATATATTAGTTGATAAATCACATTATTTAATTAGTATTGATCAAGACTTAATTTGGTATTAATTTAGTGATCAAAAGAGACTAATTAAAGTTACAGGGACTGATTAGGTAAATCTGTAATACTTGTAGTTGGACCCATGATCCATGTTGATTAGGGTTGGACTAAACCTATGTGAAAGTCCATAAAGGTTTAGCCCAAAAGGCCTATGAAATGTGAAGAGTCATGGTGAGTTAGGGTTTGCATGGATGTAACCCTAGACTATAAAAGAAATCCCTAACACCCTAAAATCGGCCAACATGCACACTAAAGTAGTAGCTAGCCGATTTTAAGCTCCCAAACCTCTCTCTCAAGTCCATTCTCTTGTTCTTGGTTTGTTGTAAGACATTTGAGGCATCACACTTGAGGTGCTAGGCTCCTAAAGGTCAAATACAAGCAAGCTACTACACAAGATAATATTCTAACTAGTTTTTTTATTCAAATGTTACCTTGCATGCTAGTTTAGGCTTTATGTTTTGGAAAAACAATGTTGCATTTATAATTAGAGAAAACTTAGATCCAAAGAATTAGGGTTGTATGTGAACCACAGGAATGTTAGAGTACATAAAACCAATCACCAAGTTCGTTACACTTGAAACACCGTCTTTCTGCAAGAGGTCTAGACTTTCCTCCATTGCCTTTTGTAGGATTAGGTGTCTAAGCCCATAACTATAATTGGTATGTACTTAATTTGATAGTAGCATGGTCCTTTTGGGTTGCCTTCACCATAGCAACTTGACAGGATGACTTTTGGAGAAAGAAGTTAATTAAGGATATATTAATATATTATAAGAATAATATATTAATTAGTAATCATGTTATTTAATTAGTATTTAATAAGAAATTAATTAGGAATTAATTTTGAGATTAAAGGAACTGATTAATGAAACAGGGACTGCTATTGCAAATCATTGATAGTTGCAATGTTGGTCTGATGGATTCCTTTATAAGGGAGTGGACGAAATCTATTGGAGGCCCTATAGAATTTCATCCAAGGCTTGTAGAATAGGAGGTCCATGGACTGCTTAAGGCTTAAGCAACGAAATTAGGGTTCCCACCAGAAAACCATAGTAGCCTCAACTATTTAAAGGACCCTTGCATGTGATTTTCGGCACTCATGCTTCTAAGAAGAAACCCTAGCCGATTTTCATAGTACTTCTTAACCTCTCTCCTTCATCCTTGTTAGAACCTCTAGCAATCCTAAGTCCCAGTGGCAATTCTGATGTGTGTATATGTTCTGAAGTGAAGAGTGGTCCGGAATCTGTCCGGACCTGAAGAGTTGTAGAAGAGATGTTTAGAGGTGAAGGCATTCCGCAATGGTCATCATGTCCGGAAAGTGTGCTGATCCGGAATGAATATTTTGTCCTTATGCAATTAATGAAATTTGTCTTTGTATTGATCTGACACTTCATAGGACTTAGTGTTTTTGTAAAGTTAGACAATCGGAATGTCAGGAACTTCTCTATTGTCCTGTTCTATGTTAGTCTCTCAGTTTATTCAATGTATCCTACACTCCTATTTAAAGGAGCTTTCAATGGAAAGTCAAGGACGGATCATTCACTCACTTTTGGCATTTACTAAGTTATTCCAATTCTCTTTCAAACATTCTTCTTGTTCTTCATTTATTAACCATACTTTGATCTTTTATTCTCATTCTTCATTTATGACTTGATCATTTGTTGTGACAACCCGAAAATTTTTGCCTTGTAAAGCCAGTGCAATCAACCAAAAGTTAGACTCACTCCTGCTATCATTCAGCATTGTTTAGAGTCTGTTTGAGTGTTCTGAGCCCAATACATTCAAGGAAGGAGTGTTAGGAAGTATCTGCTAGACCCACTGTACAAAGATCAATCCATAAACTCATTCAAGAGGAGTTTATGGCCAGGACACCAAGTGTTTACGGTCGTAAACTCAAGGTGGCCGTAAACTCACCCCTATATAAGTAACACTTGGCCATTTTCTTCACTTTTTCCTTCCTTGGCCGAAATCTCTTCACACTCTCTCAAGTATCATCGATTTCTTCATCTAGATCTTCACATATGCAAGTGATTCCTTCCATCTATGTGTTAATACATCTCTTATTCTTGAATCCCCTTTGAATTCACCCATGAATTCCATCTTTTGGGTCTAGATCTTCAAGATCCCCAAGAACATTTAGGTGTTTTGGGCCGAAAACACCCACCTTTGCCTTTATATCGTAAGTATTACTCCCCTATACTTGTTATCTAGTTAAGACTCATGCTTAGCACCTTGAAATCAAGATTTTCCCAAGAACATGAGGTGTTTACGGCCAAGAGCATCTTCCTTGGCCGTAAACCCTAGTTTGTAGTGCATTTGGACCTTAAACACTTCCTAAGGCATGGACAAGAACCTAGAACCCTTCCTTAATGCTTGAAAGCCCTTCAAAACACCCATATGCACAAAGTAGCATCAGTTTACGGCCGTAAACTCATAGGGCCATAAACCCTATGGACGTAAACTCCATTAGACATACCACTTGGGCCGTAAACTCCTCTTTGTGGCCGTACACTCCCCTTTGATGAATCGCATGTGATTCTAACACTTGGTCCAAGTGTTTCCTAGTCCCTAAAGGTGTTTCCTAGCATATTAGTTGCTCTAAACACTATATTTATGCCATTATATGTCATTAGGACTCGTTAAGTCTCGGGACTTCATTCGTGGAACTTCTTATCCTTACGCGCATATTCGCTTGAATCACCCACATCAGGTGAGTTCATACCCCGTAATGAATCTTTTAACTGTTTTAAATGCTTTTAATGGGGGGGGGGGAATACAAGTTGAACACAATGATAATTGTGTAAATGTTTGTTATAAACGTGTAACATCCATAAATTTTACGCAAAAGTTAAACTTTTTCAATCATAAATAAAACCAAATAGTATTTGTTTACAAAAAATGTTTTCAATAATTATGTATCAGAGTGTCCCAATAACCAGAGTACCTGAAACAATGAACCGAAAACTGAGGAGCGGTACGGTCACGCCTTCGCCTTGCCATGATCTCCTGAAGTACCTGAAACAATAAACTGAAAACTGTAAGCCCGATGGCTTAGTGAGCTACCCCCAAAATACCAATACCCCACCGATAATACCATATCAAGAACAGATAAACAACAACATGCAGACTGGGCCTTCGGCCTGACTGGACCGCCCGGCAGGGCCTACAGTCTATCTGAATATGTCTCGAGCCTTCGGCATAACTGGACCGCCACGTGGGCCTATAGTCTCCCCGGACCGCTCATAGGGTGTGTTGGCCTTCAGCACAAAGCAGGACCGCCTCAACCTAAGCAACAAGCAAATAACCATGTGCGCGTAACTAACACATACTGGTATATACAAGCAACAAACATATCTATCTCACTGATCACCAATCATAGCAGTCTCTCATTACTAGAGCACTGGCCTAGCAGGTCACTAACATATCAATCCCTACGGATCATAAGAGCATAACATACTGTCTATCCTGATTCTGATCTAACAAATCATAACCACATGTAACATACCATAACAATAACAACTAAAGGGCCGGCCTTGGTGCCTTAGACCCTATCGATATAGTGAGGATAACTCACCTTGCAGATGTCAACTCAGTAGATAAAATCCAACTCTCGGATCACTTGCCAAAGACTGCACCACCTATTACCATAATACGAAAATACCCATAAACCCTTGACCTTACAAGGTACTCCTTAGACCAACTAGTCAACCCTTGGACAAAGTCAAAGTCCTCAGTTAAGGTCAACAGTCCATGTTGACCCTAACTCGCCGAGTACCCTCAGCTACTCGCCGAGTTCCTTGAAGTACTTGCGCACTCTCCGAGTCACTGGGGTGACTCGCCGAGTTCCTTCGGTTTACGATCGAAACCCTAAGACCACTCGTCGAGTTTCCTTCTTGCAACTCGACGATTATACACGTGTACATAAGTTGGGGGAAACCTCAACCGACTCGCCGAGTTGTTCATCCACTCGTCGAGTCTACGGCAATCTTCATCGGACTCGTCGAGTTGTTCATCCAATTCGTCGAGTTCAATGCCTATCTTCATATGACTCACCGAGTCAACCATGTAACTCGCCGAGTCCCTTCAGTCCTTTTTGCCATACATACTCATTTGAGCCATGCAGCGGCTACAAACTACAGATCCAAGCTTCTAAGGCATGTTTTTCACGTAAAGTTGCAAACTTTACGTGCATGCATAGCTACAAAGGCTCTAAATGTCAAATCCAAGCTCACAATGGGGTTTCCTACCCAAGGAATGCTTCATTCACGCCCAAACCAGAAACTTTATGACTCTAGGACTTAAGAAGGGTCCAGATCTGAAGTTACAACTTCAGATCTAGACCATAGTCTACCACATCAACTCAAAGATCCATAAAAGCCTCAAACTCAACCAAAAAGAGATCTAGAAGGGAAAAGAAGTAAAGGTGTCGACTTGATACCTCCCAAGCTTAACACACACAATAATGAAACACCACACGAAATAGGGTTTTCTGGGCTCTCAATGGACTGCAAAGAGGCCAAAGGAGGCTTATGCTTCCTTAAATAGGGTGCAAAACCCCGGGATTTAGGGTTTCATCTGCCAGCTCCTACTCGTCGAGCCCCTTCATGGACTCGGCGAGTAGGTCACTAAAACACATGGACCAACCCGCTGCTACTCGACGAGTAAGGCAACCAACTCGTCGAGTAGACTTTGAAATCAAAGAACTTCATAATTAAACAATACCTGAGAATCGGGGCGTTACAAAACATCTTTCAAAAGAATGCTTATGTCTTTTATAAGTGATCAAAACATTTCAAAAACTCTTTTAAAGTTATGTTGCTTTATAGTTTAACCAAACTCCATTTTTAAAGTACAAGCATAACTTAGTAGATAAAGGAGTATTTTCAATAACAACCAAGTAAACATACTAGTAAACTATAATAGGTATAGTTTAAGGGTTCAGTTAATACGATAACAAGTACAAAGAGGAACATACTATAACAAGCACAGGGAGGAACATACTATACTAAGTACCGGGAAAAACACGTTAAAATATCTTTCCGAGTTTGCGTTGACACCAGTACGATTTCACGTACCAGGGTTAGCAGACACGAGGTGATAAAACTTAATAATATATCTTTCCGGGTTTGCATTGATACCAGTACGATTTCACGTACCAGGGTTAGCAGGCACGAGGTGATAGTTATATCCAACCCAAGTTATTTATTTATAAAGATGGTACATCTGTAAAGTACCCGACGATAGTAAATAAGATACATAACTTCTTCGTAACATGAACATTTAGTAGAAAGGGACCTATAATTCTAACCTTATGATTCCTTAATGTATACATCAAGGGATATATATTAATAGGATCAGATCGGTAATAGGATGTGTGATTTCCGCATCATTTCCTGTTCCTTGTTTGGTTGTGGGCTTAGAGCGGATTCACCCAGCCTCTTATCCATTCGATCTTAGTTATATATATATATATATATATATATATATATATGTTCTGTATACATTATGTAATCATAAGGGGTACCAGGTATGGGTCCGGTCATAGAACACTAATTCAATGCACAGTTTCCTAGTACAAAACATACTATACGAATCAGAAATTTTGGTTTACAAAACTAGAAACTTACCAGTAAAGGGTTTAATCCATTTTATTAAACCAAGTATAAACTGAAAGGACCTTAGGTGATTAACTGTATAATACCTTAGTTTATACATCAGGGTTATATATAATTTAATACCCGATAGGTAGTTGGATGTGTGCTTTCCGCCTCATTCCCTGTTCCTAGTTTGGTTGTGGGCTTAGGGCAGATTCGCACAATTAACGATCTGTTCGATATTGGTTTATATATAGCTAGTATAAACTAAGTGATTATAGAAGGAACCACTGTGGTTACCATTTTTATAATAAGAAATAAGGGTTTTCTTAAAGAATCTTTTCATCAAATATAAAGGAACTATTACAGTTAACTCCGTGAGTACCAAGTGATTATGCCAGGGTTATATACAATGAGGATCTAACAACCAATGGGTTGTGTGTCTTCCGCCTCATTTCCTGTTCCTTGTTTGGTTGTGGGCTTAGGGCAGATACACACAATCGATTGTTTGTTTACTCTGGGTTTTATATAACTTGTATCCATTTAGTACTCATAGAAAGGATTGTAGAGTCATTTTTACATAGCTTTCATCAAAGCAGGAAATATAGGATTTTCTGGAGGAACAGGCGAACTTTTCTAAACAGAACTAACAAACTTACTACCACATACTACAACTTTCTACAACTTACTTACATCACTAAAATCTTATGAACTCACCAACTTAAATGCTGATCTACGCTTTCAAAATAACTTGTATTTTCAGGAAACTAATAGACATGTACGCTCTGGGAATTCAGAAGATGGAGCAGTATAGCTTCATGTCTTTTTGTTATTTGCTATGTATTCTATATTATGTGAATTGCATACTTTGTAAACACTTTCTTTCTAATGAAATGGTTGTTTACTACTTGCTTACTATGATGCATGTCTTGTGATACTAAACAAGACGTCCTCCACCCCAGAACGTTTCCGCCGTTCCAGGTTTGGGGTGTGACAGATTGGTATCAGAGCATTATTTATAGTGAACTAAGTATATCAACCGATAAAATATATACAACTATAAATACAATGGGGCCGAAGTTCTCTAGATAAGAATATATTTTAAATATATAATGATACCTTATAAAAGTATACATACGTTCTTATACATATATACATACTAGAACAAGTATCACAAGAAGAACCGAACAGAAGTATTTAAAGGTTGAACACTGTGGTCAAACCTGGACAGTTATGGAATCACAGCTAGGATCAATATAGCCTGATCAACTATATTCATTTGAGATGCGACCGACATGTGTTTGGGAGTGATGTGGTGTTGCAGCAGTCTTAAAACTTACCTAATACTAGTCAAGAGAATACTAGATCAAGTACATAGAGTTAGAATACTATAGGAGTATTCTATTATACTCTAACGCGATAACAAGTTTAAAACATACCAAGTACATTACGATAAAATACTATAGGAGTATTTTAGGCACTATACAAATAACTTAAGTGATAACTTAAAAGACCCTTACGGATAGGTCTGTAATCTTGCAATGTATACTCCCAAGGTCATATATAATTGAGATCTTATAGACTTAGAATTTGTGATCTACGCTTCACTACCTGTTCCTTGTTTGGTTGTGGTGTTGGAGTAGGGTCACATATTTGAAGGTCTATTTAATCTAAAATTAGATACAACTTGTATACATTGTACAATTATAGGAGGACTCTGTAAGGATCATCCCATAATGTTTCACTTAAACCTCATAGATTCTTTAGTCACTTCCATTCTCGCATGACAAACCCAGATAGATGTAACCACTTCCTCATAGCAGTCAACAGAAGAGTCAAGGAGGAACAAGAGCAAGTTCATGAGAAGATTTCAAGGAAGGATGAACCGAAGTAACTAGAACGTCTTATGCGTCAAACTAATAAATAATAATCTTGGTTAACTCAATGAGTTAGTGGAAACACTGCTCACATTATGTGTTAGGATTATTTTCTTACATGCAGCTGGTAACAGTTATTCAGGTAACAGATATTCATTTGAGGATAGCCATTCCAAATTCATAAAGTTTATTTGGTATAGACTCTTTTATGAATTGTTTCCAGAACCCTGTGGAAGTCAGGACCCGATACACCCAGAACTAGGATGACCTTGTCTTTTTAGCTTTCGGCTTGTGTCCATTGCTTTAGACTTATTCCATCTCATCTTTGTATTCTTTTAGCAAAGATGCCTCCTCGCAGACCAAACAGACGCACTACTCCGATAACTCCAACTCCTATGCCACAGTTCAATTATGCTGCTCTTCAAGCAGCGATATCCTCCGTAGTGGCAACTGCTCTACCTCTCTTCGGTGAAAGTGGTACCCTCGGATCTGGTAGCGGTACCCACTTATCCAACCCCGGAGTTACTCACGGACACCCAAGGGAGTGTTCGTATAAAAACTTCATGAACTGCAAACCCAATTCCTTCGACGGAAATGGTGGATTCATCGCTCTGATGCGATGGTTCGAGAAAACAGATTCGGTCTTCGAAATCTGTTCGTGCCCAGAAGGGAGCAAAGTGAAGTTTGCTGCCTGCACTTTCTCTAACAGATCCCTGACATGGTGGAACAGCCATGTTAAGTCACTGACCCTATCAGTGGCTAACTCAATAGGTTGGGAAAACCTAAAAGAGTTAATGCTGGAAGAATACTGCCCCATGGGCGAAGTTCAAAAGCTAGAACAAGAACTATGGGAGCTAGCTATGGTCGGCTCAGACATAGTGGCCTACATTGACCGGTTCAGCGACCTAGTAGCTCTATGCCCCGGGATGGTTACCCCGGAAAGCAAGAAGATAGAAAGATACATATGGGGTCTAACTGCCCCGATCCAAGGACATGTACTGTCTTCTAACCCAGCCACATTCGACAGTGCTAAGCGCCTGGCTCAGCGACTCATTGACCATGCAGTCCGCCAAGGTGTGGAAGTCCCCGTTCCCGAGCCATCGAGGGAAGAGGGCAATAGCAAGAAGTCCAGGAACAAGAGGAATAAGAAGCGAACAAAACAAGAAACCCCGTAGAAGCAACAAACGAGTACTATGTACGCCGCCACAACACCTGCTACTCCAGCACCTGCCAGTCGATATGCTGGAACCCTCCCGAAGTGTGGAAAGTGCAACTACCACCACACCGGAGTATGCCAGGAAATGCAGTGTCTGAACTGCCACAGAAAGGGACATACAATCCGTTTCTGCAGGGCACCGGCTCAACCGATCTCCCAAGTCCCCGAAGTTGAAGAAAACCAAGCCTGCTATGGCTGTGGTGAAAGTGGACACTACCAGAAGGACTGCCCGATAGCAGAGAACTCAGGAGCGGATGGCCAGATTCTGATGATCACCGCAGGAGAATCAACCCCAGAGTCGTCAAAGAGCAGCGGTACGTTTTCGAAATAAAATTACTCTGAAAAATTAATTTATATTTATATAAGATTAAAACTTGGCGATAACACTTAAAAGTAATTATAATAACTCACTTATTGAAATAAGTCATAGTATTCAAGAGAACTAAGAGATTCGTTCTGAGAAGCTATGATGGCTTGGTATGTACATTAAGGGTTATGCATGGCTAAGATGTTGCAGACTTAGAATGAGTGATTTTGCCTTAGTTCATGTTCCTTGTCTGGTTGTGGATTTGAGGCAGGGTTACTCAGTCGACTGTCTATTTCATCTTAATTATTCATAACTTGTATAGGACAAGCGATCATAGTGGTATGAAGGAGGATCGTAGTTTAAAGTATCAATATTAGATATCAAAACACTTTCGCGGTATGTACGCGCACATCACGGTACGATACGTAGAAGTGTTAGCAACAAGAGAAAACAAAAAGCACTAGAACATCTACAAAGAGTACATTTTCGAGCACAATAGGGAAGTACATCATCGTAAAACAAATGTTTCTTTCAAATCGGCCAAAACTTTGTTCAGTAAAGAGTTCGTTACTATCTTTCGTCATGATTTGGCGTGGTCTTCACCATACTAAGTTCATATGTTTCTATCGCCTCGACCGTCTAGTTCATGAAACCTTCGTCATTCGTAACGACAGTCCGACCTAGACCTCCATTTTGTCTTTCGTATTCTAAACCCCGAAGTACTCATGCGAAGAGTACTTTGTCCTCCGAAGCCTTAACGACGTATGTTCCACAGACCTTTCCGAAATACCACTCGTCCAGCAGACCAAGTTCGAGCACAGAGGCTAAGGACGAATACCGCTCACCTATCACCATTTAGTGTATACACGAGGGTGGTATATGATTATGATTATGCAGATCTAGTATGTGTGTTTCCGCCCTATCTCCTGTTCCTTGTTTGGTTGTGGACGTGGGGCAGAGTCACACATCCGACCGTCTAACTAATCCTAAATATATACGACTTGTATACATGAGATAATGATAGATGGATCCAGTATGAATCCTATCATGAACAGTAGGGCAAAGTTGCCAGGTCTACGAGTGGGTATTCTGCAATTCAGAGAAGCGCAACCCCAGTAGTACGGCTAAGAAAGCTAATTTCTGGACGAAATTCCTGATGGGTTTTGAGCATTCTAACACTCCTATGGTGTACATGCAACCCTAGAAACCTTGGATCTATGTTTGACTATGATACATGCAAATAATTATTTTCCAAGGTTCTTATCCTATCTAGCATGGCATGGGGAACTTGAATCAAATAAAACTAGTAGAATTACTTACTTTGTAGTAGTAGTTGATTGCTTGGAGTTTGAGAGCCTAGCACCAATAATGTGGATGCCTCAAATGGAAGTCACAAATCACCACAAACTTGGAAACTTGAGAGAATAGTCACATACTTCTTGAAATCGGCCCTCTTAGTTTTCTCACATTAACTAGTGCAATTTCAAGAACCAAGGCCTCCTTTATATAGTGTGGTGGATTAGGGTTACATCCATGTAAACCCTAATACCCATGTCTTTTCATTTCCATGAGATCCATGGGTTAAAGCTCCATGGAGTATCCATGGACTTTCCATGCAAGCCTAGCCCATTCCAAATAAGCATTAGCCCACACTATATAAATACAAGAGCCCATATTTAATTAGTCATACTTTTGATCTCTAAATTAATTCTAAATTAATTATACATCAACACTAATTAAATAATATGATTTTATATTAATATATTAGAACTTATAATATATTAATAAATCATAACTTATACTATTCTCAAAAGATTATCCGTAAATTGTTCGGGTGAAGTGCAACCTAAGTGGACCATGCCGGGTCGGGTCAAGTACCTACCAAATATAGTTATGGACTTAGACACTATATCCAACAGTCTCCCACTTGGATAAGTCTAATAACTATAGTTGCAAGTATGACTTCAGGACGATCAACAATCGTAGCTCTTTAAACTCTGTTGAACTATGAAGCGCCATTTTAGATAAGTGATCATATAATCCTCTATTCTAGATATCTGCCGGACAAATACATGGAACATGGTCTTGCTTATTGTCCAGCATTTGTTTCCCGATTTCCGATTTGTTTGACATAGAACTTAACTGAACACATCAATTTAGTTCTGACCAGGCCCGGTACATAGGTCAAAACAAAATCATCGAGGGGCCCAGATATCGCTTCTAATCCTAGAAGGAACAGATAAACTTCGACTCATATGTTTGCCCTACTACTTGTTGAACTACACACAAAGGCACGGTTTATAACATCGAGTTACCAATGCATTTTCGTGCAATCAATGCATAACCAACTCATAGGCAACAAATCATATCTCTAGGTTTGAAGACTTATATGATATTACCGACTCACGATCACTCGAGATAAATTCCATGAAGTGATACAAGTGAGCGTGGGTTGAATCCAATACTCAGAACTTATGAGCACTCATGAGTGTTGTAGCCCCGCTTTGTCTAACATCTTAGACCTCTACAAGCCAACCCATGATAGTCTTGATTCATATCTACTTCCAACATATGACCGACTGTGGAGAGTTTGAATAATATGATATAAACCATAACATAATTATTCTGGAAGTCAAAACATGCAAAAAGAAATAATAGTAAACGATTGACAAGAGATAGCAACACTTTACTCATAAATAACAACTTTTATTTATCATCAAATGTCAATTACATTTTACAAATTTCAAGATTATCTAACTACTAAAACTAATATCATCCTTCAGCCCTATGCTCCGAGCATGCTGGAGTTGCTTAGCCCGAGACAGTCCCTTCGTGAGGGGATCTGCTGGGTTCTCATCCGATGATACCCTCTTTGCCACGAGGATTCCTTCTTCTATTCGATGTCTAATGAAGTGATATTTTATGTCAATGTGTCTGGATCTCCCATGATCTCTTGGTTCCTTGGCTAAGGCAACCGCACTATTGCTGTCACAGAAAATCTCCATTGGCTCCTTTATAGCTGGTACAACTCCAAGGTCTCCGATGAAGTTCTTTAGCTATATAGCCTCCTTTGCTGCCTCGCTTGCTGCTATATACTCTGATTCACAAGTGGAATCAGCTACTGTCTCCTGCTTTGAACTTTTCCAAGTAATTGCCCCTCCGTTTAGAGTAAAGACCCAGCCCGACTGAGAGCGGAAATTATCCCTGTCAGTCTGAAAGCTAGCATCATTGTACCCTACAACGCTCAAGTCCTCACTACCACCGAGGGTAAGGACCCAGTCCTTAGTCCTTCGTAGGTACTTGAGGATATTCTTTACCGCAGTCCAGTGTGCCTTGCCAGGGTTCCCCTGATACCTGCTAACCATGCTCAAAGCAAAGGCTACATCAGGTCGACTACACGTCATAGCATACATGATCGATCCTACAGCTGAAGCATAAGGTATTCGACGTTACTCTGGATGGGTAACTCTCCTTTCTTGGAGTTATGCATGTTGAACCTTTTCAACACTTTGTCCACATAGGTGCTTTGACTAAGTCCAATTAGTCTTTTACTCCTGTTTCTCAAAATCCTTATCCCTAGGATATAGGCAGCTTCTCCAAGGTCCTTCATAGCGAAACACTTCCCAAGCCAGGACTTTACTTCCTTCAGGGTTAGGATGTCATTTCCTATGAGTAGTATGTCATCCACATACAGTACCAAAAAGCTGACTATACTCCCACTAGCCTTGATATAGACACAAGATTCATCTTCACTCCTTGAAAAGCCAAATTCTTTGACTTTCTCATCAAAGCAAAGATTCCATCTGCAAGGTGCCTGTTTTAATCCATAAATGGATTTCTCGAGCTTACACACTCTACTGGGGTACTCTGTACTGACAAAACCCTCTGGTTGAACCATGTAAACATCTTCAGCCAAGTTTCCATTAAGGAAAGCGGTTTTGACATCCATTTGCCATATTTCATAATCATGAAATGCAGCAGTGGCTAACAAAACCCTAATAGACTTAATCTTGGCCACTAGTGCAAAGGTCTCATCATAATCAACTCCCGGAGTTTGAGAATAACCCTTTGCAACCAGTCGTGCCTTATAAGTGTGTACATTACCATCCATGTCGGTCTTCTTCTTGAAGATCCATTTGCACCCAACTATCTTACGATCAGGTACATTGTCAACCAAGTTCCAAACTTGATTGTCATACATGGACTGTATCTCGCTATCCATAGCCTCTTTCCATTTAGCAGCCTCAGGGCCTGCCATGGCTTCCGTGTAGCTGTTAGGCTCATCCAGATTTACCAGTGTGTTATCACTGATAAGTGTCTCACCTTCTGCGGTAATATGAAAACCATAATAATGCTCAGGTGCATTCCTAACTCTAGTGGAACGCCTCAGAGGTATATATTCTTCAGTCGGCTCAACAGGAGTTTCCTCCTCAGGTTGACGGCTAGGGTTTGAGGTTCCTTCACCACTTGACTCTTGAATTTCCTCAAGGTCAATTTGCCTCCCACTGTCTCCTTGGCTCATGAATTCTCTCTCTCTCGAAAGAATCCTCTTGTTGCTACAAAGACCACATTATCACTGGGTCTATAGAAGATGTAACCAAAGGATTTCTGTGGGTAGCCGATGAAAATACACCTTTCGCTTCGGGGTTCGAGCTTATCGTGAGTCTCGCGTCTCACGAAAGCCTCGCAACCCCAAATCTTGATGTGGTCTAGATTGGGAACTTTTCCAGTCCACACCTCGTGAGGTGTTTTGGCAACCTTCTTTGTAGGGACTAGATTAAGGATATGGGCGGCAGTCTCTAAGGCATACCCCCAAAATGAGATTGGTAGCGAAGCTCGACTCATCATGGAACGAACCATGTCCAACAAGGTCCGATTGCGCCTCTCAGCTACACCATTCAACTGTGGTGTCCTAGGAGGTGTCAATTGTGAGACAATCCCACATTCCTTAAGATAGTCAAGGAACTCAGTACTAAGATACTCACCACCACAATCGGATCGAAGCATCTTAATGTTCCTGCCCAACTGATTCTCTACTTCTTGCTTAAACTCTTTGAATTTCTCAAAGGTTTCTGACTTATGCTTGATTAGGTAGACATATCCATATCTACTAAAATCATCAGTAAAAGTCACATAGAACTGATTAGCATCTCTTGTGGCGGTTCTGAAGGGTCCACACACATCCGTGTGTATGAGGTCCAACAAACCTTCACCCCTAGCACAAGTGCCAGTAAAAGGTGACTTTGTCATTTTACCAAGCAAACAAGATTCACAACTATCATCTGACTTTAGGTCAAATGACTCCAAGACTCCATCCTTTTGGAGTTGGCCTATGCATTTCTTGCTTACATGTCCAAGACGACAATGCCATAAGGATGCTTTATCTAAGCTAGTGGAAGAGTTAATACACAATACATTATTTCCTAGATTATCTACAACATATACAGTTTCATACACGCCATCACAAGGTAATGCTTTAAAATAAAGAACATTATTAAAGAAATCATCAATACTACCATTATTATTATCAAAATAAAAGGTAAAACCTTGTTTATACAATGCATGAAAGGAAATAACATTTCTTGCCATTTCTGGCGAATAATAACATTTATTCAAATCTAATGTAAACCCACTATTTAGCACTAAGGAATAAACTCCTATCTTGGTGACAGGTGAAGCTTTCCTGTTTCCCATGATCAAGTTTATCTTTCCCTGCTCCACATTCTCACTTCTTTTTAGTCCCTGCAAATCACAACATATGTGAATACCACAACCTGTATCAAGGACCCAAGACTTAGAATGAGGTGAGTTATTAGACAATATAGTATATATACCTGCATGGTTGGGTTTTACTTTCCCATCCTTCAAATCTTGCTGGTACTTTGGGCAGTTTCGCTTCCAGTGCGACTTTTCATGGCAATAGAAGCATTCAGCCTCATTAGGGTTAGCATAAGGAGTGACAAAACCTTTCTTGGTTTTGCTTGAAGAGGAGCCTTCAAGGGTCTTACCCTTGGTACCCTTAGAAGGGTTCTTTCTCTTCTTCCCTTTGCCATGCCTGATTGCCAAGACATTGGCCGCACTTGGAGTAGGAGTAGGAGTAGTAACAACCGACTTACCCTTTAGACCACTTTCGACGGTCTTCAAGAGTCCTTAAAGTTTGCTGAGGGTGACTTCTTCCTTGTTCATGTGATATGTCATGCGGAATTGATCATAACACGATGGCAAGGAGTGCAAAATGATGTCTATTGCTAACTCCTCAGGGAAGTTCACATTCAGCTTTAGTAAACGGTCCACATACCTTTGCATTTTCTGCATGTGGCCCGTGATGGGTTCACCATCCTTCATTCGGGTTGTTATCATGGAGGAGATTATTTCATATCGCTCTTGACGAGCACTTTGATGGTAGCGGTCCATCAAGTCCTGGTGCATCTCAAAAGGATAATAGTCCTCATAGGACTTTTGGAGCTCGGCTGTCATGGTGGCCATCATGATGCATGCCACTTTTATAGCATCTCTTTCATGTACCTCATATTCAGCAAGCTCTTCAGGAGTAGCAGTTGGCTCGGGTACCTTCAGCTCCTTGTCGAGAACATATTCTTTGTTCTCATACCGAGTGACCATCCTGATGTTTCTGATCCAAACTGTAAAGTTGGACCCATCAAAGATGACTCCCCCACAAAGATTCATGAGAGAGAAGGAGCTAGTAGGGTTTGAGCCAGAAGCATTGTTATTGGAAGACATCTGAAAAGAAGAGGGAATAGATTAGATTAGATATAGAGATAGTCCTTAACAAAACACCCAAATGTAATATTAAGGCTAGGACCCAACACAATATTTTATAACTTAGAAGAGGGATGCCGTAATCTAAGCTATAAGATATTTGAAGGTAGGTGAATGACGATTCACCAATTTCCACCATGAAAAACGAAATATTTAATTATGTTTTAATTGGTTTAGAAACTCCTAGATTCTTTGAGATTCATTGAACTTTCTTTAATGGCATGTTTCAATCTCGAGTGTGCCCTTCAAGTTTTATGACTGGGATGCCGAGGATCACAAAACAAGGTGTGAAGTAACCATGCAAATTACTTGGTACCCTTAATGTATTACCCCTCAATCGATGTGTCGGTTAACCACACACGCTCCATCGATACTATGATAAACATTAATTCACCCTTTACCTACCTTGTTAAGTTCAAGGTAGTGTGTCGGTTAACCACACACGCTCCACTAACGACTTAAACAAAGTGTAAAGTGTAATTTCATGGATTAGCACCTTATTCACATTTTCCTAAAATAACTAAGATTGGGAATTCAATAAAGTTTAGTTACTTTAGTATTATCATTATACTTTTAACGAGAATTTATAAGTCCTTGTCCTACCCGTTCGGCTAACGACCCTCCACCGATCAAGGAAGCGGTGGGTGAGAGTGGACACCCATTAAGTTGCCATTTTATAGGCAACAACCTTATACCCCCTTATAGACCGGCTTCGTGAATGAGGCGTACTAGCGGTAAGACGACTTGATCTTATACATATGTAAATATTATTAAACTTATAATATTATAAAGTATAAGGGTTGAATTTTAATTTTTAAAATTCTAGGGGTTGGAACTAAAGTTTTTAATATGACTTTACATGCTCCAAAACTTGAGGGTAAATTTTGTAAACTTTCAAAACTTTTCATTTCTCATAACTTATGAGTTAATGGTTATTAAAAATGAAGACTCTTCATTTTTTGTAACCTATGTGTTCTTTTAATGGTTATTTATAAATGTGATTTTTGGTTATCCATAACTTAAGAACTAGTTATGGACTCCATTAAAACACATAAAGATCAAGAATTAATCTAATCAATTATTAGCACATAATTTCTATGATCTTCTAAACTCATATGTTTATGAATGTTCATATCAAAAATTTCAAGAATCGTAAGTACATATACAAAACTTGAAATTTTGATATGAGCTTTTGAACAAAACTTCGATTTCAAGTATTTTTTTTTGCATCAAGTATCAAACAAACAAACCAGACTCTGATACCACTGATGGGTTTTGAGCATTCTAACACTCCTATGGTGTACATGTAACCCTAGAAACCTTGGATCTATGTTTGACTATGATACATGCAAATAATTATTTTCCAAGGTTCTTATCCTATCTAGCATGGCATGGGGAACTTGAATCAAATAAAACTAGTAGAATTACTTACCTTGTAGTAGTAGTTGATTGCTTGGAGTTTGAGAGCCTAGCACCAATAATGTGGATGCCTCAAATGGAAGTCACAAATCACCACAAATTTGGAAACTTGAGAGAATAGTCACAAACTTCTTGAAATCGGCCCTCTTAGTTTTCTCACATCAACTAGTGCAATTTCAAGAACCAAGGCCTCCTTTATATATTGTGGTGGATTAGGGTTACATCCATGTAAACCCTAATACCCATGTCTTTTCATTTCCATGAGATCCATGGGTTAAAGCTCCATGGAGTATCCATGGACTTTCCATGCAAGCCTAGCCCATTCCAAATAAGCATTAGTCCACACTATATAAATACAAGAGCCCATATTTAATTAGTCATACTTTTGATCTCTAAATTAATTCTAAATTAATTATAGATCAACACTAATTAAATAATATGATTTTATATTAATATATTAGAACTTATAATATATTAATAAATCATAACTTATACTATTCTCAAAAGATTATCCGTAAATTGTTCGGGTGAAGTGCAACCCAAATGGACCATGCCGGGTCGGGTCAAGTACATACCAAATATAGTTATGGACTTAGACATTATATCCAACAATTCCATCTAACGGGGGGATGATGTGACAACCCGAAAATTTTGCCTTTTAAAGCTAGTGCAATCAACCAAAAGTCAGACTCACTCCTGCTATCATTCAGCACTGTTTAGAGTCTGTTTGAGTGTTCTGAGCCAAATACATTCAAGGAAGGAGTGTTAAGAAGTATCTGCTAGAGCCACTGTACAAAGATCAAGCCATAAACTCATTCAAGAGGAGTTTACGGCCAGGACACCAAGAGTTTACGGCCGTAAACTCAAGGTGGCCGTAAACTCACCCCTATATAAGTAACACTTGGCCATTTTCTTCACTTTTTCCTTCCTTGTCCGAAATCTCTTCAAACTCTCTCAAGTATCATCGATTTCTTCATCTGGATCTTCACATATGTAAGTGATTCCTTCCATCTATGTGTTAATACATCTCTTATTCTTGAATCCCCTTTGAATTCACCCATGAATTCCATCTTTTGGGTCTAGATCTTCAAGATCCTCAAGAACATCAAGAACACTTAGGTGTTTTGGGCCAAATACACCCACCTTTGCCTTCATATCGTAAGTATTACTCCCCTATACTTGTTATCTAGTTAAGACTCATGCTTAACACCTTGAAATCAAGCTTTTCCCAAGAACATGAGGTGTTTACAGCCAAGAGCATCTCCCTTGGCCGTAAACCCTAGTTTGTAGTACATTTGGACCTTAAACACTTCCTAAGGCATGGACAACAACATAGAACCCTTCCTCAATGCTTGAAAGCCCTTCAAAACACCCATATGCACAAAGTAGCATGAGTTTAAGGCCGTAAACTCATAGGGCCGTAAACCCTATGGCCGTAAGCTCCATTAGACATACCACTTGGGCCGTAAACTCCTCGTTGTGGCCGTACACTCCCCTTTGATGAATCACATGTGATTCTAACACTTGGTCCAAGTGTTTCCTAGTCCCTAAAGGTGTTTCCTAGCATATTAGTTGCTCTAAACACTATATTTATGCCATTATATGTCATTAGGACTCGTTAATTCTCGGGACTTCATTCGTGGAACTTCTCATCCTTACGCGCATATTCGCTTGAATCACCCACATCAGGTGAGTTCATACCCCGTAATGAATCTTTTAACTGTTTTAAATGCTTTTACGGGGGGAATACAAGTTGAACATAATGATAATTGTGTAAATGTTTGTTATAAACATCTTTCAATAGAATGCTTATGTCTTTTATAAGTGATCAAAACATTTCAAAAACTCTTTTAAAGTTATGTTGCTTTATAGTTTAACCAAACTCCATTTTTAAAGTACAAGCATAACTTAGTAGATAAAGGAGTCTTTTCAATAACAACCCAAGTAAACATACTAGTAAACTATAATAGGTATAGTTTAAGGGTTCAGTTCATACAATAACAAGTACATAGAGGAACATACTATAACAAGCACAGGGAGGAACATACAATACTAAGTACCGGGAAAAACATGTTAAAATATCTTTCCGAGTTTGCGTTGACATCAGTACGATTTCACGTACCAGGGTTAGCAGACACGAGGTGATAAAACTTAATAATATATCTTTCCGGGTTTGCATTGATACCAGTACGATTTCACGTTCCAGGGTTAGCAGGCACGAGGTGATAGTTATATCCAACCCAAGTTATTTATTTATAAACAGGGTACATCTGTAAAGTACCCGACGATAGTAAATAAGATACATAACTTCTTCGTAACATGAACATTTAGTAGAAAGGGACCTATAATGCTAACCTTATGATTCCTTAATGTATACATCAAGGGATATATATTAATAGGATCCGATCGGTAATAGGATGTGTGTTTTCCGCTTCATTTCCTGTTCCTTGTTTGGTTGTGGGCTTAGAGCGGATTCAGCCAGCCTATTATCCATTCGATCTTAGTTATATATATATGTTCTGTATACATTGTGTAATCATAAGGGGTACCAGTTATGGGTCCGGTCATAGAACACTAATTCAATGCACAGTTTCCTAGTACAAAACATACTATACGAATTAGAACTTTTGGTTTACAAAACTAGAAACTTACCAGTAAAGGGTTTAATCCATTTTATTAAACCAATTATAAACTTAAAGGACCTTAGGTGATTAACTCTATAATACCTTAGTTTATACATCAGGGTTATATATAATTTAATACCCGATAGGTAGTTGGATGTGTGCTTTCCGCCTCATTCCCTGTTCCTTGTTTGGTTGTGGGCTTAGGGCAGATTCTCACAATTAACTATCTGTTCGATATTGGTTTATATATAGCTAGTATAAACTAAGTGATTATAGAAGGAACCACTGTGGTTACCATTTTTATAATAGGAAATAAGGGTTTTCTTAAAGAATCTTTTCATCAAATATAAAGGAACTATTACAGTTAACTCTGTGAGTACCAAGTGATTACGCCAGGGTTATATACAATGATGATCTAACAACCAATGGGTTGTGTGTCTTCCGCCTCATTTTCTGTTCCTTGTTTGGTTGTGGGCTTAGGGCAGATACACACAATCGATTGTTTGTTTCCTCTGGGTTTTATATAACTTGTATCTATTTGGTACTCATAGAAAGGATTGTACAGTCATTTTTACTTAGCTTTCATCAAAGCAGGAAATATAGGATTTTCTGGAGGAACATGCGAACTTTTCTAAACAGAACTTACAAACTTACTACCACATACTACAACTTTCTACAGCTTACTTACATCACTAAAATCTTATGAACTCACCAGCTTAAATGCTGATCTACGCTTTCAAAATAACTTGTATTCTCAGGAAACTAGTAGACATATACGCGCTGGGAATTCAGAAGATGGAGCAGTATATCTTCATGTCTTTTTGTTATTTGCTATTTATTCTATATTATGTGAATCGCATACTTTGTAAACACTTTCTTTCTATTGAAATGGTTGTTTATTACTTGCTTACTATGATGCATGTCTTGTGATACTAAACATGACGTCCTCCACCCCAGAACGTTTCCGCTGTTCCGGTTTTGGGGTGTGACATTTGTTGAATATATTAACTTAGACTTGACTGGTCTATCCCGGCTTGACTAGAACATTTATTAGCAAGCAGACATTGATCTTAAGCATTCACTCAAGGTTTGAGTTTTCAAACCTTGTCCCTGCACATCAGATCTATTTTGTTCTCTCAATCCTTTGGTAGTGGTGTTTGTGACTCCATTAGAGGTGCAACACTTGAGGCAATAAAGCCTTCAAGAGTCAAGATCATCCAAGTATTGAAAGCAAGGTATTCTTCAAACCCTATTTTTCATATAAATTTTTAAATGTATGCTAGTATTAGGGTTGTTGCTTTGGATCTAAATCAATTAGGGTTGCATGATCACATAGGAATGTAGATATACTCAAAACCGATCACCTTTTCCTCTCTCATTACTTCTGCATCTTCAAAACAGTCCTTGTACCTGGTCTTTGCTACCACTAGCAGCAACTAGGTTACCAATTGCAATCTTTCAAAGATCATCAGTTAGAATTGTCGTTCTAGTCTCATCTAACGTCATATTCTACCTTCACATCAATGCCTTTTAAATCTGATATACACATATCTAATTACTGACGTGTTCCCGGATTGAAGAACCTTCATCCATTTTGCAAGTAAACAACTTGGACTTCAAATAGATCCTATTTGTAAGAGTCTTGTTCATGAAATTTGCCCATAATGTTTTCCACAACACAGCTGTCAATTCCACATTACCTACCAAGAAAGCAACATCTCTTTCAAGGCATAAAATGATCGATTCCCGTGCTTCAAGATCTAACTCCTCCCAATCCTCCTCGTACATATCTTTGTGCTTCATTGTCTTACCCGCCAAAGCCTTATGTAACTTCTGTGAGATTAGTATAATTTTCATTCGCATCGTCCAATAAGAAAAATCATTCTTCCCATTGAACTTCTGTAGTTCATACATCCCAACTTTAACCGTTCCACTCGTAGATGATATTTACCTGCTTGTTTCAGAATCTGCCTCTCTCATGACTTTTATCAAACACCTTGTGTGCAAAACACAAAATACCACCTAAATACCTTAAATTTGAGCTCTACCACCTGGATTTGATATTAAGGTTTGATACCAATTGATGTTCCAACAAAAAAAATGCAAAAAAGTAAGAAATTGATAGCAACTAAAATTGTTTAATAAGATTCTCATTTTTACACTTTGGACCCAAAATCAAACAATGACAACAACGATGAAATGAAAGTAAATAGAGAAAGAAACAAGAGATTTACGTTGTTCAACAAATTTTCCTACATCCAAACCAGAAGAGAGAGCTTTTTGTATTAGGTTAAGTAATTGACCTCACTTTTCCCTCTACAATATGTGATGTTCTTCTTACTCTCTAACCCTACCTCTCTTCACTGAATATTACATAACAAGAGTACATGGGCCTTTTTACTTTGGGTCAAAACATTATGGCTAGAAACTTATGTGACTGGGATGGGCTGACTCAAGCTCACTAGAGCTGTCTCAAGCTTACTAGATAGACCACTTGAGCTCACCACTAGAGCTGACTACCAACACAACATATAACATTTGTCAATAGTGTGTCCTTGAAGTTTGCAATGAGTTTGTTGTAATTATGGTATTACTGTTATAGTTTCGATTTTGATTCGGATTTGGATTAGTTTTAGCAAGGAATGCAATAGCTTGTTGAGATTGATTTTTGTTTCTCTTATTGAACAACCAAATAGAAAACACGATTTATAGATGGAAGAGGATCCATAAGAAGTATCTGACCATTAAGAAATTCATGATGCTTCTCAATCGCATCAACTCTATTAAAATCAAACTTGTTGAAATTAATCAATTCTTCAGTGAGAGACTTCAATTTAGTAAAGTAAACACCTATTGAATCCAGATTCAGACTCAAATTGATAAGTTCTCTTCGGATTTGGAATATTATTGGGCCATTACTCTGTTGGAGGTATTTGAGTGGAATAGGAAGACATGATTATAGATCTGATCAAATCAGAAGATAGAACACAAATTCACAAGAAACAAAAGTGAAATGGATAACGAAAGAAGAATTTACAAGAAACAATTTGTGAATCGATTGAAAAAAAATCAAAATAACAGATTGTGAATTGAAGATGTTGAATCATGAAAAGTGACCCTCTTGAACTTCAGCTACCGCAGCCAACAAGCTACCGCAGTCAAGCTCCCTCTTCAGCAACCGCATCTGAAGTCATCTAGTCAACCGCAGTCATTCTTACTTTACTTAGTTTATTCGTCTTTCTGTAATACTCTCTATTGTCCAGTATGCCTTGCATGGCTACTCTTAGAGAGTGATTCAAATGTAACTTCTTGAGTCTCTACAAATAGAACTCATTCTCACTTACTATCTATCAATCTGAATACACATCTCTGAAGCTATCTTTTCTATCTCTCTATCTACACATCACTTCTTACTCTCAAATCTTACTAGAATATAACTGATTAAAATCTCTCTTCGGAGCAAGTCTCTTGTGACTTAATCACTAAGTTTGATCTCACTTATTAACTTGGCTTGAATGCATTCCTCGTTATGAATCAACTTATGTGTATTCTTGATATAGCAATTGTTGTCATTTCCATTTCTTTACATTTCCGCAACTAACTCTCTAACTATCTAACTCTAACTTATTAATATTATTGTTGAGCTTTTAGATCCTTCGAGATTAACTATTCCGCAATATACTTTTTCTAACGTTTGTTCAAGTGTGTCTCAAAGTTTTTCTCTCGACAATTGGTATCAGAGCCATAGTGGTTGCTTTTTGAAAACGGAACTCTGATTTTCAAAGGGACTTATATACCACTGAAGCTCATCTCTTAAAAAAAACTTCAAAAAAAACAAGGAAAAATGGCACAATCTTTATCTCTGAATGTTTCCAACTGTGTTGGTTGTTCTAATCGAGCATCATCACAGGTCCCAAAGAATGGAAAGATACTTAAGGAGACTTGGTAGAGATGTATGGCGATCCGTAGAAGAAGGACCACATGTCCCAGTTCTTACACCAGTCCAAACTGACGGCGCTACAACCAGACTAGGAGGAGGTCAACCAGTCATGAACCGTCCCACCAAGGATGATCTCGATAAAATGGAAAATAATGTTGTTGCTTTTTATGAAATTCCTTGTGGAGTTGCTCCTGACAACTTCGATATTATCATAAACTGCAAATCAGCAAAAGAGATCTGGGAAGTTCTCAAGAATCTATGCGAAGGCTCAGAACAAGCACAAGACAAGAAGCTTACAACCGCACTCAATGAGTTCAACAACTTCAAAGCTCATACTGGCGAAAGTTTAGAAGACTCCTTCAAAAGGTTCAACCTGATAGTCACCAAGTTATCCAATGCGGGCACCATTCGCAGTAACCATGAAACAAACTTCAGTTTCTTAATGGTTTGGGAAGACATTGGACTACGGCTAAGATGATAATCCAAGGTGATAGAAAGATTCATTCTTTTTCACTCTACAAGCTCTATGGAGAACTGCAAGCACAAGAATCCACCGTACTCAAAGACTGTGCTGACTTCGGAGGACCACTTGCTCTCATAGCACAAGCTCCACATAATCAATCTTACTCTCCCTCGTATGACACTCCACCGCAGTCATACGAAGCTGACTCGGAGTATGATGATGAAGAAGAATTTCAGAAGGCTATTGCTCTAGTTAGCCAACAGTTCAACCGTCTACCACCTCCATCCTTCCGCAAGAATCAACAGTTCAACAAACCTCCATTCAATCGTAACTTCAACCCGCAGAATAACCATCCTCGATATCCCAAAAGTTCTCATCCACCACCGCAATCTCAAAATACTCAACCAAAGGAGGCACCACAGTCTACTCAAACCACTGACTCCGCTACTCCCTCAGAAGACAAGACTGATGTTGTGATTTGCCACAAATGCAACAAAGAGAATCATTTGGCAAGAGATTGTAAGGCCAATGTAGTAAAAGACAGAGCATTCTACCTTAGAATGGCTCAAGAGTTGGAAGATAAGGAAAAAGCATGGGCATACCTAGCCCATGTCAAAAGAGACCATCAAGTTTGGTCATCCGAAGATGAAGATGAAGCCATCAGCAGTGTCAAAGGAAAAGGGAAAATCTGCATGTTGGCAACTCTAAGCATCGTCGAACAGGTAAAACTCATGATCCAAACTCTAAACTATAGCATGCATGACTGTCAACCTTTCATAGATGATCTTAATGACACGTGTGCTGCCGTGCTTACAGACTATAACAAAGCCTTAGATGAGAAGAACATTGCGTCCCAAGAGATGTTCCATGTGAGAGGACGAATGGATAACAAAAGAATCAAAATGGCTATGTTAGAAAAGGACTTAGAGTTAGAAAAGGATGCAAGAATGTTGAGTGAAACACAATTAGAAATAGCTTTGAACCAGAGAGATTTAGCTCAGAGTGAAATTGTACGCTTAAATCTTTTAATCGAAAAATTGTTCAATGAAAGTGAAGCTATTGAAAATTTGGTAAATAATGGAACCGTGGACAATACATACAATTGGGGTTGGTCAAATGGATATCCTACCGCAATGGATTCCTAACCCCGGTTCAACAAAGACAGACTGTACGACCCTCCAGACCGAGAATTTCATTTCCCAGTCAATGACAAGACCTTTCCCGAAGACATCAAAACTCACTTCGGTAGACTGCATAATCTAAGCAATAATTGTGTCATTGAGGAAATTGTGCCTGAGGTTTCGGGTCACACAAGTGATCAAATTCCTATCTGTGGCACCATTTACCCAAATTCTCAAACCTCATCTGTAGTTGATGAAGAAATTGTGATTGAGGGCCCCGAAGTCTTGAAAGACTTCCCATCTTTTCCCTCAGACCACAGTGTCTCACACTGTAGTCAAAAGTCCCACAAAAGTCCGACTGAAGTCCCAACTCAGACTTACTCTGCGGTAGTCAGATCATCACTACCGCAGTCAGCAGTAAAAGGAACTGTGACTCTTCGGCCAATTCATCATGAATTACCCATAGAAAATTTTGAATTGGGTCAATGCTCTCAAACCCCTGAATCTTCAAGTTCGGACGACTCAAGCCCACATTTTCAAATTTTGTCTAAGAATTCCAGGAAACGTTAGTTGAACATCAAAGACTGCGGTTCCCCAAAAACTATAGCAAAAAAGGCTTTCAAAGAGGAAATTCGATCCCGAGGCACAAATAGAAAAACTTTTTCGAAAAACAAGAAGCATATCAGATTTCCAAAGTCCAAAAGTCCAGAAAAAATTGTTTTCTCACACTATTTTTCGAAAAACTCTCTCATCAAGAAAACATACAAAAAGGAATGTACAGTTTCAACAGTCATTCCTAATTCATCTGACACAACCCAAAAGAGTGTAAAGTCCTTTCGAAACAATGGTTTTCAAATCTATTCCTCAGATGACCCAAAATGGAAGGGTATCTTACCCACTCCAACACTTTTAAAGTCACATCAAAATTTTAACAAGTGGAAGGGTATTCTACCAAATCCAACGAAAAGGACACAAAGATTTACACGTGCTAAACCTTTTACAAAACAAACTTTTTCAAAGACCAACATCACTCATGTCAGAAATTACCAACCTCGGACCGGTCACAAGCCCAACTCATCATTTAGACCGCTGACCAAATCAGGTGTCAGAACAAAAGACAAAATCTCAACCTGTCAATGTCAATGTAGCTGCCAAAAAGATTCATTCTATGACAAATCTAGTTGGAGTCAGAAAGCTCGTAATTTTTCAAAAACACACAACACTCCAAAACTACACAAACACCTAGGACTAAGATTAAAAGTTGACAAGAAACCAGTCCCTGCAACCGCGGTCCATGCATCATTCAGAAACTCATCTGTTATCCCAGGCTCCAAACTAGTTTGGATGCCTAAACTAACCGTGTAATTCTCAGGCTTTGTGCAAGGAGGAACAAGAAGAAGAATGGTTAATCGACAGTGCCTGCTCCTTGCACATGACCGGAAGGTTAGAATACCTTCGGGATTTCAGGCCAATTTGCAACGGTGGAAATGTCACATTCGGCAACAATGCGAATGGGGTCATCCGAGGTTATGGTGTTCTCACTACAGGGAACTTTTCTATTCAAAAGGTTGCTTACGTAGAAAGCCTTAAACACAATCTCATCAGTGTTGGCCAACTATGTAAGGCAGGTCATCGAGTTGAATTTGATAATCAATTTTGCTATGTAATGACAAGTGATAGAAACACATGTTTGATCAAATATCGATCTGAAGGTACTATGTATCCTCTGGATGTCTCTCTGATCATAGGCAAACCGCAGTTATGTTTCCAATCCAAAGTCGTATCCGAAGTCAGCTGGCTATGGCACCGCAAACTAGCTCATCTCAACTTCAGATATATCAATAATTTGGTCACTGGAGAACTAGGTAGAGAACTACCTATTCTCAAGTTCAGCAATGATACTCTCTGTCCTGCATGTGAATGTGGAAAGCAATCCAAAGCAAGTCACCCCACGGTGATTGACTCTTCAATTTCTAAACCACTAGAGCTCCTACACATTGATCTCTTCGGTCCATCCACCGTAGCCAGTCTCCATCACAAGAAGTACATATTGGTTATAGTAGATGACTTCACACGCTTCACATGGGTTTTCTTCCTCAGACTCAAGTCAGAAACACCGCAGATTCTCATCAACTTCATCAAGGAAATAGAACTTCAGATCAAGTTGCCCGTAAGACGTATCCGCAGTGATAATGGAACCGAGTTTACTAATCATCTCCTCAACAGTTTCTTGGTTTCCAAGGGCATCACTCACAACTTCTCAGCTCCTTATACACCGCAACAAAATGGGGTAGTAGAGAGAAGGGACCACACTCTAGTAGAAGTAGCCAGATCCATGCTCAACTTCGCACACCTTCCTCTCTACTTCTGGGCTGAAGTAGTAGCAACCACATGCTTTGTACAGAACCGAAGCATTGTCTGCAAACGTCTCAATAAAACACCGTATGAGGGCCTTAACAACCGCAAGCCAAATGTTCGCTTCTTTCATATCTTTGGGTGTAGATGTTTTGTGATCAACAACAGAGATCATCTTAACATGTTTGCGCTGAAGTCTGATGAAGGCATCTTCCTTCGCTACTCCACTAACAAGGTTGCTTATCGAGTTCTCATTAGACGCACAAGGTTGATCATTGAAAGCTTCGATGTGAAATTTGATGATTATCACATCCGCAACACCCCTCCATCCACCGAAACAACAACAATCCTGGAAAGTGATATTCCTGCCTCTTTGGGTCCATTACACTTAGTTGAAGTCAACTATGACGATCTTTTCGACCCTGTAGAAACAGCCAAATTATCCGAAGTTCTTGTGTCTCTAGAAGCTCAACAGCAGCACGCTGATGTATCTGGTCCATCACTATCCGAAGTAGCATCTCTCAATACTTCCACCTCGCCGGTTGAGGGGGAAAGCTCGACTCCGGATCAAGCAACAACCATCGAGGTTCCAGTACTTGATGCAGCTCAAGTTCCCATCCGTAGAGAATCATTACCATCCAACGTTTCTTCCGACTCGGATGATGAAAACATAGAGAACATTGACACAAGAACAGACTCTAGGATTATCACTCTCCCATCCGCAGTCCAGGGGGAACCTTCTCAGGTTCTAGAGGAACTCCCGTCAGGAATCCAGGGGGAACCTCTTCCAACTGCTCAAGAAAATTCCATTCTCGCTCCAACAATCCAAGATGATTCCGCAGGATGTTCTCAAGTCCAGGGGGAACTGCCATCTCCAACCGCAGAGTCTTTTGATATCGAAGACATTCCCTCTACCGCAGCTGCTGATCATCTGCAACCCCGTCTAGATGTATGGACGAAGGACCACCCACCAGGACAAATACTTGGCAACCCATCCGCAGGTATCCAGACTCGATCTTCCAAGGACTTATCTGATCATTGTCACTACGCAACATTTATGTCCTCGGTCGAGCCCCGAATGATCAAAGAAGCATTACTAGAACCTGATTGGATATCCGCAATGCAAGAAGAGCTAGAAGAATTGAAAAGAAACAAAGTGTGGCAGCTCATCCCGAAGCCACATGGTCACACCATTGTTGGTACTAGATGGGTATTCAAAAACAAGATGGATGAATTTGGTGCGGTAGTCAGAAACAAGGCAAGGTTAGTTGCAAAGGGCTATAGTCAACTTGAAGGTATTGACTATGATGAAATGTATGCTCCGGTGGCAAGAATGGAAGCCATCCGAATCTTCTTAGCATACGCAGCCCACAAAGACATCAAGGTACACCAAATAGACGTAAAGAGTGCATTTCTCAATGGGGAATTAAAAGAAGAGGTTTACCTTCAGCAACCTCCAAGTTTTGAAAGTATTGAATTCCCAGACTACTGCTACAAACTTGAAAAAGCAGTCTATGGTCTGAAGCAAGCCCCAAGAGCGTGGTACGAGACTCTCTCTGAATTTCTTGTCTGATCTGGATACAAACGAGGAGTGATTGATCCCACTTTATTTAGAAAAGCAAATGGTGATCACCTTATGATTGTACAAATATATATGGATGATATCATCTTCAGATCAACTGATCAAAGAATGGTGGATGAATTTGCTAAGCTCATGACCAACAAGTTCAAAATGAGCATGAATAGAGAGATTAACTTCTTTCTAGGACTTCAAGTGAAACAAGTTCCGCAAGGGATATTCATTCATCAGGAGAAATACACCACTGAACTGTTAAAGAAATATTCTATGGACAACTGTTCTTCGGCTAAGGTCCCCATGGCCTTCGGATATAAGATCTCTGCTGATCCCTCAGGCGAATCTGTGGATCACAAGACTTATAGAGGTATCATAGGCTCTTTGATGTACCTCACTGCAAGCCGGCCAGACATTGTCTTTGCAACTGGTGTATACGCAAGGTATCAGGCTGACCCAAAAGTGTCACACATGACCGCAGCCAAACAAATTCTACGGTACCTGAAAGGAAGCAAGTCTCTTGGATTATGGTACCCCGCAGGCAATGACTTCAGCCTTCAAGCATTCACAGATGCGGATCATGCCGGATGCAGACTAGATCGAAAAAGCACCTCAGGTGGATGTCAATTTCTGGGTGGAAGACTCGTCAGTTGGCCATCAAGGAAACAAAGTTGTGTATCTCTGTCTACCGCAGAAGCTGAATATGTGGCCGCAGCCAGCTGTTGTTCACAAGTTCTATGGATGAAGACACAACTTATGGACTACGGATACAGAATGTTGCGGATACCAATTTACTGTGACTCTGAAAGTGCTATAGCGATTTCTCACAATCCTATTCAGCACTCCAAGACCAAGCATATTGAACTACGATATCACTTCATCAAAGACCACATCCTGAAAGGTAACATTGAACTCATCTTTGTCCATACTCATGAAGAGATTGCTGATGTGTTCACAAAGGCACTTGACTCTACAAAGCTCAACACTTTCTTACAAATGTTAGGAATGATGAATCCGGACCCACAATTCTTCTTGAATTGATAGGTACCGCAGACCATCCTTGGTCTCAGTTGCGGTCCTAACTGAAGTTACTTATGATAGATGGTTTTGGTATATCCTGTGTACCGCAGTCTATGTACCGCAACCATATATCATACTTATCTTTCACTGGTCCTTATTGTTTGTTGTTACTAACTTCTTGTACAAGTGCTCTCCTCAGTTCTTCTACAGCAGTCATACATCTATCTATTCGCAATGAATGATCCATCCGCAATAGCAAAGGATCCATCCACAATGAAGTTTCCATCCGCAATCACATTAATAATTTCTCAACTGTTTCATTAATCTTTGAATCATGGTGTGCTATTTAATGATCCTTCATTAAATAAAACATTAAATAAAAAACATTCCTTGAGAAACTGTCCCCTCTCTTTTTGAATAAACCTTGTGTCATACCTATTTTAGGTATGATGACAAAAAGAACGTTTTTCCATAAACAAATCCTTAATCTGTCTTTTCATTATACCCAGCACGTCCAATCCGTTACAACTTCTTTTTACACAACAGATCAAACAAACCCTCACCACACGATTAGCAGACGTGATGTTGTACGTCTGACATTTCATTAAATGAAAACCCCTTTTTGGTAAAATCTCAAAAATTTAAACCGTTTCATATTTTGTGGCTGAGATTTCACCTCCCAAAATCAAAAGAACCCCCAATTTTTTTTTACCTTATCCTTTTTCACCTAGGGTAAAAAAACGTTTCCCGCTCCCATAAGCCCCTATAAAAACCTTTCTTCTTCCCCAAGAACAGTTTACGCTCTCTGAACTTTGAATCCTCTCTCCATTTTCGTACTTTGTTTCTTCACTTTCTCTCAAACTGCTACAATGGTGAAATCCGGTGTATCCAAGAAACAATCCAAAGCTTCTGGATCAGTGAACCCTACTGGTTCAGACTCTGCTTCAAGACATCCCACTCCCACGATTGCATCAAGCAATTTCAGAGCGGTATTCGAAGATCATTCATCTTACAATGCTCCAATCAACCTGATGATCAAGTTCTTGAACAATCACCACCTGTTTGGCCCCTTCGATTCGTTTACAGTCGTTGTTCCGCTTTCAACCCTATTCAAATGTGCCTTTTCAGCCTATCGACCACTCGAGAACCCACAAGAAGTGCATCTTAACCTAGTTAACGATTCTTTGGTCATACTGTCTAAAGAAAAGTTTCTTTCTGCCATTAACCTTCTTGTTCATCCTTCCATCAAGATTTTTACTCCATCCAAGGCGGACATCACTTCTGCACTTTACCAAATGGGATATCAGAAGAAAATCAAAGGCATTGGAGAATTCAAGAAAAACCAATTGCCTGCGGTCTGGCAATTCGTTTGCCGCAGCCTATCCGGCAGAACAGGTGGCACGGATAATATGGGACTCAAACTCCTAGAGTTGGTATGGAGTACCTTCACAGGCCATGACGTGAACTACGGCCAGATTCTACGGGATGATTTTCTACAATACATTCCCAAGGAGAGCCCAAGGGAGAACCCTACCGAACTTACTTTTGCAAGGTTCTGGTCCCTCTGCATTTCAGATCTCCATGCGGACTCAGGAATCAGCATGGGCAACGACATCAACTACTTTGTCACCAAGGATCTCAAAAGGTACAATCCCTCATCTGATCAATCTGTTTTTGGACCAATTAGAAGACTTCCAACCCACATTCTCACCACTCTTGGTCTTGAGACTGCTGATGTCTTAGATCATATTGAGGCTACGGAAGGTATTGCCCCATACCCTCCTACCCCGCCTCTTCCAACCCCATCCGCAATCATTACCCCTGGAAGTACCGCAGTCCCATCTTCCACTACTCTCTCCAATCTTTCTCAAAGAAGAAAGAAACTAGCCTCAACCCATCAAGGCCCCCACAATGTCTCCAAGAAACAAAGAACCCCAAAGAAAGATGCTCCCAAACCAACCGCACCCTCAAAGAAACGCAAAACCAAACCAACCGCACCCACAAATGATAGTGACTCTGATGAGGATGCGCAACCAATTGCCATCCTTAAGAAAAGAAAAACCAATCCCACTGGCCAAATGCGCAACCGGACTGATACCCTAGCCTCTCAAAAGGCTCCGGTAGTCCTTGGGGTGGCTGCAGACCCATTCAACACCACAATCGAATACCACTCAGGCTCAGAAAGTGAGTCTGTTTCACCGCAACGTGGAGACTCCCCACCAGTTCAATCCCAAGAGGATAACACTGGTTCTCTCCCTAAGGTCTCCAGGGCTTCCCGACTGTATTTCTTTTCTCCCGAGGAGTTGAACTCCATCCTCTTGAATGTAACCCAAACACTTCAAACACCTTCCCAACCGTAGCGCACTTCTTCCGCCCTTGCCGGAACTGAGCCGAGGCCAAACTTGACTACGGGTCAAGGAGACCGAGGAAGCTCAGGAAATCCTACTCTGCTTACATCAGTAACAGGTGGTTTAGGCACGGTGAGCACAAATGTGCAAGGATCCGTGGACCCGAAGGACACTTCAGTGCGATTTCAAGGATTTGACGGAGAAGAATCTAATGACTCATGGTTGCACTACACTCTGATGTCCGAGTCAGATATCAAGAAATATGCCGCTTTCCGTAGGGCATTCCAAGCATGCAAAGAACAGCAAATCAAGCAACAGCAACAGAAGGAACAGGAAATCCAATCAGTGGCTAAGTATTGGGCAGACGCAATTAACAATGCCAATACCGTAGCCACCATACTGAAGGTTCAAGACTGGATGTCTGAGATGGATGATACAATCTGCAAGGCCCAGTCCACTCATGACGGTGCCGGTGCTTCCAAAGTCCCTCCAACTCCACCTGTTCAAGACTCACAAGACGAAGGAACCGTAATAGAAGTCATCTCTGCTCCCACCTTCGGTTTTGATGATGTTGATCTTCAGGAGGTAAATCAACCCTCTCCCTCTGATAATGATCTTATGATGTTTGATGAAGAAGAAGAATCCAGTGGCTCTCATCATTCAACTTCCAAGCCCAAAGAGAAGAAGAAAAAGAAGAAGAATGTTGTAACAAGGAAAGAATTTTTGAGCCTGCAAGCAAAGGTCGATCAAATTCTTGTTGCGGTCAAGCCAACTCAACCGCAACCAGAAGACACACTCGGACCGCAGTCATTGATCGAAAGAATTGAGCGCTTGGAAACTCGTGAGAGATTGGTTGCTGAGCGCATCTCCCTCAAAGTTGAAATGGGGATTCGGTCCCTTGATAACAATCGTCAAGCAGATCACAAGGAATTTATGGCTGCTTCGGAACGCCTCATCTCTGTGGTGACCGCAATCAAGAAAGATCTACAAGCGGCCATTGCGGACCAATCCTCCCAATCTCAAAAGCTGATAGCTGAGACTCACACTGCATATGAGTCCACTATCTCAGTCCTTCAAGCTACTATCAATCGCCTGCAACGATCTTTGTCAACCAACTTCCATGGCCCAGAAATCCTTCAACTCACCAAGGAAATTCACAGGTTGCTCTTCAACTCCACCATCCCCAACAATCAACAACTGGCAGATGCCCTTAAAGCCCAGTTTCAAGAAGTTTTTGCCAAAGTTGATGGACTTAGAAAATGGCTTGAGGAAGCTCCTGCGTTGCACTCCTCAAGAGGGGGAAGTGAAGAAGAAGTCCATCACTCCAATCACTCCAAAAGCATCTCCCAACATCAAAGCCCCCCCCCCCCCATCATTACAGAAAGAATTCCTACACCGCAACCATCTCATCATACTCCACCACAAAAGGAGATCACTCCTGAGAAACCAGAGACTCCCCCTCACTTCAAAAATCTAGTGGATCACATGTCCTCTCCAAGCTCTAATGACTCCCCTGCCACCACCCAAAGGAACAAACACTGGAAAGAAGCTAAACTTGCTGAGCTTATATGGAGAGAATGCGGTTTTGACACTGTCATGGATGAATCCTTGATAAACTCTTGGATCAATCCCCACCGCAGACTGTTGGATGACGACTACAAACCATACCTCACATATGTTGAACTCCCCTCGGATGGCTACTGGGATGTTCCAATCTCCCCGAATGACAAATACTTCACAGTGTTTGAGCAGTTTCACCGCAGCCTTCCAGACCACAAAACACTGCCAATGGAATTCGAGAGACTTAACCGATTTTATGCTAAGCATTCCTCTCCGATTGAGAAAATCTGGTCTAACCATAGACCATCCACAGTCAAAAACTACAAGCTCCGGAAGTTCATGAAGGAAGACTTCATCCAATACACTCTCACTAGAAGGGAACACGACTATATCCGCACCCAAGCTGACTTCCCCTACATGAATCCTGAAGAAGTCTTTCTCATAGCAAAGGTGTTCCAGAACAAGTCGGAGAAGCACCCGAAGATGAAGATAGCGCTTGAAAGAGCTAGTATGTTTTTGAAGGAGACTGTCTGTGATTTTGCTAAAATCGACACAGACATCTACCCCACCATTTCCAAGAAGATCAATCTACCACCACTCGATCCTGCACCAATGCCTACCGAAGGCTATCAAGAAAGATCATTAGGTGCAACCAACTTCCCTGAACTCGGAGTCATTTTCAAAAGGAAGACCGATAAAGTCAAATACTTTATTCCTATGACTGCCATGAATCGCCTCACCAGGAAGCAACTTGAAATCTGTCGAACCGCAGTTGAAAGATCAAAGCACACAACTGTCGAAGTCAAGTTCGAGATTTTAAGGAGGATCATTTGGTTGGAAAACGTCAGGAAATTTTGGTGGATCCTGATCAAGTTTCTTAAACTTGATAGCTGAACAAAAGTTAAAGAGGTCACTTAGGGGGAAATTGTTGAATCATGAAAACTAACCCTCTTGAACTTCAGCTACCGCAGCCAACAAGCTACCGCAGTCAAGCTCCTTCTTCAGCAACCGCATCTGAAGTCATCTAGTCAACCGCAGTCATTCTTACTTTACTTAGTTTGTTTGTCTTTCTGTAATACTCTCTATTGTCCAGTATGCCTTGCATGGCTACTCTTAGAGAGTGATTCAAATGTAACTTCTTGAGTCTCTATAAATAGAGCTCATTCTCACTTATTATCTATCAATCTGAATACACATCTCTGAAGCTATCTTTTCTATCTCTCTATCTACGCATCACTTCTTACTCTCAAATCTTACTAGAATATAACTGATTACAATCTCTCTTCGGAGCAAGTCTCTTGTGACTTAATCACTAAGTTTGATCTCACTTATTAACTTGGCTTGAATGCATTCCTCGTTATGAATCAACTTATGTGTATTCTTGATATAGCAATTGTTGTCATTTCCATTTCTTTACATTTCCGCAACAAACTCTCTAACTATCTAACTCTAACTTATTAATATTATTGTTGAGCTTTTAGATCCTTCAAGATTAACTATTCCGCAATATAGTTGTTCTAACGTTTGTTCAAGTGTGTCTCAAAGTTTTTCTCTCAACAGAAGAAATAAATCAATGAAGAGGATTTCGTAATTTAATGAACGAAAGATTGGTTCAAATCAAAGAACTGAGAAATTGAAAAGCGGATTGATAAATTAATAGCTAACTAACTCACTTAACTATCATAAAATTACAATTAATCCCTTATAGTTTAATATCTCCAATATATATAAACTAGGGTCATCAAAGCATATTGCTAATATGGTTTCCTTTTATTGTTTAATTTGATTTTATTTAGGTTTTGTGTATCCCAAGATTCATAAGTACGATTTTTATATTGTTTGTCTATGTTATTTTATAAGGTGTTGCATCCTTATAAAAGGCTTTCCAAATATACCTACCAAACCATTAACCTATAAAGTTGTGTTTTCTTAAATAAAAAAAACAACATGAATGAAAAATTATTATTCATAAAACATTAGTTTCCATATTGAGTAACACTCAATAATGAAATTTTAAAGAATTCCAAAACATTATACATACCCATACAATTTCATCATAACTTACTACTTCCTGTTTGGTTTATAAATCCATTAAACAATTTGAAATGTATTTGTTTTGTAATACGTTTACAAGGGAAATTTGGTCTTTCAACGAAAAAATTAATAATGAAATTTGGTTCTTACCAGACGCTCGTAGGAATGATGAAATATCTCAAACATGGATTTGAAGGAATCTCTCTTAATTCAATTTCATTGATACACAGCATAATGGAATTTGAGAATCTAATTCCTTCAAAGGTTGTCTGAACAGCAGTTGATGGGAAACAGAATACAAAAAGGCCTAATACAGAGATGAATGAAACACAAAAACAATCTTATCACTTTTCAAAAGCATCTACTTGGTTCTTTTACTTTTAGTTTTTTGCTGAAAATACCAATACTAAATATGTATTTTTCTTATGATTTTGACCATAAAACCAAGTTTTATTAATCTAAATGTAAAGCCTGAACATATTTAGTGGATCTGTTACAGAATGATTATGCTTCCAAAAAGTGAATAGAAACGTCATTATCCAGTTTCTGGTGTCAAAGTTATTGTGCTTCAAAGTATCGATTTCTTATTTTGTTTCTTAAAACAAGTCTGAGAATTTCACAAAAGAACATGTTATGAATCTTGACTGTAATATATAAAAATGAAAAAACTACACGATTGGTCTCTATGGTATTCAAAAAACTTTGGATGGGATTCAAAAACGTTCCCACTTGCATAGAAGGTCCAAAATCAAGGGTTTTCCCTATTTTTGGTCCAAAAAAGCTTGAAAAGACGATTATGCCCTTTAAATTTCTTTTTTTACCTTTTCTGTAGTTATTTTAATGTTATTTTGATTTAAGAAAAAATGAGAAAAAAAAAAGGAATTGAAGCCACCACCTACCTCCACCGTACTCTCTCTCTATTCTCTCTCTCTCTCTCTCTCTCTCTCTCTCTCTCTCTCTCTCTCTCTCTCTTTCTCTCTCTCTCTCTCTATCTCTCTCTCTCCGTCTCTCTCTCTCACTCGCACATACACACACTTTGTTTTATTCCCTGTTGAAACACATTGAAGCTTAAACAAACACTTCACAGATACATACATATACCTCAACTCTTAAAAAAACACACACCTGCAACTAAAAAAATACACACACAACTACAACTCAAAACACATACACACACACCCACTTTTAACTCGATCACACACATACCTAAGAGCGTATACCACGAAATCACAACAGACACACATACACACCCGTTTTTAAATAAACATCGACAGCCTACCCCCACTGTCGACCTCAATTGACTCTAAAAAAGATGGTGGTGCCTCCTCCGTCATCGGCTTCATTAAATCCAATGTCAAGTCATTCACACCCTGTCTTCTGTTGCACCTTGCCTTCATCATCATTCAACATCCACCCAATTCTATGAATTATCTTGATGAATATGTTTTGCCCTGCTCATATATTTACAAACAACAATCACAAATTTTGGGAATTGCTTAATATGAAAGTTAGGGTTCTGTATTACTGGATCTGCTGATAATGAATTAAAGAAAATTGATGAGTCCAACAACATTCTTGAAGAAGGGTATACATTTTACCCACTGCCTTCGTGAAGATCTGAAGTAGAATCCACTAATCATATCTATCGAGTAATATTCCCAACTCCTCACACTCCTTAATTTGCTCATCTGTCAATACATCTCCGACTCCATTCTTCAAATTCAATGAGTACGATGTCGTTATTGTTAATTATTAGGGTTTAGCCCCAAGCCCTTTCAGGTTTAGCAATTAGGATTTAGGTAAGCCCTATATGTTCTTTTGTAATTGTCTTTTAAGAATCAATAAATCAATTATCTAACATGGTTTTAGAGCTCTAGGTTAAAACCCTGCTTCTAACCACAACCCACAACCACCGCCTTCCACCTCCGGTGACCTTCTCTAATAGTCTTCGGAGGTGCCTTCATTATGTTTCGTATTTTTCCTTTTCTTCTATTTTCTTCCTAAATAATAAAACAGTCACCGACACAAAACTAGAGCTTTTTTATCGGTTTCTTCCACTGCCTCGTCTACTTCTACCTCTTCCTCATATGACCATAGCCTCTGAGCCTTCTTCCTCCTCCTCGACTGGCCACTTCTTCGGATCTCTTTTCCATTTCATCCCCTTCTGATGTTGTTGTTTCTTCCCTCCGATGGCACCTTCTCCGTCGGGCTTCCTCTAATTTGTAGTCGTTTCTTTCTCTATCAACATTGAACTTGCCGATCTCGCCGGAATTGGCTCCGTCTGTCGCTGCTCGAGCCCTCTTTCTTCCTTGTTGCCTTTCCCCTGACTCCTCTACCGCTAGTTGCATGATCATCACTGCCGCCGTAATTCTTCTCTTTTCTACAACGGAATCTATGGCTGCCACTTCTTCTCTCTTCTTCTCCGACTAACAGTCGATGTTATTCGCAATTGTTAGAGGTCTACCATCGCCGATGCTTCTATCTTCATCTAGTTTGTATGTTTTCCTCTTTTGTTTATTTTTTCAGTTTAAGCGTCTCCACCCGATCAAAATGCAGGAGGACATTAGTGATTAGTGTTTAGGCCCAATCCCTTTAGGTTTTAGCCATTAGGCTTTAGATATTCTCTATATATTCTTATGTAATTGTCTTTTGAGAAACAATCAATCAATTATGTAACAATTATTTCCAATGGTGATTTGGGCAGAAGAGGGCAAAGCTCAGTGAGAGACGTTGACAGAGAAAGAAATTTTGGCGTCTTCAACTTTTATAGCGACCGAGCGGACTGTGAGTCTGTAGGCGGCTGTGAAGTTGCGGCAGTCGGTACGGGAAACGGTCGGGATAGAAACGGTGGTGAGGGAGGAGATGGACGGGCAGTAAGGAGCAATGAAGAGGAAGTTGAGTTGGTTGGAGCGGAGGAGGTAGGTAGATCGGAGTTCTGAACGATGGGCATGCCAAGGCACCATGAAAAATGTCAAGCGGTGTTCGTGGCTTCGGAGCACTAGAACTCAATGTGGTGGAATCATTTGACTGAAAATTTGACAGACATGGGATTTGCTCGGATGAAGTCGTTGAAGCCCTTAGGGCTTCTTGACGGGAATAGAGGTGATGAAACCTACATCTTTTTGATGTAGAGATATATATATATATATATATATATATATATATATATATATATATATATATATATATATATATATATATATATATATATATATATACGGTTACGAGAGGGGATTGGTTGGTAGATTAATTCTTATTATTATTATTATTAAATAGAAAAGGTATTAATATAGATTAAAAATATGGAAAAAAGAAATGAAAAGGGTAAAATGGTCTTTTCAAGTTGTTTAGGGACCCAAAACACGGAAAAACGTTGATTTTGTATCTTCTATACAGGTGGTAAAGTTTTTGGATCCCATCCAATGTTTTTTGAATACCACAGGGAGCAATCTTGTAGTGTTGTGTGTGTCTCTCTCTCTCTCTCTCTCTCTCTCTCTCTCTCTATATATATATATATATATATATATATATATATATATATATATATATATATATATATATATATATATATATATATATATATATATATATATATATGCCTATAAGAGTAGATCGAACAGCAAGTTTGACACAAAATTTTTATTGATATTAAATACAGCATAGAAATTAAGTCATGTGACTATGTACATAGATAGTATTATTGTTCAAGCATACGCATCCATACAGACACAAGCTTTTTCGATACATTTGGGATTAAGCTCTTGTTGTTGGCAGAGTTTTTTACGGTCCGCTTCAGTCTGACAATCTTTCTTCGGGATATGATATACACAAACCAATGGTTTTGTCGGATTCACAAAAATATCATCTACAACAAACAAAACAGTCAATCACCATTTGTATTTATTTAATATTTATTCATTCAAACTCACACACATTAACTCATCATTTTCATCTCAAGAACAAAAATATGGAGTTGGAACAAACAAGGACTATACTTTCTAACTAACTAATATCTCATTTAGTGTTACCTATAATTCTAAAATCATCATTAATCGTCTACTTTCCATAATAATAATTAAAAACACAACTTAAAAAATATTCATATATCAACATATATGTGTAACAAAAATGGTAAAACAGGAATAAAGTAAAATGCCTGTAGCAAAGAGTAAGGAGCAGCGTCAACACAAATAACCGTAAGTTTTTTCCCATTATCATATCGAACAATATATGTATATGTAAAGAAACCACAAATAGCTCCCCCTATATAGGTAAACACTACCTATGCATAAATAATTATTGACAATTTATTCACGTTTTCAAATTAGGTGTTTGAAAAATCTAGCCATCCACAAAAAAAAAATTATATTCCAATCTAACATCACATGACCTATATTCAACGTTTAAAACTTCAAACAATTATATAATTTTAGAAATTTAACAAAATTACATAAAACTGACTTCATAATTAAATATTTACAAACAAATATTACAATTTAAGAACATAATCTTTACAAACAATCATATATGTTTATATAAAGATATAAAGCATTACAAAATATTAAGTAATAAAAATTAGGTCTTTAAAAATTACCAAACAAAAGTTAGGTTAAAACCTAACTGCATTTGACAAGTAACCGATCAATTACAATTACATAATCAAATATAATACGTTTCACAAAAATCCCATAAAATCAACAACAATTGATTTTAAACATCCTTAAATCATAATCTCATTAACTCTTGATTTGTTCTGCTGACTCTATTTCTCCCACCTATTCCTTCATCCAAAAATCATTCTTGAAAAACAGGAATTTAAATTAGAAACTATTCTATTATCCTAATAAAATAAATCAACAGCTTTAATTTTATAAAAAAAATTTGAAAGGATGACCCAATTACTTTTGTTTGATTTTAACATTCTTTTTCTTTCCAAAAAATTTAATTGAATGTGCATTACTATTTATTGAAGTAACTACCTTTTTGGCCACCACTATATAGGGCATTATCACGCAATTGCTTAATTTGCTCTGTTGTAATTGGTGCAATATGCTTCCATGGTATTGGTTTTGTTATCTTTTTATTAAAAAAAAAGGACATACTATATGGTAGAGCAAATTAACCAAAAATAACTATAAATACTGAAGAAAATAATTTCACAATAGGTTTATAATAAGAAGTGCACATTTGACATAAAAAATAAGTAATAATAGGTTATAAATCTTTTTTTTAAATACTGAAAGGCACTCCCTTAAAAAGTTGATTACTATCTCACGAAAGTACAATGTCATTTTAGAAAAAGTGCAACTTTATCATTTTCTGCCTTGATCGATATTTAAGACAATTTTGTTTGTTATGGTTGTTAGTTTTGATGAGAATTTATATTTTCAAAGCTTTATCGCTATTGAATTTAATTCAATAATGCGTTATGAATTCGAATTATGTTTGTTCTGTGACAATTTTCTTACTATATGCCTATTTGTGCAGAAATAGAAATGTACCCAATGAAAGTAGGATGCTAAAATTGTCTAACACATAAATAAACAAACCAAAATACTTTCCTTGAATGGTATAAACACGTGTCGATGTAAAAATTGTACACCCAAAGACCTAGATTCGTTATATTTGCGTGTTTTTAGGTAACTAATATGTCAAGTCTTTTATTTGATTTCACTATCTATTTACCAAGTATTTTTATTTGTATTCTTAGATATAGGTCGATATTTCATCAAGTATTTGGTTATATATATGTTCTCAAATTTTGGAAATATGTAAAATCTAAGTTCTAAAAACGTTTATATGTTCATCTCATACTATTTTCACCATGAACAATCTAGGAATTGCCCACAATCTACGAACAAGTTTTGAATGTTTCTTTGTTTTTGAGAGGGATTTGAAAAATCTATAAGTATTCTAATAAAGTTACAAAACTTTTTGTGAATAAACCCTCTCCAATTTCACCCTCTTCTTCGCCTGACTCGCTGAGTCTAAGTCACTGAGTCAAATCTTTCTGACAACCGGCTACACCTTTTTCCTCCGTCTCTCAATAGACTCATACGCCTTCACCGATCGAACTCCACCTATTCATTTGTGTAGTTTAAAGTTCTAACATCGGCCGCCATCACTACCCTTCGTCCGCCGCTGCTGTAGGACTCTTGGCAGGTTGCAAAGTTTTTTATGTCATTCTCCACCTCTTTGCACTAGAAAATTAGGTCTTCAAGATCAGGGACGTCGTCTTTATTTGATTTTGAAAATAAATATATGTGAAACAACTTCCTTCGTATCTATAGTGTACGTGTATGAAACACTAGATATATTTATGTTTAACGTTAATTCAATAATATCATATTGAATACTATAAAGGTTTATATATGTTGCTTGTTTTTAAATTGATTTGTTTATGTTGATTAATGATTATTGAGTTTAGGGATAAGTGTTGGAACTGGACCGGAACCGGTTTTGCGATATTATACGAACCGGGAGTCGGACCACCGTTTCAGGTTTCGGTTACTTTTCCAAACAAGAACCGGTTGTAAATAATGCGAAGCTAATGATGATGCAATTCATATTACTCACATGTAGTCAAGTTTTCTTTTTAAAAAACATAATATTCAATAATCATGTTTGCAAACATTGTTTAATATCCCTACATATCAAATTTAATACAATTCTACCAATCAAGTTTCAACCAAAAGAACAATTTCATATCACTTCTACGATTCTACCAAAGTAAACTAGCTAACTATCATCTACTTCTCCATCGGCCTTTTTCCCATTGCCTTGTCATTATGTACAGTTTCCCCAATATCTATATAAAACACAAAACAAAAGTTTGTTAGTATTTAATAAAATGTAATAGTCGTATAAAAACAATTAAACTTTCATAAATAAAAAAAATGAAAAAATGCTACATTAATATGTTCAATACTTAACCAAATTATGATTTTTTTTAATAGTCTAAACAGAAGCACAAATTGTAAATTACATGCTCGAAAAAAATCAAGTAATTCCGACTTCATATGTGTGAATTATGGTATTTTAAAACCGAGATAGAATAAAAAAACGTGTTGAAACAGGAAAAAAAAAACGCTGCATTGATATGTTGTCTTTCTGGGCCTGTATCTGATTCAATATTTAACTGAAATATGATTTTTTTTACAGTCTAAATTGAAATAAAAACACTAAATTACATTTTGGAAAAAAAAATCAAGTAATTACGACATCATATGAGTTAGTTATGGTATTTTAAAAACTTAGATAGAATAAAAAAATGTGATGAAACAGAAGGAAAAAAAATGTTGCATTGATATGTTGTCTTTCCGAACCCGTATCTGTTTCAATATTTAACCAAAATTTGATTTTTTTATAGTCTAAAATGAAGTAAAAAACACTAAATTACATTCTGGAAGAAAATCAAGTAATTCCGACTTCATATTAGTGAACTATGGTGATTTTGACTCTTACACTTCCTGGCCTTCCGGTTTTTTAACCGGTTTTAAGAACTGGGACCGGTTTTGCTATATAATAAGAACCGAGAACCGGACCATTTTATTACATTATGACCCGTTTCGGGTCGGTTCCGTTTACAATTGTTCTAAAGCTCATCCCTAACTGAGTTTATGACACAAAAAAAAAATTCATGAAAAAAAATATATTTTTGTTATATGATATTATAATGAGTATTGCATTATAAAAAACCAATTAAGACCTATATCTTACATATCTCATTTGTTATTTTGTTACTATTTTTCAATATAAATATTTACTCTAAGCACAAAGATTTACTAGAAAAGGTTATCATCCCTATGTCTATGGAATTTTCTAGTATGCATACATATGAAATCAAAATATACTTTATTATATACATATATTAATGGGATCGTCCTTATAAACAGTAGAGTTTATTGATTTCAAATTTCACCACAATATTTTGTGCATATTCACTGCTTTTGCCCCTCGTTGTTGCCACCGTCTTTGTTGGCCAATAGAATATTTCTCCTGTCACCTCCGGCTTCCAATTAGGTTTCTATGTCTGCACTCCAACGCCTTCATTGCTTTGATATATCAGTAGTACACCATGTAATACTGAGATCAATTGAACCACACAAATAATCGTGTGTATGATATTGAATATATATTAAGAAGTTACAATAGTGAAATCCTATAAAGTAGGATCCAGAATATGTACAGATATACATAACATAATAAACAATATATACAATATATAGTTATCTAATATCCCCCTCAAGCGAATAGGCGGTGGACCTACGCGTAGAAATGTACGAAAGTGATCAAACTGAGGACGTGGAAGGCTTTTGGTGAATATATCCACCACTTGAAGCTTTGTAGGAATAAACTTAGTGTATAGCTTTCCAGAAGTAACAAGTTCCCAGATAAAATGATAATAAAGATCCATCTGCTTAGCACGCTTACGAGCAACTGGATTTTGAGTCATAGATAAGGCGCTTTTATTATCACATAGCAAAGTTGGTCGATCCAGTCGCAAGGCATGAAGTTCACATAAAAGATGAGTCATCCAGACAATTTATGCACCTGTGTTCGCCATGGATCGGTATTCAGATTCACAACTAAATCGTGAAACAGTTGGTTGTTTCTTGGCACTCCCGGAGACAAGATTTCCGCCAAGAAATATGGAGTAGCCATAAGTAGAACGATGAGTATCAAGACAACGAGCCCAGTCAGCGTCAGAATAGCCCAATATGTTTTTGGTCTGCGGATGACAGAAAATAAGTCCAAATGAAGCAGTACCCTTAACATAACGCAGAATGCGTTTGACAGATTGAAAGTGAGCATCAGTAGGTGCATGGAGATATTGACTGGCTTGATTCACATCATAAGATAAATTCGGTCGGGTAATAGTTAGGTACTGTAAGGCGACAACAAGATATCTATAGAGCGTTGGATCAGAGAAAGGAGAGCCTTTAGAAGTGAAAGTTTCATGCGTAGCAAGAGGCGTGTGAACCGGTTTAGAATCAAGCAAGTCCGCCCGGGTAAGAACATCTTTAGCATACTTGGATTGACTAAGAAATAGACCAGTGTCTGTGTAACTAACTTCAAGACCAAGAAAGTAGCTCAAGTCACCAAGATCTTTGATGGAAAACTCACGATTTAGACAAGTAATAAATGCAGTGACAACAGACTCATCACTGCCAGTGAGAATTAAGTCATCAACATAAACAAGTAGATACATGATGCAAGAGTCACAAGCAAAGATGAACATAGAAGTTTCAACACGGCTGTAGACAAAACCGTTAGATAGTAAAAAGGTGTTGAGGCGTTGAAACCAAGCTCTTGGTGCTTGCTTCAACCCTTAAAGAGCTTTGGATAACTTGCATACATGATTTGGAAATTGTGGATCGTTGAAACCAGGTGGTTGTTCCATGAACACGGTCTCGGTGAGTTGACCATGAAAAAAAGCATTTTTGACATCTAACTGATGAAGACGCCGTTTGTTCAATACTGCAAGAGATAAAACAATACGAACAGTAGAGGCTTTTATTACCGGACTAAATGTATGGGAATAATCGATCCCTGGAATTTGTGTGAAGCCTTGGGCGACTAGTCGTGCTTTATACCTTTCAACAGATCCATCGGCATTAAATTTAACATTGTAAACCCATTTAGAACCAACAACATTAGAGGAAGATGGTCGTGGAACTAACACCCAATTGTTATTATGGCGTAGAGCCTCCATTTCTTCATGCATGGCATCCATCCAACGTGGATTTTTAGCAGCTGACTTGTATTCTTTTGGTTGAAATTTAGAAAAAAGGGCAGCATGTAGCGCGTGTTGAACAAGCGTAGAAAAGTCAAAGAGGTGTTTGGGCTTAAAAATACGAGACTTAGAACGTGTAGTCATGGGATGAAGCGATGAGGCTCGGTTTGAAGGGTCTGGAGATGGGCCGTGAGCTGAATTGGCAGGTGGGCTACCAGAGTCTGAACTGGTAGTTGTGTCTTCGTCGGGTGTAGAAGGCGTAGTAGGACCATGGTCGGATATCGGACCAGCAGGTAGGTTGTTGCTAGGAATTGGTTCACATAAGGAACATGGGTTAGTAGATGGATCCGAATGAGCCCGGGAAATGGATGGAGTGGTATGCCGATCAGAAGGTGATGTGAGATGAGGCCCATCATCCAAAAAAACAGAGAGATCTAGCTTTGAAAAATCTGAAGACACGTTTGGAGCAGCAAATGCATAAGAAGTTTCATTAAAACGTGCATGTCGAGTGATGTAAATGCGTGATGTAGCTGGGTCAAGACATTTGTACCCCTTATATTGAGGATGATATCCAATGAAGATGCAAGGTATACTCCGTGGGGTAAGCTTGTGGGTTGAATAGTCACGAAGATACGGGTAGACTTGCCAACCAAAGGTGCAAAAATTTTCATAGGAAGGTATGCGTGAGAAGAGCAACTCAAATGGAGAATGGTTATTAAGCACCTTGGTTGGAAGTCGGTTGATAATATAGGTAGCAGAACTGAAAGAATCAACCCAATATGATGTCGGGACATAAGCATGAAAAAGCATAGCAAGACCAGTTTCAACAATGTGCTTATGCTTTCGTTTAGCTCTGCCATTTTGTTGGGGAGTATGCGGGCACGAAAGCTGATGAAAAATACCATGTTCTTTGAAAATTCCACGAACGGTGTGATTGACAAATTCACCGCCCCCGTCACCTTGGAATACCTTAATTTTGCGTGATAGTTGTGTTTGAACAAGACGGATAAAATTTTTTAAGACAACATAAAACCCGTTCTTATTGCGCAAAGGATAAAACCATGTGAAACGAGAGTGCTCATCAATAAACACAACATAATATAAATAGCCATTGGATTCAACCGGAGCCGGTCCTCACAAATCAGAGTGTATCCAGTCTAACGGATGTAATGATTGTTTAGGATTTAAAGGAAAAGGTGATTTTTGCCCCTTAGAAACGTGACAAGGTTCACAAGAAACTGGTTTAGGAAAAATAGAAGTAACATTCAACAAACCAGGGTTTTTTAAATAAGAAATAACATCAAAAGAGGTATGTCCTAAACGATTATGCCATAGTTCAAAAGAAACTTTAATAGAAGACCCGGAAGAATCTGTCAGGGCTGTGTGTCCATCTCTAAGCACGTATAATCCATCCTCACACCGACCTCTTGCTATCACTTGTTTGGTTGCCCTGTCCTGAATATGAAAGAATGGTTGAGAAAAAAGAACATCAACTGGATTATCCATGGTAAGTTTACTAATGGATAACAAATTCTTGGTCAAATGAGGAACAACCAACATATTGTGTAAAGTAATAATTTTATGAACCATGGATTCTCCTATACGTGAAACTGGCATATTGTTTCCATTACCAAAAACAACATGTGAATTACCAGAATATGGAGTAGATGAGGTGACATTGTCTGGTGAGGAAGTCATATGTGCAGTTGCTCCCAAGTCCACATACCAATTGGGATTTCCCTGAGTGACATGACACTGGGAATGAAAAGCTTGTGACAAGTTGGAGTCTTGATGGAGAGAGTTTGAAGCATAAGTGGACAAACTTGGACAAGAGGACGCATAATGTCCATTTGTTCAACAAAGTTGGAAATAGGGAGGACGACGCCCCCCACGACCTCTACAGCCACCAGCAGATCCACGAGAGCCACCACGTGAATAATTAGAAGACCGACCCCTGTTATTAGTGGATCGAGATTGCGAGAAAAAAGTTGCGGGTGGAGTAGTGGTGTCATGGATGGATTGTAAGAATAACTCATGGCTGTCTGCTTGTGATATAAGATCACGAAAACTAGGAGATGGTTTACTGGTCTGTATGGCAATAGAGAATGTTTCAAACGAAGGCCCTAATCCACATAAGAACCAGTGAATTTTATCCATATCTTCAACAGGTTGGCCTATGGCAGCCAATTTATCACAAGTAGACTTGAACTTTCTTCCATATTCTGAGATAGTAGAGTTACCTTTTGTCATCTGGCGCAAAGAGTCTCGTAAAGAATGAATTCTTTCTACCGAAGAACTGTTGTCGGCGGATTCTAGTGAAGTCCAGATCAGATGAGCTGTAGAGAGGCCAAGCACTTCAACAACAACCTCTTCAGTCAACAAAGAATTAAGAAGAATCACAGCCTTCTGATCAAGATCAAACCAGGAGGTAAACGCTGGATTCGGAACTGATTTGTCGTCAACTGTGATTGATTTGGAAGGTGGAACAGAGGTGCCATCAACATGGGGCAAAAGCTTCTGATAGGAGAGTAAGGGAAGCATCTCATTCTCCCAGAGAAGATAATTGGTGGAACATAACTTGATGGGAATCATATGAAGCAAAGTGTTCATTGAAAAGGGTCCATCTTGAGAAGTCGACATCTCCTAGGGTTTTGAGAAAGAGAAGAAGAAAAAACAGAGGGAGGGAAGGATCGGGTGTTTTAGGTTGATACCATGTAATACTGAGATCAATTGAACCACACACATAATCGTGTGTAGGACATTGAATATATATTGAGAAGTTACAATAGTGAGATCCTATAAAGTAGGATTCAGAATATGTACAGATATACATAACATAATAAACAATATATACAATATATAGTTATCTAATACACCATTGTTCTTCTCTTCTTTTCCTTTTGTTCCATATCTGTTATTCTCTGTCTCCTCCCTCCTTTGTCTCTCTAATCCCTCTTCGTTCCCGATAACCTCCACAAAACCTCTATTCACCCTTTTTCCACTCCTCTTCTACCCCCAAAATCATGTCTTAGCTACGCAGGATGGGATTCAGTATAGACACCCCCACCGATGGTGGTGATGATAATATTGAAGATAAGTTTTGCGGTAGAAGATGCAGAACCTATACTAAGTTGTTCATTTGGTGACTATTTTAAATATATTTATAAAATTTATTAACATATCGTTCATATTGTAATCACTCAAATGCTAAAATTGGAGTCTTCAACTTCTCTTTAGCCCATCGTTTGAATAAATCGACCGCTTCGTAGTCCAGCAGGTGTCCGTTAGGTTTGATTCGGAGATGGTGTCTCGAACCCCTATATTAGTCTCATCTTTGTTATGTCTACACAATCAAGTGGATTTCAGTGTCCAAAATATGTTATAATCTAGTTACATTAAGTCTTTATTAGCTTGATTATTGTAGTTTGACAAGTATTTGAGCAAAGGATGATCAAGTAGGGTTTTTATCAAAAATATGACTTTTTTCTGGCTAAAATCACAAGAGATGTCTTAATGGATTAAGACATAACTGAGGAGCTTAATGTATGTAAATGTTCTAAGTGGTAGAAAGGAAAGATTTGAAGCCTCTCAATAGAAGCTTTGGAAGAGTTGGAACTAGGTTGCTATTCCACAAACAAGGTGAGTTATACTTCCCCTTTAGGGTAAGATTCTTTGTTATAGAGCATGTGCAAGCATATGAATGTATGGACGTAATTGTTAGTTACATTAATGTTAGATTTTCTTTATGACACATAACTTGTGTTATGTTTTATGATTTGTATGTTATGCATGCAAAGAGTTAGATTAACGGGTCCCTAGGAAGATTATGTTAGAGTATGATGATGACCAGTTGTCTATCATCTGGTATATGTGTAGATGATTGGTTACTTTTGTGACATGTCAGATATGTATTGTATGTTTATGGTGTATTATGTTATGTTATAGCCCACCAGACTGTGTAATGCCTGCAGATTGGAGCTAGTCAATTTAGAGATAATAAGCGTTAAAAATGAATTTTTGATAGAAGATTATTTAGGATAAATAATCTTAACCAAAGATATATTATATGTCAAAAGATTATGTACATATAAAGAACGTTGAAATCGGACTTATAACGAATAAGTTATGACCCGTCGAAGTTTCACGATTAAACCGACACGACTCCGCATATGGTAAAAAGTGAAATTTTTACAAAATACTTTTTAGCCTTAGAGATCTAAACGAAAGTTGTAGTATACGTTAAACTAAGAGCGTGCATATAGAGAACGTCCAAATATGACTTCGTTAGAGGAAGTTATGAATTTTTTAAGATTCAACGTAGTAGTACAAATCCCAGAAATCGAATTTTAGATAGATCTATTATTAGCCGACACAATCTAAACAAGAATTGAAGATCTCATTAATAGGAGCACAACCATAATGCTTCCTTTACAACCTCTATTATAGCCATGTACTCAGCCTCTGTAGTAGAAAGTACCATCGTTGCTTGTAGCATCGATCGCCAACAAACTGGAGCACCATGTATTTTGAACACATAGCCAATAATAGATCGACATCTATCCAGATCACCGCATGATCTAAATCCACAAATCTAGTAATTCGACATGTATTTCCACCAAAGCATAAAACAATATCAGTGGTTCCTTTCAAATACCTCAAGACCCATTTCACAGCTTCCCAATGTGGGAGATTGTCTACTAGAGATCTTAAAATGCGGAGCCAATGGACTCACCATTGACTTAGCATATTGCATCCCGAACCTCACAATAACCCGCTCAATGTATCCTTTATGTCAAAATAACAATCGATGGTTTGACGTCTCTCTACTAATTTCCATACCCAATATTTTCTTGGAAATTCCCATGTCTTTCGCCTCAAACTCTTTACCAAGTTAAGATTTCAGCCTATCTATTTCCACCTTGCTCTTCGAAGCAATAAGCATATCATCCACATACAAAAGAAGTTAAATATACTCAACTCCATGAAGCTTCCGCATGTAAACACAACAAATTTTATACAGACTTCTAGAGAACTCATGATTCAGCATGAAAGAGTCTAATCGCTTGTAACACTGTCGAGGACATTGCTTCAACCCATATAGTGATTTCCTCAAGTGACATACTTGACTTTCTTTATCAACAATCTTGAATCCCTCGGGTGGTTGCACATAGATTTACTCATCCAATTCTCCATGCAAGAAAGCAGTTTATACATCGAGTTGTTCCAGCTCCAAATCACCATGAGCGACAATACTCAGCAACACCCAGATAGAAGTGTGTTTCACTACCGGAGAAAATATCTCATTGTAGCCTACTCCTTCCTTTTGTACAAACCCCTTTGCTACTAGTCTTGCCTTGTATCTTGTACCATCGAGTTCGGAAGGATCCTCTTTTTTCTTGTACACCCACTTACAACCAATAGCTTTCTTTCCTACGGGCAATGGGACTACCTCCCAAGTTTGGTTCTTCCGAAGAAACTCCATCTCTTCTTCCATCGCAGCTAACCAACTCTCATTATTGCCATTCTAAATAGCTTGCTTGAAGGAGACCGGCTCATCTTCCTCCATCGAGAGTGCATACTCAACCAAATTTGCTTGTCAGTAGTGCTTGAAGGGTTGATCAGACCCCAACTTTTGAACTTTCTTATATGCTCGCCTCGGCCTAGTAGAAACTGAATTTTCCCCGAGATCTTGTTCCTCTGGTTTGTGTACATTTTCTTGCTAAACCGTTTCATGTTCAACATCACTGTGAATACCACCATGATCTCCCTCCTAAACACGACAAGAACCTTGTTGGCCTTTAGGTTCTAGATCAACTACCTGAGACTTGACCGTCTCAATGTCATCGCCATTTGGCATCGTAGATTTTGAAGAAGCTACATTGGAATTGTCATCGAAACTAACATTTATGTTGATTATAAACTTGGAATCTTCCAAAAACCAAAGACGATAACCTTTCACACCTGATGCATATCCCAATAAAATTGCCTTCTTGGCTATTGCTTCAAGCTTTCCCTCACTAACATGATAATAAATTGTGCATCTGAAGATTCTAAGTTTCTCATAGTTTGCATGTTCCCCTAACCATACCCTATAGGGTACATCTCTATATAGAGACATATGAGGATACTGATTGATAATGTAGTACGTTGTAGCAACCAACTCTGCCCACCATTCCCTGCCCAAACCAACATATGATCTCATACACATTGATCTCTCTAGCAATGTATGCTTTAGCCTCTTCGCGGCCCCATTCTGATGTGGTGTTTTCCTGACTGTCCAATGTCTAGAAATTCTTTCCTGATCACAGAATTCATTGAAGGTACCTTCGGTATACTCAGTACCGTTATCCGATCGGACTGTCTTCAATTTCTTGCTTGTTCTGTTCTCAATAATTGCTTTCCATTTCTTGAACGTGTCAAATATCTCATTCTTATGTTTCAGAAAGTAAATCCAAACATTCCTAGAATGATCATCCACAAAAGTGAAAAAATAGCTGGAACCTCCCTTGGAAGTGACTGAAGCAGGACCCAAACATCGGTATGCACATAGTCTAGAATTCCTCTACTTTTGTGTTTGCTTGTCTTGAACTAAACTCGGCGTGCTTTACCGTAGACACAATGCTCACAAAAATCCATGCAAGGCTTCTTCAAACCAAGCTGGTCAAGAACCTTTTCAGACCTATGCCCAACTTGTCTATGCCATAACTGAGTGCTTTCAGATGGGTCACCACCACTACCATTTGTTCCAACTGCTGCAGCATCTTTCACCGTTGTACCAGAAAGAACATAAAGGTTTCCTTGACGAATACTTTTCATTACAACCACAGAACCACGAACAACCTTCTTTAATCCTTACCATGTAACTATCTTACATCCACCAGAGTCTGATACACCTTCATAGATGAGATTCTTTCGCAACTCATGAATATGTCTCACATCCAACAAAGTTCTGACCACTCCATCATGCATTTTGATTTTAATAGAACCAAGCTCAACCATTTTATAGGAATGGTTATTTCCCATTACCATGGTTCCACCATCTATGCTTCTATAGTTAGTAAACCATTTCCTATTTGGGCACATATAGTAAGAGTAACCCGAATCAAGAATCCATTTACCAGAAATTTCTTCATCAGAAGTGACATAGTAACAATCATTGTTGCTTCCTTCTCCCAAGGCGTAACTAGCTTCTTGCTTCTCTTATGAATTTCCATTGTTGTTGCTATTCTTGTCTTTCTTCCACCCTACTCTCTTGTTAGGACAATTTGCTTTGTAATTCCCAAGTTTGTTACACTTGAAACATTGTCTTTCTGCAAGAGGTCTAGATTTAGATCTAGACTTTCCTCCCTTGAACTTTCCTCTCTCATTACTTCTACCTCTTGCAAACAGTCCTTGTACCTGGTCTTTGCTACCACTAGCAGCAACTAGGTCACCAGTTGCAATCTTTCAAAGATCATCAACTAGAATTGACGTTCTAGTCTCATGTATCATAAGAATGTCCCCTACAAGCATCAATGTTTGTACAAGATTCTTATAAGACCTTGGAATCGAAATAAGTAGTAAAAGTGATTGATCCTCATCTTCTTCCTTCACATCAATGTCTTTTAAATCTGATATACACCTATCAAAATTATTGGCGTGCTCCCGGATTGAAGAACCTTCATCCCTTTTGCAAGTAAGCAACTTGGACTTCAAATAGATCATGTTTGTAAGAGTCTTCGTTATGAAATTTTCCTCCAACATTTTCCACACCGTAGCTACCGATTCCTCCTTACCTAGCAAGAAAGCAACATCTCTTTCAAGACATAAAATGATCGATGCTCGTGCTTCAAGATCTAACTCCTCCCAATCCTCAGCGGACATATCTTTTTGTTTCATTGTCTTACCTGCCAAAGCCTTATGCAACTTCTGTAAGATTAGTAATTTTTCATTTGCATCCTCCAATAAAAAAAATCATTCTTCCCATTGAACTTCTCTAGTTCATACTTCCCACATTAACTGCTCCACTCGTAGATGTCATTTACCCGCTTGTTTCAGAATCTGCCTATCTCATGACTTTTATCAAACACCTTGTGTGTAGAACACAAAATACCACCTAAATACCTCAAATTTGAGCTCTACCACCTGGATTTGATATTAAGCTCTGATACCAATAGATGTTCCAACAAAAACAATGCAGAAAACAAAGAAATTGATAGCAACTAACATTGTTTAATAAGATTCTCATTTTTTTTCCTTTGGACCCAAAATCAAACAATGACAACAACGATGAAATGAAAGTAAATAGAGAAAGAAACAAGAGATTTACGTGGTTCAGCAAATTTTCCTACATCCAAACCAGAAGAGAGAGAGAGAGAGATTTTTGTATTAGGTTAAGTAATTGACCTCACTTTTCCCTCTACGATATGTGATGTTCTTCTTACTCTCTAACCCTACCTCTCCTCACTAAATATTACATAACAAGAGTACATGGGCCTTTTAACTTTGGGTCAAAACAGTATGGCTAGAAACTTATGTTACTGGGCTGGGCTGACTCAAGCTCACTAGAGCTGTCTCAAGCTTACTAGATAGACCACTTGAGCTCACCACAAGAGCTGACTATCAACACAACTTATAACATTTTTCAATAGTGTGTCCTTGAAGTTTGCAATGATTTGTTTGTAACTATGTTATTGTTGCTATTATTGTTATAGTTTCAATTCTGATTCGGATTTGGCTTACTTCTAGGAAGGAATGCAATTGTTTGTTGAGATTGATTTTTGTTTCTCTTCTTGAACAACCAAAGAGAAAACACGATTTATAAATGGAAGAGGATCCATAAGAAGTATCTGACCTCTGGTCTGAGAGAAGGAATCATTCATCCCCATTAAGAAATTCATGATGCTTCTTAATCGCCTCAACTCCATTACAATCACACTTGTTGAAATTAATCAATTCTTCCGTAAGAGACTTCAATTTGGTAAAGTAAACACATATTGAATCATGATTCTGACTCAAATTTATAAGTTCTCCTCATATTAGGAATAGTATTGGGTCATTGCTCTATTTGAGGTATTTTAGTTGAATAGGAAGACATTATTACAGATCTGATCAAATCAGAAGATAGAATACAAATCCACAAGAAACAAAAGTGAATTGGATAACAAAAGAAGAATTCACAAGAAACAATTTGTGAATCGATTGAAAAAAAATCAAAAGAACAATTTGTGAATTGAAGAAATAAATCCATGAAGAGTATTTCTAAATTTAATGAATGAAAGATTGCTTCAAATCAAAGAACTGAGAAATTGAAAAGCGGATTGAGCAATTAATAGCTAACTAACTCACTTAACTAACTATCATAAAATTACAATTAAGCCCTTATAGTTTAATATCTCCAATATATATAAACTAAGGTCGTCAAAGCATATTGCTAATATGGTTTTATTTAGGTTTTGTGTATTCCAAGATTCATAAGTACGATTTTTATATTGTTTGTCTATGTTATTTTATAAGGTGTTGTATCCTTATAAAAGGCTTTCTAAATATACCTACCAAACCATTAACCTATAAAGTTGTGTTTTCTTAAATAAAAAAACAACATGAATGAAAAATTAGTATTCGTAAAACATTAGTTTCCATATTGAGTAACACTCAATAATGAAATTTTAAAGAATTCCAAAACGTTTTCTATACCCATACAATTCATCATAACTTACTAATTCATGTTTGGTTTATAAATCCATTAAACAATTTGAAATGTATTTGTTTATTAATACGTTTACAAGGGAAATTTGGACTTTCAACGAAAAAATTAAGAATGAAATTTGGTTCTTACGAGACGCTCGTAGGAATGATGAATATCTCAAACATGGATTTGAAGGAATCTCTCTTAATTCAATTTCATTGATACACCACACAATGGAATTTGAGAATCCAATTCCTTCGAATTCAGTAAACCAAACACACCAAGGATGTATGAACAACAGTTTATGGGAAAACAGAATATAAAAAGGCCTAATACAGAGATGAATGAAACACAAAAACAATCTTATCACTTTTTAAAAGCATCTGCTTGGTTCTTTTACTTTTAGTTTTTTGCTGAAAATACCAATACTATATATGTATTTATCTTATGATATTGACCATAAAACCAAATTTTATTAATCTAAATCTAAATCATGAACATATTTATTGGATCTGTTACAGAATCGCATGAAAAACCCGAGTTTCCTTCGAAAAATCAACAGTTTTCGGCCTGAGTGGTGTTCTCGGCCGTGAACCCGATCACGGTTGTAAACCCGTTCACGGCTGGTGAACCGTTCACGGTTGGACCCCACCATCGACCATATCCCAAGCCTATATATACGTGACTCCTACCCTCATTTGTACTTTTCTGGCCGCGAACACACTCTCTCACTATAAAAATCATTACCCGAAAACACAAGGAAACATAAGATTTCTCTTCATCTATCACTCTATCCGCCTTGGAACTCGTTGTGGAGCATCAAAACATCTGTTTTTTCATCAAGATCGAACATTTTTGTTCTTGAGTTCACGGCCGTGAACCCTTCAAATCTTCATATTTCATCAAGAACAGGCCGTGAACCCTTCAAGGGCAGTAAACCGTTCACGGCCGAGATCCGATCACGGCCGAGAACAGTTCACAGTCGTAATCGCCTTCACAGCCGTAAACCCTCCCTAAGTGGTGAACTTGGCTGAAAACCCGCTGTCCCCGATTCAATCAAGTCCCGGTAACATTCCTAAACCAAAAGCAAGTGGTTTTTCAACACCATAAATAATGGTTTCAATAATAAAATGCATAACTGTATTTAATTAATATTAGGATCCCGTTAAATGCCACGTACACCAACTCGAGGGCCTTCACTCCCAATTTCGCTGTTCGACTTTTCACACAACCAACAGTGAGTTCATACCCCTATACTTTTCTGATTTTAATGTTTTCAGGGGAAGAATATAAGTCAAACACAAATGATTTTGTGAATCTATACAAAAAGGATTTCAAAACGCTTAAAACTGATGCAATTGATACAACCATAAGGTTTTTCTTATTTTTATAAAATATTTAGATATTTTATCCCTTTTGTAACATGCTGAGCATACGGGAAGTTTTCCACTCAGAACTATAATTGCATAGTTTTCAGATCAATTCTGGAACCAAATACATAATATTCATGCAAACTATAATAGGTATAGTTTGGGGTTTCAATATATTGTATTACAAATTCAGAGCTTATACATTGCTAAACATATAAACTATGACAGACTTAGTTTATAATATTCTCGGGTAAAAAGGATACTTTATTACATAATTACTTAAGTATAATTATTACTATATAAATGTTCACACGGGTTTAAATACAATAGATCAATAAAGAACTGTACGTAAACTAGATTATACAGGATTGTGAGACACCACTTCGAATTGTACCCTTTTTGGGGTATTGAATTAAATCCTATCATAGTATAACCAGAGTCTCCTGGAGGGAGAGCGTGATATTTGTGAATAGATCTATTCGGGACAGACAAGCCCACACCTGAACTGCTAGCTAGAGTTAGGCAGGCATGCCTGGGATGACAAATGTCATATATCCGACACTTGAAGAACGTCGTAAAGGTCACTAGGTCATATCAAGCATGGTTATACGACTCACAATAGTATAAACTAACCTTTTTTTTACGGGATTTCATTCTTCCTTAGTTTTATTTTAATTAATAGAACTACCATATATTATATTGGATGATTCCAGGGATTTCAACTCATAGTTTTATTTTAAGTAATGAAAATACTTTACATACTGGTGATAGCCAAAGTTTTTCATACAAAAAGGGGTTTTACATTCAAAACAGTCTTATACAATTCATCTGGTGGTAAACAGGCAATCAAACTAGTACTTTATGGAACATTGTAAAAAACTCATATGTTAGAAATATTGGATTTTCTTGGAAACATGTAAACATTTTTCACGGATTCATTAACAGGATTTCATTACAAAAACATGCTTATGAACTCACCAGATTAATGCTGATACTCTTTTCAAAACCGCTTGTATTCTCAGGAAATCAGTAGACGGGTACCTCAGCAGACTTTTGAGAAGACGGAGCATATAGAGTCACGTCTTTTTTTTTGCTACTTTTGATGTATATAAATATGAATCAAACAGATGTAAATACTTTTTATATATTCAATGTAATGGTTGTGTTTACTTTGATTACTATGATGCAATTGTTGTGATACTACATATGATGTCATTCACCCCCAAACGTTTCCGCCATTCCGGTTTGGGGGTGTGACAGATTGGTATCAGAGCTATTGTTTATAGTGAACTAAGTATACCGAACCTTACATGGTATACAACTATAAACACTAAAGGGCCAAAGCGCTCTGAAACTAAAATTATACTTTAAAAATATAAATATTTTACAAGAAGTATACAAGTATACATATGTACAAGAAGCCATAACACAGTAAGAACTACATAAAAGTATTTAGGGCGAGTTGGACACTACGGTTAAACCTGAATAGTTATGTAGTCATATGTGGGGCCAATATAACCTGATCAACTATATTTGTCCGAGATATGACCAACATGTGTTTGGGAGTGACTGTGGTGTTGCGAAAAGCCTAAAACTCACCAAAACCTATACAAATGAAGCACATAGTTAAAATACTATAGGAGTATTTTATGGTCCTATAACACTGCACAAGTAATACTAATCCTCATAAATGAAAGACCTGCAATTCCTTGTTTATATTAGTAAACCTTTGTAGTAGATCTTTATTATCGTTGTAGGATTTAGATATATCTTGCTCGAAAATATGCAATTATTGATCAGTATAGAAGGCTTATCGTCATTTTTTCCCCCTGTATCTTTTAGAGAAAAGATGCCTCCCAGAAAGAGACCCAACAAGAAGAACAACGATCCTCCGCCGCCATCACCTCCTCAGTTCGATCCTGTCATGTTCCAGGCAGCAGTTACGGCCGTTGTGGCTGCTGCAATGTCGCAGATGAATCTTGGTGGCTCTAGAGGACCAGGAAGTGGTACCCATCCCCAAAACCTTGATGGAGGTCAGGGACACCAGAAGGAGTGTTCCTACAAAGATTTCTTGAATGTGAAGCCCAAATCGGCAATGGAGGAGTCATTGCCCTAACCCGGTGGTTTGAAAAGATCGAGTCAATTTTCGAGATTTGTGCATGTTCTGAGGCTAACAAGGTGAAGTTTGCCGCCTGCACCTTCACCGATAGAGCATTGACTTGGTGGAATAGCCGGGTTAAATCCCTAACTCTGTCGGTAGCCAATGCCATGGATTGGGAGAGTTTAAAAGAGCTTATGCTTGCTGAGTACTGCCTAAGGGGCGAGATGCAGAAGTTGCAGCATGAGCTATGGAACCTAAAGATGAGGGTTCCGACATTGCTACTTATACAGCTAGATTCTACGATCTGTCTCTTCTATGTCCGGGGATGGTCACCCTGGAAAGCAAGAAAATAGAGAGGTACATTTGGGGATTGACGCCCCCAACTCAAGGAAATGTTTTGGCTGCTAAACCTCTCACATTCGACAGCGCCAAGTGCCTGGCGCAGACCCTGATAGATCACGGGGTTGATAATGGAGCTGTGGCAGCCTCTCCCGAACCACCAAAGGAGAGTGGTGGAAAGAAAAAGTTTTGGGACAAGCGCAAGGGCCAGTCTTCATAGGAGCCCTCCAAGAAACAACAAGTAGTGGCAGTTCATGATGCTACCACTCCTGCCGTTGTTCTTGCAGTTCAAGCACCTACCAGTAGATATCTTGGTACTCTTCCAAGGTGCAACAAGTGCAACTTTCATCATCACGTTCCCTGCCGTGATTTGCAATGCAACAGATGTGGCAAGAAGGGACACACAGCTCGATTTTGCAAGACACCAGCCCAACCAACCAATCAGGCTCCTGGAGCGGGCGTTGGTCAAGCGTGTTATGGCTATGGGGAGATCGGGCACTTCAAGAGGAATTTTCCCAAGGCAACAACAGCTGGCAACATGGGGAGAGTGCTAGCGATGGGCCAGGAGGAGGCAGTTGCTGATCCCACCGTTGTTACGGGTACGTTCCTCCTCGACAACTCTTATGCATGCATTCTTTTCGATTCTGGTGCGGAGATATGTTTTGTTAGTCATGCATTTAAGCATCTACTCTAGCATAAACCCCAACCTTTAACCGAAACATTTACCGTCGAGATGGCTAACGGAAAGAAGGAGAGAACTAACGACGTATTCATAGGCTACACCCTTACGCTAAACGACCATTCCTTTCCAATCGACCTAATGTCAGTTTCCATAAAAATCTTCGACGTCATCATTTGCATGGATTGGTTGAGCCCCAATCGTGCTGATATCCTTTGTTATGAAAAATCCATTCGCCTCAATCTGCCCTCGAGCGAAGCCCTCATAGCCTATGGTGATAAACGCAGCTCAAACCTTCGTATCATTTCATGCATCAAAGCCCAGAAATATTTGCAAAAGGAGTGCCATGCATTCCTAGCCCATGTCATTAATGTGAAGCAGGAAGTTAAAGACCTCGAGAGCATCCCCGAAGTCTGCAACTCTCCAGATGTCTTCCCCGAAGACCTTCCCGGAATCCCACCCGAACGCCAACTCGAGTACCGAATCGACCTAATCGCCGGAGCTACCCCCGTAGCCAAATCTCCTTACCGTCTAGCGCCGGCAGAAATGAAAGATTTACCCAGCCAGCTCAATGAACTACTCAACAAAGGATTCATCAGACCAAGTTCTTCACCCTGGGGAGCCCCGGTCTTGTTTGTGAAAAAGAAAGATGGATCCTTTCGGATGTGCATAGATTATCGTGAACTGAACAAGCTTACCATCAAAAACCATTATCCCCTACCCAGAATCGACGACCTCTTCGATTAACTCCAAGGAGCCGACTATTTCTCAAAGATAGACCTGAGATTAGGGTACCATCAGTTGCGAGTCCATGAGAGTGATGTTCCCAAGACAGCATTCCGAACTCGCTATGGTCACTGAGACTTTGTAGTAATGCCCTTTGGTCTAACTAACGCACCGACAATATTCATGGATCTGATGAATCAGGTGTGTCGCCCTTTCCTAGACAAATTCGTGATAGTATTCATTGATGATATACTTTTCTACTCTCGGAGTGAGGAAAATCACAGACAGCACTTGAGGCTGGTGCTAGAAACTTTAAGGGCAGAGAAACTATATGCAAAATTCTCTAAGTGTGAATTCTGGATCAGAAAAGTAACTTTGCTCGGTCACATGGTTAGCGAGGAAGGCATACACGTGGACCCTTCCAAAATCAAGGCGATTGAGAATTGGTTAGCACGGAAGACGCCCACGGAAATCCATCAATTCTTGGGTCTTGTTGGCTATTATCGTAGGTTTATCCAGAATTTCTCCAGGATTTCTAAGCCTTTAACCACCCTGACTCATAAAGGTTTACCCTTTAGTTGGGAAGAAAAGCAAGACATTGCATTCCAAACATTGAAGCAGGCCCTATGCAGCGCACCTATCTTGTCTCTGCATGAAGGGACGGAGGACTTCGTTGTCTACTGCGATGCATCCAGTCAGGGCTTAGGCTGTGTGCTCATATAGCGAGGAAAGGTCATTGCCTATGCCTCGAGACAGTTGAAAACACACAAAGTCAATTATACAACTCACGATTTGGAGTTGGGAGCATTGGTCTTTACGTTAAAGATTTGGAGACATTATCACTATGGAACCAAGTGTACTATCTTCATCGACCATAAAAGCCTACAGCATATCTTCGATCAGAAAGAGTTGAACATGAGGCAACGGCGGTGGGTAGAGTTGCTCAGTGATTATGAGTGCGAAATACGCTATCATCCCGGCAAGGACAATATGGTAGCAGATGCCCTCAGCCAGAAAGAATATTCAGGTCGTAGAGTGAAGGCACTGACAACGACAATCCATTCCCATTTGTCCGCTCAAATCAGAGAGGCTCAGCTGGAAGCCTTAAAACTAGAGAACATGTCAGATGAAGCCTTGAGGGGAATGGAAAAGAACTTAGAGATCAAGGGAAATGGAGTTTACTGTTTCATGAACCGAATCTGGACCTCGAAGTTTGACGGTTACAGGGAGGTTGTCATGAACGAAGCTCACAAGACTAGATACTCCGTTCACCCAGGTTCGGATAAGATGTACCTGGATCTCGAAAAGATCTATTGGTGGCCAAACATGAAAGAAGAGATCGCTACCTTCGTGGCCAAGTGTCTGACTTATGCCAAGGTGAAGGTGGAATATCAAAAGCCCTCAGGTCTACTTCAGCAGCCAGAAATACCTAAGTGGCAGTGGGAAAGTGTTATGATGGATTTCATCACTAAGTTGCCCAAGTCTCCGAGTGGGTACGATTCCATCTGGGTAATTGTCAATCGATTGACTAAATCCGCCCACTTCCTACCAATCAAAGAGACATTCAAGATGGAGAGACTTACACAAATCTACATCCAAGAGATAGTTCGTCTGCATGGTGTACATGTGTCCATTATCTCCGATCGGGATAGCATATTCACCTCGAGATTTTGGCAGTCACTGCAGAAGGCTCTTGGAACTAAGCTGGATATAAGCACAGCTTACCATCCACAGACAGATGGGCAGATTGAGAGGACCATTCAGACATTGGAAGACATGTTGATGACATGTGTTATAGACTTTGGCAAGTCGTGGGACACCCATTTTCCCTTGGTCAAGTTCTCCTACGACAACAGCTATCACAATAGCATCAAAGCTGGGTCGTTTGAAGCCCTCTATGGTCGTAAGTGCAGATCCCCTCTGTGCTGGGCTGAGGTGGGTGACACGCAGTTAGCTAGAGGTTAAGTTATTGATAGCACTCTCACCGGCCCAGAAATCATCCGTGAAACCACAGAAAAGATCGTACAAATCCGGGAACGACTAAAGGTTCAAGTGATAGACAAAAGAGCTACGCCGATAAGAGATGAAAACCTTTGGAGTTCCATGTTGGTGACCGTGTCCTTTTGAAAGTCTCGCCCAGGAAAGGCATGATACGCTTTGGAAAGCGTGGAAAGCTGAATCCGAGATACATAGGACCATTCGAGATTCTCGCTAGGATCGGTCCCGTAGCATACAAACTTCGTTTGCCCCAAGAGCTTAGCAATATCCATCCCGTCTTCAATGTCTCGAACCTTAAAAAGTGTTTATCGGACGAAACCCTTTTGATCCCTCTTGATGAGATCGAGATCAATGAGAACCCTAATTTCGTGGAAGAACCAGTCCAAATCATGGATCGAGAAGTCAAAAGAATGAAACAAAGTCGCATACCGATAGTAAAGGTCCGCTGGAATGCCAAGCGGGGACCTGAATTCACTTAGGAATGCGAAGATAAAATGAAACAGAAGTATCCTCATCTTTTTCCGAGTCCATTATTTGTATTCTATCTTTGAATTTCGGGACGAAATTCCCTCTATCGGGGGGACGATGTGACAACCCGAATCTTTTTCCGTTAATGTTAGCCCGATTCCGTTAACAAAATTTGAATTTTTATTTAGTTCCGTCAAATTCTTATGATTTGGAAGAATATTTAAGTTATATAATTGAAATTTATATGAGAGTCGGAACCAAAATCGCATGAAAAACCCGAGTTTCCTTCGAAAAATCAACAGTTTCCGCCTTGAGTGGTGTTCACGGCCATGAACCCGATCACGGTCGTAAACCCGTTCACGGCTGGTGAACCGTTCACGGCTGTACCCCACCACCGACCATACCCCTAGCCTATATATACGTGACTCCTACCCTCATTTGTACTTTTCTGGCCGCAAACACACTCTCTCACTCTAATAATCATCACCCGAAAACACAAGGAAACACAACATTTCTCTTCATCTATCACTCTATCTGCCTTGGAACTCGTTGTGGAGCATCAAAACATCCGTTTTTCATCAAGATCGAACATTGTTGTTCTTGAGTTCACGGCCGTGAACCCTTAAAATCTTCATATTTCATCAAGAACAAGCCGTGAACCCTTCAAACCTTCAAAGATCGTGAACTGGCAAGGGCAGTAAACCGTTCACGGTCGAGATCCGATCACGGACGAGAACAGTTCACGACCGTAATCGCCTTCACGGCCGTAAACCATCCCTAAGTGGTGAACTTGGCTGAAATCTTCATATAATTGCATAGTTTTCAGATCAATTCATGAACCAAATACATAATATTCATGCAAACTATAATAGGTATAGTTTGGGGTTTCAATATACTGTATTATAAATTCAGAGCTTATACATTGCTAAACATATATACTATTATAGACTTAGTTTATGATATTCTCGGGTAACAAGGATACTTTATTACATAATTATTTAAGTATAATTATTACTCTGTAATGTATTCACACGGGTTTAAATATAATAGATCAATAAAGAACTGTACGTAAACTAGATTATACAAGATTGTGAGACACTACTTCGAATTGTACCCTTTTTGGGGTATTGAATTAAATCCTATCATAGTATAAACAGAGTCTCCTGGAGGGAGACCGTGAGATTTGTGAATAGATCTATTCGGTACTGACAATCCCACATCTGAACTGCTAGCTACAGTTAGGCAGGCATGCTTGGGGTGACAAATGTCATATATCCGACACTTGAAGAACGTCGTAAAGGTCACTAGGTCATATCAAGCATGGTTATACGACTCATAATAGTATAAACTAACCTTTTGTTTACGGGATTTCATTCTTCCTTAGTTTTATTTTAATTAATAGAACTACCATATATTATATTCGATGATTCCAGGGATTTCAACTCATAGTTTTATTTTATGTAATGAAACTACTTTACATACTGGTGATAGCCAGGGTTTTTCATACAAAAAGGGGTTTTATATTCAAAACAGTCTTATACAATTCATCTGGTGGTAAACAGGCAATCAAACTAGTACTTTATGGAACATTGTAACAAACTCATATGTTAGAAAATATTGGATTTTCTTGGAAACATGTAAACATTTTTCACTGATTCATTAACAGGATTTCATTACAAAAACATGCTTATGAACTCACCAGCTTAATGCTGATACTCTTTTCAAAACCGCTTGTATTCTCAGGAAATCAGTAGACAGGTACCTCAGCAAACTTTTGACAAGACGGAGCATATAGAGTCACGTCTTTATTTTTGCTACTTTTGATGTATATAAATATGAATCAAACAGATATAAATACTTTTTATAGGTTGTGTTTACTTTGATTACTATGATGTAATTGTTGTGATACTACATATGACATCATTCACCCCTAAAGGTTTCCTCCATTCCGGTTTGGGGGTGTGACAAACATGTTATGAATCTTGAATGTAATATATAAATATGAAAAAACTACAAGATTGGTCCCTGTGGTATTCAAAAAATTTTGGATGGGGTTCAAAAACTTTCCTATCTACATAGACGGTCCAAAATCAAGGGTTTTCCCTGTTTTTGGTCCAAAAAAGCTTGAAAAGACGATTATGCCCTTTAAATTTCTTTTTTTACTTTTTCTATAATTATTTTAATGTTATTTTGATTTAAGAAAAAAAGAGAAAAAAAAGGAATTGGAGCCACCACCTACCCCCACCGTACTCTCTCTCTATTCTCTCTCTCTCTCTCTATCTATCTATCTCTCTCCCTATCTCTCTCTCTCTCTCTCACTCGCACATACACACACTTTGTCTTCTTCCCTGTTGAAACACATTGAAGCTTAAACAAACACTTCACAGATACATACATATACCTCAACTCTTGAAAAAACACACACCTACAACTAAAAAAAATACACACACAACTACAACTCAAAACACATACACACACACCCACTTTTAACTCGATCATACATATACCTAAGAGTGTATACCACGAAATCAAAACAGACATACATACACACATACACACCCGTTTTTAAACAGACATCGGCAGCCTACCCCCACTGTCGACCTCAGTTGACTCTAAAGACGATGGCGGTGCCTCCTCCGTCATCGGCTTCATTAAATCCATTGTCAAGTCATTCACACCTTGTCTTCTGTTGCACCTTGCTTTCATCATCTTTCAACATCCACCCAATTCTCTGAATTATCTTGATGAATATGGTTGGCCTGCTCATATATTTAAAAACAACAATCACAAATTTTGGGAATTGATCAATATGAAATTTAGGGTTCTGTACTACTGGATCTGCTGATAATGAATTCAAGAAAATTGATGAGTCCAAGATCATTCTTGAAGAAGGGCATACATTTTACCTACATGCTTCATGAAGATCTGAAGTAGAATCCACTAACCATCTCTATCGACTAATATTCCCAACTCCTCACACTCCTTAATTTGCTCATCTGTCAATACATCTCCGACTCCATTCTTCAAATTCAATGAGTACGATGTCGTTATTGTTAGTTATTAGGGTTTAGGCCCAATCCCTTTCGGGTTTAGAAATTAGGATATAGGTAAGCTCTATATGTTCTTATGTAATTGTCTTTTCAGAATCAATAAATCAATTATTTGACATGGTATTAGAGCTCTAGGTTAAAACCCTGCTTCTAACCACAACCCACAACCACCGCCTTCCACCTCCGCTGACCTTCTCTAATAGTTGTCGGAGGTGGCTTCATTATGTTCCATATTTTTCCTTTTCTTCTCTTTTCTGCCTAAATAATAAATCAGTCACCGACACAAAACTAGACCTTTTTTATCGGTTTCTTCCACTGCCTCGTCTAGTTCTACCTCTTCCTCATATGGCCATAGCCTCTGAGCCTTCTGCCTCCTCCTCGACTGGCCACTTCTTCGGATCTCTTTTCCGTTTTAGCCCCTTCTGATGCTGCTGTTTCCTCCCTCCGATGGCACCTTCTCCGTCGGGTTGCCTCTGATTTGTAGTCGTTTCTTTCTCTATCAGCATTGAAGTTGTCGATCTCGCCGGAATTGGCTCCGTCTGCCGCAGCTTGAGCCCTCTTTCTTTCTTGTTGCCTTTCCCCTGACTCCTCTACCGCTGGTTGCATGATCATTACCGCCGCCATAATTCTTCTCTTTTCTACAACGAAATCTATGGCTGCCACTTCTTCTCTCTTCTTCTCCGACTAGCAGTCGATGTTCGCCGTAATTGTTAGAGGTCTACCATCGTCGATGCCGCTATATTCATCTAGTTTTTATGTTTTCTTCTTTTGTTTATTTTTCCAGATTAATCGTCTCCACCCGATCAAACGACAGGAGGACATTAGTGATTAGTGTTTAGGCCCAATCCCTTTAGGTTTTAGCCATTAGGCTTTAGAGATTCTCTATATATTCTTATGTAGTTGTCTTTCGAGAAACAATCAATCAATTATGTAACAATTATTTCCAAGGGTGATTAGGGCAGAAGAGGGAAAAGCTCAGTGAGAGACGCTGACAGAGAAAGAAATTTTGGTGTCTTCAACTTTAATGGCGACCAAGCAGACTGTGAGTCGGTAGGCGGCTGTGAAGTTGCGGAAGTCGGTACGGGAAAAGGTCGGGATAGAAGCGGTGGTGAGGGAGGAGATGGACGGGTGTAGTGACATAAAGAACATGGTTTGGCATGCGGAATTAAAGATTGCACAATGAACATGCTGATTTGGGTGTTCAAGAGATGTATTGATTGTATATGGTGTTACACAAAAAGGATCTAGATCTAGACTACATAAATAACACTCACTTTTACATCTCTCAAGCACACCTCTACAAGTGGACTAAACCCACCTTATATAGAGGTGTTTACATGTCTCTCTCTCACTCTCTATCTCTCATGTGTCACAAGGCTAATACTCCACATGAAAGTGGGTTTTACAAAATTCAAACATTACAAAGTCATTCAAGGAAAACTTTGTACCCCAACATTCTCCCCCTCAAAGTTAGGAATGAATGACCCACTTCAAATCTTCCAAAATCGAGCAACTACGCGATCCGAGCCTCAAGGGTGACACATGTCGAAATGAACTTCAATCTTCAATTCTTCCATGATTCTTCAATTTGGGCTCTAGGATATGAGACCATACAAACTGAGCATCAACGAACGATCACGAGCTTCTCAAACTCCAAATTGATCACCAAAAGTTGAGCTTAAAAACACATCCCAAAAATCTTCAATAAAACCAAACCCATTTCGAATACATCACTTCCGAACATCCAATTGCATCATTTCGTAAGCTTCAAAACTTCAAGATCACTTCGGTCTTCAAATACGCGTAATATGAAAAATTCAAGTTCGAATTTCCATATAAATTTCTCCCCCTTTTTATAATCGAAAATTGATTATAAAACCTTCAAGGAAAGAGAACGTGCTCTATTCGGAATTTTTCGTGTCAAAACTCCCCCTTAACATGTAGCATAAACTTTGTGCTTCAATCCGGAAAATCCAAAAATCTTCAATTTTTAGCTTCGTTCACAGATCGCCTTTGATAAAATTTCTCAAAAATGGGTAGAAATTGTCAATTTCAAAATTCTGCAGTGACCCGGTGCGCCCAAAACAGCCAAAAATGCAAAACTCTCCCCCTTTTCCAAAGCTGGGTAGAAAGCGTCAATTTGCACAAACTGCAGGGGCTTGAAATGCATTTTCTTCAATTTTCAGCAAAAACAGTCCTTTTTCGAATTTGGGTATGAACCGCCAAACATTCGAAGCCTCAGGGACTATTTTCGAAAATTCTGTCTTTGTGCACCAAACATACGAAGAGTTGTCCAAAACATTCAAAGCTTCAGAAAATTTTCGAATTTGGGTGAAAAGTGTCAAACATTCGAAACTTCAATTAATTGTTGAGGTTGCCAAATATTCGAAGGTTTAGGGGCTGAATTCGAAAATTTTGCTTTTTGATCAAAACATACGAAATGTTGATCATTCATACGAAACCTTTTTCCATTTGTCAACCATTCGAAACTTGAGGGACTACATTCGAAAATTTTGCTTTTCCATTCCAAACATACGAAATTTTCAACGCCTCGTACGAAAGCATCTCCTCTTCATACGGAAATTTGGAAAGGTGTTAAACTAACGAAATTTCAGGGGCCATTTACGTAACATTGCTTTATTTTTCATCAATTCACACGAAATCAGGAAACCCAAACACACGAAACTTTTTCCTTCTCTCTCCCCTTCGTACGAAAATCATCTTCACCCAAAATTTTCTCTTTCCTCTTCGTATGAAACTTCCTCTTCCCCAATCAAACAAAAATTCTCAACATACAAAGCACACGAAATCGAAGCATAACGAAGCCTCTTAATGAACAGTAACCTCTTAATCATCCAACCTCCGAATCGAATTAACTCACTGCTCGTTTTATCCCTTCGTTCCTTACAATTCTTCTCCAATTCATCGATCAAATAACCAAGGCTTCGTTCGTTCAAGTATCAACCCAAATCATCAACAGCAAACAACATTAGCCAACATCGATTCCCAAATCTTCGAAGAAATCGACCCATCTAGTCTTCAAAAGCCAAACCCAGGGACCCATCGTACATTAACCCCAAATTCTTTCAATTTCAATTTCTTGCCCATTAACATCATTGATTCCCTTGACCTATCGACTCTTCAAAATCGTTCTTACAGTTCTTCGTTCCTTCAAGCAATAACTCAAAATCGACTAAAATTGACAATCAATTTATTAAATTCGACTTTTCCCAGTTTAGGTCTTTAAAAATTACCAAACAAAAGTTAGGTTAAAACCTAACTGCATTTGACAAATAACCGATCAATTACAATTACATAATCAAATATAATACGTTTCACAAAAATCTCATAAAATCAACAACAATTGATTTTAAACATCGTTAAATCATAATCTCATTAACTCTTGATTTGGTCTGCTGACTCTATTTCTCCCGCCTATTCCTTCATCCAAAAATCGTTCTTGAAAAACAGGAATTTAAATTAGAAACTATTCTATTATCCTAATAAAATAAATCAACAGCTTTAATTTTATAAAAAAAAATTGAAAGGATGACCCAATTACTTTTGTTTGATTTGAACATTCTTTTGCTTTCCAAAAAATTTAATTGAATGTGCATAACTATTTATTGCAGAAATTACCTTTTTGGCCACCACTATATGGGGCAATATCACGCAATTGCTTAATTTGCTCTGTTGTAATTGGTGCAATATGCTTCCATGGTTTTGGTTTTGTTATCTTTTTATTAAAAAAAGAAAGGGACATAGTATATGGTAGAGTAAATTAACCAAAAACAACTATAAATACCGAAGAAAATAATTTCACAATACGTTTATAATAAGAAGTGCACATTTTACATAAAAAAATAAGTAATAATAGGTTATAAACTTTTTTTTAAAATACTGAAAGGTACTCCTTTAAAAAGTTGATTACTATCTCATGAAAGGACAATATCATTTTAGAAAAAGTGCAACTTTATCATTTTTTGCCTTGATCAATATTTAAAACAATTTTGTTTGTTATGGTTGTTAGTTTTGATGAGAATTTATATTTTTTGCCTTGATCAATATTTAAAACAATTTTGTTTGTTATGGTTGTTAGTTTTGATGAGAATTTATATTTTCAAAGCTTTATTGCTATTGAATTTAATAGATTAATGCGTTATGAATTCGAATTATGTTTGATCTGTGACATTTTTCTTACTATATGCCTATTTGTGTGGAAATAGCAATGTACCCACTGAAAGTAGGATGCTAAATTTGTCTAACACATAACTAAACAAACAAAAATACCTTCCTAGAATGGTATAAACACGTGTGTAACGCCCCGATTCTCAGGTATTGTTTAAATAAGAATTTAATTGGTTTCAAGGCCTACTCGACGAGTTGGTTGCCCTACTCGTCGAGTAGCAACGAGGCTTGGTACGCGTGTTTAGTGACCTACTCGCCGAGTCCATGAAGGGACTCGACGAGTAGGAGCTGGCAGAGGAAACCCTAAATCTCGGGGTTTTGCACCCTTTTTAAGGAAGCATAAGCCTCCTTTGGCCTCTTTGCAGTTCTAGAGAGCTCTTAAGAAACCCTAATTCGTGTGGTGCTCTATTGTGTGTGTATTAAGCTTGGGAGGAAGATCTTTGGAGAAAAGGAACTTGGAAGGCAAGCGAATTGGAGCAAGGAAAGTGTGGGAATCAGAATCTACCTCAATTAGCATCTTCCAGAGGTATCAAATCGCCACCTTTACTTCTTTTCCCTTCTAGATCTCTTTTTGGTAGAGTTTGGGGCTTTTATGGATCTTTGAGTTGATAAGGTGGACTATGGGCTAGATCTGAAGTTGTAACTTCAGATCTGGACCCTTCTTAAGTCCTAGAGTCATAAAGTTTCTGGTTTGGGCGTGATTGAAACCTATTTGAGTATGAAACTGTCACACCCCAAAACCGAGAACAGCGGAATACGTTCTGGGGTGGAGGACGTCATGTACAGTATCATAACAATGCATAATAGTAAAGACAAGCAACAACATCCATTGCATTAATATAATAATTGTAATAAAATCGTGTTCTGTATAGTTTTAAGACACCAAAAGTATAATCAAAATAAAAGAGGAGTCTCGTATATGCTCCATCTTCTCAAAAGTTGCATCTGTACCTGTCTACTGATGACCTGAGAATACAAGTTGTTTTGAAAGAGTTTATCAGCATAAAGCTGGTGAGTTCATAAGTATTTAGTGTCATTGCTTGTATAAAAATGTTTACAACAATGTAGTATAATAACTGACTTCAACGTTTGAAAATAGTATACTCCCTCGAAAACCCTATGTTTTCCAAAAAAAGTAGTCTTCTACCAAGACCCGATTGTTTGCATGTTTGATCCTTTGAAAATGTAAAAGTTTTCCCAATGAAACTACCAGTATGAAAATATAGTTTTAAACTTCATTTATGTAAAGTAATTGGGAAAAATAGTGTTTTACCCCAGCAGTACCACTGTCGGCTATATGTAATGAAAATGCAGGCTCCAGGTAGTATTAAATGTACAATACACTTCGGGGAGTCTGTTTTGCCTCTAATTCTAAATGTATTAATTAAAGGTCTGAATGTGAACTCGTATGTAACCATGCTGATTGACGATTGAATAACCGATGACCCTCCGATTCATATGTAGAAATGTGACATTCTGTCACCCCTTGGCCTTTCGGCTGGGACTGTAGCTAGCAGTCGGGATGTGGGAGTGTATGTCTCGTATAGATCTATACACATAATGCCCGCTCTCCCTCCAGGAGACTCTGGTTACACGGTGATAGCACAATGACGTGTCGTATCGAGAAGTAGTATGTCACATTCTGTTTTAGTAAATTCTCTTGTATATTGTATAGTATTCTCTTTGTATAGTATTTAGCATGTATTGACTCATAACTGTACTGACTCTGGTAGGTGTCATTTTAATGGTAGTAATGAGCAGTAATCCTTAACTATACCTATTATAGTTAAATAGTAATGTTGGTTGCATGCCGTTGTTACACAAAGGTACTGAACTGAAGTGAAGACTTTTATATCTAACAGAAATATATATGATATATAACTAAGAATTCAACGACAGTTAGACAAATAACCGAATACCCTAAGTCCACAACCAAACAAGGAACAGGAAATAAGGTGAGCTATCAGTCCTAAGTCGTTCAAGTCTTACTTATATAACTATATTAGTATAGATATGGGTTTGAAAAGAAAGTAAGTTTAAAAAAGTTTGAAAACAGTTTTAGCATTAAAAGAGTTTGATAAAAGGTTTGAAACACTTGAAAATCCAAGGTTTGATGGTAATTTGAAAACAGTAGTAAATCTTGTAGTCTGTTCTAGTTATTAATCACATGTCATTGATACAATAACTCTAACAGTTCAAATTGTATTCCCCCCCCCCATAAAAGCATTTAAAATCATTTAAAAGGTTGATTTAGGGGTATGAACTCACCTACAGTGAATGGATTGGATGGAAGTGCCGGGTAGGATGCTAGGTGTCAAGTGAGGACTTGAGCACACACACGGATCCTATGTAACATGTAGTGATACATAACTGTATCTAATTAGTTATTTAATCACTAATTAAGCAAGTAAAGACACTCCGATGCATGAAAACACTTCGTTTCAAGTGCTAAGAGTGCTAAGGGTTGCATCTAAGGAGAGTAGGGCCTCACATTGGAGTTTACTCCTCAAATGGTGGCCCTTATGTGTGTTTACGGTTTCTGGACCATTTCCCCCATGAGTTTACGGCCGTAAACTCATGGAAATGGTGCATTTGTGTGTTTCAAGGTCCTATATCTCACAAGGAAAGGTTCTAAGTTCGAAACAAAGGCTTAGGAAGTGGTTAGGGCACAAAAGGGCCCCTCATTGGAGTTTACGGTCCTTGGACCATCCTTGAGAGTTTACGGTCGTAAACACTTGGGTTTACGATCGTAAGTCCATGAGTTTACGGCCGTAAACTCATGTATGCCTCAACCTTTTCGTGTTTTGGTGTTTCTAGCTCATGCATGCAAGTTTCTAGCCATTTATCCAAGCATTTGAACGTGTTAGGGGCATCAAAACAACATTTGGGGGTGTTTACGGTTTTGGGAGATCCCCAAACCGTAAACACATATGTTCTTGGGGATTTTGATGATTTTCCAAAGGATTAACAAGTATACTAAGTAAGTAACTAGATAGGAAGGGTATACTTACTTATATGAAGCTTGTAAGAGTGATTAGAGCCCAAGGACACTAGTGTGTGTTCTTGGTGTTCTTGGTGTTTTGAAGAACACTTGAAGATCTAAGCAAAAATCAAGAATCCATGGATGAAATGATGTATAAACACTAGATTAAGTGTTGTAGGAAGGATTCTAGGAAGGAAATACTTACATTTTGGCAGATTTGAAGAAATGAACTTATGATACTTGAGAGAAAAAGCTTGGTGTTCTTGAGGTGGGAAGTGGAAAATGAGGAAAAGGTGTGTAAACTCATGCTATATGCATGAGTTCTTGGTAAAATGGTGTTTACGGCCCAAACACCTCTTGTTTGGCCGTAAACACCTAGCTAAGGTGTTGATTGTTTTGTTTTGCTACACAACTCTAATAACGACACTTCCCTTTATTTAATCGTTTGACGAAAAATAAAATAAAACACCCAAACGGACTTAAATCCGGCCAAAAATGTACTGAAATGTTTTTGAATATTATATGAAGTGTTTAACTGTAGAGATTATACAATTGCAAATTTCGGGTTGTCACATCATCCCCTGGTTAGAGGGAATTTCGTCCCGAAATTAGAGTTAAGGCAACTAAGTTATTACAAAATAACTAAGTAAAGAGATGAGGATATTTAAGTCTCATTTGATCCTCGCGCTCCCATGTGAATTCCGGTCCTCGCTTGGCATTACAGCGAACCTTCACGATTGGGATGCGGCTTTGTTTCGTTCGTTTGACCTCGCGGGCCATGATCTCTACAGGTTCTTCCACGAAGTTAAGGCTCTCGTCGATCTCGATCTCGTCGAGTGGGATTACAAGAGTCTCATCGGATAGGCGCTTTTTCAAGTTGGAGACGTGGAAGATAGGATGTACATTACTGAGTTCGCGGGGTAGGTTGAGTTTGTAAGCTACGGGGCCGATTCTAGCGAGGATCTCGAAAGGCCCTATGTATCTTGGATTCAGCTTTCCACGCTTTCCGAAGCTTATCAAGCCTTTCCAGGGTGAGACTTTCAAAAGGACTCGGTCTCCCACCTGGAATTCCAAAGGTTTCCTTCGTTTGTCTGCGTAGCTTTTATGTCGGTCTCTAGCGGGTTTTAATCGTTCACGAATCTGAACGATCTTCTCTGTCGTTTCCCAAATGATTTCCGGACCCGTGAGAGTGCTGTCAGGAACTCGTCCTTTAGCTAACTGAGTGTCACCCACCTCAGCCCAGCACAGAGGGGATCTGCACTTCCGGCCGTAGAGGGCTTCGAATGGAGCAGCTTTGATGCTCGTGTGATAACTGTTGTTGTACGAGAATTTGATAAGTGGTAAGTGGGTATCCCACGCCTTCCCAAAGTCGATCACACAGGCTCGCAGCATGTCCTCCAGGGTTTGGATAGTCCTCTCACTTTGTTCGTCGGTCTGTGGATGGTAGGCTGTACTCATGTCCAGCCTCGTTCCTAGGGAGCTTTGTAATGACTGCCAGAATCTCGAAGTGGATCTACTATCTCTATCTGAGATAATAGATATAGGAACACCATGCAGCCGTATGATCTCCCTAATGTATGTTCTGGTGAGCTTCTCCATCCTGTCGGTTTCTTTGATGGGTAGGAAGTGTGCGCACTTGGTCAATCTGTCGACGATGACCCAAATGGTATCAAGTCCACCCGTTGTCTTGGGTAACTTGGTTATGAAGTCCATAGTGATCCGCTCCCAGTTCCACTCAGGTATCTTCGGTTGTTGGAGTAGACCTGACGGTTTCTGGTATTCAACCTTGACCTTCGCACAAGTAAGGCATTTACTTACGAAGGTAGCAATCTCTGCTTTCATGTTAGGCCACCAATATGACTTCTTGAGATCCAGATACATCTTATCTGAACCTGGGTGGATGGAATATCGAGTATTGTGCGCTTCCTTCATGACCAAGTCTCTGAAGCCACCGTGCTTCGGTGTCCAGATCCGGTCCATGAGATATAAGGCTCCGTCACCCTTGGCTTCCAGGTTCTTATCCATTCCTCGCAGGGATTCTCCCGCTACATTTTCAATTTTCAAAGCTTCGAGCTGAGCCTCCTTAATTTGTGCGGATAGATGCGAATGGATAGTCATTGTTAGTAACTTGACTCTTCGACCAGAATATTCTTTCCGACGTAGGGCGTCTGCTACTACGTTGGCTTTACCCGGATGATAACGAGTTTCGCATTCGTAGTCATTGAGTAGATCGACCCACCGTCGTTGTCTCATGTTGATCTATTTCTGGTTGAAGATGTGTTGGAGGCTTTTGTGGTCGGTATAGATGGTGCTCTTCGTACCATACAGATAGTGTCTCCAGATTTTTAGGGCGAACACAACCGCTCCTAATTCGAGGTCTTGCGTGGTGTAGTTGACCTCGTGTGTCTTCAGCTGTCTTGAGGCGTAGGCGATGACCTTACCTCATTGCATCAGAACACAGTCGAGCCCTTGGTTGGATGCAGCGCAATATACCACGAAGTCTTCTATCCCTTCGGGGAGGGACAGTATCGGTGCGGTGCATAAGGCTCGCTTCAGAGTTTGGAATGCCTTCTCTTGTCTCTCTTCCCAGTCAAAGGCAACGCCTTTTTGGGTCAATGTAGTCAGGGGTTTCGCGATTCGAGAGAAGTTTTGAATGAACCTGCGGTAGTAGCCAGCGAGGCCTAGAAATTGACGAATTTCTGTAGGCGTCTTTGGTGCTGACCAGTTCTCAATGGCTTTCATTTTGGAAGGGTCCACGTGGATTCCTTCTTTGCTCACCACATGTCCTAAGAATTCGACTCTTCGGATCCAAAATTCGCACTTAGAGAACTTCGTGTATAGCTTCTCCGATCGTAAGGTTTTGTCGTAGATGATTGCTATGCTCTTCCTTACTTCGAGAGTAGATAAGTATGTCATCAATGAAGACAATGATGAACTGATCCAAGTAAGGACGGCATACCCTACTCATCAAGTCCATGAATACTGCGGGCGCATTGGTCAGTCCGAACGGCATTACTACGAACTCGTAGTGTCCGTAACGAGTTCGGAAGGCTGTCTTCGGAACATCCTCCTCAAGCACTCGCAACTGGTGATACCCGGACCTCAGATCAATCTTGGAAAAGTAACTCGCCCCTTGCAGTTGGTCAAATAAATAGTCTATGCGAGGAAGAGGGTAACGATTTTTTATCGTAAGTTTGTTGAGTTCCCTGTAATCGATGCACATACGGAACGATCCGTCTTTCTTCTTCACGAACAAGACTGGTGCTCCCCATGGTGAGAAGCTCGGTCTTATAAAGCCCTTGCTGAGCAGCTCGTTAAGTTGACCGGACAGTTCTTGCATCTCAGCAGGCGCTAGGCGATAGGGCGATTTGGCTACGGGGGTGGCTCCTGGGAATAAGTCGATTCGGAACTCGACTTGACGTTGGGGAGGTAATCCCGGTAGCTCTTCCGTAAAGACGTCGGGGAAGTCACGTACCACGGGGAAGTCTTTCAGGTCTTTTGCTTTCTGGCTCGTGTCGACGATGTCTGCAAGGAACGCGTGATATTCCTTACGCAAATACTTATGGGCTTGAATACTTGAGATGATACGAAGGCTCGTACTGGGTTTGTCTCCGTAGATCGACAAGGTTTCGTTATCTGGTAGGTTCAGACGGATTGCTTTGTCGAAGCACATAATATCGGTACGATGGAGACTCAACCAGTCCATGCCCACAATGACATCGAAGCTCTTGATTGCTACTGGTATGAGGTCGATTGGAAACGAATGGTTATCTAGCGTGAGGGTACAACCTATGTAGATCTCGTTAGAACTCTCTGTTTTTCCGTTAGCCACTTCTACGACGAAGGTTTCTTTTAGTGGTTTCGGTGATTGTTTAAGTAAGTGTTTAAAGTTTTGTTTTACAAAGCTCCTCTCTGCCCCACTATCAAATAGGATACAAGCATAAGAGTTATCAAGAAGGAACGTACCCGTGACTACTGTGGGGTCTGCTACTGCTTCATTGTGGCCAATAGCAAGTAGTCTGCCTGTTCCTCCTGCATTCCCAGCTTTTAGGCAATTTCTTTTGAAATGCCCTATCTCGCCACAGCCGTAGCAGGCCTGGCTCACTCCCGTGCTGGGGACCTGGGAAATGGGTTTGGGGGGTGTTTGGCAAAACCGGGCGGTATAGCCCTTCCGGTCACAGTTAGTGCAGTGTATTTCCCGGCAAGGGCCGTTGTGATGGAAAGAGCACTTGGTGCACTTGGGTAGACTCCCTGCATATGTTTTGGCTGGTACAGGGGCAGCAGGAGTAGTGACAACATGGACAGCCACCGTTTGTTGCTTCCTTGAAGAGGATTGGGTTGATTTTCCCTTCTTTCGGTCCCACCGCTTCCTTTTGTTGTCGGATGTCTTGGTCGGTGCAGTGGCAACCGTGGTAGTGGTCGATGGAATGTAGGGAACTTCATGATCAATCAACCTTTGGGCCAATTCCTTGGCACTGTCAAAGGTCGTAGGGTGTGACGCTAGAACGTTCCCTCGATACGGGGGCACTAAACCCCAGATGTATCTTTTAATTTTCTTGCCCTCAGTGGGGACCATGTTAGGAGACAGAGTCACCAGGTCGCAGAACCTGGCTGTATAAGCCACTATGTCGGTCCCTTTCATTTTGAGGTTCCAGAGTTCCTCCTCGAGTTTCTGAATTTCACCCCTCGGGCAGTACTCCCTCATCAACAGGTCCTTTAGTGTATCCCAGCCCATGGCGTTGGCTGTTACTAAAGAGAGTGATTTGACACGGCCATTCCACCACGTCAAGGCCCTTTCGGTGAAAGTGCAAGCTGCGAACTTTATCTTGCTCTCTTCGGGGCACGAGCACATCTCGAAGATGGCTTCAGTTCTTTCGATCCATTGGGACAGTGCAATGATCCCTCCGGTCCCATTGAAGAATGTTGGTTTGCAGTTCATGAAATCCTTATAGGTACACCCCTGTGTACGTGGGTGGATTTCACCATGTCTAGAGTTGGTGCCCATTCCGGCTCCACTTGCATCGCCAGAATTTATTTGGGTCACAGCTGCGGTTACAGCTGCCTGAAACATCACCGCATCAAACTGTTGCGGAGGAGGTGGTGGTGGTGTTTGACTTGCAGGCGTGTTTCTGGTCGGACGCTTGCGAGGAGGCATCTTTTACTGAAAATTTGTAAAGATGATGACAATAGTGAGAAACAATTGTAAGCATGATGGGAGTGTCTCATGGACTAAATCGCCATAGTCCAATTATCAGATAGAAATATACTAATAGGTTAGAGAAACACAAGAGTATAGACTTTCTCATATATTAGATAACTGCCAATGTTACTGGTATTACTGATGTAAAATGAGTTCAGAAAAGTTGACCTAACAGTAGGTCTTACATCCAACCATAAGGAAAATGTTGGCAGCTTAGAAGTCTAGTTAGAGTACTTTTAAAAGCTAGGAATATTTTACAGACAAGTGCTTCCCAAAGCACAGAAAGAAAGGCTATTCCTTAATTCAAAACTGAAGATGCGTGGACATCTTTTACCGGCGACGGGTATCCCTCGGACGAACCCTTAGGTCTGTCAGTTGACGTACAACTTCCTGAAGATGTCGTTCATGTGCTCTCTGACGCACTCGGAGTTCCATGACTTCGGCTCGGGATGCAGCCAGTTGCTGCTGTAGAGCCTCATTAGTCCTCCTAGTCCTATCCATAGCTTCTTCGAGTTGGCGGATACGGACAGTGTTAAGGTTAGAGTTGGCGTCAATTTCCACAACTCTGCCGATGGCTGCATGGCTTTGTTCGACGTTCCTAGCAATCCTACGGACCATGATGGGCAACACTCGGTCAGCTGAACCTCGCTCGCTTATGTTGTAAAAGCTTCGATCTCCGTTGAAAGGTAAGGGCTGACCCTGTTCATCACTCCATCGATTCAAGGTTGTTGCCCACATGGGAGTGGGACCTTGAAATGTCGGACGGGGGTTGGGGTTTGGAGCTAATGGGGGTAGGTTGTTGACTTCTGGTTCAGAGTCGGAGCTATCCGAAAAGCCTTATGCACGGTGATCATCCAAAGAGATTGGGTGATCATCTTCTGGCTCGTCATCAAGCCATCCTCCAATGCCTTGGTTGGGATAGTACGGATCGCCAGGGAGATGAAAGCCAGCCATGCTATCTATGCAAGAATGGGGGAAGAATAGTTAATAGACGTACTAATCTAAGATACTTATAAGATAATCGTTATTAGTTGATTCAATACTTGCATAGTGCATACCAATTACATGCAACCGAAACAGGATAGACCTTCGAATAAGTGACCCTAACTCTAAATCCACAACCAAACAAGGAACAGGAAGTAAAGCAAAGATCACAGATTCTAATTCTATAGCGCCTTAGTCACATGTAACCTTGGCGTACCCACTTAGCAACTATTGTCCTACTAGTAACGACCTTTTTAGTTCTCACATATGTAATTCATAGTAATGCAGAATACTCCTATAGTATTCTTGTTCTAATGTTCTTGTAGTAGTGTGGGTAAGTTTTTAGACTTGTTGCAACACCACAACCATTCTTAGGCACATGCTAGTCACTCATCGGGAAATGTAGTTGATCAGGCTACATCTCCCCAGATTTGACTATATGTCTCTAAGCCTAATCGTGCTGTCCAACAATCTTAATACTTTTGTTCTGTTCTAGTATGATATTGACCTTGGTATAAATAGATGTATATATATACTTAGTTAAATATTTTATTATTTAAAAGTATATATTCTTGGTCAGAGTGTTTTAATCCCGATGTGTTTATAGTTCGTATATCTTTTATGGGTTGATATACTTGATTCACTATAAACAGTGCGCTGATACCATTCTGTCACACCCCAAAACCGAGAACGGCGGAATACGTTCTGGGGTGGAGGACGTCATGTACAGTATCATAACAATGTATAATAGTAAAGACAAGCAACAACATCCATTGCATTAATATAATAATTGTAATACAAGCGTGTTCTGTACAGTTTTAAGACACCAAAAGTATAATCAAAATAAAAGAGGAGTCTCGTATGTGCTCCATCTTCTCAAAAGCTGCATCTGTACCTGTCTACTGATGACCTGAGAATACAAGTTATTTTGAAAGAGTTTATCATCATAAAGCTGGTGAGTTCATAAGTATTTAGTGTCATTGCTTGTATAAAAATGTTTACAACAATGTAGTATAATAACTGACTTCAACGTTTGAAAATAGTATACTCCCTCGAAAACCCTATGTTTTCCAATAAAAGTAGTCTTCTACCAAGACCCGATTGTTTGCATGTTTGATCCTTTGAAAATGTAAAAGTTTTCCCAATGAAACTACCAGTATGAAAATATAGTTTTAAACTTCATTTATGTAAAGTAATTGGGAAAAATAGTGTTTTACCCCAGCAGTGCCACTGCCGGCTATATGTAATGAAAATGCAGGCTCCAGGTAGTATTAAATGTACAATACACCTCGGGGAGTCTGTTTTGCCTCTAATTCTAAATGTATTAATTAAAGGTCTGAATGTGAACTCGTATGCAACCATGCTGATTGACGATTGAATAACCGATGACCCTCCGAGTCATATGTAGAAATGTGACATTCTGTCACCCCTTGGCCTTTCGGCTGGGACTGTAGCTAGTAGTCGGGATGTAGGAGTGTCTATCCCGTATAGATCTATACACATAATACCCGCTCTCCCTCCAGGAGACTCTGGTTACACGGTGATAGCACAATGACGTGTCGTATCGAGAAGTAGTATGTCACATTCTGTTTTAGTAAATTCTCTTGTATATTGTATAGTATTCTCTTTGTATAGTATTTAGCATGTATTGACTCATAACTGTACTAACTCTGGTAGGTGTCATTTTAATGGTAGTAATGAGCAGTAATCCTTAACTATACCTATTATAGTTAAATAGTAATGTTGGTTGCATGCCGTTGTTACACAAAGGTACTGAACTGAAGTGAAGACTTTTATATCTAACACAAATATATATGATATATAACTAAGAATTCAACGACAGTCGGACAAATAACCGAATACCCTAAGTCCACAACCAAACGAGGAACGGGAAATAAGGTGAGCTATCAGTCCTAAGTCCTTCAAGTCTTACTTATATAACTATATTAGTATAGATATGGGTTTGAAAATAAAGTAAGTTTAAAAAAGTTTGAAAACACTTTTGGCATTAAAAGAGTTTGATAAAAGGTTTGAAACACTTGAAAATCCAAGGTTTGATGGTAATTTGAAAGCAGTAGTAAATCTTGTAGTCTGTTCTAGTTATTAATCACATTTGATTGATACAATAACTCTAACAGTTCAATTTGTATTCCCCCCCCCCATAAAAGCATTTAAAATCATTTAAAAGGTTGATTTAGGGGTATGAACTCACCTGCAGTGAGTGGATTGGATGGAAGTGCCGGGTAGGATGCTAGGTGTCAAGTGAGGACTTGAGCACACACACGGATCCTATGTAACATGTAGTGATACATAAATGTATCTAATTAGTTATTTAATCACTAATTAAGCAAGTAAAGACACTCCGATGCATGAAAACACTTCGTTTCAAGTGCTAAGAGTGCTAAGGGTTGCATCTAAGGAGAGTAGGGCCTCACATTGGAGTTTACTCCTCAAATAGTGGCCCTTATGTGTGTTTAAGGTTTCTGGACCATTTCCCCCATGAGTTTACGACCGTAAACTCATGGAAATGGTGCATTTGTGTGTTTCAAGGTCCTATATCTCACAAGGAAAGGTTCTAAGTTCGAAACAAAGGCTTAGGAAGTGCTTAGGGCACAAAAGGGCCCCTCATTGGAGTTTACGGTCCTTGGACCATCCTTGAGAGTTTACGGTCGTAAACACTTGGGTTTACGGTCGTAAGCCCATGAGTTTACAGCCGTAAACTCATGTATGCCTCAACCTTTTCGTGTTTTGGTGTTTCTAGCTCATGCATGCAAGTTTCTAGCCCTTTATCCAAGCATTTGAAGGTGTTAGGGGCATCAAAACACCATTTGGGGGTGTTTACGGTTTTGGGAGATCCCCAAACCGTAAACACATATGTTCTTGGGGATTTTGATGATTTTCCAAAGGATTAACAAGTATACTAAGTAAGTAACTAGATAGGAAGGGTATACTTACTTATATGAAGCTTGTAAGAGTGATTAGAGCCCAAGGACACTAGTGTGTGTTCTTGGTGTTCTTTGTGTTTTGAAGAACACTTGAAGATCTAAGCAAAAATCAAGAATCCATGGATGAAATGATGTATAAACACTAGATTAAGTGTTGTAGGAAGGATTCTAGGAAGGAAATACTTACATTTTGGCAGATTTGAAGAAATGAACTTATGATACTTGAGAGAAAAAGCTTGGTGTTCTTGAGGTGGGAAGTGGAAAATGAGGAAAAGGTGTGTAAACTCATGCTATATGCATGAGTTCTTGGGAAAATGGTGTTTACGGACCAAACACCTCTTGTTTGGCCGTAAACACCTAGCTAAGGTGTTGATTGTTTTGTTTTGCTACACAACTCTAATAACGACACTTCCCTTTATTTAATCGTTTGACGAAAAATAAAATAAAACACCCAAACGGACTTAAATCCGGCCAAAAATGTACTGAAATGTTTTTGAATATTATATGAAGTGTTTAACTGTAGAGATTATACAATTGAAAATTTCAGGTTGTCACAGAAACCCCCATTGTAAGCTTGGATTTGACATTAAGAGCCTTTGTAGTTATGCATGCACGTAAAGTTTGCAACTTTACGTGAAAAGCATGCCTTAGAAGCTTGGATCTGTAGTTTGGATCTGCTGCATGGCTCAAATGAGTATGTATGGCAAAAAGGACTGAAGGGACTCGGCGAGTCACATGGTCGACTCGGCGAGTCATATGAAGATAGGCATGAACTCGGCGAGTTGGAAGAACAACTCGGTGAGTCCAATGAAGATTGTCGTAGACTCGACGAGTGGATGAACAACTCGGCGAGTTGGATGAGGTTGCCCCAACTTATGTATGCGCGGGTAACTGTCGAGTTGCAAGAAGGAAGCTCGACGAGTGGCCTTAGGGTCTCGATCGTAAACCAGAGGAACTCGACGAGTCACTCAGGTGACTCGACGAGTGGGTTAGTACTTCAAGGAACTCGGCGAGTAGCCGGGGGTACTCGGCGAATCGAGGTCAACATGGTCTGTTGACCTTGACTGATGACTTTGACTTTGACCAGGATTGATTAGTTGGCTTATGGGTATGATTATACTATGGTTATAGGTGGTGGAGTTTGTGGCAGTGATCCGAGGGTTGGAGTTTATCTACCGAGTCGACATCTGCAAGGTGAGTTATCTTCACTATATCGGTAGGGTCTAAGGCACCAAGCCCGGCCCTTTTAGTTGTTATTGTTATGGTATGTTACATGTGGTTATGATTGTTAGATCATAATCAGGATAGACAGTATGTTATGCTCTCATGATCCGTAGGGATTGATATGTTAGTGACCTGCTAGGTCAGTACTCTAGTTATGAGAGATTGCTATGTTTGGTGATCAGTGAGATAGATATGTTTGATGTTTGTATATGCCAGTATATGTTAGTTATGTGCACATGGTTAATTGCTTGTTGCTTGGGTTGAGCCGGTCCTGCTTTGTGCTGAAGGCCAACACACCCTATGAGCGGTCCGGGGAGACTGTAGGCCCACGTGGCGGTCCAGTCATGCCGAAGGCTCGGTATAGATTCAGTTAGACTGTAGGCCCTGTAGGGCGGTCCAGTCAGGCCGATGGCCCAGTATGCATGTTGATTGATTGATTATTACGGATATGGTATTATCAGTGTGGTATTGGTATTTTGGGGGTAGCTCACTAAGCCCTCGGGCTTATAGTTTTCAGTTTATTGTTTCAGGTACTTCAGGAGATCATGGCAAGGCGAAGGCGTGACCGTACCGCTCCTCATCCTTACGATCTGACTTTTGTGACACTCTGATTGAATAATGATTTGAAAAAAAAAAATTTGTAAACAATACTATTGGGTTTTATTTATGATTTAAAAGTTTAAATTTGGCGTAAAATTTATGGATGTTACAAGTTGGTATCAGAGCCTTGGTTTGAGTGAATTGGGGGAAACATACGTGTGAACCCAGTCTCAAATGAAGGAAATTTTCGAAATAAATTCTAAAATGGTTTTCAAAATAAAGGATGGAGGATGTAGAGGGTACGATCAGCCGGAGCCTGTAAGTAAACCCCAAAATACCATACAGTTATTATGATATGTTAGAACAGCATGATAGTGCTAGGCTAGGGATCTTCAGGAATCGCATGATAGACTTGCCTGATTATATGATGCCTATTAGCCTAGGGTTTCTTGTATATGGAATTGACATCATTACTGTAGTCGTTAGTGTAGGCGTCACGGCCGTGCGTAATCAAGATCTTATAGCCTGAGGATGTTTGATCCAGTCTACGGATAGGATTGGATATTCGAAAGTCTATTAGGTCCAATGTTATGTGCGACTAGCCTGAACTAGCACTGTAGGGGTTGATGGAAGTTTCATGGATGTGTGGTTTGTGAGGAGCTGTGAGATCAGTTGTGGGATAGGCGATGTTTCCCTAGGAGTAAGGGTTGAGCGCATAGTATGTTGATGATAGTGTTAGGGTGTTGTGGTGATACTTGAGACAAATATGGGTAGGTGTGGAAGGAAGTATGGGCCCGTACTACTGAAAGCACAGGACCCATACGCGTAGCAAGGAAGTCACAACCCCTAGGGTTTGTGGGTTTTGGCCTCCCGATATTATGTTATTTATCTAATGACTTGAATATATATTTCAGCATGGTGGTGACGAGACGTGTTGCTACTGGATCCGGATCAGGATCAGGATCAGGATCAGGATCGGGAGACGGAGGGTCAGAGGTGCCGATAGTACCTGAGCCCGTGGTACAGATAGGGACAGAGGAGTTGGATGCCAGGATCCGGGAGATTATGCACGACGAGATTGCTGCAACGTTCCGAGCACAGCTGCCAGAGATGTTTGGGTCGATTAAGACCGCGATGGTTGAGTACTTTGATGAGCGTTATGCAACTCTAGCAGAGACAGCTGCCGCTGCATCCACTTCGGCTGTAACTATGGCAGGGGTTGGAGGAGGAGCCAGCAGGGCTTTCCAGTACCGGGACTTCGATAATACGAAGCCCCCGACGTTTGATGGTACACAGGATGCGATCAGGGCTATGAGGTGGTTATCTGATGTGGAGGGATGTTTCTTCACGTGTTCATGTCCTGCTGACCGGAAGGTCATGTGTGCCCTGAACCTGCTGAGGCTTGGGGCAAAGGACTGGTGGAGATTGACGACAGGGTCATACACGGATGATCAGCGAGCTGCTGTTACTTGGGAGCAGTTTCGGGATATGTTCCGCACCCGTTACGTTCCACGTATTGAGCGGGAGCGGCTTGCTCAGGAGTTTTTGACATTGAGACAAGATGGGGAGTCAGTGATGGAGATCACTCGTATGTTCACGGAGAGGGTTATGTTCTGCCCGGAGTTTGCTTCAGAGCAGTCTCAGATGACTCGTTATTTGAGTATGCTCAAGACTGATATTCGACAGTTTGTTGCTACGCAACGTTGTGAGACTCTTTTGGATCTTCAGGAAGCCGCGAGGCGGCGCGAGTTGGAGATAGAGCTGCAGTTGAAGGAGCAGCGTCAGGTTCCGGCACAGTCTCAGCCGGCACCTAAGCGGTCCAAGACCGTTGATACTCGGACCGGGGGTCAGCAGAGCCGCACTTGTGGAAAGTGTGGCAGGGGTCTTTCAGGGATTTGTCGGGCAGGAGGTGGTTGCCACAAATGTGGCAAGGAGGGGCACTATGCCAAGGACTGTCGCCAGTCCGCCCCTCCAGCAGATATGAGGATTTGTTATCATTGTCATCAGGTTGGTCACATAAAGACCAACTGCCAGCAGCTCGCCGCCAAGCCGGCGCAGGGATCCGCACCGGCTACTTTGAGGATTGGGGATGGGAGGCCAGTCAAGGCGGAGCCTCCGAAGGCTCAGGGGCGCGCCTTCCAGCTCACTGCCGAGGAGGCCAAGGCAGCACCGGATGTGGTTGCTGGTATGTTTCTATTTTCTGTTTCAGTTATTGTATTTATGTTGTGCTTATCGTTGGTACCTGTGTTTAGGTACGTTTTTAGTAAACTCTTTGCCTGCATTGGTTTTATTCGACTCGGGGGCGAGTCGGTCGTTTGTATCTCAGACTTTCAGTAGGGAGTTCAGTGTGCCGGTAGATGGGCTCGAGTGTCCGTTGTGAGTTTCTATCGCCAACGAACACGGGATTTCTGCTTCTTCGGTCTACCGGGGATGTGAGTTGGAAATTTTCGAGGTATCTTTCCCGATAGATTTGATTCCTATTCCCATGGGGGAAGTATGCGTGATCATAGGGATGGATTGGCTAAGTCGTTTTGGCGTCATGATCGATTGTGAGGGACAGCGGGTGGTAGTTCGACCCCAAGTGGGGGAGAACTGGTGGTATATGGTGAGGGCACCAGGGTAGGATCAGGGTTTTGTTCGGCAGCCAGGGCTCGACAGTATATCCAGCACGGGTGTGCCGGTTATTTAGCGTGTGTGGTGGACACGCGGGTCAGGGATCAGACTTCAGTTTCAGAGGTCCCAGTGGTTAGAGAGTTTGCTGACGTGTTTCCAGAGGAGTTACCTGGAGTGCCTCCGGAGAGGCAGGTGGAGTTCAGGATTGATCTGGTGCCGGGTGCGGCCCCTATCGCTAAGGTGTCGTACCGTTTGGCACCGCCAGAGATGCAGGAGTTGTCATCTCAGCTGCAGGAGCTGCTGGGTAAGCAGTTTATTCGTCCGAGTAGTTCACCCTGGGGAGCACCGATCCTCTTCGTCAGGAAGAAGGACGGTTCGCACAGGATGTGCATAGACTATAGGAAGTTGAACAAGCTAACGGTGAAGAACCGTTATCCACTTCCGAGGATAGACGATCTCTTCGATTAGTTGCAGGGTGCATCTTGGTTTTCCAAGATAGATTTGAGATCCGGGTATCACCAGGTCAGGGTGAGGGAGGAAGACGTAGAGAAGACCGCGTTTCAGACTCGTTATGGTCATTATGAGTTCATGGTGATGCCGTTTGGGCTCACCAACGCGTCGGCAATATTTATGGACTTGATGAATCGGGTCTACAGACCGATGCTTGATCGCTCGGTCATTATGTTCATAGATGATATCTTGGTGTATTCCAAGACCCGAGAGCAGCACGAGGAGCACCTCAGGGAGCTGGTGGAGGTTCTGAGACGAGAGCGGCTATATGCCAAGTTCTCGAAGTGTGAGTTTTGGTTACGAGAAGTCCAGTTTCTCGGACATCTCGTTAACCAGGAGGGGATTTTGGTCGACCCGGCCAAAGTCGAGGCGGTTATGCAGTGGGAGATTCCGAAATCTCCCTCATACATCAGGAGTTTCTTGGGATTAGCAGGGTACTACTGGAGATTCATTCGAGATTTTTCCAAGATTGCAGTACCCCTCACTCGTCTAACGAGGAAGGGGGTGGATTTCCGGTAGGGCCCTGAGCAGCAGAGGGCGTTTGAGACCCTCCGGCGATGTCTATGTGAGGCGCCAGTGTTGACGCTCCCCGAGGGAGTCGAGGATTTCGTAGTATTTTGTGATGCGTCCATCACAGGTCTGGGGGTAGTCCTCATGCAGAGGGGACGAATGATAGCCTATGCATCGCGGCAGCTGAAGCCGCATTAGACGAGATACCCTACGCACGATCTTGAGTTGGGAGCGGTGATCATCGCTCTCAAGATTTGGAGGCATTATCTGTACGGGGTCCGATGTACTATAAACACGGATCACAAGAGCTTGAGGCACATCATGGATCAGCCGAACCTGAATATGAGGCAGCGCAGGTGGCTGGATGTAGTCAAGGACTATGATTGTGAGATCCTTTACCATCCTGGTAAAGCGAATGTGGTTGTGGACGCTTTGAGCCGCAAGACAGCTGGGTCTTTTACCCTAGCAAGGTGTATGAGGATAGCGGTGGATTCCTCGCTTGTGAGATTGATTAGGGATGCTCAGGTTGAGGGAATGAGACTAGAGAACTGGAAGATGGAGCGGATTAAGGGAGAGAGCGCCCGGTTTGTTCAGGATAGTCGCGGATTGTTAACCCGATATGGTCGGGTTTGGGTTCCGATGTCCGGAGGGGTCCGACAGACAGTGATGGAGGAGGCTCATAAGTCTCACTTTTCTATACACCCGGGGGCCACCAAGATGTACCGGGATTTGAGTTTGAGTTACTGGTGTCCGTGCATGAAGCGAGAAATCGCTTGGTACGTCGAGAGGTGTTTGACCTGTAGGATGGTCAAGGCCGAGCATCAGAGGCCGCATGGTAAACTGCATCCCCTAGAAATTCCCATGTGGAAATGGGAACATATCACGATGGACTTTATTACCAAGTTGCCAAGAACGGAGAAGGGGTTTGATGCTATATGGGTCATCGTGGATCGATTGACCAAGAGTGCCCATTTTTTGGCAATACGGGAGAGTTCGTTGGCCGAGAAGCTGGCCGACATATATGTTCGCGATATCGTTGCTCGCCATGGAGTTTCGGTCTCCATTGTCTCCGATCGGGATGTTAGATTTACCTCCCGTTTTTGGAAGAAGTTCCACGAGGAACTGGGCACGCGGCTGCACTTATGTACAGAATTCCATTCACAGACTGACGGTCAGAGCGAGCGGACCATTCAGACCCTCGAGGATATGTTGAGGGCGTGTGTTATTGATTTCGATGGGAGTTGGGATTATCACCTACCGCTGACAGAGTTCGCCTACAACAACAGCTATCATTCCAGTATTGGCGTCGCGCCTTTTGAGCTGTTGTATGGTCGGAGATATAGAACCCCGGTCTGTTGGGGTGAAGTTGGACACAGAGTGATAGGATGGACGGAGGTAGTCTTGCAGACTACCGAAAAGATCCAGCAGAATAGACAGTGGCTGCAGACCGCTCAGAGTCGGCAAAAGGGTTACGCTGATAGACGCCGATCGGATTTAGAGTTTTAGGTTGGTGACATGGTACTTCTGAAGGTCTCGCCCTGGAAGGGTGTGATCCGCTTCAGGAAGAGGGGAAAATTGGGTCCCCGTTATATTGGGCCGTTCAGGATCATTGCCAGGGTTGGCTGAGTGGCTTATAGGCTAGAGCTACCTGAGGAGCTCAGCCGAACTCATAGCACGTTCCATGTTTCGCAGTTGCGAAAGTGTATTACGGATCAGGAGGCAGTAGTATCGTTGGATGATATACAGGTCGATGAGCGCCTGAATTACGTGGAGAGGCCTGTAGCAATCTTGGAAAGGAAGAAGAAGATTTTGCGGAACAAAGAAATACCTTTGGTAAAAGTGCAGTCGGAGCATCGGAGAGGATCCGAGTGGCCGTGGGAGCCGGAGGCGGAAATGCGAGAGCATTACCCAGCGTTGTTTATTCCAGCAGACTTCAAGGGCGAAGTCTAGTTCAAGTGGGGGAGAATTGTAACGCCCCTATTCTCAGGTATTGTTTAAATAAGAATTTAATTGGTTTCAAGGCCTACTCGACGAGTTGGTTGCCCTACTCGTCGAGTAGCAACGGGCTTGGTACGCGTGTTTAGTGACCTACTCGCCGAGTCCATGAAGGGACTCGACGAGTAGGAGCTGGCAGAGGAAACCCTAAATCCCGAGGTTTTACACCCTATTTAAGGAAGCATAAGCCTCCTTTGGCCTCTTTGTAGTTCTAGAGAGCTCTTAAGAAACCCTAATTCGTGTGGAGCTCTATTGTGTGTGTGTATTAAGCTTGGGAGGAATATCTTTGGAGAAAAGGAACTTGGAAGGCAAGGGAATTGGAGCAAGGAAAGTGTGGGAATCAGAATCTACCTCAGTTAGCATCTTCCAGAGGTATCAAGTCGCCACCTTTACTTCTTTTCCCTTCTAGATCTCTTTTTGGTAGAGTTTGGGGCTTTTATGGATCTTTGAGTTGATAAGATGGACTATGGGCTAGATCTGAAGTTGTAACTTCAGATCTGGACCCTTCTTAAGTCCTAGAGTCATAAAGTTTCTGGTTTGGGCATGATTGAAACCTCTTTGAGTATGAAACCCCCATTGTAAGCTTGGATTTGACATTAAGCGCCTTGGTAGCTATGCATGCACGTAAAGTTTGCAACTTTACGTGAAAAGCATGCCTTAGAAGCTCGGATCTGTAGTTTGGAGTCGCTGAATGGCTCAAATGAGTCTGTATGGCAAAAAGGACTGAAGGGACTCGGCGAGTCGCATGGTCGACTCCGCGAGTCATATGAAGATAGGCATGAACTCGGCGAGTTGGAAGAACAACTCGGCGAGTCCAATGAAGATTGTCGTAGACTCGACGAGTGGATGAACAACTCGGCGGGTCGGATGAGGTTGCCCCAACTTATGTATGCGCGGGTAACTGTCGAGTTGCAAGAAGGAAGCTCGACGAGTGGCCTTAGGGTCTCGAACGTAAACCAGAGGAACTCGACGAGTCACTCAGGTGACTCGACGAGTGGGTTAGTACTTCAAGGAACTCGGCGAGTAGCCGGGGGTACTCGGCGAATCGAGGTCAACATGGTCTGTTGACCTTGACTGATGACTTTGACTTTGACCAGGATTGATTAGTTGGCTTATGGGTATGATTATACTATGGTTATAGGTGGTGGAGTTTGTGGCAGTGATCCGAGGGTTGGAGTTTATCTACCGAGTCGACATCTGCAAGGTGAGTTATCCTCACTGTATCGGTAGGGTCTAAGGCACCAACCCCGGCCCTTTTAGTTGTTATTGTTATGGTATGTTACATGTGGTTATGATTGTTAGATCAGAATCAGGATAGACAGTATGTTATGCTCTCATGATCCGTAGGGATTGATATGTTAGTGACCTGCTAGGTCAGTACTCTAGTTATGAGAGATTGCTATGTTTGGTGATCAGTGAGATAGATATGTTTGATGTTTGTATATGCCAGTATATGTTAGTTATGCGCACATGGTTAATTGCTTGTTGCTTGGGTTGAGCCGGTCCTGCTTTGTGCTGAAGGCCAACACACCCTATGAGCGATCCGGGGAGACTGTAGGCCCACGTGGCGGTCTAGTCATGCCGAAGGCTCGGTATAGATTCAGTTAGACTGTAGGCCCTGTAGGGCGGTCCAGTCAGGCCGATGGCCCAGTATGCATGTTGATTGATTGATTATTACGGATATGGTATTATCAGTGTGGTATTGGTATTTTGGGGGTAGCTCACTAAGCCCTCGGGCTTATAGTTTTCAGTTTATTGTTTCAGGTACTTCAGGAGATCATGGCAAGGCGAAGGCGTGACTGTACCGCTCCTCATCCTTACGATCTGACTTTTGGGACACTCTGATTGAATAATGATTTGAAAAAAAAAATTTGTAAACAATACTATTGGGTTTTATTTATGATTTAAAAGTTTAAATTTGGCGTAAAATTTATGGATGTTACACGTGTCGATGTAAAAATTGTAAACCCAAAGACCCAGATTCGTTATATTTGCGTGTTTTTAGGTAAATAATATGTCAAGTATTTTATTTTATTTCATTATCTATTTAACAAGTATTTTTATTTGTATACTTAGATATAGGTCGATATTTCATCAAGTATTTGGTTATATATATGTTCTCAAATTTTGGAAATATGTAAAATCTAAGTTCTAAAAACGTTCATGTGTTCATCTCATACTATTTTCACCATGAACAATCTAGGAATTGCCCACAATCTAGGAATTGGCCACAAGCTAGGAACATGTTTTGAACGTTCTTTTTTTTAGAGGGATTTTGAAATTTTTGTAAGTATTCTAAGAAAGTTACAAACGTTTTTGTGAATAATCCCTCTCCGATTTCACCCTCTTCTTCGCCTGACTCGCTGAGTCTAAGTCACTGAGTCAAATCTTTCTGACAATCGGTACACCTTTTGCCTCCGTCTCTGAATAGACACATATGCCTTCACCGATCGAACTCCGCCTATTTGTTTGTGTAGTTTAAAGTTCCACCACCGCATGCCCTCACTATCCGCCGCTGTTGTCGGCCTCTTGGTAGGTTGCTAAGTTTGTTCTGTCATTCTCCACCTCTTCTTTGCACTAGAAAATCAGGTCTTCAAGATCAGGCATGTCGTCTTTATTTGCTTTTGAAAATAAAGATATGTGAAACAACTTCCTTCGTATCTATAGTGTATGTGTATGAAACACTAGATATATTTATGTTTAACGTTAATTCATTAATATCATATTGAATACTATAAAGGTTTATATATGTTGCTTGTTTTTAAATTGATTTGTTTATGTTGATTAATGATTGAGTTTAAGGGGTAAGTTTTGGAACCGGACTAAAACCGGAACTGGTTTTGCGATATTATAAGAACCGAACGCCGGACCACCGGTTCCAGGTTTCGGTTACTTTTCCAAACAAGAACTTGTTATAAATAATGTGAAATTAATGATGGTGCAATTCATATTACTCACATGTAGTCAAGTTTTTTTCTTAAAAAACATAATATCCAATAATCAAGTTTGCAAACATTGTTTAATATCCCTACATATTAAATTTAATACAATTCAATCAATCAAGTTTCAACCAAAAGAACAACTTAGTATCACTTCTACGATTCTACCAAAGTAAACTAGCTAACTATCATCTACTTTTCTATCGGCCCCTTACCCATTACTTTGTCATTGTGTACAGTTTCCCCAATACCTATATAAAACACAAAACAAAAGGTTGTTAGCATTTAATAAAATGTAAAAGTCATATAAAAACAATTAAACTTTAATATATAACAAAAATGAAAAAATGTTACATTGATATGTTGTTTTTCCGGGACTGTATCTGATTCAATACTTAACCAAATTATAATTTTTTTATAGTTTAAACAGAAGTACAAATTGTAAATTACATGCTAAAAAATCAAGTAATTCCGAATTTATATGAGTGAGTTATGATATTTCAAAAACCGAGATAGAATTTAAAAAAAAAAAAAAAAAAAAAAAAAAAAAAAAAACATGTTGAAACAGGAAAAAAACGCTGCATTGATATGTTGTCTTTCCTGATTCAATATATATATATATATATATATATATATATATATATATATATATATATATATATATATATATATATATATATATATATATATATATATATATATAGTCTAAACTGAAGTAAAAACACTAAATTACATTCTGGAAAAAAAATCAAGTAATTCCGACTCCATATTAGTGAACTATGGTGATTTTGACTCTTACACTTCCGGACCGATTCCGATTTTTTAACAAAAACTGGACCGGTTTTGCTATATTATAAGAACTGAAAATTGGACCATTTTATTAAAGTATCTCTTGTGAATGCTGCCTTATTTACTGCACTGAGAGACTCGCTGAGTCTTTGTTTCACTGGAAGAATCATCCCTGGCTCTCACATGATGATAGGATCTTCATGCTAAATCTCACATGATGATGCCATTTACACGTTGATGTCACTCAAGTTGATGGACTCTCTCTGATAGACCTTCACACTAATACTCCAATAGAAATCTCCAACCTTAATTAGCAACCAGTGTCATCCTCCAGTATTTGTCACATGAGTGGTCCTTGAGGAAAAAGGCTACCACTGATGACAATAAAAAATTTAATGCTCTCGAGAAAATGAAGAACAACTGTAAGGAAGAAAGGAAGACAAAAGCAAATATCATTTGTTATTGTGTTTATTTCCAAAATAAAAAGCGTAAAGCTGTTGAGAGGGTCACAATGCACAAAATACAAGAGTCGCTTTCGATGAATGAATTCTTGGTAGAGCTGATATACAATAACAGAATGGCAGAAGGGTGTTTTGGTCATTAAAGCCAAGCGAAGAGGAGAATAAGGGGTTGGAAGGCATAAAAACTAAAGCTGACTCTTGATCTATGCTTTTCATGTTGTACAGATTGAGAGTGTTTCACGAAACTATCTAAGCGCTTCTTGTTGATGAATTCCTCGATTTCTTCTTTCAGATTCGATAAAGGATATTTGTTGATCAGAAGATAGCCATTGTCTTTGGTAATCAAGTATAGCATGCTTTTGTCGTCTTTGTTCTGAATCATCGTTTCCTATGAATCACTAGAACCATATGTTGAATATTCCTTATCTTCTTTTGTACGCCCTGAATCAGAAACATATATTTCCATTGTGGTTTTGATTTGTGGATGTGCTTGGAGTTTCAAACGACATCATTAATGATCCTGATCTGAACTCCACTGATCTTGATCTGAAATCCAATGAACAAAAGTTGCAGAAATTGATTTTGCGTGATTCAAACTTGTTGATGAAATTTATAAAGGGTTTTACTCCAATTTCAAGTTCAAAGAAGAAGGAAAAGAGACAATGATGGAAGATAGGCTTCTCTTACTTTTTGAAGCAAAAAGAAATAATACAAAGAAAAAGGCTTAGGGATATAATGGTCTCATTCGTTTGCTATCCTTCCCCGTCAAAAAACAAATTTCTACTTAACAAAAAAATAAATAAATCGTTTTTCAAATTATTAGTTAGCTTTTGTTTAAATTTAAATTTCTCTAGTTTTTAAGTTTATTTATTTTTAGTCTTTCATATTTATTTTGTTGTTCTAAATTCGTTTTAATTAGTTTTAGTTATTTTTCTAATTCTATTAATTAAATTTTCTTTAAGATCAATTTTCTTTTGTATTTTTGTTTCTAGTTCTTAAATTTATTTCGTATATTTAATTTTCTAGACTATTAGTTAGTCTTTGTTTCAGTTAAACTATTTTTAGTTATTAATTTTGTTATTTTTTTTTTAATTTTATTAGTTTGTTTAGATTTTGTCTTTTATGTTTATTTTATTTTTATAAGTTTTATTTTCTAAAAGTTTTAATTAATTTCCTGTTAAGATTTTTAATGTATTTTTGTTCATAGTCGTTAAATATATTTCATTTAGGTTTGTTTATTTTTTTTAGTTATAATCTAAAAATTCAAAAATGAGCGTGTGCAGGTGTTCTAAACAAAGTGTTTCAAGTGTATATTTTTTATTGGCTTGATAAAAATATAAGGGGAAGAATGCACTCAAGGTATTTCAAATATAATTTCAAATGGGTTTTGGTGACGGTTTACCTAATGTGTCAATACACATTTGGTTCAAGATTTGCAATTTCATTGCATCATTTTAATGAAATTGATGAGAAAGGTTATGATTATACACTGTGCTGACAGAGTATCTAAAAGTATTAAAAACATGAATCACAAGTTTAGGGGGAGCATTCAAGTTGGACAAAAGCAAATGAGCTAACAATTGACAAGCCGGTAGTAATGGTTTTTGAAGCTGAGATCTATGCTTCATCTGATTTGGTCTCTTGTGATGATATCATTATACCTTTCATGACTTGACGGTGGCTATTCTAAGCCTAGTATCCAACATTAGACAAATCATAGTCCCTAGAAGCATGATGTTGTATGTGCCTAAATCTCTCTAAGTATCTCATCATCGAGACCATCTGCTGAGATGACATTGATTCACCCACTCATGTTGATTGTCTAGAATTTTCTAAACTTTCAAAGTGAGATTGCCTGGTCCACATCAAAAAAAATGATTGTAAGGCTTGGGTGTTTATTTTTCTTGATTAATCATCTTTTACCTGACTCCATCCCTGGAAGCATGCTTGACGTATGCATCAATTCTCGTGTTCTGCTGAAACATCGAGCATAACCTAGTGGCATACCTTGATTTCATAGTCATCATCATCAGAGATACTTGTCTGGTCCTTAAATGATAAAGGATTATTCATGTCCCTGACCTCCTAGTTTGAGGTAAACATGGTACCATTATGAATTAACGGTGTATCGTTGATTCTAGTTTGTAACTTACTTTATGATATAGAAGCTTAAACCACTTCTTGTTGATGAGTTAAAATGTTAATGATTCACGTTGATTTCACCTCAGTGTAACTGAAACAGTCCATTCTCTCCTTTATCTTCTTAACAGAGCTTGATGATTCACTGTGAGATACCACACACTGATAAAAGTTCGAAACTTTGTGCCGATGGGTATATCATGTACCATGATATATTACATGCATCTATCCATTTTCGCTCTTTTTCTTCTAATATAAAAAGTTAATGATTAAACGTTTAAAACCATACGTTGATGAGACTTTGCAATTCTATGTAAATGATCTACTATTGCAACAAGACAATAGTATGATACACCTATCTTACCCTCTATCTTTGTTTGATGTTTTCTTTTTATTTCAGGTTACTTGTTGTCTTTAAAAAAAATGGAGAGCCAGTACCTATTGATGATGTCAAAAAGGGGAGAAATGTATAGTTCTGCTACATTTTTACTTGATCATTCATAGCAGACACTATTGAAAGAAGATTACACATCTAACGGAGAGCAAAACTCGAATGTTGCTTATCTGAGTGGGAGAAAAATCTAATGGGGAGCTGATATCAACATTCTATCATCTCCTTATCATCTATCAGTTGCTGCAACTCATGATACGTTAATTGTTTCCGCTGCTCTTACTGCTTCTACTGCTGATAACCAAAAATGGGAAGAGTCATACACCTTCTCATGGGGGAGTATTCGTTAAAGTTGAAGAACTTGAGTTTTGACATCATCAGATAGGGGAAGATTGTAATGTCACACCTTATGATCTGATGAATCAAACACAATAGCACGCTTACCACCAGCGCCAGCGTCAGCTCGAGAATGATCAGGATCAGCGTGATTGTCACACCCCGCTAAAGCGGAAACACGGGGCATGGCAGTACAAGGGTTTCATAGCAAAAGATAAAGATAACACCAACCATATTATTAAAAGCATTACAATTTATAATGAGTTTGAACAACCTTTTAAAATAAATTACAATGTATTTGAAATATAACACATGCAAATGCCCCTACAAGTGATGTGTCTCTAGGTGTCTCTTACTAGATGATACCTGAAAAAGCATTTAAAATGAGCGGTCAACTACCGAAATAGTTGGTGAGTTCACAAGTTAAAACTAATATTGGTTTCATGAATCGAAATCAAAGTTTTGATGTAAGTTTCCATAGATAAAAAATATATTGCTAAAATGAGTAAATAAGTTTGTACAAACAAAGTTCGTTGTCATCATGAGAAATAAAGTATGTTGCCCAAAAGAGATGCAACGTTCATATCCTCATGGGAAATAAAATTTGTTACTAAAATGAGTAAACAAGTTTCATTGCTACAAGGAGCAAACAAGTTTGTTACTATAAGGAGCAACCAAGTTAGTTGCTAAAACAAGTAAATAAGTATCTAGTAACAAAAGTTCGTTGTTATAATGAGATACAAAGTTTATTGCTATAATAAGTAACGAGTTTGTATGTATATGAGCAAACAATGAGTTCCCAAGCAAGCCTATGACTGATGCTCTATCAAGATCTATACTTATCGTTCCATAGATTATATGGTATCATGCTCTCAAGCAATCGGGCGAGTGAGGAGTTGTCAATTCCTAATAGTACTATCCATAATGGCCATTGGCTCAAAGAGTTAATGGCTGGAGTAAAGTGTAAGGGAAGGGACTTAAGACGATAAGGCCTCATGTTTCGTGTTGCATAGACATACATAGAGAAATATAGCAAAATATAGCAATCAAGTTTGATTCAAATCAATTTAAATACAACGAACAAATAAGAGTTTTTCGGACATGTTTTTCCACCCCAAAACATAAAAACCGAAAATAGGGGGAGTCGTGAATACTCACAATGCTTTAAGATGATGCAAATGATGCCTTGAACTACGTTCCATTCGTACCACTACCGATTCCTACAATAATGGTATTCGCTAGTGAGTCTCTAATCGAAATCTAACATTAGTATACTTACTACTACAATAGAATTATGCCGATATTGTGTCAAAATTTAATATTGATAAGTCACAAACATTTTTCTGTGAAAATTAAATTTCAATGAATCAATTGTTATATAACAATTTAAGTGGAAAATACTCATTATTGAAATGTTAATATTTAACATTTTAAGAGGTGTTCCAATGATTAAATATTGAAAAACTAAATCAGTTAGTTCTAAAATTTCTCAAACTTTGTATTTCAGTTTCAACTGAAGTCAAAGACCTTAAGATAAATTTTCTTGAATTTTTGATTTGTCTAACTATTTTTTCACCATTTTAGTTTCTTGAATAAACATAAGATCATGAAAAATACTAAACAATTAATAAAAATTACCAAACTTCATATTTTGGTTCTAACTACATTAAAAGACTTCCAGAAATTTTCCCTTGAATTTTTGATTTGATTAACTATTTTTCTAAATTTTTATGCCTTCATAACAATATAAATTCGTGAAAAATAGAATCCATATGATAAAAATTTCCAAACTTTTTATAATACTTACATTACACATACTTAAGCTGGGAAAAATATAAAAATAGATATCTAAACTGTTTAACCCACATTTATGATTTTTGTGCATTTAAGTGTTTTAAATCTTGGGAAAATAGAAGAAAAATAGCATACAGAATAGAAAAATCGTCAAAATTTTTATGTAGCATCCTAATATATTAAAAGAGTTTTTGGCAAATTTTCATCAGTTTTGGATGAGTAAAACTAATTTTCCTGTTTTTAATCCATTATAAACACAAAAATCATGGAAAAATAGATATACATTTTGAAAAATTCCCAAAATATTTTTCTAAGTCTTACACATACGTTATCAATCGATGAAACTTCATGAGACTTCATGAGAGATGTTAGTTAACTTAAAGGGTCATCCACGAATTTTTCTAAAGTGGTTTTATGATTTATTGGAACTAAATAAAAAGAAATTTCAAAATTATACTAAACAGTAACAAAAATCGATGAAACTTCATGAGAGATGTTAATTAACTTAAAGGGTCATCCACGAATTTTTCTAGAATTGGTTTACTAGTGTAAGTATTTTATATGCTTTAACACTCTATTTTCTTATTATTTTCATGTAAAAATAAAGAAAATATATATTAAGCTGAAAATTTCCAGAATGCATCTTCATACAATTTACTAACAATGAACAATCGTTTTATTATTTTTGATGTCGAAAAACATGCCTAAAGGCTAATAAAATATAGAAAAAACTTGGTTCTTGTGATTTTGGTAAAGATTATTGATGTTACTTTGAGAATTTTTGCAACATCTTCCAAAGACTTTTGAATCAATATCTTTTTGTATCTCTTAATACATGATGTTTAGTGTTCAAATTAATTTTTCCTAGATTTGTAGTGAGTAATAAGACCTTTGAACATGCAATACAAAACTAGTATTCACAAAAAGGTGATGTTTGAGCAACAGTTTTGTAAAAATTTCTAAAAATCGAAATATTGGAATTTTCCAGTGAGGTCAGATGGGTTTGAAAGCTAACTCAAAATATTATATTTCATAAAAAAAATCTCCAATTTTGGTTAAGAAATGAGTGAAATATGGCAATTTAAAGTCAGGTAAAGAAATCTGGCAGATTGCATGCATGATAATTGGTTAGAAAAGTGAGTTTTCATCATTTCTTTGAGTAAATCTTTTGAAATATTTTATGAATTCATGATAAACTCATATTCTTGTCATCTTTCCAGAGATTAAAAGATTAAAACTTATCAAAATGTATACATGCATTTATGAAAAAAAATTTGTTTCTCAAAAACTCTGAACTTGAGTTTGATGTTTTAATCCTTAAAATCGATTTTTACACTAAGATCATGAACATGCAACCTTGTTTATAATACATGCATGGTGTGAAAACACATCCATGATGTTCTAAAAACCATTTTAACAAAAAGAAAACAAGTTTGAAGAAGATGAAGAAGTAGAAGAAGGAGAAAGTGTAAGAAAAATAACAAAACTTGAAGGAAAAGTGAAGTAGAAATTGATTTTACCTTCAAGAACACCACAAGATGATGAAGATTTCGAGTTTGAGGTGTGTTCTTGGACATATTTTCTGGAAAATTTCGTGACTTAGGGTGAGGGTGAGAGAAAATGGTGGTGGTGATGAAGAGTGTGAGAGAGAATGAGAGGTAGAGTGAAAAAGTGAAAGTGATTCTTGATATGGGGAAATGGTGTATTAGGGTTTTCAAGTAAGAGAGAGAGAGGAGAGAGGTCCGAAATTTTGAATGGAGAGAGGGTCTCACTCTTTTAAATTTTATAAAATATAAGTTTATTTTATAAAAATATCAAGTTTTTTATAAAATATGCACCTTATCCTAGTTTTCATTCCCAAAACCTTGATTTTTGGCTTAGAAAATAAGGTTAAATACTAGTGACTTAAATTTTATTTCTCCTTGGTTATATTTTACTAAATTGAGTTATTTTAAATCGATATTATAAAGTTCATACCAAATTTTATGGATTTTTAGGTGTTAAAGTTTATAAATTTGAGATTTTAGGGTTTTTTTTTAGGGTTTTTAGGGTCTTGAGATTTAATAAATATTTGCATATCAAAATAAATTGAATTATTTGAGATTTCAAATTATAATAGAGTTTCATAACTCTTTTCTAGTTAAAATTAATGTTTGTAATTCATTTTTACCGGTTTATTGGCATTCTATGTAGTGATTCTGAGATTCAAGCGAGATTGAGGAATCAAGAATACTAGTCCTAGTTTTCAACTTTGACTTAAGTTCCTACCAGACTCGAACCTAATTTATACCACTAGGTCAAGTGCATGATGTGTCTACATGATTCATGCAAAGATGTTCAAGTCAAAGAATGACCTGAATATGGATAGTCATTACAGTTAAGTAGTTGTAGAGTTCACATACCAATGTGAAATCTAAGTACACTATCCTTCGATTCTACTTGTTTCCAAGTTTCTAGTAGTTTATAACTTAACTTCTAGTTATTAAGTCTAGTATGTGTCGTTCCTATACGTGAAACTAAGTTTAGTCAAATCTAGAACCGACTCGAATTTTGACGGTTGTCACAGTCTCCCCCGATTGAAAGAATTTCGTCCCAAAATTCAATTCGTGACGTATTCTATTAGAACTCAGCCGAATACAATTGTATAGTTGGAGAGGTGGTGACTTGAAGTGTTCTTTGAGTATTTTGGGTTTATTTCCTCAAAGGAAGAGCCCAATTCTTTAGCTATAGTCAAATTAGTGTTTCCTTAATTCGAGTTCTTTCGTCTAGATTATGGAAAATTTGGTTCATGGAATCATGATCCAACCATGGCTACCTAGTCGAAAAAGATCATATGGTTAGATATTATATGAATTAAGAGAGCGGTATAAGTTTTGTTGAAGCACCAACTGCACTGAGCGTTAAATCCGCATTGATCCTTAAGTTGCATTGTAAATTAGCACTAAGTGTAAATTCGCCGCCTAATAAAGAAGAGATTAGGAACAATTTGTTCACTTCCGGGTTGGCTATTACATCTGGAAAATATATATTCCGAAATAAGAAGGGGTAGCACGAATGAAAGGGAAGCGATCGAGGGTAAGTTCCTAAAAATACGTACTAAGGGTAGGTAACGAAGTTTTGGTACATCTCAAATGTAAAGTCTAATTAAGTGTCGTCGACAAAATAAATTACAAAATGATTGAGGATCTCCGAGGCTATAATTACTACTACGGTTACTCTTACAATAATAAAACCTTATTCGAAGAATAAGTATATTTAGAGAGTCATTGGTGCAAATGGAGGCGATGAAAGTTTATGATAAATAAAATCACATTGTGTAGATAGCATTTTAAGTGTTTAGAAGTGATAAAAATCTCACTGTTATCAACATGTGTGTTTAGAAATGATAATTAATCTCACTATTATCAAAATGTGTAGTAATTCCAAGATAATGAAGATACATGTGTGGCGATCCAACGAAGTAGTAAAATAATATAAAGATTAATTAAGGTTAAAGGTTTAAGTCGTCATTAAAGGAATTTGTATAGAAATATTTGTATTAAACTTTTGAGAAATTGTCCAATTGTCTAAGTCAGGACAAATTCAAGTTTACGAGGAGTCAGAAGACTTATGAAAACAAGTTTGAGAGTTTAGGAACTCACTGAAAATTCCAAAGTAAAATACTATTTTAAGAAAGGTGTAAAAATGTCAATCTTTGAAAATAGTGCATTCATAGTTTAGTGTTTCTACAAAAACAATCATTTGGAGAATAGATAATCGTAAAATTCAAAACTTTTGATGTATTTAAAGAAAAGAAGAAACATAAGGAAACATATCCTTCACATATATTTTCCGGATATAGAAAACTTATAAGCATAAGAGTATTCATCTTGTGTATTAATTATAAGGAAAAATACAATGAAAATTGCATTTTATATCAAGTTTCTGAATTTAGAACGAAAGAGCAAATGTAAATAAGGATCACTTGTTTATAGAGATTTCAAAATAAAAACAAGATGTATATGATAAAAGGCGTAATTGAATATATCAAAGTTGACTAAATCAAAATTATTCCTCATGACTATACATGTATTAATCGCTCAAAACGAAGGGGTAGACTTCTAGTATGTATGTGTACGAACATGATACCAGGAGAAGCAAAATAGACAGAAACAAAGTTAGACAATGTATTATGTTACTATTATGGCCGTGCGAGATCAAAAATCAGAAGGAGAGCGAGAAATTAAGTTCGGGGGAAAGAAAAAGGAAGGTAGTGGCGACAATGATTGCTATTGTTAAAATTATAATAACAATACCTATAGGTAGATTTAAAACCAGGTTGAGATATATTTCAAACTTCAATATTTGATGTATATTGATGATTAAATAGACATGTGGGAGTTTTAATGTGTTTGCTAAGGATTGCTAAAAATTCATAAGTTATCTATTAAGTTAAACTCCATTTGTGAAAAAGAAGAAGCCCTACAAATGGCAATTGAAAATCTAACAATTTTGACTTTTTAGACTGAAGTCCAACAATGATTAAAATGGATAAGGTAAAGACTCAATATATTTAGAATAATAATTATTCATTGTTGAGAGTGTATCACTGGAAATTTAAAAGTGAACACTAAGTTTTCAAATGCTATAAATTTTAAAAACTTTATAGATTATAAAACTATATTGAAGCACAATACACAAATAAGGTATGTTATGAAATACATGCATTAGAGATGTATTATAAACATGTTTGAAGTAGAAATTTGCATAAACATCATGTTGGGTTTCGAGAAAACACATTAAAGTAAATTACAATGTCTAAATGAGAAAGCTGTTAAAAGTGTCAAAACAAAAGTGTTTTGAAGATTCGATGAAACTTTTTCACATAATATGAACTTCAATGTCAAATGTTTAAGTTTTATAGCATAGAGTTTAAACACTTTTATAAAAGAAAATGTTTCTAAGTTTTTCGAAAACGTGTCAAAATGGTAAGCAATGTTTAAAATGGTTTATATACCCTTAAAATCACATCTATCCATTGAAATGGATTTGAAATGAAATTGAAATAGCAAGATTAAAACCAATATTGGTTAAATTGAGTTTTGAAGAAAAGTGTTATGTTCAAGCAAGTTGTCAAAAGATTTTTAGCGAGAATATGGCTTACATTGTTAGGAAAGGTCTAGTAAGTTGTATGAAGTGGTTATAAAATATTTTAGCGATGATAAATAAAACCGATGAAGCGAAATAACTTTTCGATGGAAGATTAAGAAGTAAGGAATAAGTATGTTAGTGTAGCTGATCGTACCTAAATACTAAGGCGAGTATAAGGCGAGTACCGATGTCTTTTTCCCAAAGATAAAGGACAAGAAAAATTGTTTGAAAAATGTTTTATGGTGTCAATACAGTTTACAACCTTTTATAGAGGTCAAAGGGACATCATATGTTAAGTTTTAAGCTCAAGGTGGAAACAACGTAGAGCTAAATCGTAGCGTAGTAATAAGGTCTCACGAATGGGTTAAACCTTCGTGTCTCCTCGTGAGTCGAATCCGGAATGTCCGCTAATGGTATCCAAGTGATTACTTACTGGCCACTCATCTACCTCCTTACGTGATGCTCCAATTATCATTCGTGTCGGTATCGAAACGCTTTTTCCTAGTTGTAACTCTAATACAAAGACGATGAAGAGGTATTGAGGAATAATTGGTATAGGTTTCGACTTAAGATTATTACTAGTGTATATCTAGCTACTAACCTTACATCTAAAGTCAATAGCTACCGATGAATAACCATTCTCAGTACTAAGTGCATTGCTCCTAGAGTGGATAATGATATAACCTAAGTGGTTAACCTAGCACTTGATAAGGGATAAGAATATTTCTAAATAAGACATTGTGGTAAAAGTGCACTTAGTTTCTAAGTGTACCTAGATGAATGCCTATAATATGCAATGCCCGTACGCACACCGAAAAATTTGGTTTTTCAAAAGTTCAAGTTGAAAATCATTTTGAACATAATTCTACTATAACCGTTTCCAGCCTCGCATTAAATTTCCTTAATTAAGCATAGTTGGCCAGGCTATACTTAATTAAGGTCAAATAATGTGTACTCGAATTTGTTATACCAGTAGTATGTCCAATATTTTAAAAACGTTTTGAAATTTTTTTTTTTGGCTATAGTTGTGGTTCTCCAAAGGAAAACTGGTATTCTCTATAACCTTCGGCTCTGATATCATTTCTGTCACACCCCGCTAAAGTGGAAACACGGGGCGTAGCAGTACAAGGGTTTCATAGCAAAAGATAAATATAACACCAACCATAGTATTAAAAACATTACAATTTATAATGAGTTTGAACAATCTTTTAAAATAAATTACAATGTATTTGAAATATAACACATGCAAATGCTCCTACAAGTGATGTATCTCTAGGTGCCTCTTACTAGATGATACCTGAAAAAGCATGTAAAATGAGCGGTCAACTACCGAAATAGTTGGTGAGTTCACAAGTTAAAAATAATATTGGTTTCATTAATCGAAATCAAAGTTTTGATGTAAGTTTCCACAGATAAAAATATATTGCTAAAATGAGTAAATAAGTTTGTATAAACAAAGTTTGTTGTCATCATGAGAAATAAAGTATGTTGCCCAAAAGAGATGCAACGTTCATATCCTCATGGGAAATAAAATTTGTTACTAAAATGAGTAAACAAGTTTCATTGCTACAAGGAGCAAACAAGTTTGTTACTATAAGGAGAAACCAAGTTCGTTGCTAAAACAAGTAAATAAGTATCTAGTAACAAAAGTTCGTTGTTATAATGAGATATAAAGTTTATTGCTATAATAAGTAATGAGTTTCTATGTGTATGAGAAAAAAATGAGTTCCCAACCAAGCCTATGAGTGATGCCCTATCAAGATCTATGCTTATCGTTCCATAGATTATATGGTATCATGCACTCAAGCAATCGGGCGAGTGAGGAGTTGTCAATTCCTAATAGCGCTATCCATAATGACCATTGGCTCAAAGAGTTAATGGTTGGAGTAAAGTGTAAGGGAAGGGACTTAAGACGATAAGGCCTCATGTTTCGTGTTGCATAGACATACATAGAGAAATATAGCAAAATATAGCAATCAAGTTTGATACAAATCAATTTAAATACAACGAACAAATAAGAGTTTTTCGGACATGTTTTTCCACCCCAAAACATAAAAACCAAAAATAGGGGGAGTCGTGAATACTCACAATGCTTTAAGATGATGCAAATGATGCCTTGAACTACGTTTCATTCGTACCACTACCGATTCCTACAATAATGGTATTCGCTAGTGAGTCTCTAATCGAAATCTAACACTAGTATACTTACTACTACAATAGAATTATGCCGATAATATGTCAAAAATTAATATTGATAAGTCACAAACATTTTTCTGTGAAAATTAAATTTCAATGAATCAATAGTTATATAACAATTTAAGTGGAAAATTCTCATTATTGAAATGTTAATATTTAACATTTTAAGAGGTGTTCCAATGATTAAATATAAAAAACTAAATCAATTTAGTTCTAAAATTTCTCAAACTTTGTATTTCAGTTGCAACTGAAGTCAAAGACCTTAAGGTAAATTTTCTTGAATTTTTTATTTGTCTAACTATTTTTTCACCATTTTAGTTTCTTGAATAACCATAAGATCATGAAAAATACTAAACAATTAATTAAAATTACCAAATTTCAGATTTTGGTTCTAACTACATTAAAAGACTTTCAGAAATTTTCCATTGAATTTTTGATGTGAGTAACTATTTTTCCAAATTTTTATGCCTTCATAACAATATAAATTTGTGAAAAATAGAATCCAGATGATAAAAATTCCCAAACTTTTTATAATACTTCCATTACACATACTTAAGCTGAGAAAAATAAAAATATGGATTTCTAAACTGTATAACCCAATTTTATGATTTTTGCGCATTTAAATGTATTAAATCTTGGGAAAATAGAAGACAAATAACATACAGAAGGGAAAAATCATCAAAAGTTTTATATAGCATCCTAATATATTGTAAGAGTTTTTGGTAAATTTTCATGAATTTTGGATGAGTAAAACTATTTTTCCTGTTTTTAAACCATTATAAACACAAAAATCATGGAAAACTAGATATACATTTGAAAAATTCCCAAAATATTTTTCTGAGTCGTAAACATATATTAAAAATTGCGAAAAATAAAAGATGATACTTTCACATTTTCTAAACTGGTTTTATGATTTATTGGAACTAAATAAAAAGAAAATTCAAAATTATACTAAACAGTAACAAAAATCGATGAAACTTCATGAGAGATGTTAATTAACTTAAAGGGTCATCCACGAATTTTTCCAGAATTTGTTTTGCTAGAGTAAGTATTTTATATGCTTTAACACTCTATTTTCTTATTATTTTCATGTAAAAATAAAGAAAATATATATTGAGCTGAAAATTTTCAGAATGCATCTTCATACAATTTAATAACAATGAATAATCGTTTTATTATGATGTCGAAAAATATGCCTAAAGGCTCAACAAAATATAGAGAAAACTTGGTTCTTGTGATTTTGGTAAAGATTATTGATGTTACTTTGAGAATTTTTGCAACATGTTCCAAAGACTTTTGAATCAATATCTTTTTTATCTCTTAATACATGATGTTAAGTGTTCAAATTAATTTTTCCTTGATTTGTAGTGAGGAATAAGACCTTTGAACATGCAATACAAAACTAGTATTCACAAAAAGGTGTTGTTTGAGCAACAGTTTTGTAAAAATTGCTAAACATCGAACTATTGGAATTTTCCAGTGAGGTCAGATGGGTTTGAAAGCTAACTCAATATACTATATTTCAGAAAAAGAATCTCGAATTTTGGTTAAGAAATGAGTGAGATATGGCAGTTTAAAGTCAGATAAAGAAATCTGGCAGATTGCATGCAAGATGATTGGTTAGAAAAGTGAGTTTTCATCATTTCTTTGAGTAAATCTTTTGAAATATTTTATGAATTCATGATAAACTCATATTCTAGTCATGTTTCCAGAGATCAAAAGATTAAAACTTATCAAAATGTATACATGCATTTATGAACAAAAATTTGTTTCTCAAAAACTCTAAACTTGAGTTTGATTTTTAATCCTTAAAATGAGTGAGATATCCGCTAGCCCCACCGGGGTTTATTTGCGCCATTGCTGCAGCCACAGCGGCTGTAACTGCTGCCTGGAACATGGCAGGATCGAACTGAGGAGGTGGCGGCGGCGGAGGATGGTTGTTCTTCCTGTTGGGTCTCTTTCTGGGAGGCATCTTTTTCTAAAAATAATCAGGAAGAAGAGGATGGTAAGTCCCCTAGATCTTTTAAATCAAGAGATATGAAACAAGATATATCTCAACCTGATAGATGAAGTGTTCTACTAAGCGATAAACAGGGAAAGGTTACCAATGCAAGTAAACTATCGCTAGGAAGAAATGAGTAGCAACACTTGGAATGAATCCCTACACTGTATTCGGTTCTAGCTAAAATACTCCTATACTATTTTAAGTTGTATGCTCCGTTCTATCAATATCTTGATGTATATAGCTTGGTAAGTTTTAGGCTTGCTGCAACACTACGATCACTCCCAGACACATGTTGGTCATGTCTCAAATAAATATAGTTGATCAGGCTATATTGATCCCAGACATGATTACATAACTACCCAGGTTTAACCGCAGTGTCCAACATCCAAATACGTTTGTTTTGTTCTACTTATGATAATGTTTCTGGTACGTATGTTTACTTGTACACTTCTTATAAAATACTTATATTTTAAAAGTATACTTTTAGTTCAGAGCACTTCGGCCCCTTAGCGTTTATAGTTGTATACCATGTAAGGTTCGGTATACTTAGTTCACTATAAACAATAGCTCTGATACCAATCTGTCACACCCCCAAACCGAAACGGCGGAAACGTTCAGGGGTGGATGACGTCATGTGTAGTATCACAACAATTGTATCATAGTAATCAAAGTAAACACAACCATTACATTAGTATATGAATATATACATCTGTTTGATTCATTGTTTGTATACATCAAAAGTATAACAAAATATAAAAGATGTGTCCTTATATGCTCCGTCTTCTCAAAATGTTGCAGGAGTACCTGTCTACTAATTCCCTGAGAATACAAGCGATTTTGAAAGAGTATCAGCATAAAGCTGGTGAGTTCATAAGCATGTTTTTGTAATGAAAACATGTCATTGAATCTGTAAAATGTTTGTATGCTTTCCAAGAAAATCCAATATTTTCTAACATATGTGTTTGATACTGTGTTGTGTAGTAGTGTAAAACGTATTAGTTTGCATGTCTGATTACCACCAACTGTATTGTATAATGTTGTTTTGAATGAAAATCTCTTTGTATGAAAACCCTGGCTATCACCAGTAATGTATAGAATGTTCTGTTTGAAAACCCTGGTTACTACCAGTGATGTATAGTAGTTTGATTACTTAAAATAAAACTATGAGTTGAAATCTCTCGAATCCTCCAGTTGTATTATGAACTAGTTTTATTAATGAAAATAAAACTAAAGAATAATGAAATCCCGTAAACAATAAGGTTAGTTTATACTATTGTGAGTCGTATAACCATGCTTGATATGACCTAGTGACCTCTACGACGTTCTTCAGGCGTCAGACGTTATGATATTTGTCACCCCAGGCATGCCTGCCTAACTGTAGCTAGCAGTTTAGGTGTGCGATTGTCAATCCCGAATAGATCTATTCACAAATCTCACGCTCTCCCTCCAGGAGACTCTGGTTATACTATGATAGGATTTAACATGTACCCCGAAGGATACAATTGAAGTGTTGTCTCACATTCCTGTATTAACTAGTTTACGTGTGGTTCTGTATTGTTCTCTTGTTTTTGAATTCGTTGTATACTTGTAGTGTAATAATAATTATACTTAAATAATTATTAAATGTTGTACTCTTGAAATCCGAATGTAGTAATGTATATAATAAACTAAATCGGTCATAGTTTATATGTTTAGCAATGTATAACTCTGAATTCACAAAACTATGTATTGAAAACCCCAAACTATACTTATTATAGTTTGCATGTATGTTGTGTACTCGGTTCGTGTATTGTTCTGTAAACTATGCAATTATGGTTGTACGTTGAAAACGTCCCTTAAGCTCATCATGTTACAAAAGGGATAAAATATCTAAATGTTTTATAAAACATGGAATTCTTTTGGTTGTATCAATTGCATAAGTTTTAAACTTGTTGAAATTCTTTTGTATAAGTTCACAAAATCATTTTTGTTTGGCTTGTATTCCCCCCCCCCCCTGAAAACATTAAAAATAATAAAAGCGTAGGGGTATGAACTCACAGTTAGTTGTGTACGAGCGTCGAATCAACGAACTGGAATGAAGACCCTCGAGTTGTTGTATGTGACACTTAACGGAATCCTAATAACAATTAAATACATATATGTATCTAAATTAGCGATTTCGTTAGATAAAGTGTTAGAAAAACACTTGCTTTCGGTTAAGGAATGTTACCGGGACTTAATTGAATCGAGGAAAGTGGGATTTCAGTCTAATGCACCACTTAAGGAAGGTTTACGGCCGTGAAAAGGAGTTGACGGTCGTGAAGGAGGTTTACGGCCGTGAACTGCCTCTTGAAGGGTTTACGGCCTTTGAAGGTTTGAAGTATGTACGGCCGTGAACTGGTTTACGGTCAATGAAGATTTGCAGATTTGAAGGGTGTACGGCCGTACACTCAAGAACAAGGATGCTGGATTCGATGAAAAACGTGTTCTAGATGCTCCAAATTAACTCCCAATGACGATTTCCGATGATTTTCGAAAGAATAAGGGTGTTTTTGGTGTTTACGGTCAAGAGTTTAGAGAGAGAAGGAGAGAGTTTTCGACCAGAAAAGTGTAAATGAGGGGTAGGGGCTCGTATTTATAGGGGGTTTGCATGGTCGATGGTGGGGTCCACTTGGCACCAACCGCAAACGGGTTTACGTCTGTACACGGGTTTACGGCCGTAAACTCACTTAGGCCGAAAACTGTTAGTTTTTCAAGGAAACTTCGGGTTTTTCGCGCGATTTTGATTCTGACTCGTATATAAATTTAATTATATAAAGCTAGATGATTTTCTAAACCTAGAAATTTGACGGAAACTCAATAAAATTTAAATTTCATTAACGGAAATTGGTTAATGGAAACGGAAAAAGGTTCAGGTTGCCACATCATCCCCCCATTAGAGGGAATTTCGTCCCGAAATTCAAACATAGAATACAAATCATGGACTTGGAAAAAGATGAGGGTATTTCTGTTTCATGGAATCTTCTCGCTCCCAAGTGAATTCAGGTCCCCGCTTGGCACTCCAGCGGACCTTCACTATCGGTATGCGGCTTTGTTTCGTTCTTTTGACTTCCCGATCCATGATTTCGACTGGTTCTTCCACGAAATTGAGGTTCTCGTTGATCTCGATCTCATCAAGAGGGATCATAAGGGTTTCGTCTATTAAACACTTTTTAAGATTCGAGACGTGGAAGACGGGATGAATGTTGCTAAGTTCTTGGGGTAATTGAAGTTTGTATGCTACGGGACCGATCCTAGCGAGGATCTCGAATGGTCCTATGTATCTTAGATTCAGCTTTCCACGCTTTCCGAAGCGTATCATGCCTTTCCAGGGTGAGACCTTCAAAAGAACACGGTCACCAACCTGGAACTCCAAAGGTTTTCGTCTCTTATCAGCGTAGCTCTTTTGTCTATCTCTTGAAGCTTTTAGTCGTTCCCGAATTTGTATGATCTTTTTTGTAGTTTCTCGGATGATCTCTGGGCCTGTGAGAGTACTATCGGGGACTTGACCTTTAACTAGCTGCGTGTCACCCACTTCAGCCCATCACAGAGGGGATCCGTACTTACGGCCATACAAGGCTTCAAACGGCGCAGCCTTGATACTGGTGTGATAGCTTTTATTGTAAGAGAATTCGACCAAGGGAAAATGGGTGTCCCACGACTTACCAAAATCTATGACGCATGCTCTCAACATGTCCTCCAAGGTCTGAATGGTTCTCTCACTCTGCCCGTCTGTTTGTAGATGGTAAGATGTGCTCATATCCAGCTTGGTTCCAAGAGCTTTCTGCAGTGACTGCCAAAATCTCGAGGTGAATCTGCTATCCCGATCGGAGATAATGGACACAGGCACACCATGCAGACGAACTATCTCTTGGATGTAGATTCGTGTAACTCTTTCCATCTTGAATGTTTCTTTGATTGGCAGGAAGTGGGCGGATTGGGTTAATCGGTCGACAATTACCCATATGGTATCGTATCCACTCGGAGATTTGGGTAATTTAGTGATGAGATCCATTGTAATCCTCTCCCACTTCCACTCAGGTATTTCTGGCTGTTGAAGTAGACCTGAGGGCTTTTGATATTCAACCTTCACCATGGCGCAAGTCAGGCACTTGCCCACGAAGGTAGCGATCTCTGCTTTCATGTTTGGCCACCAATATAACTTCTTGAGATCCAGATACATCTTATCCGAACCTGGGTGAACGGAGTATCGAGTCTTATGAGCTTCGCTCATGACGACTTCTCTGTAACCACCGAACTTTTGGGTCCTAATCCGGTTCATGAAATAATAGACTCAATCTCCCTTGATCTCTAAGTTCTTTTCCATTCCCCTCAGGGCTTCATCCGACTTGTTCTTTGGTTTTAAGGCTTCCAGCTGAGCCTTTCTGATTTGAGCGGACAAATAGGAATGGATGGTCATTGTCAGTGCCTTCACTCTACGACCTGAGTATTCTTTCCGGTTGAGGACATCTGCTACCACATTGGCCTTGCCGGGATGATAGCGTATTTCGCACTCATAATCACTGAGTAGCTCTACCCATCGTCGTTGTCTCATGTTCAACTCTTTCTGATCGAAGATATGATGTAGGCTTTTATGATCGGTGAAGACAGTGCACTTGGTTCCGTAGAGATAATGTCTCCATATCTTTAATGCGAAGACCACTGCTCCCAACTCCAGGTCGTGAGTGGTATAATTGACTTCGTGTGCTTTCAGCTGCCTCGAGGCATAGGCAATAACCTTTCCTCGCTGCATGAGCACACAGCCTAGGCCCTGATTAGATGCATCACAGTAGACCACGAAGTCCTCCGTCTCTTCAGGCAGAGACAAGATAGGTGCGCTGCACAGGGTCGGCTTTAATGTTTTAAACGCGGTGTCTTGCTTTTCTCCCCAACAAAAAGGTACACCTTTCTGAGTCAGGGTGGTTAAGGGCTTAGCAATCCTGGAGAAGTTCTGGATAAATCTGCGATAATAGCCAGCGAGACCCAAGAATTGACGGATTTCTGTGGGCGTCTTCGGTACTGACCAATTCTCAATCGCCTTGATCTTGGAAGGGTCCACGTGTATACCTTCCTCGCTAACCACGTGACCAAGGAAAATTACTTTTCTGATCCAGAATTCGCACTTAGAGAATTTTGCATAGAGTTTCTCCGCCCTTAGTGTTTCTAACACTAGCCTCAACTGTTGTCTATGATCTTCCTCACTCCAAGAGTAGACAAGTATATCATCAATGAACACGATTAAAAACTTGTCTAGGAAAGGGCGGCACACCCGATTCATCAGGTCCATGAATATCGTGGGTGCGTTAGTTAGACCAAAGGGCATTACTACAAACTCATAGTGACCATAGCGAGTTCGGAATGCTGTCTTGGGAACATCACTCTCATGGACTCGCAACTGATGGTACCCTGATCTTAGGTCTATCTTTGAGAAGTAGCCGGCTCCTTGAAGCTGATTGAAGAGGTCGTCGATTCTGGGTAGAGGATAACGGTTCTTGATGGTAAGCTTGTTCAGTTCACGATAATCTATGCACATCCGAAAGGATCCATCTTTCTTTTTCACAAACAAGACCGGGGCTCCCCAGGGTGAGGAACTTGTTCTTATGAATCCTTTGTTGAGTAGCTCATTGAGCTGGCTGGACAACTCTTGCATTTCTGCCGGCGCTAGACGGTATGGGGACTTAGCTACGGGAGTAGCTCCGGGAATTAAGTCGATACGAAACTCGACTTGGCGCTCGGGAGGAATTCCGGGAAGATCTTCGGGGAAGACATCAGGAAAGTTGCAGACTTCGGGGATGCTCTCGAGGTCTTTAACTTTTTGCTTGTCATCAATGACATGTGCTAGGAATGCATGGCACTCCTTTCGCATATATTTCTGGGCTCGGATGCATGAAATGATACGAAGGTTTGAGCTGATTTTATCACCGTAGACTATGAGGTTTTCGCCCGAGGGTAGATTGAGACGGATGGTTTTTTCGTAGCAAAGGATATCAGCATGATTGGGACTCAACCAATCCATGCCAATGATAACGTCGGAACTTTTTATGGAAACTGGCATAAGGTCGATTGGGAAGAAATGGTCGTTTAGGGTAAGGGTACAACCTATGAATATGTCGTTAGTACTCTCTTTCTTTCCGTTAGCCATCTCGACGGTAAATGTTTCGGTTAAAGGTTGGGGTTTATGCTGGAGTAAATGCTTAAATTCATGACTAACAAAACTTCTCTCCGCACCAGAATCGAAAAGAATGCAGGCATAAGAGTTGTCGAGGAGGAACGTACCCGTAACAACGGTAGGATCAGCAACTGCCTCTTCCTGGACCATCGCCGGCACTCTCCCTGTGTTACCCCCTGTTGTTGCCTTGGGGCAATTTCTCTTGAAGTGCCCAACCTCCCCTCATCCATAACATGCTTGACCAGCGCCCTCTCAAGGAGCCTGATTGGCTGGTTGGACTGGTGCCTTGCAAAATCGAGTTGTATGTCCTTTCTTAACACAGCTATTTCACATCACTTCTCAGCATTGAACATGATGATGGAAGTTGCACTTGTCACACCTTGGAAGAGTACCAGCATATCTACTTGTGGGTGCTTGAGCTGCAGGAGCAGCGGCAGGAGTGGTAGCAGCATGAACTGCCACTACTTGTTGTTTCTTGCAGGGCTCCTGCGAAGATTGTCCCTTTTGTTTGTTCCAAAACATCTTCTTCCCACCACTTGCCTTTGGTGGTTCGGGAGCGGCTGCCACTTCATCAAGATCAATCCAGTGATCTATCAGGGTCTGCGCCAGGCACTTGGCGCTGTCAAAAATAGAAGGCTTAGCAGCGAAGACATTTCCTTGAGTTGGGGGCGTCAATCCCCAAATGTATCTCTCTATTTTCTTGCTTTCCGGGGTGACCATTCCCGAACATAGAAGAGCCAGATCACAGAATCTAGCTGTGTAAGCGGCAATGTCGGAACCCTTCATCTTCAGGTTCCAGAGCTCGTGCTCTAACTTCTGCATCTCGCCCCTTGGGTGGTACTCAGCAAGCATGAGTTCTTTTAAGCTTTCCCAACCCATGGCATTTGCTATCGGCAGAGTTAGGGATTTGACTCGACCATTCCACCGGGTCAGTGCTCTGTCAGTGAAGGTGCAGGCGACAAACTTCACCTTGTTTGCCGCAGAACATGCGTAAATCTTGAAATTGGATTCGATCTTCTCGAACCATCGGGTTAGGGCAATGACTCCTCCATTGCCGTCGAAGGATTTAGGCTTGGCATTCATGAAGTCGTTATAGGAACACTCCTTTTGATGTCCCTGACCGCCGAGATTCTGGGGATGAGTACTACCTCCGTATCCGCTAGCCCCACCGGGGTTTATTTGCGCCATTGCTGCAGCCACAGCGGCTGTAACTGCTGCCTGGAACATGGCAGGATCGAACTGAGGAGGTGGCGGCGGCGGAGGATGGTTGTTCTTCCTGTTGGGTCTCTTTCTGGGAGGCATCTTTTTCTAAAAATAATCAGGAAGAAGAGGATGGTAAGTCCCCTAGATCTTTTAAATCAAGAGATATGAAACAAGATATATCTCAACCTGATAGATGAAGTGTTCTACTAAGCGATAAACAGGGAAAGGTTACCAATGCAAGTAAACTATCGCTAGGAAGAAATGAGTAGCAACACTTGGAATGAATCCCTACACTGTATTCGGTTCTAGCTAAAATACTCCTATACTATTTTAAGTTGTATGCTCCGTTCTATCAATATCTTGATGTATATAGCTTGGTAAGTTTTAGGCTTGCTGCAACACTACGATCACTCCCAGACACATGTTGGTCATGTCTCAAATAAATATAGTTGATCAGGCTATATTGATCCCAGACATGATTACATAACTACCCAGGTTTAACCGCAGTGTCCAACATCCAAATACGTTTGTTTTGTTCTACTTATGATAATGTTTCTGGTACGTATGTTTACTTGTACACTTCTTATAAAATACTTATATTTTAAAAGTATACTTTTAGTTCAGAGCACTTCGGCCCCTTAGCGTTTATAGTTGTATACCATGTAAGGTTCGGTATACTTAGTTCACTATAAACAATAGCTCTGATACCAATCTGTCACACCCCCAAACCGAAACGGCGGAAACGTTCAGGGGTGGATGACGTCATGTGTAGTATCACAACAATTGTATCATAGTAATCAAAGTAAACACAACCATTACATTAGTATATGAATATATACATCTGTTTGATTCATTGTTTGTATACATCAAAAGTATAACAAAATATAAAAGACGTGTCCTTATATGCTCCGTCTTCTCAAAATGTTGCAGGAGTACCTGTCTACTAATTCCCTGAGAATACAAGCGATTTTGAAAGAGTATCAGCATAAAGCTGGTGAGTTCATAAGCATGTTTTTGTAATGAAAACATGTCATTGAATCTGTAAAATGTTTGTATGCTTTCCAAGAAAATCCAATATTTTCTAACATATGTGTTTGATACTGTGTTGTGTAGTAGTGTAAAACGTATTAGTTTGCATGTCTGATTACCACCAACTGTATTGTATAATGTTGTTTTGAATGAAAATCTCTTTGTATGAAAACCCTGGCTATCACCAGTAATGTATAGAATGTTCTGTTTGAAAACCCTGGTTACTACCAGTGATGTATAGTAGTTTGATTACTTAAAATAAAACTATGAGTTGAAATCTCTCGAATCCTCCAGTTGTATTATGAACTAGTTTTATTAATGAAAATAAAACTAAAGAAGAATGAAATCCCGTAAACAATAAGGTTAGTTTATACTATTGTGAGTCGTATAACCATGCTTGATATGACCTAGTGACCTCTACGACATTCTTCAGGCGTCAGACGTTATGATATTTGTCACCCCAGGCATGCCTGCCTAACTGTAGCTAGCAGTTTAGGTGTGGGATTATCAATCCCGAATAGATCTATTCACAAATCTCACGCTCTCCCTCCAGGAGACTATGGTTATACTATGATAGGATTTAACCTGTACCCCGAAGGATACAATTGAAGTGTTGTCTCACATTCCTGTATTAACTAGTTTACGTGTGGTTCTGTATTGTTCTCTTGTTTTTGAATTCGTTGTATACTTGTAGTGTAATAATAATTATACTTAAATAATTATTAAATGTTGTACTCTTGAAATCCGAATGTAGTAATGTATATCATAAACTAAATCTGTCATAGTTTATATGTTTAGCAATCTATAACTCCGAATTCGTAAAAATGTGTATTGAAAACCCCAAACTATACCTATTATAGTTTGCATGTTTGTTGTGTACTTGGTTCGTGTATTGTTCTGTAAACTATGCAATTATGGTTGTACGTTGAAAACGTCCCTTATGCTCAGCATGTTACAAAAGGGATAAAATATCTAAATATTTTATAAAACATGGAATTCTTTTGGTTGTATCAATTGCATAAGTTTTAAAATTGTTGAAATCTTTTGTATAAGTTCACAAAATCATTTGTGTTTGGCTTGTATTCCCCCCCCCCCCCCTAAAAACATTAAAAATAATAGACGCATAGGGGTATGAACTCACAGTTAGTTGCGTACGATCGTCGAATCAACGAACTGGAATGAAGACCCTCGAGTTGTTGTATGTGACACTTAACGGAATCCTAATAACAATTAAATACATATATGTATCTAAATTAGCGATTTCGTTAGATAAAGTGTTAGAAAAACACTTGCTTTTGGTTAAGGAATGTTATCGGGACTTAATTGAATCGAGGAAAGTGGGTTTTCAGTCTAATGCACCACTTAAGGAAGGTTTACGGTCGTGAAAAGGAGTTTACAGCCGTGAAGGAGGTTTACGGCTATGAACTGTTTACGGCCGTGAACTGCCTCTTGAAGGGTTTACTGCCTTTGAAGGTTTGAAGTGTGTACGACCGTGAACTGTTTTACGGTCAATGAAGATTTCCAGATTTGAAGGGTGTACGGCCGTACACTCAAGAACAAGGATGTTGGATTCGATGAAAAACGAGTTATAGATGCTCCAAATCAACTCCCAATTACGATTTTCGATGATTTTCGGAAGAATAAGGGTGTTTTTAGTGTTTACGGTCAAGAGTTTAGAGAGAGAAGGACAGAGTTTTCAACCAGAAAAGTGTAAATGATGGGTAGGGGCTCGAATTTATAGGGGGTTTACATGGTCGGTGGTGGGGTCCACCTGGCACCAACCGCAAACAGGTTTACGGCCGTAAACTCACTTAGGCTGAAAACTGTTAGTTTTTCAAGGAAACTTTGGGTTTTTCGCGCGATTTTGATTCTGACTCGTATATAAATTTAATTATATAAAGCTAGATGATTTTCTAAACCAAGAAATTTGACGGAAACTCAATAAAATTTAAATTTCATTAACGGAAATTGGTTAATGGAAACGGAAAAATGTTCGGGTTGGCACATTATATTTTACTAAATTGAGTTATTTTAAATTGATATTATAAAGTCCATACCAAATTTTATGGATTTTTAGGTGTTAAAGTTTATAAATTTGAGATTTTAGGGTTTTTTTAGGGTTTTTAGGGTCTTGAGATTTAATAAATATTTGCATATCAAAATAAATTGAATTATTTGAGATTTCAAATTATGATAGAGTTTCATAACTCTTTTCTAGTTAAAAATAATGTTTGTAATTCATTTTTACCGGCTTATTGGCATTCTATGTGGTGATTATGAGATTCAAGGGAGATTGAGGAATCAAGTATACTATTCCTAGTTTTCAACTTTGACTTAAGTTCCTACGAGACTCGGACCTAATTTATACCACTAGGTCAAGTGCATGATGTGTCTACATGATTTATGCAAAGATGATCAAGTCAAAGAATGACCCGAATATGGAAAGTCATAACAGTTAAGTAGTTGTAGAGTTCACATACCAATGTGAAATCTAAGTACACTATCCTTCGATTCTAGTTGTTTCCAAGTTTCTAGTAGGTTATAACTTAGCTTCTAGTTACTAAGTCTAGTATGTGTCATGCCCATACGTGAAACTAAGTTTAGTCAAATCTAGAACCGACTCGAATTTTGACGGTTGTCACAGTGATCCCCTGATCTTAGTGATCTTTGTATATTAGGAAGATATGTTTGTATATTAGGTAGTTATACTATATAAATATAGAATAGATAACAAATCTTATATCTTTGTGATAATAATATGTTTATATATAGATTAGATACAATCCCTTTAATTAAAGGATTCACTAGATTAGTTTAGTATATATACAACATTAGGGTGAAACCTTAATGTAGAATGGCTTGGTGTCATCAATGTCTTGGTGACCGTCTTTGTGACAACCTCGTCTTCTTCGTGAAGACAAAACCTCTTTTCTTGGTGAACGGAACAATTTGGTGAATTCTTCGTGTTTTTTACTTTTTTGTTCTTTATTTTGATTAGTTATTTTGTTGTTGTTTATTTTACTTGAAATGTATCCGATCATCACAAACTTTCACACACCTTGAAATTTAAAATTCAATCTGGCTGCACCATTTGACCATGGCTGCCTACATACTCTCATATGGGATCAAGCCACCGTTCACTTCACTAGGTGATAAGTCAACCTCACCCTAACACCTCCCCATAAGGCCATTTCCCTCAAAGGAAATCAATACTGATAAATATTAAGCAACTTCAAGCAATGCTTAAACTTGCCACCTGATACCACCTTGGTTAACATGTTTGTTGGGTACTCATCTGTATGCACCTTCATTAGACAAATATCACCATCCTCTATGACATCCCATAAAAAATGATATTTGACATTTATATGTTTGGCATGAGCATGATAAACTTGATTCTTAGCTAAGTGCATTTCACCTTGACTATCACACCACAAGTCTACACAATCTTGCTCAAATCCCAAATCATCTAAAAAAACCCCACAACCACAGTGCTTCCTTTACACCCTCTGTTATAGCCATGTACTCAGCCTCTATAATATAAAGTGCCACTATTGCTTATGGCATCGATTTCCAACTAACTGGAGCACCATGTATTTTGAACACATAGCTCATAGTAGATAGACATCTATCCCGATCACCAGCATGATCTGAATCCACAAATCTAGTAATTCGACATGTATTTCCACCAAAGCATAAAACAATATCAGTGGTTCCTTTCAAATACCTCAAGACCCATTTCACAGCTTCCTAATGTGGGAGATTGTCTACTAGAGATCTTAAAATATGGAGCCACCACTGACTTATCATATTGCATCCCGAACCTCGCAATAACCCGCTTAATGTAGCCTTTATGGCTCAAGAATAATCGATGGTTCGACGTCTCTCTTCTAATCCCTATACCCAATATTTTCTTGGAAATTCCCATGTCTTTCGTCTCAAATCTTTACCAATTTGAGATTTCAGCCTATCCATTTCCACCTTGCTCTTCGAAGCAATAAGCATGTCATCCACATACAAAAGAAGATAAATATACTCACCTCCATGAAGCTTCCACATGTAAACACAACAAACATACAAACTTCTGGAGAACTCATGCTTTAGCATGAAAGTGTCTAATCGATTGTACAACTGTCAAGGAGATTGCTTCAATCCATATAGTTATTTCCTCAAGTGACATACTTCACTTTCTTTATTAACAACCTTGAATCCCTCAGGTTCATGCATATAGATTTCCTCATCCAATTCTCCATGCAAGAAAGCAGTTTATACATCGAGTTGTTCCAGCTCCAAATCACCATGAGCAACAATACTCAACAACACCTAGATGGAAGTGTGATTCACTACTAGAAAACATATCTCACTGTAGTCTACTCCCTCCTTTTGTAAAAACCCCTTTGCTACTAGTCTTGCCTTATATCTTGTACCAACGAGTTTCGAAGGATCCTCTTTTTTCTTGTACACCCACTTACAACCAATAGCTTTCTTCTCCATGGGAAATGGGAGCACCTCCCAAGTTTGGTTCTTCCTAAGAGACTCCATCTCTTCTTCCATCACAAATAACCAACTCTCATTATTGCCATTCTAAAGAGCTTCCTTGAAGGATAACGGCTCGTCTTCCTCCATCGAGAGTGCATACTCAACCAAATTTGCTTGTCAGTAGTGCTTCAAGGGTTGATCAGACCCCAACTTTTGAACTTTCTTATATGCTCGCCTCGGCCTAGTAGAAACCGAGTTCCTGATCACATAATTCCTTGAGGGCACCTTCTGTATACTCAATTTCGTTATCTGATCGGAGTGTTTTCAATTTCTTGCTTAATCTGTTCTCAACCATTGCTTTCCATTTATTGAACGTGTCATATATCTCATTCTTATGATTTAGAAAGTAAATCCAAACATACCTAGAATGATCATCCACAAAAGTGACAAAATATCTGGAATCTCCCTTGGAAGTGACTGAAGCAGGACCCCAAACATCGGTATGCACATAGTCCAAAATTCCTCTGCTTTTGTGTTTGCTTGACTTGAACTAAAACCGATGTGCTTTACCGTACACACAATGCTCACAAAAATCCATGCAAGGCTTCTTCAAACCAACCAGATCAAGAACCTTTTCAGACATATGCCCAAGCCATCTATGCTATAATCGAGTGCTTTTAGATGGGTCACTACCATTACCATTTGTTCCAACTGCTGCACCATTTGTCCCCATTGTACCCGAAAGAACATAAAGGTTTCCTTGACGAATACCTTTCAATACAACCAAAGAACCACGAACAACCTTCTTTACTCCTTCCCGTGTAACTATCTTAAATCCACCAGAGTCCAATATACTTTCAAAGATGAGATTATTTCGCAACTCAGGAACATGTCTCACATCCAACAAAGTTCTGACCACTCCATAATGCATTTTGATTCTAATAGAACCAAGCCCAACCATTTTGCAGGAATGGTTATTTCCCATTACCACGGTTCCACCATCTATGCTTCTATAGTTAGTAAACCATTTCCTCTTTGGGCACATATAGTAAGAGCAACCCGAATCAAGAATCCATTTACCATAGATTTCTTCATTAGAAGTGACAAAGTAACAATCATTGTTGCTTCCTTCTCCCTAGGCGTAACTAGCTTCTTGTTTCTCTTATGAATTTCCTTTGTTGTTGTTTTTCTTGTCTTTGTTCCATCCTACTCTGTTGTTACACTTGAAACACCGTCTTTCTGCAAGAGGTCTAGATTTAGATCTAGACTTTCCTCCCTTGACTTTTCCTCTCTCATTAATTCTACCTCTTGCAAACAGACCTTGTACCTGGTGTTTGCTACCACAAGCAGCAATCAGGTCACCAGTTGTAATCTTTCAAAGATCATCAGCTAGAATAGACGTTCTAGTCTCATCTATCGTAAGATTGTCACCCACAAGCATCAATGTTTGTGCAAGATTCTCATAAGACTTTGGAATCGAAGGAAGTAGTAAAAGTGATTGATCCTCATCTTCTACATTCACATCAATGTCTTCTAAATCTGATATAAACCTCTCAAATTTACTGACGTGTTCCCGGATTGAAGAACCTTCATCCCTTTTGCAAGTAAACAACTTGGACTTCAAATAGATCCTGTTTGTAAGAGTCTTCGTCATGAAATTTGCCTTCAACTTTTTCCACACCGCAGCTGCCGATTCCTCATTACCTACCAAGAAAGCGACATCTTTTTCAAGGCATAAAATGATCGATGCCCATGCTTCAAGATCTAGCTCGTCCCAATCCTCATCGAACATATCTTTGTGTTTCATTGTCTTACCCGCCAAAGCCTGATGTAACTTTTGTGAGATTAGTAAAGTTTTCATTTGCATCCTCTAATAAGAAAAATCATTCTTCCCATTGAACTTCTCTAATTCATACTTCCCAACTTTAACCGTTCCACTCGTAGATGTCATTCACCCGCTTGTTTCAGAATCTGCCTCTCTTAGGACTTTTATCAAACACCTTGTATGCAGAACACAAAATACCACCTAAATACCTCAAATTTGAGCTCTACCACCTGGACTTGATATTAAGCTCTGATACCAATTGATGTTCCAACAAAAACAATGCAGAAAACAAAGAAATTAATAAATGACGTGTTTAACAGATTACGGGTTTTGTGCTTTCGGAATCAACGTTATAAATGACGTGTTGCATCCATTAGGCATTATCCCCATGTTGAAGAACTCCTGCACATATTTTACTATGTCATCCGCCAAGTACGACCAATAATGTTTGATGAATTTAAACAAGATCTCGTTCGGCCCATGAGCTTTATCCCCACCACACAACCACATAACACCTTTTATTTCATCAATAGTAATCTCGGCTTCAAGTGCAATACGAGAGTCGGGAAGTAAACTTGAAAACCGAGAGCTTGCATTATTAAACGGACAAAACTTATCTTTATAATACAATCTTTTGAGCAACATCTAACATTTGCCTATTTTCGATCTCATCTAGTTGTTGAAGCAAATTAAGCCGTTGATTAATCTCATCAGGTGTAACCATGGCTTCATCCATCTTTTTGTACAAAGAAGCAATTAAATTTAATATATTATTTTTATCGCTTTTGTCTCTTTCTTTATTTTCCATGTTCCATTGCTTATATCACATCTAACAAAATAATATTTAATTGGAATTTGGAATGGAAAATCCTTTAAGTTTCTGAATTTTAGTCATTATCTTGCTTATTTATGAAGTTTCAACTGAAGTTAACAAAACCCCCGTTCATGTCTCATGTGAAAGTATGATTAAATAATCAGTCTTGTATCTCGGTGGTTCGACCTTCTTTACTCTATATTACTTCTTCATAAATTGTAGCAATGACTTTTATGTTATTTCTATCTCTTTTATTGTTGGTTTGACGCCCAAACATTCATCAACAATACCAATCTTTCCAAAGTGCAATTAGAATTGCTAGTAAGCATTTCATCCCAAATATATTCCACCCTTTTCCATCTAAATTGACATTCCATAAGAAATCAACATTTTGGTTCATAAGTCGTATGAACACTTCATAAGAATTTCACATTTCTTTTTATATGCATAAAAATACACCCTTTCTAGGTTTCCAACACCGATACCCACATGCTATGAGTTCCATAAAGTTTCCAATTTTTACCCTAAGGACTCCGATTTATAAAACCCTAATTGAATCTCAACATTTATAAGAATAATTGGGAGCACATGAATATGATATGATTGTGTCATTTATCATTTATAAGAATAACTGGTAGCACATGATATGATTATGTCATTTATCATGCAACTCCATTATGACAACACCCGTTTTTTTTTCTTTTCAGTCTAGTCTTTTTTTGGCAGTTTTGTTTCATAACATTAAAAAAAAATAATAATAATAATAATAATAATAATAATTTAATATTACATTAATAATGCTTAGAATGGTTGTTAGTATAAACAATAACTTTAATATAAAAAAACCGACCGGCACAAGTACCATTAACTTTGACTCCCAACATTGTATGATTCTTAGTACAAAAATTCCTTAAAATGAAAGAATAGAGAGAGAATGCTTGGGTAGAAAAAAAATGGTTTAAAACTATGAGGTATTTTTTGTTAGGGTTATTTTTTTTTTTGGATTTTGTTTGATAAAAAGCTAGTAGTTCTAGCGGTTAGGGCCTATCCAAGACCGCTTAGGACCGTCCCGAGACCATTCCATACCTGACAGGACCGGTTCAAGACTGGAGTCGCACCGATATAAGACTAGGTAAAGACACACACAACAAGAATAAAGAGTATTAGGGACGGCACTTTTTGCGACGACATGGCCTTTAGCGACGACACCAGACAAGACACGCTTGGTGTAGCCGCTAAAACTCTGCTGTCGTCGCTAATGGAGACGTCGCTAAAGGTCTGGACCGGAGATCCGTCGGAGACACGCAACTTTCAATCTTGGCCCTTGGTTCGGAACAAGATCCAACGGATAGGGTTTGTTCCTGTGGAAAGCAATTGAGACGACACCTTTAGCGGCGACATGTCGTCGCTATTGGTATCGATCCGTTGACCAACATTGGACTAAATCTTGGCTCTACGATTCTCGCCAAATCCAACGGTCCATAATCTATTGAAATGGCGCGTTGAGTTCCCTCCAGAATGTCGCCACTAATAGGGTTTCTGACGCCGCTAAAGGGTTGCCCCTTTTGTTCAGCTTCCTCACCCGAGACGACATATTTCTCTGTAACGATCTCTCTGGCGACGATTTGCGACATCACCCCAGACGACGCTGCTCTCCGCCGCCGATTGACCTCCAAAGCCGACTCCCACCACCGATTGACTTCCAAAGCCGACTCCCACCGCCAATTAACCTCGGAAGGGGACTCCACCGACTGCGACTGCCACCTCTCCATTGCCGACTGTCACATCCGATTCCGACCTGGTATCTCCGGCGAGGTTGGTTTTCTCTACCCATTTCTCTTTCTCCATTGCCGACTGAACACCGATTACGAACACTACTAACACTGAATGATTTTTTTTTTCTGTTTTTAAGTTGCCATTGTAAAGACACACATCACCACCGATTGTAGCTTTGTTTTTCCGGCGATTTTTCTGGCAAGAACAGGTCAGTAAAATTGATGGTTTGAATTTATGAATGTATATGTGAAATTGATGTGAAATTGGTACTGTTCTTTGTTTTTTTTCCTGTGAAATTGAATGTGAAACTTTTGACTGTTGTGATGTTATGAAATTAGTATAAACTGCATTTGTTTTGGTTTGGTATGTCAAATTGGTATGAATTGCATTTGATGGTTTGAATTTATGAATGTTGTCACAACCAGGAAAATTCTATGCTTTTATAAACATTAACAATGACAAAATTGTAACCAAAACTTGAAAGCAATGCATGATGTTTATTCAATGACAACAAATTTCCATCAAACACTCTATACAAACACTTCAAATGGTCAACGAAAGATTGGAAACCCAAAAAATCCCGGTTTAAGTCCATTATGGACTAGGATTTCCTTATTGGGCCTAAGGGACTAATAAGTTTCCAATTTGACTAGTTTGGGCTTAGAACCCTTAATTGGGCTCTAATTCATTTCAAACTCTCTCAAACTTTTCAAGAACATCTTCTTATCTCCCTCAAAATCTCTAAAATTAGTGTGGCTCCAAGAAGATCGTTCACTTATATCACCATCATTGGTAAGTTATTGTTATACATAAGTCTTGGTTTCCATTCTTAAGCTAAGAACAACTCCTTATATGACTTCATTTGGTGATCATACTTCCTAGAAAACCTCAAAGTTCGAAAGTTCTCTTCAAGGAAGTGTCTAAGGCCGAAAACCACATCACCTTCTTCCATTCTTCTTCAAAACCGAAACCACAAACCCAAGGTGAGTTCATACCCCCTTGTTTTCGGTTTTTTACTTGTTTTTGGGGGAGAATACAAGTGTTATGTGTTGATCTATGTGTGTTTGCATGTTATATGTGATTTCTTTGGTTTATGTTGTGAAAATGTGATATCATTTGTTATATCTCGAGATCTATGGCTAAAGTGTGAAGGATACATAAACAAATAACATAATAAACAACATACTTCAAAGATCTAAGAGTCTTTAGGCTTAAGAAATGAAAACAAAGCCAAAAATCTTTATAAGTGTCATTTTTGCAAAAATAACAAAGATTTGGATAAAATATGATATTTTCGGTTTTATAAGGATAAAATAGTATTACTTACATAAAAATCTGATCTTCATGGAAAGAATACTTCTCAAGGGGTCAAAAACATAAATTTTAGCTTATTGGGCTTACATTTGGGCCTTATGGGTTTTGGGGCCAAAATTGCGAAAAAGGTAGAGTTTTGGGGGCTGAAGTTGTAAATTATCAAAATATGAGTCTAAAACATAAATAAACTATTTCGGGGGCTGAAAATGACTTTAATGCAAAATTTTAACTAAAATACAATAGTTTTGGGCTGAAATTATTATTTAAATTATGTTTGGGCCGAAAATGTCAAGAAAAATGGTTTAAGGATCAAAAATGTCAATTTTCATCAAAAGGGACTAAAAGTGTCATTTTTACTAATAAAGTGGCTGAATTGGTCAAAATCAATATTTTTGGGTCAAATAGGCTAATATTTAAATTATTGGGACAAGAATATAAAATTTATAACGCATGGTTTTTAAAATGTTTATATATATATATATATATATATATATATATATATATATATATATATATATATATATATATATAACCAAAGCTTCGTTGTAAATCAAACGTCAAAGTATTTTTAACATCAAGAATAAACATTTGGCATACAACAAAACCTACACTACGAACTTAAAATCGATAAACAGATAAATGATACAATGATTGGGCCCAAAATCTTTTGTTCGTGCTATTGGGCCTTTGTGGCCCAATTTCATGATTATTGGGCCCAATATAATCAAACATGTTTATTGGGACTTGGTGACCCAATTACATGCCCAATTGGCCTTTATCAGGTTTAACATGCTATTGGGCCTTAGTGGCCCAATTGCATTGCTAATATGGCCATAAATGTTCATCATATGCTTAATGGGCTATAACGTGTCCGTAGCATACTCGACAGTCTATAATAACATACATGATTTGTGGACCACCGTTGTCTTTTCGTGTCTGTTAGGCTTACTTCATATTAATGCAAAACATCAATCGGGTTGTAAAACAATGTTATTCAATTTCATTGGGATTTAGTGAGAAATAACGGGTGGCACCAATAAGTGTCGGCCGTAGCCTATAGTTATAATCAGAGACTCCTGGAGGGAGAGCGAGAGTTTGTGTATAGATCTATACGGGGATGACTCCCCCACACCTGAGTTGTTCGCTACAGTTAGACTCGGCCAGTCTAGGGTGACAAAATCTTGATCAAAACCGGCGTTTGGAAAAATGCCAAGACAGGCGAATTAGTCATTATTATGCATGGTTATAACGACTCACATAGAGATCCTTTAGCATCTAAGTATTCATGGGTAATCATATTCATACACTGTGACGATGCAAAGTGATTCTTACAATAATACAAAACTATCATACTATTTAAACTGGAAAACATCGAGTTTTCCGGGGAACGACATTATTCACTTCTACCTACAACAACTACAATGCAAGGAACAATTATGAAAGGCATTCACTTTTACATGTTTTGAAATCACATACATATACACTTATGGGATCATCACATCTTTTTCGTAAACAGTTTTTGTTACAGAAAATATCAGATTTTCTGGGTTTTACACACAATACAAACTATTATTATATCAAACATGCTTATGAACTCACCAACATTATATATGTTGACCGTTTTCAAAATAACTTGTATTCTCAGGTATCAGATAAGCTGAAGAAAAATCATCAAGTGTGCTAGGATATTATGTTTTTGTGACTCTCAAACAATTCATGTTATGAATATGTAATATTTATACTATGTACTGGATGTGAACAATGACAGTTGTACTATGTAATGTTGGTGATGTATGTGTTTAGTTTCATGTATATTCATTGTGATGATATTTCAATTTAAGTCACACGAGCCCTCGGACGTTTCTGCCGTCTGGTTCGGGGGTGTGACAAATGTATATGTGAAATTGTTTTGGTTTGGTATGAACTTTTGACTGTTGTGATGTTGTGTAATTGGTATGACTGTTGTGATGTTGTTTTTGTTTTGGTATGTCATAAATGTTGTTTTGGTTGATGCTATATCAGAAATGTGCTTCTTTTTTTCTGGTTTTATGAATGTATATATGTGAAACTATTGACTGTTTGTGTTTTAATAGGTGATATTATTTCTTTATTTGTTTAATGCTATATCAAAAATGTTTTTTATTGAGAGATCCTAAATATTGTTTTGGTTGAATGTTAGTAAATTTATTTTACCTTTTTATCTGGAGATAACCATAAAAATGGGTGATATTATATTATACTAATCGATTCAATAATATAACCGTTTGTTTATAAAATATGATAGTTATCATTCAATAATACAATCATAAATAGCTATGAATCTTATTATGAAAACAAAAAAATTTATTATGAAAACAAAAAAAAACAAAAAAAGTAAAAACAAAAAAAAAACTATCGATTATATATGAAAGTTTTAACTCAAAAATGTAAAAACAAATAAACAATCTTATTATGAAAAAAAAAACTTAAATAAAAATTATATTAAATGAATTTAACGCATCGAAAATTATAATTTTTGTGATTATTATAATAAATATATTATTATTTTAATCAAATATATTATTATTTTACCATTATAATTTTTGTGATTATTATAATCCGACAATTAGATAACTAAAAGGAGTAGTCAACGTTATAATTTCAATATCTATATTTACAAAAAAAAAAAAAAAAAAAAAAAAAAAAAAAAAAAAACTACAATATCCAGTTTATAATTAAACAATAAACACATCAAACAACTTTTTAATCAAATAATTTTTGTAAATATAGACATTGAAATAATTTTTGTGATTATTATAATCCGACAATTTTTGTGATTATTTTAATCAAATATATATATATTTTTTTGTAAATATAGATATTGAAGTGAAATAATCACAAATAAGTTACAATAATGCTTATTCAGTTATAACATATTTTTTAATGTTTATTCAAGTATAACATATTTTGTAATGTTAAACAGAATTTGAATAGACATGAAGCATTTCATCGTGCGCATGTGAATAAAAAAGGCGAATTTGTTGATCCTTTGGTTGAAGACCAATATGTAAGTTATTATTACTTAAAAATGAAGTAAATTGTTGGCTTTTTTGTGTTAGTTTAACGTATATTAACAATCCTTGTGAAATACAGAATGTCTTAGTTGTTGAGGTTGCTCTACAGACTCATCACATAGCCGACTCTGGTGGTGATCCAGACACCATTGATTGGATCGCAATATTTGAGAAGGTATTGGGTACACGAAGGGGGCATGTGAGAGGCATTGGGCCTAAACCTTCTTCAGCTACAGGTACAAGTGCTCTATCCTAATGGCAGTCATAGTCACAAACACCGCAACCAACACAGATACTTGTTAAATTCTTAAAGAATTTGGTAGCTTTGTTATATTGTTAAGAACTTGATGTATTTGTAGTAATTTTTGGTAGCTCGGTAGTTTGTTAAATTGTTAACGACTTAATTGATTTGGTCGTTTAATAGTTTTTGTTTAATTGTTAACGACTTAATTCATTTGGTGCTTTGATGGTTTGATAGTTTGTTGAATTGTTAATGACTTAATGTGCTTGTGACTTAATTTTAGGATGTTGATGTGAATGCTTTTCTTCAAAACCCGGCATTTTTTATGGACATTGGAGACATTATTCGCTCGTTTAAAAACCATGTCAATTGTCGCACCCCCAAACCAGAACGACGGAAACGTTCGGGGGCGGAGGACGTCATGTACAGTATCATATCAATGCATAATAGTAAACAAGCAACAACATCATCCATTGCATTAATAATATAATTTAATACAAGTGTGTTCTGTGTATAGTTTGATAGACACCAAAATATGAATCAAAATAAAAGACGAGTCTTGTAAATGCTCTGTCTTCTCAAAACCTGGTCCAGTGTACCTGTCTACTGGTGACCTGAGAATACAAGTTATTTTGAAAGAGTAGATCAGCATTTAAGCTGGTGAGTTCATAAGTATTTAGTGTCAGTTATTGTATATGTTTAATGAAAGTGTTTGTAAATGTTTGTTTGCAAATGTTTGTTTGTAAATGTTTGTATCTCCTAGAAAATCCTATATTTTCTACTTTAACTGAAATGTAGTCTCCTACCAAGACATGACTGTTTTGTATGTTTGTTCCTTTGTAAAAGTGAGTGTTTTCCCAAAGACAGACTATCATTTACCAAAATATAGTTTACATTACCGTTTATGTGAGAATATCACAATTTTGAATGTAATGGGAAAATAATAAGGATGTACTTGTAGTATTGTATATAATAACTACCGTTGTACTAACTACCTTAAATCAATTGATTAGTTAAGGTAAAATGTGATATAGTTGTAACCATTCTTGATCGACTAGTTAAAACACGATGTTCAAAGACATCGAAATGGTATGACATTCGTCACCCGTAGACCTGCAGGTCCCACTGTAGCTAGCAACAAGGTGTAGGATAGTCAGTCCCGTATAGATCTATACACAAATTCACGCTCTCCCTCTAGGAGACTCTGGTTGCAAAACGTGACATAGCAGTATATTGCCATGCCATGAAGTAGTAGCTCACATTAATGTTATAGTGTTCCTGTATGTGTTCTCTCTGTTCTAGTGTATTGTATGTTCTCTTTGTATAGTGTAGTGTATGTTCTCTTTGTTTTTCATTATAGTATGTTCACTTTGTTTCTCATTATAGTATGTTCTCTTTGTTTCTCATTATAGTATGTTTAAACTACCTCATGTATGAACTGACTCTTGTATGTTTCAATGTACTAGAAATAGTGAGTAGTAATCCTCTAAACTATACCTATTATAGTTTACTAGTAATGTTGTTTGAGTGAGTGAGTATGTTTGTACACCTTTGCTACCCAAAGGTGTTGAACTGATGTAAGAACTTTTATATCTATACACATATACATAATATATAACTAAGATTCAAGCGACACTCGGACAAACAACCGGATACCCTAAGTCCACAACCAAACAAGGAACAGGAAATAAAGTGAGTTATCAGTCATAAGCCCTTTCAACCTTATTTATATAACTATATCTATATAGACATGATTTTGACAATATATAAGTTTGAAAGAGTTTTAATAAAGAGTTTAGCATGTAAAAGGGTTTTAAACACAAAAGAAATTTTTAACTATTTGAATGGTTGCAGATGACTTGATGTCAGCTTATAAAAGGTTTTGAAATCGTTTGTTTGATAACACAGTTTTGTAGTATAAGAAATCCACTTGTTGGTAGTTATTAATCACATGTGATTGATATAATAACTATAATGTTTCTACTTGTATCCCCCCCCCATAAAAGCATTTAAAATCATTTAAAAGATAAGTTAAGGGGTATGAACTCACCTGTAGTGAGTTATACGAATGTAAGATCGATATAGGATGCTAAGTGTCAAGTGAAGCCTTGAGCACAAACGGATCCTATTAAGCATATAATGACACATATATGTATATAATTAGTGTATACACAACTAATCATGCAAGGAAACCACCTTAGGGACTAGGAAACACTTGTATTGAAGTGTTACAATCACATATGATTGCATCAAAGGGGTTTAAGGCCACACAAAGGGGTGTACGGCCAATGTCTGTACGGCCAGTGTGTGTACGGCCACATGGGTGTACGGCCATGGAGTGTACGGCCGTACACTCATGGAAGAGGTATGCTAAAATGGTGTTTTGTGGTCCTATCTAGCTTCCACTAAGTGTTCATGATCCTATGTTGGGACATGAAGTGAGTTTGAGGCCTAAAGATGCACTAAACAAGGGTTTACGGCCATATGAAGTGTGTACGGCCGTACACCCTTGGTGTTCATGCATTATGATGATTCAAGGCTATGAATCAGGTGTTTCTTAAGCCTAACTAGAAGATAGAAGAGAAACTCACCCCTTTTGGAGGTTCTTAAGGAGTTCACGGCCCAAGAACAAGTAGGTGTTCTTGGTGTTCTTGGTGAAAGTGTTGAATACTTGAAGATCTACCCAAAAAGAGGAATTTCATGGATGAAATCAAAGGGTGATACTAGATCATGAAGGATAACAACTAAGAAATGGAAGGAATTCTTACATTTTTGAAGATCAAGGTGAAATGCTTGATGATACTTGAGAGAGAATTGACTTTTCTTGACTTGGAAGTGTAAGAAATGAATAGAAATGAAGGATTAACTCATATATGGGCATGAGTTCACGGCCACTATGGGTGTACGGCCGTACACCCATGTATACGGCCGTACACTCCTCTTGAAGGAGTGTTTGGCGCAAATGTAACCCTATGAACTTAAGTTAACTTATCCCTATACCCAAACTTTGAATGCACAAGGCTTAGAACACTCAAACAGACCCTAAACGATGCTAAAAGACAGCAGAAACGAGTCTAACTTTGATTGAATTGAAAAGTTGTACAAGATAGAAATTTCGGGTTGTCACATCATCCCCCCGTTAGAGAGAATTTCGTCCCGAAATTAGAGTTTAAGCAATTACAATTATCTAAGTAAAAAGATGAGGATATTTCAGTTTCATTTGATCCTCGCGCTCCCAAGTGAATTCAGATCCTCGCTTGGCATTCCAGCGAACCTTCACTATCGGGATACGGCTTTGCTTCGTTTGCTTGACCTCTTGGTCCATGATCTCAAATGGTTCTTCCACGAAGTTGAGGCTCTCGTTGATCTCATATCGTCGAGTGGGATTACAAGAGTCTCGTCCGACAGACACTTTTTCAAGTTCGAGATGTGGAAAGTAGAATGTACGTTACTAAGTTCGCGAGGTAGTTTGAGTTTGTAAGCTACAAGGCCGATTCTAGCGATAATCTCGAAAGGCCCTACGTATCTTGGATTTAGCTTTCCACACTTTCCGAAGCGTATCAAGCCCTTCCAGGGTGAGACCTTCAATAGAACATGGTCGCCCACCTGGAATTCCAAAGGTTTCCTTCTCTTGTCTGCGTAGCTTTTCTGTCGGTCTCTAGAGGCTTTCAATCGTTCACGAATTTGAACGATTTTCTCTGTCGTTTCCCGTATGATTTATGGACCTGTGAGAGTGCTGTCAGGAACTCATCCTTTAGCTAACAGAGTATCGCCCACCCCAGCCCAACACAGAGGGGATCTGCACTTACGGCCATAGAGGGCTTCAAATGGTGCAACCTTTATGCTTGTGTGATAACTATTGTTGTAGGAAAACTCGACAAGGGGTAAATGAGTATCCCATGCCTTCCCAAAGTCTATCACGCAGGCTCGCAACATATCTTCCAAAGTTTTAATAGTCCTCTCACTTTGTCCGTCTGTTTGCGGATGGTAGGTTGTACTCATGTCCAACATAGTTCCTAGGGAACTTTGTAGCGACTGCCAGAACCTTGAAGTGAATCTACTATCTCTATCAGACATAATGGATATGGGAACACCATGCAGTCGTACTATCTCCCTAATGTATTTTCTAGCTAGCTTCTCCATCTTGTCCGTTTCTTTGATAGGCAGGAAGTGTGCGGACTTTGTTAACCTGTCTACGATCACCCATATGGTATCGAGACCACCCGTTGTCTTGGGCAACTTGGTTATGAAGTCCATCGTGATCCGCTCCCACTTCCATTCAGGTATCTCCGGCTGTTGAAGTAAACCTGAGGGTTTCTGGTATTCGACTTTAACCTTGGGGAAAGTAATACACTTACTCACGAAGGTAGCAATCTCTGCTTTCATGTTAGGCCACTAGTATAACTTTTTAAGATCCAGATACATCTTATCTGAACCTGGGTGGACGGAATATCGAGTGTTGTGTGCCTCGGTCATGACCAAGTCTCGGAGGCCACCGTGTCTCGGTGTCCAGATCCGATCCATGAGGTATAAGGCTCTGCCACCTTTGACTTCTAAGTTTTTATCCATCCCTCTCAGGGATTCACTCGCCACATTTTCAGGTTTCAAGGCTTCAAGTTGAGCCTTCTTAATTTTTGTGGACAAGTGTGAATGGATAGTCATAGTCAATGATTTGACTCTACGACCAGAGTATTCTTTCCGACTTAGGGCATCAGCTACTACATTGGCTTTACCGGGATGATAACGAATTTCGCATTCGTAGTCATTGAGTAGCTCGACCCACCGTCGTTGTCTCATATTGAGCTCCTTCTGATCGAATATGTGTTGAAGGCTCTTGTGGTCTGTAAAGATAGTGCTTTTTGTTCCATACAGGTAGTGTCTCCAGATCTTCAGAGCAAATACCACTGCTCCTAACTCAAGATCATGTGTGGTGTAGTTGACTTCGTGTGTCTTCAGCTGTCTTGAGGCATAGGCGATTACCTTACCTCGTTGCATCAGAACACAACCAAGCCCTTGGTTGGATGCATCGCAATAAACCACGAAGTCTTTTATCCCTTCTGGGAGGGATAGGTGCGCTGCATAAGGCTCGCTTCAATGTTTGGAATGCCTTTTCTTGTTTCTCTTCCCAGTCAAAGACCACGCCATTCTGGGTCAATGTAGTAAGCGGTTTCGCGATCCTAGAGAAGTTCTGAATGAACCTGCGGTAGTAGCCAGCGAGACCTAGAAATTGACGAATTTTTGTAGGCGTCTTCGATGCTGACCAGTTCTCAATGGCTTTGATTTTGGAAGGGTCCACATGAATTCCCTCTTCACTAACAACGTGACCCAGGAATTCGACTCTTCGAATCCAAAACTCGCATTTAGAGAACTTCGCGTAGAGCTTCTCCGATCGTAATGTTTCTAAGACCTGTCGTAGATGTTGACTATGTTCCTCCTTACTATGAGAGTAGATAAGTATGTCATCAATGAACACGATGACGAACTGATCCAATTAAGGACGACACACCCTATTCATTAAATCCATGAATACTGCGGGCGCATTGGTCAATCCGAATGGCATCACTACAAACTCGTAGTGTCCATAACGAGTTCGGAAGGCTATCTTGGGAACATCCTCCTCTAACACTCGTAACTGGTGATACCCGGATCTTAGATCTATATTTGAAAAGTAATTCTCCCCTTGCAGTTGGTCGAACAAATCGTCTATGCGAGGCAGAGGGTAACGATTCTTGACTGTAAGTTTGTTCAGCTCTCTGTAGTCGATGCACATGCGGAACGATCCATATTTCTTCTTGACGAACAAGACCGGTGCTCCCCAGGGTTAGAATCATGGTCTAATAAAGCCCTTGCTGAGCAATTCGTTAAGTTGACCGGATAGCTCCTGTATCTCAGCTGGTGCTAGACGATAGGGCGATTTGGCTACTGGGGTAGCCCCTGGAACTAAGTCGATTCTGAACTCGACTTGATGCTGCGGAGGTAATCCTGGTAGTTCTTCTGGAAAGATGTCGGGAAAGTCGCATACTTCCGGGATGTCCTTTATGTCTTTTGCCTCTTGGCTCATATCGACAACATGAGCAAGGAAAGCATGGCATTCCTTTCACAAGTACTTCTGGGCTTGTATGCTCGAGATGATACGAAGGTTCGTGTCGGGTTTGTCGTCGTAGATTACTAGGGTTTTGCTAGACGGTAGATTAAGGCGAACGACCTTCTCGTAACACATGATGTCGGCACGATGTAGACTCAACCAATCCATGCCGATTATGACGTCAGAACTTTTTATTGATACCGGCATGAGGTCGATTGGAAATGAATGGCTATCTAGAGTTAGGGTACATCCTATGTATATACAGCTAGTGCTCTCTGTCTTTCCGTTAGCCATTTCTACAATGAATGGTTCTTTAAGTGCACGTGATTGTTGTTTAAGTAAGTGAGCAAATTTCTGGTTTACGAAGCTCTTCTCCGCTCCACTATCAAACAGTATGCATGCATATGAGTTATCGAGGAGAAACGTACCACTGACCACTGTAAGTTCGGCTACCGCTTCCTCGTGGCCTATAGCCAAAACTCTTCCCACTCTGCCGACATTCCCTGCCTTTGGGCAGTTCCTTTTGTAATGGCCTACCTCGCCATATCCGTAGCAATCCTGGCCCACACCAATGTCGGGGACTTGGTTGATTGGCCTTGCCGGAGATTTGCAGAAACGAGTAGTGTGTCCTTTCTTGTTGCAGTTAACACACTGCATTTCCCGGCATGGTCCAGTGTGGTGGAAGCTGCACTTGTTGCACTTGGGCAAGCTCCCAGCATACTGCTTAAATGGCGCAGTAGCATTAGGTGTTACCGTAGCATGAACAGCCACGACCTGCTGCTTTTTGGCATCATTTTGCGCCGCGTTCTTCTTCTTGTTTTCCCAGAACTTCCGCTTGCCGTCAACGGTTTTGGCTGGTTCTGAGATGGATAGGGTTGTTGTTGTTGTTGGGGTGCGGACTCCATGATCAATGAGCCGCTGTGCCAGACGTTTGGCACTGTCGAAGGTAGTGGGGTTTGAAGATAAAACATTCCCCTAAAATGGAGGCACCAGCCCCTAGATATACCTTTCTGTCTTCTTTCCCTCAGTAGGGACCATTCCGGGACATAGTGTCACCAGATCGCTGAATCTGGCAGTATAGGCCACTATGTCGGAGCCCTTTATGGACAGGCTCCAGAGTTCCTGTTCAAGTTTCTGAACTTCGCCCCTCGGGCAGTATTCCTCGATCATGAGCTCCTTCAGAGCTTCCCAGCCCATAGCATTTGCCACTGTTAGAGTTAGTGACTTGACATGGCTATTCCACCATGTCAGGGCTCTGTCCGCGAAGGTTCAGGCAGCAAATTTAACTTTACTCCCTTCCGGACAAGAGCAGATCTCGAAGATCGACTCCGTTTTCTCGAACCATTGCGAGAGGGCAATGATTCCGCCATTCCCGTTAAAGGTCCTGGGCTTGCAGTTGGTGAAGTCCTTATACGAGCACTCTCTAGAGCGCACTGGAGCATCACCTTGAGTGGAATGAACAGTTTTCCCACTCCCGCTAGTCCCACTAGCGCTGAACTGAGCTAGGGCTGTCGTAACAGCCGCATTTACCGCAACTTGGATTGTTGTCAGATTGTATTGTGGAGGAGGTGGAGGTGGTTGCATCGGAGTTATCGGAGGATTGCGTCTCGTTGATCGACATGGAGGCATATTTCAACTAAAAGTTTAAAAAGATGAAGATGATAGTAAGAATCAATGGTGAGAACAATGAGAGCGACCCATGGACTAATTCTTCCTAGCCCAATAACACAAATGAGAGTACAATTGATATTGAGATCTAACAGTAGGAGTATGAAAGCACTTTGACAAAAGATTTCCCAAAAGATTAGATATTTGTTAATATTATTGGCATTAATGATGTAACGAGTTCTGGAAAATGACCTAGAAGTAGGCCTTACATCAAACCATAATAAGAAATTTTTGACAGCATATAGACCTAGCAACATAATTTGAAAGATAGGAATTTTTACAGGGAAAAGTGCTACATAATGTTGGGTTTTAGTATACTACAACATCCTATGGTGCACATACAACCCTAAATACCTTGGATCTATGTTTTCTCTATTATACATGCAAATATGAAGTTTCCAAGATATTACCCTATACTAGCATACAAATATCATATACTTGGGGTAATAAAATAGATAGAATACATACCTTTTTTTGATGTAACTTGTCTTCATGAAGCTTGAGTGCCTAGTGCCCCAAGTGTGACACCTCAAATGGTTCACACAACACCATGAACACTTGGAATAACCTTGAGAATAAGGATACTTTGGTTCTCTCTAGTGAAATCGGCCTTGCCCTTTTGTGTACACACACTAGTCCCATTTCACCAACCAAGGACATCTTTATATAGTGTGGAGATTAGGGTTAAACCCTAATACCCATGACCTTTCATTTCATATGATCCATGGGTTAAACACTCCATGGACTATCCATGAAAGCTTAGCCCAACCTAAATGAACTTGACCCATCACACACATATATCTTAGAGTCCATATTTAATTAGTTCCTTTTGATCACTTAATTAATTATAAATTAATTCTTGATCAATACTAATTAAATAATATGATTATATATTAATATATTAGAACTTATAATATATTAATATAAATCACTAGTATCCTTTTTTCCTCATCTTGTCTATCCAATTGTCCCGATGCCATGCAACCCAAATGGACCATGCCGGGTCGGGTCAAGTCTTACCAATTATAGTTATGGACTTAGACATTAATCCAACAGTCTCCCACTTGGATAAGTCTAAAACTATTATTGAGTATGACTTCAAACCCTGACTAGCAATCGTAGCTCTCAAAAGCTTCTGTCGAACTCTGACCTTGCCGATGAACTCTGACCTTTGTCAATGACTTGTCCATTAGATAAGGGATCATATATTCCTCCATTCTAGATATCATATGGACTGAGACATGGATTATAAATCATTCTCTCTGTCCATTTGTTGTTTCCCGATTTCCGATTCATGATGACTGACTCATTGAACAAATCAAATCAGTCCTGGCTTGGCCAAGCACTCACATGTCTCATCACTAAATCATCGAGGGGCCCACAGATATCGCTTTTATCCTGAAGGTAAAAGGAATGGATAAACTTCGACTCATATGGCTTGCTCTACTACTTGTTGAATCATACACAAAGGCACGTTTTATAACATCGAGTTACCAATGCGTTTTCATGCAATCAATGTATAACCAACTCATAGTAACAACTCATATCTCTAGGTTTGAAGAATATAAGATATTATCGTCTCATGATCACTCGTGATAAAATCCATGAAGTGATTCAAATGAGCGTGGGTTGAATCCAATACTCAGAACTTATGAGCACTCATGAGTGTTGTAGCACCACTTTGTCCAACATCTTAGACCTCTATGTCACACCCCGCTAAAGCGGAAACGCAAGGTATGACAGCGATAACGGTTTCATTGCAAAAGATAATGATACATCACCATAGCAGTATTTAAAAGTTTACAACCCATAGCTTCAAAAGAAACAAAATACAAGTTTTTCCAAAATAACATTGTTCAAAGAAAACTCCACAAATAACTTCAACACGATGCAGCATGCTCTATGATGATGAATCTCTATATCCACTTACTAATTATTTCCTGAAAAAGCATGTAAAACGAGCGTCAACTATGAAAATAGTTGGTGAGTTCACAGGTTTATAAAATCAAGATTTGGTATAAGACTTTTCATAAATACAAGTACATTGCTTTAATGAGAACAAAGTTCATTGCTATAATGAGAAACAAAGTTGATTGCTAAAATTGATAAACGGGTTTATTGCCATAATAGATAACAAGTTTATTGCTATAATGTGTAACGAGTTTGTATGTGTATGAGCAAACAATGAGTCTCAACCAAACCTATGACTGAAGCCCTATCAAGATCTATGCTTATCGTTCCATAGATGAATATGGTATCATGCACTCCAGCAATAGGGCGAGTGAGGAGTTGTCAATTCCTAATAGCGCTATCCATAATGACCATTGGCTCAAAGAGTTAATGGTTAGAGATAAGGGAAGGGCCTTAGTACGATAAGTTCTCATGTTCCGTGTTGCATAGACATACATAAAGAAACATAGCAATACAATAGCAATCGTGTTTGATACAATTCAATTTAAATACAACATGCAAATAATAGTTTTTCTGGACATGCTTTTCCACCCCAAAACATAAAAACTGAAAATAGGGGAGTGCGTGAATACTCACAATGTTTCGAGTAGATAGAAGTGGTGCCTTGGAATACACCAACGTCTTAATGTCGGGATCCTACGACATCAAACACACACTAGTGAGTTTCCATGTCGAAATCTAATGCTAATATACTAAACTCTACATATAGTGAAATGCCAATTTATGTTCTAATATTGGATTTTATATTAATTGGTTACACTTTTTCTGAAATGATGAAATTCTACAAGTCATGTGATAAATACAACTTTGGGATATTAATTTTCCAGATTTAGTAATATAAATTTAAGGGTGTTTCAACACATTTAAAGGTGTTTTAAATTCCTAAAAATGTAAGATATTATCAAATAGTTTCCAAAAATTGTCAAACCTTGTATTTTTCATTCTAAATACAATAGAGGTTTTCCAGAAAATTTTCCTAGAATTTTTGATATGGTTATCTATTTTCCAAATTTTTAAGCCTTCATAACAACATAAATTCACGAAAAATAGCATTCAAAGGATAAAAATTCTCAAACTTTTTATTTTACTGTTATTACACATTACTAAGCTGGGAAAAATATAAAAATGGATTTCCAAGCTGTTTAATTATATTTTACGATTTTTGAGCATTTATTCCAATAAAAATTGAAATAAATAGAAAACAGTTTCCAAAATTACCCAAACTTTTTATTTAACTGTTATTATACATAACTAGGCTGGGAAAAATATAAAAGATATTTTTCAGTGGGTATTTCTATTTTTCGTTGTTTTATCCCCTTAAATAACCATTAATTGAAGAATAAATAACAAACAGTTAAAATAAATTACCAAAAATTTTTGTAACATCATTTACAGTGTAAGTAATCTGGGAAAAATACCAAAAGTGGTTTTCATATTGTATAGTCCGGTTTTGGGTATTTATGTGTATTTAAGTGTATTTAACTTTAGAAAATAGAAGAAAAATAGTTTACAGTAGAGAAAAATCATCAAAATTTTTATGTAATCTCCTACTGTACAACATTATGTTCCGGTAAATTTTCATGAATTTTGGATAATCAGAACTATTTTTCCTATTTTTAGGCCATTATAATTACCAAAAATTGGGAAAAATAGTAAGGCATGATGAAAAATTCTGAAATTATTTTTCTGAGTCACCCACCACAGGTAAGGGCTGCGAAAATTGTTAGATACAATTTTCACACTCTCTAAAGTGGTTTTGTGATTTATTATACCCAAACAAAAAGAAAATCGGAAATCATACCAAACAGCAACAACAATCGATGAAATTTAGTGAGGGGTCATTATTCACCATAGGGGTCATCCATGAATATATTCCGGATTTATAGACCTCTGGAAGTATTTTATGTGATTTATGCCCTTGTTTTCTTACAATAATTTTAGTAAATCAAAGAAATGATAAAAGCTCTTGAAATTTTCCAGATTATCACATGCATGTGAGGGCTTTCAAAAGGAAAAATGTTCAAATTTTATTCAGAAGGGAAATAGGGGTATTGAACCCAAACAAGTTAAGAAATATTGCATATAATGGTGCATGAGATGTAAATGTGGCTGAAGTTCATGAATTTGAGTAGCCCATTCAGTGGGGTTTTAAGCCACGAAATTTCAGCCATCATTCACTGGATATGTTAAGTTTCTAAATTATTTTTCCCCAGATTTATAGTTGGGTTTAAGGTCATTGATCACGCAAAGCAAAAATGGTGATCACAGAAAAAGAGCTGTTTCCACAACCATTTTGTAAAAATTGCCAAAAATCCGATATTTAATATTTTACAGTGAGACCAGTTGGGTTTGAAAGTTAGCTCGTGGAACTATCCAATACAAAAAGAATATCAGGATTTGGTTAAGAAATGACCGAGTTATGGCCGTTCAAAGATGAACAATGTAATCTGGCAGATTGCATGTTTGCTTTGAGTGCATTCTTAGGGCATTTTGACAAGAACAACATGCATGCTTCGGTTAAGGTCCGATTTATAGCACATGCATGGAGTGAATGAGCATCCAAGATGTACTAGAAATGGTTTAAATGCTTTTGGTAATGCAAGAACACAAAAGAAATGGAGAAGAAGATGTAATACTCGGTTTTGAAGTCACATGAACACATGTGCATCTTTTTCACTCCTTGCATGGGTTTGATCCCGGATTTTCACCATCTCAAACACATACATTGTGTTATGGTGAGAATCTACAAACCATAAGGGAAAAGTAAGGATTTCTAGCCATGGAAGGGCATAGAATCCAAAGAGTAGAGAAAACCATGAAGAAGAGGAAGTAAAATCATGAAACCATGAGGGAGGATTGTGTTGTTTACCTTGGTTTTGATCTTGAGAGAAGCAAGAACACTTCAAGACCTTCTCAATTTCGAAATTATGGCAGAGAATGGAGGATTTCCTGGAGGTGTAGGAGAGGTTTTTGAGGTGGGGAATCTTCTTGGAGAAGGAGTGAGAGAGAGAGAGAGCGTGTATGGGAAGTTGAAGTGTAAGAGAAGAATAAAATGATTAAGAATTTTTGGGGAAAAATAGAGCATGGGGGAGAGGGTGGCAGATTTTATGAGTGTAAGAGAGGCCCTCTCTCTCCTAATTCAAACTAAATAAATTTCCCTTCAATTTTTATAAAACCCAAATTTTTATAAAAATGCCTCTTTATGTAATTCATGATTTATTTAAGAATCTTTGTTTTTAGCTCATAAAATATGATTTATGTTTGATAATTAAATCTTTATATCTTTGATTATATCCTTATGACTTAATTATTTAAATTTTATCTAATGAGGTTCATAACAAATCTTATAGAGTTTTTAGGTTTTAAAGTTTATAAATTTGGATTTTTGGGCTCTTTAGGGTTTTTGGAACATTGTTTGATATTCACCATCATATTGAAATGAAATTAGAATATTTTAATTTATTTTTAGGGTTTTATACCCTTTTTCAATTGTAGCAAGGTTTGAAGTTTATTCTAATTATAGCATTGGCATTTCCTATTGTAGTTAAGCAACTTACTAGAATCGTAAGTGTCAAGTATATTAGTCCTAGATCTTAGTTGGGTCCTAGTTTATGCAAGATTTTGACCTAATTTATACTACTAGGCCATGGCATGTTGTGCATGAATGGTTTTTATAAAGATGCATGAGTCCGAGAATGACCTGAATTGACAGTTGTCACAGTATCCCCCACTTAAAAAGAATTTCGTCCCGAAATTCACTCTATGTCATCGCTTGTCATCGCATGGGAAAAGTTGTGGATACTTTTCCTTCATGAAGTCCTCACGCTCCCAGGTGTACTCCGGCCCGCGTTTTGAGTTCCATCGAACTTTCACAATTGGAATCTTACTCCGCTTAAGTTGTTTTACCTCCCTGCCAAGGATTTCTATCGGTTCCTCAACGAAGTTTAGCTTATCATTGATCTTGAATTCCTCGAGGGGTACTATCAATGCTTCGTCGGCTAAACATTTCTTAAGATTGGAGACGTGGAATGTGTCGTGAATGGCGCTTAACTCTTGGGGTAATCGGAGTTTATATGCCACCGGACCAATCCTTTCAATGATCTCGAAGGGTCCAACATATCTTGGGCTTAGTTTTCCTTTCTTACCAAAACGTACAAGCCCTTTCCAAGGCGACACCTTTAGAAGTACCTTGTCTCCAACTTGGAATTCTAATGGTTTTCGACGATTATCCGCATAACTTTTCTGACGATCTCTGGCGGCTTTAAGCCTATCTTTGATGATAGCAATCTTGTCAGTTGTTTCCTGGATAAGGTCGAGTCTAGTCAATTGTCTGTCTCCGATTTTTGTCCAACACAATGGAGAACGACACTTGCGTCCATACAATGCTTCGTATGGGGCACATTGGATACTCGTGTGGTAACTGTTATTGTAGGAAAACTCAATTAGAGGCAAATGAGTATCCCAATTTCCTTTGAACTCAATGACACACGCTCGTAGCATGTCTTCCAATGTTTGTATTGTTCTCTCTGTCTGCCCATCTGTCTGAGGGTGGTAAGTTGTGCTCAAATTTATCTTGGTTCCTAGTGCCTTCTGTAACATCCACCAAAATCGAGATGTAAAACTACTATCTCTATCAGAAATGATAGATAGGGGGTAGACCGGGCAATTCCTCCGGAAACACCTCGGGATAGTTTTGAACCACTGGAATCTCCTTGAGTTGCTTAGCTTCAGGTTCTCTTTCTAGCACGTGGGCCATGAATGCAATACAATTCTTTTTCAGGTACTTGTGAACCTTCACGCTTGATACTATGTTTAAACTTCTTCCTGGCTTCTCACCGTGTATGATAAGGGTTTCTCCATTAGGGAGAGGCACTCTAATGACTTTCTCGTAACAACCAATTTCTGCTTTATTTTTGGATAACCAATCCATCCCTACTATCACATCAAAACTACCTAGCTCTATAGGAATTAGGTCAATGCTAAAGAGTTTATCAGCTAAATTCAGAGTACAACCAGGAATTATATCATCAGCCCTAATTTCATACCCATCAGCAAGTTCAATAGCATAAGCATTCCTCATCTTTCTTGATTTCAAGTCGAGTACCGGTCTAAATGCTAAAGAAACGAAACTCCTATCTGCTCCCGCATCGAATATTACTGATGCAAAATGATTGTTCAGGAGAAACGTACCTGTTATCACTTCAGGGTTCTGACGAGCTTCTTCTGCACCAATCACAAAGGCTACACCTCTTGGCCGCCCACCTTGATTTCCTTGGAAATTTTGCCTAGCTTGGCCTTGTCCATTGTTACCAGGCCCCTTGTTCAGTTTGGGACAAGCACTACGCAGATGATCAGTACTCCCGCACTCGTAACATGCCCTTTTTCCATCCTTATTCAGCTTACAATACTTCGGGTAATGGCCTGTTTGTTTACAGTTTTGGCACACTGGGCAAGCTCCCTTGTGATGGAAGTTACACTTATTGCACTTCGGAAGCGGTCCTGAGTACTGCTTTCGCTCCTGCACTTCCATGACTTCCGGTTCCTGAGTTTTCACTGGTTCTTGCTCCTGGGCTCTTACCATAAAGTTTCTTGAGACTTTCTGCTTCCTCCTTGACTTGCCTCCATACTTCTTCTCTCCCTGATCTGCTGGCTTCCTCTTGCTACTAGAGTTTTCCTTTGTCGATGCTCCCATCCTTATCACATCATTGCTTAGTCGATTTGCTAGACTTACTGCACTTTGAATGGTAGTTGGGTTTGCACTAAAGTATTCCACCAGGTCAATGCCCTATCATGAAGTAGACAAGTTGCATACTCCACTTTGTTGCGTTCGAGACATTTGCTAATGTGAAGGACCGACTCCATACTGTCAATCCATTTCAGCAACCCGACCGCACCTTCCTTTCCATGGAACTCCTTAGGTTTACAGGCCATAAAGGACTTGTAGTTACATTCTCTTTCATTGTTTCCCCGGTTTCCTCCACTACTTCCTTGGTTAGCATTAAGTCCTGCAGTTACTTGAGTAACAATGTTTGGGATTGCTTCCATGAGTTGTTGTGCTACAATTTGAGCAACATTGGGTGTTTCATTCTGTGGGCGCCCGCGATTAGGCCTTCCTGACATGGTTCTATTACACAGGAGAAGAAATACGTATAAATACATAAAATAATGTAAAATATTTAGTTCACTACTATTTTGAAAACCGTAAGTGTTGTCAAATCATTGGTTTGCATTAATACCAGGCATATATATTTTAGAAAGAAAAGAAAAGAAAAATCTCTTTATTCGACCATTTACCAATTAAATTCTAGGGTTTGACCTCATAGTAAAAGTTTTCAAACATAAAATAAAATTCTTCATTACCATTTGACATTGTCTTTAAAAACTAAACCAATACATCAAATCAAAAATAAAGTTTCAAATGTTTTTCCCAAAAGACACCCAACATGGGTTTTCATTTCATGACAAAATAAATTAAAATACTGAAATCAGAACCAAACACTAATCGCTATCCCAACAAGAAACATCAACACCACAATCAGTAATAGCCCAACAAGCACATAATATACGGTCATCGCACGACATGCCACTCGTCTAGCAGTACTAGCAGTGTCAGCAGTCTCCATCGAATGCTGAAACAGGATTTCCATTCCTGTCAAGACTTCATCCAAAACTTCCCGATGCCCAGCTATCACAGCGAGACTGTGATGTAGGCCCGCTGCTATCGACTGCAATCTCCGGGACTCCTCCGGGGTCATACCTGGCTGTCTGACAGGTATCCCTATGACTCGCTGTGGTGAGGGTGCTCTCGGTCCTGCATCGCTGGGTCCTACCCCGCTAGGTCCTGCCGTGCCATGTCCTGCTGTGCTGGTGGGTATCCTTCCTGGAATGGGAACACTCTTCCTCGCCGTCCTCCGAATGCGAAGTCCATAAAGTGGTGGCTGTGGCAACACTGATGTAGGTGATGCCTCGCGTCGTTGACTCGGGGCGTTGTCATCGCTGATCTCCACCGAGTTCCCTGTATCTTCTGTATCCTCTGATGGGTCTTCTTCTACCGAGGCGGGGGGATTACGTCGAGGGATAATAGTGACGTAGCCGGACTCATCGGCTGAGGCGGTAGCGCGGGAAGATGACGATATTGACATAGTGGACTGTGACATAGTTTCAATGAGATATGAAATAAATAACAATGTATACCTATAATATGCAATGCTTACACACACCAAAATTAACTTTTTTTTTTTTGAATTTTTGAAATAAAGTTTTCTCAAATATTTTTGTTGAACATATTCCCATTATAATTAGCTCAAGCTTTGTATAAATCTTTCCTTAATTAAACATAGGTGATCAGGCTATGTTTAATCGAGGTCCAATAATACAACTCCCGACCTAATTATACTAGTAATATGTTTGATGTAAAAAGAATTTCTTTGTAACTTTTAGTTATAGGTTGTGTTTTCTTAAAGAAAAACCGATGTTCTCTATAACTTTAGCTCTGATACCACTTCTGTCACACCCCGCTAAAGCGGAAACGCAAGGTATGACAGCGATAACGGTTTCATTGCAAAAGATAATGATACATCACCATAGCAGTATTTAAAAGTTTACAACCCATAGCTTCAAAAGAAACAAAATACAAGTTTTTCCAAAATAACATTGTTCAAAGAAAACTCCACAAATAACTTCAACACGATGCAGCATGCTCTATGATGATGAATCTCTATATCCACTTACTAATTATTTCCTGAAAAAGCATGTAAAACGAGCGTCAACTATGAAAATAGTTGGTGAGTTCACAGGTTTATAAAATCAAGATTTGGTATAAGACTTTTCATAAATACAAGTACATTGCTTTAATGAGAACAAAGTTCATTGCTATAATGAGAAACAAAGTTGATTGCTAAAATTGATAAACGGGTTTATTGCCATAATAGATAACAAGTTTATTGCTATAATGTGTAACGAGTTTGTATGTGTATGAGCAAACAATGAGTCTCAACCAAACCTATGACTGAAGCCCTATCAAGATCTATGCTTATCGTTCCATAGATGAATATGGTATCATGCACTCCAGCAATAGGGCGAGTGAGGAGTTGTCAATTCCTAATAGCGCTATCCATAATGACCATTGGCTCAAAGAGTTAATGGTTAGAGATAAGGGAAGGGCCTTAGTACGATAAGTTCTCATGTTCCGTGTTGCATAGACATACATAAAGAAACATAGCAATACAATAGCAATCGTGTTTGATACAATTCAATTTAAATACAACATGCAAATAATAGTTTTTCTGGACATGCTTTTCCACCCCAAAACATAAAAACTGAAAATAGGGGAGTGCGTGAATACTCACAATGTTTCGAGTAGATAGAAGTGGTGCCTTGGAATACACCAACGTCTTAATGTCGGGATCCTACGACATCAAACACACACTAGTGAGTTTCCATGTCGAAATCTAATGCTAATATACTAAACTCTACATATAGTGAAATGCCAATTTATGTTCTAATATTGGATTTTATATTAATTGGTTACACTTTTTCTGAAATGATGAAATTCTACAAGTCATGTGATAAATGCAACTTTGGGATATTAATTTTCCAGATTTAGTAATATAAATTTAAGGGTGTTTCAACACATTTAAAGGTGTTTTAAATTCCTAAAAATGTAAGATATTATCAAATAGTTTCCAAAAATTGTCAAACCTTGTATTTTTCATTCTAAATACAATAGAGGTTTTCCAGAAAATTTTCCTAGAATTTTTGATATGGTTATCTATTTTCCAAATTTTTAAGCCTTCATAACAACATAAATTCACGAAAAATAGCATTCAAAGGATAAAAATTCTCAAACTTTTTATTTTACTGTTATTACACATTACTAAGCTGGGAAAAATATAAAAATGGATTTCCAAGCTGTTTAATTATATTTTACGATTTTTGAGCATTTATTCCAATAAAAATTGAAATAAATAGAAAACAGTTTCCAAAATTACCCAAACTTTTTATTTAACTGTTATTATACATAACTAGGCTGGGAAAAATATAAAAGATATTTTTCAGTGGGTATTTCTATTTTTCGTTGTTTTATCCCCTTAAATAACCATTAATTGAAGAATAAATAACAAACAGTTAAAATAAATTACCAAAAATTTTTGTAACATCATTTACAGTGTAAGTAATCTGGGAAAAATACCAAAAGTGGTTTTCATATTGTATAGTCCGGTTTTGGGTATTTATGTGTATTTAAGTGTATTTAACTTTAGAAAATAGAAGAAAAATAGTTTACAGTAGAGAAAAATCATCAAAATTTTTATGTAATCTCCTACTGTACAACATTATGTTCCGGTAAATTTTCATGAATTTTGGATAATCAGAACTATTTTTCCTATTTTTAGGCCATTATAATTACCAAAAATTGGGAAAAATAGTAAGTCATGATGAAAAATTCTGAAATTATTTTTCTGAGTCACCCACCACAGGTAAGGGCTGCGAAAATTGTTAGATACAATTTTCACACTCTCTAAAGTGGTTTTGTGATTTATTATACCCAAACAAAAAGAAAATCGGAAATCATACCAAACAGCAACAACAATCGATGAAATTTAGTGAGGGGTCATTATTCACCATAGGGGTCATCCATGAATATATTCCGGATTTATAGACCTCTGGAAGTATTTTATGTGATTTATGCCCTTGTTTTCTTACAATAATTTTAGTAAATCAAAGAAATGATAAAAGCTCTTGAAATTTTCCAGATTATCACATGCATGTGAGGGCTTTCAAAAGGAAAAATGTTCAAATTTTATTCAGAAGGGAAATAGGGGTATTGAACCCAAACAAGTTAAGAAATGTTGCATATAATGGTGCATGAGATGTAAATGTGGCTGAAGTTCATGAATTTGAGTAGCCCATTCAGTGGGGTTTTAAGCCACGAAATTTCAGCCATCATTCACTGGATATGTTAAGTTTCTAAATTATTTTTCCCCAGATTTATGGTTGGGTTTAAGGTCATTGATCATGCAAAGCAAAAATGGTGATCACAGAAAAAGAGCTGTTTGCGCAACCATTTTGTAAAAATTGCCAAAAATCCGATATTTAATATTTTACAGTGAGACCAGTTGGGTTTGAAAGTTAGCTCGTGGAACTATCCAATACAAAAAGAATATCAGGATTTGGTTAAGAAATGACCGAGTTATGGCCGTTCAAAGATGAACAATGTAATCTGGCAGATTGCATGTTTGCTTTGAGTGCATTCTTAGGGCATTTTGACAAGAACAACATGCATGCTTCGGTTAAGGTCCGATTTCTAGCACATGCATGGAGTGAATGAGCATCCAAGATGTACTAGAAATGGTTTAAATGCTTTTGGTCATGCAAGAACACAAAAGAAATGGAGAAGAAGATGTAATACTCGGTTTTGAAGTCACATGAACACATGTGCATCTTTTTCACTCCTTGCATGGGTTTGATCCCGGATTTTCACCATCTCAAACACATACATTGTGTTATGGTGAGAATCTACAAACCACAAGGGAAAAGTAAGGATTTCTAGCCATGGAAGGGCATAGAATCCGAAGAGTAGAGAAAACCATGAAGAAGAGGAAGTAAAATCATGAAACCATGAGGGAGGATTGTGTTGTTTACCTTGGTTTTGATCTTGAGAGAAGCAAGAACACTTCAAGACCTTCTCAATTTCGAAATTATGGCAGAGAATGGAGGATTTCCTGGAGGTGTAGGAGAGGTTTTTGAGGTGGGGAATCTTCTTGGAGAAGGAGTGAGAGAGAGAGCGTGTATGGGAAGTTGAAGTGTAAGAGAAGAATAAAATGATTAAGAATTTTTGGGGAAAAATGGAGCATGGGGGAGAGGGTGGCAGATTTTATGAGTGTAAGAGAGGCCCTCTCTCTCCTAATTCAAACTAAATAAATTTCCCTTCAATTTTTATAAAACCCAAATTTTTATAAAAATGCCTCTTTATGTAATTCATGATTTATTTAAGAATCTTTGTTTTTAGCTCATAAAATATGATTTATGTTTGATAATTAAATCTTTATATCTTTGATTATATCCTTATGACTTAATTATTTAAATTTTATCTAATGAGGTTCATAACAAATCTTATAGAGTTTTTAGGTTTTAAAGTTTATAAATTTGGATTTTTGGGCTCTTTAGGGTTTTTGGAACATTGTTTGATATTCACCATCATATTGAAATGAAATTAGAATATTTTAATTTATTTTTAGGGTTTTATACCCTTTTTCAATTGTAGCAAGGTTTGAAGTTTATTCTAATTATAGCATTGGCATTTCCTATTGTAGTTAAGCAACTTACTAGAATCGTAAGTGTCAAGTATATTAGTCCTAGATCTTAGTTGGGTCCTAGTTTATGCAAGATTTTGACCTAATTTATACTACTAGGCCATGGCATGTTGTGCATGAATGGTTTTTATAAAGATGCATGAGTCCGAGAATGACCTGAATTGACAGTTGTCACACTCTAAAAGCCAACCCATGACAGTCTTGATTCATATCTACTTCCAACATATGACCGACTGTGGATAGTTTGAATAACTTAGTCATTCAGGAAGAATGACCTAGTTTATTCTAGAAGTCAAAACATGCAAAATGAAACACAAGAATAAATGAATCAAATATGGTATCAAACCCTATGAATATAAATAGACCACTTTTATTTATCACCATACTGATTACTCATTATTTCATTGTTTCGGTTTTATCAACTTTATACCTGAATTAAAAACACTAGTTGTCCCATGCTCCAAGCATGTACACTATGTTTTTCTAAACAATAGCTTTGGCAGACACCAAGTATGCACTCTATGTTTGTCTATGATCCTTACTTTGTGAAATAAACCAATTGAACATAATTTCAATCATTCTAATTTCACACTCCCAAATCCTTATCGAAAAATGTGAGAATTTCAAATTCCTATCATTTATCGAAATTTGTTTAGATTTTAAACTTATATGCACTGACCCTCCTGTAATGAATATGTACAAAGTCACAAAGACTTGTCAACAGTCATTATAAGGTATTCCAATGGAGATCAACTCCATGGAAACTAAGTCTCATATTCAAAGTACATTGCTTTGGACATGCTTTTTGCATTAAGTTTTCTAATCTTACACAGATAACTTCCACCTATGGAGACAACTCCACATTCTCATTTTGACTATCACTTCTGAATAAGAGATGCCTCTTTTCAGAATATGTCAATATGGTCCTTCCAAAATTAGCACTATACTTCCAACTGTCCCTGAGCAACCAATCTTTGGTAAACCTCAGATTGTCCTCGACAATTGCTTAATCATTTTAGTCATATCCAATTCTAGACCTTTTCCCTTCTTAATGCCTCTGGGCATTTGGAAAAATTTAGAAATGACAAATATTATGGCACATGCAATCGATCCTGTACCCAAAGCAAATGGTACACGATTCATGATGTCTCACATAAAGACATGATTCTAGACCAGTCTTTTGCTACAATATTTTTATTTGCCATGTTTTCAAAATTTGACTATGAAGAGCGATGTCATAATCATAATCGAATTTTGAGAACGCAATATATAGAATTTCCTTAAGTTGAACCAATCCAACATGAAATTCATATATATATTCTTGACTAAAGATGATTAAGGTCTCAATCTAAGCCTTTAGAACTGAAATGAAGTATATCCTCTCCCTTAATTATAGCAAAACAACTTTTTCAATCCCTGCAGCCTCACGAATTGAAACTTTTGTTTTCTATAATTAACATTGCTAACTTGCAACACTAACAATAATTATCATTCTCCCACTAACATGATGATTATTAGCATAACACTTATGTTCCCACTAGCTTTGACATGTACTCAGAAATCAGCTGGACTTCTAGAAATCAATACTTTATTGACTTTCTTACCAAAGTTCAGATTTCTGATACGAGATGCTTTGATAAAACTTTATCAAAGTCATACACCTTTCCTTAGATAGCATGCATGTGTGTCTAAACAATTTCAGAACTATGAAAAGGGATGCCGTAATCATAGTCTCAATTGTTTAGACCTTTTGCCATCTGCTTCAAATCTACTTGGTGGAAGTGTTTCCTCACCATCATTTTCATGAATCGGAGAGAAACCTTATGACCCTTAGATTTTATGGTGTACGTGTTCTTATCCATGTGAATCGTCAAAACCATAGTCACAAGACAAGGATAATGACAAATCCAAACTCATATGGACTGAAATTATGCAATCTTAACTTCTTGCCACCTGGCAGTACAGGGCCTGCCATTGCTTCCAAGTTGTTATGCAACCAATTGAGAACTTTCAGAACTCCTATGCAAAGCCAACTTTAACTGGAATGGGCACAGAATATGTCAACACGATAGGTTATAAACCTCAAGTCGTGTGCTAGTGAAGAACCTCAGGTTTTATTCTTGATTAGTTCTTGAAATTCTTTTTAGGATCTTTAAGACTCCCACTATCCTCTTGACATATAAGACTATCTTGCCAAATATTCAAGAGATAGTGCGGATTCTTTATCAAGACAAACACTTCACACAATTGGCCTTAGTTGGTCTTTGTTTTATCCAAAACATCACAACTTACCAATTTCAAATGTACAAGAGTAGGACACTTTTACTCTTACATTTGACAAGTGTTTTAAACCTTTCTTTAAGATATGTCACTCAAGTTACAATCTTGGAGTATGACTCTAAGAATTGTTTTGGAACGAAGTATGACTCATCTTCCTGATCTAACCATTTCAACAATTCATGACACCTCTTCTTAGTCATAAGAATGCACTAAGATGACCTTTAGAGGACTAATTGTGATATGATTTCTAAATCATTAAGATGATCACAAACATGATACTAAAGTACTCTCCCATCTTTTCAGATTTGAGAAACTTTTATCTTTCTGCCTAATTTGATTCTTCCCATTCGTTCTGCCATACATTGAGACTTTTCCAATGTTTCAGAATTATACTTAAACTTGTAAGTATAACCATATTTACTAAACTTTAGTAAATCAAATAGTCTTAACGAGCTTTGTGGTGGACATGACCAGTGCACAAGAATGTGTACTCGATCCCTTTAGTCCTTCACTTGACTCACACATCCATGTGAACAAGTAATTAGTCTTGATTTTCCAATGCTTGAAAGTTCTCATTCATCATACTATTTAACTTGCATGATTCCAAGTTTCGGTCCAATTGAAACTTGGGCGATGAGGAACTTTCCTGATTTGGTAAATTTAGACACTACCACAAATGAAAGAATCAAATCCATTTCCCAATATTGCTGTCAGTGGAATCATATAAGCAACAATTTTCCACAAATGCCATTGTAAGGATACTTCAAATAAATAAAATTAAACAATTTTCTTTTATTTTAAAACTTTGCGGAAAAACTTATCCTTACAATCCACATGGAAAATTGTTGTTATCTATTCCTTAGCAATATATCATAACTTCTTAAGCAACTGCTCAAAATTCTGATGCGATCGAAATCCACCTTCGCGATCAGAATCAACATATACTTCCTTTAAGATTTCTCTCTATTCTTTGATTCTTAAAACATCAACATGTGACCCAGTCACATCATGTAATGAGGATCTCATAATAGAACTTAACAGAGTTAGATAATGGGCTCTACCTGATGTAGAGTCAAACTTATTGACTTTAACATCCTTAGGTAAATTTGGCAGCTTTGCAATCAACGCCCCTTCCTTTGGCAAAATAAACATATGGACCCCTTGGTAATGAGACTATCTCAGACTTAGCCTTTCTCTTTACCATTTGGTCAACCGGGTTGACTATGGCCAATCCCTTTCCATTGGGAAGAGAATGCTTTTTCTGGATTTCTAGTGTCACCATTGTCACTGTCCATAAAGTTTTTGGGAAGTTGATCTTCTAATCAAATTTGCTTTACTATCGTTCCAAATCATTGCTGATTCAGCAGCACCAAGCAAATAGATATGATCATTAAGGTTCATGTCATAGTCTGTTTCACAGTAGTCCCAAAGGAACTCACTATGTGACTTAGAAAGTGATTGAACATCCAACTTTCTCAAGACTTTGACACCCAACTCTCCCGGCTTGTCAATATGTGACTTCATCTCTAAGATGTGATCACACATAGACCTTGCTTGCCATTAGGGCTTGAGTGACCTTGAACTTGTGGGTTAGGGAGAATAATTGGAGGAGGTGGAGGAAGTAAAGTTCCAAGAGATTTGGGAAGATCATAGATGTCTGAACTAGACATCTTTTGGGAGATATTCAAGATAGTTGATCTAAAGTCCTTAATATAACACCCAATATGAAATATTAAGGCTAGGATCCAACAACCTATTTATAACTGGAAGAGGGATGCCGTAATCCGAGTTATAAAATAGTTGAAGGTAGGTAAATGACGATTTACCAATTTCCACCATGAAAAACGAAATAATTTAATTAGGTTTTTAATTGGATTTGAAACTCCTAGATCTTTTGAGATTCATTGAACTTTTCAATGGCATGTTTCAATCTCGAGTGTGCCCTCTCAAGTTTGTGACTGGGATGCCGAGGATCACAAACAAGGTGTGAATAACCATGCAAATTGACTTGGTACCCTTAATTTTACCCCTCAATCGATGTGCCGGTTAACCACACGAGCTCCACCGATACTATGATAAATATTAAGTTACCCTTTGCCTACCTTGTTAAATCTTGGTTAGAGTGCCGGTTAACCACACATGCTCCACTAACGGTTTAAACAAAGTGCAAAGTGTAATTTCATGGATTAGCACCTTATTCACATTTTCCTAAGTAACTAAGATTGGGAATTAATAAAAGGTTTAGTTACTTAGTATTTATCATTAATACTTTTAATGAAGGGAGAATTATAGTCCTTGTCCTACCTGTTCGGCTAACGACCCTCCACCAGTCAAGGAAGCGGTGGGTGAGAGTGGACACCCATTAAGCTGCCATTTTATAGGCAACAACCTTATACCCCCCTTATAGACCGACTTCGTGAATGAGGCCTACTAATGGTAAAACTGACTTGCTCTTATACATACATATATATATATATATATATATATATATATTATTAACTTATAATATTATAAAGTATAAGGGTTGAATTTTAACTTTTAAAATTCTAAGGGCTTAACTTGGAATTAAAGTATTCATTAGAGATAACTTTTCAAATTCCAAAACTTGAGGGCAAGTTTTGAAACTATTCAAAACTCTTGGATTTTCATAACTTATGAGTTTTAAGTAAAGCTTTAAAACCTTTAATGAAGAGACTCTTGGACATCCATAACTTGAGGACAAGTTATGGAGCTATAAAAACTATTTATAAGAAAAGACTCTTCATTTTTTTTGTAACCTAAGGCATATTTATGAGTTTTTAAGATTCATAAATGTGACTTTTCATATAACTTGAGGACAAGTTACAAAAAAACACATTTTATGAACAACTTTTAGATTAATTAGGATTGAAAACAACTAAAACACAAATTTTTTTTTCCCATTAATCTAAACTAACTCATAAATCAAGGAACACATATAACTTTTGGTAATCCATAACTTATGGATTTAAATGCTTGTTTTATGATGAAACTTTTCATGTTCCATAACTTAAGAATAAGTTATGGAATTCTTTAAAACATTAACACCAAATTTTGTAACTCCATAAAAACTTTGAATCAATTTTTTTTTTAAAAACCTTTTCATATCCATAACTTATGGAGGTTTCAATACTCTTAAGATCATAACTTTAAAAAAAAACTTTTGAGCTCCAAAATTTTATGACAAAATTTGTAACTCCATAAAAACATTTAGATCAAACTTTTAAAACAAATAAAATAATCACATCATTCTATCTTTTAATAAATTGACCTAATTCAACTCTTGTAGTAAAGTGACTCAAATTTTACAAATAATTAGTTTTTCATAAAATCAAGTAATTATCTTAAAATTTGACAAACTTCATGTTTTTTTTTCCTTTTTTTTTTCAACTTTGAAAAAAAAATACATTTGCATCAAATATAATAGAAAACAACCCATGGCTCTGATACCACTGTTGGTTTTTAGTATACTACAACATCCTATGGTGCACATACAACCCTAAATACCTTGGATCTATGTTTTATCTATTATACATGCAAATATGAAGTTTCCAAGATATTACCCTATACTAGCATACAAATATCATATACTTGGGGTAATAAAATAGATAGAATACATACCTTTTTTTGATGTAACTTGTCTTCATGAAGCTTGAGTGCCTAGTGCCCCAAGTGTGACACCTCAAATGGTTCACACAACACCATGAACACTTGGAATAACCTTGAGAATAAGGATACTTTGGTTCTCTCTAGTGAAATCGGCCTTGCCCTTTTGTGTACACACACTAGTCCCATTTCACCAACCAAGGACATCTTTATATAGTGTGGAGATTAGGGTTAAACCCTAATACCCATGACCTTTCATTTAATATGATCCATGGGTTAAACACTCCATGGACTATCCATGAAAGCTTAGCCCAACCTAAATGAACTTGACCCATCATACACATATATCTTAGAGTCCATATTTAATTAGTTCATTTTGATCAGTTAATTAATTATAAATTAATTCTTGATCAATACTAATTAAATAATATGATTATATATTAATATATTAGAACTTATAATATATTAATATAAATCACTAGTATCTTTTTTTCCTCATCTTGTCTATCCAATTATCCCGATGCCATGCAACCCAAATGGACCATGCCGGGTCGGGTCAAGTCTTACCAATTATAGTTATGGACTTAGACATTAATCCAACACATAAAGTATAGATAAGAACACTATTCCTTAAACTTAAAGAAAGGATGAGCAGAGCATCTTCTACTGGCGACGGGCACCCCTCGGGCGAACCCTCAAGTCAGCCAGCTGATGCTATACATCAAGGAGGTGTCGCTCGTACACTCGCGGGCGTACGCGGAGTTCTATGACTTCAGCTTGAGTTTCAGCTAAGGCTTGCAGCAGAGCCTCATTTTCTCTCGAAGCTCCCTCGCGAGCATCTTCAAGACTACGAATGAGGACCGTATTAACTCCCGCATTGGCATCAACCTGCATGACTCGGTTGATGGTTGTCCTACCCTGCTCTTCATTACGAGCAACCCCGCGGACCAGAATAGGCAGAACTCTGTCTGCTGAGCCTCCCTCGCTCAGGTTGTAGAAGCTTCTATCTCCGTTGTATGGCATGGGTTGACCCTGTTCCTGACTCCATGTTCCCAAGTGCTCCACCCACAGAGGCGTCTGGCCTTGAAAAGTCGGACGAGGGTTAGGATTTGGGATTGGAGCTACCAGGGGTAGATCATTGACTTCTGGCCCGGAGTCAGAATCCTCCGGAAAGTTCTCTGCGAAGTCATCATCCAACAGAATTGCATGATTCTCTTCAGGCTCATCATCGAGCCATCCTCCGTTACCTTGGTTGGGAAAGTACGGATCGCCGGGGATATGGAATCTAGCCATGTTATCTACGCGAGAATAGGGGAAAAAGAAATAGTTAATAGACGTACTACTTAAGATAATTATAAGATGATCTTTACCAGTTACTCCAACATTTGCGTAGTGCATACCAGTCATATGTAACCAAAACAGGATAGGCCTTCGAATAAGTGATCCTAACTCTAAGTCCACAACCAAACAAGGAACAAGAAGTAAAGCAAAGATCACAGATTCTAAGTCTATGACACCCTAGTCACATATAACTGTAGCGTATCCACTCAGCAACTCTTGGCATACTAATAAAGACCTTTTTAGTTTGCACATAAGTAATTATAGTAACACAAAATACTCCTATAGTATTTTAAGTTTATGTTTTGTTCTACTGTTTTCATTGTAGTAGTGTTGGTAATTTTTTAGACTTGCTGCAACACCACAACCATTCCTAGGCACATGCTAATCACTTCTCGGAAAGATATAGTTGATCAGGCTATATCACTCCCAGATCTGATTATATGTCCCCAAGCCTGCTTGTGCTGTCCAACAACCGCAATACTTTTGTTCTGTCCTACGTGGCACTAATTTTAGTATGAATGCAGGTATGTATACTTTGGTTAAATATTTTATTATTTAAAAGTATAAACTCTTGGTCAGAGTATTTTAATCTCGTTGTGTTTATAGTTTGTATATCTTTTATGGGTTGATATACTCGATTCACTATAAACAAAGCTCTGATACCAATCTGTTGCACCCCCAAACCAGAACGGCGGAAACGTTCGGGGGCGGAGGACGTCATGTACAGTATCATATCAATGCATAATAGTAAACAAGCAACAACATCATCCATTGCATTAATAATATAATTTAATACAAGTGTGTTCTGTGTATAGTTTGATAGACACCAAAATATGAATCAAAATAAAAGACGAGTCTTGTAAATGCTCTGTCTTCTCAAAACCTGGTCCAGTGTACCTGTCTACTGGTGACGTGAGAATACAAGTTATTTTGAAAGAGTAGATCGGCATTTAAGCTGGTGAGTTCATAAGTATTTAGTGTCAGTTATTGTATATGTTTAATGAAAGTGTTCGTAAATGTTTGTTTGCAAATGTTTGTTTGTAAATGTTTGTATCTCCTAGAAAATCCTATATTTTCTACTTTAACTGAAATGTAGTCTCCTACCAAGACATGACTGTTCTGTATGTTTTTTCCTTTATAAAAGTGATTGTTTTCCCAAAGACAGACTATCATTTACCAAAATATAGTTTACATTACCGTTTATGTGAGAATATCACAATTTTGAATGTAATGGGAAAATAATAAGGATGTACTTGTAGTATTGTATATAATAACTACCGTTGTACTAACTACCTTAAATCAATTGATTAGTTAAGGTAAAATGTGATATAGTTGTAACCATGCTTGATCGACTAGTTAAAACACGATGTTCAAAGACATCGAAATGGTATGACATTCGTCACCCGTAGACCTGCAGGTCCCACTGTAGCTAGCAGCAAGGTGTACGATAGTCAGTCCCGTATAGATCTATACACAAATTCACGCTCTCCCTCCAGGAGACTCTGGTTGCAAAATGTGACACAACAGTATATTGCCATGCCATGAAGTAGTGGCTCACAATAAATGTTATAGTGTTCTTGTATTTGTATAGTGTGTTCTCTCTGTTCTAGTGTATTGTATGTTCTCTTTGTATAGTGTAGTGTATGTTCTCTTTGTTTCTCATTATAGTATGTTCTCTTTGTTTCTCATTATAGTATGTTTAAACTGACTCATGTATGAACTGACTCTTGTATGTTTCATTGTACTGGAAATAGTGAGTAGTAATCCTCTAAACTATACCTATTATAGTTTACTAGTAATGTTGTTTGAGTGAGTGAGTATGTTTGTACACCTTTGCTACCCAAAGGTGTTGAACTGATGTAAAAACTTTTATATCTATACACATATACATAATATATAACTAAGATTCAAATGACACTCGGACAAACAACCGGATACCCTAAGTCCACAACCAAACAAGGAACAGGAAATAAAGTGAGTTATCAGTCCTAAGCCCTTTCAACCTTATTTATATAACTATATCTATATAGACATGACAATATATAAGTTTGAAAGAGTTTTAATAAAGAGTTTAGCATGTAAAAGGGTTTTAAACATAAAATAAATTTTTAACCATTTGAATGGTTGCAGATGACTTGATGTCATCTTATAAAAGGTTTTGAAATCGTTTGTTTGATAACACAGTTTTGTAGTATAAGAAATCCACTTGTTGGTAGTTATTAATCACATGTGATTGATATAATAACTATAATGTTTCTACTTGTATCCCCCCCATAAAAGCATTTAAAATCATTTAAAAGATAAGTTAAGGGGTATGAACTCACCTGTAGTGAGTTATACGAATGTAAGATCGATATAGGATGCTAAGTGTCAAGTGAAGCCTTGAGCACAAACGGATCCTATTAAGCATATAATGACACATATATGTATATAATTAGTGTATACACAACTAATCATGCAAGGAAACCACCTTAGGGACTAGGAAACACTTGTATTGAAGTGTTACAATCACATATGATTGCATCAAAGGGGTTTAAGGCCACACAAAGGGGTGTACGGCCAATGTGTGTACGGCCAGTGTGTGTACGACCACATGGGTGTACGGCCATGGAGTGTACGGCCGTACACTCATGGAAGAGGTATGCTAAAATGGTGTTTTATGGTCCTATCTAGCTTCCACTAAGTGTTCATGATCCTATGTTGGGACATGAAGTGAGTTTGAGGCCTAAAGATGCACTAAACAAGGGTTTACGGCCATATGAAGTGTGTACGGCCGTACACCCTTGGTGTTCATGCATTATGATGATTCAAGGCTATGAATCAAGTGTTTCTTAAGCCTAACTAGAAGATAGAAGAGAAACTCACTCCTTTTGGAGGTTCTTAAGGAGTTCACGGCCCAAGAACATGTAGGTGTTCTTGGTGTTCTTGGTGAAAGTGTTGAATACTTGAAGATCTACCCAAAAAGACGAATTTCATGGATGAAATCAAAGGGTGATACTAGATCATGAAGGATAACAACTAAGAAATGGAAGGAATTCTTACATTTTTGAAGATCAAGGTGAAATGCTTGATGATACTTGAGAGAGAATTGACTTTTCTTGACTTGGAAGTGTAAGAAATGAATAGAAATGAAGGCTTAACTCATATATGGGCATGAGTTCACGGCCACTATGGGTGTACGGCCGTACACCCATGTGTACGACCGTACACTCCTCTTGAAGGAGTGTTTGGCCCAAATGTAACCCTATGAACTTAAGTTAACTTATCCCTATACCCAAACTTTGAATGCACAAGGCTTAGAACACTCAAACAGACCCTAAACGATGCTAAAAGATAGCAGAAACGAGTCTAACTTTGATTGAATTGAAAAGCTGTACAAGATAGAAATTTCGGGTTGTCACATCAACAACGATGAGGAAGACGAAGACACATGGTATTTCTTGTTTTTATGTTATGGATGATGTTATTTTGAATTTATTAGATATTTATGGATGATATATTAGATGTTTATTTAAGATTTATTAGATAGTTTATGTAATATGGTATGTTTGATGTTTATGTAATGTGGTATGTATTTATTTATGTATTTTTATCAAATATGCATTTTATAATATATATATAAACTAATATCATAAAAATATGTTTTTTATCCCAAAAAAAACATTAGCAACGACGCCTTTAGGGACGACGAGGACCAATTGCGACGATCAATAACTCCGGGAACCTTAGCCGGAAAACGCCGGGCGGTAGCCATAATTTTATTAGAGACGACGTCAATAGCGACGACAAACGAGTATTAGAGACAACAGGTATTAGAGACAATAGGTATTAGAGACGACGCTATTCGCGACGACGAACGAGTATTATCTACGAGGTAATAGTGACAGCCCTTTAGCGACGACAGGTCGTTGCTAAAGGTATTAGCGACGACTTTTGTTGCCGCTAAAGGTTACATTTTTTTGTTGTCATATAAAAAGCTCACAGTTGGGATCGGCCAACGAGCACTGGTCTATACCGAAACTGGAGTACCCAGTCTCAGTCTAAAACTCAAAACTTGTCTATTTTCAGACCGGTTTGCTTATTCACGCTAGAAGGAAGAATATATATTTTACCCTAAAAAATAATAATAAATTTTCAGTATTTTGTGAAAGAAGCAGTATAAATAGCATTCTTTTATCTTAAAGTTCATTTTATGCATGGTAGATGGACCAAATACTCAAATAGCATCTAAAAGGTTTTCCGATTTCTCATGCTCTCTTACTTCTCACATGGTTCACACGAGAAATGCGCATGATAAGACTGTGTAAATATACACTTTCCACACTCAACCAACGACTACACACTAGGGCTCTTCACAATTCGGATAAAACCGAATTATCCAATTGGACAATTTGGATTGGACTATTTGGTTCGGATATTCGGATTTTTGGATTGGTTTTCAACAAAACCGAATTATTATTTTGGATTTTGGATTGGTTTTGGTTTATAAAATAAGAACCGGATAGTCCAAAAAAACCGAATAACCGTTTATAATTTATCTATTTATAATATATCTATAGTTATTTATTAATTTTGTAATTTATTTTTTCAAATAGGTTCAAAACATTTCACCCGATAAATAAACATTAATATGCATTTTCTCTCAAAAGTTTTTTATCTATAAAATATTTAACTATAATATATCTTCTTAGTAGTTGTTTATAAATTTCAAATGACAAATAAATAATTTGTTTTTGCTTCTTATGTAAAGTTAGGTAATATTATAATTATATATCGTTTTAAAATATTTCGGTTTTGAAAACCGAATTATAAAAACCGATCCAACCGAATTGTAATTGGATCGGATCGGATTTGAATTTAGTTTGGACTATTCGGATCCATGTTTTGAAAACCGAAATCAATTTGGATTCACTTGATTGGATCGGATCAAACCGATCCATCCAAACGAACACCTCTACTACACACGCACATAAACATGTATCCACGGATATTCTCATCATTTTGACTCTATTAGAGGAAAAATATTTTAAAATTTAAAAGATTTATATGCGTCAATTACTCAATTTCGACCTATTGACTTGTATATTAATTTGGTGACTTTGTTTTCGGCTTTTTGCCTCTAAGACGTATAAAAAGATAACATATCATATCAAACGGCTCAAAACTCATCCAAATATATTTCTAATGAATCCAACTTCTTAAATAATTTTATTTGAATAAATAAACTATTATCATATCATATTGGAGGCATTAATTATATGAACACATTGCGCTAAAAAACTACTATTCCGGGACGAATCTATATTCTATATCGACTTATAATCAAAACCCTTTGACCAACTTGGCCAAATTCCATAAAAGATTAAAAAATTTTGGTTTTTATATTTAAGCACTAAGAGTTATAAACTTTTTTTTTTTTTGGAAAACCACTACATTAACTTTTAAATTTTTTAAAAATCACTATGGTTAGAAATTATTCAGTTTAACAACTTAAAGAAATAATTTCTTATATAATTTATAACCAAATAAACTTTAAACTTTTTTAGGGAAAAGTAAATTAATTGTAACAATTAAACAAAAAATTGTATGAATTATAAGGAACCACTGATTATAAATTCATGATCGTAATAGCACAAATGGTGTTTTTTTTTTCTTTAAAAAAAAAAAATAGGCTAGATGCATAATTTAATCTGACGTTGCTATGGTGCCACGTGTCCTAAAACAACCAAACCTCAAAAGAAAAAATAAAAAAGAAAACAAATTTATCTCCAAAACCAAAATTCCCCCACCACATAAAACATCACCTTCGTCCCCCAAAACCATCTCAACTAAAAGAAAGAAAAAAATCATAACTTTCCTTCGACTTAATCCGTTTTGCAGAGTGAGTTCGAGTTTATCTCCTGGAAATTCTCCAAATTTCCAGGACATAAAATAAAAAATAAAAATAAATGATCAGACTAAGTGTCTACTGCTCTTTACTCTCACCTCCAAGTCAAAAAGTCAAAGACCACCAGAGAATCTCTCCGGCGTCGTTTTGGCAACAGAAATGGAACCGGAGTTCGAGTTCGAGTTCGAGTCCGAGTTCATCGACTCAGAGGAGTATTACGACTATTGCTATGGCTTTAAAAAAAGACGAAATGGATGGAAGATTTAGCAACTTACCGGGTCAAAGCTGGGAACCCGGGTTGGAAATGGAAGTCCCTTTTGAACAAAGGCCGGTATGTATTTTTATGTTTTATGTTTTCATTTTCACATGAAAAAGGCAAAAATAAATTAATAATAACCTACTTTTATTTATGTATTTATTTATTTATTTATTTATAGGTGAATGAATACTCGTCTTTGAAAGAAGGACCATTATATTCATGGGGAGAATTGAGTCCACGATCTTTTTTCATACGCGTTGGAGGTCTTTGGTTGGTTACTTTTACTGTTCTTGGACTCCCCGTTTCTGCTGCAAGCTTTAATCCTTCAAATGTAAGATATAATTTTTTTTCTTCTTCTTTATAAATATATCGTAAATGGATAACTTTTTTATTTTTTCCTAACTCCTTTATATGATACTATTTTTTGAAATAATGGTGTTTGTGTTTATAACCCTAAAAAGGTAATCAATGCAAAATGAAAAAAAGATTGGAATAATTTGATCTACACACTACAAGGTGCGAAGATTTAGAGCACTTTTAATGTAAAATTAAATTAATAATACAATTATAAATTAATAACCAACTATTGGTTGTTCATATTTGGGCACTCTGAACTTTATTGTGCATCAAGTTCCCTAAACTCTTTTTCTTGTATTGCTTAGCCGATCATAATGTTGTATTGATATTGGATAACAATTTTAAAAAATTTAGTGACGATAAATGTAAAAACAAATTCCCGAGGGACCAAATGTGGACAATTTTTACTCGATAACATTAACAACATTTTGTTTCGTTTCTATGCAGGATCCTTTACGATTTTTATTAGCGGCAGGAACTGGAACGCTTTTTCTTGTATCATTAGTTGTTCTCAGGATTTATTTGGTATATATAATATATCCCATTTTTAAAATAGATCTAAAACTACACCAAATTATATAAGTTTCATGGTAAATTTATAAATAAATAAAATTTATATATATTTAGGGATGGAGTTATGTTGGTGACAGACTGTTATCAGCTGTGATCCCATACGAAGAGAGTGGTTGGTATGATGGACAAATGTGGGTAAAGCCTCCCGAGGTAAGGGCAAAATCGTCATTTTACATTTTACAAATGTTGATCTTGGAATAAATTTGTAATTTGCTTCTTTTCTTTGCAGATTCTGGCGCGTGATAGGTTATTGGGGTCGTATAAGGTAACCAAAAGTTTTAAGAAAAAAATATATTTGTGAGAAAAATATATATATATATATATATATATATATATATATATATATATATATATATATTTTAATTCTAATTCATTAATTAAATATTTGTGAATATTTGTTTTTATAAATGTAGGTGAAACCAGTGATAAAATTGTTGAAACAAACCCTAGTTGGAACAGGGGTGTTACTTGTGACAGCTGTTTCATTGATTATTTTTGCTACACCAGTTGAAGATTTCTTCCAAAAAACATTTGCAAATGAAAATTATGTTGCAGCTACAAAGATCAATGCGAATATGAGGTAGGTTAAAACAAGGATTATATATATAAGAAATATCAATATACATAGCATTTTGTCAAAATTATAATTTTGTAGATTTTTCAAAGTAAAATGTCCTAATAAGAAAAAAAAAAAAAAGGATTTGTGTATTTTGCAATGCTATGATTTAGTAGATTTTGTAAAGTACAATAACTTACTAAGAAAACAAAATGGAAGTAAGTAAGATGCTATTATAATTATACCCAAATAAATGAAAGTATTATAGGTAAAAAATTAAAATACATTACCCAAAATATATATATAAAGTAATAAAGTGATATTTTTTAATATTACAGCAAAGAGGAGCTTTTAAGATTGCCATTGGAAGTGAAGGCAGATGATAAACTGGCAGCTGCTGCTGCTGAGGCCGCTGATGGAAGGCCAGTGTACTGCAGGGACAGGTACTACCGTGCACTAGCGGGCGGACAATACTGCAAGTGGGAGGATCTGCTCAACTGATTAAAACAAGAATATATATATATATATATATATATATATATATATATATTCATGTTATATATATAGTATATATAGTATATACACCTTGTTTGATTTTTATGTTGAATTATATGAAAAAATATATATATACGAAAAGTAGATTGTCATTTTGAGATGTTAGTTGGAGAGACCTGATAGACTTCGAACTGCAAAGGTATATAAGTTGTCAAGAAATGAAGAAATATAAATTTTGATTTTGAATAATCAAATGGGTTATTACTTTTGAAATTCAAAGTAGTTGTTTCTCAAGTTTTTGGGAAAAAGATTTATGAATTGTGTAAAATTAAGAAAGAAAATGTCACAGCTACAAAGATCAATGTGAATATGAGGTACATTAAAACATGGGTTAAATGCAAGAAATAGCAATGTATTTTCATTTATATATTGTGTTTTTTCCGGATTAAACCTCAACATTTTTTTCACTAAAAAAGACCTAGAATCTTTTCAATTTTTCCAAAAAACCACTAAAACTTTTTATTTATTTATTTTTTTCTGAAAAAAATCTCTCATAAAAGACCTTATATTTTATGTTTTTTCCGGATTAAACATCGTCTTTATTTTTTTTCCTAAAAAGGACCTTGTATTTTCTTTTTTCTTTTTTCCAAAAAAACCCTCTAACTTTGACCTTTTTCAGAAAAAAAAACCTCAACTTTTGTAGTTTTTCTCGCAAAAACCCTCACATTTTATAAGTTTTTTTGGAAAAAATCGACTAAAATGAAAAAATGTAAGGTATTTTTCAGGAAAAAAATAAAGATGATGTTTAATTTGGAAAAAAAACACAAAATACGTCTTTTATAAGATTATGCTAAAAGGGTCAAATCGGAAAAAAAATGAAAAAATGCAAGATCGTTATCAGGAAAAAAAAGTTGAGGTTTAATTTGGAAAAACAAAAACACAATATATAAAGTCTTTTATGATCATTTGTATTTAAAAAAATTATACCAATTATAGCAATGTTATACATTTACAAAGCAATTCCCACTGTTATAATTAATTACATTTTCCAAATTACAATGTCCAAAAAAGAAAAAAAAAATGGAAGTACAATGATATTATTGAGTAGATTTTTTAAAGTACATTTTTTAAAATACAACGCCTAATAAGAAAAATAAACTTAATGTACATTGCTTATATCATTAAATGCACAAACTGGAATCACCATCTTCTTTACCTTACAAGATTTTTGTTAGACATAATTTATAAATGCAAACTACTTTAAATTAAAAAAGAAAAACCATACAACCTGATTTTCTTGAGATTTTTCCTACACAAGTCTTTTCCACCAATTATATATTTCATACATTTTTCCTTGAAATATATCTCTAATCGTTTGTTTTTGTCTCTTGGATTCTTCTATATCTAAAGTTCTGTATGCAAGAGCTAGCAAATAAATGGCCGGATGAACCCTCCTACATGTCAAAATAATTGTTTATCAAGTTTTTACAGAAAAAGATTATACACCCATATTCATTTTTTTATAAAAGTTAAAAGAAACTGTGAAAAAGATTATTTTTAGAGCTTTTTTAAATTGTCATGTTTGACAAACCCAAAAGTAGCTGATAAGCTAGCTTTTTAAACAGCTACTTAGAGTAGTTTTTCAGAAGCTTTTTAATATTTTCCCGAATATACCCTTAATTAATTATAAAAAAACATATCCTTCTAAATGTCCTTTTATGTCATTTTGTATTTTTCAGCTAGTTTTACCAAACATCATTTTTTATCAGCTAGCTTATAAGTTAGCAGCTAGCTTTTCGGCTAACAGTTTTTCAGCTACCAACCAGCTTTTCAGCTAACAACCAGCTTTTCAGCTAACAGCCAGCTTTTCAGCTATCAGCTAGCTTTTTCAGCTAATTTGCCAAACATAGCCTAAATGATCTAGGATTAAGAATACCTTTCAGAAGGTTGACTTAAGTCAACACCATCCCAATACCTCTGAGATGAAACATTTTTTCCGTTTCTACCCCTTCCATATGTCTCAACATACCAACCACCAATATCATGCAACCCTGAACGAGGCTCAAATAGCCAATATTTACTTGGAGGTAATCGAGCTCTTGTGCATCTACACTCACAAACAGAAGCTTTTTCTCCCAATTGAAACCAATGCATATGTTTCACCATTAATGTCCTATGCTTCATAACCACATGACTCTTTACACCACAATTATTATGAAAATAACAACACCCTTCTTCATCACTACTCCCTAATCCAATAATTGTTCCCAAAAACATCTTATCTTCCTCATCATCTTCATGTAGATTGAGATAAACATGTATATGATCTTCATAATCTTCATTTGATATGTCAATGGTGGAAGTAGAACTCTTTGGTGGGATTCGATTTGCTACTGCAATAATCTTTCCTGATACATGCAACTCAAGATCTTTGTATGCATCACATTGTGACCTAATTTGAGTTCCCAAATCATGAGTTTTAAATCCCATTTCCAAATTCTCACTTTTGGGTAATGGAAGTTGTTCATTGCAGGATGTTGATAATTCAGGCACCCTTTTGGCTATGCATACTTTCCCAAAAAGGTCACGTCCTGAAACTAAATGAAGGATTTCAGAAGTTTCAGGGAAAGATCTTTCATCAGCTTCAAAACAATCAGGGAGGAAATCCATTGAATGGATTATAGGACCATGGTAGGCTGTGTGTATGGCTGAATAAAAGTCGTTTTCCAGTATATCAAAGTAGGTTGTTCCATTTGCTAGTCTTTTCTCTGATACGATGTTGTTTATGGCATATCTATACCATTTTAACCATTCTACAACTTCCATTTGTTGTCCTGTTGTTTCATGGGATTCGTATGTGTACATTGATGAACCTTGACTTGAGGGTTTTTGGAGAATTGGTTTTTGAGATTGTAGATAGTTGTCGTAGTGAGCTCTCTTTTCAATATCTGATAGTATCTGCGTTTAATTAGTCGAAAGAATCAAGCTCCTTTTTCAGATTTGAATCCGATATTTTCAAGGTTATTTAGTTTTTTATGTTTGCTAGAATCAACATTCAATCATTCCCAGTTGAACTGATTACAAACGAGAAACAGGTAAGAAACAGCTATTAAGACATATTACAGTCGAAATATTTGCATACCTCATAAGCTGCGAGAATTTGAACGAATCGGTGGGAATTAGAAAATCCATCGGGCGATTGAGAAAGATCGGGATGAGTTTCCTTTGCCAATTTCCGAAAAGAGGCTTTAATTTCTGCGAAAGTGCAAGACTCAGGAACCCCTAGGAGGTCGTAAGCGTTCCTGCCGGACAATTCAGGTGGCTCCGCCGACTCAGCACTGGTGTTCAGTGCCCGATTACGAGTGAAATAATATAGAAAGCCGGTGATGTGATACGTATGCAGGGGAGATGAAAGAAATGAATGATAGCGGTTGTGATGGTGGTGGTGGTGGTGACGACGACATAGGCTAAGGAAAGTGGAGTAAGTGCCGTTTACCGCCATTCTAACGACTGTTTCTACCGGCTTGGGGCAGCGACTGGAAGGAGGTGAGGTTGCTCCCGGTAGTTTCAGTTTGGCCCCTGTATTTTGAAAACGTATTGAGGAACTGGAATGTAATACCCCTTAAGTTTATCAATTATTAACCGCTTTACCCTGAATATAAATTCTTGTTCATTAATGTTTGAATTTTATTTTATATTTCACATTTATCTAAGTCTCCCACCACCTACACACATTTAGCTAGGGGTGAACATGATACGGTTATTGATCAGAACCGAACCATTAATCGTAAATATATTTATTAAAATTTAGTAACAAAATGGTACGGTAATATAAGAGTGTGGTTATACAGTTATGGTCCAATTTCATATGGTTGTGTTTATAGTTTTTAACCACATGAGTTTGGTGCGGTTTTTAACCACTTGGATTTTTTTTTTATTTTTTTTATTTTTTTTTATTTTTTTACGTTTTAAGAATTCGAAAACTATTAGTTGTAACAATATAAAAATCAAAAAAATATAAGACAATAACTTAAAACATTAACAAACTAATAAACGAATAGTCACCTACTATCTTTTTCTTTTTAATAACTATATTATATATCAACAAACCAAAAAACTATTTTTGCAATTTTAAGAAATTGATTCAACTTTTAGTATCCCACCTAGACATCTGGTATATATTTCTTTTTATTATCTATACTGATTGTGTGACCCGTATACTTTACGGATTTATTAAAACAAAATGTTAAATACGAATGACTAAACGGGAAGTTTATTTGAATTTGAAATTTAAAATAAGTAAAAATTATGAAAAAGAAAATGCAAAAAAATGAATTAGAATTATATGTTTAGTTGTTAGATAAGTGTACTAAACATGTTGATTATAACAAAATGTTAAATAGGAAGAGAACATGTGGTAAAATTATTTTCATTTATTATAAATGATTATATATTATCAGCAACTAAATAACAAATGTTATATATAACTATTTAGATATTAAATTCGGTGCAATTTGGTTATTTGCGGTTATTGGAAAATTAAAAACGGCTCCGTCTCGAAATTTGTAGATTTTAGAAAATTAAAAACTGACTGTCGGTTTCCATCTAGATTTTGGTTTATCGATTTCAGTTTGTGCAGTTTTTTCGGATACTTTTATATGCAGTTCAATTTTTACTCACCCCTACATTTATCCATCACCTTACCGCTAAGTTGGAGGGTTTTTGATGTATCTATTGGTGACCTTATATATGATGTGCAAAAGACAATAGGTTTTTAGATATTACTATTGTTGTTTTTTTTAAACGGCGGGGTTAGTGGTTAGCTAGTATCACGACAACGTTAACGTTTGGAATAGAACTTGAGACCTCCAATATAAGAGGCAAATCCTCTACCAAGGGGCTAGTCCCACATTGCTGTTGTTGTTGTTGTTGTCTTCGTTGTCGTCGTCACCGTCGCCGTCATCGTTGTGGTGGTAGTCATGGTTGTGGTTGTTGTTGTGGTTGTTGTTGTTGTTGTTGTTGTTGTTGCTGTTGCTGTTGCTGTTGTTGTTGCTGCTGCTATAAATATAAAATTACATTTTTAAATATATTTCTTCTCCCTTGTGTTTTTCCTTTTGAAGAAAATACATTGATGTGACATGTCACATCAGCAAGAAGTTCAAGTCACCCGACACATAAGCTTAAGGTGAACTACTATGGAGAGGGTGAGCTGATAAATATGAAATATGAAAAAAAAAAAAAAAAGGTTTGTAAATTTTAATCATTAATGAACAAGAAAATAGACTTAGAGTAAATCTGTATAGATATGTAAGGCTTTAGGGTTTTATGTTAAAAGCGTTTTTTAGCGGAAAAAAAAAAACTTAGAATAATAATAAAGTATCCTAATTGTATAAAAAAATCATTGATTTTTTGTGCACACATATTATCAACCACTTATAGCTTTTGTATATGTATAATCATTAAACTCTACCTTTTATTTAAAAAATACATTCATTACGAGTAATAATAGGTCACCACATGATTGCTGACGTGTAACGCCCCGATTTTCAGGTATTGAATTAATATAAGAATTTTCTTGATTTCAAGGGCTACTCGATGAGTTGGTTGCCCTACTCGTCGAGTAGCAGCGGGTTGGTCTACGTGTGTTAGTGAGTTACTCGCCGAGTCCAAGAAGGGACTCGACGAGTAGGAGCTGGCAGATGAAACCCTAAATTTCGGGGTATTGCACCCTATTTAAAGGATCATTGGCCTCCCCCAGCCTCCCCTTTACTGCTTCTTGTCCCTCTCAAACCCTAATCAAGTGTGTGTGCTCCATTTGTGTATTCTTAAGCTTGGAAGAGGATTTTTGGAGAAAAGAGCTTGGAGATCAAGTATCCAGAAGCAAGGAACTTGTGGGATCCGAAATTTATCTTATTTGGCATCTTCTGGAAGGTATCAAATCGCTATCCTGACCTCATTTCATTTCTAGATCCCTTTTGGGCAAATTTTAGGGCTTTTCTAGTATGTTTGGAAGCTTTTCTTGTGTATAAGCTAAGATCTGAAGTTGTAACTTCAGATCTGAACTCTCTTGGGCTTCTAAGTCCATAAAGCTTCCAGCTCTTGCAAGGATGAGACTCTCCTAAGGTGTAAAGCTCCATTAGAAGCTTAGATTGGTAATTTAGAGCCTCTAGGGCCTTGCATGCACGTAAAGTTTGCAACTTTACGTGATAAACATGCCTTAGAAGCTTGGATCTGTAATCTGGAACCTTGGCATGGCTTAAAAAGTGTCTGTATGGATGAAGGTCTGAAGGGACTCGGCGAGTTGCATAGTCAACTCGGCGAGCCACATGAAGATGGCCATGTACTCGACGAGTTGGATGAACAACTCGGCGAGTCCGATGAAGATTGCCTTGGGCTCGGCTAGTCAGTCGAATGACTCGGCGAGTCGGCTAGGGTTTTTCCCGAACCTTTGGACACGCATGAACTCGGCGAGTTATAGGGAACTCGACGAGTCAACCAAGGATTTCACGACTTCTCGAGTTCAGGAAGGACTCGACAAGTCGGTGAACTGCACTCGACGGGTCGGGTCAACATGGACTGTTGACTTTGACTGTGGACTTTGACCTTGGAAAAGGGTTGGCTTTTGGACTTCTGGGAGTATCTTGGGAATTTATGGACTTTGTGATGTGTCGGATATAGGTGGTGGAGTTTGTGGTGGTGATACGGGAGCTGAGCTTTCTAGTTTCAGACGACAGTTGCGAGGTGAGTTATCCTCACTATACTCAAGGGTCTAAGGCACCAAGGCCGTCCCTTTGGATTGTTATCTGGTTATGTGGTATGTGGTATGGCATGTTAGATCGGTATCCTAGAGGGTAGGATAATATTATGTGCTATGTGTCATGATTCGCCAGATCAGTAGTTGTCATAAAAGCCCTTAAATTTTCAAGAAATTGTGGGTTTTACCCTTTGGTGTCTTTTAGGTTCATTAAAGCCGACTATTTGATTTAATTTTTACATTTATGCCCTTTTAGAGGGTTTCCCGGTTAACTGCCGGTAACACACACAAGTAATCTAACTCATTGAAGTTGAAACCATTGAATCAAACACCAAGTTTTCTTCTTGATTCAAATCTACAAATTGGGAGAGTTTTGTTCTTATTCAGACATGCAAATATAGACTTAAAGGTAAATCACCATCTCTATTCTCCATAACTAAAGATGCACACAACAACCCATCACCACCTGTTCATCATGCTCTTCATCCCCTGTTCTGTTCATCATTTTTCACAAAAACATCACACCTGAAATCCACCACTTTTACCATCACTGAAATCCACCACCACCACCAACATATCTACATTGACATGGTCCACCACCACCTATCCTTTTTTCCCATATCTAAACTCAGCTCTTGTAAAATTTTCCTCCTCATTCACCCCATTCACCATGGTCATCTTGGAAATACAAAGGAACACAAAAATACACATATAAAACAAAAATCAGTAGTAAATCATACACTTGTGTGTTGTGTGTGAATTTTAATCACAAAACATATATTGGTGAAGCCCAAAATGGGTGTGTTACCCTTGAAATCGACGATGAAGAGGTTTGAATCAGACGATGAAGGTGATGAACAAGTGATGCTTGGACTTCAACGTGTGAATCGGGTGATGAATGTGATGAAGAGACGATTAACCCCTTTGCTCTGATTCATGTTTTACTTTTGATGCCACTTGAGGTTCTTTAGGACTCATTCAATTCAATGATGGAACCCGATCAGTTTGAGCATGACAGTGGCAGAGAAGCTCCTTATATCAATCTGCAGAATTGGAAGGGAAATATGATGGATGAGATCGATCCGTTGATGGAGGAAGAAAAGACCGATCAGCCACAAGCCCTAATCTTTAAAAATGTGGATGATGTTGATGGATTCAGGTAAACAGAAGAAAAGGATGTTGAGGTTTGTGCGTATAATGAATATGTGAGGACGTGCGTCGACGAGAGAGGGTGGAGCTACGCCGGTGGACCGGCTCTGGTTGTGGATAATATTGATGGCGACTCTAAGGAGGCGGTTTTAGAGGAGCTCCACCAATCTTTCCCTAGGGGAAATACGGGGGCGGGGGGTTAAGGTTCGATTCAGAAGGAAGAAGACGAATGGAAACCAACATGGTTAGATTCATTGCACCATAAGAGAAGAAGAAGAAGGGTGAAAAGAAGAATGATGTATGGGGATGAAGATGACGATGGGTGGAGAGTATAACCGGGTAACCGGTTGTTTCCCTGTTAAATGGAGAATTTGACACAATTAATCCAAATATCTGGCTTTAATGAACTTAAAAGACACCAAAGGGTAAAACCCACAATTTCTTGAAAATTCAAGGGCTTTTATGGCATTAGCCCTTATCTGTTATGTATGTGCACATGTTTGTTTGGCGGTTGAGGCTGATCTGCTTTGTGCGAAAGGCAATAGACCTAGGCATTCCAACCTGTTGGTTGTGGGCCGTGAGTATTCCATCCCGAGGATGATTGGACTCATAGTACGTGGGCATTCCAACCTGTTGGTTGTGGGCCTGGGGTATTCCATCCCGAGGATGATTGGACCCATAGTATGTTGGCATTCCAACCGGATGGTTGAGGGCCTGGGGTATTCCAACCCGATGGTTGACTGGACCCATAGTATGATGTTTATGATTATATGTGTATTGTTGTGGGTATGGGTATTTTGGGGGAACTCACTAAGCTCTCGGGCTTACTGTTTCAGTTTATTGTTTCAGGTACATCGGGGGATCGTGGCAAGGCAAATGCGTGATCGTACAACTCCTCACTTTTTATGACCTTGTTTCTAGGATACTCTGATATGACACATTTTGAAAACAAGTTTTGTAATAGTTAATGGATTTGTAATGTTTTTAAAAAGTTTTAATTGGCTTGAATTTTTGGGTGTTACAAGTTGGTATCAGAGCCTTGGTTTGAGTGAATTGGAGGAACAATTGTGTGAATCCAGTCTCAAATCAAGGGAAGGTTTTCAAAATGATTTCTAAAATGCTTTTCAAAATAAGTAAGGGAGGATGCAGAGTGTACGATCAGCCGGAGCCAGTAAGTAAACCCCAAAATACCATACATTTATTTGATTATGTGATATGTTAGAACAACATGCTAGTGCTAGGCTAGGGATCTTCAGGAATTGCATGATAGAATTGCCTGATTACATGATGCCTGCTAGTCTAGGTTTTCCTTTATATGAGATTGACATCATTACTATAGTTGCTTAGTGTATGCATCACAGTTATACATAATTAAGATCTTATAGCCTGAAAATGTTTGATTTGGCCTTACGTTCTGTTCTTGTTTGATTGGGAGCTTAGGGTAGGATTGGATATTCGAAAGTCTATGGGGTCCAGCGTTATGTATGGCTAGCATACACTAGTGCTGCAGGGTTGGTGGAAGTTTCATGGATGGGTAGGTTGTGTGAGGCCGGTAGGCCAGTTACGATATATTTAACATTCCTCTAGGAGTGAGGATTGAGTGCTCGTTATGATTATGTATATTGTTAGGGCGTTGTGATGATACTTGAGACAAATATGGGTAGGTGTGGAAGGTAGTATGGGCCCGTACTACTGAAAGCACAGGACCCATACGCGTAGCAAGGAAGTCACAACCGCTAGGGTTTAGAAGGGAGTTGGTTCCAGGTTATCTATGCGGATTGTCTGATATCTTCCTCTTATATTTTTCAGTATGGTGGTTACGAGGCATGTCGTGACTGGATCTGGATCGGGATCGGGACAGGGTGAGCAGGAGGCCCCAGTGGCACCTGAGATTATCGGCCAGGGGGAGCCAGTGTTGACAGAGGATCGGGTTAGGGAGATCATCCGTGAGGAGGTGGTCGATATTGTCCGGGGTCAGATTCCAAAGTTGTTTGGGACTATTAAGTCCGCTATGAGGGAGTACTTTGATGACCGATACGCAGCCCTTGCTGAGACGGCTGCCGCTGCAGCTACCACGGCTGTAACAGCGGCAGGAGCGGGAGGAGCCAGTCGGGGCTTCCAGTACCGAGAATTCGATAACACGAAGCCCCCGACTTTTGATGGTGTTCAGGATCCTATTGTAGTCGTGAGGTGGCTATCGGACGTGGATGGATGTTTCTTCACGTGCTCATGTCCTACTGACCAGAAGTTCAGGTGTGCCCTGAACTTGTTGCGGACCGGGGCAAAGGACTGGTGGAGACTGGTTACTGGGTCATATTCGGATGACTAGAGAGCTGTTGTTACTTGGGAGCAGTTCAGGGATATGTTCTGCGCTCGCTACATTCCACGGGTCGAGCGCGAGCGGTTGTCACAAAAGTTTTTAGAGCTGAGACAGGGTACTGAATCGGTGACGGAGATCACCCGTATGTTTACTGAGAGGGCGATGTTTTGCCCGAAGTTTGCCTCGGAGCCGGCTCAGATGACATGTTATCTGAGCATGCTCAAGACTGACATCCGTCAGTTTGTTGCCACACAACGATGTGATACTCTACTGGATCTACAGGAGGCCGGCAGGCGGCGTGAGTTGGAGATTGAGTTGCAGTTGAGGGAGCAGCGGCAGGCACCGGCACAGTCGCAGCCAGCGCCGAAGCAGTCGAAGACCGCTGATACCAGGATTGGGGGACAGCCAGGCCGCACTTGTGGAAAGTGCGGGAAGGCTCATTCAGGGACGTGCCGAGCAGGGAGTGGGTGCCACCGTTGTGGCAGGCAGGGCCACCTGGCCAGGGATTGCAGGCAGCAGACTCCGACTTCCGGAGTCAGACTTTGTTACCATTGTGATCAGGTGGGCCATATGAAGGCCCAATGTCCTTTATTAGCCGCCAAGGCGGCGCATGCTCCAGCGCCGGCCACATTGAGGATTACGGATGGGAGGCTAGCTAGGGCGGAGCCTCCGAAGGCTCAGGGGCGTGCCTTCTAGCTTACGGCCGAGGAGGCCAAGGCAGCGCCAGATGTGGTTGCTGGTATGTTTCTATCCCTTATCTCATTTACTTTATCTGTTGTAAACTTATCTGTTGTACCTCTAATTAGGTACGTTTTTGGCGAACTCCTTACCTGCATTGGTTTTATTTGACTCGGGGGCGAGTCGGTCTTTTGTATCTCAGACATTTAGTAGGGAGTTCAGAGTGCCAGTAGGCGAGCTAGAGTGTCCGTTGCGAGTCTCTATCGCCAACGAACACAGGGTTTCTGCTTCTTCGGTCTACCGAGGGTGTGAGATGGAGATCTTCGGGATACCTTTTCTGATAGACTTGATTCCGATTCCCATGAGGGATGTATGTGTGATTGTGGGGATGGACTGGCTCAGTCGATTCGGTGCCATGATTGATTGTGAGGGCCAGCGGGTAGTGGTTCGAACCCCAAGTGGGGGAGAACTGATCGTATATGGCGAGGGCACCAGAGTGGGATCAGGGTTCTGTTCAGCCGCTAGGGCTCGACAGTATATTCAGCACGGGTGTGCGGGTTATCTAGTGTATGTGGTAGATACGCGAGTCAGGGATCAGACTCCAGTTTCGGAGGTTCCAGTGGTTAGAGAGTTTGCTGACGTGTTTCCGGAGGAGTTGCCAGGGATACCTCCGGAGAGGCAGGTCGAGTTTCGGATCGACCTGGTGCCTGGTGCGGCCCCAATTTCCCAAGGCGTCGTACCGATTCACACCACCCGAGATGCAGGAGCTGTCATCACAGGTGCAGGAACTGTTGGGCAAGCAGTTCATCCGACCTAGCAGTTCTCTGTGGGGAGCTCCGATTAAGTTCGTCTGGAAGAAGGACGGTTCGCACCGGATGTGCATCGACTACCGGGATAGATGATCTCTTCGAGCAGTTGCAGGGTGCATCTTGGTTTTCCAAGATAGACTTGAGGTCTGGGTATCACCAGGTCAGGGTCAGAGAGGAGGACGTGGAGAAGACCACGTTCCGAACTCGTTATGGACATTACGAGTTTGTGGTGATGCCGTTTGGGCTCACCAACGTGCCATCAGTAGTCATGGACCTGATGAATCGGGTCTGCAGACCGATACTCGATCGCTCGGTCATCGTGTTTATCGACGATATCTTGGTGTATTCCAAGACCCGAGAGCAGCATGAGGAGCATCTGCGGGAGTTATTAGGCGTTCTGAGGCGAGAACTGCTTTATGCCAAGTTCTCGAAATGCGAGTTTTGGTTACGAGAGGTCCAGTTCCTGGGGCACCTCGTTAACCAGGAGGGGATTTTGGTCTACCCGGCCAAAATTAAGGCGGTCATGCAGTGGGAGGTTCTGAAGTCTCCCTCAGATATCAGGAGTTTTCTGGGATTGGCAGGGTACTACCGGAGATTCATACAGGATTTCTCCAAGATTGCAATACCCCTCACTCGTCTGACGAGGAAGGGGGTGGATTTCCGATGGGGCCCTGAGCAGCAGAGGGCGTTTGAGACCCTACGAAAGTGTTTATGCGAGGCTCTAGTTTTGACTCTTCCGAAGGGAGTCGAGGATTTTGTGGTGTTCTGCGATGCGTCCATCACGGGACTAGGAGCGGTCCTCATGCAAAGGGGACGGGTGATAGCTTATGTATCGCGGCAGTTGAAGTCGCATGAGACGAGATATACTACTCATGATCTAGAGTTGGGAGCGGTGGTTTTCGCTCTCAAAATTTGGAGACATTACCTATATGGGGTCCGTTGTACCATCTACACGGATTACAAGAGCTTGAGGCATATTATGGATTAGCCGAACCTGAATATGAGGCAGCGCAGGTGGCTGGATGTAGTCAAGGACTACAATTGCGAGATCCTTTACCACCCCGGTAAAGCGAATGTGGTAGCGGACGCTCTGAGCCGCAAGTTAGCTGGGTCTTTCACCCCAGCGATATGTATGAGGATAGCGGTGGATTCGCCGCTTGTGAGTTTGATCAGAGATGCTCAGGTCGAGGGCATGCGGCCAGAGAACTGGAAGCTGGAGAGGATCAGGGGTGAGAACACCCGGTTTGTGCAGGATAACCGGGGATTATTAACCCGATACGGTCGGGTGTGGGTTCCGATGTCTGGTGGGGTCAGACAGACAGTCATGGAGGAGGCTCATAAGTCTCACTTCTCTATTCACCCGGGGGCCACCAAGATGTACTGGGATTTGAGTTTGAGCTAATGGTGGCCATGCATGAAGTGAGAGATCGCTTGGTACGTCGAGAGGTGCTTGACCTGTAGGATGGTCAAGGCCGAGCATCAGAGGCCGCATGGAAAGCTGCAGCCCCTGGAGATCCCCATGTGGAAATGGGAACAGATCACGATGGATTTTATTACCAAGTTGCCGAGAACGGTGAAGGGGTTTGATGCTATATGGGTCATCGTGGATCGATTGACCAAGAGTGCCCATTTCTTGGCCATACGGGAGAGCTCATCGGCCGAGAAATTGGCCGACGTGTACGTTCGCGAGATCGTGGCTCACCATGGGGTTCCGGTCTCCATTGTCTCCGACCGGGATGTTCGGTTTACTTCCCGTTTCTAGCAAAAGTTTCACGAGGAGCTGGGCACGCGGTTGCATTTCAGCACAACATTCCATCCGCAGATTGACGGTCAGAGCGAGCGGACCATTCAGACCCTCGAGGAAATGTTGAGGGCGTGTGTCATTGATTTCGGTGGGAGATGAGATTCCCACCTACCGCTTGCAGAGTTCGCCTACAACAATAGCTATCATTCCAGCATTGGCGCTCCACCTTTCGAGCTATTGTATGGACGGAGATGCCGCACCCCGGTTTGTTGGGGTGAGGTGGGACACAGGGTGATGGGGCGGACGGAAGTAGTCTTGCAGACTACTGAGAAGATTCAACAGATAAGGCAGCGATTGCAGACTGCTCAGAGTCGGAAAAAGAGTTACGCCGACAGGCGTCGATCTGAGTTAGAATTTTAGGTGGGTGATATGGTTCTCCTGAAGGTCTCACCCTGGAAGGGTGTGATCCGCTTCAGGAAGAGGGGGAAATTAGGTCCCCTTTACATTGGACCGTTCAGGATCATTGCCAGGTTGACAAGGTGGCTTATAGACTAGAGCTACCGGAGGAGCTTAGCCGGATCCACAACATTTTCCACATTTCGCAGTTGCGAAAGTGCATTATGGATCAGGAGGCGGTGGTATCACTGGATGATATTCAGGTTGATGAACGCCTGAATTATGTGGAGAGGCCTGTGGCCCTACTGGAAAGGAAGACGAAAGTTCTGAGGAACAAGGAGATACCTTTGGTGAAGGTACAATGGGAGCATCGGAGGGGATCTGAGTGGACGTGGGAGCCGGAGGCAGAGATGCGGGAGCTCTACCCGGGGTTGTTCACTGCGGCAGACTTCGAGGACGAAGTCTAGTTCAAGTGGGGGAGAATTCTAATGCCCCGATTTTCTGGTATTTAATTAATATAAGAATTTTCTTGATTTCAAAGGCTACTCAACGAGTTGGTTGCCCTACTCGTCGAGTAGCAGCGGGTTGGTCCACGTGTGTTAGTGACCTACTCGCCGAGTCCAAGAAGGGACTCGACGAGTAGGAGCTGGCAGATGAAACCCTAAATTTCGGGGTATTGCACCCTATTTAAAGGATCATTGGCCTCCCCCAGCTTCCCCTTTACTGCTTCTTGTCCCTCTCAAACCCTAATCGAGTGTGTGTGCTCCATTTGTGTATTCTTAAGCTTGGAAGAGGATTTTTGGAGAAAAGAGCTTGGAGATCAAGTATCCAGAAGCAAGGAAATTGTGGGATCCGAAATTTATCTTATTTGGCATCTTCTGGAAGGTATCAAATCGCTATCCTGACCTCATTTCATTTCTAGATCCCTTTTCGGCAAGTTTTAGGGCTTTTCTAGTATGTTTGGAAGCTTTTCTTGTGTATAAGCTAAGATCTGAAGTTGTAACTTCAGATCTGAACTCGCTTGGGCTTCTAAGTCCATAAAGCTTCCAGCTCTTGCAAGGATGAGACTCTCCTAAGGTGTAAAGCTCCATTAGAAGCTTAGATTGGTAATTTAGAGCCTCTAGGGCCTTGCATGCACGTAAAGTTTGCAACTTCACGTGATAAACATGCCTTAGAAGCTTGGATCTGTAATCTGGGACCTTGGCATGGCTTAAAAAGTGTCTGTATGGATGAAGGTCTGAAGGGAATCGGCGAGTTGCATAGTCAACTCGGCGAGCCACATGAAGATGGCCATGTACTCGACGAGTTGGATGAACAACTTGGCGAGTCCGATGAAGATTGCCTTGGGCTCGACGAGTCAGTCGAATGAATCGGCGAGTCGGCTAGGGTTTTTCCCGAACCTTAGGACACGCATGAACTCGACGAGTTATAGGGAACTCGACGAGTCAACCAAGGATTTCACGACTTCTCGAGTTCAGGAAGGACTCGACGAGTCGGTGAACTGCACTCGACGAGTCGGGTCAACATGGACTGTTGACTTTGACTGTGGACTTTGACCTTGGACAAGGGTTGGCTTTTGGACTTCTGGGAGTATCTTGGGAATTTACGGACTTTGTGATGTGTCGGATATAGGTGGTGGAGTTTGTGGTGGTGATACGGGAGCTGAGCTTTCTAGTTTCAGACGACAGTTGCGAGGTGAGTTATCCTCACTATACTCAAGGGTCTAAGGCACCAAGGCCGGCCCTTTGGATTGTTATCTGGTTATGTGGTACGTGGTATGGCCTGTTAGATCGGTATCCTAGAGGGTAGGATAATATTATGTGCTATGTGTCATGATTCTCCAGATCAGTAGTTGTCTATAGACTGTTATGTGGTTATCTGTTATGTATGTGCACATGTTTGTTTGGCGGTTGAGGCTGATCTGCTTTGTGCGAAAGCCAATAGACCTGGGCATTCCAACCTGTTGGTTGTGGGCCGTGAGTATTCCATCCCGAGGATGATTTGACTCATAGTACGTGGGCATTCCAACCTGTTGGTTGTGGGCCTGGGGTATTCCATCCCGAGGATGATAGGACCCATAGTATGCTGGCATTCCAACCGGATGGTTGAGGGCCTGGGGTATTCCAACCCGATGGTTGATTGGACCCATAGTATGTTGTTTATGATTATATGTGTATTGTTGTGGGTATGAGTATTTTGGGGGAACTCACTAAGCTCTCGGGCTTACAGTTTCAGTTTATTGTTTCAGGTACATCGGGGGATCGTGGCAAGGCAAAGGCGTGATCGTACAGCTCCTCACTTTTTATGACATTGTTTATGGGATACTCTGATATGATACATTTTGAAAACAAGTTTTGTAATAGTTAATGGATTTTTAATGTTTTTAAAAAGTTTTTATTGGCTTGATTTTTTGGGTGTTACATGACGTGGGTTTTGTTGTTTGTTATGTACACATTTTAACATTAAAATTTCTTGTACACATTTACCCATTAATCTTAGATAATTTGTTCATTTCAAAAGTACATATTATTGCATAAAAATAAGTTATCTACCGCCTATTGTAGCTCCTCGATATTGCAAAATTCAGGGAGAGACACTCGCACTTAGCGATGATACAAAGCACCCCTCCCCCTCTTTATGACTGTATCGTGCACATTTCTTATGGTTATCCTTTGATTGAAACCCTAAATGTTTGAAACTGAAACCTCTTCTATGAGGTGTTCAAACCTTATTTTGGTGAGTTAGAGTGTGATAGTTTATATTATTACATACATATTATGTAAAATATTTTTACAAATAAACTAAGAAGATTTAAATATATAAATATATAATTTTTTACATACATATAAAGTATATTTACAATAAGTATGTGTTCTTTGTATATAAATAGACATTTCAATATATAAATATATATATATATATATATATATATATATATATATATATATATATTTTGACATTTGAAAACCATAATCTAGTTTTGTAGAATACGTTGAACTTATTGGCATAATCATAAGATCAATTTAACATAAACTTCATAAGACTTAAACATAGTGAAGTATATTTATTTGGAGAAGATGATATCCCTTTGATCTTGAAGATGATGATTTATGATTCTTTCTCACTTCACGTAACGTTGTCTAATTGAGCAATTCGATTGATGGATGACACACACAAAATTATGGTGTTTATATAGAGAATAAATTTATATTAGAGGGGAAAATGAACCAAATCATATTCCACTAAAAGCTTTCTCTTATAATTATGTGTTTAATTTATCAACTACACCTTATAAGTAAGTCATAATCCTTTAAGTTACAAAGAAAATATAGATCCATCATACTACTACATATATTCAAGTTTAAGGACTTGTTATCTCATTATGTTATAATACATAACATAATTATACTCAAAACATAAAAACATTATAAACTATGGTTTGATAGTTTGATGACCATAGATTATTTTCTTAAGATATTACATTGAGTAAATTATATAAATGGTCCTAATGCTTTGAGGTAATTTGCACGTTTGGTCCTTAATTTAATTTTTTAACTTGGAAGTTCCCTACTATTTCTTTTTGTTACGCGCTTGGTCCCTGTCTTACCTAAAAGACTATTATTTAAATAGGAAAAATGATGGGGTAGGTAAGGTAAGGTGAAGGGCTGGGGTTGGGGGTGTGTTTATTTAAATAAATTAAAAAATCAAGAGCAAAATAGTCTTTTTAGGTAAGACATGGACCAATCGCGTAACAAAAACAAACAGTAGGGACCTTCCGAGTTAAAAAATAAGTTAGGGACCAAACATATAAATTACCTACACCATAGGGGACCTTCCGAGTTAAAAAATAAGTTAGGGACCAAACATATAAATTACCTACACCATAGGGACCATTTGTGTAATTTACTCTATTACATTTGAAAACCAAGATCCCAAATCATTTCGCCTCAACCTAAAATGGTACGATTTGTACCATCTCTTAAAAATTTCCGATAATTTGAAGAAAAAAAGGTCAATATACATATGTTCTTCATTGGAACTCATAAATAATTTATTGGTACTATATATATTTTTTTGTTAAGTATGACGTCGCATAATTGTTGTATCATTGCATGGTATCTCATTTTAATATTGGTATGTTATATTAACATATTATTTTACTAAGTCATTACCAAAATATGCAAAGAAATAATACAATTTGGACAAAACTGCAAAAATATCCCTATGGTATGCATTTTTTCTGAGGCTTTGTCCAAACTTTGATTTTTTTTGGATTCGTGACCATTTTGAGCTGGTTTCGCTGCGTTTTTAGTCCATCCACATATTAAAATGAATGTAATACTCTTAGGGTATTTATTTCATATTTTTCTTTCATTTTTTAAACCTAAAACTTATTATTTATTTTAACAATTAAAAAATAGGAGGGGCCCTCTCTCTCTATCTTTTTTTTTTCTCTCTCTCTATCTCTATCTCTTTCTCTCTTTCTCTCTCTCTCTCTCTCTCTCCCTCTCTCTCTATCTCTCTCTCTCTAAATTTACACACACCTGTACTTCTACTTCCCCATTTCCTCATCCGTTGTCTTCTCTCCTTATCGTCGATCGAATCTAGAATATGTGGTAACAAGAAATATTGACAGGAAAGTGAATTCAAAGAAGCATACATCCAACAGAGGCGGCAATTTATTCTCTTAATTTATATGCAATCTCTTCTTACCTCATCATCGCTTTAGGAAGGATTTACACACACACACACATACTTTTTGAAATCGATTGAGAAGTTGAAGACATATCAGGGGACAAAATTGATTTTGAATATGTCAAGATTCAACCACCGTCGATCTCTCAAGATTCAAAACCGGTAAACCCTAATGAAATATTAAATCAATTTTGAATCTGAAATAAATACTAAGGGTGAAATCGAACCAGAATTATCTTCTGTTTATCTCAGATGACTCGATTAATACCTCCTCTGTAGTGAGGCATCTGGGTTTTTTTGCTCATGAAGCTTAAAGTGAAAGATCCGGTATTCGGGAAGAGAAGAATGTCAACGGAGAAGATGTGGGTTTCGTTGGAGGGGTCGTCGGTTGCTAATTGTGGTGGTTGCGATTTAGGTGAAAGGAAAGCATGTGATGGAGGAAGATTGGTAATTTTAGGGTTGATTTGTTATCGATTCCATCATCAGAATGGAATGGATTGGAGGTGGGTTGATTTGGGAATCGAGGTTTGTGTTGATTGGGATATTGTTTCCTCAAAATCTGTTAACATAGAAAAATCGATGAAATTAGAGGTGGGTTGATGTGGGAATCCCTGATTTGTTTCTCCATTATCATCTCAATCATCGAGTAAAGTGTAGGTGATGGCGAGGGTGAGAAAGAAGAAGAATGAACGAAAGACTTGGGCAAATCGTGGGAGGAAGAAGATGGACACAAGAGGATTAGAAAAAGGCGATAATGTGTTTGGAGAGAGAGAGAGAGAGAGAGAGAGAGAGAGAGAGAGAGAGAGAGAGATGTGGGTCCAATTTAGTTATTTGTTTTTTTTCATTTAAATTAAATAGAAAAACACAAAAAAAATACCAGGGCATTAAGTCATTTCAGTTTACTGAGACACCAAAAACGCAACAAAACTAGCCCAAAATGACCATGAAACCAAAAAAATCGAAATTTTGACTAAACTTCGAAAAAAATGCATATCATAGGGACCATTTTATCGCAATTTTGTCTACAATTTGAAATTATGAATCTCATAACTTAAATTCTTAAATCATTTTATTAAGATAAAAAATATTTTTCATATGAACACCTAATAAATCATTTTAGTGTTTTAAACATTTTCACACCACACATTTGGATCAACCTCAGCATGCATGAAGAGACCTTCCATGTATCAAATGGTCCTTGCAGAAGTTCAACATCGGGCATCAGCACACACATCAATTAATTGGCCTCAAGCATCTATAGTAATTATACCTATCGTCTCTTTCTCACTACCATTACCACAAAAATGGCTTCTGGTTTACCCTCAAAGTACATGTCAACCTCTAAAGAGTATCCTCTCCATCTCCATGGTTGGCTGCGAATACACAAAGATGGCCGATGTGAAAGATTCATCGGAAATGATATCATCCCGGCTGGAACTGATCCCATAACTGGCGTCCAATCAAAAGACGTCATTATTTCACACCAATCCAATGTTTTTGTAAGGCTTTACATTCCCAAAACCATCATCCCTAACCGGAAACTCCCAACTCTGATGTATTACCACGGTGGTGGCTTCTTGACTGAATCCGCCGCTTCTTCCACCTACCACCCCACACTTAACTTGATCACGGCAGAATCCAACGTGATTGCGGTGTCTGTAAACTACAGGTTGGCTCCGGAATATCTTATACCAGTTGCATACGAGGATTCATGGGAAGCAATCAAGTGGGTGGCTACCCATGTTAAAGGAAATGGTCCGGAGTCATGGTTAAACGCCCATGCTGATCTTCAGAATGTGTTCTTTGCTGGAGATAGTGCAGGAGCCAACATCGCACATAACATGGCTATCCGGGTCGGGTTGAACCAAGTAAAGGTTATTAACCTAAAGGGTGTTATTATGATCCACCCTTATTTTGGTGGAAAAGAACTTATTGGAGAAGAGTCTAAACACGAACAACACAAAGCATTCATGAATCAGATGTGGCTGTTGGCTAATCCATTAGGGATAGGGTTAGATGACCCGTTGTATAATCCGGTCATGGACCCGTGTATTTCAGCTTTCGGGTGCTCCAAGATTCTTATGTGTGTTGGTGGGAGGGATAAACTAAGGGGTAGGGCCCTACTCTATAAGGAGTTGATGGAGACGTGTGGGTGGAAAGGCTTTATTGAGTTGATGGAGAGCAAAGGGGAGGGCCATGTCTTCTTTTTGTCTAATATTTCATGTGAAAATGCTCGTATCTTACGTAAAAAGATTTGTAGCTTTATCAATTCGATCAGCAGCAAAATCTGAAAGTTATATATCTATTAATCTATTAACTATTATAAAATATTGACAATGACAATTACTAGTATTCCTTAATTTTTTAAGCCATACAAAAAGGTTAAACATATATATCTAATGCATGATATATCTCTTATCCCGTTATCCGTATCAAGACACAACCCTTACCTCTTTATATGTTTCCTATCTCTCCTTATCTTGACATTTATTTTTCATTTGAATATGGATTTAATCCACCCAATTTGTAGTTTAAAACACACCAAACATCGCAGAATGGCTACGCATTGTTGAATGAAATTAGTATTGCCTTGATGATAAATAAATGATAAGTGATAAGTCTATTTAAGCATGCTCATTGCAACTTTTATTTCAAATTAATGATGATTTTGTGTGTTATCTGTATAAGCCATTGAGATCGTAGAATCTAAATATGAATAAAAACTTAGAATCTTTTTCGTGTTTTAGGAGGAAGAAGCCATTGATGATTCAGATAAGAAAATAGTGAAGAAACTAGAACAAAAAATGAAGATAGGGAGCAATTGTGTGTTATCTTTATAAACCATTGTCCTTTTTATACTTTATATATTTACTGATTAGTTATGTTGCTTCAACTTAAATGATCTTTAAAGTTAGAGATCGAAGCAGGATTATCAAGTTAAGAATCACCATGATGTAAGTATTTCTTGTAACAAATTTTCTCTTACATCATGTGGATATGTGATTTTTTACTTTCTTTTAAGTCTTGTGTCTTACTATGGAACCTATTACATCCACAAGAAGAGTTTCTTAAAATGCATCGGTTTTTTAAGGATTGGATTTTGCAAGCAGTGAGAAGCACAATTAAAGTTTATTGTCTTAACTTTCATTTCTTATAAAGATTATTTATAAGAATTTTTTGATACTAGATTAAAGTAGGATGCTAAATAAACAAATCAAATTTTTGAATCTATTTTGTTGTTATTTCACTCGATCACCAAGCATATGACATTTTTGCTCCATCAGCCAGAACCATGTAGTTACCTTTGTTTTGGTTTGGTAGTTTTAGCACGTTTATCTTTGGAGGCTTGGATATTTTTAATTCATCTACTTTATGTTGGTTACGATGTGACAATCTCTATCATGAGTATGATTAATGATCTAGATCTTTCATATGACCATAGTTGGTTGCTAAATTTCTTTTCAATACTTCTCAAATTAAGTAAAAAGCTCTCAGAAATCGCCAGGAATTAATCTTCATGATAATATGAGTAAAAACTGCAGCGAATGTGCCCAAAATCCGAATCATGAGAGTAGAATCTTGAGTGACTCGTCGAGTAGAACGGGAACTCGGCGAGTAAACTGACTCCAAGCAGAAAATCGTGATATTGCAGATGGACTCGTCGAGTTAGTATTATGCACTCGACGAGTTCTTGACTCTGATCAGGTCTCTTCTTCTTTCTCCCCTAGCTTTAAGTTTATGTTCAAGGAGAGTATCAAGGTAATACAACTCCTCATTTTCTTTAGGGACGAGACTCTTTTTAATCAAATATAAACATCAGACTCAACTTATCACTCAAATCTTCTAATCTTCTCGTCTACGACTCGACCTCTCACTTTATTTCCTTCTCACTTTATTTCCTTCACGCTTTAAGAAATCGCTCTAATCTCACCCTAACTTCTGCAAAGATCAAAGACAAAACCACGTAATAAAAAGGAAAACAAACATCAAAATAAAAATTCCTAAATTATCCCTAAATACTAGAAGTTTAAAAGAAAAAGAAAAGCAAACTCTAATGACGGGTTGCCTCCCGCAAGCGCTTCTTTTTGTGCGAGTCTTGAGCTGGACTCCCCACTTAATAAATTTCCAATAAACTCAATGCCAATCCATCCGTTGCATTAAATATTTTCTTTGGACCAATTTGTAAAATTTGGCTCTTTGCTTTTACAATTGTCCAATCGAGCTTTAATTCATGTAACCCAAGAATCTTGACAAGGGTTGGAACCGGTCGGATACTAATCAGAAATGGATCGCGCTTCAGAACTTTCTCCAAAATTGGAATTGTCACCCTATTCTTCGAAACATAAACTGGAAATACATGGGGCCATGTCTTGGTAATGGTCAATCCACGACTTGGTTCCTGCAATTTAGTTTGTTCTTGTTCTTCGTCTGACCTCTCTGCTAGCAACCTTTCCATATCCTCCAAGTCCCTGTCTGGATTAAATTCTTCATCTTGTAAATTTAGCTCTTGTAACTCAGACTGCTCTTGTTTGTTGGGCAAGATGTTATCTAACCATCTTCCAAATTTCTTCAAATCTTCATCTGAGTCATACTCCTCATCTTCTAGCTCTTGTGACTCAGATGTCCCTTGTGTCTTGGGCAAGATGTTATCTAACCATCTTCCAAATTTCTTCAAATCTTCATCTGAGTCATACTCCTCATCTTCTTGCTCAATTTCCTGTACTACTTCCTCAAGAAAAGCATCAAGAGCATCGACATTTGGAAAATACATAATAAATAAAAATAAAAATAAAAATTAAACTAAATAAAAAAAATTAATCAACAAAAAAAATAAAAAAAATGATAACAATTAGCAAATAAAATTAACTATTTAGAACCGTTCCCCGGCAACGGCGCCAAAAACTTGATGTGTGTTGAATACACTAGTTTTAATCCTACTAACTTAGACACAAAATAAACACACGAAAGGCAGTGTACCTATCGATTAGTAATATAGTTCAAGCAAGTAGGGTATCGAACACAGGGAACGGTAAACAATTAAAATAAATGCTAATATTATCTAAATATAACAAGTAATAGAAAGGGGATTTTCTCTAGTTTTGTAAGACTAGAAACTTAAGCAATCAAATAACATGCAAACTAAGCAACTAACAGCTAAAGCAAATAAACAATCAACTAAATTCAATAATGGAGAAGACTTCTGTTTAGGTTCGATTCATTTACTTCTATGGTTGATTTTATGGCAAGTGCAATGGATTAATTGTTATTGGTTACCGATTAAAGTGATTAGATTCACATTCGCTATTACCAATCCTTAGAAAACAAATTAATTTAAGCAGTGATCAAGTGATTAAACTAATGAATTTCCTAGTTAATTATTCGGGTTAAATAAGACTTGTAATTAGCTAATCAAATTACTAATTCAATTAACCTCTTGTTGTTGGTTTGTCACACAAGCTCACACATTAATTTACCCACTTTCTAGTTAATCCTAGTTTCACGTTCGTTAATCCTAGGCGGCGAGTCCATCACTTAAAATCCCGTGTACGACAAGTCAAAGTCAAGAATCGCGAAACTTCTGACCAACTCGTCGAGTTGATGGCCAACTCGTCGAGTCCGTTTGGAATCAGAATTTTCTCAAAACACGAAAGTCGTCCGAAATTGTGTCTAGTTTTCAGAACATTTTGAATCTCGTCAATCGGAGTTACGGTTCATGAGATATGGCCAAAACAGTGACGAGGGTTCAAGCTGTCCAACAACATCCTTCTTTCTTCAAAATCCAAGATCCAAGCTTCCAATTGCTAAATCCGCTTCCTTTTCCATCCGAGCATGTCATTGTTGCTGAAAAATGAAATTCTAAACTAATTAAGCACCTTTTGTTCATTAAATGAGATAAAATCAACATAAAGTATTAAGATAATATATAAATTATATGACTAAATATGCCCATATCAACCGTCACATCATCCACAATCGCCTTACACTTCTCCTGGGTATCCATAACATAGACAACATATCCGAAACAACCCGTTTGAAGATAACGCCTGGCCCTAGCTACTGAACATAGAATCGGCCCACGCTGAGCACTCTCTCCCTGAACCACTAACTCTCCCCCACTTGGGGTCCGAATGCATACCATATGATGCTCGCAATCAATCGTTGCCCCATTGGGGCTCAACCAGTCCATCCCTACAATAACATTGTTCTAGCGCAAAGGAATAGGAACCAAATCAATTGGATATTGCTCGCTAAACATCTCCAGAATACAACCCCGATGAACCCTTGACACCCGGACATATCGATCATCCGCAATCTCAACCTCTAGTGGACAATCCAACTCCCCTGTAGCACCAACAAACCTCTTGCTAATCGCAAGGGATACAAAAGATCAGGTAGCCCCCGACTCAAACAATACCAAGGAAAAGATACTGTTCGCAAGGAACGATCCTAAAACAAAATACACAAATATAAGAAGAAAAAGCAACATAACTAAAGAGATAAGAAGAAGATACATACCCGTCATCACATCAGGTGTTGCACGAGCCTCCTCGGTTGTAGCGGAAAATCCTTGCTCCTCACAACAGGCACATCCGCCTTGCCCTGGTGGCTATCATTAATCCGTAGAGTCGTTGGAGCAGGTGCTACCACTAGTCCTGCTGCTGCCAAACTCGGGCAATTGGCCTTCTTATGGCCCTTCTAAATGCAATGGAAGAAAATCAGATCAGATGACTGGGTAGTGGTAGTGGTGGCAGTGCAATCCCTGCTGAAATGACCTTTCTTGCCGCACTTAAAGCATCCAGAACCACCCACCCTGCATGCCTCATAGTCTATCTTGCTGCACTTTCCACAACGGCTCCGGCTCTGCTGGCCTCTCGATCTCAAATCAAAAACCTTAGGCCTCTTGCCCAAACTCCCTAAACCCTGAACCTGATATGGCTTCCTCTTCCTCTCCATCTCCAAGTCAAACTCTCCCTCTCTCTCTCTGGCTCTTGCAATCATATCCTCCAGTGTCCTGCAACTGGATCGGCTCATAAACTGTCGGATATCACTCCTCAACATCTCATGGTATCTCTCATTCTTCATCTCCTCATCTGCCACATACTGCGGAACCAGCAACGCCCTCTCATGGAACATAGAGGTGATCTCAACCACCATCTTAGTAGCCTGGCGAAGGTCCTAAAACTCCCTCGCCAACTGCTGCACCTCACTCACTGGTGCAAACTCAGCTCGAAACCTCGTTACAAAGTCATCCCATGACATCGAATCAATCGCCTCGTCCCCTACGGTGCGTCCAACCTCCTCCCACCAATCTTGAGCTCTGTCTTTCAGAAGACTGGAAGCAAGTCTGACCTTTGCCGCATCGGGACAACTGCTAGTGCGGAAGGCATTAGCGACATCCACTAACCAATGTATGCTCGCGATCGGGTCCTTCTCCCCGAAGAACTCTAGAGCCCCCTATGCTCAGAACTCCCTGAAAGTCAACGTGTGAGCTCCCATCAATGTCACCATCTTAGAACAAAAACTGCCTAGGCGCTCATCCAAAATCTGCAGGATACCCTCCTTGACCATACCAAAAGATCATAGGAGTCTGCTCAAATATGTTGCGGGTGATTGCAGACGAAATGAACTCCCACATCTGCTCATCCAACTGTCCGACTTTAGATCCTGAACCAGAACCACTGCCAGAACCTCCTCGTGTGGCCACCATACTGAAAATAGACCGGACAATACATCAAAATATACATATATATATATATATATATATATATATATATATATATATATATATATATATATACACACACACACACACATATCAAGGAGTCCCATACTCTACAAGCTTCCTGGTATCATCGTAGCTTTCCTTGACTCGAGTACGGATCCTCTGTTTCCAGTAGTACGGGCCCATATTACCTTCCATATCTATCCGTACTTTCCTCAAGGATCGCCCCAAATCCTCCAAGTTACTCCCTTATCTTTACATACATCTCTGAACAAGATAATGCTCCCAACACCGAATCTCTTTTTAGGTTTTCCTAGGGCAATCAACACACTACTCTCTGCCATCAACTGCAAAAGGATCTCCCTCTAGCACCCTCTAACTAGCTCACAAATACAATTACATATCACCGACACCAGATAATTCTTCGAATGAAAGGTTTCACACTACAACGGTTGGCCTCAAACAAGAGGTCCGTAATAGAGTTAAAACCTAACTTTCTAAAATTATTTAGTCTCAATAATATGCAACTTAGCAGATTCGCTTACTATTTAGCTGAAGTTAATGAGAACTCCTAAAAAGCACAAAGCAAGCAGCATTCGAGCATTGAGTAATCGAAATCAAGCATAACCTAAACATGCGATCCTATCACTGACTAATCAGTACTAGCATGCAAGTCTACAAGCTCATATAGCAGACATACAAAGACATCTCTCCTAGATCCTTATCCCTAATCTAGCATGCGATTCACAAATTCACAGATCAAGCATATCAAAAAATATGTATGGGTATTTTGGGAAAACTTACTTGAGTTTGGTCGATTGCATGCACCACACCCCTTTCTTTTGGTAGAAAATTCATTTTATAAAACATTCCTTTTAAAAAAATCTACCAAATCCCTCAAACCAAGGCTATGATACCAACTTGTAACGTCCCAAAAATTAAAACCAAAAATTTCAATTTTTAGAATAATAAAACCATCATTCAAAACGTGTTCATAAAACCATAATAGAATCAGAGTATGAGCAAACATCCAAATACACCAGAGTCAAATAAAATACGTAACAATATACTGTGTAAGATGCGATCACCTGAGCTCTTCATCTTTGATCAGGAAGTACCAGAAATATAAACTGAAAACCGTAAGCATGAAGATTAGTGAGTTCTCCCAAACACCACATACCATACATATCTAACATACAATGGGCCATTGCCCAACACCCATCAGGCCCTGCCCGACATCGCGCCCCACTCGGAACAAATCTGTCAATATCATGAGATGGGCCCCGCATGATCACATCCATCAGGCCCCACCTGGCATCGGGACCCGCTCGGTATATATATATATATATATATATATATATATATATACACACACACACATAAACACATACAATAATCAGTAAGACAAATAGCATACGATACATTCATCAGGCCCCGCCAGATATACATATCACATACAACACATGCAAGAGTCACACACACAACTAGCATCGTATGCATAACAAATCATGGGCCGGAATTGGTGCCTTCGACCTGCCAAGCATAGTGAGGAAACTCACCTCAAGCTGCCGAATATCGCAAATAAAAGCTCGGACTGTTGATCTAGAAAATCCCTGCGCTAACCAATCAAATAAAACCCAATTAATAAGTTTGGCCATAAACCAAGGCTATGAATCTCATTCATCAGTCCAACTCCCACGAAAAGATCATTTTACCCTTTCCTCACTTGGCCCAATAGCTAAGGCCCAAGCCAACAACTCCAAAAGCCCAATATAGCCTAAAATCCTATGTGGAACTCAAAGCCTATTATGGCCTAATCCGATAAGGCCCAATGTCCAACAATAGCCCAAAGTCCTGAAATGATCCATAGAAGTTAAGGGTCCAAGCCCAATAAAAAAAAGCCCAAATAAACAAAGCTCACAACTCCATCGGTCCACTGATTAGTGTACTCTCGGCGTAGCAGGCTCGTTTGCCCTGCATACGTGATTGATCCGGAGACGGGGCTCGCACCTAGTATGCTCATCGTAGTGGCCTAATTCCAAGTCCTTGATCAAACATCTTAACCTATTAAGAACTTAACATCATATGAATGTCGTAAACCACAAAGTCAATGACTTTAAGCCTCTGCATGGCTAAAAACACATCAATGTCCAATTCTAACATCTTAACTCCATTAAGAAGAACACCAACCTTGCATGGTTGAGTTAAACCCATCAAGTTATCATTTTTATGTACAAGGGACCTCAAAAAGCCTAGATCTATCATCCCAAGTTGCTAGAGTAGCCCATACTCCCAAACAAGGCTTAAAGGACCCAAAAGTGCCCAAATAAAGCCCTAAACTAGATCTAGCATAAGGAACCATCAAGTTTGGAGCTTTATACCTCAAATAGCTTGCAAAGTTGATGAACATGCTATATATTCAAGCTCCAAGTCCACTAAAGCCTCACCACCAAGCTTCACTTCCTTCAAGGGGCATAAAGACACCACAAAAATCACAAAAATGCTCACAAACACTCAATGAATATTAACTTTTTCGTTCTTAGGGTTTGGAGAAGTGGAGGCTGACCATAAGATGCACCCAATGCAACATAAGCTGTTTAAATAGGGCACAAACCCTAAAAATTATGGATTGCCCCTGCTTAGCGTACGCCCAACGTATGTGGGTGCCTACGCATCCAATCTTCGATCCAGTATGCTCAGTGTACTCGTAGAGTACACCTAGGGTACTCGGCTAGGGACCAATAATGTAAAGAACTTACAAATAGGGGCTAAAAGGAACATACCCATATATTGTGAATGTTACATTTGGGTGTTAGGAACAACATGGTATGTAAGCTTATTACTCATAGTATTATTTTTGTAGAGTTTGTTCAATCTCAACAAAACTTATCTGATAACTTGAAGAAGGGGTTAATTGGAGACTTGGTAAAGAAGTCAGTTATAGGGATGGGTTTAAGTCCCACTTAACATCTCTTTAGGTGGGATACCCAATTACCTTCTAATACAATGTTAGAAGTTAAATTCAATATGGAAAGCTTGCTTATTGAGATTGGAGCACTATTTTGTTACTACATCCCAAGTTAGTGATTATAACCTGTAGAGTTAAAGTAGGTTGATTAAGTTCTTAATAGTTCTTTTGAAAAAGTGCATTAACAGGTGCATGATATAAAAGGACTACCTATGTGAGTGTGAAGTGATGCAGCTTCAGAAAGCTTGGGCTAGGCTTTTATGCACTCATGAATGGATAGGATACATGGCGGTAATAGTGTCAAGTATGAAACATTAGATATAGTGTTTAACTTATGTGTGTAGTATCTACAGTTAATCAAATGATTTGAGGGGTTTAATCCTTACGACACCCTGATTCTCAGGTATTTGACATGCATGTTATACTAATATGAAAAGTCAATCTTCAAGATATTTTCATTTATGCATGAGTTTGATTTGTGTTTGCTTTTAGTTAATTAAGAATTACACTAAAATGGCGGAGGAATGTTGGTGATTTTAGTTTTATCAACACATTTTAGTGTAGTTATTTGTTAATATTGAGATAGGCTGATCTTCATTTACTCACCGAGATAGGAGCTGTGAGGTGCACACTCGAAGTGATAAATGTGAACTCGGGAATACAGGGGTCTAGGGGCAGAGCCCCTGGGTGCAGGGTTCCAAGGGTTTGCACCCCTGGAGGGGTCTAGGGGCAGCTCCCCTTATGGGGTCTAAGGGGTAGAGCCCGTGGTTGTGGTTCCAAAACTAGAGTAAAGATCATTTACAACGGGTTTAAAAGGAAGAATTTATGAGGTTAAAAGTTATAAGAAAATTGTCCCAAAATTGGAATGCAATTAGCTAAGGGTTTATTGATGTGCAACCACCGTGACGTGGTAAGGGCTTTACAATGGTGTAGTTGGCGAAGCAGTAAAATGGACAAAGGTCTCGTCCTAAGTAGAGGGAAATGCACTTTACACCGCAGCATGGTAGTATAGGTTATCGCAACGTGGTGATGAAAGTAGGGTGCTATAAGAGAAAGGCACTGCGACTCGGTTAGAGGGAGACCAAAACCTAATTAGGCGCACCACGGCATGGTAGACATGCTGCCATGATGCGGTTTTGTAATCATAAGACAGATGGATGACGACGTGGTAAACAGATTTCTATATTAGGAATGAGTCTCGCCATGCAAATTCCTGCCAAAACTAGCAGTGATATCATGATGATGTCAAAGGTTGGTTATGTCTTAATAACCAACACTTTTTGTGCCAAAAGCATGCAACTTTCTTTTAACCACCTTGTAAGCAACTTCCAATCGATTTCTTACATCTAAATAAGAATGATGAATGTTCCAAAAATCGGTTTAGAAAATATATACATGAAAATCATACTTCTGATTTCATCTATCTCTTCAAGAACACACATAACAACAATGTATTTTTATGTGTTTTATATTTAAAAGTGGCCTGAGTTCTAAATTATAATTCTTTGGATTATCTCGAATCTGATTTCGTGATACCTCAAGCTATAAGGTCACAATCACACATTTCGGAAAGTGATTGCAGTCACGATCCTAGAAATATCCAAGTAAATATTGTTAAGACCCAAAAATTTTAACAAGAAATGACGAGAAAAGAGTATATGAGATTAGATGAGATGAGAATAGAGTAGAAGAGTATGGAAAGAGAAGAAGATAAGAGTAGAATATGAGAATCAAAGAACAGAATGTTAGAATAAGAAAAGGAAGAATAAAAGTAGACTATGATGACATGAAAATAAAGTATAATATAACTCACCAGACCTATGGTCTGATGTTGAAGATTTTCATGTGTTACAAGTTCAGGTAGTAGTCATTGTATGAGAGGAGATAAAAGCACCAAAAATACAAGAAATATGACATAGGACCGTACTTTTTAAAAATCGCTTTGCCACATTTCGGACAAAATGTGACGATTTCGTTATAATGTATGGTAAATTATCATTAATAAAATCCTGGATTATTTTTGCCACATTTAAAAATCGTAATGGTTATCAATGAGATCATTAGTATATATATTGTCACATATAGAAATCTAATGTGGAGAAAGGGTAATACCTATGGCCATGTGAATTGTTTGTATGTCCATATGTATCATTTAGCGACACATATATAAATTTAATGTGGCTGGCAGTAATACCTATGGCCACATGAATTGTTTGTATGAACATATGTATCATTTAGCCACATATAATAAACATGACAAACCATTTGCCTGTAAGCATATTATGGTAGTGTTTGTTTAATAGTTTGTGTGTCCAAACATATCGTTAAGCCTCAGTCTAATATGTGGCCAAATATGACCATCTACTATGTATTTGTGTTCGTTTTATCGGAAATAAAATGCAATGGATTCTAATGTGGCTAAAGGTAATACCTATGGTCACATGAATTGTTTGTATGACCATATGTATCATTTAGCGACATATAATTAATGTGACAAACCATGTGGCTATAAGCATATTATGGTGGCTTTTTGTTTCAATAGCCCGTGTGTCCAAATGTATCTTTTAGCCTTAGTCGAATAATGTGGCCAAATATGCCCATCCACCACGTCTTTGTGTTTGGTTTATCAGAACTAATGTGTAATGGACTCTAATGTAGCGAAAGGTAACACCTATGGTCCTTAATCCAATGTGTGATTCTCTCTCCTAGTTAGGACTCATCAGAGACTTTAATGGATAGTGGATGCCATGTCGGATCATGATCTACCTATAAATAATACATATATAAGAACCCTACAACAAAATTGTTTCTATGACCATATGTATCATTTAGCGACATATAATAAACGTAAAAAACTAAGTGACTGTAAACATATTATGGTGGGATATTTCTTTTAATAGTTCGTGTGTCCATATGTATCTTTTAACCTCAGTCGAATAATGTGGCCACATATGACCATCTGTCACGTCTTTGTGTTTGCTTTATTGGAACTAGAGTGTAATGGGTTCTAATGCAGCGAAAGGTAATACCTATGGTCACATGAATTGCTTGTATGGCCATATGTATCATTTAGTTGCATATTAAAAGTAACAAATCAAGTGATTATAAGTAATTTATGGTCATGTAATATTATATTATTTGTGGTTAATTATTAGTATTTGTCATGATAAAAGAATAAAAAATATGACTGTAGGTATTTCAAATGTATAGAATAAACTAGTAATGTAACACCTGTTTTCTAGAATAAATTGGTATAGGGCATGAAAGAGGCAAAAACTTGGTTTTGAGGAAAACCAGGTGTCACGATGTGACGAGTAAAATGGGAAAAGCGCATCCGGGAAGCATGTCACGACGTGACATGTGTATGATCACATTGTGAGAATGGTTGCAGCCCAAACCCATGATCTTTTAGGGTTTCCTCTGTATTTAAGTCCTTACAGTTGGAATTAGGGTTTCATTTCCATTCTCTATCACCACCCTTAAACCTCCTTGAAACCCTAATCCACCTCTTTTGATTGTGAGCTCATTTTGGCTGATTCCTATCCAAGAAAAAAAAGAGGACGAGTTTTAGTGCATCATCTCAGCTTGCAAGCTTCAACATCATCCATTCATAGACACTCTAGACTTTTGTGAGTGTTCAAGTTCCATGCTTTATGATCTTAAATTCTCATATCTAGGTTTTTATGTGATTTTCTTCATGTTTAGGCTAGTTGGAATGTTAGGTTCCATAAAGTTGCCAACTTTATGGATCCATAGGGTCCCTTTGTATATAGAAGTGTTGGATCTGAAGTTTAATAGAGTTTGAACACTTGTATGAGATCTTGACCCCATTTTTACATTGTTTTTCCCTAGCTTGTGTTTGGGACATGAATTGGACATGTATATCCAAAAGCTACGATTTCTATGGTATTCCGTGATAGAGAATACCTTCTGGGAGGTATGGTTGCAAGGCTTAAAAGATTAAGAGTTTAAGGCTTGAGTCTGTCCAGAGCGTTATCACGATGTGACGAGGGACTGAACCACGACTATTTTGTCACCATTATGCCATGACGTGACCAATGGGTGGTCATGACATGGCGACCTGCTGAATGACTTTTTGCGTGTTGAATTTGATAGATCGTTGACTTTTTGACCAAGTTTGACTTTAGGTTAAACTTGGGGTTTTGGGCTGTATCTTGAGGAATGATCATTGTTTGTTGTATAGGTAACTTGTAGAGCTGGTTACCATATACATGATTAGCATTTTTATATTCTATTCTTAGGTTGAAGGCACCAATATCGTACTATTAGATTATGTTATGTATCCTTGGTTATATCATGTTGTTATGATGTAGTGATCTGTTAGATTGGTAGATCTGTATGATTACCTATACTTGCTGGTATTTGATTAATGTTTGCATCTGTCGACATAGTGGGGTTGTGTTGAGGTGGTATTGCTTTGTGATGTAAGACAACAAACTTGAGAGCAATCCAGTCATAAGCTGAGGGTCGGGAGGACAATCCATCCTTATGTTGTGGGCTCGGGAGCAATCCAGTCATAAGTTGAGGACCGGGAGGGAAATCCAGCCTTATGTTGTGAGCTCGGGAGCAATCCAATCATAAGATGAGGGCCTGGAGGGCAATCCAGTCTTACATTGTGGGCTTAGGAGCAAGCCAGTCATGAGCTGAGGGCCAAGAGTGAGCAATCTTGTCTCATATTGTAGGCTTAGGGGCAATCCAGTTTCATGATGTGGGCCTAATGTGCATGCATTATATATGTATTGTGTGTGGGATATACCGGGGGAAACTCACTAAGCTTTGGCTTGCAGTTGTTGATTTCATGTTTTCAGGTACTTCTGATGATCGGAGCAAGGCGAAGGCTTGATTGTACAAATCATCCTCTTGTTTATGTTCCAGAGATTGACTTGATACTCAGATTTTCTTGGATATGATTTGAAAACAATGGGTGTTTATCTATGGCTTATAAAGGAAATGATTTTATAAAAATGAAAAATTTTATCATAGTTTTTGGGACATTACAAGTTGGTATCAGAGCCCTAGTTTGAGAGAATTAGATGAACACTTGTGTGATTCCATACTCAAATTATGGATCTGCAAAATATATTTTTTTTCATAATTAATTTTAAAATGATCAACGGAGAAGATATTATGTGTACAATTAGCCGAAGCCTAAGGAAAGTTATTCCCCAAGATACACACACTTGTTTTATGTGTATTGGTGATAAGGAAATTGACACTGTAGCACAACTAAGTTTTGGCTTTGTCCCGGATTGGTCACTGAAGTTTTTTTGTGCAATTAATCCCTCAACTTTCAAATTACATGTTAATTATCCCATTTTGAGCAAGGAAACTGGATGAACCTGTTAATTTGCTTATGTGTTAAATAAAAAAACAAATAAAAAGAAAATCGCAGGTCAAGATGGCAATTCCATGTATTTATCAACTTAAATGAGAAGAGTGGAGTGTAACTGAGAGGGACTTAAATTCAGCTCTTAGTTGTCGTTTACATTAGCAATACTCAAAAACCTTCAACCAGAGCTAGGGTTTACAAGTCCCCCACATATCAAAGTGAAGTAAGAGGAAGAAGAAGTTATGTCAGCCTCGAACCCCAATGCAATTTTTCTGATAGTGGAACTGAACTTTAAGGGGGTGGTTATTCGTAAACCTTTATCTTACACTAACGATATGAAATTCACCTTCACAGATCATGATTTTTCTGGTATGACACACTCAGAATGTATTACTTTTCTCGAACATTTCATGCAACTAGATTGTAAGAAGCTATACTACTGTGAGCCAGGTGCTCCCTTTTGAGTGGCTTTATGCCTATCTCGAATGAAATGGAATATGCAGGTTTCATCTTTGATGCATATGGAACTGATGATCAAATATCCCTTTATGTGGACCATATTGGTGATGGAATAGATGATATGTTTGAGTCATAAGGAGGAGATGATGACCATGACTCTTGCATTAGTGGTGGGGATGATGACATATGTACCCTTAGGGACGTGACAATGGATTTTAATGAGGAAATAGTTACTATGAATAGGACATGTAATGACGAATTCTTGACTAAATTGTGTGCCCAAGAAGAGGGGGAGCAGGAGGATACCAACTATGATGCAGAAGCTGAGGATGAAAGTGAACCCAGAAGTCAAGTTCATGCCATTTTTAATGAGTCAACACATTGGAAGAAACAAAAGCCCATACTTGGAATGAGATTTAAAGATCCATCTCAAGTAAAAACTATGTTGTGAAACTATGCCGTAGCCAATGGGTACCAATTATGCTTTGTTAAAAATGATAGGAAAAGGATGTTGGCACATTGTTACAAGGGTAAGTGTACCTTCAGGTTATGGACGTTATGGGTGAGTGGTGAAGACAACTTCTAAATTAAATCTTTGAACTTAGAACATAATTGTGCTAGGAACATCAAGTTAGGTTCATTGGATTCATATTCATGGATAGGAAATCATTATACCAAACAAATATGATACAGACAAAAGATGAGTGTCAGAAAATTAAGATTAGAAGTTATTAGGAAGTTTGGGATTCATGTCAGTCTTAATCAATGCAGGAGGGCTAAGAAATATGATTTTCAATTAATAGATGGAACTCTTATGGAACATTATGCAAAGTTATGGATGTAATACTCGGTTTTGAATCGCTCATGACTCGGGGCCGTGACCCGATCATCAGTTATCTTAAGGCTTCGGGCCTTGGGGAAAGAGAGAATTAGCCCTTTTTGGATGTAGGTATTATAGATTATGTGATCCAAGTGTTCGATTGTGTTTCAGATCCCAAGGGTATAACTGTAATTTGGCAGATTGGGCCTTTATGAATTCTGGGTTTTTTTTTGACAATTCTTAAGGTGAGGGTGAGTTGTTAGAAGTGTAGGGCTTCTTGTCACCTTTCTGTGGATATAAATTTCGTCAAATTTAGACTTATATCGAGGGAGTTATGGCCAAATGAAGTTTAAGCGTTTTGGAGCTTGGTTGAGTATGCGGGGCGTACTCACCAAGTACGTTGGGCGTAATGGCTTCCCAGGTCGCGGGTTATTTTTTAGTACGCCGAGCATACTAAGGGGTACGCGGGGCGTACTCCCTTCAGCTAGAAACCCTCATTTGTAGGGTTTTACCCTAATATTCGACCCCTAGCCACCATCTTGGAGTTATTAAGCTTTTGTGAAGAACCTTCGAGTGTTTTTGTGCATTTTGAAGAGATTGAAGGTTGTTGAAGGATCATCACTAGGAGTGGGGCTTGTAGATCCAAAAGTTTTCCATCTTTTGCAAGTCATTGATGGTAAAAAGCTCTCATCTTGGCATCTCTTTGATCAGATATATTCATATCATGGTTTTTATGCTTTTGGTCCCTTTTGGGTTAGTTTGGTGAGTTAAGTCGTTTGTGGGGCTTATCCTTTTAGATATGGGTATATTATGAGTTTCTTAAGCTTAAAGGTGCAAGCTTTATGGTGTTTATGGCCTCATGCATGCATTAAGTCACCTATTAAGCTCTTTTGAGCTCTAGAGCCCCATTAAGCCATGCATGCACATAAAGTTGGCAACTTTATGTGATTAAACACCTTAAGGAAGTCAAATATGAGCTTGGGTCGTGGTCTTGATCGATTAAGAGCTAAAATGGGAAAGTTGGCCAAGTTTGTGAGTACGCGGGGCGTACAAGCATGTACCCTGCCCCTACAAGCCCTTTAAGGAGTACGCTGAGCGTACAGGCTGAGTACGCCCCGCGTACTCAGCAGGATTGGATTTCGTTGTTTTGGGCTTCGATTTTGGGCTTGGGTGGGTTTGGTTGTCTTAGTCCATGTTGGGTCATCAAAATTCTTTGGTTGAGCTGTTGGGATTTTGTTGGACTCTCTTGGGAGAAGGCCCATGAAAGGGATTGGGCCCAATTTGGAAAATTGAGCCATATTTGGGCTTTGGATGATTATTTCAGATTTTCGGGTTTATAGACATGTGGATTGGGGCTTGGCCTTGGGCCAAGTTAGAGGAAGGGTAAAAGGCCTTTTACCCTAATTTGGACTCTTAGTGTGAGTCGGGACCTAGTTATTAATTTGATGTTATTTTGGTAATTGATAGCGCGGAGATTTTAACAGATTTGTAGAACGATATTATGTTCGATCCGGCCAAGGTCGAGGTTGTCATGAGATGGGAGGTTCCGAGGTCTCCATCTGAGATTCAGAGTTTCCTTGGGTTGGCAGGTTACAATCAGAGATTCATTCAGGATTTCTCCAAGATAGCGTTCCTCTGAATCGGTTGAGGAAGAAGACTGTCACTTTTTGTTGGGGCCTGAGCAACAGGTAGCTTTTGAGACCCTGAGACAGAGACTATGTGAGGCATCGATTTTGACCCTGCCTGATGGTGTTGAGGATTTTTTGGTTTATTGTGATGCGTCGATCACGGGTTTGGGTGCAATTCTGATGCAGAGGGGTCGCGTTATTGCTTGCGCTTCAAGGAAGCTGAAGCCTCCTAAGGTGAACTACCCTACACATGATTTGGAGTTGGGGGTTGTGGTGTTCACCCTCAAGATTTGGCAGCATTACCTCTGTGGGGTCCATTGTACTATCTACATGGATCACAAGAGCCTGAGGTATTTGATGGATCAGACAAATATGAACATGAGGTAGCATAAGTGGTTGGATGTGGTAAAGGATTATGATTATGAGATCCTTTACCATCCAGGGAAGGACAATGTGGTGGCCGATGCTCTCAGTCGCAAGGCGGTCGTGGCTCCGATCAGGGATATGTGTTTGAGGATGACAGTGATTACTCCACTCTTGGAGCAGATTCAAGAGGCTCAGGTTGAGGCTATGAAGGAAGAGCACTGAAAGAGTGAGCGCATTGTAGGTCAGGTGGCTTCCTTTGATTATAATAGTTGAGAGTTATTGACTCTCCATCTGAGGGTGTCGGTTCCTTACTGGGGTGGTGCGTGGCAGGTTTTTATGGAAGAGATGCATAAGTTGAGATTCTCTATTCATCCTGGGGCGACAAAGATGTATAGAGATCTACATCCTAATTATTGGTGGCTGTGTATGAAGCGAGATGTGGCATGGTATGTAAAGAGGTGCTTGACTCGCAGGAAAGTCAAGGCCGAACATCAGCGACCTCACGGCAAGATACATCCGTTAGACATTCCCGTTTGGAGATGGGAAGAGATTAATATGGATTTCATCACGAAATTCCCACAGACAGCGCGCATAGTAGATTCAATATGGGTCATAGTGGATCGATTGACCAAGTGCGCGCATTTCATTCCGATCCAGGAGCATATCTATGTGGAGAAGTTGGCCGACATCTACATCATGGAGGTTGTAGCATGGCATGGGGTGCCGATTTTAGTGGTTTCAGATAGGGATGTCTGGTTTACTTCTACGTTTTGGAAGAGGTTTCACGAGGAGTTGGGTTCTCTTCTACACTTCAAGACGACTTTCCACCCGCAGACCGAAGGACAGAGTGAGCAGACTATCCAGACCCTGGAGGATATGCTTCGGGCATGTGTATTGGATTTTGGTGGGAGTTAGGATACGTATCTCCATTTGGCGGAGTTTTCATATAACACCAGTTATCACGCCATTATCGATCGAGCTCGTTTTGAGATGCTATATGGGAGGAAGTGCAGGACCTTGATAAGTTAGGGTGAGGTTGGTCAGCGAGTTATGGGGAGTAATTAAGTGGTACTCAAGACCATTGAGTTGATTCAGCAAGTTCAGGGTAGACTTCAGACATCACAGAGTCGACAGAAGAGCTATGCTGACAAACACCGATTAGATCTAGAGTTCCAAGTTGGGGATATGGTTCTCCTGAAGTTGTCAACTTGGAAAGGTGTCATCCGATTCAGAAAGAGGGGCAAGTTGGGCCGCAGTTACTTCGGTCCTTTCAGGGTTTTGGCCCAGGTGGGCTAGGTTGCTTACCGCTTGGATCATCCCGAGGAGCTTAGTCATATCCATAACACGTTTCAAGTCTCTCAGCTACGGAAATTTTGGTTGATTATTCCACAGTGGTTCTATTGGAAGATATTCAGGTGGATGATCGCCTGAATTATATCGAGAGACCGGTGGTGATCCTTGACCGGAAGACGAAAACCTTGAGGAACAAGGTTGTTGAGTTGGTGAAAGTACAGTGGCAGCACCGCAAGGTTTCAGAATGGACGTGGGAGCCTAAGGAAGAGATGAGGGAGGATTACCTAGAGTTATTTGCGGCAGCGGGCTTCGAGGATGAAGTCTGATTCAAGTGGGGGAGAGTTGCAACACCCGATTCAAGGTACTTTCATTTTTGACCCTTGGTATGTAAATATTTTGTAGATTTGGTCCTTAGGGGATAATTTTTCCATTTTTGGAAAACTCGTAGTACGCGGGGTGTACTCCTCGTACACGGGGCGTACACATGCATGGGACAAACCCTAAAATTTAGAGTTTGGACCCTATTTAAACAACTTAATAAACCTTGATCCTCTTATTTCTCAGCCTCCATAGCCCTTTGAGTACTGTTTTGAAACCCTAGCCCCTTTTGAAGAGATTTGACCCTCTTATGTGTGTTTTTAGTGTGTATTGGTGAGATTTGAATAAGAAGAACATGGAAGAAAGAGCCTTGATCAAAGGAGAGCTTGTAGACTCAGGCTTCTGACACCATTTCCAGCTTTACTGAGGTATAAAGCTTGGAACTTGCTTCGTGTATGCTCAGATCTAGTCCTTATGAGGTTTTGGTCCCTTTTTGGTCCTATTATGAGTATCTAGTGGTTTTCTTCCACTCTAGAAGTTAGGAGTTGTTTCTCTTGATGTTTTTGAGGTCCCTAGCCCATAAAGTTAGCTTCTTGATGGTTGTGGATCAACCATGCAAGTGTTTAGGTTCATTTGGTGAAAGTAAAATGCTAAAAGTAAGGTTTGGGTTCTTTTGAGCCAAAAAAAGGTCCAATTTCATGACTTTATGGATTAAGACGTTCATTTAGACTTGGATTTGAAATTTGGATGTTAGAATGCAAGTATTAAACACTTAAGGGAAAAGTGCTTAATAGGCGCGTACACTGGGCCTACTCAAATGGTACATTGCGTGTACGTGCCCGTCTCCGCGTCATGCAAGCAACCTAGTACGCCAGGCGTACGTCAGGTACGCGCAACGTACCAGGTATTGATTGGGCTTTTTCAACTTTGGGCCATTTTCAAACTAGTGGAGTTTTGGCCTTGTTGGGCCATCAGCCCTTCTGACTTTAGACCATTGTTAGGTCCTGCGCCTTCTTGTGTTTCGGCCATAATAGGTTTTGGGAATCTTTTAGAGCTTTGAGTCATATTGGGCTTTTTGGTGCTATTAGATTGGGCCTCGGATTTTGGGCCAAGTAAAGAAAGGGTAAATTGGTCTTTTACCCAGAGTATTGGACAATTGGACTAGGATTCCAATTATGGGTTTGTGGACCAATTAATAATTGGGTATTATTTGATGGTGTTAGCGCGGGGATTTTTATGGATCAGCAGTCCGAGCTTTTATCTGAGATATTCAACAGTCTGAGTTGAGTTTCCTCAATGTGCTTGGCAGGTCGAAGGCACCAATGTCAGCCAATGATTTATTATGATTAGGATGCTAGTTGTCTGTCACACCCCCAAACCGAACGGCGGAAACGTCCGGGGGTGGATGGCGTCATATGTAGTATCACAACAATTGCATCATAGTAATCAAAGTAAACACAACCATTATATTGAATATATATAATAAGTATTTACATCTGTTTGCTTCATATTTTAATACATCCAAAAGTAACAAAAAAAATATGAGACTCCATACGCTCCGTCTGCTCAAAAGTATGCCGAGGTACCTGTCTACTGATTTCCTGAGAATACAAGCGGTTTTGAAAGAGAGTATCAGCATAAAAGCTGGTGAGTTCATAAGCATCTTTTTGAAACAAAAACCTGTTAATGAATCAGTGAAATGTTTATATGTTTCCAATAAAATCCAATATTTTCTTTAGTAAGAGTGAGATAATATCAGTTCCATCTATAACCACTTAGTTCATGCTAGCCACGTATATACCAATATTGAACAGACAGTTGACTATGTGGATCTGCCCTAAGTCCAAAACCAAACAAGGAACAGGAAATGAGGCGGAAACCACACATTCCACAGTCTATCGAATATGCTCCATACGTAACCCTGATGCCTAAACTAAGGAATTATAGAATTAACTATAAATGTTTATTTCTGTATCCTATTGTAGTATAGAAAAATGTTAGTTTGTATTCTAATTTCTATCAACCGTAGTATGTGTGTATTTTTGTACAAAAACCTTTGTATAGTATGTTCTGTATGAAAACCTGGGCTATCACTAGTATGAATAAAATGTTCTGTTTGAAATCTTGGTTATTACCAGTATGTATAGTAGTTTTATTTCTTGTAAAGAAACCATGTATTTTCCATACTTATGCTAAATAATCATTGTTCATGTAAAGTATATTACTACGTAAATATATCGTTGTTATCTACTTGCGAGTTTTATGACCATACTAAACTGATATGGTGCGAATCGGGCACCAATATCCTTTATGACTTTGTCACCCGTAGACCTGCCGGTCCTACTGTAGCTAGCAGCAAGGTGCGGGATTGTCAGTCCCATATAGATCTATACACAAACTCACGCTCTCCCTCGAGGAGACTCTGGATCATAAGGGTAGTCATCCACTTAGTTATGTTTGTAAGCGCCCAAGGACGTGTCTCCAACTAGATTAACGACTTTACAAGTAATAATACAGGAAAACCCTTTTTATAAATAACGGAGAGGTTTATAAAAGATAAGTTTGTAAACCGTTTAATGAATTCTCAACTATACCTATTATAGTTTGTGTGTTTGTATATGTGTAAACTTGTATGAATTCCCAAACTATACCTGTTATAGTTTGTGTATTTGTATATATATAACCTTGTATGAACTCCCAAACTATTCCTATTAGAGTTTGTGTGTTTGTATATGTATAACCTTGTATGAATTAAAAATTATGTGGTTATGCTTGTAAGTTAAAAACGTCCCTTATGCGCAGCATAATACAGAAGGGATAAAATATCTAAATATATTATAAACGTATAGAAACTGTATGACTGTATCAATTGTGTTCATTTTAAGTTTATTGAAATCCTTTTTGCATAAATTACATAAAATCATTTATGTTTGGCTTGTATTCCCCCCCCCCCCCCCCTGAAAACATGAAAAATAGTAAAAGCTTAGGGGTATGAACTCACCAGCTGCAAGTGATGTGTACGTAAGATTGGTTGTAGGAAGCTAAGTGTCGAGTGAAGACTCGAGTATACACAGATCCTATTTTGTATATAATGACATATATTTGTATCAAATTAGTGTATAAAATAACTAGTTATGACAGGGAATCACCCTAGGGACTAGGAAACACTTGAAAATAAGTGCTAAAATCACATATGATTGAATAAGGGGGGTTCACGGCCACACTAGTGTGTGTACGACCATGGGGTTCACGGCCCATGAGTGTACGGCCGTACAGTCATGAAGAGGTATGCAAAATGAGGTGTTTGAAGGTCCTATCTAGCATCAAGGAAGAGTTCTTGGTCCCATGCTTAGCTTTAAGGAGAGTTTAAGGCCAACTATGAACATCAATAAGGGTGTACGGTCCCATGAGGTGTGTACGGCCGTACAAGGGTTTACGGCCGTACACCTTCATGTTCTTGCTAAGATGGTCGATTTTAAGATGAATAACAAGTGTTTCTAGTAGATAACAAACATAGGAAGCAGTTACTCACAATTTGGAAGCTTGATGAGGGTTTTCGGCCACCAAGAACTAGTGTGTGTTCTTGGTGTTCTTTGTGAAAGATGAAGATCTAATCAAAGATGAAATTTATGGAATGAAAACATGGATTCATCACTAGTTAAAGTAATGTAGCAACAAATTAAGGTAGGAAACACTTACATCTTTGAAGATCTAGGTGAGAGTTTTGATGATAGTAGAGAGAGAGAGAACACGATTTCTTGACTTGGAGGTTTGAAAAGTGTTGAATGATGACTAAGTATCTCTTATATAGGTAAGAGTTTACGGCCATGGATGGGTGTACGGCCGTACACTCCTCTTGAAGGAGTGTTTGGCCCGAAATGCAATACTAGGACTTAAGATAACTCATCTCTAACCCAAACCTTGATGGTACTAGGCTTAGAACACTCAAATAGACTCTTAAACAATGCTAAAAGATAGCGGAAATGAGTCTGACTTTGATGGAATTGAATGGCTGTACAAGATAGAAATTTCGGGTTGTCACATCATCCCCCCATTAGAGGGAATTTCGTACCGAAATTCAGACACTGAATACAAATCATGAACTCGGAAATAGAGGAGGGTACTTCTATTTCATGAATCTTCGCACTCCCAAATGAATTCAGGTCCCCGTTTGGCATTCCAGGGAACCTTCACTATTGGGATACGGCTTTGCTTCGTTTGATTGGCCTCTCGGTCCCTGATCTCTACTGGTTCTTCCACGAAGTTAAGGTTCTCTTTGATCTCGATCTCATCAAGAGGGGTCACAAGGGTTTCGTCGGATAAACACTTCTTTAGGTTCGAGACATGCAAGACGGGATGTACGCTGCTAAGTTCTCGGGGTAAACGAAGTTTGTATGCTACGGGACCGATCCTAGCAGGAATCTCGAATGGTCCTATGTATCTCGGATTCAGCTTTCCATGCTTTCGAAAGCGTATCGTGCTTTTCCTGGGTGAGACCTTCAAAAGAACACGGTTACCAACCTTGAACTCCATAGGTTTTCGTCTCTTATCAGCACGACTCTTTTGTCTATCTCTTGAATATGGATTTGTGTTAATCTCTAAGCTTAAAGTCGACCCATTGGACAAGTGGTAGTTCTGGAGGGTTTACTGGGTATACTTCGGAATATTTTCGGAGGGTAAGGTACTCCTCTCATGAGTACTTTGGGGTCTAGAATATGAAAGAGAGGCGATTCAGAGATCTATGTTGGGTTGTCGTTACGAGTGACAAGGGTCTCGATAATGGGTCGGTTAAGACGGTAGGTTTCCGTGACACACGAACTTGGTATGGTGAGGACTACACTAACCCCTGTCGAATGACTACGACAGATTCTTTATAGAAACAAGTGTTAGGTCGACTTTAATGAAACGTCTGTTATAATGATGGTGTATTCGGAGTGTGCTCGACAGTGTATTATGTGTAGGCTTTATAGTGCTTTCTCGATATTACCACTGCCACAAATTGTACCGTAAGAAGTGAGTACTAGTAGTGATAGTGCTTTGATAATTAGTGACGATACTTTATATTATGATTCTTCTCGGTACCTCTATGATCGCTTGGTGTATACAAGTTATGAATAATTAAGATGAATAAGACGGTCGACTGAGTGACTCTGCCATAAATCCACAACCAGAAAAAGGAACAAGAATTAAGGCGGAATCACTCACTCTAAGTCTGCAAATTCTTAGTTATGGACAACCCTGATATACATACTAAGCCATTATAGCTTACCTGTACGGATCTTTACTTCTCTTATGAACGTCGTGACTTGATCGGATGAGTGAGTTACTATAATTACTTTTTAAATGTTTTCCCATGTTTAAATCTTATATAAATATAAAATTAAAATTTTAAAGTAATTTTATTTAGAAGACGTACAGAAATATCAAAAAGGGAGGGGGGTTTCCTCGTTGCTCTTATATCTCATGCTGTTACACTCCTCCTTCTCCTCCGCCATTTCTCTCCATCAGACACTCTCTCATGAAATGCCCCATTTCACCACATGTATGGCATACTTGAATTATACTAGCATCGGTAGTTGAAGTGATGTGTTGAGTCGGGGTCCTACGGAAACGAGCTTCTTCGCCATTTTTAGTCCTTGGACAATCTCTTTTGAAATGTAAAGATTCGCCACAACTATAACAAACCTGACTCACTTCCACGCCAAGAACTTGGGTGATTGATCGTGCCGGTGCCCTGCAGAAACGAGTGGTATGTCCTTGTCTATTGCAGTTCTTACATCACAACTTGCGGCATCTTCCTATGTGGTGGAAGTTACATCTCTTGCATTCTGGTAGATTTCCAGCATATTGCTGTACTGGCATTGGTGCTGGAGTAGCAGATGTCGTGGCTGTAGAAGTTGCCACAGGTTGTTGTCTCTTGGCAAGCTTTTGAGATAACTTGCGCTCCTTTTTGCTCCAGAATTTTCGCTTATTATTCTTAGGTTTGTGAGTTGGAGTATTATCATGGCTAGGCCCTTTTCGGTTTCCTTGTGTGTTGCTACGGTTTGAAGTGTTGAAACTATTTCCATTCTCATTTGGGTTGTTGGCATTGAATTGCGCCATGACAGCTGTTACGGCGGCTGTGACCGTGGCCTGAAATGTAGCGAAGTCTATCTGCAGAATTGGTGTCTCGCCGGTTGGTTGGTTACCTTCTTGTGAAGACATGGTTCTGTGGCATGACGAGAAACGATCTTGTGAGTAACGATGGTCATGGGTAGTTGTATTTTACGAATTTATATACATATAAATTCCACGCCTTGGAGGACTACCCTGAATGGTTCTGATAATATTCCTGAGGTGTATTCTATGGAAGTGAGTATTGCACGAGCGTTAATTAAGCTAAGTTATACTGGTTTCCGAGAGTATGATAATATGACTTCTATAGTGTCCTGATAATCATCCATAAAGGAAGTCTATACGAAATAAACTTTTGGATTTGAAGTGGCCATTCTTGAATGAATTTCTGACGAGATGTTTGTGAGGTGGTATTTCTCAGTTATAAATTTCAAAGATAAAATAGTGGTATGCCTTTGATAAAGTTACTTAGTTTGCATGTTACTGATCTAGAATACATTTTTGATAATGATAATCTTTAACTGAAATAAGATTGCTGTCACTATAGTTGGTATTGAGATTACACAGAGTTCGGAAAACTTGACCTAGGAGTAGATCTACAGCATATCAACAGAGGGAAAATATGACAACATAAAGAACTAGTGAAACAGTACTTGCAAGACAGGAATGTTTATGGGGAAAAGTGCTACTTAGAGCATAGATATGAACGCTATTCCTTAAACCAAAAGAAAGGATGAGTAGAGTATTTCCTATCGACGACGGGCACCCCTCGTACGAATCCTTAATTCGGCCAGATGACGCTCCACATCAAGCAGGCGCCTCTCGTATACTGATTGGCGTGCTCGGAGCTCTATGAACTCAGCTCGGGTCGCAACTAGCTCTTGCTGCAGAGCTTCATTATATCTCATAGCTCTCCCATGAGCAATTTCAAGGAGATGAATGCGATCCATACTGACGCTTGAATCTGCTTCAAGTTCCACAGTTCGTTGAATGGTTGTCATACCTAGCTCAACATTACGAGCCACTCGGCGAACCAGGATTGGAAGAGCCCTGTCTGCAGGGCCTCCCTCATTCAGATTGTAAAAGTTGTGGTCTCCATTGTATGGGAGGGGTTGGCCTTGCTCGTGGCTCTACCTATTCAAACTCCCAACCCACATAGGCGTTGGACCTCGGAATTCAAGTCGGTGGTTAGGATTTGGTATTGGGGCCACTTGAGGTTGGTTCTCGACTTCAGGTTCTGAGTCAGCCTCTTCAGGGAATTGTTCGGCGAAGTCATTGTCCAAAGGAATTTCATGATTTTCTTCTGGTTCTACCTCCAGCCATCCATCATTTCCTTGGTTGGGAAAGTACGGGTCGCTAGGGAGATTGAATCCAGCCATGATATCTATGCAAGAATAGGGGTAAAGAGATAGTTATTAGACGTCGAATCTAATAATACTTCTATAGTATTATAATTGTATGCTCGATACTTTGTGGTTATCTTATAATAACTAAAATACTCCAATAGTATTTTAATGTTGTATGTTCTGTTCTATCGATCTCTTGATGAATATAGTTTGGTAAGTTTTAGGCTTGCTGCAACATCACGGTCACTCCCAGACATATGTTGGTCATGTCTCAAATAAATATAGTTGATCTGGCTATATTGATCCCAGACATGATTACATAACAATCCAAGTTTAACCACGGTGTTCAACATCCAAATACTTTTGTTTTGTTCTACTTATGATAATGTTTCTGGTACGTATGTATACTTGTATACTTCTTATAAAATACTTATATTTTAAAAGTATACTTTTAGTTCAGAGCACTTTGGCCCCTTAGTGTTTATAGTTGTATACCATGTAAGGTTCGATATACTTAGTTCACTATAAACAATAGCTCTGATACCAATCTGTCACACCCCCAAACCGAAACGGCGGAAACGTCCGGGGGTGGATGACGTCATATGTAGTATCACAACAATTGTATCATAGTAATCAAAGTAAACACAACCATTATATTGAATATATATAATAAGTATTTACTTCTGTTTACTTCATATTTTAATACATCCAAAAGTAACAAAAAGAAATATGAGACTCCATACGCTCCGTCTGCTCAAAAGTATGCCGAGGTACCTGTCTACTGATTTCTTGAGAATACAAGCGGTTTTGAAAGAGAGTATCAGCATAAAAGCTGGTGATTTCATAAGCATCTTTTTGAAACAAAAACCTGTTAATGAATCAGTGAAATGTTTATATGTTTCCAATAAAATCCAATATTTTCTTTAGTAAGAGTGAGATAATATCAGTTCCATCTATAACCACTTAGTTCATGCTAGCCACGTATATACCAATATTGAACAGACAGTTGACTATGTGGATCTGCCCTAAGTCCAAAACCAAACAAGGAACATGAAATGAGGCGGAAACCACACATTCCACAGTCTATCGAATATGCTCCATACATAACCCTGATGCCTAAACTAAGGAATTATAGAATTAACTATAAATGTTTATTTCTGTATCCTATTGTAGTATAGAAAAACATTAGTTTGTATTCTAATTTCTATCAACCATAGTATGTGTGTATTTTTGTACAAAAACCTTTGTATAGTATGTTATGTATGAAAACCTGGGCTATCACTAGTATGAATAAAATGTTCTGTTTGAAATCTTGGTTATTACCAGTATGTATAGTAGTTTTATTTCTTGTAAAGAAACCATGTATTTTCCAAACTTATGCTAAATAATCATTGTTCATGTAAAGTATATTACTACATAAATATATCGTTGTTATCTACTTGCGAGTTTTATGACCATACTAAACTGATATGGTGCGAATCGGGCACCAATATCCTTTATGACTTTGTCACCCGTAGACCTGCCGGTCCTACTGTAGCTAGCAGCAAGGTGCGGGATTGTCAGTCCCGTATAGATCTATACAGAAACTCACGCTCTCCCTCGAGGAGACTCTGGATCATAAGGGTAGTCCTCCACTTAGTTATGTTTGTAAGCGCCCAAGGACGTGTCTCCAACCAGATTAACGACTTTACAAGTAATAATACAGGAAAACCCTTTTTATAAATAACGGAGAGGTTTATAAAAGATAAGTTTGTAAACCGTTTAATGAATTCTCAACTATACCTATTATAGTTTGTGTGTTTGTATATGTGTAAACTTGTATGAATTCCCAAACTATACCTATTATAGTTTGTGTGTTTGTATATGTATAACCTTGTATGAACTCCCAAACTATTCCGATTAGAGTTTGTGTGTTTGTATATGTATAACCTTGTATGAATTAAAAATTATGTGGTTATGCTTGTAAGTTGAAAACGTCCCTTATGCTCAGCATAATACAGAAGGGATAAAATATCTAAATATATTATAAACGTATAGAAACTATATGATTGTATCAATTGTGTTCATTTTAAGTTTATTGAAATCCTTTTTGCATAAATTACATAAAATCATTTATGTTTGGCTTGTATTCCCCCCCCCCCCCCCTGAAAACTTGAAAAATAGTAAAAGCTTAGGGGTATGAACTCACCAGCTGCAAGTGATGCGTACGTAAGATTGGTTGTAGGAAGCTAAGTGTCGAGTGAAGACTCGAGTATACACGGATCCTATTTAGTATATAATGACATATATTTGTATCAAATTAGTGTATACCACAGCTAGTTATGATAGGGAATTACCCTAGGGACTAGGAAACACTTGAAACTAAGTGCTAAAATCACATATGATTGAATAAGGGGGGTTGACGGCCACACTAGTGTGTGTACGGCCATGGGGTTCACGGCCCATGAGTGGACGGCCGTACACTCATGAAGAGGTATGCAAAATGAGGTGTTTTAAGGTCCTATCTAGCATCAAGGAAGAGTTCTTGGTCCCATGCTTAGCTTTAAGGAGAGTTTAAGCCCAACTATGAACATCAACAAGGGTGTACGGTCCCATGAGGTGTGTACGACCGTACAAGGGTTTACGGCCTTACACCTTCATGTTCTTGCAAAAATGGTCTATTTTAAGATGAATAACAAGTGTTTCTAGTAGATAACAAGCATAGGAAGCAGTTACTCACAATTTGGAAGCTTGATGAGGGTTTTCGGCCACTAAGAACTAGTGTGTGTTCTTGGTGTTCTTTGTGAAAGATGAAGATCTAATCAAAGATGAAATTTATGGAATGAAAACATGGATTCATCACTAGTTAAAGTAATGTAGCAACAAATTAAGGTAGGAAACACTTACATCTTTGAAGATTTAGGTGAGAGTTTTGATGATAGTAGAGAGAGAGAGAGAGAGTGAGAGATAGAGGACCCGATTTCTTGACTTGGAGGTGTGAAAAGTGTTGAATGATGACTAAGTATCTCTTATATAGGTAAGAGTTTACGACCATGGATGGGTGTACGGCCGTATACCCATGTGTACGGCCGTACACTCCTCTTGAAGGAGTGTTTGGCCCGAAATGCAACAATAGGACTTAAGATAACTCATCTCTAACCTAAACCTTGATGGTACTAGGCTTAGAACACACAAATAGACTCTTAAACAATGCTAAAAGATAGCGTAAATGAGTCTGACTTTGATGGAATTGAATGGTTGTACAAGATAGAAATTTCGGGTTGTCACATCGTCTAAGTGGCTCTTGCAAGTATGTTATGTGATATGTATACCGACCGGGGTCTGATGCCAGGCGGGGCCTGAGGAGTGTACTGTATGCTATCTATCTTAGTGATTCTTGCATGTGTTTTATGTGTTTGTATGAATGTCAGGCGGGGCCCGATGCCAGGCGGGGCCTATCTCATGTTACTGACAGATTTTTTCCGAGTGGGGCCCGATGCCAGGCGGGGCCTGGTGGTTGTTGGTCATGGCCCATTGTAAGTTTGATATGTATTGTATGGGGTATTTTGGAGAATTCACTAAGCTTCGTGTTTACGGTTTTCAATTTTTATTTCAGGTACTTCAGGATCAAAAGGGAAGAGCTTGGGTTGATCACATCGCACACACCACATTGTTCCGCGTTTTATTTGACTATGATGTAACCTAATGATTATTGATATACTCTGACTTCATTATGGTTTTTATGAAACATTGTGGATGATGGTTTTATTATTATATAAATGAAATTTTTGGTCTTAAATTTTGGGACGTTACAAGTTTGAGGAGAGAATGGAATGTTTCAGTCATGTTGAGGTGGAATCATCGTGAATAAAAAAAAGTGTAAACTTATCCAACCGAAGTGGTTTATCTTCTGTATCATGAAGTTAAGTTTCAGTCTAAAATTTATAATTTACCATCAATTCATTTAATATGGTACAGAACAAAAATGGTAAGAAGATAATAGCATAAGAGATGGTCAACATATGAATTGTTAAAAAAGGAATATACAACTTTTTTAGAGGACCTATACATAACCTGTTAGGATTAATATCCTAGATGATCGATTAGATTCAAGAATAGGTAAAAGAAGAACACAACAAAGATTCAAGAATGTCGAATGATTAAACGTCACGCCTCAGAAGAACTCTACGAGGAATTGCTACTGTAGAGGCGTGATTAGGGTTACAAAGTAAAATATCTAAGAGTTACAAATACGATGCATGCATGCACCTTAAATACTCTAACCCTAGAATTAATAAGGAGTGGACAGGCCCAGCTCAATAATACAAAAGTCTAACTAATAAGCCCAATGACGCAACACTTAATACTCAACAATCTCCCCCATTGCGTCAATTGAGGCCCGAACCCTTCAGCCTTGGATTCACTTCTGCACACCATGCACCTTCTGCATGATAGCAAAAATTGCTTGACGAACCTCAATGTACCATAGAACCATATCTGAGAAGCACTTGATATCATCTTTGTTGTTGCCTTTGAACTTGCTCACCTGCTCCAAAATGTACTCAAGGAAGGATGTGGTATAAAGATGCTTATCAGTTAGATAGAAACATCCTTTGCGAAAGTCTGCTCCAGTTCGTTCCCTAGCAGAATAAACCATGAACCAATCTCCACTGTAAATCTTTCCTGGCTTCAACTTTTCAAAACCCTTGGGAGTTTCTTTACAAACAGCAGAAGGCTTCTTTCGCATGATAGCAGCAACCTCAACATCCATCTCCCTAATCTCCTGAACATAGGACTTTATCATGTGCTTGAGATGAGACATGATAGGTTCATATTTTTCTTTGTCCTTCAGCAATATGTTGTAAAGAATGAACCAGTCATATGGGTTAAGGCATGGAAGATCTGTGAGAGTAAACTCGTAGCATTGGCTGGCTGAACCTCTTGCATATGATCAGTCTTGATCGGCCCTGTAACTTTCACACCGGTAATTTTGCTCAACGACCAAGTTTCATATTGAGGCTTCATATGCTTCAGATAAAACGAAAATAGCATATGATCAGCTCCGCTTTCTATGGATGGAGCGTTCGCCACTTTAACAAAAGAACGAAATCTGAAGGCTTTTGGAGTAATTGGCAGATCCAGTTGTGAGTCTTGTGTGTTCTGAAGATCAAACAAAACTACTGGTTCTAACCAATACTGTCTTGGAAGATCAACAACATCACGCTGGATTCGCTTCAAGGTCCATTTGGGGAACATGAGCTTTTTGCTCTGAAGAGTAGCCTGTGCTTCTTTCTCATCCCTTTCCTTTTCTTCAGCTTCACGGATGATTTGCTGGTGCTCATCCAGTTCAGCTTCATGAACTTTTCGTCTTTTTAGTTCTTCTTCATCAGGTTCTTCTTCGTCTTCATTATCAATAACTGGGTTGTCACGAAACAACTTTTCCTTGCCCTTGGGTTCTTTCTTGGAAACAGGCTTGAAATGAGCTTTAGGTCCTTCTTTTCATGATCCACCAGCCACACTTTCTCCCCCTTGTTTCGAATGAAAGGATTGATCATAAGCACCTTCAAGGCGGTGAAGCATAGCGAAGACTGGCCTTAACTTTTCTTCCAGATGCTTACGCATGGTGATGGTGATCATGGAGTCCCTGGTCTCAATGACATCCGAGAGCATGCTAGTAACATCGGTTATATAGCTTTGCATGACTGCCCTCTCAGATAACAGATCATGGACCTGCTTCTCCGAAGCTTCAAGTTTGGTACTTAACAACTTGGCTTTTTCTGACCTGAGAGCGAGAGATTCCTTGAGGGTACTCTCCTTTACCAGTTCGTCTTTAAGCTGAGAAAGCTGAGACGAGATAGTGGCTTGAAATGATTCATGGTCAGTTTTAAGACCAGTACGAATCTCCTGGAGTTTCGTTTTCTCAGTCTTGAAGAGAGAGCCTTGACTCTTCAATGCTTCATTTGCTGAAGTGGTGTTGGAATTGAAAGTGGTTTGAAAGTTCTCCATGAAAGAACTAGTTTCTTCAATTAGTTTATCGACTTTTTCGGTCGTTGACTTGCAAACCTCAGCAGAATCGGCAACAACTTTACTCGAAGTTTCAATAGTAGCGGAATGTTGCTTCATGATTCGCTCGAAGATAGACTCAACAGCTGCTTTAGCCTATGTATTAGTAGAGGAAGCTTTGTTAGAGAGAATCAGTTGGTCAATCTTCTCATGTAGAGACTGGAGTTCCTTTTTCGTAACATGCACCTCATCTTCACTCTCAGTCCAGATTTGGAAGGGACTGTAAGTAAAACCCCCAAGATCTGCATCTTCTTCATCACAAAAGACCATGTTTGGGTCATCACGGTTAAGAGGGGAAATAGGAGGTGAAACATGAGTGGAGAAACCTGAAGTTTGAGCCCCCGTATCAGATTTGTTAACTGAAAAGAAAGGTGGGAGTGAGGTAGTAGAAGATACTGTAGAATCAGTGAAGAGTGTAATGGAAAGAGGAATGCTTGTTTGTTGTTGAGAAGAAACTGGTGGAGGGCATGAGGCAATGGTAATAGGTATAGAGGTGGTTTTGGGTGAGGGAGGAGGAGAAGGATCAGAATCATTAACATATGGAGTTACCTAAGGATTGGATGTGTGTTCTGTGTTCTGAACGAGTTCATCTTCATTGTGAGCTGTGTCATCCTCCTCGGTGCGAACTTGATTCTCCTCCCTGTTATGATTATCAGATTGTGTATCAGAACCTGAACCTTCACTTGTACTTGGTGTTGGGGTCTTTCGTTTGCGAGCAGGTTGCTTTCGCCTCTTGGGATTGACTCCAGAAGGAGCAACTTTTGCCTTTCGCTTCTTTGGGGTAACAGCTGGCTCAGATGGACCCTCTTTCGGTTGATTTTGCTTACCCCACTTCTTCACTTTGTCAGCTTCATCAATTGGCAGGCGCATCTGAGGAGTAATGAAGCGAGCTCATGAATATGGAAGCTTTTTATATTCCTCCAAGATCTTGCTAGCTGCTGGAACACAACGATACATGGTATCCGGAATGGAAACATCAAAAGGAAACTTCGAGATATCAGCGATAATGATCTTGGTGGTGTGAAAAGTAGCAATGGAGTACATCAGTGAATCCTTCATGATTGTTATTTCGTATTTCTCGATAGCCCTTTGAACCATAATAGTCCAAAACGAGCACATGCAATCTCACTATGTCGTGTTGTGGAGTGAGTGCTTTGCACCACTTGAGACCATAGAAATGTACCATAGTCAAGATTGATTCCATGGTAAAGACTGTATATCAGAGTCATGAATTGCTTACTTCCACAATCGGAACCTATGACTCTTTTAGAAATGGCTTTGAACAGAAGAGTGAACAATCCATTCCATTGAGGAGGCAGGTTGGGTTTTTTGATCTTGGAAATTGAAGGATTAATATCTTTATATCCCATCTCATAGAACATCTCGAAAATAGTTGCAGTGGAGATCGATTCTGGATTCACCATTGAATCATCATAGGCAAGCCCTAGCAGTGAACAAAACCTGGACTTGGAGATGGAGGTTTTCTTGTCAGAGATCTCGAAGGTGATGCGTTCTTCCTCCTTGATGTACGATGCTGAGGAGTAAGCCTTTGATAGTAGAGACATTGGAACGTACTCGGCCTTAGTTAAGGAAATGACCAGAGGAGAATACTTCAGGCATTCAACAATGGGTAGCATGTAAGAATCATACTTGAATGGAGTCAGATCGAAAATCAAGTTTTGATTCTGTTTGATGGCAAGCAGTGATGAATGAGCGGTCTCATCATGAACTGATGAATACCAGCCATTGTTGCAGGTTGATGAAGAAGAAAAATAGTAGAGAGAAATCGTCGTTTAAGGTTCTTGAGAGAATGTGATAGTGGTAAAGGTAATGCTAGGAATCAAAAACCCTTTTATACGATTACACAGGAGAGAGAATGTGAACCGTCGATTGAGTGATTTCTGATGAAACGACGCCTGAAAAAGCGGGATTTGACAGCTGTAGCCCCTAAAAAGGTGTCAGGTGGCGTTATGAGTGGAAACGTTTCAAATTCCACGTGCCTAAATTTCGAATTCTTATCCACCAACAGACGCGTCATCATTTTCTTGTTGTCATCCTTTTAAATTGTATTCGTTTAATGAATAACCATCCAGTCTTTCGCATGAAGTATCATTGAATCTGTGAAACTGAAAATGCCATAAGTACCACAAGTAAGACTTTAGGAAAATCAAAGAGATCTTCGTGCGAGAGTGTGCCAAAGGAAAAGAAATAAATCAAGATTTATTTGTGGGATTTTAGTGATGTCTTAAAAACAGGAAACTATAGATCCCGGGCAACGATCTCTTCCTTCAAAATCAAGAGAGACTAAGAAGTTTCTGTGTGGTTTCCCGTTGAAATACGATCAAATGCTTGACAAGAAACATTGAAAGGCATCTTTTATATAGGCTTTAATGGGTGGCCAAATCTCCAACCGAACAACGAACTTAACATAAGAAAGAATGTTGGATGAAGTACTCGTGTGACCAGTGTAGTCAGTTGAACGAGTAGGTAAGAATTATTTTAGTGACAAGATAAAGCTTTTGAAATCTCAAAAAAATAAAACTGGATCTTATGGGAAGAAGTATCTTGGAATCAGAACACTTCATAAATATCTCACAAAAGAAAAAGAGATTTCATGATACATACCACGAAAGTGGTTTTCGTTAATTCCATGGTGAAAATCTAGAACATTTAATTGTTCACCGTCAATTCACGTAAATATGTTGGATTTGGGGTTTCACTCAGTCCGTGGTGAACGAAACTAAGATCATTAACACAAATGTTGTGCAACCATAAACCTCAGTGGTATAGCTGAGAGTCTCGAGGGTTGCGTTGATGAGAGTGTAGGTAATGTAGAAATGTGAAGAGGGTTCCAGAGAAGCGAATGTACCTCTGCTAAACGAAAGTGACTAAGCAGATAACTCTTAACTCAAAGCGAGAAGAGTAAGGTAGCTCATGAGAATGTAAATTTAACAGCCTAATTGGGAAGAAACGAATGGTAGATTCAATTCATTAAGGCTTCACATCAAGTCGATCGAGGCTTTGGACAACATACAGCAGCATGCTTTTAGCGACATTTAGCTAATACATAGATAAAGAATGTTATACCTGCCCTTTCACACGAAACTTTGCCTTCATGATCATCTGAAAATGTTTTTGGGTTTTTGTAATATGTGAAAATAAAAGAAATAAATAACACAAATAAAATATTTTTGTATTTTGAGAATTTCTGAAAAAAAAATTAAAAACCGAAACAAAATATTTTTGAATTTTGAATAAAATAGAATATTGTACAAAGGAAAATAAATGAACATCAAACAAAAATAAAATTAAAAAAATTGATGAAACGAATTAAGGCGAACGTTCGTGCCAATTCGTGTCCCGAAAAAAGCGGAAACGAGTTAGAGCGAGCGTTCGTGCCAATTCGCGTGACAAAAATTAAATTGAAAGAGGGTAAAAATTATTTGAGACGAATTGAGGCGAACGTTCGTGCCAACTCGGTTCCCGGAAAAATCGGAAACGAATTGAAGCGAGCGCTCGTGTCAATTCGTGTCAAAGGAATAAAAACGAAAGAATAACAAATATTTTTGGATTTTTCAATCACAAGTTTTTCAAAGTTTTGACACATTATACAAAAAGGATATTGGTTAAACCGAACCACAAATGAACAGTGAACAACGAGCCTCTACGAAAGTTCGCTTTGATTCGTGTCAACAACCCTATTAAAGCGAAGGTGGTTTCGGTACATATTCAGCCTCCATCATTCCAAGGCCTTGAAGAATTCTGTTGAATGTTGTTTCAGGCAAGGCCTTTGTGAATATGTCGGCCAACTGATCACCAGATCTTACAAAGTGAATTTCAATGTTGCCGTCTTCTACATGATCCTTGATAAAGTGATACCTCAGTGCTATGTGTTTCGTCTTTGAGTGTTGCACTGGGTTGTGACAAATGTGAATAGCACTTTCAGAGTCACACTAAAGTGGGATTCGTTTCATGCTAAAGCCATAGTCACGAAGCTGACTTTGAATCTAGATGACTTGATATGTACATGAAGCAGCAGCTATATATTCAGCTTTAGCTGTTGACAAGGAGACACACGTTTGCTTCTTGGACTGCCAACTGACAAGTTTGCCATCGAGAAATTGACATCCTCTAGTGGTGCTTTTTCTATCCAATCCACATCCTCCAACATCAGCATCTGAAAACGCTTGAACGAAGAAGCCTGATTTCGCTGGATACCATATGCCAAGAGATGAATTTCGTTTCAAGTATCTGAAGATATTCTTGACAGTTACCATATGAGGTTCACGTGGATTTGCTTGGAACCTAACACAGTAACAAACGGAAAACATAATATCTGGTCTACTAGTTGTTAGATACATTAATGATCCTATCATTTGATGATAGAGGGTCATATCAGTAGCTGGTTTTTCCAGATATGGTGTCAGTTTCGTTTCGAATGCCATTGGAACCTTTGCTTTTGAGTCTCCCACCATTCCAAACTTAGCCAATAAGGTCTTCGTGTATGCTTCCTGATTAATGAAAATGCCTTCTGGTCCCTGCCTTATATTCAATCGAAGGAAAAAGTTAATTGGACCCATGGAACTCATCTCAAATTTAGTTTCCATCAACTTTCGGAATTCAGCTATTAAGCTAGGATTTGTAAAACCGAAGATGATGTCATCAACATAAATTTGAACGATCATTAAGTGGTCACCCTATTTATTGCGAAAGAAGGTTGGGTCAACCAAACCTTGTTTAAATTTAGACATTTTAAGAAAGCGAGTGAGAGTTTCATACCAGGCTCTCAGAGCTTGCTTTAGACCAAAAACTGCTTTGTCTAGAATATAGCAATGATTGGGATACTTTTCGTTTACGAATCCAGGAGGTTGCTCCACGTAGACTATCTCTTCTAGTTTGCCATTTAAGAATGCACATTTAACATCCATTTGAAACACCTCAAAGCTCTTGTGTGCTGCGTATGCCAGGAAGATGCGAACGGATTCCAACCTTGCAACTGGTGCGAAGGTTTCTTCATAATCGATGCTTTCTTCCTAACAATATCCCTTAACCACGAGTCTCGCCTTATTTCTTATAACATTCCCTTCCTTATCCATTTTGTTGCGAAACACCCACTTTAAACCTACAACTGATGCATCTGGTGTAGTTGGAATTAGCCTCCACAGTTTATTTCGTTCAAACTCGTTGAGTTCGTCTTGCATAGCTAGTGATCAAGAGCAGTGTTGACGGTTTTGGGTTCTACCTTGGAAACGAATGAGTTAAACATGCAATATTCTACTTGAGAAAATAATGCGGTTCGTTTTGCTTGTTGCTGAGATCTCGAAAGGACTCTTGCAGAAGATTCACCAATAACTTGGGTCTTGGGGCGATCTCTGGTCCATTTGGCTAGTGGTGGATAGTTTGGATCATATGAGGGATCCAGTTCAACATTCACTTCTTCGAATTCAGATTGAGCATCCGAATCATCATTCGCATCCTTATTCTCCCCCTCGAATGACGAGCGGTCCTCTTCTTCAGGAATTGAGGTATCTCCTGCGAGTGGAGGTTTAAGAGACACTGTGGGAAGTGAGTCATTCGAGTATGAGGGCGGATCTAGAGAAAGAGACGAAGTGTAACCCTCCTCCTATGATGGATTGTTCGTTTCTTGTGGAGTTGGTTGCTCCCCCTCAGGACGTGCATTGGAGTTAGAATTCTCCCCCTGAAATGTAGTGCTCGTGTCTTGATGCATATTCGAAGTGGATGGGTAATTATGCATGTCTGTTGCAGAGTTATCAATTATCTTCTTTAGTTCGTCCACTTTGTTGTCAGCTGCTTTAGCTTCGGATGTGACAGCCTTTTCTGGCTCATCAAAAAGTAGCATGAATTCATCATAGAGATTTGAGATTGGAATAGTGGCTGGGCTTGGCTTAGGAAAGATTTCCTCAGGTTGATTCTCTTTCGACTGAATCCTCTTTAAATAGTTGTCATCGAACGTGACATAATAGGTTTCTTCCATCTTCTTTGAGCGTTTGTTGAGAACCCTATATGCCTTCGAGGTCATCGAATATCCCAAAAATATACCTTCATCAACTTTCACATCGAATTTGTTTCGCTGTTCCTTGGAATTGAAAATGAAACACCTGGAACCAAAAACATGGAAAAACATAACATTAGGTTTGCGATTGTTTAAGATTTCATAGGGTGTAACAGAGAATCACTTATTTAGAATGGATCAGTTCTGAGTATAACAAGCAGTCGCAATTGCATCCTCCCAGAAGTATAAAGGCAGACAAGCGAATGTGAGCATGGTTCGTGCAGCTTCACACAAAGAGCGGTTTCGTCTTTCCACTACACCATTCTGTTGTGGAGTATATGGAGTAGAGAATTTATGTGAAACTCCCTTCTCAACAAGAAATTCTTCAAACGCTTGGTTTTTGAATTCTAGCCCATTATCGCTGCGAACATTGCGAACCAGCTTTTGCAGTTGAAGCTCTATTTGCTTTATAAAAGTCTTGCGTTTCGGAGTAGCTTCAGATTTCTGTTTAAGAAAGAACTGTTGGGTTTTGAGCATTCTAACACTCCTATGGTGTACATGCAACCCTATAAACCTTGGATCTATGTTTTCTCTATTATACATGCAAATATTAACTATTCCAAGGTTTCATCCTAACTAGCATATTATGAAGCACCTATACTACAAAGTTCTAGTTAGATGACATACCTTTTGATGTAGCTTGATGTCTTCAAGCTTTAAGAGCTTAGCCCCAATAGTGTGGAACCTCAAATGGAATCACAAATCACCAAAACACCTTGGAAGAACTTGAGAGAATATGTATGCACACTAAAATCGGCCCACTCTTATTTTCACACACTTGTGCCAATTTTGTGAGCCGAGGACCCCTTTATATATTATGGAGGATTAGGGTTACATCCATGTAAACCCTAATACCCATGACCTTTCATTTACATAGGATCCATGGGTTAAAAGCTCCATGGACCATCCATGAAAGCTTAGCCCAACCTAAATGAACTTGGCCCATTCCATATATATAAGAGTCCATATTTAATTAGTTCTTTTTGATCACTTAATTAATTCTAAATTAATTCTTGATCAATACTAATTAAATAATATGATTCCATATTAATATATTAGAACTTATAATATATTAATATAAATCATAAATATACTATTCTCAAAAGACTATCCATATAAATTGTGCCGGTGAAGTGCAACCCAAATGGACCATGCCAGATCGGGTCAAGTACATACCAAATATAGTTATGGACTTAGACATTAATCCAACAGTCTCCCACTTGGATAAGTCTAAAACTATTATCGATTATGACTTCAAAACCTAACTGGCAATCGTAGCTCTTAAAGCCGCTGTCGAACTCTGACCTTGTCAATGGCTTGTCCATTAGATAAGGGATCATATATTCCTCCATTCTAGATATCATATGGACTAAGACATGGATTATGATCATTCTCTCTGTCCATTTGTTGTTTCCCGATTTTCGATTTATGATGACTGACTGATTGATCAAATCAAATCAGTCCTGGCTTGGCCAAGCACTCACATGTGTCATCGCTAAATCATCGAGGGGCCCACAGATATCGCTTTTATCCCGAAGGTAAAAGGAATGGATAAACTTTGACTCATATGGCTTGTTCTACTACTTGTTGAATCATACACAAAGGCACGTTTTATAACATCAAGTTACCAAATGCGTTTTCGTGCAATCAATGTATAACCAACTCATAGTAACAACTCATATCTCTAGGTTTGAAGAATATAAGATATTATCGTCTCATGATCACTCGTGATAAAATCCATGAAGTGATTCAAATGAGCGCGGGTTGAATCCAATACTCAGAACTTATGAGCACTCATGAGTGTTGTAGCACCACTTTGTCCACCAACTTGGACCTCTACAAACGAACTCATGACAGTCTTGATTCATATCTACTTCCAACATATGACCGACTGTGGATGGTTTGAATAACTTAATCATTCAGGAATAGCGACTTAGTTATTCTGGAAGTCAAAACATGCAAAGTGAAACACAAGAATAAATGAATCAAATATGGTATCAAACCCTATGAATATAAATAAACACTTTTATTTATCACCATACTGATTACTCATTATTCATTGTTTCGGTTTTATCAACTTTATACTTGAATTAAAAACACTAGTTGTCCCATGCTCCAAGCATGTACACTATGTTTTTCTTAAACAATAGCTTTGCCATACACCAAGTATGCACTCTATGTTTGTCTATGATCCTTACTTTGTGAAATAAACCAATTGAACATAATTTCAATGATTCTAATTTCACACTCCCAAATCCTTATCGAAAAATGTGAGAATTTCAAATTCCTATCATTTATCGAAATCTGTTTAGATTTTAAACTTATATGCACTGACCCTCCTGTAATGAATATGTACAAAGTCACAAAGACTTGTCAACAGTCATTATAAGGTATTCCAATGGAGATCAACTCCATGGAAACTAAGTCTCATATTCAAAGTACATTGCTTTGGACATGCTTCTTGCATTAAGTTTTCTAATCTTACACAGATAACTTCCACCTATGGAGACAACTCCATATTCTCATTTTGAATATCACTTCTGAATAAGAGATGCCTCTTTTCAGAATATGTCAATATGGTCCTTCCAAAATTAGCACTATACTTCCAACTGTCCCTGAGCAACCAATCTTTGGTAAACCTCAGATTGTCCTCGACAATTGCTTAATCATTTTAGTCATATCCAATTCTAGACCTTTTCCCTTCTTAATGCCTATGGGCATTTGGAAAAATTTAGAAATGACAAATATTATAGCACATGCAATCGATCCTGTACCCAAAGCAAATGGTACACGATTCATGATGTCTCACATAAAGACATGATTCTAGACCAGTCTTTTGCTACAATATTTTTATTTGCCATGTTTTCAAAATTTGACTATGAAGAGGGATGCCGTAATCATAATCGAATTTTGAGAGCGCAATATATAGAATTTCCTTAAGTTGAACCAATCCAACATAAAATTCATATATATATTCTTAACTAAAGATGATTAAGGTCTCAATCTAAGCCTTGAGAACTGAAATGAAGTATATCCTCTCCCTTAATTATAGCAAAACAACTTTTTCAATCCCTGCAGCCTCACGAATTGAAACTTTTGTTTTCTATAATTAACATTGCTAACTTGCAACACTAACAATAATTATCATGCTCCCACTAACATAATGATTATTAGCATAACACTTATGCTCCCACTAGCTTTGACATGTACTCAGAAATCAGCTGGACTTCTAGAAATCAATACTTTATTGACTTTCTTACCAAAGTTCAAATTTCTGATACGAGATGCTTTGATAAAACTTTATCAAAATCATACACCTTTCCTTAGATAGCATGCATGTGTGTCTAAAGAATTTCAGAACTATGAAAAGGGATGCCGTAATCATAGTCTCAATTGTTTAGACCTTTTGCCATCTGCTTCAAATCTACTTGGTGGAAGTGTTTCCTCACCATCATTTTCATGAACCGGAGAGAAACTTTATGACCCTTAGATTTTATGATGTATGTGTTCTTATCCATGTGAATCGTCAAAACCATAGTCACAAGACAAGGATAATGACAAATCCAAACTCATATGGACTGAACTTATGCAATCTTAACTTCTTGCCACTTGGCAGTACAGGGCCTGCCATTGCTTCCAAGTCATTATGCAACCAATTGAGAACTTTCAGAACTCCTATGCAAAGCCAACTTTAACTGGAATGGGCACAGAATATGTCAACACGATAGGTTATAAACCTCAAGTCGTGTGCTAGTGAAGAACCTCGGGTTTTATTCTTGATTAGTTCTTGAAATTCTTTTTAGGATCTTTAAGACTCCCACTATCCTCTTGACATATAAGACTATCTTGCCAAATATTCAAGAGATAGTGCGGATTCTTTATCAAGACAAACACTTCACATAATTGGCCTTAGTTGGTCTTTGTTTTATCCAAAACATCACACCTTACCAATTTCAAATGTACAAGAGTAGGACACTTTTACTCTTACATTTGACAAGTGTTTTAAACCTTTCTTTAAGATATGTCACTCAAGTTACAATCTTGGAGTATGACTCTAGGAATTGTTTTGGAACGAAGTATGACTCATCTTCCTGATCTAACCATTTCAACAATTCATGACTCCTCTTCTTAGTCATAAGAATGCACTAAGAAGACCTTTAGAGGACTAATTGTGATATGATTTCTAAATCATTAAGATGATCACAAACATGATACTAAAGTACTCTCCCATCTTTTCAGATTTGAGAAACTTTTATCTTTCTGCCTAATTTGATTCTTCCCATTCGTTCTGCCATACATTGAGACTTTTCCAATGTTTCAGAATCATACTTAAACTTGTAAGTATAACCATATTTACTAAACTTTAGTAAATCAAATAGTCTTAACGAGCTTTGTGGTGGACATGACCAGTGCACAAGAATGTGTACTCGATCCCTTTAGTCCTTCACTTGACTCACACATCCATGTGAACAAGTAATTAGTCTTGATTTTCCAATGCTTTAAAGTTCTCATTCATCATACTATTCAACTTGCATGATTCCAAGTTTCGGTCCAATAGAAAATTGGGTGATGAGGAACTTTCCTGATTTGGTAAATTTAGACACTACCACAAATGAAAGAATCAAATCCATTTTCCAATATTGCTGTCAGTGGAATCATATAAGCAACAATTTTCCATAAATGTCATTGTAAGGATACTTCAAATAAACAAAATTAAACAATTTTCTTTTATTTTAAAACTTTGCGGAAAAACTTATCCTTACAATCCACATGGAAAATTGTTGTTATCTATTCCTTAGCAATATATCATAACTTCTTAAGCAATTGCTCAAAATTCTGATGCGATCGAAATCCACCTTCGCGATCAGAATCAGCATATACTTTCTTTAAGATTTCTCTCTATTCTTTGATTCTTAAAACATCAACATGTAACCCAGTCACATCATGTAATGAGGATCTCAGAATAGAACTTAACAGAGTTAGATAATGGGCTCTACCTGATGTAGAATCAAACTTATTGACTTTAACATCCTTAGGTAAATTTGGCAGCTTTGCAATCAACGCCCCTTCCTTTGGCAAAGTAAACATATGGACCCTTTGGTAATGGGACTATCTCAGACTTAGCCTTTCTCTTTACCATTTGGTCAACCGGGTTGACTATGGCCAATCCCTTTCCATTGGGAAGAGAATGCTTTTTCTGGATTTCCTGTGTCACCATTGTCACTGTCCATAAAGTTTTTGGGAAGTTGATCTTCTAATCAAATTTGCTTCACTATCGTTCCAAATCATTGTTGATTCAGCAGCACCAAGCAAATAGATATGATCATTAAGGTTCATGTCATAGTCTGTATAATGGTAGTCCCAAAGGAACTCACTATGTGACTTAGAAAGTGATTGAACATCCAACTTTCTCAAGACTTTGAAACCCAACTCTCCCGGCTTGTCAATATGTGACTTCATCTCTAAGATGTGATAACACATAGACCTTGCTTGCCATTAGGGCTTGAGTGACCTTGAACTTGTGGGTTAGGGAGAATAATTAGAGGAGGTGGAGGAAGTAAAGTTCCAAGAGATTTGGGAAGATCATAAATGTCTGAACTCGACATCTTTTGGGAGATATTCAAGATAGTTGATTTAAAGTCCTTAATATAACACCCAATATGAAATATTAAGGCTAGGATCCAACAACCTATTTATAACTGGAAGAGGGATGTCGTAATTCGAGTTATAAAATAGTTGAAGGTAGGTAAATGACGATTTACCAATTTCCACCATGAAAAACGAAATAATTTAATTAGGTTTTTTACTTGGATTTGAAACTCCTAGATCTTTTGAGATTCATTGAACTTTTCAATGACATGTTTCAATCTCGAGTGTGCCCTTCAGGTTTTGTGACTGGGATGCCGAGGATCACAAAACAAGGTGTGAAGTAACCATGCAAATATACTTGGTACCCTTAATATTTACCCCTCAATCGATGTGCCGGTTAACCACACGAGCTCCACCGATACTATGATAAATATTAAGTTACCCTTTGCCTACTTTGTTAAATCCAGGTTAGTGTGCCGGTTAACCACACACGCTCCACTAACGGTTTAAACAAAGTGCAAAATGTAATTTCATGGATTAGCACCTTATTCACATTTTCCTAAGTAACTAAGATTGGGAATTAATAAAAGGTTTAGTTACTTAGTATTTATCATTAATACTTTTAATGAAGGGAGAATTATAGTCCTTGTCCTACCTGTTCGGCTAACGATCCTTCACCGGTCAAGGAAGCGGTGAGTGAGAGTGGACACCCATTAAACTGCCATTTTATAGGCAGTAACCTTATACCCCCCTTATAGACCGGCTTCGTGAATGAGGCCTACTAATGGTAAGACGACTTGCTCTTATACATATAATATATTAAACTTTTAATATTATAATAGTATAAGGGTGTATTTTAGACATTTAGAATACTTGGTGGTTTAATCTATTAATTAAACTAGACTTTTAATTTAATTAAACTCAAACCATATATTTATGGATTTAATAATACTCTTTTAATTAAACGCTTTAATTAACTATTAATAAAGTCCATAAGAGTTAATTTGAACTATTCAACAAAACATCATAATTCCAATTATTAAACTCAAAATTAAAACCATTTAATTAATTGTTTAAGTTATGAACCCAAGAGTTTTAGAATTCAATTCTTTTTTTCATAAAAAACTTTTCTCAAATTCCAAAACTTGAGGGAAAGTTTTGTAATTCTTGAAAACCTTTGGATTCCATAACTTATGGAATTAATGGTGTTTTATGATGAAACTTTCCATGTTCCATAACTTAAGAACAAGTTATGGAATTCTTTAAAACATTAACACCAAATTTTGTAACTCCATAAAAACTTTGAATCAAATTTTAAAAAAAAAAAAAAAAAAAAACTTTCATCTCCATAACTTATGGAAGTTTCAAAAACCCTTAAGATCACAACTTTAAAAAAAAAAACTTTTGAGCTCCAAAATTTTATGACAAAATATGTAACTCATTAAAACATTTAGATCAAACTTTTAAAACTAATAAAATAATCATATCATTTTATCTTTTACTAAATTTGACCTAATTCAACTCATATAACAAATGATTCCAATTTTACAAATAATTCGTTTTTCACAAAACAAGTGATTATCTTAAAATTTGACAAACGTCATGTTTTTTTTCTTTTTTTTTCCAACTTGAAAATAAAACATTTGCATCAATATAACAGAAAACAACCCATGGCTCTAATACCACTGTTGGGTTTTGAGCATTCTAACACTCCTATGGTGTACATGCAACCCTATAAACCTTGGATCTATGTTTTCTCTATTATACATGCAAATATTAACTATTCCAAGGTTTCATCCTAACTAGCATATTATGAAGCACCTATACTACAAAGTTCTAGTTAGATGACATACCTTTTGATGTAGCTTGATGTCTTCAAGCTTTAAGAGCTTAGCCCCAATAGTGTGGAAGCCTCAAATGGAATCACAAATCACCAAAACACCTTGGAAGAACTTGAGAGAATATGTATGCACACTAAAATCGGCCCACTCTTATTTTCACACACTTGTGCCAATTTTGTGAGCCAAGGACCCCTTTATATATTATGGAGGATTAGGGTTACATCCATGTAAACCCTAATACCCATGACCTTTCATTTACATAGGATCCATGGGTTAAAAGCTCCATGGACCATCCATGAAAGCTTAGCCCAACCTAAATGAACTTGGCCCATTCCATATATATAAGAGTCCATATTTAATTAGTTCTTTTTGATCACTTAATTAATTCTAAATTAATTCTTGATCAATACTAATTAAATAATATGATTCCATATTAATATATTAGAACTTATAATATATTAATATAAATCATAAATATACTATTCTCAAAAGACTATCCATATAAATTGTGCCGGTGAAGTGCAACCCAAATGGACCATGCCGGATCGGGTCAAGTACATACCAAATATAGTTATGGACTTAGACATTAATCCAACAAGAACACCCAAGTGAAACGAGAAATATCATCAACAATAACAAGAATATACTTACTACCAGCAACACTTTCGATTGCAGAAGGTCCACAAAGGTCGATGTGTAGAAGTTCCATAGGTTCGATGATTTTCATGTTTACAAGCGTTGGATGACTTTTTCTAATTTGCTTCCCCATTTCGCAGGCTGCACACAGATGTTCCTTATCAAACTTCAAGAAAGGAAGCCCTCACACATGATCACCAAGAACAAGCTTGTTGATATCTTTAAAATTAAGGTGCGAAAGTCTTCTATGCCATAGCCACCTGTCATTAGAGTGAGCTTTCGTGAGCAGGCATATGGCAGGCTTCTCTCGTATTGGTTTTAGATTCAGAGGATACATTTATCCTTTTCCTTCCGACTTTAAGAGAACTGCTTTCGTTTTCTTTTCGATTATTTCAGATCCTTCATCATCAAAGGATACTTTCAAACCTGTCCCTACAACCAATTGTGAAACACTGATTAGGCTGTGTTGTAAGCCTTCCATATATGCCACCTTACGAATGGAAAAATCTCTGTTTGTTATGATCCCATATCCTTTTATCTTTCCAAACGAATTGTTCCCATACTTTACATTTCCACCATCTTTCAGAGATCGAAACACTCTCAGTTCCTCCTTCCTCCCAGTCATGTGACGCGAGCAGCCACTGTCAATGTACCATTGGGTGTCAAACTGCTCGTCACTAATAACCTTCAAAATTAAGCAGATTTAGGAACCCAAAGTTGCTTGGGTCATTCTGAGCTTTTTACAAAATGAGGAAAAGTAATTGCGAGATCAACCATATATGTTCATTTGATTAATGTGGTTTCATCTTTCTTACTTATGGTGAAAACTTTTACTTTATTATCATTTATTTTAGACTCTTTTGAATTAGATTCTTTTCGTTTGTTTTTGGTTTGATTCTTGACGAATTCTTTCTCAACTCTGTTCGTATTAGAAGTCGATTACTTGATTTTTGCGTCAGAATCCGAGACTAATTTTCCCTTTCCCTTGACGTCTTTAGGTGATGCCTTCGAGGGTTGAGAAGGATGAGATTTTGGTTTCTCATAGGGCTTCTTTGTAAAAGAGGAATTTGGTTCGAAGTTCCTAGATGGTTTCTGTAGATTGCAAGAATGACAGTGCGAACATTGACTAGGATTACCATGCGAACGATCTTTCGCTATCTGAATGGAGGTTCGTTCTCTTCGAACATAGTTTGAATTTTAGGATTGCCAAAATTGCTTACGCTCATTGAGATTTCTGATATCTCCTATTTCTTTGTCTTTTCTACTCTGCAAGTTGCTTTGATGACTTGTGGATGTTCGCTTTGGGGTTTGCAGTTCTTGCATGAGGTTCGCCTTGACTGGATTTGGGTTCGCGTTGAACTTCCTTGGTACCGCTTGGACTACCCTTCTCAAATCTTGAGGGCTTATTTATTGTTTCTGCCACATATCGTCCTTTTACTCTCCACGAGATTCATTCTGAGAGACCCTTTGTTTCGTCTGCGTTGTCAGTTGGAGCAGACCAAAAATACTCGTCGCAACCATCTTTATCGTCTTCGTTGACGATGGACGTTAGTTCGACAGTTTGATTTTTGTCAAGTCCTTTAAAGAAAACACTTGATTTGGGACTGTTTGTACCATAGGAAAAACTGTTGCTTTGGCTTTTAAAATTTCAGGTTTGTTTTGAGAGATACGTGCGAACTCAACTGAATTTTCAAAAATCAGAGGTTTCGTTCTTTCATTTTCGTTTTTAACAAACTCTGAGCAATCTACCTCATCCTCTACAGAGATTTCGCTCATATCACTGTCCTCATCGAATTCAGAAGTGCTTTCGACATTTATCTTATTTTCTGAACTCAATTTAGTACTCAATGAATCAAATTTCTATATAGTATCAGATTTGCTTTGCTTTTTATCATTTTCGTCCAAAAGCAGTTTTAACATATATTTGTGGTCTTTGGACTTAATGTATGATTCAATTCGTTCAAGTCCCACTCTATAAGCTTCAGAAGTCTCTTCAGACGAGACAATGGATTCACATTTATAACAGTCGGCGTCTATTTCATCTTCCTTTAATTCGAGGAATGGTAAGATCATCTTGTGGATTTTCTTACCAATCTCACAATCAAGGTGCAACTGAGTGATGTTAAAATAAAGCCTTTTAGCCATTAAACAAAAATCTTCCGTTGTTTTAAAAGCATCAAATTGTCTCATTGCAAATAGATTAACTGATCCCTAGACTTAGATACATCAACTCAATCTTCTCAATCCACATTTGCCTCTCATCTCTTTTTGACGAAACCTTGTGGATTTGATCAGTTAGGTTAGAGTTTGTCAAACAAGTTCTTTTTAAATTATCGCTTATGTTTGAAAAAGTGAATTTTAGATCGTTTAATTCAGTTTCGTATTTAGACACATGTATGTTGAGTGATTCAAGAATAAGGTTTACCTTGTTGATCAGCTGTTCACATTCGTTAATTTGTTCACCCATTGGTTTCGCAGTGAAACATCTATCATCCCTTCGCTCACTCCCAGCAACATTCCCCATCATCTACGACCTTTCGCTTGTCACCATCAAACACCTTCCAACAAACTTTGAACTTTCTTCTTTCGCAACAAACGCCCTGCCATGTATGGGCCTGCGAACCTCTTCATCTTTTAAGTCTGCCGACCAAACTTCAACTCCTCCAAACTCATTCTCAGCCACATTTTCCTGCACAATCAAAGCAGGCATAGAGTTATCTTTACCCTTTTTCTTCTTAATCTCCTCCAGCTTTCGCATGTGATAGGATTCATCATCTTCCCCTTCTCTCTTCTCATTTAGCCTTCTTAGCATGCAATCTTTGGCTAGATGATTTTTTCCATGACAATAGTTGCAGTCATAGCCAGAGTCTCCCATAACCTTTTTCTCCTTCTTTTCTTCCTCCTTTTGAGAAGCGCTATTGTTCTCCTCTTTCACCTTTTCAGAGTTGTAGCTGCCCTGCCAGTTTCGGTTCTTGTTTGATTGAAATTTCTTTCTTTCAAAGCGCTTGGGATTAGATACCATTAAAGCATACTCCTCACTTGTGAGATCATATTCAGAGTGATCAGACTCAGGCTCTTCCTCTGCAATAGTCTTGCCCTTCGCGACAAGAGCTAAAGACCCCAAAATAGAAACAACTTTCGCTTCTTTCGACACTTCACTTTCATGTGCCTTAAGAATCCCGACGAGCTTGGCTAACGTGTAATTTTTGAACTGTTCGTGTGCTTTGACGGTGGAAACCACTGCCATCCACTCAGATATAAGCCCATTCATGAAAGTGACATTTTGTTCGATCAACTCTCGCCCAATACCATGCTTCGTCATCTTGCTAAGAAGATGATTGTAGGGATTGAATGTTTGGCTCAAATTTTCGTCTGGCTTCTGCGTAAAGGCACCAAACTCCGAAAGCGGGAGTGTTTGAGTAGAGTGCTCAAGATCTTCATCTGTGGAATAAAGTTCTCTGAGCCTATCCCAGATTTTCTTCGCAGTATCACAAGAACTGACCAGACGAAAAGTATCAGCCTGCAAAGCGAATCTAATGATCCTCATTGCTTTGATGTTGCTTGTCAGTTTATCTCTCTCGTCTTGAGGAACTTCCTTCACGTCAAGTAGCAGCTGGTTGTATTCCTTCTGAATTTTTGATGGTTCTTTTGGTCTCAGTGTGGACAAATGGACCTTGAGTAATAGCTTCCCATATCAAATAGCCATTATCTTCTGAACCAAGGACATAGTCTTCGAAGTGGAGCGCCCAAACTTCATATTCATGAGGGAAAAGAATCGGGATCCTTGTTGTAGATCCAATGCTGCTCGAGATATTAATGGAGTTGATGTTGGAATCGTCTCGTTGCATGATGAAGTTTTCTTTAATACCTGTAAAGAATCAGACGTGTAAACCTAGATTGTTTATAGGGTAGTATCAAATTCCCTGCAAGCCGTGAATGTGACAATGAAGACGACTAAACTAGATCCTATATTAACGAAAACCCTAAAACTCTGTAAACAGAAGAGATGCGTATAGATTACACAATCTCCTGCTCTGATACCAATTGTTAGGATTAATATCCTAGATGATCGATTAGATTCAAGAACAGGTAAAAGAAGAACAGAACAAAGATTGAAGAATGTCAAATGATTAAACGACACGCCTTAGAAGAACTCTATGAGGAATTGTTACTGTAGAGGCGTGATTAGGGTTACAAAGTAAAAGATCTAAGAGTTACAAATACGATGCATGCATGCACCTTAAATACTCTAATCCTAGAATTAATAACGAGTGGACAGGCCCAACTCGATAATACAAAAGTCTAACTAATAAGCCCAATGACGCAACACTGAATACCCAACATAACCTTTTTCTAAAGAATCATAAAATTGATGCTAGAAAATCTTTTGATCTAAAAGATCATGAACTGGTTTCCTTTCTTTGAGATATCTCCCATTAAACACTGTTTATAAAAGAATACAAAAGAAATATCAAATACATTAACATAATGCATAATTCACAACAAACAAAGAGAGATGATGCCTTTAACCATTGAAGTATTGTAGATACATTCTGAGCTTCCTGTTCACCCAGAACAAGCGAAGGACAAGAATCAATCTTTCTACCCAATGAGTTAATGGGCTCTAATTTGTGTAACCATCAAGTTGACAAGATGAACACGAGGGCGCTCAAGGTTTTATCGGATTATGAGTCAGTAGATGAAAGTAAGACACATTGTATTGATGGTGGATTTTTGCATCCATAACAGTGAGTGGAGGAGAAATAAGGTATTGTCAAAAAGAAGAAGATATGATGCCAACATTCTACCTTACAACCAGAGCATTCAGAACATTATGCATGACCCCAACTCTTTCTAACTTCAGAAGGAAGAGATGCATAACAAGTGTAGATAAAAGATTGATAGAGCTGGAAGAGAGAATAGAGAGAAAAGGAATCACTTGTAAACATTAGATACAAAAATTAAGCAAACTATGTAAACTTATTTGTTGGAAGCAAGATAAATAAAGTAATTGTTTTTGTGTTTTTTTGTTTAAGAAAGCAAATAAAAGCAAAGTTTTCAAAGCAAGCTAAAAGAAAATTAAGTCATCGATAGCATGCCGAGATCAGCAATCAATTTATTTAGGGTCTTCTCATCTAATGCCATTGTGAAAATGTCAGTCAAATGAATAGTGGATGGAATATAGAACAGTTCCACTTTTCACTTTTGAACTATGTCCTTGATAAAGTGATGACGAATGTCGATGTTCTTAATCTTAGAATGTTTCACCAAATTTTATATCATTTGAGTGGCATTGGTGTTGTCACAAAAAATGGGTGTCTTTGAGAAGTTGAAACCATAGTATAAAAGTTGATTCTGAATCCAAAGAATTTGAGCACAACATCTTCTAGTGCCCACATATCCAACTTCAACAGTAGAAAAATCCACTGATGTGTGCTTCTTGCTAGACCAACTCACCAATCTATTTACCAACATTTGAGCTCCTCTTGAAGTACTTTTTCGATCAATGCCACATCCACCATGATCCAAATCAGTGTATCCTACCAGCTTGAACTCAGAATCACGAGGATACCATAACCCAAGATTGGGTGTATGTTTCAAGTAACGAAAGATCCTTTTTGCATCAAGAATTCCTTAGGATAGGATTGATATCAAGCACACAATATGGTGGCGAACATGATGTCAGGGCGACTGAAAGTAAGATAGAGTAGTGATCCTATCATTCCACGATACAGGGTTTCATTCACATCAGCGCTAGTTGGATCAACGAAGATAGACGCTGATGAAGACATTGGAGTCTTCGCTGGTTTACTATCAAAAAAACTAAACTTCTAGAGTATGTCTGCAATGTATTTAGCTTGACAGAAAAAGATTCCATCGGTGATTTTTTGACCTGCAAACCTAAAACGAAAGTTAGTTCACCCATCATGCCCATTTCAAATTTTTTGGCCATAACCTCAGCGAAATCAGAACTCAGCTTCTCGTGAATGGATCCGAAAATGATGTTATCAACATACACTTGAGCAAGGATGATGTGAGATCCTGATTGCTTGATGAACAAAGTGTTATTAATTTTTCCTTGTTTGTATCCACTCTCCAGAAGATAACTAGCCAAGGTTTCATACCATGCCCTGGGTGCCTGCTTCAAACCATAAACAACTTTATCAAGATGATATACATGATTGGAAAATTGTTCACTTTCAAACCCTGGAGGTTGTTTTAGATAACTTCTTCTTGAAGATCCCCATGTAAGAAGGCTGTCTTTACATCCATTTGATAGACTTTGAAGTTCTTGAATGAAGGAAAAGCAACGAACAGACGGATTGCTTCAATTTTAGCATCCAAGGCGAAAGTTTCATCATAGTCCAAGCCTTCTAGCTGACAAAATCCTTGAGCCAGAAGTCTTGCCTTGTTTCTAATAAAAATTCCATATTCATCCATCTTGATCCTGAACACCCAACGAGTACCAATAATACTTTTTCCTTGAGGCCTGGGAACTAGAGTCCACACGCGATGACGTTCAAACTCATTCAACTCGTCTTGGATAGCTTTGATCCAGTCAACTTCCTTGTGGGCATCAACAATATTCTTTGGTTCGATCGTCGAGAAAAAATTCACAAACATGCAAAAGTTACTACTAACTTTGCTGCGAGTGAGAATCCCAGAATTGACGTCTCCAATGATTTGAGATTCAGGATGGTCACGAAGAATTATTAAATTAGTACTTTCATTTATATTATTGGGACTGAATCTTCCTAATTTGAAGAGTTGGATGGCTCAGTTTCATCTGAGACGACAACCTGATCTTCATAGTTAGAATGATAATTGACAATTTGATCCATATTAGGAACAATAGGCTCAGTGACATTTGAAAATAACTCAGGAATAGGGTCTGATGGACTGAAAGTGAGCTCACTTAGAATGGAAGAAGGATGATCAATCTGGTCATGGATGAATAAGTCTTCATCGAATGTGACATGAGTCGTTTCCTCAAACGTTTTCCCTAAAAGATTGAATACACTGAAAGCCTTGGACACACTAGAGTATCCCAAAACACTCCTTCATTAAATTTAGCTTCAAACTTTGAGTGTTGATCTCTTTAAATCAAAATGTAGCAGACACACCCAAACACATGAAAGTATGAAATGTATTGTTTGATTCCCTTAAGTAGCTCATACGTAGTTTTTTCATGACGCTTTACAGTGATGGAACAGTTTTGATTGTAACAAGCTGTGTTGACAGCTTCATCCCAAAAGGATAGAGGAAGACCAACTTCAACAACCATAGTTACCCAAGCTTCAATGAGACTCCGATTTCATCTTTCAGCAATGACATTTTGTTGGGGGGTTCTAACAACAGAGAAATTTTGAGAAATTTCCGAATTTGATCAAAAATCTTCTAGGGAGGAATTTCTAAATTCAGTGCCATGATCACTACGTAATTGCCTGATGTTATGGTCATAAAGAACTTCCCATTTCTTGATGAGTGATATGATTTCATCAGCAACTTGACTTTTCTTTTTAAAAAAGATCACCCATGTAAATCTTAAATATTCATCTACGATGACAAAGGTGAACTTCTTCCCAGATCTCGACTTAATTGGGACAGGTCTAAACATGTGCATATGGAGGAGATGAAGGGATTTGGTGATGGAGGAACATGACTTTGACTTGAAGGATGACTTGGTTTTCTTTCCCTTTTCACACGCTGAACATAGTTTATCTTTAACAAACTACATCTTAGGAATTCCTGGCACAAGCTGATTCCCATGATATGTTATTGAAGTTCAAATGAGATAGTATCTTGTGCCACATCCAATTCAGATGAGATTGAGCACGAGAGAAGAAGCAACATCGAAGAGATTTGTCACCAGAAAACATGTCCAGAACATTGATATTATTCTGTCGGTTTGCAGTCAATATAGTGACATTCTTTTGATCAACAACTTTTCCTTCCTTCTTGTTAAAATGAACTTCATATTCAGCGTCACACAGTTAGCTAATTGAGATGAGATTGTTTTGAAGACCTTTTACGTATGAAACATTCTTGAATACAACATAATTGCAATTAATAGTGCCATATCCCTTTATATCTACCTTACCATTGTCTCCGTATGTAACATTTGGACTATCTTTTTTATGAAATCATCCAGAAGTGACTCGAATGCTGTCATATGTCTTGAATAACCACTATCTAAGTACCAAATATGTTCTTTATCCTGAAAAACTAAAATATACAATTAGTATAAACTGACCCACCTTCTAATGGGTCACTCAAGTGAAAATATGATAATCGGCATCAGGGAGATAATTTAATGAGTTTCCCTTTTTCATACATTTATTATTTCGAGTCATGATGTTGTCAGCATAAACATAGCTTTCTTTAAATGTACACTCGCTGACTATGTGAGAAGCATCACCACATCGATAACAAACTCTAGTTCCGAAATTCATTCTTTTAACATTAGAATTTTGATTTCTTTTAACAACAAAACCAAGGGAATCTTAATCATTATATTTGAAAACTCTTGTTTTAGTTCTGGACCAAGGAGTTTCATCGATGGTGTACTCAGATGCCACTTGGTCATGGGACATAAATGAGATGGATTAATCATATGAAGTAGAGAGCTTTGATTGACCTTCAGATTCAATGTTGCTCATAGAGCACTGAGGAAACATGCTGAGAATTTCGTTTACAGAATGAACTTCACTAACAGAAATGAGAAATTTCACCAAGTCTTTAGCGGATGGCAAAACATACTCATGATGAAGAGGTTGATGAGAAGGGTCAAGAGCAGATAAACGAGATATACATTTGGTATTACCATTTGGGTCAGCAGTACAATGTGCATTAATCGGATTTTGATTAATGTAATACGTACTGACAAATATAGTTTTAAAATCTTTCTCGAGACTGTCAACATTATAAAAAGTTTGTTTAGTCTCAACCTTTTTGATTAAGGAAACAACACCTTCAATATCACCACCAAGGATTTTCTCACACTGATCAGGAATTTGAGCATTGATAAATCTCGTGACATTGTAGTGGGAAAAAGCCCAATTATTTAAAATAAGCTTAATGTTTCTTGCATGATCGACAACTTTTTCTTTATCATCATGAAGAAAATTATTTGTGAGTGTGTAAGTCCCCAATCTGCTTGTGTATCAATCAGATCCGTTTGACAGTGCGGAATCCCAATCAAACGGATGATGCCACATCTAATGAAGAAGAAGGATAAGAAGAAGATGATGAACTTGTATTATTTGATTAGAATGTAGATCAAAATACAAGATTCACACACAACTTACGCACACTTAAGCTCCTCTCTTCTCTCTAACTTTCTCTCTCTACAATATGCTCTCACCTTCTCTAGCCTCTCACATGCACTCCTCACCCTATATATATGAGACATGGGTCGTGAACAGGTTCACGGTCGTAAACATAACCGTAAACACATATACAACCGTAAACACCCAGCTGTTTACGGTCCTAGACATAAAAATACATTTTCCTAGAAAAGTAAAGTATAAACCAAATTTTGACCCAACAATCTCCCCCTTGGTTTATAGCTTTCTTTTCTAATTAACCCAACAAGCTCCCCCTAAAAAGTAGCTGGCTTTTCTTGTCAATCTTCATTGGGAGCTTGACTTCAGCGTTTATCTTCGATTTCTTCACAGCTTCAAGATGAACTTGATGAATCTTCATTAAATGACTTCATCTTGAGCGGTTAGGCTTTTTTTCAAAATTTGACGTTGAACGCTCGTCGGGTGAGGAGGCTTGATGAAAAGATTCTTGAAAGATAGCGCTTTCAGCTTGAGAATCTTCAGAGAGAATATCAGAGAGAAATAATCTTCTGGATCACTTCAGTAGGTTCATAGATAGAAACAAATTGATTGAGGAGGCTTCAATGCAATCGGTCACATAATCTTCAAGTGCAGCTTCACCTTGCTTCTGGGGTTGAAGGATTGAATGTTGAAAGAATAGTCTTCATTTATTGCTCCTTCGAATGAGAATTCTTCGATGATCACGGATGAAGCTTTCGCTCAGAAATCTCGATACAGTCTCCATGACTCTCGTCTACATCTGAATTCACTTTTCAAGACAAAAAAATATTTTTGGATTTTTTATATTTTATGGAAAAATAAAAACAGAAACAAAAATATTTTTTGGATTTTTGATTTTTCTGAACGAGAAATAAAACAGAATATAACACTATTTTTGGATTTTTAATTTTCTGAATTTTGTTTGATTTTTGATTTTTTTGATTTTTGATTTTTTAATTCTCCCCCTAAATTTGTGTATAAAGGAAAACTATGAACAAATTTAACAAAAACAAAAAATATTTGGGATCAAAGTTGTGAGACAGTCTTAAACTGTTTATCAGTACCTTCACCTTCTTGAATAGATCTGGTCAATTGCCGGTATTGTGGTCCACCTAAACACGAAGGATATCGACAATTTTTTCAAAATATACCATTTAGCTGACGACGACCACGGGTATTGTTGTCCACTTAAATTAAGCAGCGAGATCTACATACAACCTGTAAATGGTTCAATTTTAGTTGCACTAGAACGTGTTCCCCACTTCCCGATATACCCTGATTATCAAGAACTTCCAAAGAACTCCTTACTTTAGGTGAATAGACAATTATTAAGGAGGAAGTCTGATTTAGAAATAGATGCATATGTTGTGTCCTAAGTCGGATCTGTTTCAATCACGCAGAGGGGACAACATATGGCTAACAGAGATAGAGGGATTGAGAGGTAGAATGTTGGATATGCTGTGTACCAGGTCGGATCTTCCGATCACGCACAGGGAACAACATATGGCTAACAGATATAAAGAATTTCATAGATAAGGAGGTGCGTAGAATTAAAGTTGCATATGTTGCAATCTAGGTCGGATCTATTCCAATCACGCAGAGGAAGCAACATATGACTGACAGATAGAAAGAAAGAAAATAATTTCCTATAGACCTACTTTATCAGAACCCCCCAGTTGCCCTATCAGAACCAGAATTAAGGACATAAGTCCGTACATCAAGGAAAAGTTGAACCACAGTTCCAGATGCGTATTAATTTAGTGTATCCCGTGGGTTCCTATTGTGTATCTCACTTCTCAATCTACCCGAGCGTCGTATGGTCAGTCCAAACAATCCTATCTAAATCCACACTGTCAAATCCTTCGAGCCTACCATCACATTGAACATCGAGTCTAGACAGTTCAGATTCAGTCCCATACACATGTTTTAGACTGCCCGTTATCACTTTATCTTGATATCACTTCCCAACAGACATATAAGAAAATAAAAAATTGTCTTTAAATCGAATCAGTGTAAGCTAAACTCAGGAGTATCGAGAAGAAAAACTCAAACCGTAATTCACCGATTGAATTTGCATCCAGAAGGTCTGAGAACAACACGCATAATCTCAGAACAGATCTGAAAATTCTTCACATCATTAAGCACAAACCCCATGTGTGATCCTTTCCTTTCTTCATTTCCTGCAAAGGACACATACTCTCAAACAATGTCCTGAGTGTTGCATAGTTGAGAGATGCCTCCTACCATGTGCTTGGAACAGCCACTACCAACAAACTGAAGTCTGATGATATGCCTCCATAGCTGCTCCGACACAGAGTGAGATTAGTTGGTCTTTGGAACCCAGTCCATTTTGAAACTGGGTTGACCTTTGTCATCTGTGCAAGGAACTCTCTCCCATGACATATCCTGTTTATCACAAACAGAAGATGAAGAAATATTAGACGCGTTAGATGATTTGGGAGATTGAACCTTTGGTACCCATCTGTAGTTGGGTTTAACCCATTTGTTTTTCGAGCGGATGGGTGCCTCGGCACTTGATTTTGAACTTGAGGTCTGCTGTCGAGATGACTTTGACCTAGCCGGTTTTGGTTTCATTGGAGCATTTCTTGAAATTGGCTTCTTGGTCGGCATTCCCTTCTTGTTGTTGGGAGTTGATTTCTTGGCCTTGGGAGTTGAAATCTTGCCCTTCATGGCATTCCAGTCGCCATTGTCTGAACGTGACCTTGAGGGGTTTCTTTTGGAAAATCTCCCTCTTGGCGCGTTCTGCCACCCTTGTGCATAGTAGGGAACGTATGCGCAATTTGGACAGTTTCTGGCAATGTGTCCATGTGTTCCACAGTAAAAACATGTCTTTTTCTTCACTAGGAAGTTGTTTCTTCCTGCCCCTGGTGGCGTGTCCTTGCCTTGTCTTTTATTGTTCCCAGAAGCACACTTGTAACATGCACTCTGTTTCACTGGAATTGGTGGCTTGTATTTCTCAACAGCAGGTTTGTTAGGAGTGACTGAGCTATAAGCAACAGATTCAGAGTTCAAGGAGACATTGGTTTGTTTAACAGTATTCTCCTTGTTCTCATCTTCCGCTACTATACCTGCACAAGAAGTAGAAATATTAGAAGTCTTCACCTCAACACCCTCAATTGGCCCTGATTGTTCAGTCTTAACTGAAGCTGAAGCAGGTTGGCCATACTGAAGGTGTCCTTCATTTTCAATTTCTTCCTTAGTCATAAGGGTGAAAGTGTAGTGATCATTGAAAAGAGGTGGAACATCATGATACCCTAGACCCTTGTTTTGATTATCTTTAAATGTTAATTGTTTTTCTATGATGGACACAACTACCTCACTTAACACATCAAATTTCTTAAAGTTGAATTCAAGGCGCGTTGGCTTATGAGGCGAGGCACCCGGGTTCGAATCCTGGCATCCCCAAAATCGTTTCCTATTTTTTCAGATGCACGTGCGAGGAACAGGCTACTGCTGATCGAGACCGAGGATGCTGAACGAAGACTCGCTGGTTCGAACACGTGCGAGGCTGGCCGCACACTGAGGACCGTGAACGTGCGAAGACCAGCCGTGAACCTCGGACTGCAAACCCCGACCGAACACGTGCGAGGCTGGCCGTAAACCGAGGACTGTACACTCCGAGGTCCATAAACGAACTTCGGGTCGTGAACCCTTCTTGGGCGTACACCCTTCAACAGATGCGAAGAAAAACGACGTTTTTCACCATTTTTGCTCCAAAACTCGATTCAAAACTCGTTTTTATCAAAAATGCGAAGAACAAACCCCCCCTAATTTTCAGAGATCTATCCAAAAACGCAAAAATCCTTCAAAAATAAGTTCAAATACGCTCCATATCTGACAAAAAATGATTGATACAATCCAAGCTCTCATACCACTTGTAAGTCCCCAATCTGCTTGTGTATCAATCAGATCCGTTTGATGGTGCGGAATCCCAATCAAACGGATGATGCCACATCTAATGAAGAAGAAGGAGAAGAAGAAGATGATGAATCTTGTATGATTTGATTAGAATGTAGATCCAAATACAAGATTCACACAACTTACACACACTTAAGCTCCTCTCTTCTCTCTAACTTTCTCTCTCTACAATATGCTCTCACCTTCTCTAGCCTCTCACATGCACTCCTCACCCTATATATATATGACATGGGTCGTGAACAGGTTCACGGCCTTAAACCTATTCACGGTCGTAAACACAACCGTAAAAACATATACAGCCGTAAACACCAAGCTGTTTACGGTCCTAGACATAAAAATACATTTTCCTAGAAAAGTAAAGTATAAACCAAATTTTGACCCAACACAGTGAGATACAAGAGTCTTCTTTTTTTAAGAAAGAAAGGGACTTCTCAGAAAAGAGAGTTTTTCTTTAAGGTTTTCAACTCAATTTTGAGAGAAGATTTTCCTTTATTGGAGATAAAAATATCAAAACGTAATGATCAAGCATGTCATCTTTTTCAGTAGATGAGTAGTTAACAAATTTTTTTACCTAATACATTGAGGCTGCGTCCCAGTCCTGAGACTTGGAGTCCTTGTAGCTTCAGCATCAGACTCGATGATTTGAGCCATGAGACACTTATGTTTTGTAACTTTATCATCAAAAAGTCCTTCTCTGTCAAAAGCGGTTGACCATGTGTTCATCATCTCTTGTGCAGTTGGGTAGTTTTGAACCAAAAGATAGACATGATATGGAAGAGAGTTTCCAATAGCAATCCTCGCCTTCATACTAAGATTTAGAACTCTGATCTCTTCCTTTTGTATCCTAACATAGACTCCTGCTTTAGTCTACTGCCAGATTCATTATCATTGGAGAATTAATGCATAGAGATGATGGAAACCTTGTTAATGACATCAACCATGTCATAGTCCATGATATCGAGAACATCCATAACCTTTTTATTTCTATGCAACAAAGTTGAGTTCATCGAAAGGAAGGATCTTGTCAACAACAGACGATTGTAATTAAAGGAGGTCGACATTATAACTTGAGTGTATCGTAAACCCGCTCTGATACCAATTGAAGGTTTGTATCGATCAGATACACTCAATTATGAATAACAAAGAACAAACAAACAAAGCAAAGATTTAACAGAAAAGAAAAGAACATGTATGATCACAAAGATACTTTCATTAAGAAAGAGGGTTCTCACAAAAAGAACGAGGTTACAAAGATGGCACCAAGCTCTATTAGGGTTTTACCCTAATAGTACATTATATACGATCACAATAACGACGATCCCACTATTTAGGGGATGTATACTAATCTGAGTAAAGGTCTGATCCTAATCACTAAGAATATGGATCATACATTTATTCTATATATACAACTTATAACTGCCTAATATACATATAATCACCAAGATCATTAAGTTCATGCTGACGGTGATCATATTGAAGCTGGCGCTGTTGGTCAGCGTGTAGTGTTTCACTCATATGATCATAAGGTGTGACCTTACACCTATCGATCTTTTAAAATAGTTTTAATTTCCCACTATCTATCTTATCCCTTAATTAACTCACACTATCATTTTTTCCTTCAATCTCTACCTAACAACCGCCAAGCATCATTCGTCTTCACACAACATATGATGCCCTAACCTTACACGTACCCATCAGGCCTCACCATACGCAAATCATCTCAGCATACCTCCTTCTCTGGCTGTATCAGACCCGACGACGTTATCTACGACCATAATGGACCATGTCGACTCCATTTATGGCCATAACTTTTATTTCGATTTTTGAAGCAAGTTTATCTCGTGCACTCTTTCTGTTTTCTGCCATAGTTTAATTTTTGCAAAAGGTTGGATTTTGAATTTTTATTTTCGATTCTTAAACTAATATTTTTGCATTTGAAATGTTCTTGAAAATGCCACGGTTCGAACACTCTTTCTATGATAGAATTTTAAACTGTTCTTGAAGATTCCATGGTTCCTGAACTTTTAAGGTTTAATTTCTTGATATTTTCTTGTTGAAATTTCAATCTACCAGGTTCAATTTCCTATCTGTTTTTGTTTCTAATTATAAATCTGTGTACGATGGTAATTATTTTTTGTTTATTTAATTTATTGGTTATGACAGAGGAAGTATCAATATAGTTTTCATTTTTGGTTATTATTACTCAAATTTTAATGGAAATTAAAATATTTTACATTTTAGTGTTCAAGCTAAGTTTTCTATTGAATGCTTAGATCGTTGTATCTTGAATATCATCAAATAATTTAGAGCACTTGATTAAGAAAAACGGTTAAGATTATTGGCTTTAATTTAAATAGTGTAGCTTGTATTCTTATCATTGATTTTCATCAGATTCTGCTTAAACCTCATGAATAAGGAACTTGTTTGTCAAGTATGCAATCTGATATTCCATAGCAACAACAAATGCCAAAGAATAAAAGCAATGAGTTGCACAAATTACTATTACAGTTTCTTACAGATGTGGCATCTCTTTCAATTTACTATTACAATATATGCATTTTTTTGGTGATGATTGGGATGTACTTATAGCACATTTTCTTGGTGTGGTATGTGGCCTAATTCGGAAATAAGGTTTGATGATGTTTTAGTAGGAAGTCTTTAATTATATAATATAGCATTTATAGATAGATTTCTTTTAGTTTTATTTTTTTTATATTATTATTTATTTATTATTATTATTATTATTTTGCAATCTATCATTTATATGTTAACTTTTGTCTTTCAATGTTATTTCTATAAATTATGTAAACATGAGAATATGGATGGTGCTGATTTATTTTAGCTTAAACATAATCATGTTGGTCATATATTTGGTATTGATTCAACTCAGATGATTAAGAGATTGAGAAAATGGAGTAGTACAATGAGCAATTGGAGATACCTCTTTATAGATTTCCTATGTAAATTAGGTGATACTAAATTTCTTGTGATCTAACAAGGTCTATCATCATTAAAATTATTTGATACCTAACATGCTCAGAAATAGAAATCAAATAAAGGATAAAAAAGATTTCGTACATGTAAAATTGCTCTCTTTAGTATTTATCACCCCCCTTCCAACTAGGGTCCATCTTTCTTTTCCCTTTTTCCCCTTTTTACTAGTTTTTGTTCTTTGGTATTTAATTCAATCTAAGTTCATCTTTGAGAACCAATTGTTAGGAAGCGTCCAATATTAGTACTTTCTTCTTTCTCATACATATCTACTTATCTAAAACTACTAGTAGATTAGTGAAGTATGATGTAAAGTAACTTTCTAATTAGTTAACCAAAACTTTTGTAAGTGTTAACTGTTCTTGAATTCTATCTCTATGCCCTAATTATTGATTTCAGTTGCTAAATGCTAACTTCCGTATGTTCTAGGTCCAAAAATGATGTGGATTGCTTGAAGATGATTGGAGCATTAGATGAAATTCAAAATCTTACACATCTTGGTTTGTATATATTTATACAAATTTATTTCCCAAAATTATATTTTATCATTTTTTTAAATATAGGTAAATATCTAGCAATGCTTCCATTTGATCCCAAATTATGGAAAATGTTGATAATGGGTACTTTCTTTCGTAAATTTGCAATACAACTGATACATAGATGGACTCACATGTTCTAGAATTTTATCATGTTTGAAAATGATGTATCAGTCTTCTAACTTTCTTTTTTTTCATATCATTAGCATAGGGAGACATCGATGTCCTTCAAAACAATGTACGATGGTCAGGTCTTACTCTATGTGGGAAAATGCTGATAATGAATGTTTTTTTTTCGTGATGCTTCAAGGTATAAAGAAAACAAGGAGCCTTGTTAGCAAGATAAAATAGTAACAATATCTCATTTTTAGTTTATGACTTATATTTCATTTCGGTTTATATGCATGGTAGATATATTTTGATTACAATATTTTTCTATACTATTTAACTTCGATTAATGATTAATATTATTTTCTTTTATTTTATTTATACCTTAATAAGCATTTAGCATGTTTTGCTGAATTTTAAGAGGTACAAACATTATTGCAATATTTATAATTAGTTAATGCATTAAAAACATATCCGGTCAACAAATTATTCAATAACACAGGTTTTGAATTGGTCTCTGGGCTTGATCTTCAAATTGAATTGGTCAAAAATGAGCCGATATTCCTCAAAGTTTGGCCAATTGAATCTGTAAAAAGAAGTACACGTTATATAAAACATCGCAGACCGATCTTCATTGCATTAATGGAGATAAGATTGATATGTTGGAAACCCTACGTCGGCCACCGTATCCCTTGGTCTACCTTCTCTACCGGTAAATCTTTATAACATCACAACCCTCCTAGACCCATATTCTCTATCTTTGCCATTTCAAAATCCTTTGAAGTCTCACTTCTCTTATAATCCCTCGGTTCTCCAAAAACCCTAAGCTCCACCGCCATCCCCACTTAATTTTGCCGCGTCATCAGCCATGTCGAATGGTTCAATAAGAAGAGGGAAAGAAAGATATGACTCTAGAGATCCCTTCTTGCTTTGCATCTCTCACTCCCAAACCCTGGAACCAATGTTTCTCATCACTTCTCTGGTGAAACCAATGTTCCTGCAAATCTCTAGAGGTTCGATTTCTTCATCTTCTTTGTTTACGAATTTGTGTTTGTATGTGAGATTGTATTTGATTGTGTGTGCATGTATATCACAGTGTTTGTGCGACTGAGTATTTGTTCTAGAAATGAATGATAAGTTGTGTATTAATCGGCTGCAAGTCTGAAACTTTTTGGTTTCTTTTTCAATGCAAGATCTTGTAATTTTTAAGTTTCTTCTAAGAAACTGGGCAAATTGCAAGGCTTCTATGAAGAATAAAGTTGATACAAATTTTAGTTCGAAACCATAAATATTGAGGAAAGAGGGCATTTGTTGCTTCATATTTCTAGATAACGTGAAGCATCAGAGGTGATACCAAAATAACAGTAATTGGCCTGCTATAATCTTTTCTCAGTGGTTAGCATCTATTTTTTTTGGTTTGAAGTATATTAAAACCTAATTTTTATCTAGAAATACAATTTAAATGTGGCCTCATTAAGTTCATGGTCTTATGGTTTTTCTTGATGACTTATGTTTTTTTTCCTGATGTAGTTTGTGGTCTAAATGGTTTTTTTACAGGTCTTCAATGGTGCTGCCCCTTTATACACTTATCATGTTGCTCACCCTTAACATACAACTTGCTTCACATTGTGGTTGAAGTTATATTGTTTGAATCTTGAAGATTTTATTTTTGGATAGCCACCATCAACCACCACTTTCGACAGTCAAATTGCTAACCAGCGCTTGGTAACCCTCACAACTATCCATATTCACCATGGCTCGACACTGGCTCCCTTTTTGTGTAATCGATCCTTTCACCTTTCTCTCTACCAACTCTTTTTTTTCTTCATTTACTCATTACTTGAAATGTGTAATTTTGTTTTGTTAAAATCATCAGCATGAATCAGTTGTTGGGACCTTTGTTCCAGCGCAAAACATCTCTGTTGCGCCTCTCCTTCTCATGGCCTTGTATCCGTCATTGGATGCTTCATTGTTTCCTTTCAGCTCTGTAATTTTTCATCATCTTCAGTTCCATTCTCTTTTGGCCATGGAACAAGGTAATTATTCCATTGTGTTGAATATATTGTTCTTTTAGGTATTCAACATACATGGGAATTGCAATGGAATGATGCTATAAATGGAAAGGACTTCAAGTATGTGTTATTAGCTACCAACAGTGCCCTCAAGGTTCAAAGTGACAAAGAAAAATACGAAAAGGCAAGCTGTTGAAGGTCAATGTCCATCACATGAATGTTAATTTTACAAAATTGCCATTCCATTACTGATATCGATATCTCATCCACTACCATTACTATTATAGGGATACTTATGAGGCATCATACAAGCTTAAACTAAAGATTTTACAAATAAGGATATCACAAAGATACAAGTGGTAGTGGCTACATATCTCATTGATAAATTGCACTCGGAGCGGGAAACGTGAAGGTAGTATTGCTATATTTGACGGGATGAAATTTAAGATTCCATTCCACCTTAAATTTAATGTTTGATAGATTTCACATTTATGCTTACAAGATGATAATGAAGCTGATACAGTTGGTTGCTGCACACTGAAAGAAGAAATAGGTGATCCAGAGCCTCCATATATCCTCAAGGTAAACTTATGCATAAAAATATTCTAAAAAGAAAAAAAAACTAATTTTGACTTTTGATGTCGTTCCAGTTTGACTTCCTTGGTAAAGATTCAATAAGATACCAAAATGAGGTTGAAGTTTAGCCACTTGTTTTCAAAGCAAATCAACAGTTTCGCACATGTGAGTATCAACCTTCTTTATAGGGCATTTTTTATTTTTTGATGATAGGGACGAGGAGGGTGTTATCGTCTTTTTGGGATTAATTGCATAAATATCTCAAGGAGAAGGGGTAATGCATATCTTTTTGAAAAGCTGGATACAAGCACAGTGAATGTTCATTTAAAGGAACTCATTCCTGGCATCATAGCTAAAGTTTTTCGTACATATAATGCATCGATCACATTGGATGATATGGTAACATCATTACCAACTTCACTTTGTCGTTTGTGTTGTCTTAGATAAATAAGAGTAAATTTGTAAAAAAGTTAAAACTCAATGGGGACGCCTATTTTCCTGTTGTGTTGCAAGATCCAAGAGATACTTGATCCTTTTCTTTAGAAAGAACCAACACCACTGTTGACCTTGTCTATATCTCTAATTTTGTATGTGAGCGTCCAACCATGTGTGTATGCTTACAAGTCCTTAAATGGACTGTTGGTTTCAGTTTTCACTGACTTTTTAGGTTTGGTTGTAGGTTTAATGAAGTTTCAACAATCCAATCAGCCAACCCACGTAAGTCTATTTTCTTAATTTATTCTTGGTTTGGTTTCTGAACTATGGTTACCCTTTATTTTCATTTTTTTTTAGTATTTAATTATTTTATTATATGTAGTTGAGGTTTTTTCATCAAAGTTCAAATAAGTTATTTTTTATCTTATATTTGGTAATATCCGATTTATTAATTTTATCTGTTGTATTAGAGGGCAGTTATTGGACCCATGATAAAGATGGGATATGTGAGTACACGATTGGTTAAAACAAATGTATGCTACTCTAACAATTGTATGTTGCTCCAGAATGTTGTATTTTGTTGTTTAAGCCATTTATGTTGTATTTTCTCATTTGATTGTTTTTGATGAAGTACACTATTAGTAAATTGTTGAATATTACCTTATGTGCAAAGTTTTTTTTTTTTGTATGATTTAAACTAGATTAAATGCTAAAGAATAAATAAATAAATATGAGGATTAACAAGTTTGAAAAATATTTATTTTAATTTAACTAATCGTGGGCTATATGTCTTGTGAAATAAGATGAAATACAAAGTTAAATATTGTTTTCAAGTTGGTCTAAATTGGTGTTAAATTGAATCAATAAATGTAATTTCAGTATTTTGTATTATTTTTTATTAGATATTTCAATTTAAAGAATCTATCATATGATAGTAATGTTAGTAATATGTTAATAATACAAAACAAATTATATTAATATAATTTGATTAATAAACAAAATAATAATTAATTGGTGTTGGTTTTGTACAATAAAATCGTTTTTCTCTACTAGAAAAAGGGAAGTTTTGAGTACCAAATTGTTTTTTTAATGAGTATTTTGTGTAGTAAATCAGGGGGAATTTTTTTCAACTTTTATTTAAAATTAACCAATTATAACATTGCAATTTAAAAAGCTTATCGGGAAGCAACAATTTCAGTTTGGAATGTTGTCGATCGGTAGGTTCCGATCCCCTCGAAACCCTAAAACCCCTATATCTAGACTTCGACACAATGGATCCAACATATGAAAACACATATCCAACATATACAAAAACAATAAATAAATTAAAGAATATATTTTTCATTGAAAAGAAAACGATTTGTAGAATTCAAACAAAGACGTATTAATTAAAAAAAATTAATATTCTCATGTTTTTTAAAGCGAACTAATCGTTGAATTAAAGTTAATTATTATCCGCCGAAATGAAACTTATTGTCAAAAGAAACTATTCGTCACCCGGTGCTCATCTCGCATGACCAACTTTTTTTGGTATTATGAAGAGGGATATCACGTGTCAATACAAAAGTATTAAGGAAGTATGGTTAAACAGTTAAATATATACATCAAATGTGGTATATAAAGAAGTGTTGCACGATTAATAGTGTACTATTAAACATGTGTTCATGTACATTTGTAAAGAATCCCAATTTTTTATTTTTAATTCTTATTGATTTCATTTATGCTAGAATGACTCTTATTGATAATTGCTTAGATGCAGTAAAACCACTTGCACACGAATTAATTGCCTGTAAAAACTAACTTTTGAAAAACTATTTGCACCCGTCGCTTGGCGCGGGTAAACGTCTAGTTATATATATATATATATATATATATATATATATATATATATATATATATGCAACATTTTATTATTATCGTCGTCCATTCATAAATGTTACCGAATAGCCACACCAATTAGATAAAATGTGATGGTTTTAACAATTTTGTGTTGCCAAAAGCAACGAATGGTCACATTTTTTTCTTTATGATTTTCTTTATGTGATTAAATGATATCATACATTACGAATTTACATGAAGGAATGTAACTAAGGTAACAAATAGCCACATAACTTAGAAACAATGTGTTCCTATAATGTAACTTTCCAAAAACAATGATAATATTTTTCATTTTTTTAAATCATTAATTCCATACATCAGATATCTCAAAGTCAACCACAATACAAAGTATCAAATTCATCAGAGTAAAAAAATCATAAGCACAAAATCATGAAGGGGAAGATGTGCCATCACGCCGGGCCTTTCCCTTTCGTCCGGAAGTACCTGAAACCATAAACATAAACTATAAGCACAAAGCTTATTGAGTTCCCCAAAGTACTACATACCATACATACAATTGGGCCCAACCCTACATACAGTTATGGGCCCAGCCCTGTGGTTTCTTTCAAGCCAACCATACATACATGGGCCCAACCCTGGGGTTTCTTTCAACCCAATAATACATTCAAGAGTTACAAAGACAGCTAGCATCCTACATAACACAATCCAATGGGTCGGCATTGGTTCCTTCAACCTACAAGTACGGTGAAAAGACTCACCTCTCAGTTAATGCTCAACTGCTACTGCTCTCACTGCCAGAATACTGATGCTCCGCTCCACATATACAGTCATACCAGATAAACCCTTAACTCTTCTTCCAAAACTAGGTGTTTGACCAAAAGTCAACTCAAGCCAAAAGTCAACGGTTAAATTCAACCGTTAATGTTGACTTTAGTCAACCGCCACGTTGTGGCCATCCATGGCCATGCTGTGGCCCTCATACTTCGAGACAGTCGCGATTTTCCCAGTCACCACATCGTGGCGACCTAATGCCACGTTTTGGGAACTGGGTTGTTTTTTTGGAAAAAAAAGGGGAACACCCCTTGGCAAAAATTATTAATAAAAATAAAATAAAGTATAGAGAACCACGAGAACCGAAAAGGAACCCGAGAAACAAGCCTAGCTAAGGGACATGCCCCAAAGCAAAAGCAAACAACAAAGCAAAGAACTAACTAGACAACGACCTAAAAACATCATCCCTGGTCAATAGGAATAGAGATACAGACACCAACAACTTAATAGGTTAAGCCGTTTTCTTCAATTCTTATAGCTCCAAAGCTCAGATCTGGTCCAAAACATGGTCTATAAGGATAAATTTTCCAACTTTATCCATTAACACCACCCAAAAGGTCAAAATCTCAAACCCTAGGTTCCAAAGAGGCTAAATAAGACATGGATTCATCCATTAAACAATTATTCCAGAAATTCCTTAGGGTATTTACTCTAGAAGGGTTTCTAATACTAAAATTATCATAAAAGTCAGTGCTTTATGGGCATGCATGTCCAATGCATGTATTGAAGCCATAAAGAGTCGAAATAAGGGTTTTTGATAAAAATCATATGCATGGTTCAAAAACTCAACTATACTTCAGAAACCATAATCATACCAAATGATCCAGAGATTCATAAAGTTGCAAACTTTATGAGATCTCACCACTCCATCTAACTAGAATATAAAGATTAAGGGAAAAAAACTCAAGATCTATCAACCTATCATAATAAAAATCGAGTCTTAGACACTTACAAAGGTCTAGAAGAGTGCTAAGACGAGAATGAAGACTTTATTGCTAAATCTTGGTCACTTCTTCTTCCTTCTTCCTTCAAAATATTTCCAAGAACACAAAAAGGGCTTAAAAATGGAGGAAGGAGATTAGGGTTTCTTTATAACTTTAGGAGGCTGAAGGTGAGCAAACCCTAGCCTCCCCATTCCTTTAGATATGGAGAAAAGCTCGGAAAAGTAGGGTTTATCTATAATTATCTGCCTAATCCCACCAGTAGTCGGGACCCAAACCCTTCAACACTGAGTCAACAATCCTCGATTATCTCTAACAAACAATGGAATTTATCCCCTGATTCGTTCGGCCTTCCAATTTTCCTTCTTTAATCCCTCCACCTAAGCCTTCTTGATCCTATCTAAAAGACGAGAAACAATAACCATCCTCAGACATAAATCTCCAATAGGTGCATTTATCGCCTTGCAGCTCAAGGCATCAACCACAACATTGGCCTTCCTGGGGCGGTACATATCTCACAATCATAACCTTTATGACAATCGGCCATATCCAGCCATCTCTCCTGCCTCATGTATAAATTTGGGTAATCCATCAGGTTTCTTAGGATCTTGTGGTTAGTGTAGATAGTACACTTAACCCCATACAAATATTTCCTCCAAATCTTTAGGGCAAAAACCACAGCCCCCAAATCCAAATCTTGTGTAGGGTAATTTGCCTCATGAGGCTTTAGCTGCCTCGAAGTGTAAGCAATCACATGACCCCTATGCATGTGTACAACCTCCAATCCCGAGATAGACACATAACAATAAACTACAAAATCATCCATATGCTCGGAAAGTGTGATAATCGGTACCTTGCATAATCTTTATCTCAACGTTTCAAAAGATGACTGCTGATCGGGCCCCCATCGAAAAGTAACATTCTTCTTTGTCAAGCGGGTCAATGGTACATAGATCTTGGAGAAATCGTGGATAAACCTCCGACCTGCCAGACCTAAGAAAATCCGAATCTCAGATGGCTTCCTCGGAACCTCCTACCTCATTACCGCCTCAATCTTGGCCGTATCAACCAATATACCCTTTTGGTTGACAATGTGTCCCACAAACTGAAGGGTTTTAGTATACTACAACATCCTATGGTGCACATACAACCCTAAATACCTTGGATCTATGTTTTCACTAATTATACATGCAAATGGTTTCCAAGGCATTAAACCTATAACTAGCATGCATTTGACATAAACCATATAAGATACTAGTTAGGGTAACATACCTTTTATGTAGCTTGAAGTCTTGATGTATCTAGCCTTAAGAGCCTAGCCCCAATAATGTGGAAGCCTCAAATGAAGTCACAACACATCATGGACAAAGGTAGAACTTGAGAGAGAATTCCTTCCACCCCAAAATCAACTCCATGAGCTCCAATAACTAGAAGTGGCGATTTTGGCTATGGAGTGACCTATTTATATGTAGGATTCCAAGGGTCATGGGTATAACCCAAATCCATACCCATGGGTATTATGATCCATGGTTCATGTGGCCCAACTCTTTATGTGTCCATACATAAACTTGGTCCAACATGGATCATAAGCCCAACACATATAAATATAACTAATTACCATAATTAGTCCCCATAGATTTAATTAGTCTCTTTTGATCACTAAATTAATTCCAAATTAATTCTTGATCAATACTAATTAAAACATATGATTTCATATTAATATATTAGAACTTATAATATATTAATAAATCATATATAACCTTCTCTCAAGAGTCTATCCTAACAAATTGTCTTGATGATATGCAACCCAAATGGACCATGCTACTCTCGGGTCAAGTACATACCAATAATAGTTATGGGCTTAGACATCTAATCCAACAGTCTCCCACTTGGATAAGTCTAAAACTATTATTGCAAGTAAGACTCCAAAACCCGACTAGCAACCGTAGCTCTTAAAATCCGCTGTCGAACTCTGACCTAGTCAATGACGCGTCCATTAGATAAGGGATCATATATTCCTCCATTCTAGATATCATATGGACTGAGATATGGATTATAATCATTCTCTTTCTCCATTTGTTGTTTCCCGATTTCCGATTTATGACGACCAACTAATTGAACAAATTCAAACCAGTCCAGGCCCGACCGAGCACTTACGTTTGTCATCACTAAATCATCGAGGGGCCCACAGATATCGCTTTTATCCCTCCAAGGTTAAAAGGAATGAATAAACTTCGACCCAAATGTTCGCTTGTACTTACTCATCAAATTACACATAACGATATGTTTTATAACAACCAAGTTACTGGTTGCGTTTACATATGTCAATGTGCAACTGACGCGCAACTATAAATCACACATCTCCGTTTGAAGAATATAAGATATTATCGTCTCATGATCACTCGTGATAAAATCCATGAAGTGATTCAAATGAGCGTGGGTTTAATCCAATACTCGAATCTCATTCCAGGAGCACTCATGAATGTTGCAGCAACTTTTGCTATGTCAAAACCCTTTAGACATCTACAAGCCCAATTCATGATAGTCTTGATTGATACCTACTTCCAAAGTATGATCGACTGTGGAGAGTTTGAATAACCTAGTTATTCGAGAATTCAAAACATGCAAAGTAAAACATAACAATAATCGAATCCAATATGGTCTCAGAACTTATGAATATAAATAAAACACCTTTTATTTAATCACCATATTGATTACACATTATTCATTGCATAATGTTTCGAATAATAAACTTACTACTTGAACTGAAACAATAGTCATGCCATGCTCCAAGCATGCACACTATGTTTGTCCAAACAATAGTTATTCCATACTCCAAGTATGCACACTATGTTTGTCTATGATCCTTACTTTGTGAAATAGACCAATTGTACATGATTCCAATGATGCTCATTTCACAATCCCAAATCCTTACCGCAAATGTAAGAATACAAGATTATTTTCCATTTACTAAAATCTGTTAGATTCTAAACTTATATGCATTGATCCTCTTGTAATGACTATGCACAAAAGTCACAAAGACTTGGCAACAGACATTTACAAAGTATTCCAATGGAGAGCAATTCCATGGAAATGAAGTCTCAAATTCAAAGTACATTCCTTTGAACATCCTTCTTGCATTAAGTTTTCTAATCTTACACAAATTTAATGAATAACTTCCACCTATGAAAACATTTCCACATTCCCATTTTGACTACCACTTATGAACAAGAGTTGCCTCCTTTCAGAATATGTCAATATGGTCCTTCCAATCTTTGGTAAACCTCAGATTGTCCTCGACAATTCCTTAATCATTTTAGTCATATCCAGTTCTAGTCCTTTTTTTCCCTCTTAATGCCCTAGGCATTTGGAAAATTTAGAACGGATGAATATTATAGCACATGTAATCGATCCTATACCTGAAGCATATGGGACACGATTCATGATGTTTCTCATAAATACATGATACTTGACTTGTCTTTTGCTAGAATATTTCTTATAACTTGCCATGTTCTCATAATTCGAATTATGAAAAGGGATGCCGTAATCATAATCGAATTTTTGAACGCAAATAATGTAATCATGACCAAATTTGATAAAAATCTCACAATCTAAGCTTTTAGATTTGAAATGAAGTATAATTTCCTCTCCTTTAATTACAGCAAAACAACTTTTCAAACCCTGCAAAGTACATTTTGCAAATTGAAACTTTTGTTTTCTATAATTAACATTGCTAACTTGCAACACCTAACATAATAATCATGCTCCCACTAACATGATAATTATTAGCATAACACTTATGCTCCCACTAGCTTTGACATGTATCCAGAAATCAGCTGGACTTCTAGAAATCAATACTTTATTGACTTTCTTACCAAATTTCAGATTTCTGATACGAGATGCTTTGATAAGTCTTTATCAATATCATACACCTTTCCTTAGATAACTCACATGTGTGTCTAAACAATTTTTAGAACTATGAAAAGGGATTCCGTAATCATAGTCTCAATTGTTTAGACCTTTGCCATTTCTCACAAGTCCGTGTTAGTGTGCCGGTTAACCACACACGCTCCACTAACGACTATGAAAATGCAAATATCATAATTTCTATCTACTTAAAATCTACTTAGTGAAAGCGTTTCCTCACCATCATTTTCATGAATCGGAGAGAAACCTTACGACACTTAGATTTTAATGGTGTATGTGTTCCTATCCATGTAAATTTTTCATAACCATAATCACAAGACAAGGTTAGTGACAAATCCAAACCCATATGGACTGAACTTGTGCAATCTTAACTTCTTGCCACCTGGCAGCACAAGGGCCTACCATTTCTTCCAAGTAGTTATGCAAACAATTTTGAGAACTCATAGAACTCACATGCATAGTCAACTTTAACTGGAATGGGCACAGAATATGTCAACACGTTGGGCTATAAAACCTCAAGTCGTGTGCTAGTGATAAACAACAGGTTTTATTCTTGATTAGTTCTTGAAACTTTTCAAGATCTTTTAAGAATCCCACTGACCCCTTGACATATAAGATTCTCTTGTCAAGAACCATTCCTTGACAAAGCGAATATTCAAGAGTTAGTACGGATTCTTATCAAGACAAACACTTCACACAATTGGCCTTAGTTGGTCTTTGTTTTATCCAAAACATCACAATTTACCCATTTCAAATGTATAAGAGTAGAAAACATTTTACTGTACATTTGACAAGTGTTATAAACCTTCTAAGGATTATGTCACTCAAGTTACAATCTTGGAGTATTACTCTAAGACTCAATCTTGGAACGAAGTATGATTCATCTTTTGATTTAACCATTCCAATAATTCGCGATTCCTCTTCTTAGTCATACGAATGCACTAAGATGTCCTTAGAGGATCGATTGTGATTAGGTTTCATAATCACCAAGATAATCATAAAACAAGATACTCAAGTACTCTCCCATCTTTTCAGATTGGAGAAACTTTTATCTTTCTGCCTAATTTGATTCTTCTCATTCTTCCTACCATACATTGAAACTTTTCCAATGTTTCATCATTATACTTAAACTTGTAAGCACAACCATATTTACTAAACTTTAGTAAATCATGACGAATAGCCTTATCGTTCTTTTTGGTGGACCTGATCAGCGCACAACCAAGTGTACCCGATTTACTAGTCCTTCACTTGACACACATATACATGTGAACAAGGCATTAGTCTTAATTTCCCAAAGATGAAAATTCTCATTCATCATACAATACAAGTTGCATGATTCCAAGTTTCTATCCAACTGAAGCTTGGGTGATGAAAATCTTTCCTTATTTGGTAAATTATGACACTACCACAAACGAAAGAATCAAATCCATTTTCCAATATTGCTATCAATGGAATCATATAAACAACAATTTTCACAAATGCCATTGTAAGGATACTTAAAATAAATAAAACCAAAAAAAATATATTTTATTTTAAAAAATTGCGGAAAAACTTATATTTACAATGCACATACATATGAAAACTATGTTGTTATCTATTCCTATGAAATATATTATAACTCTTAAGTAGCAGCTCAAAATTCTGATCTTCAGATCTTGCGATTGAAATCCATCTCTTCACGATCAGAATTAGCTTACTCTTCCTTTAAGATTCCTTTCTTCGATTCTACAAAACATCAAAATGTGACCTAGTCACATCATGTAATAAGAATCTCCAAATAGGAACTTAATAGAGTTAGATAGTGGACTTACCTGAAGTAGAGTCATACATTCTGACTTTACAATCCTTATGATTCTTCAGGTAAATGGGCAGCTTCGCAACCAATGCCCCTTCTCATGGCATATGGACTCTTTAGTAATGGTACATGGGACTATCTCAGACTTAGCCTTTCTCTTTACCATTTGGTCAACCGGGTTGACTATGGTCGATCCCTCTCCATTGGGATGAGAGGACTTTTCTGGACTTCCAATGTTTTCATTGTCAATGTCCATTAAGGTTTGGGAAATGGATCTTCCAATCAAATTTGCTTTACCAGTGCCCTAAATCATGGCTGATTCAGCAGCAACAAGCAAATAGGTAAGATCAATAAGGGTTATGTCATGATCTGTCATCAGGGAGTGACTGAAGAACCAAGTCAACAGCCAGCTACCTCGAGACTTCGACACCCAACTCTCCCAGCCTGTCAATATGTAACTTCACCTCCAAGATGTAAGCACATATAGACTTTGCTTGCCAATAGGAATTGAGTGACCTTGAACTTTTTCAAGAACTTGTGGGTTAGGGAGAACAATTGGAGGAGGTGGAGGAAGAGAAGTATGATTTCCAAGATCCAATCGTGGGACATCATCTTCATTAGAAAAGCTTGTTCCAAGAGATTTGGGAAGATCATAGTTGTCTGAACCAGACATGTACAATGGGAGAAATTCAAGTTAGTTGATTTAAGTCCTTAATATAACACCCAATATGAAATATTAAGGCTAGGACCCAACACAATATTTTATAACTTGGAAGAGGGATGCCGTAATCCAAGCTATAAAATATTTGAAGGTAGGTAAATGACGATTTACCAATTTCCACCACGAAAGACGAAAAAGAATTTTTAGGTCTTATATGAATTGAAACTCCTAGATCCTTTTAGATTCATTGAACTTTTCAATGGCATGTTTAAATCTCGGTTTTGCCCTCTCAAGTTTGTGACTGGGATGCCGAGGATCACAAACAAGGTGTGAATAACGATGCAAATTAATTTGGTACCCTTAACTTTAACACCCAATCGATGTGTCGGTTAACCACACACGCTCCACCGATCTATGATAAACATTAAGTTACCCTTTGCCACACTTACTAGTCCATGTTAGTGTGTCGGTTAACCACACACGCTCCACTAACGACTTGGTAAGGTACAAAGTGTAATTTCATGGGTTAGCACCAAATTCACATTTTCCTAAAGTAACTATGAGTGGGAATTTAATAAAGTTTAGTTACTTTATATTTATCATTATACTTTTAATGAAAGGAGAATTAATGTTTGTCAAACCCGTTTGGCTAACGACCCTCCACCAGTCAAGGAAGCGGTGGGTGAGAGTGGACAACCATTAAACTGCCATTTTATAGGCAGTAACCTTATACCCCCTTATAGATCGGCTTCGTGAATGAGGCCTACTAATGGTAAGACTTACTTTGTTCTTATACATATATATATAAATATTAAACGTACAATATTATAATAGTATAAGGGTTAAATTTTAAACTATTAAAATTCTAAGGGTTTAACTTGGAATTAAGGTATTCATGGGGGGGGGGGGACTTTACAAATTCCAAAACTTGAGGGCAAGTTTTGAGCAATTCAAAAAACTTTTCAATTTCATAACATATGAGTTTAATATAGGTTTTAAAAACTTTAATGAAGAGACTCTTGAACATCCATAACTTGAGGACAAGTTATGGAGTTCATAAAACTATTTATGAGAAAATGACTCTTGAAGTTGTGTAACCTATGGCTTTAATGAAGATTTAACACAAAAACTTTTGGTTTTCCATAAATTGAGGACAAGTTATGGAAACCATTAAAAAACACCAAGATCATCAATTCAACTAACAAGTATGTCAAGAAAAACTATGATCTAGATTAAACTCATATGAACAAGAGAATTCAAATCAAACAATTTTCATGTAATTAGCCTAACCATTAAACTAATACAAAACATGAATCTATTGACAATTATCTTTTGAATTGGATTAGAATGATCATTACCACGGCAAAAACAGGTTTATAAGTTCAAAAACAGCTTAGGGTAATGATTCTAGTCCAATTCCATCCTTAAAAGTCGAATATATGCACTCTGGGCCTTTTAGTCGTCAAGTGTATGAACCTACTCGACGAGTAGGATGAATTTGTTCATGGACTCGGCGAGTCCATCAGTGGACTCGGCGAGTCCATCAGTGGACTCGGCGAGTCCACAGTCCAGACAGCCAGGAAATCGATTTTTCAGCAATTTGCATCAAGTATAATGGAAAACAAGCCTTGGATCTGATACCACTGAAGGGTTTTAGTATATTACAACATCCTATGGTGCACATACAACCCTAAATACCTTGGATCTATGTTTTCACTAGTTATACATGCAAATGGTTTCCAAGGCATTAAACCTATAACTAGCATGCATTTGACATAAACCATATAAGATACTAGTTAGGGTAACATACCTTTTATGTAGCTTGAAGTCTTGATGTATCTGGCCTTAAGAGCTTAGCCCCAATAGTGTGGAAGCCTCAAATGAAGTCACAACACATCATGGACAAAGGTAGAACTTGAGAGAGAATTCCTTCCACCCCAAAATCAACTCCATGAGCTCCATGAACTAAAAGTGGCGATTTTGGCTATGGAGTGACCAATTTATATGTAGGATTCCATGGGTCATGAGTATAACCCAAATCCATACCCATGGGTATTATGATCCATGGTTCATGTGGCCCAACTCTTTATGTATCCATACATAAACTTGGTCCAACATGGATCATAAGCCCAACACATATAAATATAACTAGTTACCATAATTAGTCCCCATAGATTTAATTAGTCTCTTTTGATCACCAAATTAATTCCAAATTATTTCTTGATCAATACTAATTAAAACATATGATTTCATATTAATATATTAGAACTTATAATATATTAATAAATCATATATAACCTTCTCTCAAGAGTCTATCCTAACAAACTGTCCTGATGATATGCAACCCAAATGGATCATGCTACTCTCGGGTCAAGTACATACCAATAATAGTTTTGGGCTTAAACATCTAATCCAACAAGAATTGCACCTCGCATATCCAAAACTCACATTTGGAGAATTTGGCATACAGCCTCTCCGTCCTCAAGGTCTCCAAAACCTCTCGCAAATGATCCTCGTGCTGCTCCTTGGTCTTGGCGTAGACCAGAATATCATCCATAAACACAATCATCGACCGATCCAACATCGTTCTGCATACCCGGTTTATGAGATCCATGAACACTGTTAGTGCATTGGTGAGCCCGAATGGCATTACCACGAACTTGTAATGACCATAACGATTCCTAAAGGCCATCTTTTGCACATCCCAATCTCTGACCCTTATCTGGTGGTAACCTAACTGCAGATCAATCTTGGATAACCAAGATGCATCCTGAAGCTGGTCAAATAGGTCATCAATCCTTAGGAGTGGGTAACGGTTCTTTACCATTAGCTTATTCAACTCTTGGTAGTCAATGCACATCCTGTATGAACTATCATTCTTTTTCACAAACAGGATCGGTGCTCCCTATGGTGAACCACTCGGTCGGATAAACCCCTTTTCTAGCAGCCCTTGCTGCTGCATAGACAACTCCTGCATTTTCGGAGGTGCTAAACGATACAATGCTTTGGCTATCGGAGCCGCACGGAGAACCACATCAATCCAAAACTCAACCTCCCTCTCGGGAGGCACTCCAGGTAAATCCTTAAGAAACACATCAAGGAAATCTCGAATGATGGGCACCTCAGTCAATGTCGTTGTGTCCCCAACCCGAGTATCCGCCACATAAGCCAAAAACCCACAACAACCCTACTAAAGATATATATTGGCCCTCACAGTTGAACAGAGGGTCAGTCCATGTGGAGTTCCCTCGCCATGAATAACCAGTTCTCCCCTACTAGGGGTTCGAACTCTCACTAACTGGTGCTCAGAGTCAATCATGGCCTTAATTGGGACCCAACCAATCCATCCCTATGATAACCTTCGACCCTCGCAGAAGAATCGGAACCAAGTCAATAGAATATCTCTTGTTAATCGAGGTTCAGAACACACCCTTGATAAACCCTCGAAGCACTCACTGAACGATCATTAACAATCTCTACCTGCAACGTATTATCCAGAATCCCAGGAGCATCACTTAGCTTCTTGCTAAGCGCAAGAAATACAAAGGATCGGGTAGCACCCGAATCGAATAGGACATGAGCAGTCATACCGTTGACTAAGAAACTCCCTATACATGATCAGATAAACATAAGTAAAAACAAGAAACAATAAAGGATAAGAGAAGAAAACATACTAGTGACCACATTTGGTGCTGCTCTTGCCTCCTCAACCGTTATATGAAATGCCCTGCTCTTCACCACATGTGCCTTCGCCTTGCCCTGGCGGCCATCGGTGATCCTTAAGGTGGTCGGTGCAGGCGCCGCAATTGCTCCTCCTGCCAGTCGTGGGCAATCGGCATTTTTATGGCCGGTCTGGTTGTAGTGGAAGAAAATCAGTGCACCTCGAGGGCATTCCCTACTCATATTCCCAGTCTATCAACATGTAAAACAACCCGAACCCACTGCTCGACATGCCCCACCATGGGGCTTGCCACACTTGCCGCAACTGCTTCGACCCTACTAGCCCCTAGTGTGTGAATCAGAAGACTTAGGCCTCTTTTCCTGTCCACCCACTAATGGTACCTGCTCCATCTTGCGCTTCGTCTGAAGCTCCAGCTCAATCTCCTATTTCTCGAGTTCTCGCAATCATGTCATTCAGGGTCTTGCACTTTGAAAAGCTCACAAACTCCCTAATATCATCCCTCAACAAGTCATGGTATCTCGTATTATTCATCTACTCATACGCAACATACTTCGGAACCAACATAGCCTTCTCACAGAACTTAGCAGTGATCTCCGCCACAGTGTAACACCCGCAGATTCGGGCTAGTCAATTTAGAGACAATAAGCGTCAAAAATGACTTTTTAATAGAAGATTATTTAGAATAAATAATCTTAACCAAGTTATAGTATATATGTCACAAGGGTTCCGTACATATAAAGAACGCCGAAATCCGAGTTATAACGAACAAGTTATGACCCGTCGAAGTTTTACGGCAAAACCGACACGACACTGGGAATCGTAAAAAGTGAATTTACGATAAAATATTTTCTAGCCTTAGCGATCTAAACAAAAGTCGTAGTATATGTTAAACCGAGAGTGTGCATAAAAAGAATGTCCAAATCTGACTTCGTATGAGGAAGTTATGATTTTTCTAAGATTTATCATAGTAGTACACAGCTCGAAATTCGAATTTTAGATAGGTCGATTTTTAACCAAAAAAGTCTAAACGAGAAATGAAGATATTGTTAATAGGAGTTCAACGATAAAAATACAGTCGAAAACGGAGCTCATATGCGAAAGATATGGACGGAACTTGGGCCCTACTCTTCGAGCGCGGCGAATTCGATACAGTTTTGTAAATCTGAGATAGAATGAGAATTAGCTGACGACGTCTAAATGAAAGTTGTAGTACTCGTAAATACCAACGCGTGGATATAAATAACGTCAAAAATGGAGTTCGTATGAACGAGTTATAATTTTTGATAGCACATTTACGTATTAAAATAAAGCGTAAATCATATATACGTCTACATATATATACACATGTATATATCATTAGAAAGGTATCGCCGATGCGGTCATTATAAGACTAATGTTGGGTACTTTCGACATTTGTTTAGTACAAATATCATTAAATCTTTTTAAAATACTATTATAAAGGGGTGTTTAGTCATTTATATAACTATAAGGTCATTAAGTAACTATGGAGGGTAATTTTTGAAAATTCAATCACTATAAATAACAGCCTCTAGCTCTCATATTTCTTGCACCATTCTCTTGATTCAAGAGTCTTTCTCTTCTTATCCCCCGAGCATTTCGGTCCCTCGTGATTCGACTTCTCTTTCTGTAGTTTTAGTATAGCAAGGTAAGCGCTGAAGCGCTGCAAGAATCTTTCTTAGAAAGATTCAGCGACAAAGTTCTGCCCCTGCAGAGCCCGACTCCTAGCTAAAACTCCCTTGTAAGTAAGTTATGCTTACCATATTTTAAATATAACTTATATTAAAATTAGTATTGTTATTATGAACTTATAATAAACATTTGGGCTATTATTATGACTTATATAAGTGTCGTTATAATATCTTTTTAACTACTCGCGGTACGGAGAATCTGGTTTAAAGGGCTGCATAGGGTTGTTGGATTTCAGAAGTGTTATATGCCAAAATGGTCCTGCCCTCCGGTGTTTTATGTCTGGCCCCTGTCTGTACATAGTGGTTGGAAAATATTGTTTAAACGCTTATATAATAATAATAATGCTAAGACTAATAATTAGTCACGGTAAATATTAGACTAAAATCTAGTGGTAATAATACTAGGTTTCGTCGAAGGAAATTATATTGTTAAGAAGCGAAGCGCTGTCCGAGTTTGGAATCATCACTTTAACAAGTGAGTGCATAGTTACTTTCATCTTACACATAGATATGAAGTATTTTATATAAATTACGTGCTATGTGTGCATATAACCTGTATACTTGCTATCTATGTTGGATGAACGCTTTAATACATGTTTTAAATAATTTAAACTGTATATGTATTTTATATCTACGAATATGTTGGGTAAAACATGGTTAGATGAATGATGAGAGATGAAAGATGATATGAGTGAACATTGGCAGCTATAGACTTAGTGTCTAACAAATAACATCGACAACTATGGACTTAGTGCCTATCGAATAAACATTAGTAGCTATGGACTTAGTTCCTGTTAGATAAATGTTGGTAGCTATGGACTTAGTACCTGTTAAATAAACGTTGGTAGCTATGGATTTAGTACCTATTAGCTGAACACTGGTAGCTATGGATTTGGTACCCGATGAATGAACTTTAGCAGCTATGGAATTAGTGCTTTACGAACAAACATTGGCAGCTATGGACTTAGTGTCTATCATATAAACCCTGGAAGCAATGGGCTTCGAAATGAACGAATGCAGGATAGATGATTCTTAGGGTAGATCCTTAAGAGTAAGGAAGATAATGGGGATGGGTAATTGGGTTGATTGTTTGATTTTTAAACGTAATAATTAAATGATTGTGGGTTGAAAACCCTATGTACTCACCAGGTTTCCCAACCTGACCCACTCAAGCTTATTTGTATCATAGGTGTTGATATGAAGCTACTTTACACTGAGGGATTTAAAAGAGATGTAGATCACTAGTGTAAATGAATGTATGTTCTGTTTATGCTTATGTTTCTGTATTAACGATGACATCCCAAGGTTTTAAAAGGAATAAAAATACATTTCTTCGGAAATGCTTTGATAACACATTTATCATGTTTTACTGGGAACCAATTCCGCAACATTTTTATCAAAAGAAGTACTCTGATTTTTATAAAGCATAAACAAAATCGGTCTTTTATGGCCATGAAAATGTCACACACAGTCTCAGTAGTCTGGCGAAGGTCCTGAAACTCCCTTACCAACTGCCACACCACAATCACTAGTGCGAACTCCTCATGAAATATCGTAACAAACTCCTCCTGAATCATGGCCACCACTGCCTCAGATCCCAATGCACGACAGACCTCCTCCCACCAGTCACAGGTTCGATCTCTTAGATGGTAAGAGGAAAACCCCACCTTCTCCCTTAGGGCAGAAGCTCGTTCGCTGAGCATTCTCCATGTCAGCGATCCATCGGCGGCTAGTAATGGGGTCCTTAGCCCCAAAGAATCTGGAGCTCCACAAGCCTTAAACTCCTTAAACGAGGGAGTCTATGCTCTTATCTGACCCACAACGATCTCTTCCCGAAGGGCCCCAATTTATTCATTCAGAAGCTCCATAATCCCCTCCTTGATGGTACCAAAAATCATAAGTGTGGCCTCAGTGATACCGCGGGTGATGTCTGATGCGATAAACTCGCGTAACCGCTTATCCATTGGTTCGACACCAACGTTAGAACCAAATCTAGACGCTTCTCCTCGAGTGGATACCATACTCAACTAAAATATGAACATACAAACAATCAGCATAATCTCGAGGAGACTTCCACTCAACATGACCTTCAGAATTTTCGAGACCGTCCTTAACTCGAGTACGAATCCTATGCTTCCAGTTGTACGGGCCCAATACTACCTTCCACACCTATCTATACTTTCCTCAAGAACAATCTTGGATCCTCTAAGCCACCCCACTAAATCCATACACACCATCTCTATGCTAAACAACATACATATCCCACTATGGCATTTTCTAGGCTCTCCTTAGAATTCTCAACTCGACCTCCCTCTAATACTGAGAATCTCAACCAACCCTGTTGGTTGCCTTATGCATGCACGGAAGAACTCCTAAATGCAGAAAAGACACCTGCAACTGCAGCTACTTACTTGGGTTTCATCCCTCCTTATACTTATTCGTTGTACACAAAATGAGATCACATAGACTATCGAATAATGATTCTAGCCTAAGTTCACAACCAAATAAGGAACATGAAATAAGGCTAAATCTATCATTCTAGGGCTATATGAACCTAATCGTATGAAACTTTTAGAGCATACACTTAGCAATTAACTGAGCCAATATCAATTCCAAGTAACACATAACATCTAATCCTCCTAGGCTATAAGGCATCACATAAATTAGGAAACTCTATCATATGATTCCTGAAGGTATCCTTAGCTCTACTCTAGCATGCAACTCACATATCAGGCATATTAATCATAACACATGGGTATGGGTATTTTGGAAACCACTTACTTGAGCTCGGATGATTGCACGCATCACTCCTCTTTTCTTTGTAAAAATCCTTTTTTATAAAAATTCATTTTTCTTTTGAAAAAGTATCAATTCCTCAGTTTGAGTTCTAATACACTCGAATGTGTGCCCGAATCCCTTAAACCAAGGCTCTGATACCAACTTGTAACATACCAAAAATGGTGATAAGATTTTACATTTTAAAAAAAAACTCATTAATTCCATACATCGGATATATCAAAGTCAACCACAATTCAAAGTATCAAAATCATCAAGGAAAAAATAATCATAAGTGCGGAATCATGAGAGGGATGTTGTTCCATCACGCATAGCCCTTCCCTTTCATACCGAAAGTACCCGTACCCATAAACATAAATTGTAAGCACAAAGCTTAGTGAGTTCCCCAAAGTACCACATACGATACATACAATTGGGCCTATCCCTGGGGTATATTCCAACCCTACATACCATCATGAGCCCATCCGTGGGGTTTCATTCAACCCAATCATACATACGTGGGCCCATTCCTGGGGTTTCTTTCAACCCAAACATACAAATATGTGCCCAATCCTTGGGTTTCTTTCAACCCAATCGTACATGCAAGAGTCACAAAGACAGTTAACATCCTACATAACACAATCCAGTGGGTCGGCATTGGTGCCTCCGACCCATGAGTGGGGTGAGAAGACTAAAATCTCAGTCAATGCTCAACTGCTACTGCTCTTACTGCCAGAATATTGATGCTATGCTCCACCTATACAGTCATACCAGATAAACCCTTAGCCCCTCTTCTAAAACTAGGTGTTTGACCAAAAGTCAACTCAAGTCAAAAGTCAGCAGTCAAAGTTAACAGTCAATGTTGAATTTAGTCAACCACTATACCATGGCCCTCATACTTCGAGACACTCGCGATTTTCCTAGTCGCCACGCCATGGCGATTTAATGACATGTCGTGGGTACTGGGTTTCCAACAACTTAGTAGGTTATCGTTTTCTTCGATTCCCAAAGCTCCAAAGCTCAGATCTGGTCCAAAACATGGTCTACGAGGATAAATTTTGCAAGTTTATCCATTAAAACCTCCCAAAAGGTAAAAATCTCAAAGCCTAGCTTCCAAAGAGGCTAAATAAGACATAGATTCACCCATTAAGCACTTATTCAAGAAAGTCCTTAGCTCATTTACTCCAGAAGGGTTTCTAATACCAAAACCATCATAAAAGTTGGTGCTTTATGGACATGCATGTCTTGAAGCCATAAAGAGTCAAAATAAGGGTTTTTGATAAAAACACATGCATGGATAAAAAACTCAACTATACTTCAGATCCAAAACCATAATCATACCAAATGATCCAGAGATTCATAAAGTTGCAAACTTTATAATATCTCACCACTCCACCTTACTATAATATGAAGATTAAGGGCCAAAACTCAAGATCTAGCAACCTATCATGATAAAAATCGAGTCTTGGATACTTACAAAGGTCCATAAGATGCTAGGATGAGAATGAAGACTTGCTTGTTGAATCTTGGTCACTTCTTCTTCCATCTTCCTTCATAAGACTTCTAAGAACACAAAAAGGGCTTCAACAATGGAGGACGACGATTAGGGTTTCTTCATAACTTTAGGAGACTGATGGAGGTTGTGGATGAGTAAACCCTAGCCTCCTCATTCCTTTAAATAGGGCACAAAGCCTAGAAAAGTAGGGTTTAGTCATCAGCGGCAGCCACATCGTGCCTTATACTTGCCACATCGTGGCGGGTCAATTCAACTCGCGACTCAAAAATGAATCGCCACATTGTGTCGATCCTTCGCCACATGGTGGCGACTTCTAAAATTCAAACTTTGATAAATTAAAATGTACCTCAAGTTTCAGATGTTACATATAATTAATATACAACGATGGTTTTAACAATTAAGTGTCACCAAAAACAACAAATGGTCACATTCATTTCTTTATGAGTTTTATTTGTGTGACTAAATGATATCATACATTACTATTTTACGGAAAAGAATGTAACTAAAGGTAACAAATAGCCACATAATTTAGAAACACTGCATGGCTAAAACTAATATACAACGATGGTTTTAACAAATAAGTGTCGCCAAAAGTAACCAATGGTCACATTCATTTCTTTATGAGTTTTCTTTATGTGGAAAAATGATATCATACGTCACAATATAAGGTAAATAAATGTCACTAAAGGTTATCTAATAGCCACATGATTTAGAAAAAGGTGTTGCTACACATACTATACAACGATGGTTTTAAAAATTATGTAGAACAAAAAGCAAACAATGGTCACATTTTTTTTATCGATATGTGATTTGTTCACGTGACTAAATGATTTTATATGTCACGCTTTGTCATAAATGAATGTCACTAAATGGTACCAAATGGCCACATCGTTTAGAAAACAAGTATTGCTATAAGTATTATTCAGCGATGTTTTTCACAATTATGTATCACTAATACTCAACCAATGGTCACATTATTTTCTTTAAAAGTTTTCTTTATGTGACTAAATGATATGATACGTCATGATTTAACACAAAGTAATGTGACTAAAGGGTAAACAATAACCACATCAAGTATAAAGTAACTATGGTTAACACCAACTCGTCTCACGTTATATGTCACTAAAAGGTAGATCATAGCCACACTTAAATGATGAATTTCAATGTGGCCTTAAGACACATATGGTTTCACGACATAAGTTCACACTTTCGACGAAAAAATAAATAAATGTGACGATAGGATACAATCACATTTTTTAGGACTTAAAAAGTGTGGCCGTAAGTCATTTTTTTGTAGTGCAAGGACTTGGACTAGAAGTAGATTTTATTTTCGGTATTTCCTTGTTGCTCTAAATTTTGGTTATGATATATTTTCAACCCAATAATATCTTGGGATGTAAAATGTTTTTTTTTCAGTTTAGAATTCTGAATTTTATAGAAAAACTTTGATAAATCCCCAGAATATTAGTATAGAAAAGTCGGGTCGTTACAGTTCTAGTAGCAAAAAGATGGAAAAGCGTTATTAAGAACCAATCTAACGGAAGAGGTGGAAATAATCAAGAAGGTATGCTTTATCTCTTTAAATGATCCTCATAATGTTGGTGAATATATTGCATATAGAACACCAGTACAACAACAATTCAATCCATAAGTTATTTACAAAAAAAAAAGTATATGTATCGAAACATATCAAACACCAGTAGCACCATACAAACATTGGTAATAAAATATCAAACGCCGATAGCACCATTTCAAATGTTGGTTGTATAATATCAAACATCAGTTGTACAACATCAGACGCATGTAGTTCCACGTAAAATGCATGTATAACGACAAATTCATTATGTCGAACAACTAAATTCTCAAACATTCAGTGACATTGATAATGGTGCATGGAACGACGATGGTAACAATGGTACATGTCATAATGAGGGTGGCGGTGATGATTTCATACAAATTGATGAGCCAGCATAAGAAGGTGCATTAAGGAAATCATATACAAAAGAAGATGATGTTGAAATTTAATGGACGATTGTACTCAACATTCACAGACAAATGTTTTTTTTGGACATTTAGATTTATCGGACTGTCTTGACCATGGATATACAGTCGGTCCATTGCACAGCCAAAACCATACTGGTCTAATAAAGGTGCTAAAAATTTACAACGACACATAAGATCTCCATTTGGCACTAGGAGTAAAAAGTATAAAGTGTGGATTTCAATACAAAAATGTTATACATACTAAAAAAAGATTTCAAGCAAAGTGTGTTCATAAAAATTATCAATGGTACTATAGCATGTTCCAGATCCGTAGAATTGTGGACCAACACACATGTTATTCAGCACAACTGAACCCAAGTCCTCGTCAAGCAAGAAAAAAAGTATTACGACATTTTGTTGCAGATATGTTGAGTAATAATCATGCCAGAGTCTATCGTGAAAGCCACATCCAACAAGATTTAACATTGAGCTTCAACATCCATGTTACCTACAAGCAAGTATGGTGTGCCAAATAGTACATGTTTAATCTTCTAATGGGAACTCAAGTGAAGTCATTTTCCAAGCTGCACATGTATTGTTACAACCTAGAAGTGTAATCATGGTTTAGCCACACACATTAAAACGAATGTTGAAGATCACTTTGAGTTCCTGTTTCCCTGCATCAGTTGCATGGTAGTAATTATTACTTGTGTATGAAATTATTTTCATTAGGTTCAACATTCATATAGTTATCATTTATTTATTAACTTGTTTTGATTGTCTTGTAGCTAAGGGTATTACATAATACTTGTCTTCGTGCCCTCGTGATTAACGGAGCCCACCTTAATGTTGGGTCAAAAATATGGTTTATACTTTACTTTTCTAGGAAAATGTATTTTTGTGTCTTGGACCGTAAACAACTTTGTGTTTACGGCCGTATACGTGTTTACGGCCGTGAACAGGTTTACGGTCGTAAACCCATTCACGGCCCATGTCTACTATATATAGGGTGAGGAGGGCATAATTGTAAGAGTGGAGAGCTTAAGTGTGTGAAACCCAAGGTGTTTTAGAGAGAGAAGAGAGGAGCTTTAGTGTGTGTTAGTGTGTGTGTGAATCTTGTATCTGGATCTTAATTCATATCAATTCATACAAGATTCATCTTCTTCTTCTTCTCCTTCTTCTTCATTTGATCTGGAATCATCCGTTTGGTTGGGATTCCGCACCATCAAACAGATCTGATTGATACACAAGCAGATTGGGGACTTACAATTGGTATCAGAGCTTGGATTGTATCAATCAATTTTGTCAGATCTGGAGCTTATTTGATCTTATTTTTGAAGGATTTCTGGGTTTTTGGATAGATCTTGGCAAAATAAGGGGGGTTTGTTCTTCGTGTTTTTCATAAAAATGAGTTTTTGATCGAGTTTTGGAGCAGCAAAGGGTGAAAAACGATGTTTTTGGTCGTAACCAGCGAGGGGGTGGCGGCGTGTACGGTCAGCAGCTAAGGTTTCCGGAGTTTGCGGTCGGAGGGTTTACGGTCCGAGGGCTCGCGAGTTTACGGTCCGAAGTCACGTATACGGCCCCGGAGTTTACGGCTCAGCAGTTTGCGACTCGGTCTCGCACGTGTACGGTCAGAGTTTGCGGCCTCGCTCCTCGCACCTCGCTCGTTCAGCAGTCTCGTTCAGCAAGCTTCGCAAGCAGCATCCTCGCACAACAGTGTCACATAAAAAAATTGGAAACGGACTTGGGGGTGCCGGGGATCGAACCCGGGTCTCCTCCCAACTCACCCAGCGCCTTAACCAAATCCTCTAGCTAGCTGGATGATAAATTCCTTCGCTTCTTAATTCAAATATCGTATCTGCGCAACTAATTTCACCAATTTGACATTTTTAGCCCCAAATCAATTTTCTTTTAATTTTAAATTACAGTTTCAACCAAAATTTTTAGATTTTAATTTTAGACTTTTAATTTTGACTTTTTACTTAAAATTTTAACTTTGACTTCCAAGTTTGACCTTTGACTTTAAACTTTGACTTGTTCGTTTAACTTTTAAATTTTCAAATTTAGCTTTTCGGTTTGACTTTTAAGTTTGACTTTTAAGTTTGATTTTTTAAATTTGACTTTTAAGGTTAACTTTTGTGTTTTTAGTCAAAGGACATTTTTGGTAAACAATGAGTTCCTCAAACATTCCGGTTAGTGAAAATGGTTGTTCTCAATCTTGTATTAAAACTGTCAAATTTTTGCGTGATCAAACCGAGTTGATTAAGAGAGAAAATGAGGATCTAAAATATGAAAGGTACACTATTAGGAAAGAACAAAAACCTTTAAAAGAAAAATTAGAAGCCAAAACTAAGGACTTCAGGAAATTGCAAGAAGATTATAGCAACAAGTGTGTAAACTATAATCATATTAAAAGCAAACTTGCTGCTGTAACTGAAGAACTTGACACTTTGAAAATTAAGTGTGGAAAAACAGATGTTAGTTTCAAAAATTATACTACGTCAAGTAAGACAGTCGAGTCCTTAGTTGAAAAACAATTGAGTTTTAAAGATAATCAAACCAAGGGTTTAGGATATGAGAGTGTCCCTCCTCCATTTAACCATTCGTATTATGTTAATCCCTTGACTCAGGAAGAGATTGACCGAGAACCATTTATGGTATATGGTAAACCAGCTGCTAAACAGGCAACTGAGGGTGTTGAGATGAAAGATACTAATGATTCTACTTCCTGTGCAGGTAAAGCAGTAGAGGATGAGAACAAGGAGAAAACTACTGAACAAACAAACGACCCCTTGAACTCTAAATCTGTTGCTTCTAACTCAGTTACTTCTGACAAACCTGCGGTTGAGAAATACAGGCCACCAATTCCAGTGAAACAGAGTGCCTGTTGTATGTGTGCTTGTGGGAACAATCAGAGACAAGGCATGGATACGCCACCAGGGGCAGGAAGAAACAACTTCCCAGTGAAGAAAAAGACATGTTTTCACTGTAGAACACCTGGACACATTGCCAGAAATTGTCCAAATCGCGCATACGTTCCCTACTATGCACAAGGGTGGCAGAACGCGCCAAGAGGGAGATTTTCCAAAAGAAACCCCTCAAGGTCACGTTCAGACAATAGCGACTGGAATGCCACGAAGGGCAAGAGTTCAACTCCCAAGGATAAGAATCAAGCTCCTATGAAACAAAGACCGGTTAGGTCAAAATCAACTCGACAGCCGACATCAAGCTCAAAAGCAAGTACCAAGGCACCCATCGGAGCGAAAAAGAAATGGGTTAAACCCAACTACAGATGGGTACCAAAGGTTAAATCTCCCAAATCTCCCAATGACTCTAATATTTCTTTATCTTCTGTTTGTGATAAACAGGATATGTCATGGGAGAGAATACCGTGCAAGGATGACAAAGGTCAACCCAGTTTCAAAATGGACTGGGTTCCAAAGACCAACTGATCCTGCTCTGTGATGGAGAAACTATGGAGGCATATCATCAGACTTCAGTTTGTTGATAGTGGTTGTTCCAGACACATGATAGGAAGCATCTCTCAACTGTACAACATTCAGAACTTTGCTTGAGAGTATGTGTCCTTTGCGGGAAAGGAAGAAAGGAAGGGATCACTCATGGGGTTAGTGCTTATCGATGTGAAGAATTTTCGGATCTGTTCTGAGATTATGCGTGCTGTTCTCAGACCTTTTGGATGCAAATTCAATCGGTGACTTACGGTTTGAGTTTTCTTCTCGATACTCATGAGTTTATCTTACATTGATTCATTTCAAAGACAATTTTCTTTAATTTCCTTATATGTCTTTCTTTAGTAGGTTGTTTTGGGAAATGATATGAAGTATAGTACTAAAGGGCAATTTATGATGTGTGTAATGCACTAAAGCCGAATTGTCTAGACTGTGTATTCAATGTGCTGGTAGGCACAAAGGATTCAAAAGGACTAGACATTGTTTGACCATAAAAGGACTAGACATTATAGACTTAGATAGTTTCATTTGGACTGAACATACGACGCTCGGGTAGATTGAGCAGTGAGATAAACATGGGAACCTGCGAGATACACTAAAAGTTAATTATCTAGAACTGTGGCTGAACATTTCCTTGATGTACGGACTTATGTCCTTAATTCTGGTTCTGATAGGGCGACTGGAGGGTTCTGATAAAGTAGGTATGTAGGAAATTATTTTCTTGCTTTCTATCTGTCAGTCATATGTTGCTTCCTCTGCGTGATTGGAAGAAATCCGACCTGGATTGCAACATATGCAACTCTAACTCTACGCACCTCCTTATCTATGAAATTCTTTCTATCTGTTAGCCATATGTTGTCCCCTCTGCGTGATCGGAAGATCCGACCTGGGACACAGTATATGCAACATTTTATCTCTCTAACCCCCTATCTATGTTAGTCATATGTTGTTCCCTCTATGTGATTGGAAGACATCCGACCTGGGATACAACATATGCACTTCTATATCTGAATTCTTTCTTAATGATTGAATACTCACCTAAAGAAAGGAGTTCTTTGGAAGTTCTTGATTACCGGGGTATATCGGGAAGTGGGAAACATGTTCTAGTACATCTAAAATTGAACCATTTAATAGGTTGTCTGTAGATCTTGCTACTTAATTTAAGTCGACAACAATATCCTTGGTCGTCGTCAGCTAAATGTCCATTTAGGAATATATATATATATCACAATGAATTTTCACTTATAATCTGTCCAAATTGTCAACATCCTTTGTGTTTAAGTGGACCACAATACTAGTGATTGACCGGATCTAGACATGCAGGCGTGTGCTGATAAACGATATTGGATTGCTTGACAAATTTGATCCCAAATATTTTTGTTTTTGTTAAATTTGTTCATATTTTTCCTCTATGCACAAATTTAGGGGGAGAATTAAAAATATCAAAAATAGTGTTATTTCTGTTTTTTTTTTTGTTGAGAATATCAAAAATCCAAAAATATTTTTGTTTCTGTTTTTATTTTTCCAGAAAATATGAAAAATCCAAAAATATTGTGTGCTAAGTTTTCTTTTAGTTTTTTGTTTTGTCTGGAAAAGTGAATTCAGATGTACATGAAACTCATGGAGACTAAATCGAGAATTTCTGAGCCAAGGCTTCATCCGTGAGCATCGAAGAATTCTCATTCGAAGGAGCAAGAAATGAAGATTATTCTTTCAACATTCAATCCTTCAACCCCTGAAGCAAGGTGAAGCTGACTTGAATATTATGTGTCAAGTTGCATTGAAGCCTCCTCAATCAATTTGCTGCTATCTTGTACCTGCTGAAGTGATCAAGAAGTTTCGTTCTCTATTCTCTCTGAAGATTCTCAAGCTGAAAGCGCTATCTTTCAAGAATCTTATCAAGAAGCCTCCTCACCCAACGTACGTTCAAAGCCAAATCCTGAAGAAAAGCCCAACTGCTCAAGATGAAGTCATTCATTGAAGATTCATCAAGTTTCATCTTGAAGTTGTGAAGAATTTGAAGATTAATGTTGAAGCCAAGCTCCCAATGAAGTTTAACAAGAAAAGCCAGCTACTTTTTAGGGGGATTTTGTTGGGTCAATTAGAAAAGAAAGCTATAAACCAAGGGGGAGATTGTTGGGTCAAAAATATGGTTTATACTTTACTTTTCTAGGAAAATGTATTTTTGTGTCTTAGACCGTAAACAGCTTTGTGTTTACGGCCGTAAACCCATTCACGGCCCATGTCTACTATATATAGGGTGAGGAGTGCATAATTGTAAAGGTGGAGAGCTTAAGTGTGTGAACCTCAAGGTGTTCTAGAGAGAGAAAGTGAGAGAGAAGAGAGGAGCTTTAGTGTGTGTTAGTGTGTGTGTGAATCTTGTATCTGGATCTTAATTCATATCAATTCATACAAGATTCATCATCTTCTTCTTCTCCTTCTCTTCTATTTTGATCTGGCATCATCCGTTTGATTGGGATTCCGCACCATCAAACGGATCTGATTGATACACAAGAAGATTTGGGACTTAGAACTAATCCCGCTCTGTGTCGGAGCAGCTATGGAGGCATATCATCAGACTTCAATTTGTTGGTAGTGGCTGTTCTAGGCACATGATAGGAGGCATCTCTCAATTGTACAACACTCAGAACATTGTTTGAGAATATGTGTCCTTTGCGGGAAGGGAAGAAAGGAAGGGATCGCACATGGGGTTTGTGCTTAATGGCGTGAAGAATTTTTGGATCTGTTATGAGATTATGCGTGCTGTTCTCAGACCTTTTGGATGCAAATTCGATCGGTGACTTACAGTTTGAGTTTTCTTCTCGATACTCCTGAGTTTATCTTACATTGATTCATTTCAAAGACAATTTTCTTTAATTTCCTTATATGTCTTTCTTTAGTAGGTTGTTTTGGGAAGTGATATGAAGTATAGTGCTAAAGGGTAATTTATGATGTGTGTAATGCACTAAAGCCAAATTGTCTAGACTCTGTATTCAATGTGCTGGTAGGCACAAAGGATTCAAAAGGACTAGACATTGTTTGACCATAAAAGGACTAGACATTATATACTTAGATAGTTTAACTTGAACTGAACATACGACGCTCGGGTAGATTGAGCAGTGAGATAAACATGGGAACCTGCGAGATACACTAAAAGTTAATTATCTAGAACTCTGGCTGAACATTTCCTTGATGTACGGACTTATGTCCTTAATTCTGGTTCTGATAGGGCGACTGGGAGGTTCTGATAAAGTAGGTCTGTAGGAAATTATTTTCTTGCTTTCTATCTGTCAGTCATATGTTGCTTCCTCTGCGTGATTGGAAGAGATCCGACCTGGATTGCAACATATGCAACTCTAACTCTACGCACCTCCTTATCTATGAAATTCTTTCTATCTGTTAGCCATATGCTGTCCCCTCTGTGTGATTGGAAGATCCGACCTGGGACACAGCATATGCAACATTCTATCTCTCTAACCCCTATCTATGTTAGTCATATGTTTTTCCCTCTATGTGATTGGAAGACATCCGACCTGGGATACAACATATGCACTTCTATATCTGAATTCTTTCTTAGTGATTGAATACTCACCTAAAGAAAGGAGTTCTTTCGAAGTTCTTGATTACCGGGGTATATCGGGAAGTGGGAAACATGTTCTAGTACATCTAAAATTGAACCATTTAATAGGTTGTCTGTAGATCTTGCTGCTTAATTTAAGTGGACAACAATATCCTTGGTCGTCGTCAGCTAAATGTCCATTTAGGAATATATATATCACAATGAATTTTCACTTATAATCTGTCCAAATTGTCAACATCCTTTGTGTTTAAGTGGACCACAATACTAGTGATTGACCGGATCTAGACATGCAGGCGTGTGCTGATAAACGATATTGGATTGCTTGACAAATTTGATCCCAAATATTTTTGTTTTTGTTAAATTTGTTCATAGTTTTCCTCTATGCACAAATTTAGGGGGAGAATTAAAAAAATCAAAAATCAAAAAAAAAAAATCAGAAAATTCAAAAATCAAACAAAATCAGAAAATTAAAAATCCAAAAATAGTGTTATTTCTGTTTTCATTTTTTGTTCAGAAAATCAAAAATCCAAAAATATTTTTGTTTCTGTTTTTATTTTTCCAGAAAATATGAAAAATCCAAAAATATTGTGTGCTAAGTTTTCTTTTAGTTTTTTGTTTTGTCTAGAAAAGTGAATTCAGATGTAGATGAAACTCATGGAGACTAAATCGAAAATTTCTGAGCCAAGGCTTCATCCGTGAGCATCGAAGAATTCTCATTCGAAGGAGCAAGAAATGAAGATTATTCTTTCAACATTCAATCCTTCAACCCCTGAAGCAAGGTGAAGCTGACTTGAATATTATGTGTCAAGTTGCATTGAAGCCTCCTCAATCAATTTGCTGCTATCTTGTACCTGCTGAAGTGATCTAGAAGTTTCGTTCTCTATTCTCTCTGAATATTCTCAAGCTAAAAGCGCTATCTTTCAAGAATCTTATCAAGAAGCCTCCTCACCCAACGTACGTTCAAAGCCAAATCCTGAAGAAAAGCCCAACTGCTCAAGATGAAGTCATTCATTGAAGATTCATCAAGTTTCATCTTGAAGTTGTGAAGAATTTGAAGATTAATGTTGAAGTCAAGCTCCCAATGAAGTTTAACAAGAAAAGGCAGCTACTTTTTAGGGAGAGTTTGTTGGGTCAATTAGAAAAGAAAGCTATAAACCAAGGGTGAGATTGTTGGGTCAAAAATATGGTTTATACTTTACTTTTCTAGGAAAATGTATTTTTGTGTCTTAGACCGTAAACAACTTTGTGTTTACGGCCGTAAACCCATTCACGGCCCATGTCTACTATATATAGGGTGAGGAGTGCATAATTGTAAAGGTGGAGAGCTTAAGTGTGTGAACCCCAAGGTGTTCTAGAGAGAGAAAGTGAGAGAGAAGAGAGGAGCTTTAGTGTGTGTTAGTGTGTGTGTGAATCTTGTATCTGGATCTTAATTCATATCAATTCATACAAGATTCATCATCTTCTTCTTCTCCTTCTCTTCTATTTTGATCTGGCATCATCCGTTTGATTGGGATTCCGCACCATAAAACGGATCTGATTGATACACAAAAAGATTTGGGACTTACAACTAATCCCGCTCTGTGTCGGAGCAGCTATGGAGGCATATCATCAGACTTCAATTTGTTGGTAGTGGCTGTTCTAGGCACATGATAGGAGGCATCTCTCAATTGTACAACACTCAGAACATTGTTTGAGAATATGTGTCCTTTGCGGGAAGGGAAGAAAGGAAGGGATCGCACATGGGGTTTGTGCTTAATGGCGTGAAGAATTTTTGGATCTGTTATGAGATTATGCGTGCTGTTCTCAGACCTTTTGGATGCAAATTCAATCGGTGACTTACAGTTTGAGTTTTCTTCTCGATACTCCTGAGTTTATCTTACATTGATTCATTTCAAAGATAATTTTCTTTAATTTCCTTATATGTCTTTGTTTAGTAGGTTGTTTTGGGAAGTGATATGAAGTATAGTGCTAAAGGGCAATTTATGATGTGTGTAATGCACTAAAGCCGAATTGTCTAGACTCTGTATTCAATGTGCTGGTAGGCACAAAAGATTCAAAAGGACTAGACATTGTTTGACCATAAAAGGACTAGACATTATAGACTTAGATAGTTTCATTTGGACTGAACATACGACGCTCGGGTAGATAAAGCAGTGAGATAAACATGGGAACCTGCGAGATACACTAAAAGTTAATTATCTAGAACTGTGGCTGAACATTTCCTTGATGTACGGACTTATGTCCTTAATTCTGGTTCTGATAGGGCGACTGGGGGGTTCTGATAAAGTAGGTCTGTAGGAAATTATTTTCTTGCTTTCTATCTGTCAGTCATATGTTGCTTCCTCTGCGTGATTGGAAGAGATCCGACCTGGATTGCAACATATGCAACTCTAACTCTACGCACCTCCTTATCTATGAAATTCTTTCTATCTGTTAGCCATATGCTGTCCCCTCTGCTTGATCGGAAGATCCGACCTGGCACACAGCATATGCAACATTCTATCTCTCTAACCCCCTATCTATGTTAGTCATATGTTGTTCCCTCTATGTGATTGGAAGACATCCGACCTGGGATACAACATATGCACTTCTATATCTGAATTCTTTCTTAGTGATTGAATACTCACCTAAAGAAAGGAGTTCTTTCGAAGTTCTTGATTACCGGGGTATATCGGGAAGTGGGAAACATGTTCTAGTACATCTAAAATTGAACCATTTAATAGGTTGTCTGTAGATCTTGCTGCTTAATTTAAGTGGACAACAATATCCTTGGTCGTCGTCAGCTAAATGTCCATTTAGGAATATATATATCACAATGAATTTTCACTTATAATCTGTCCAAATTGTCAACATCCTTTGTGTTTAAGTGGACCACAATACTAGTGATTGACCGGATCTAGACATGCAGGCGTGTGCTGATAAACGATATTGGATTGCTTGACAAATTTGATCCCAAATATTTTTGTTTTTGTTAAATTTGTTCATAGTTTTCCTCTATGCACAAATTTAGGGGGAGGATTAAAAATATCAAAAATCAAAAAAAAATCAGAAAATTCAAAAATCAAACAAAATCAGAAAATTAAAAATCCAAAAATAGTGTTATTTCTGTTTTCATTTTTTGTTCAGAAAATCAAAAATCCAAAAATATTTTTGTTTCTGTTTTTATTTTTCCAGAAAATATGAAAAATCCAAAAATATTGTGTGCTAAGTTTTCTTTTAGTTTTTTGTTTTGTCTAGAAAAGTGAATTCAGATGTAGATGAAACTCATGGAGACTAAATCGAAAATTTCTGAGCCAAGGCTTCATCCGTGAGCATCGAAGAATTCTCATTCGAAGGAGCAAGAAATGAAGATTATTCTTTCAACATTCAATCCTTCAACCCCTGAAGCAAGGTGAAGCTGACTTGAATATTATGTGTCAAGTTGCATTGAAGCCTCCTCAATCAAATTGCTGCTATCTTGTACCTGCTGAAGTGATCTAGAAGTTTCGTTCTCTATTCTCTCTGAATATTCTCAAGCTAAAAGCGCTATCTTTCAAGAATCTTATCAAGAAGCCTCCTCACCCAACGTACGTTCAAAGCCAAATCCTGAAGAAAAGCCCAACTGCTCAAGATGAAGTCATTCATTGAAGATTCATCAAGTTTCATCTTGAAGTTGTGAAGAATTTGAAGATTAATGTTGAAGCCAAGCTCCCAATGAAGTTTAACAAGAAAAGCCAGCTACTTTTTAGGGGGAGTTTGTTGGGTCAATTAGAAAAGAAAGCTATAAACCAAGGGGGAGATTGTTGGGTCAAAAATATGCTTTATACTTTACTTTTCTAGGAAAATGTATTTTTGTGTCTTAGACCGTAAACAGCTTTGTGTTTACGGCCGTAAACCCATTCACGGCCCATGTCTACTATATATAGGGTGAGGAGTGCATAATTGTAAAGGTGGAGAGCTTAAGTGTGTGAACCCCAAGGTGTTCTAGAGAGAGAAAGTGAGAGAGAAGAGAGGAGCTTTAGTGTGTGTTAGTGTGTGTGTGAATCTTGTATCTGGATCTTAATTCATATCAATTCATACAAGATTCATCATCTTCTTCTTCTCCTTCTCTTCTATTTTGATCTGGCATCATCCGTTTGATTGGGATTCCGCACCATAAAACGGATCTGATTGATACACAAAAAGATTTGGGACTTACAACTAATCCCGCTCTGTGTCGGAGCAGCTATGGAGGCATATCATCAGACTTCAATTTGTTGGTAGTGGCTGTTCTAGGCACATGATAGGAGGCATCTCTCAATTGTACAACACTCAGAACATTGTTTGAGAATATGTGTCCTTTGCGGGAAGGGAAGAAAGGAAGGGATCGCACATGGGGTTTGTGCTTAATGGCGTGAAGAATTTTTGGATCTGTTATGAGATTATGCGTGCTGTTCTCAGACCTTTTGGATGCAAATTCGATCGGTGACTTACAGTTTGAGTTTTCTTCTCGATACTCCTGAGTTTATCTTACATTGATTCATTTCAAAGACAATTTTCTTTAATTTCCTTATATGTCTTTCTTTAGTAGGTTGTTTTGGGAAGTGATATGAAGTATAGTGCTAAAGGGCAATTTATGATGTGTGTAATGCACTAAAGCCGAATTGTCTAGACTCTGTATTCAATGTGCTGGTAGGCACAAAAGATTCAAAAGGACTAGACATTGTTTGACCATAAAAGGACTAGACATTATAGACTTAGATAGTTTCATTTGGACTGAACATACGACGCTCGGGTAGATAAAGCAGTGAGATAAACATGGGAACCTGCGAGATACACTAAAAGTTAATTATCTAGAACTGTGGCTGAACATTTCCTTGATGTACGGACTTATGTCCTTAATTCTGGTTCTGATAGGGCGACTGGGGGGTTCTGATAAAGTAGGTCTGTAGGAAATTATTTTCTTGCTTTCTATCTGTCAGTCATATGTTGCTTCCTCTGCGTGATTGGAAGAGATCCGACCTGGATTGCAACATATGCAACTCTAACTCTACGCACCTCCTTATCTATGAAATTCTTTCTATCTGTTAGCCATATGATGTCCCCTCTGCGTGATCGGAAGATCCGACCTGGCACACAGCATATGCAACATTCTATCTCTCTAACCCCCTATCTATGTTAGTCATATGTTGTTCCCTCTATGTGATTGGAAGACATCCGACCTAGGATACAACACATGCACTTCTATATCTGAATTCTTTCTTAGTGATTGAATACTCACCTAAAGAAAGGAGTTCTTTCGAAGTTCTTGATTACCGGGGTATATCGGGAAGTGGGAAACATGTTCTAGTACATCTAAAATTGAACCATTTAATAGGTTGTCTGTAGATCTTGTTGCTTAATTTAAGTGGACAACAATATCCTTGGTCGTCGTCAGCTAAATGTCCATTTAGGAATATATATCACAATGAATTTTCACTTATAATCTGTCCAAATTGTCAACATCCTTTGTGTTTAAGTGGACCACAATACCAGTGATTGATCGGATCTAGACATGCAGGCGTGTGCTGATAAACGATATTGGATTGCTTGACAAATTTGATCGCAAATATTTTTGTTTTTGTTAAATTTGTTCATAGTTTTCCTCTATGCACAAATTTAGGGGGAGAATTAAAAATATCAAAAATCAAAAAAAAAATCAGAAAATTCAAAAATCAAACAAAATCAGAAAATTAAAAATCCAAAAATAGTGTTATTTCTGTTTTTCTTTTTTGTTCAGAAAATCAAAATTTCAAAAATATTTTTGTTTCTGTTTTTATTTTTCCAGAAAATATGAAAAATCCAAAAATATTGTGTGCAAAGTTTTCTTTTAGTTTTTTGTTTTGTCTAGAAAAGTGAATTCAGATGTAGATAAACTCATGGAGACTAAATCGAAAATTTCTAAGCCAAGGCTTCATCCGTGAGCATCGAAGAATTCTCATTCGAAGGAGCAAGAAATGAAGATTATTCTTTCAACATTCAATCCTTCAACCCCTGAAGCAAGGTGAACCTGACTTGAATATTATGTGTCAAGTTGCATTGAAGCCTCCTCAATCAATTTGCTGCTAACTTGTACCTGCTGAAGTGATCCAGAAGTTTCGTTCTCTATTCTCTCTGAAGATTCTCAAGCTGAAAGCGCTATCTTTCAAGAATCTTATCAAGAAGCCTCCTCACCCAACGTACGTTCAAAGCCAAATCCTGAAGAAAAGCCCAACTGCTCAAGATGAAGTCATTCATTGAAGATTCATCAAGTTTCATCTTGAAGTTGTGAAGAATTTGAAGATTAATGTTGAAGCCAAGCTCCCAATGAAGTTTAACAAGAAAAGCCAGCAACTTTTTAGGGGGAGTTTGTTGGGTCAATTAGAAAAGAAAGCTATAAACCAAGGGGGAGATTGTTGGGTCAAAAATATGGTTTATACTTTACTTTTCTAGGAAAATGTATTTTTGTGTCTTAGACCGTAAACAACTTTGTGTTTACGGCCGTAAACCCATTCACGGCCCATGTCTACTATATATAGGGTGAGGAGTGCATAATTGTAAAGGTGGAGAGCTTAAGTGTGTGAACCCCAAGGTGTTCTAGAGAGAGAAAGTGAGAGAGAAGAGAGGAGCTTTAGTGTGTGTTAGTGTGTGTGTGAATCTTGTATCTGGATCTTAATTCATATCAATTCATACAAGATTCATCATCTTCTTCTTCTCCTTCTCTTCTATTTTGATCTGGCATCATCCGTTTGATTGGGATTCCGCACCATCAAACGGATCTGATTGATACACAAAAAGATTTGGGACTTACAACTAATCTCGCTCTGTGTCGGAGCAGCTATGGAGGCATATCATCAGACTTCAATTTGTTGGTAGTGGCTGTTCCAGGGACATGATAGGAGGCATCTCTCAATTGTACTACACTCAGAACATTGTTTGAGAATATGTGTCCTTTGCGGGAAGGGAAGAAAGGAAGGGATCGCACATGGGGTTTGTGCTTAATGGCGTGAAGAATTTTTGGATCTGTTATGAGATTATGCGTGCTGTTCTCAGACCTTTTGGATGCAAATTCAATCGGTGACTTACAGTTTGAGTTTTCTTCTCGATACTCCTGAGTTTATCTTACATTGATTCATTTCAAAGACAATTTTCTTTAATTTCCTTATATGTCTTTCTTTAGTAGGTTGTTTTGGGAAGTGATATGAAGTATAGTGCTAAAGGGCAATTTATGATGTGTGTAATGCACTAAAGCCGAATTGTCTAGACTCTGTATTCAATGTGCTGGTAGGCACAAAGGATTCAAAAGGACTAGACATTGTTTGACCATAAAAGGACTAGACATTATAGACTTAGATAGTTTCATTTGGACTGAACATACGACGCTCGGGTAGATAAAGCAGTGAGATAAACATGGGAACCTGCGAGATACACTAAAAGTTAATTATCTAGAACTGTGGCTGAACATTTCCTTGATGTACGGACTTATGTCCTTAATTCTGGTTCTGATAGGGCGATTGGGGGGTTCTGATAAAGTAGGTCTGTAGGAAATTATTTTCTTGCTTTCTATCTGTCAGTCATATGTTGCTTCCTCTGCGTGATTGGAAGAGATCCGACCTGGATTGCAACATATGCAACTCTAACTCTACGCACCTCCTTATCTATGAAATTCTTCCTATCTGTTAGCCATATGCTGTCCCCTCTGCGTGATCGGAAGATCCGACCTGGCACACAGCATATGCAACATTCTATCTCTCTAACCCCTATCTATGTTAGTCATATGTTGTTCCCTCTATGTGATTGGAAGACATCCGACCTGGGATACAACATATGCACTTCTATATCTGAATTCTTTCTTAATGATTGAATACTCAACTAAAGAAAGGAGTTCTTTCGAAGTTCTTGATTACCGGGGTATATCGGGAAGTGGGAAACATGTTCTAGTACATCTAAAATTGAACCATTTAATAGGTTGTCTGTAGATCTTGTTGCTTAATTTAACTGGACAACAATATCCTTGGTCGTCGTCAGCTAAATGTCCATTTAGGAATATATATCACAATGAATTTTCACTTATAATCTGTCCAAATTGTCAACATCCTTTGTGTTTAAGTGGACCACAATACGAGTGATTGATCGGATCTAGACATGCAGGCGTGTGCTGATAAACGATATTGGATTGCTTGACAAATTTGATCCCAAATATTTTTGTTTTTGTTAAATTTGTTCATAGTTTTCCTCTATGCACAAATTTAGGGGGAGAATTAAAAATATCAAAAATCAAAAAAAAAATCAGAAAATTCAAAAATCAAACAAAATCAGAAAATTAAAAATCCAAAAATAGTGTTATTTCTGTTTTTCTTTTTTGTTCAGAAAATCAAAATTTCAAAAATATTTTTGTTTCTATTTTTATTTTTCCAGAAAATATGAAAAATCCAAAAATATTGTGTGCTAAGTTTTCTTTTAGTTTTTTGTTTTGTCTAGAAAAGTGAATTCAGATGTAGATGAAACTCATGGAGACTAAATCGAAAATTTCTGAGCCAAGGCTTCATCCGTGAGCATCGAAGAATTCTCATTCGAAGGAGCAAGAAATGAAGATTATTCTTTCAACATTCAATCCTTCAACCCCTTAAGCAAGGTGAACCTGACTTGAATATTATGTGTCAAGTTGCATTGAAGTCTCCTCAATCAATTTGCTGCTATCTTGTACCTGCTGAAGTGATCCAGAAGTTTCGTTCTCTATTCTCTCTGAAGATTCTCAAGCTTAAAGCGCTATCTTTCAAGAATCTTATCAAGAAGCCTCCTCACCCAACGTACGTTCAAAGCCAAATCCTGAAGAAAAGCCCAACTGCTCAAGATGAAGTCATTCATTGAAGATTCATCAAGTTTCATCTTGAAGTTGTGAAGAATTTGAAGATTAATGTTGAAGCCAAGCTCCCAATGAAGTTTAACAAGAAAAGCCAACTACTTTTTAGGGGGAGTTTGTTGGGTCAATTAGAAAAGAAAGCTATAAACCAAGGGGGAGATTGTTGGGTCAAAAATATTTTTATGCTTTACTTTTCTAGGAAAATGTATTTTTGTGTCTTAGACCGTAAACAGCTTTGTGTTTACAGCCGTAAACCCATTCACGGCCCATGTCTACTATATATAGGGTGAGGAGTGCATAATTGTAAAGGTGGAGAGCTTAAGTGTGTGAACCCCAAGGTGTTCTAGAGAGAGAAAGTGAGAGAGAAGAGAGGAGCTTTAGTATGTGTTAGTGTGTGTGTAAATCTTGTATCTGGATCTTAATTCATATCAATTCATACAAGATTCATCATCTTCTTCTTCTCCTTCTCTTCTATTTTGATCTGGCATCATCCATTTGATTGGGATTCCGCACCATCAAACGGATCTGATTGATACACAAAAAGATTTGGGACTTACAACTAATCTCGCTCTGTGTCGGAGCAGCTATGGAGGCATATCATCAGACTTCAATTTGTTGGTAGTGGCTGTTCTAGGCACATGATAGGAGGCATCTCTCAATTGTACAACACTCAGAACAATGTTTGAGAATATGTGTCCTTTGCGGGAAGGGAAGAAAGGAAGGGATCGCACATGGGGTTTGTGCTTAATGGCATGAAGAATTTTTGGATCTGTTATGAGATTATGCGTGCTGTTCTCAGAGCTTTTGGATGTAAATTCAATCGGTGACTTACAGTTTGAGTTTTCTTCTCGATACTCCTGAGTTTATCTTACATTGATTCATTTCAAAGACAATTTTCTTTAATTTCCTTATATGTCTTTCTTTAGTAGGTTGTTTTGGGAAGTGATATGAAGTATAGTGCTAAAGGGCAATTTATGATGTGTGTAATGCACTAAAGCCGAATTGTCTAGACTCTGTATTCAATGTGCTGGTAGGCACAAAGGATTCAAAAGGACTAGACATTGTTTGACCATAAAAGGACTAGACATTATAGACTTAGATAGTTTCATTTGGACTGAACATACGACGCTCGGGTAGATTGAGCAGTGAGATAAACATGGGAACCTGCGAGATACACTAAAAGTTAATTATCTAGAACTGTGGCTGAACATTTCCTTGATGTACGGACTTATGTCCTTAATTCTGGTTCTGATAGGGCGACTGGGGGGTTCTGATAAAGTAGGTCTGTAGGAAATTATTTTCTTGCTTTCTATCTATCAGTCATATGTTGCTTCCTCTGCGTGATTGGAAGAGATCCGACCTGGATTGCAACATATGCAACTCTAACTCTACGCACCTCCTTATCTATGAAATTCTTTCTATCTGTTAGCCATATGTTAGTCATATGTTGTTCCCTCTATGTGATTGGAAGACATCCGACCTGGGATACAGCATATGCACTTCTATATCTGAATTCTTTCTTAATGATTGAATACTCACCTAAAGAAAAGAGTTCTTTTGAAGTTCTTGATTACCGGGGTATATCGGGAAGTGGGAAACATGTTCTAGTACATCTAAAATTGAACCATTAATAGGTTGTCTGTAGATCTTGCTGTTTAATTTAAGTGGACAACAATATCCTTGGTCGTCGTCAGCTAAATGTCCATTTAGGAATATATATCACAATGAATTTTCACTTATAATCTGTCCAAATTGTCAACATCCTTTATGTTTAAGTGGACCACAATATCAGTGATTGACCGGATCTAGACATGCAGGCGTGTGCTGATAAACGATATTGGATTGCTTGACAAATTTGATCCCAAATATTTTTGTTTTTGTTAAATTTGTTCATAGTTTTCCTCTATGCACAAATTTAAGGGGAGAATTAAAAATATCAAAAATCAAAAAAAAAATCAGAAAATTCAAAAATAAAAAAAAATCAGAAAATTAAAAATCCAAAAATAGTGTTATTTATGTTTTTATTTTTTGTTCAGAAAATCAAAAATCCAAAAATATTTTTGTTTCTGTTTTTATTTTTCCAGAAAATATGAAAAATCCAAAAATATTGTGTGCTAAGTTTTCTTTTAGTTTTTTGTTTTGTCTAGAAAAGTGAATTCAGATGTATATGAAACTCATGGAGACTAAATCGAAAATTTCTGAGCCAATGCTTCATCCGTGAGCATCGAAGAATTCTCATTCGAAGGAGCAAGAAATGAAGATTATTCTTTCAACATTCAATCCTTCAACCCCTGAAGCAAGGTGAACCTGACTTGAATATTATGTGTCAAGTTGCATTGAAGCCTCCTCAATCAATTTGCTGCTATCTTGTACCTGCTGAAGTGATCCAGAAGTTTCGTTCTCTATTCTCTCTGAAGATTCTCAAGCTGAAAGCGCTATCTTTCAAGAATCTTATCAAGAAGTCTCCTCACCCAACGTACGTTCAAAGCCAAATCCTGAAGAAAAGCCCAACTGCTCAAGATGAAGTCATTCATTGAAGATTCATCAAGTTTCATCTTGAAGTTGTGAAGAATTTGAAGATTAATGTTGAAGCCAAGCTCCCAATGAAGTTTAACAAGAAAAGCCAGCTACTTTTTAGGGGAGTTTGTTGGGTCAATTAGAAAAGAAAGTTATAAACCAAGGGGGAGATTGTTGGGTCAAAAATATGGTTTATACTTTACTTTTCTAGGAAAATGTATTTTTGTGTCTTAGACCGTAAACAGCTTTGTGTTTACGGCCGTAAACCCATTCACGGCCCATGTCTACTATATATAGGGTGAGGAGTGCATAATTGTAAAGGTGGAGAGCTTAAGTGTGTGAACCCCAAGGTGTTCTAGAGAGAGAAAGTGAGAGAGAAGAGAGGAGCTTTAGTGTGTGTTAGTGTGTGTGTGAATCTTGTATTTGGATCTTAATTCATATCAATTCATACAAGATTCATCATCTTCTTCTTCTCCTTCTCTTCTATTTTGATCTGGCATCATCCGTTTGATTGGGATTCCGCACCATCAAACGGATCTGATTGATACACAAGAAGATTTGGGACTTACAGCTAATCCCGCTCTGTGTCGGAGCAGCTATGGAGGCATATCATCAGACTTCGATTTGTTGGTAGTGGCTGTTCTAGGCACATGATAGGAGGCATCTCTCAATTGTACAACACTCAAAACATTGTTTGAGAATATGTGTCCTTTGCGGGAAGGGAAGAAAGGAAGGGATCGCACATGGGGTTTGTGCTTAATGGCATGAAGAATTTTTGGATCTGTTATGAGATTATGCGTGCTGTTCTCAGACCTTTTGGATGCAAATTCAATCGGTGACTTACGGTTTGAGTTTTCTTCTCGATACTCCTGAGTTTTTCTTAAGCTGATTCGCTTTAAAGATAAATTTTTGTTTTAGGATAGTTTAGATTTTGCGCATTTACTTTCGTTTCTCTCCTATGCACAAATTTAGGGGGAGAAATAAACAAAAATCAAACAAAAATTTAAAAAATTCAAAATCCAAAAACATTAGAAAATCAGAAAATTAAAAATATGTTGCTGATAGTTTTTGTTTGTTGGTGATGTGTTGGGAAGTGATATCAACAAGTGTAACAGGTAATCTGAATCCGTATAACGTACCAAAGTTGAATTGTCTAGGCTCTGTGTTCGATGCGCTGGTAGGCACAAAAGATTTAAAATGGACTTGACTAGGCATAGATGAACTTAAGGAATCTAGAGACTTGAAAAATCTTGACCTAGATAGATCCATTTACCCTGACGATACGACGCTCAGATAGGTTGAGCAGGGAGATATACATGAAAATCCACCGGTCACACCAAAGTAATCCGTATCTAGAACCGTGGTTTAACTCTTCCTCGATTTACGGACTATGTCCTTAATTCCGGTATTGATGGGGCGACTGGGGAATTCAGATAAAGTAGGTCTGTAGGAAATTATTTTCTTGCTTTCTTTCTATTAGTCATATGTTTCCTCCTCTGCGTGATTGAAATACATCCGACCTGGACTGCAACATATGCAATTCTATTTCTCTTCATCTTCTATCTATGCAAATTCTTCCTGTCTGTTAGTCATATGCTGTCTCCTTTGCGTGATTGAAATACATCAGACCTGGTACACAGCATATGCATCATTCTACTTCTTAATCCCTCTAAATATGGTTAGTCATATGTTTCACCCTCTGCGAGATTGCAAGAGATCCGACCTGGGTGTATAGCATATGTATTCTAAATCTGATTTATCTCATAATAATTGTCTGCTCACCTAAGGTAAGGAGTACTTTGGAAGTTTCTGATTATTGGGGTATGTCAGGAAGCGGGAAACATGTTCTAGTACATTTAAAATTGAAATAATCACTAGGTTTTCTGTAGATCTCGCTGCTCAATTTAGGTGGACAACAATATCTTTGGTCGTCGTCAGCTGAATGGTCCTTTAGGAATATTTTCTAGGAACATAGGATCACATTGTCTTGTCACTTGTAGTATGTCCTAATTTTGTCACGATCTCTCGTGTTTAAATGGACCACAATACCGGCGATTGACCAGATCTATTCATGAAGGGAGAGATACTGATAAACGGATAAAGGCTGTCTAAAAACTTTGATCCCAAATCACTCTTAAAGTTACCCTTTAATTTTTGTTTTTGTTAAATTTGATCATAGTTTTCTTCTAATTTAAATATTAGGGGAGAATTAAAAAATTTAAAAATCAAACAAAAATCAGAAAAAAATAGTGTTATTTCTATTTTTTTTCTTTTTCAGAAAATTTGAAAAATCCAAAAATATTGTGTGCTAAGTTTTATTTTAGTTTTGTTTCTATTTTTAGCTTTGTTTGTCTTGAAAAGTGAATTCAGATGTAGATGAGACTCGTGGAGACTGTATCAATAATTTCTGAGCTAAGACTTCATCCGTGAGCATCGAAGAATTCTCATTCGAAGGAGCAAGAAATGAAGATTATTCTTTCAACATTTAATCATTCAACCCCAGAAGCAAGGTCAAGCAATTGAAGATTATGTGACAGATTGCATTGAAGCCTCCTCAATCAATCTGCTGCTATCTATGAACCTGCTGAAGTGATCCAGAAGATTGTTCCTCTCTATTGTTCTCTCTAAAGATTCTCAAGCTGAAAGCGCCATCTTTTAAGAATCAGTACAAGAAGCCTCCTCACCCAACATGCGTTCAAAGCCAAATCCTGAAGAAAAGCCCAACCGCTCAAGATGAAGTCTTTCATTGAAGATTCATCAAGTTTCATCTTGAAGTTGTGAAGAATTTGAAGATTAATGTTGAAGCCAAGCTCCCGATGAAGTTTAACAAGAAAAGCCAGATAGTTTTTAGGGGGAGTTTGTTGGGTAAATTAGAAAAGAAAGCTATAAACCAAGGGGGAGATTGTTGGGTCAGAAATATGGTTTATACTTTACTTTTCTAGGAAAATGTATTTTCGTGTCTTGGACCGTGAACAGCTTTGTGTTTACGGTCGTATACGTGTTTACGGTTGTGTTTACGGTCGTGAACAGGTTTACGGCCGTAAACCCATTCACGGCCCATGTCTACTATATATAGGGTGAGGAATGCATAATTGTAAGAGTGGAGAGCTTAAGTGTGTGAAACCCAAGGTGTTTTAGAGAGAGAAACTAGAGAGAGAAGAGAGGAGCTTTAGTGTGTGTTAGTGTGTGTGTGTGAATCTTGTATCTGGATCTTAATTCATATCAATTCATACAAGATTCATCATCTTCTTCTTCTCCTTCTTCTTCATTTGATCTGGCATCATCCGTTTGATTGGGATTCTGCACCATCAAACGGATCTGATTGATACACAAGCAGATTGGGGACTTACACTTAATGTTGAATTCAAGGGAAGCATGTTGATGACAATGGCAATGGACGATAACAACCAAATTCTACATGTTGCATATAGAATAGCGAAAAATGAGTGCATAGTCCACATTCTTATTTCTATAAAAACTACATGACTTCAACATCCTTGAATCTGATCTTGGTTTTTCGATGCACTTATGATACAAAATTTTATTTTAGGTTTCATGGAGCTGTCCAAAACCTTGCTCGCTAACCGAGTCAGTGGCGCCACTGGTAGGAGCTTACTCCGTTGACGTAAGGGGTTATGGTTTCCGTGACCCTTATCTTTCATTGTGTTTGGGATCAAACTTACTTTATACAAGTGTGCAATCTACACCACCTAAAGTGTATCATATCACACTTTCGGTCCCCTTTGTCATTCATATAAACCTAAGATAAAATTTCACAAATTTTCCTCTTGGTTTTAATTTTGTCCCTAAAAGTGTCCTTATGAAACCTTTTTTTTTGCATGGATTGTCCATTTAGACAAACCTTTGTACTCTACTGGTTCTTATGATTGATGTCTCTTACATGGACCTGTTAAGTTAAGGAAATGTTAGATAAAGACCATCATTTTGTTTTATAGTTTTTATCTAAAAAAATTTAAAGTATGAAAACATCATTTTATCTATTTTTAATTTTTATGTGATTATTTTTGAGATTTAGGTTTATTTTTGTTATCCAAATATATTTAGTTTTATAAAAACAATATGATACACTATTATTTTTGAAATACAAACCTTTTAAAAATATAAAATATTTTTATTTTCGTTTAAATAAAATGAACTGATATGATTAATTATTTTAACATCTGTAGTAGTATAGTTAAACAAAAGACTAAAGTATTATAAAGATTTAATTATGTTATTTATAGCTTACACACACACACACATATATATATATATATATATATATATATATATATATATATATATATATATATATATATATATATATATTGCTTTGAAAAGTTTATGTCTTTATTAAGGAATATATTCAAAATTTGATAAAACTAAATATATTTTTTAAATTAAATATCAAAAGTTTATACCAAACCAATATAAAATTTATCATACTTATATTATGAAATCAAAACCGAAACATATTTTTATCTTTAAATCAAAACCATATACTTATATTTTTAAAATAAAATACCAACAGACTATTATTTTTATAATAATATATTTGTTTTATAATAAAACATCATTTTTTTTCTAAATAGATATATTTGTATAAGAAAAAATAAAGATAAATCTCAAAAATAATATCACATAGAAATTAAAAATAGATAAAATGATGTTTTTATACTTCATATTTTTAGATAAATTATAAAAAAAATAAAAATATTTAATGATGAATTGTAGTTTGAATATTTTAGATAAAGTTTAGACAACAAAAATTATTTATATATATTAAATAAAATATATTTGCATTATGATTAAAATTTGTAAGTCTTTTTTATTTAAATACTATATTTTCTATGTTTTAGTTTTTTGCCTTTTTATTTGATTAATGATAATTAATACAAGATTTAATAAACTTTTTTTAAATGTAACATGTGGGTTTTTGATGAAATTTCACTAATAATCTATAGGCGAAGTTTCACAAAATGTCAGAAATGATTTTTATCCAAAATTTCTTCAATTTAATGGATCCATCTAAGGGACATCATAAAGACTACTACATACAAGATTTTGTCCAAATGTACCATTAATACAAAAAAATGTTTCATAATGACTGTTTTAATGAAAAAATCAAAACCATAAGGACCATTTGTGAAATTTTATCCAAGTCTAATAATAAATTGCCCGAAGACACTAAATTAACCTAAACATTCTTTATACAACAATAGTTTCTTCGTATAATAATATCAATCTAGAATAAGATATACAAAACTAACTTCGTATAATTAACCTCACCATGTTCCTTATTAAATTAAATTCAATTAAAAAATGTGATGAAGAGGAATCTTTGAAATTATTTTCTCATGAACACATGTAGTAGCTCATATGTCAACAAGATTCCCAATTATTTTCATAACGTCAAAATGTAAAATAAGGTCATTGTCAAATTGATTTTTGTTTTATTGGCAATTATATATTGTGTATGTGTCGGTACGCATCGAATGCACAAGTGGAAACCTATACCAATATTAGGTTTATAGATAGAGTATGTGTGTAATTTATGGATAATAGGATTTAGTGATTCTAATAAGTAAAAATACAATAATACATTGTTGCATCTTGCATGTGTATAATGTTGTCGCCAATGAAGAATCTTGATAAAGTCGAGTGACATCAAAACCTAGATTCCGGCCAAATATAAAGGTGGAAGGCCAACTAAAACCAATATAATAATGAGGCTATATACGAATAGGGAATCAATCTACGAGTACGAAGGAAGAGTACATTCAAACACTTTCGGATTTTGTGTAGACAATTATGTTTCCATAAGCATGTCATTGACGTCTAACGCTTTGTTGGTGCACCAATTTCTACATGGCTGTAATGGTTAGATTAGAACCCACGAACATGTGGCGTTTGATACATGATCTCCATAAATAACAGCATAATATGACTTTTCAACGTAATAAATAGCCATTATTTTACATCTAAAACTATCGTGTTAACTTGAGTGTTGAAGCTTCCTTTCATGACTGAAGCGGCTTTAACATTTATCTTTTTTATGAGTCATTCCACGTATTGCTCAAGCTTCATATAAGACCAGAAACTTAGTACACATTCAGTTAATTGGATCGAAATGTGATGAAGAAGAATCTTTGAAATTATTTTCTCATGTAGACGTTTAGTAGCTCATATGTCAACAATTCAAAATGTGAATAAGGTCATTGCCAAATTAATTTTTGTTTTATTGGCAATTATATATTGTGTATGTGTCGGTACACATTGGATGCACAAATGGATACCTATAAGAATATTAGTTGTAGAATGGATGTTGGGCCGTAAAACCAAATCGGAACCGGTTATGACCGAATAAGTAATTTCAGTTCGGTTCTCGGTTTTGTGAATTGGGCTTAATCAGTTTTCGGGTTTTTCGATCCGATTCCAACAATTATTGACTAATTTGGTTCTAAAACCCGGAACCAAATAATGAAGAGTTTGTTTTGTTTAATGTTTAATGCTTACCAAATACCATTTATCTATCATGAAAACTTTGGGCAAAAGAAATGCTTTTGTTTGGGACAATCACAGATTTGGATTCTAGGACACAACTTTCATTAGGTACCAAATAGAGAAAATTTACTCAATTTTATTTATTTTTCCCTTAGAATTAGACTTTAAGGGTGTATACATGTTTATGTTTATTATCGAACTAGGTGTTAGACTCATGTATTACATGAGTTTATTTAAAAGAAAATTTTAATATGAAATTTTAAACATTTAATAAATTTGAATTTATAAGAAATGTGAGAAAAATATTGAATTGTTGAAATTAAAGTGTTTTTTTTTCTCTTTTAAATTTAAACAAATAATTTAAATAAATAAAAAAATGAAATTAATGAGACTTTAATTTAGTAATTCTAAAATTAAAAGGAAAGACCATTAATGAAATTGATATGCATTTATTATTACATGTAAATAATATATGAAATTTAATAAAATAGAAAATTTCTAAATTGACATGTGGAATAAAAATTCATTTAAAATAACCACAAAATTACATGTGCAAAATGAATGAAAATGTGACATATGGCTAAAACGATCTATATTTATTAGAGTATATGTTTTTGGTTGCTATAACCAGTGTAAAGATGCATATATAGAAAACCCAAAAATGGTATTTAAGCCTTAAGTTTTTGTTATATACACAAGATTTAAAATTGAAATTTTTTCACAAAAGAAACCTGTAGTTGTAGGATGTGACGCGCTACCGTAAATTTGGAAAAACAAAATTTTTGTTATATTTTCGAATTATGGATTTATCTTTAGTTTTAATTGTTATCTTAATCTCGTAAAATCTGAATAATTAAAATACGAAATAAATATGCCTAGTTGATTTGAAAATATGAATAATGATTAATTAATTAATTAATTATAAGATAATTTGATTAAATCATATAATTTTAAATAGTTTAAAATACACCCCTCATAAATTATAAAAGTTTATAATAGATCCCAAAGGCTTATATATATATATATATATATATATATATATATATATATATATATATATATATATATATATATATATATATATATTGTTGAATTAAGGTGCCTAAGGTCCTAACTAAATTGGTATGATGTTGATGAATAAAAGTAAAATCATTTTTGGGTTGCCCTTATAACCAAGGTTGTTTAGATTGATTATAAGAGAGAGAGATAAATGATTTATTAATATATTATATTACTCATATTGAAAGAACCCCTACTCTAAACTTTACAATATTATTACTCCAAACATGTTACATGCATATTCATAGTATAATTCGCAGAAGTCTGGATATTTACCAAAAGACTGGATACAAACCAACTATTAAGAATTTTTATAGAGTTTTATATATTACATAATTTCCCAGGAATTTCATACATTAAGTACAAAAGTAATAGTATTAACTATTTTAAATCTTCCAACAGTACACAACTATATTGAATGTTTAACACCTGCAATAGTTAAACACTGAGACAGATAAGCGGGTGACGCTTAGTGAGTTCAATAACAGTTACAATATAACGTTATGCCATATATATATATATATATATATATATATATATATATATATATATATATATATATATATATATATATATATATATATATATATATATATATATATATATATATATATATATCAATATGACAGAAGAAAAGAGGGACAAAGAACAACAAAGGCAAATGAGTATCATATGACAGTCTTTCCATATAAACCAATAATTTGATTCAAAGATTTACAATCAATGAAATATAACAATTTTAACATGATATACATCAATAAGACTTCAGCCCAAGTGGCATAGAAAATAAACAATTTCTGATTTATCATTTTGCTAGAATATACAGGCTTTTAGCCCTACCTAGCATTCTGCCAATACCAAAGTGATACGAGTCATTCTCTACATGGCCAAAGGCACAAAGCCAATACCAAAGTGATACAAGACATGCTCTACATGGCCAATGGCTTCATACCAATACCAAAGTGATGTTTAGTCATTCACTTCATAGTCAAAGGTATTGCTCCATTATCATAATAACACGGGAAAGCACATTGCACATATAACACATAACATACAATTGTCCCTATATTGAACTCACCATGAAATAACCAAATGATAAAATGATAATTTGGGCAACACTTCGTTCCTAAAAATGACTTTCTTTGACGAAACCGAGGATTATAGTTGAAAACACGGGCTTTGTGTGGGCAGATTTTCGACTAAAAATATTATTTTCTCGGGGTCTTCGGTGCGTCGGGACTTGCTTCGGGTGTTGGGCTAGTTCCCTAGGCTTCGGGGGTGTTAGGGTAATTTGAGAGAGAGTAGAGGGTGAAAGAGAGTCAATTTTGTAAACAAAAACCGGAAGACCTCGGTTTCTATTTATAGTATCTGAAGCCTCGCATTACGTTGGGCGTAACTCTTCGTTACGCTGGGCGTACTGCGTAGAGGTGTTATACGCTGAGCGTAACCTAATACGCGGTGCGTAGGTGAGACGTGGCTTCTGATCGGAACCCGGGCCTCGGACGTGGCTGAGTTAGGACACGCGTCCATCATGCGAAGGCGCTAGGTGGCTGATTCATGTCTTCGTAGTACGTTGGGCGTACGTACGAAGTACGTTGGGCGTACTTCTCCGGTCAAGCCTCGTAATTATTGCCATAAACTTCAAAATTTCATATCTTTCACATACAAGTTCCGTTTTTGACGTTATTTATATCATGCGTAGGTGAGATTATACTCTACAACTTTCGTTTAGATTCCGTCGGCTAATTTTGACTTCATTTTTAATATTATATTTCTAACGGGCCGGGACAGGAAAAGTCCGTTGAAAATTCATAACTTCTTCATCCGACGTCCGTTTTCATCTGTCTTTTTACTGTTGTACTACTATTGACGAGACCTTCGATTCTTGTTTAAGTTGTATCGGATAAAAATCACTCGATCTTTATTTCGAGTTTCGGGCTATGTACTCCTATGTCGAATCTTAGAAAAATCCTAAGTTCCTCATACGAAGTCAGATTTGGACGTTCTTTTTATGAAAATTCTCGGTTTAACGAATACTACGACTTTCATTTAGATCACTAAAGCTAAAAAGTAGTTTATCGTAAACTCACTTTTTACGTCATATGGCGTCGTGTCTGTTCTGTGGCAAAACTTCAACAAGTCATAACTTCTTCGTCATAACTCGGATTTCGATGAGGTTTTTGCCTAAATGTTTCTAACGAGATTATCTACAACTTTCAATAACATTATTTTTACTTATTTCTAACTTTATATTTTCGTTAATTTCAATAGTTGACATTTGATTAGAATCTCATAAGACTTCTAATACTTTCTGAATGATTCTAAACATAATTTTACTTCAAATCTCATAAAACTATCTTGTTAGAACTCAATGCTCAAAGCCATATAATATTTAATAATATTCATTTTTAAGTTAACAAAACACGATAATTGAACATGTAGGTTACACATATATTAATTTGAACTGGTTATAATTAATTTAGAATTAATCAGAATTATTTGGAGTTAATTTTATGTTAATTAAAATTAATTAAAAGTTGAAGGACTATAGTTGTAATTGTTCAAAAGTTGAGCAGAGAATAGGTTCCAGAACCTTAATGTGATTGACGGTTTGGAGGCTCATCTTGGAATCTTCTGGAAACCTTCATGAAGATAATTAAGGAACTAGATAATTACCTTATTTGAAATAATATTATTTTATGTTCAAATTAATGTTTCTAGGTGTTTCCTAATCAGCTACAAATAAGGCCTTGGACTTGGAATTTTCGGCCAATGCAATCAAACATACCAAAGCCGAAAATTTGCCTCCTCTCCCCTCTCTCCTAAATCTTCTTGGGTTCTTGTGTTGTGGGTGTGAATTATTAGTGGCTTGCACACAATTGAAGCTAGTTTTCAAGAGACCATTGGATTGATCTAGTTGGATCAAAATGGTTTGTTTACAATAAAAAAAAAATCAGAGGTATGTTATTCCTTTGGTGAATTTCGATTTAAATTAAGTTTTAAAAGTTTTGCTATTCAAAAGCATGTTGCTTCAATAGAGTTAGACATAGATCAAATTAGGTTGCATGTACGCTTAAGAGTTTAAGGTATTTTCCGTATTACTACATGTAAAGCCCATTAGTGGTATCAGAACATTAGGCTATCTAACAATTGAATGTGAATAAATTGAACTTGAATAATTGAAGGATAGTAGAATCGTCATTCTGTTTTCTGCCACATCGTGGGGGACCTCTTGTTAAACAGAAATTTTGATATAATTAAGATTTTTGATTAGGATAACTACGTTTATAGATATTGTTTTAATTGGTTAAAATTTGAATATTTAAATTGGTAATCCGATCTCCTAATATCTAGAATCATTAAATTATCCTCATGATTTAATTAAATTTAATTATTCGATTAATTAAAAAGATTAATCTGGAAATCATCAATATAAATTTTTTAAAATTTATTTTAGATGTTTACAATACACCCTTATACTTATATATATATATATATATATATATATATATATATATATATATATATATATATATGAGGACGCACAGTTTATATGACTGAGTCCAGTCCAATGTCATTGGCCGCGTACCAATCACATCGGACTTCGGGGACTTGACGATGCATAGTTTATATGACTGAGTCCAGTCCAATGTTATTGGCCGCGTACCAATCACATCGGACTGGGGGACTTGATGATATATGGTCCATTAGCATGGCCTAGACTGCTCTAGTGCGCCAGCGTGGCCTGGCGCGCTCCTGTCAGCCCTGCCTGGCGTTCCCTGTTAAGCCTCGTCTGGCTCTCTCCTGCTAGCCTTGATGGAGACTCCCTTGCCAGCCCTGCCTGGCGCTCCCCCGCCAGCCTCCCTTGGTGCGCGCCCGGTGCGTGTCCCCAGTCTCGCCCGGTGCGTGCATGCCGGCCTTTCCCGGCGCCTTCGGGCGGCCCTGTCCAGCTCCCTGCTAGTTGGGCCTGAATTGGGCTGGCCCAAGGCCTGACCTAATTCCCCATTGACCTAATTGTCCACTATAAATAGAATAGTGCCTCCTCCATGGAAGGGGTACTCTTCCCCAAGTGGTTGAGCCGCCACTAGACTTAAGCTAATAGCTCAACCGCCACCCATATCTCTCCCACTGTCTCAGCCGCCACACTACACTCCGCCAAGGTGGCTCAGTCGCCACCCGCCGCCGTCAGCCACCATACACCACCAACACTAAGATGGTTTTCTCCAGCTAAGGAGAACCATCTCAGATCTACCAGCTGATCTAACTTGATCGTCGGAGCCTGCTCCCAGGGCACAGTCACTGGGGCGGTTCTAACGGCCTTGACTGTTGTGACCTCATAGATTCATCTTCGGCGTGGAAGTACATCCTCAGAGTAGTCGTCGGAGTTCTATGTCACATTAATATATATATATATATATATATATATATATATATATATATATATATATATATATATATATATATATATATATATATATATAAGTTTAATACTATATGTAAAACATGTGTCAGTTGAAGCGCTAGTAATCCTTGTTCACGAAGCCATGATATGAAGAGAGTATAAAGAAACAGTCTATAAAATGGTCGTTGAATGGGTGTCTATTCTCAACCATTGCTCTCCTGTGTGGTGGAGGTTCGTTAGCAGAACGGGTTTAATAGGACATAACCTCATTAAAAGTATAATGTTATAAAGTAATAGAACCTTTTTTATAAAATTCCCCACTTTTGTTACTTTAAGAAAAATGTGAAAGTGTATGCTAATCCATAAAAACACACATCAATCTTTATGAGTCATTAGTGGAGCGTGTGTGGTTAACCAGCACATTAATTAGGGACTACAAAGTTGAAATCGTGGTACAACTCAAAAAAATATTATTAATTAATGGAGCATGTGTGGTTTACTGGCACGTTAATTTGAGATGATAAATGACATTGAGGTTGTCAAGCGGGTTTGCATGGTTATTCACATCTTGTTTGTGATCCTCGGCATCCTAATCACAAATTGAAGAGCATAACCAAGATTAAAAATGTCATTGATAAGATTCAATTAATCTAAAATGATCTAGGAATTTCATATAGATTGAAATTGGTAAAATGCATTACCTACCTTAAATGAATTTGTGATTATATTATGGCATCCATTTTCTTAATTTCGAATTGCATTTTTGCATCCTAGCTTTGAATATTAATTTGGTTAAAATATCCAGGATTGAGTCAACTAACTAAAATCTTGTCTTTATTTTCGCAGAAATGTCTTCAAGTGGTGAACTTCCTCTTCCTCCTCCTCCATCAAGCCACAGCTTCACTCTGCTATCGGTCCTTGCTAAGGATAAGCTTGTTGGTCCAAATTACATGGATTGGATGAGGAATCTGAAGATAATGCTTCGCTACAAGAACAAAGAGTATGTTCTCACTACTCCAATTCCAGAAATAAAAAAAGAAACTGCCACTCCTGAGGAGATTGTTGATTATGATCAGCACATGGATGATGCCACAAAGTTCTCTTGCATTCTGATTACAACTATGGCACCTGGGCTCCAAAAGACTGATGAGAATTACTGGCCATATAAACTTAACACAACCTTGTCTCAAATGTTTCACAATAAGGAAAGACAATAACATTATGAAGTGGTCAAGTACCTTATGGCGTGCAAACTAAAAGAAGGGAAATTTGTGTGCGCTCATGTACAGAAAATGCAGAGGCACGTAGAAAGATTGGAAACGCTAAATGTAAACTTTGATAAGGATCTTGCCATTGACATGTTCCTTAACTTTCTACCTAGTAGTTATGATCAGGCATATTGACATATCATTTGAACAATATAGATACCACATTGATAGAGCTTCACAATATGTTGCAAACGACTAAAGCAGGAATGAAGAAGTCTCATTCCAACAGTTATGCAAGTGCCTATGTCATGGTTGTACAACAATGCAAAGTAAATAAGAGAAAGGCCCTTACCCAATCCAAATTGAAAGTGAAGTTCCATCGTGGAGAGTCCAGTGGAACAAAATCAAAGCCCAACTTCAACACCCCTCCTATTCCTGATCCAAAGGAATTTGTGTGCTTTCATTGTGGCCAAAAGGGTCATTGGAGAAGAAGCTGCCCTAAGTACTTGCAAGAAGTGAAAGATGTCAAGGCCAAAGCAATTAGATATTCTTCTAGTATGTATTCTATTCAAGTCAATAATCTTAATATTTCAAATTCGTGGGTTCTTGATACAGGATGTGGTTTCCACATTTGTTCTGATATAACAGGACTAAAGGAAAGTGAAGAGGTCGAGCATGGGAAGCGAAACCTAATCATGGGGAACAAGCGAGCATCGGTTGTTACCAGGATTGGGACTTATGAGCTTATGTTTGATAGTATTAGGGCTGATTTGGATAGTTTTTGCTATTCGCTAGTAATGGCTCGAAACATTATTTTATTTCATGCTTTATTTAGATAAGGATATCGTTATGGTTTTGATAATAATGATGGTACTATTTTAGTTATTTTTATGATACATTTATTATCAAAGCTTATCCTTGTGATTGTGTGTATGAAACTATTGTTTGTGTAAATGAATAAGGAAATAATATGTATAATATTGGTTCTTCAAATAGTTTAGACAAGTCATGCCTATGGAATCGTCGTCTTGGGCACATCGCCCAACTCCAAAAGGATGGAGTGTTGGAATCGTTTGACCTTAAATCAGGAAATGAATGCGAGTCTTGTTTGTTGGGAAAGATGCCTAAATCACCTTTCACTTCTACATCTAAAAGAGGTGAATATTTGTTGTCCCTAATCCATATGAATGTGTGTGCACCATTCAGATCTGCCACAAAGGATGGAAATGACTACTAAGTTACATTTACTGACAATTATAGTAAATATAGTTATATTGACTTGATCAAACATACATCGGAAACTTTTGAAAGGTACAAAGAGTTTAAGAATGAAGTATAGAACCAATTGGGCAAAAAGATAAAGATGTTGCAATTTGATAGAGGTAGTAAGTATCTTAGTATCGAGTTTAATGACTATCTGAAGGAATGTGGAATTGTTTCACAATTGACACCTCTTAGGACACCACAACTTAATGGTGTAGCTGAGAGGCGCAATCATACCTTACTTGATATGGTTCTTTCCATGATGAGTGGTGCTTCTCTTCTAATATCATTATGTGGGCATGCCTTAGAAACAGCCGCCCACATCCTCAATCTTGTTCCAACTAAGAAGATTGCCAAGACACCTCATGAAATGTGGACATGGAAACCTCCCTTACTCGTCCATATCAAGGTATGGGTTGTGAAGTTCTCATTATGCGAGAAACCTCATACAAACTTGAACCCAGAGCCGAGAAGTTTTTTCCATCAATTATCCATAAAAATCCTTTGGATACTTGTTTTTTACAGAACCAATGACAACATGGTGTTTGTAGCTCGAAGAGGAGTCTTTCGCGAGAGAGAGCTATTTTCCAAAGAGGGTAGTGGGAGCACAATTGACGTTGAAGAGAGTCAAGAGTCATCCGATGAAGCAACTTTTGAAGTTACTAGCTCTCAACCTGACAATGAAACTGTTGAGTCCATTGACAATTTGTTGCCCCTTTGTCGGTCTAGTAGGGTTAACATGCCACCTATGTTCTATGGTTTCCATATAACTTCATAAGGTGATACGTTTATCAGTGATGCAACACTGGTAAATTTGGATGACCCTGCTAACTACAAGGAAGCGATGATAGGCCCTGAGGCTGCTAAGTGGAAAGACGCAATGGATAGCGAGATCCAATCCAAGTATGATAACCAGGTGTGGACCTTGGTTGATCAAGCACATGGTTGAAGACAATGGGGTGTAAATGGATCTTCAAGAAGAATACTGACATGGATGGTAAAGTACAGACTTACAAAGCTAGGCTAGTTGCAAAAGGCTTTACTCAAACCCAAGGGATTGACTATGATGAGACTTTTCACTAGTTGCCAAGTTTAAGTGCATTAGGGTAATGCTTGCTATAGCTTCTCACTATGACTATGAAGTATGGCAAATGGATATCAAAACTACTTTCCTTAATGGGAAATTGTCTGGGGATGTTTACATGGCTCAACCAGAAGGTTTTGTACATGCCAAATTACCTAATAAGGTGTGCAAGCTGTAGAATTAGATATATAGACTAAAACAAGCAGCTCATAGCTGGAATCTTTGCTTCCATGAAAAAGTCAAAGAGTTTGGATTTTCTAGAAGTGAAGATGAATCTTGCGTGTATGTCAAAGCTAGTTGGAGCATTGTAACTTTTCTAGTTTTTTATGTGGATGGCATAATCCTAATAAGAAAAAATATTCCAACCTTGCAGGAAGTCAAGTCTTAGCTTAGGAAATGTTTCGCTATGAAGGATCTAGGATAAGCTATATATATTATTGGTATTAGAATATACAAGAACAGGCAGAAACAATTACTGGGATTAAGTCAGAGTACGTACTTAGATAAAATATTAAAAAGAATCAATATGGAAAATTCCAAGAAGAGAGACATACCCATGCATCATATTGTAAGTTGAGCAAGACTCAACGTCCCATTAGTGATAAGGATATAGATACAATGAGTTGGATTCCGTATGCTTCGGCTATAGGATTGATCATGTATGTTATGACATGTACTTGAAAGGCTTAGTATGCTCAAGAGTCATATTAAAGTGATATTACTAAATAACATTTGATACTAATGGGTCACACTAACAACAACTTGATACAATTGATTATTTATTAGAAATTGATTTTAATAAATATTCAATAAAATTCTTTTAATTAAATTGGAAATTATTTATTTCATGAAAATAATAAATTCCATTAGCAAGTAACTTAATATATATCATATGGTATGATTTATAAGTCATGTATAAACTTTTGGACTAGTTAAATCCTTTTGTCTTTTTCCTTAAAGACAAGGTTTATATTTTATAAAAGAGTTTATAAAAGTTTGACTTTCTTTCTTCTTCTTTATGCAATTTTCGAGATATACATAAAAAGAAGAAGTGTATGACTTGTCTAATCATGCTTTAAAGGCATGGGAGACACACTTATGACATGGAGAAAAGTTTGTCTAAAGTTGAAGGAACCAATGGTTAATAACTTCACTTTTACGCACTATAAATATGAGGCTTCCACTCTTGAAGTTCTTGCCCCATTCTCTCTTGCTATGGCCGAGAGTTTCTCCCTCACTCTCCATATCTTCTGCAGTCTTGCACTTTGAAGATTTGATGCTTGCATTTTGCTCTCTTCGAACCATACTTGGGTTTGGTTCAAAGCTTAAGAGTTTTATATAAAGAACTAGCATTCTGCATCAAGTTGAGTCATTGTTGGTGTCTCAAAGGTTCCACATTCATCATCAACTTCCAAGCCTCCCAAGAGGACCCAAAGAACTACAAAGGTTGTTATTTCTTCACCTCTTCTTTGGTTGGTATTTTAATCTTTCTACAACTTGCAAGAAAATCCTTGGTGGGTATAAAATGTTTAAGTTATTTCAAAATTAAAGTGTTCAGTTGCCATAATTTTTCAAGTTTATGAAACTATTTTTGAACTAAAACCCAACAATTGGTATCAGAGCCACCTTGCAAGTTTTTTTAGATTTTTGATTTTTGGAAATCTTAGTTTTTGGAGAATATGGATAACTAGTTTTGTATAAAAATAAGTTCATACATATTTTCTATGACAACTTTTTTACTTGTTATTTTATGTGACAAAAGTTTCATGCATCTTTTGTCATTTAAAGTTGTCTTAGAAAAACAAAGGTTGTTTGATGTGTATATTAATGTATATGATGTGCATAAACTAGCCAAGAACCAATGTGTTGTTATGTTGTTGTGTTGGTTATTTTTGTTATAAAATGGTTGTAATAATTTCTTTATTCATATGGCATGTAATAATAAAATATATTAGATTTTCTTGTTTATTTTTGTAAAGTAATAGATTAGTTTTTAGAAATAATTTATTTGTACAAAGATGTAGCAAGATATGACGTTTGAACCATTTTTTTAAGACAAAAGGAAAGTTTTCGAGTTCAACATGTGTTGGGCAGAACATGACACTTTCTGAAAAGTGTCATGAATGCTACACATATGCTGAAAAGGTGCCGAAGAGAAAGATGACACTTTCTGAAAAGTGTCATGATCGCTGCAGTCTTTCCTTTAAAGAAGCTTTTCAAATTTTTTACAAGCAATGGGTGTTTACTCAAGTGGGAGCTTCTTCAACAACATTACAAAATATTTTTTTTGATCATCATAAATGTCCCTTTAGGAATGGACTTGGCATTTTTGTGTTGGCTCACAAAAATATCAGTAGTTAGTTATTTTATGCACATATCTTTTTATGCATGTTTGTGTTGTTTATTTTATACAATTATTATGTGTGGTTGATAAATTAGTTTTTCACATTCTAAAATAATTTTGGACAAAATAAACATCACATGGAGTTTGGGTTTTCAAAATTGGACATAAGATGTAAGAAGTTATTATTTTAAAATAAAACCCGGTTTTATAAAATCGTAAATAACAGCAAATTTTGAAATACTCCATTATAAATTTTTAAATGGTGATTTTTATAATTTATACAAACTCCAAATATATAAGTAATAAAATGAAGTTTTATTAAAGATATAAAAGGTTCAAATGCATTCAAACTTGATATCGGTTATTGAAATTGAATTGCGTCAAATTATATAAAAAACTAGCTTTTTATATAGAACCTTTAAAAATGATTTTCTTCTGAAAATTGATACCATGGTTTATTATATGCATGTAATAACCATGATATCATGTGTTTTTAAACTAAAATTATAAAACATATAAAGACCCTTTTTACAAACCTCAAATCTATGCAATCCTTTTGAAGAACACTCGCACGTTTCTTGTATGCACTAGTGGGATAAAGGATACATAACCACTTAGTGTTATCCTTTGATGGCCGGGGTGTATTCGCGATTTCTATAACCAAGTTATATGCCGATTACACAAGTTTTTTTTTTCAAATTGGAAGATATGATGGTAAATCTTTTGTGATAAAGGATACCTAAGCAAGAGAGTTCTGAGGCATAGATGAGATCAAACATGTCTAATTAAATTTGTTATTAGCGATCCCATAAATCTAGGAATTATATGGTAAGATATAATTGATAATCGATATCTACCGGGTTGAATTCAAATGGATGGGATAAAGGATACCTAACCATTTATTTGTTTTGCAACTTGGATCCTAGACTTTGATAATTAATGTTTTTGGAAACTAAAAGGGTATTAATTATTAAAGATTAAATATTGAAAATACTAAATGAATTTTGTTGTAATTTTGTAGTTAAATAATCCATTCTCATTATAACGAATTGTCATTTTCTTTAATGACTTTAATGAAACAATAACATTCAATAGATACAACTTCAATGAATGAGTTGATGTCTTAAGAGACAATCTCGTAAGAGATATGAAATTGTATACACTTAAAGGTCCTAGTCCTAAACCATTTGCTTTGAGCAATAAGCTTGAAAAATGATACCTAGTAAAGGCATCACTGTGATGCTAAAGATGCTTCTAACATCAAGCTAGGAATAGTTATTCATGACTTCTACGAAGTCTTGGATAATTTAAACATATATCTGATGATATACATGTCAAGCAATATTACAATAAATACAGTGATATTTTATTTAAAGCCAGTTTAAACACTGGAATAATGCAAGGCTAAAAGAGTCACCTAGTGTGATTTAAGAGGCCCATGTTTTATGGACTAAACACCTTTAAGCCCAATAAATCTACTAAAGCCCACATAGTGGATCTTGTTTCTTTTGTGAAGAAACTGGGCACTGGAAGAGGATTTACTCCTCTTATTTGGAAAGAAAGTCTGGAAGAGACTAGTACTTCTTGTATCTACTAGATAGAACTCATACTTTTCATATAACACTTAGGTACTTGGTACTTAAATGTTAATCTAATATTTGTAAATGGCTTGCAAATATTTATTGAAGAGTAACCAAGCTGAGCACAATCAAGTAGGAACTACACTCTCGGAGTTTAGTTTATTGTTTATGCTTGGAACATAAATTACTTGTAATGTAAAACAATATTTGTTTTGGAGCAAAGTATGTTTTAATTTAGCATGTCTAAATTTATGTCTCTGTAGTGATTTATGAACATTGGTTTGGCATGCAGAATTAAGGAACACACAATGAACATGGTACTTTCGGTGTTTAAGAGATGCATTCGATTATGTATGGTGTTACAAAAAGGGATCTAGATCTAAATCTACATAAATAACACACACTTACACACTCAATTTTACATCTCTCAAGCACACCTCCATAAGTGGTATGAACCCACCTTATATAGAGGTGTTTACATGTCTCTCTCTCACTCTCTATCTCATGTCATAAGACTAATGCACCACATGCAAGTGGGTCTACAAAAGTCAACCCATTTACCAAGTCATACATGGATAACTTTGCACCCAACAGTCTCAGTTATTTTATTCAAATGTTTGATCATTTACTTAATCATTTGTCATAACGATAATATTCATATTCTGAAACGTATTTATGAGACTAGATCTCTTAATAGAATTATGAAGTAAATATCAACATTTTATAAATAAAATCAAGTTCTATATACAAGCACTTTTGACTTTAACTTGTTTTAAATCAAACTTATCTTGGACATTGATATCTTTATTACATAAATGGCATTCACATATTCCAACTTCAAGAAAGGGATATTTGAAGGAAAATAATATAGTTTATTTGACATATGTGAAACTTATTTATATGTAAATGATTCCTAATGATATTTTCACTAAAGTGTAGAGAAAATAATTAAAGAACTATACACTTTGATGTATGACTTCCTTTCTAATGAATGTCTGAGATTAAGCACAAGATATCAAATCAACTTTATTAACAACTATAGTAGCTTTAATTATATTTTACGTGGTAAAGCATAATTGTGAAATCTTTTTTGAAGGTTTCAAAAGTTGAGATACAAACTGGTAAGAACCATCTAAGGCCTTAATGATAATAAAGGATGAATTAAATCTTACTTGGTATGATTTTCTTTCTAATCGGTAGAAATATCATCCTTTAATCTTTTTGGGATAATACTTGAATCACTATTAATTGTATCTTGATACAAATACCAACTAATAATTAGATTAAAAATTTTATAAGATTAAGTATGGAAAGGTTCCATCCTCATCTTACTTAATGTTTTATGGATTTGAATTCGATGTTGGACTAAAGCTTCTAAACCCAAAATCTACTAAATACATATTTGTATAACACTCTAAATGTGGCTTAGATTATTATATGCAAACCTACCAACAATAAGTCCTCTTATTCTTGTGAAAGCTAAGTTAGTAGAAATCAAGCTTCTAATGACAAAGCAAGTGGGAGGTACATGGAACTTGAAGCAGCTCAAGAACCAGAACCATATGTAGTAATAGTTGGCACTAGTTTTAACAAAGATTGTTAAACTTGAATAATAGCTATTCACAAACACAAAATGTTCGCATTAGTGGTATAAATCATCTACGAATTGAGAAATGTGGAATCTCTCATTTATGAGCTTTTATTGACGGATTCTGGAAAATCCATCAAATACCGAAATGCTATGGCAGATCTCAAATCTGATAAATGACTTAGAGTCATGAACATGAGATGTAACCCATGTATGAGAATCAAGTATGGGCTTGATTAAAATTTATCCTTATAGCAAGGCTAGAAGGAGTAAATCTTCTTCTAGAAAGAATAAATTACATGGATAACCATACAAATTCAAAGCAAGACTTGTTATAAAAGGATTTTCTCATACTCATGTCATTGACTATGGTCCTCATCATACTCATGACATTGATTGTGATCAAACCTTTTTCACAAGTAGCTATGACTAGATCAATAAGGATATTGTTTACTATAAATTCATATTCTTAATATGAGATATAGTAAATAGATTTCAAGAAAGACCACTTTTTCTTAATAGACATCTACTAGAAGATATTTATATAGATTAGCCTGGAGGTTTTCTTAATCCAAGTTATCCTAACAAAATGTGTAGATCTTGAGATCTACTTGTGGATATAAAGCAAACATCTCAATGGTGCAATCATCATTTTATGTAAAACCACAAGGTACGTTTTTATATCAAAATGAATAGAACATGTGTGTTTACTAAGAACTAGTGGGAGCATAGTGAAATTCCTAATCTTGTATGAATGAGACATACTTAATCATTTGAAGTCACATTCTGACTAAGCAAGGTCATTTACACCTTGACTCGGAAAGCGTTTCTAAAAAAGACTTAGGAAGGAGAAGATACATTCTTGGAATGTAAAATCTATAAGGGATAGATAAAATGAATGTTACAAGTTTCATGTCCTTATACATATATTGTCAATATCTTGAAAGGGATCAAGACACAAGATTCTTTTGGAGAATTTTTGGCATTGTCATATGGAACCAATTTGAGCTAGCCTCAAAAGTACATACCTCATAGGCTTGAAATAGATGAAATGAATTATATTCTATTTGCTTGGAAAATTAATTCACCATTTACGCCATATTATGCATAGGACATCGTATTTGATCATGTTGTAAGCATGTCATAGGATACTAATTAAATACATGGTTGAGTCATTGGATGACTGAGAGAGCATTCTAAGAGTACTTTAGAAGAACTGAGAGAATGTATATGAGACAATCAGTTTAGAAATGATCTTTTTGGAAAGATCTACACAAGATGTTAACTTCTAAACAGATATATATAATTATGAATTATAATTAGATTTTTTACTTCATTATGGAATAAAAGGTAAGTTTTGTTAGAATGAGGTCCAAGAAAAACATAATGACACAATTTACTACAAAATAAGAATACACTACTTTAGAAGTTGAATTCAAATATGATTGGATGGATGAGATCATTGAAAAACTTTGTTGATTTCTGCCATTCAAGGATCACATAAAAATCTTTGTGACTTCGAGAGTATACTTAATCAAGCTAAGAGACTCTATGTCACGAAAGAACACCAATCATATTATCCAAGATATTTAACTATACCTAGAGTAAATTTAAGTATGGAGATGATAATATTCACAGAATTCACACAAATTAAATTTTGTCAGATTCATTGATAAAGTCATTCTTTTGAGCTAAGTATGAATGGTCACACTTCAGATATAAGACTTTATTATTCTAGAAATGGATTTTTTTATTTGGATTTTGTATTTGGATATTAGAACATTATAACAACAACTATTAGATAATGTTATGATATATTAGGATATGGTCATCACATTAATACTTGTTGTGTTCTATATTAACATGTTTAATCCATGAATAATGTTATTATTCTAAAGGTTCATAGTCGGTTATAACTGTGGGAGCAATTATGAAGTAAGACTAATATGAATTGGATTGGTTGACTCTCACTAGATGAAAGTAGGCAAGTGGTTGTAACCAAGTTTCATAGGTACTTGTAAGAGAACTAGTATTAAACTGACCCGCGTCAAGATCATCTCATGGCCAAATGTTGTTCCTTAACCGAGCTGTTATAAAAGCCATTTTCAGGTATTGTGTGAACAATGAAAGAGGCTTATGTAGTCAAGATGGGATTTGTTCCTCTTATGTGTTGAGAGTTAGACATCTAAGGCGCCTTACCAAAAGTTGAACAACTAATGAGATTGATCGCGATCCAAATCTCATGTTCAACATGATGTCTGTAGCAAAGGGATAACTGATAAACTTACGCTATACACTAATTGTACCTTTAAGATTTTTGGGAATTGGGCATTGATAGAATGGCACAAACAGTCGTGTGGTCTTAGGGGCAGTGAAATGTTGCTAGACGTTCACCACTGTCTATATCAGTCTAATATGAGTCTTGCGCAAGTAGGAGATTGAAAGGCCTAGTATTCTCTTGAGTCATATTAAAGTGATATTACTAAATAACATTTGATACTAATGGGTCACACTAACAACAACTTGATACAATTGATTATTTATTAGAAAATGATTTTAATAAATATTCAATAAAACTCTTTTAATTGAATTGGAAATTATTTATGTCATGGAAATAATAAATTCCATTAGCAAGTAACTTAATATATATCATATGGTATGATTTATAAGTAATGTACAAACTTTTGGACTAGTTGAATCCTTTTGTCTTTTTCCTTAAAGACAAGGCTTATATTTTATAAAAGAGTTTATAAAATTTTGACTTTCTTTCTTCTTCTTTATGCAATTTTTGAGATATGCGCAAAAAGAAGAAGTGTATGACTTGTCTAATCATGCTTTATAGGCATGGGAGGCACACTTATGACATGGAGAAAAGTTTGTCTAAAGTTGAAGGAACTAATGGTTAATAACTTCACTTTTAGGCACTATAAATATGAGGCTTCCACTCTTAAAGTTGTTGCCCCATTCTCTCTTGTTATGGCCGAGAGTTTCTCCCTCCCTCTCCATATCTTCTCTAGTCTTGCACTTTGAAGATTTGATGCTTGCATTTTGCTCTCTTTGAACCATACTGGGTTTGGTTCAAAGCTTAAGCGTTTTATACAAAGAACTAGCATTCTACATTAAATTGAGACATTGTTGGTGTCTCAAAGGTTCCACATTCATCATCAACTTCCAAGCCTCCCAAGAGGACTCAAAGAACTACAAAGGTTGTTATTTCTTCACCTCTTCTTTGGTTGGTATTTTAATCTTTCTACAACTTGCAAGAAGATCCTTGGTGGGTATAAAATGTTTATGTTATTTCAAAATTAAAGTCTTCCGGTGCCATAATTTTTCAAGTTTATGAAACTATTTTTGAACTAAAACCCAATAGTACTCGACCTGATGTGGCTTATGTTGGATTAGTGTCTAAGTCCATAACTATTTTGGTATGTACTTGACCCGATTATGAGCATGGTCCTTTTGGGTTGCCTTCACCATAGCAATATGTAGGATGAATTAAGGAGAGAAATGTTTAATTATGATTTATAAATATATTATAAGAATAATATATTAAAGGAGAAATCATATAGTTTAATTAATATTAGTCAAGAATTAATTATGAATTAATTTAGTGGCTAAAAGAGATTAATTAAACTTAGGGGACTGGAGTTGTAATTATAAGATAATTACAATTGGGCTATGGATCACCTAATAATATAAAGGTTGGACGAATTCTATGGGGAGCCCATTAGAAATCGTCCAAGGGAAATGTTAAAGGAGTCCATGGGCTTCTTAGGGCCTAAGCAGACAGATTAGGGTTTCCTTGTTGCAAACCCTAATAGCCTACATGTATATATAGGACCCCTATGCCCCAAAAACGTGAACAACTAATCCTTTAGGGTTTCCAGCCGTTTTTGGTGCATCCTCTCTCTTCTCTCCTTCATCCAATTGCTTAGTGGTGTTTGTGACTCCATTAGAGGTGCAACACTTGAGGCACTAAGCTTTCTGAAGCCAAGGATTGATTGTTATTGCTATATAACAATCAAAGGTAAGATCTAAACCCTAATTTCAGTTACAGTTTATTAGATCTAGGGTTTATAGCTTTGGATATTCAATTGCATGTTCATTAGACAAACTAGATCCAAAAGCTATTAGGGTTTGCATGTACACCATAGGAATGATATATTGCTCGAAACCCATCACTGGTATCAAAGCCTAGGGCTGTTTGTTAGTGAATTTGATGCTTGATTGATCGATTTTTGCATGAAAAACGAAGTTTTTTGCCCTCTGCATCTCTGACTCGGCGAGTTAGTGGATGAACTCGGCGAGTCTGGCCGACTCGGCAAGTCTAGTCCCTGACTCGGCGAGTCCATGGATCTGGCAGCCTGTTTTTGCGATTTTCTTGCCTATTTTGCTGTGGGATAATTACCAAAACAGTTTTTATTAATAAAATCCGAATTTTATGTATATATCATTATCCTGGCCAAAATAGAAGATAATTGTCAAAATTTAGATAATCTTTTGTTTTATTAGATAAAGATTGATTATTTGTAATTTAGATTTGAATTATCTTGTGAAAAAGTTTCAATTTTCCCCTTTAGGGTTTATAGTTTAAATTTGAATTTAAAAGTTTTGTTTTTGAAATTTGAATAGTTAAACCCTAATGTTTTGAAAAATTTCAAAACTTGCCCTCAAGTTTTGGAATTTAAATTTTTGATTAAAAGTTAATTTTGAAATATTTAAATTCTAATCCCAAATGTTTTGAAAAGTTTCAAAACTTGCCCTTAAGTTTTGGAATTTAAAAGTTGATTAAAAGTTTAATTTTGAAATGTTAAATTCTAAAAACCCTCGTTTTTTTTTGAAAAAGTTCAAATTACACCCTTATGGTTTTATTAATTAATTAAAGTGTATAATTAAAAGAGAGTTAATAATTCCATAAAGTTTTGGTTAACATTTAACTAAATTAAAAGTATAATTTATTAAATTAGACCACTTTGTATTTTAAAAGTATAAAATACACCCTTATACTATATGTAACATTAAAAGTCTAATATTATATATGTATGAGTAAAAAGTCAGTCTTACCGTTAGTAGGCCTCATTCACGAAGCTGGTCTATAAGGGGTGTTTAAGGAAATTGCCTATAAAATGGCGATTGAATGGGTATCCACTCTTACCCACCGTACTCTTGACTAGTGGAGGGTCGTTAGCCGAACGGGTAGGATAGGACGAAACCTTCCATTATAAGTGTAATGAAGTACAAAGTAACTAAATGTTTTTACAAATTCCCAAATCATAGTTACTTTAGGCAAAATGTGAAATTGTATGCTAATCCATGGAATTACACTTCGTACCCTTGTGAAACGTTAGTGGAGCGTGCGTGGTTAACCGACACACTAATTTGGGGTTGACATTGGTTGTGAAGGGTGGCTCGATGTTTATCATAGATCAATGGAGCGTGTGTGGTTAACTGACACATTGATTAGGTGATAGTATCATTGAGTGCATCACATAGATTCGTATGGTTATTCACACATTGTTTGTGATCCTCGGCATCCCAGTCGCAAATTTGAAGGGCATAATCGAGATTAAACATGCCATTGAAAAGTTCAATGAATCTCAAAAGATCTAGGAGTTTCAATTCATTTAAAACTTAAAGTTCATTTTTGTTTTTCATGGTGGGAATTGGTAAATCGTCATTTACCTACCTTCAAATATTCTGCAACTAGATTACGGCATCCCTCTTCTAGGTTGTAGAGTATTCTGTTGGATCCTAGCCTTGATGTTTCATTTGGGTGTTACATCAAGGATTCTTATCAACTAACTTGAATTTTCTCCGGTTTTGTAGATGTCTAAATCTTACAATGGTCTTCCCAAATCCATTGGAACAAGCTTTCCAAATGAATATGACGTTCCAAGATACGATCAAGGAAATGAGAGTCATGCTTCACTTCCTCCACCTCCTCCAATTATTCTCCCTAACCCACAAGTTCAAAGGCTTGAAAAGTTCAAGCTCACTCAAGCCCTATTGGCAAGTAAACACGAAGATGGGAAATCTGTGTGTGCACACGTCTTGGATATAAAGTCACACATTGACAGGTTAAGGATGTTGGGTGTCGAGATTTCAGGTGAGTTGGCTGTTGACTAGGTTCTTCAGTCACTTCCTGAATCATATAGTGAGTTCGTAAGAGAGTACTATATGATGGAACACGACGTGACCCTCATTGCTCTCACTTATTTGCTTATAGCTGCTGAATCAGCAATGATTTGGCGTGTTGGTCAAGCAAATTTGTTTGGTGAGTCAAACTCCCAAACTTCAATCGACACTGGCAACATTGGAAGTCCAGAAAGGACTAAGCATGAGATTGTCCCATGTGCTGTGCCAAAGGAGTCCATTTGCTTTTATTTCCTAGAGACGGGGCATTGGAGACGAAGCTGCCCAAACTACCTGAGAGATCTAAGAGATGGGAGAGTCAAGGAATATGGCTCTACATCAGGTAAAATCCATTATCTAACTCTGTAAGTTCCTATTCTTTGATTCTTGATAAATGATGTGATAAGATTACATTTTGATGTTTTGCAGGATCGAAGAAAAGAGAGGAAGCTTAAGGAAGAAGTGTGCTGAATCTGATAATGAAGAAATGGATTTCAATCGCATGGATTCAAAGATCAGATTTTTGAGCTGCTAATCTAGAGTTAGGATAGAATGATAAGAAATATGAAATAACGTAGTTTTTCAGTTGAATTGCATTGTAAGGACAAATTTTTCCGCAATAAAATAAATTTTGATTTTGTCTTATTTATTTATCCTTGCAATGGTATGTATAAAAAATTGATGTTTAATTGTTTCTAATATTAGCAATAATGGATTTGATTCTTAATTATGTTATTTTTGGAAATGTCGAGAATTTGCCAAATAAGGGAAGATTCTCATCGCCCAAGTTTCAATTGGACAGAAACTTGGAATCATACAACTTGGTTGCGTGATGAATGAGAAACTTCATATTTTGGAAATTAGACTAATTCCTTGACAAAGAGTCAAGTGAAGGGCTAGGGATCAGGTACACTTGGTTGTGCGCTGATCAAGTCCACCACAAGAGTGATAAAGATATTCGTCATGATTTACTAAAGTTTAGTAAATATGATTATACTTATAAGACTAAGTGTAATTCTGAGTTGATTGAAAAGGTTTCAATAAATGGCAGAACGAATAAGAAGAATCAAGAAGGCAGAAAGATAAAAGTTTCTCTATTCTAAGAAGAAGGGAGAGTACCTTTTATTGTGTTTTATGATAAAGTATTAATGATTAAGAACCATATCTCAATTGATCCTCTAAGTGAGTCTTAGTACATTTGTATGTCTAAGAAGAGGAATCGGGAATTGAGGAAATGGTTAAATCAAGAAGTCAATCATACTTCGTTCCAATATCGAATCTTTGAGTCATACTCCAAGATTGCGAATTGAGTGACACGTCTTTAGTAGGTTTATAACACTCAACAAATGTGGAATTGGAAAAAGTCTACTTATTCCTGCACATTTCAGATTGGTAAGTTGTGATGTCTTGGATAAGACAAAGACCAACTAGAACCGATTATGTGAAGTGATAGTCTTGATAAAAACTACACTAACTCTTGAATATTTGTTTTGTCAAGGAATGTTTGTTGACAAGAGAATCTTATATGTCAAGGAGTCAGTGGGAGTCTTAATGGTCTTGAAAGGTTTCAAGAACAAATCAAGAATAAACCTAATTGATTATCACTAGCACACGACTTGAGGTTGAAAGCCTATCGTGGATGACATACTCTTTTTCTGTGCCATTCCAATTGAGCTAATTATGCATGTGAGTTCTATGAGTTCTCATTTGAATGCATAAAGACAAAGCACCTTAATCAATGGAAAGTACATTGATATGTAGGGGTGAGTTTCTTGGAAGACATGGTGGGCACTCGTGTTACCATGAGGCAAGAAATCAAGATTGAACAAGTTCAGTCCATATGGTTTTGGATTTGTCGCAAACCTTCGTTTTGACAAATTCACATGGATAGGAACACATACATCATAAAATCTAAGTGTCATACGGTTTCCCTCCTTCATGAAAATGATTGTGAGGAAATGCTTTCACTAAGAGAGATTTTAAGAAGATAGCAATTGTGAAAAAAAATTGTATTCTCAAATTCGATTATGATTACGGCATCCCTTTTCATAGCTCGAATTGTGAGATTTGGCAATTGGTCTGAACATTTGGGACTTAGTAACATAAATTCTGAATTGTTTAGACACACATGTGAGCTATCTAAGGCAAAGGTGTATGAGCTTAAAAAGCTTAGATAAAGGCTTATCAAAGCATTAGGTATTAGAAATATGAACTTAAGGAATTCAATAAGCATTGTTTTCTGGAAGTTCAATTGTTTTCTGAATACATGTCAAAGCTAGTGGGAGCGTAAGTGTTATGCTGGTAAGAAAATAATCATCATGTTAGTGGGAGCATGATAATTATGGTAAGTATTGTAAGTTAGCAATATTAATTATAGAAAACAAAGATTCACTTTGCAAAGTTGCAAGGGTTGAAAAGTTGTTTTGCTATAATTAAGGGAGAGAATATTATACTTCGTTTCAAAATTCTAAAGCTTAGATCGAGAAATGTTAATAAATTTAGTCAAGGATACATAGTGCATTCTCAAAATTCGATTATGATTACGGCATCCCTCTTCATAGTTCGAATTGTGGGAACATGGCACATAAAATATTATGGCAGAAGGATGATAAAGTATCACGTCTTTATGTGAGACATTATGCATCGTGTCCAATAAGCTTCGAGTATAGGATCGATTGCATATGCTATAATATTTGACCATTCTAAAATTTTCCAAATGCCTAGGGCATTAAGAGGGAAAAAGGGACTAGAATCGGTTTTGACTAAAATAATTAAACAACTATCAAAGGTCGATCTGAGGTTCATTGAGGATTTGTCGCTTGTGAGTAGTTGGAAGTATAGTACTGGATGGACTATATTGACATTATTATGAATAGATAAGATTCTATTAAGAATGAGTTGTCATATGGCAAACATGGAAATGTTTCCATTAATGGGAGTTGGATATTAAGAAATATGTCTAGATTAGAAACTTTTATGCGAGAAGGATGTTCAAAGGAATGTACTTTGAATGTGAGACTTCACGTCTATGGAATTGTCTTGCAACAATTTCCGATATAATACCTTGTAATTTCATTAGCCGGGTCTTGGTAACTTTTGTGCTATGACATTACGAAAGAATCATTGCATAAAATGTTAGAATCTGACATATTCTAAAAGTGGCAAGAATTTGGTATTCTTATACTAATAATAAGGATTGGGGATTGTGAAATGAGTTTCATTGGAAAAGTTTTTCAATTGATCTATTTCACAAAGTATGGACCATAGGAAACCAAAGTGTGCATGCTTGGAGCATGGGACAATTGTGGTTATAATTCGAGTAATAATTTGATTTTCTGAAACAGTAAGCAATGAATAATGAGTAATCAATATGGTGTTTAAATAAAAGTGTTTTTATTTACGCTCAAAAGTTTTGGGGCCATATAGGATTAATATTATTATTGTGTTTCACTTTGCATGTTTTGACTTCCAGAACAACTGGGTTATTCGAACCTCCACAGTCGGTCATACGTTGGAAGTAAGTATGAAGGAAGACTGTCATGAATTTGTCTGTAGATTGTCTAAAGTGTTTAGACATAGCACAAGTTTGCTGCAGAGTTCATGAGTGCTTTGATAAGATTAAAGTATTGGATTAAACCCACGCTCACTTGAATCACTTCATGGATTTATCACGGGTGATTAGTGAGACGATAACATTGTATATTCTTGAAACCAAGACATGTGAGTTGTTATTTGCTGGGCGGTTGCACATTGATGATAAGTAAACGCACCAGTAACTTGGTGTTATAAAACTTATTGTTGTGTGTGATTCGATCAGTAGGTGCAAGCGAGCATTTGAGTCAAAGTTTATCCATTCCTTTTACCCAAAGTGGGATAAAAGCGATATATGTGGGCCCCTCGATGATTTAGTGATGACACCCTAAGCGCTTGGCCAAGCCGGGACTAAGTTGATGTGTTCAATTGTAGTCAGTTGTCAGTCGTCATAAATCATATGTCAGGAAACAATACATAGACAGAGAGAATGATTTAAATCCATGTCTCGTGTCTATACGATATCTTGACAATGAAGGAATATACGATCCCTTATCTAAAGGACACGCGTATCTGATAAGATCAGAGTTGACAACGGCTTTTGAAAGCTACGATTGCTGATCAGGTTATGAAGTTATGCAAAATAGTTATTAGACTTATCCAAGTGGGAGACTGTTGGATTAGTGTCTAAGTCCATAACTATTTTGGTATGTACCTGACCCAATTATGAGCATGGTCATTTTGGGTTGCCTTCACCATAGCAATATGTAGGATGAATTAAGGAGAGAAAGGTTTAATTATGATTTATTAATATATTATAAGAATAATATATTTAAGGAGAAATCATATAGTTTAATTAATATTAGTCAAGAATTAATTAAGAATTAATTTAGTGGCTAAAAGAGATTAATTAAACTTAGGGGACTGGAGTTGTAATTATAAGATAATTACAATTGGGCTATGGATCACCTAATAATATATAGGTTGGACGAATTCTATGGGAAGCCCATTAGAAATCGTCCAAGGGATATGTTAAAGGAGTCCATGGGCTGCTTAGGGCCTAAGCAGACAGATTAGGGTTTCCTTGTTATAAACCCTAATAGCCTACATGTATATATAGGACCCCCTATGCCCGAAAAACGTGAACAACTAATCCTTTAGGGTTTCCAGCCTTTTTTGGTGCCTCCTCTCTCTTCTCTCCTTCATCCAATTGCTTAGTGGTGTTTGTGACTCCATTAGAGGTGCAACACTTGAGGCACTAAGCTTTCTGAAGCCAAGGATTGATTGTTATTGCTATATAACAATCAAAGGTAAGATCTAAACCCTAATTTCAGTTACAGTTTATTAGATCTAGGGTTTATAGCTTTGGATATTCAATTGCATGTTCATTAGACAAACTACATCCAAAAGCTATTAGGGTTTGCATGTACACCATAGGAATGAGGTATTGCTCGAAACCCATCAGCTTATTCTTTGAGCATGGTTAGTAGATATCAGGGAAATATTGGTTTAGCTCATTGGACAGCAGTAAAGAACATTCGTAAGTATTTGAAAAAAACAAAATATATAATCTTAGTTTTTGGCGGAGAATATGAGCTTAAGGTTAGTGGGTATAGTGACGCCAGTTTTCAAACAGATCGAGATAATAGTTATTCTCAATCTGGATGATTTTTTTTGTTAAATGGTCGCGCAGTAACTTAGAAAAGTTCCAAGAAACAAACAATGGCTGACTCTACTTGTTAATCATAGTATATCGTAGCAAGCAAGGCAACAAAGGAGGCTATGTGGTTAAAGAATTTTATTGGAGATCTTGGAGTTGTTCCATCAATCCAAGAACCATTGGAGATTTTCTGCGACAACGAGGGTGTGGTGGCTTTGACAAAAGAACCTAAAGATTATCACAGATCTAGGAACATCGAGAGTAAATATCATTATATTATACATAAAGTTGAAGAGGGTGTACTGGTAGTGAATCGTGTATTATCAGAAGATAATCCTTCTAATCCTCTCATAAAGGGCCTAAGCAAGGTAAATAACTTTGAGCATGCTAGGAGAATTCGACTAAGAGACGATATTAGATTTTAGATGTTAGTGTTGATGTTATTTTGAAATATATAGTAATTAAACTTTTAATTGAATTGTAATTAATTAAATGGAGACTTATTTGTATTCAATGTGTATGATTCTATTTGTCAATTATTTTATTATTGTGTTTCACTTTGCATGTTTTACTTCCTGAATATTAAGTTATTCGAAGCACTACAATCAGTCGTACTTTGGGAGAAAGTATTGATTTAAGACTGTCATGAATTGTTTGTAGTTTGTCCATAGGGATTGGACATGGCATTGGGATTGTTGAAGAATTCATGAGTACTTTAAAATAAAGATTTTGAGTATTGGTTAAACCCGCGTTTAGAGATTACTTCATGGATTCAATCATGAGTACTTTTAAGACGATAATATCCTTTATTCCGAAAACTGGATATATGTAAGTCATATTTTGCGAATCGGTTGTACATTGGTTTACTCAAATGCATCTCGTAACTTGGTGCTATAAAGTGTAATTCCATGTATGAATCGATGAGTGAAATTGTATGATTATATAGTTTAATTTTATTTGTTCTTTTTTCCTTAATATGAAAAGTGATATCTTTGGGCCCCTCGGTGTTTTGATGTTGACATTATAATGTTGGGCCTAGCCAAGACTAAATTGATGTGTTCAATTGGTAGTCTAATGACGTCATCACAAAACGAGAATATAGGGAAACAAAATCTTCGACAATAGATTGATTCTAATTTATGTCTCATGTTTATACGATATCCGGAAGAATGAAAAAATAGTTGATCAGTCATCTTAGGATCAACAGAGTCTGGTAGTGTCTTGAAAACACTCTTTACTTGTTATTCGGAGTTGTACGAGGAATTGTAGTTAGCGACTTATCCAAGTGGGAGACTATTGGATTATGGTATCTAAGGTCCTAATTAATTAGTATAATGTTGATGAATAAAAGTAAAGTCCTTTTTTGGGTTTCCATCATTACCAAGAAATTGCTTAGATTGATTATAGGAGAGAGATAAAATGATTTATTAATATATTATATGACTAATATATTAATTAGTAATAGTTATAACTAATTTAGAATTAATCAGAGTTAATTTGGAATTAATTCTGGGTTAATTAGAATTAATTAAAAGTTGAAGGACTATAGATTTTATTGTTTAAAAGTTGAGCAGAGGCCAGAACCTCCATGTGATTGAAGGTTTGGAGGCTCCTCTTGGAGTCTTCAGGAAGCCTTCATGTAGACAATTAAGTAACTAGATAATTACCTTATTTGAAATAATATTATTTTATGTTCGAATTAGGATTTCTAGGTGTTTCCTAATCAGCTATAAATAAGGCATTGGACTTGGAATTTTCAGCCACTGCAAACAAACATGCCAAATCCAAAAATTTGCCTCCTCTCCCCTCTCTCCTAAATCTTCTAGGGTTCTTAGGTTGTTGGTGTAAACCATTAGAGGCTTGCACACAACTGAAGCTAGTTTTCAAGAGACTATTGGATTGATCTAGTTGGATCAAAAAGGTTTGTTTACAATAACAAATCAGAGGTATGTTATTCCTTTTGTGAATTTCGATTTCAATTAGGGTTTAAATATTTTTTTGTTCAATAGTATGTTGCTTTAATAGAGTTATAACTTAGATCAAATTAGGTTTCATGTACCCTTAAGAGTTTAAGGTATCTTCCACATTATTACATGTAAAACCCATCATATATATATATATATATATATATATATATATATATATATATATATATATATATATATATATATATATATATATATATATATGTATGTGTGTGTGTATGTGAAAGAAAAGTTATGAAGTCAAGCTATAAGAGATGTATAAGGAAATGACCAGTACAATGACTGTTGAATGAGTGTCCTTTTCACTCACCGATTCTTTATGTGGTGGATTGTCGTTAGGTGAAAGGGTTTGATCGGACGATGTGTCATTAAAAGTATAACACATAAAAGTACTAAAAACGAAATTCTTGTTCTTAGTTATTTTAGGAAAACGTGAATAGTTGCCTATGCATGATTAACACACATTATTCGTTACAAGTCTATTCATGGATCATGTGTGGTTAAATGACACATAAATTGGAGACGTAAAAGGATAATGACGTGGACATGTGGTTGTGACTTAATTGATGGAGCGTGTGTGGTTAGCCAACACGTGACTTTGTGAGCCACGAGATGATGAAGGGTCATGCGCTCTTACATGGTTGATTCACCATCATATTTGTGAGACCTCGACATCCCAGACACAAATATAGGATGTTAAAATGCGAGATTAATATGTCATTGAATAGCTTCAATGAATATCAAAGATCTAGGAGTTTCATAGTGATTGAAATTGGTAAAGTGTATTACCTACCTAAAATAAATTTGTTGAATGATTATGGTATCCCTCTTCATAAAACAAATTGAATATATGGATCCTATATTTAAAATAAAATTGGGTATGTATTTAAAGGAATGAATAACCTAATTAAACTCTCTCTCTCTCTCTCTCTTTTCTTTCTTTCTTTCTCTATCTCTCTCTCTCTTCTCTCTCTCTCTCTCTCTCTCTCTCTCTCTCTCTCTCTCTCTCCCCTTATAAATGTCGAGTCAAAGTGGACTTCCTGTAACGTCCCAAAAATACTAATTAATTTTTTTTTAAGTCAAGCAAAACCATCTACCATTCATTTCAAAACCAATCAAAGTGCGAGAATGTAGAAAACAGTTATTAGAGTACAAATCAAAATCATAGAATATAGAACACTGGTGGATGTTATGTGATCATGTCGAGCCCTTCCCCTTCGAACCAGAGGTACTTGAAGCCACAAACATAAACCGTAAGCACAAATCTTAGTGAATTCCTCAAACATACATCGGGCCCCATCCGGCATCCATTGGGCCCTGCCCGGTACAGATCTATTAGTAACATGTAGTGGGCCCTGCCCAAACATACATACAAATACATGCAAGAGTCATAAATACAACTAGCATTCTATAAACAAAATCCAATGGGCCGGTATTGTTGCCTTCTACCCACACATATTATGAGGGGACTCACCTCAATCTAAAGGTAATCGAATCTCACACATGTTGCTGCTACAAAAGCTCCTCATATTGAACATATCAAAACAAACCGTAATTAACAATTAGGATAATAACCCATAAACAAAGCTCTATTTCATATTCTCTCTCACTAGGGTAAAAGACCATTTTACCCTTCCAAGGGTAGACCCCACCCAACTTGGCCCAAAGCCCAAAAATGACCCATTTCCACTTCTGGGAGTACGTTATGCGTAGTCCTTCACTACGCCATGCGTTCCGAGTTTCCACATATAACGGGACCAAGCCTTGCTACACGTTACGTACTCATAGTTTATGCCCTGCGTAACCGAGCAATTTGCCAACCTCCTTATTAACCTCTTAATAGCTTGATACAAAACATACAACACTCAAATCTGAGTCTAATGGACGTCTAAAGTCATAAAGTTCCTGAGTTTATGACTTTGCATGGCTTAATGTAGTCCAAAACCAAACCCTAGATCCTTAACTTCATCTAATGACTCCAAACACTTGCATGTAAAACTCTAAGATAACCTAGATCTAAACCATCAAGACCCCATTTTAGAGAAGCTTTTACTCACAAGAACCAAAACTATGGGACCAAATGCATGTAAAACTCTAAGATAACCTAGATCTAAACCAATGAATCATAAAGGTTCAAGCTTTATACCTTCTGAGGCTTGCAAATGGGATGGAAGTTCTGGATCTTCAAGCTCCAAGCTCACCAATGCTTCTTTAATGGATTCATTCTTCATAAAACACACAAAAACTCACTCAAAATGCTCAAGATCTTCACAAAGTAGATAGGGTTTCAAAATGACTGATTTAGAGAGAGTGGAGGCTGAGCATGAAGAGGCCTAAAGGGACTAAAGGTGTTTAAATAAGGTCACAACCCTAAAATCTAGGGTTTTGGAATCAGCATGAGTACGCCTTGCATACACCTTATATACACCCAACGTACTGCATGAAGTCCCCGTCCATCTTTAATGAATTACGCCCTGCGTACACATAGTATACTCCTTATGTAAGGACTAATATTGCAAGAACTGAATATTTTAAGCCATGAATGGAAAATACCTGGAAAACAGATGTTACTCTTCCTCTTTCTCCTCCTCCTCCTACCAACCCAAACTTCTCATTCTCTTTCCCACCATATCTCCCTAAATTTCAAAACCTCACTCCTTTCCATCCTCATGAGGTTAGAAAGGTTTGACATCAAGAAGGCATTACTTGTATGTAAATACAGAGAAGGAACTTATGTATGTACGTATGTCAATGAAGTGAAATCATACTTTCACAGACTAGGTAACATGGGTGTGGAATTTCCAAAGGAGCAATCCATCAATTTTCTCCATACTTACTCCCAGATTCGTACAAACCATTTGTAACAAACTTTCACATGAGAAATCTCAATTTGACCCTAATAGAACTTTCTGAAATGGTGGGAGTCGTTGAAGCTGACATTATTGAAAAGGAAACCCTATCTCCTTCCAAGGATATTGAAAATGGAAATAATTTCGAGCAAAATGTGGTTTCTCTTCTCAAAGAACATTAGAAAGTGGTGATCGAATTATTTAATCAAGAACTTAAGATAAAGGTAGATTCTGAATCCAAGAGAAAGGCCACTGGAAAAGAAGGTGCTCAAAATACTTGAAAGACATAGAGGATGCGATGGTTCTAGCAACTGAATCCAATTCAGTTATTTATCAAACTTCACAGTACTACTATTTCTAATTCATAAAGGGATTACACTAGATGTGATATTCACATATGCTTGGTTTTACAGGAAATGAAGGATATATAAAGAAGCTCGGAGAGATTAATCTGATCATGGAAAACAGACAAAAGTCGGTTGTCACTATGATTGGAGAGTTCGAGTTAAAGCTTAGTAGTGAAGTTAGGATTAATTCAGTTAATTGTTATTACTCTTTTGAGATGTCAAGAAACAATATTTCTTTCGATGCATTATATTATGACATCCCTAATTTCACATCCAGAAAAGACCAATTTGTTTATGCTTATTTAAAAATCAGATTATACTTTTTGAAGAATAATATTGCGGAATTTGTTCTCAAAAACATGATAATGTTATTATCAAAGCATTACCGAAGAAATGTATTTTATTTATATTAAAACATTGGGATGTCATCATCAATACAGAAACATAAGTATAACGAATTATTACAAGACTTATAGTAATTAAACTATTGGCTTAATACTCCTTTAATCCCTCAACATAATGTATCTTTAATATCACTACCTGTGATACAATAAACTGAGTGGGTCAGGTTGGGAAACCTAGTGAGTAAATAGGGATTTCAATCCCACAATGTGATAATAATGTATATCTCAAACCTGCAAAAACCAACTGTTATCATTAACACAGATATATCATAGCTCTAAAACAATTTATTCCATCCCGTCGATTCCCACGTACTGATCCTATACAACGATCTTACAAGATCTAGCCTAAAGGATCAATATGGACAACAAACTGAAGACGTTGCTTCAGAAAATCCCTAGCAGAAAATGAGGATCAATAAATACATCAAGTGAGGGGAATGGAGTAATTTTCACCATGAACCTCCGTTCGTAAAAACCACAAGACAATTACGTCAAGGGTGGTTATGTAGATAATTGTGCCTAGCAGTTGTTTGACACCGTGAGGTATTTTATCCTCAGACTCACCCTATCCGACAATATAACATTAGAACTACCTATTAGTGGTTTCTTACTGACACACTCTATTAGGCGGTTTCTTACTGACACACTCTATTGGGCAGTCTACGAAGTTCCCTCAATTACTCCGTGAAAGGAAACGTCGACACACAAAGCTTATCAAAATAAAAAGTATGGGGAAATACTAATAAAGTACTCTCGTACGCTCCCGTACTCTGACACATAATAGTGTTAAAAAGTACTTTGTACATGATAGTACTTCTGGCACATTTTAGTACCCTGGTATGAGTAGGACTTGTACCCCAGAACATATTAATACCTCGACACAAGCAGAACCTGAGATACAGAGCTTTGAAAAAGACTTGGTACATAGAAAGTACTTTTGTACGTAGGACATATTCCATCGATCATAAATCTCCACGAACAGAGTTTCTACTCTCTATTCCAATCACACACGTACCCTTAATAAGATGCTACCGAATATCTAAACTTAATTGAACTAAGCATCTATTTTAAGTCTTATTTCATCACTAGACAAGCCTACAATGCTTATAATCAACTTTCAATACCAACTCTGTTTCGGCAACACTATCCTAATTTAGTGTAATAATTTATATAGAGGATTAACTATTAACACACATTTATCTTCTCATTTATAATAATTCTATTATTATTATCATGTAAATACATCTTAATACATATAGAACCATGTCTGGTTCGCATAACGTATATCATCAAATATACATATAACACATATTTCCAGATAACAAGCATATAACTCACATATAAACTTTAAACATATATTTAATACTTTTATTACTACTTGTATTAAAATCATTTTCATGAAAAAGACTATGTACTCACTTGTTAAAGTGACGATTCAAAATTCAGACAGCGCTTCGCTTGTTGCAACTGTCCTTTCATTCGAAATTCGGACAACGCTTCTCTAGTTATACATACAATTTTCATTTTTCCAAAGCATGAAGCCTATCTAGCATACAACTTGATATTTGAACCATAAAAGCTAGTTAGAATAATACCTCTTGTTGTAGCTTATTGCACTTGGCCTTTCAAGAGCTTAGCACCTCAAATGTGATGCCTCTAATGAGTCACAAACACCACCAACAATTGGAGGACAGTGAGAGAGAGCTTGGAGACACCAAAATCGGCTATACTCTTCATATAATACTTATGTGTATCGAGTTTGGGACTAAGGGGCTAAATTTATAGTGTAGAATTCCAAGGGTCACTTGTAAACCTTAATTCATACACTTAGGCTTATGATCCAACAACTCATTTGGACTAACACTTCATGGACTTTCACATAAGCTTAGTCAATCACAAATCAATCATGGATCATTAGCCCAAACTTAATATATCACTGATTTACATAATCAGTCCCCACTAATTTAATTAGTCTCTTTTGCTCACTAAATTAATTCCAAATTAATTCTTGATCAATACTAATTAAATAATATGATTTCTCAATTAATATATTATACATATACTATATATTAATAAATCACGAATAGCCTTTTTCTCAAATATCTATCCTATCGAATTGTTCTGGTGAAGGCAACCCAAAAGGACCATGCTACTATTGGGTCAAGTACATCCCTATTATAGTTATGGGCTTTGACACCTAATCCAACAGTCTCCAACTTGGATAAGTCTAATAACTATAACTGTAAGTAAAACCGATTAGCAATCGTAGCTCTCAAAAGCCGTTATCGAACTTTGGCGCGTCCCTTAGATAAGGGATCATATTATCCTCTGTTCTTCAAGATATCATGCGGACAAATACATGGAACATTGTCATACTTATTATCCAACAGTTCGTTTCCCGATTTCTGATTTGTTTGACATAGAACTCAATTGAACACATTAATTGAGTCGTGACCGGGCCCGACACATAAGTCAAAACAAAATCATCGAGGGGCCCAAGATATCGCTTTTAATCCTCCTAGGATAAAAAGGAACAGATAAACTTCGACTTATATGCTTGTACTAACTACTCGTTAAATCATACACAACAACACGTTGTATAACATCAAGTTACCGATGTATTTTTGTACTATCAATGCACAACCAACTCGTAGTCAAGAACTCATATATCTTGGTTTGAAGACTATATCGTCTCACAATCACTCGTGATAAATTCCATGAAGTGATTCATGTGAGTGTGGGTTTAATCCAATACTCTTATTTCAGGAGCACTCATGAATTTTGTAGCAAACTTTTTCTATGTCTAAACACTTTAGACAATCTACAAGCCAGTTCATGACAGTCTTGCCTCAATACCTACTTCCAAAGTATGATCGACTGTGGATAGTTTGAATAATCTTATTATTATGGAAGTCAAAACATGAAAAATGAAACAATATTAAACAATTGACACAAGATAGTGACTTTACTCATAAAAAAACTCCTTTTATTTAATCATCAAATGTCAATTACATTTTATCTATTACAAGTTTCTAAACAGCTATCTAATCACTAAAACTAATATCTTCCTTCAGCCCAATAATCCTAGCATGCTGCAGGTGCTTAACCCTACTCAGTCCCTTCGTAAGGGGATCTGTTGGGTTCTCCTCTGACGATACCCTCTTTACTACGAGGAGTCCTTCTTCTACCTGATGTCTTATGAAGTGATATTTTCTGTCAATGCGCCTGGATCTGCCATGATCCCTCGGTTCCTTGGTTAAGGAGACCGCACCCTCGTTGTCACAGAAAATCTCCATAGGCTCCTTTACAGCTGGTACAACTCCAAGGTCTCCGATGAAGTTCTTCAGCCATATTGCCTCCTTTAAAGCTTCGCTTGCTGCTATGTAATCTGATTCGCACGTTGAATCATCTATAGTCTCATGTTTGGAACTTTTCCAAGTTATTGCTCCTCCATTCAGGGTAAATACCCAGCCCGACTGAGAGCGGAAATTATCTCTAGCAATATGAAAACTGGCGTCACTATACCCTGTCACTCTCAAGTCATCACTCCTACCGAGGGTAAGGAACCAGTCCTTAGTCCTCCGTATTACTTAAGAATGTTCTTTATTGCAGTCCAGTAAGCTTTACCAGGACTCCCTTGATATCTGTTGACCATGCTCAAAGGAAAAGTCACATCAGGGCGAGTACATGTCATAGCATACATGATCGAGACAACTGCGGAAGCATATGGTACTCGGCTCGTACGCTATCTAGGCATCTGTACTCGGACTCTGAGTCTTACTCAGTTTGGTATTGCTCTGGATAGGCAGTTCACCTTTCTTGGAATTCTCCTTGTTGAAACGTTTCAACACCTTTTCCAAGTAGGTATTTTGACTAAGTCTTATTAGTCTTTTACTCCTATTTCTCAATATCCTTATCCCTAGAATGTAAGCAGCTTCCCCAAGGTCTTTCATAGCGAAACACTTCCCAAGCCAGGACTTAACCTCCTGCAAGGTTGGGATGTCGTTTCCTATGAGAAGTATGTCATCTACATACAACACTAGAAAGCTAACTATACTCCCACTAGCTTTAACGTATACGCATGAATCATCCACACTTCTCGAAAAACCAAACTCTTTGACTTTCTCCTCGAAACAAAGATTCCATCTGTAAGATGCTTGTTTCAATCCATAAATGGATTCCTCAATCTTACACGCTCTATTAGGATACTTTGCATTGACAAAACCCTCTGGCTGACACATGTAAACATCTTCAGTCAAATTCCCATTAAGGAAAGCGGTTTTGACATCCATTTGCCACATTTCATAATCATGAAATGCAGCTATGGCTAGCATAACCCTTATAGATTTGATCTTCGCTAATGGTGAGAAGGTCGTGTCATAGTCTACTCCATGAGTTTGAGTAAAGCCCTTCGCAACCAATCACGCCTTATATGTGTGTACTTTCCCATCCATGTCGATCTTCTTCTTGAAGATCCATTTGCACCCGACTATCTGACGACCTGGTAGATTTGCAACCAAGTTCCAATCTTGATTGGCATACATGGACTGAATCTCGTTTTCCATCGCCTCTTTCCATTTTGCAGACTCGGGGCCTACCATGGCTTCCTTGTAGTTGTTAGGTTCATCCAAATTTACCAGTGTGCTATCACTGATAAATGTATCACCATCTGTAGTAATATGGAAACCATAAAACTCAGGTGCCATTCTAACTCTACTGGAACGTCTCAGAGGTAAGGACTCGTCAATTGGTTCAACAGGAGTTTCCTCCTTGGTTTGAGCGCTAGTGTTTGAGGTTCCTTCATCACTTAACTCTTGAAGCTCTTCAAGGTCAATTTGCCTCCCACTGTCCTCTTGGCATATGAGTTCTCTTTTGCCGAAAACCCCTCTCCTCGCAACGAAGACAACATTGTCACTCGGTATATAGAAGAGATATCCAAATAATTTTTGTGGGTAGCCGATGAAAATACAACACTCACTACGAGGTTCGAGCTTGTTTTGAGTCTTTCGTCTTACGAAAGCCTCGCAACCCGAAACCTTGATATATGCTAACGAGGGAACCTTCCCTATCCACATCTCGTGAGGTGTTTTGGCAACCTTCTTAGTTGGGACTAGATTAAGGATATGGGCGACAGTCTCTAAGGTATACCCCCAGAATGAGATAGGTAACGAAGCTCGACTCATCATGGAACAAACCATGTCCAACAAGGTTCGATTGCACCTCTCAGCCACACCATTAAGCTGTGGTGTCCTAGGTGGCATCAATTATGAAACAATTCCACATTCCTTAAGATAGTCGTGGAACTCGATACTAAGATACTCACCACCTCGATCAGATCGAAGCATCTTTATCTTCCTGCCCAACTAATTCTCCACTTCTTGTTTAAACTCTTTGAACTTTTCAAAGGTTTCTGACTTATGTTTGATTAAGTAGATATACCCATATCTTCTATAATCATCGGTAAAAGTCACATAGAAATGGTTAGCATCCCTTGTGGCAGATCCGAAGGGTACACACACATCGGTGTGTATGAGATCCAACAAACCCTCACCTCTTACACAAGAACGAGTAAATGGTGACTTGGTCATCTTTCCAAGCAAACCAGATACGCAAGTGTCATCCGGCTTTAAGTCAAATGACTCCAACACTCCATCCTTTTGGAGTTGGGCTATGCGCTTCTTGTTGACATGTCCAAGACGACAATGCCACAAGCATTCCTTGTCCAAACCATTGGACGAATCAATATGCAATACATTATTTCCTAAGTTGTCTACAACCATCATAATTTCATATATACCATTACAAGGTAATGCTTCAAAATAAAATTTACCATTATAAAAAGGATTAATAGAACCAATTTCATTATTAAATAAAAATCTAAAACCTTGTTTATACAAACCATGAAAGGAAATAATGTTTCTCCCTATATCGGACGAGTAGCAACAATTATTCAAATCTAATTCAAACCCACTACTAAGCAATAAAGAATAAACTCCAATCTTGGTGACAGGCGACACATTCATATTCCTCATGATCAAGTTCATCTTCCCGTGCTCCACATCCCTACTTCTTTTTAGTCCCTCCCAATCAGAAAAAATGTGAAAACCACATCCTGTATCAAGGACCCAAGAATTAGTATGCGATGAGTTATTAGATAGAATAGTGTAAATACCTGCATGGGTGGGCTTTATCTTCCCATCCTTGATGTCCTCCAAGTATTTGGGGCAGCTTCGCTTCCAGTGCCCTTTATCATGACAGTAGAAACACTCTGCTTCTTTTGGATTGGAAGAGAGAGTAGTAGAACCACATTTGGTCCCACTAGAAGATGATCCATCATGGGACTTTCCCTTGTGGATCTTAGAAGGAGTATTCCTCTTCTTCCCTTTCCCATGTGTAATTATCAGGACTGGGGCAGCAACAGTAGGAGTAGGAAAAACATATTTGCCTTTCAAACTACTTTCAACAGTTCTCAATAAGCCTTGAAGCTTGCTTAGAGTGACCTCCTCTTTTTTCATATGATAAATCATATGAAACTTATCATAACAAGAAGGCAAAGAGCGTAGGATAATATCAATGGCCAACTCTTCGTCGAAATTTACATTCAACTTTAGCACGCGGTCCACAAACCTTTTCATCTTTTGCAAGTGGGCCGTGATAGACTCTCCACCCTTCATTTTTGTTGTAATCATGGAGGCAATGATTTCATACCTTTCCTGTCGAGCACTTTGATGGTACCTTTCCATCAAGTCTTGGTGCATCTCGAAAGGATACTAGTCCTCATAGGACTTTTGAAGTTCAACTGTCATAGTGGCTAGCATGATACATGACACCTTTCTCGCGTCCTTCTCATGAGCCCTATATTCAGCAATTTCTTCAGGAGTAGCAGTTGCTTCATCAACCTCCATAAGCTCTTTATCGAGGACATATTCTTTGTCCTTGTAACAAGTGACCATCCGAATGTTCTGAATCTAGTCATTGAAATTTGATCCATCGAAAATGACCCTCCCACACAAGTTCATGAGGGAGAAAGAACTAGAGGGGTTTGAGCCAGAAGCGTTTGGGGTACACATCTGAAAAGAAAGACAAAGTTTAGATTAGATAAGAATCCTTAATATAACACCCAAATTAAATATTAAGGCTAGGACCCAACACAATATTCTACAATTCGGAAGAGGGATGCCGTAATCCAATTGCAAAATATTTGAAGGTAGGTAAATGACGATTTACCAATTTCCACCATGAGAAACGAAATTGAAGATTAAGTTTTAAATGAATTGAAATTCCTAGATTCTTTTGAGATTCGTTGAACTTTTCAATGGCATGTTTAAATCTCGATTATGCCCTTCAAGTTTGTGACTGGGATACCGAGGATCACAAACAAGGTGTAAATAACCATGCAAATGTGTTTGTTACTCTCGATGTCATTTATCACCTAATCAATGTGCCGGTTAACCACACGCGCTCCATTGATCTATGACAAACATCGAGCTACCCTTTGCCACCCTTGTTAGTCCAAGTTAGTGTGTCGGTTAACCACACACGCTCCACTAACGACTTGGCAAGGTGCAAAGTGCAATTTCATGGAATAGCATCATTTTCACATTTTTCATTAAGTAACTAAGATTGAGAATTTATAAAAACATTTAGTTACTTTTATAATTATCGTTATACTTTTTAATGAGAATTAATGTCTTATCCTCCCCGTTCGGCTAACGACGCTCCACCAATCAAGGAAGCGGTGGGTGAGAGTGGACACCCATTCAACCACCATTTTATAGGCAGTTTACTTATACCCCCTTTATAGATCGGCTTTGTGAATGAGGCCTACTAACGGTAAGACTGACTTGTCTTATACATATATATACACACACATAAGTATTAATCTTTTAATATTATAATAGTATAAGGGTTGAATTTTAAACTTTTAGAATTCTACGGTTTAGAATTAAAGCTTCATAAATGAGACTTTTCAAGTTCCAAAACTTGAGGGCAACTTTTGTAACTCTTCAAGACCTTTTGAATTCCATAACTTACGGATTTAATGTTTCATGAATGAGACTTTTCACATTCCATAACTTCAGGACAAGTTATGAAACTCTTCAAAACCATTTAGATCAAATTTTAAACTAATACAATTATCATATAATTTATCATTTACCAATTTGACCTAATTTAATTCATAAAGCAAGACAATTCAAATCAAATAATACAAATAATCAACTTATTATCTTAAAATTTGATAATTTTCTTTTAATTGGATGAAGATAATCATCACCATATAAAAAAACGAATTTTATGATACAAAACAGTTTATGGCAATGTTTCTAATCCAATTCTGGCCAAGAAACCCGAAAATCTGTCATCTGATGATCCAATTCGTCGAGTCAAGCTATGGACTCGTCGAGTTCATCACCATGTGATCCAACTCGTCGAGTCCAGCAGTTAGTGGCCAAAAATCACATTTTTTCAGCTTTGAAAAATAAACAGTTGCATCAATATAACAGAAAACACCCTAGGCTCTGATACCACTGATGGGTTTTGAGCACTATAACATCCCTATGGTTCACATACAACCCTAATGCTTTGGATCTAAGTTTTCTCTAATTATACATACAATTTTCATTTTTCCAAAGCATGAAGCCTATCTAGCATACAACTTGATATTCGAACCATAAAAGCTAGTTAGAATAATACCTCTTGTTGTAGCTTATTGTACTTGGCCTTTCAAGAGCTTAGTACCTCAAATGTGATGCCTCTAATGAGTCACAAACACCACCAACAATTGGAGGACAATGAGAGAGAGCTTGGAGACACCAAAATCGGCTATACTCTTCTTAGAATACTTGTGTGTATCGATTTTGGGACTAAGGGGCTACATTTATAGTGTAGAATTCCAAGGGTCACTTGTAAACCCTAATTCATACACTTAGGATTATGATCCAACGACTCATTTGGACTAACACTTCATGGAATTTCAAATAAGATTAGTCCATCACAAATCAATCATGGATCATTAGCCCAAACTTAATGTATCACTTATTTACATAATCAGTCCCCGTTAATTTAATTAGTCTCTTTTGATCACTAAATTAATTCCAAATTAATTCTTGATTAATACTAATTAAATAATATGATTTCTCAATTAATATATTATACTTATAATATATTAATAAATCATGAATAGCCTCTTTCTCAAAAATCTATACAATCAAATTGTTCTGGTGAAGTCAACCCAAAAGGACCATGTTACTATCGGGTCAAGTACATATATATTGTAGTTATGGGCTTAGACACCTAATCCAACGGTATCATTATCACTAAGTCCTACTCTAATATTTCTTGCGACTAATTATTATTCTAGATTCATCATTAATTCAAAGTCTACTAATCTATAGATGATAAGAGACAACCAGGTAGGATCATATCGGAGGTAAGGTTTGTTTGGTATGCAAAGTATACTGTTTCGAAATCCCACTTTAAACACCTCACTAAATCCAGCCTAGACACCATCCGCGTAAGTAGATAAATCAGTATAAAGACTTTGGAATCACTGATAAATCTTATTTATAGGTTCATAATAACGATAATTAATTTAAACATAAGTTACACTTAAAGCGTAATAGGTGTAGCTCTACTTACAGGGTTTCTAGTGAAAACTTAGAACTCTGTGGTCAGAACTTCACCGCTGAATCTTTTTTCTAAAAAGATTCTCGTAGCGCTACAGTGCTCACCTTACTATACTAAAACTACAGAAAGAGAAGTAGAATTACGAGGGACGGAAATGCTCGGGGATAAGAAGAGAAAGACTCTTGAATCAAGAGAATGGTGCAAGAAATATGAGAGCCTAGAGCCTCTTATTTATAGTAATTGAATTTTCAAAAACCACCCTCTTTAGTTACTTAAATGACCTGATAGTTATTTAAATTACTAAGCACCCCTTTATAATACTATTTTAAATAGATTTAACGATATTTGTACTAAACTAATGTCTAAAGTACTTAACACTAGTCTTATAACAACTGCATCGTCCATACCTTTCTAATGATATATACATATGTATGTATTTATGTATGTATGTATGTATATATATATAAACCTATATATATATATATATATACATATATATATATATATATATATATATATATATATATATATATATATATATATATATATATCATTTATACTTTATTTTAATGCGTAAATATGTTATTATAAATTATAACTCGTTCATACGAACTTCGTTTTGACGTTATTTATATCCACGCGTAACTATCGACGAGATCTACAACTTTCGTTTAGACTCCGTCGGCTAATTTTGAATTTATTTTTTGTCCATATTTTTATAAAAATAAATGATATTCCTAAAATCATAACTATCTCGTACGAACTCCGATTTTGGCATTCTTTTTCTCAAAATTCTTATTTTAAAGAGTACTACGATTTCCTTTTTGGTGGCTTTAGCTAAAAGCCAACCATTCTCTTCGTAGCTTTTTACGTCACATATTCCTTGTGCACGGATGACTTTTATATCTTATAAAAATCATATCTAATTCATACGGAGTCGGATTTCTACGAAATTTATATTCTCGGGATTGGGAAGACGTGTACTTTCTATATATATATATATATATATATATATATATATATATATATATATATATATATATATATATATATATATATATATATATATATATATATATATATATATATATATATATATATGTTTTGGCGCACTTATTTTTACGATTTACAGGCGATTTGGCTGATTTTTCCTATTTCATTATATTATAATAATCATGAAACACATAATATTCATATAAATCTTCTTTATTACGTCAAATAGGTTACAATTGTTGACTCAAAATATTACTTTGGTTAAGATTATTTATCCTAGATAGTCTTCTATAAAAAAAATTATTTTTAACGCTTATTTTTAACGCTAATTATTTTTAACGCTTAAAAAATAATTTTTAACGCTTATTATATCTTAATTGACGTCAAATAGGTTACAAGTGTTACAATTATCTCCCCCTTAGGATGATTACGTCCCAGAATCATCACCAAAACAGGGCTTGTATAATGACTTCATACTTTTTCTTTCCATCCTAGGTGGTAATCGTATCTCTTATGTCCTTTCAAATGAGTATCTAACTCTAGGACTCTTTGACTGTTGCTGGTGCGCAATCATGCACTTGCTCTTTATCCTATGTTGGACTTTCAATCGTAACCTTCGAGTTACAAACTCGGTCTTATTGGAGACTCCTACTTCTTCATAAACATACTTAACTTAAGATAAGGTCTTTACTTCAATTACCATAACATACCGATGGGACATGTTGTAATGACCTCTCGTCGTATGATACAACGCTTAGACTCAGGTCTTTTTGAGTCAGATTCTTGAATGGAATATACCTTCCTTCACATTCTAATGTGATATAATTACATTCTAGCATGTAGCACTTCTAGCTACAAGCTTATTACTTTAACGGCGATTGCGATACTTCTATTGATCGCTTCGATTATCTTTCACTTTAATCTTCTGGCTTAAGTCGAATGCTACATCGAAATTGGGTGTCTAAATGACGTAACATACAGATCTTATCCGGACTCTATTTGATATGACCACTAGGGTCGGAATATCAACCATCTTCTTGGTCATTACCGAAACGCTGGAAACGACATACATGAACAAAACGGAGTCAACCACTAGCGCCTTGGTAACCTTGTGACTTTCCCTGATCCAAGTACGAGTCTGTGACAACCCGAAATTTCTATTCTGTACAACATGTCAATTCAATAGAATTCAAATCAGTTACAGTTAAATTTTCATACTTTTGGATTAAGTTTGATTATTTTAGGATTTACACTTTAGGAGATACCAGGAGAGAGGATGCCCTAGGGTTATAGTGCAACACTGTTATTCCTAAACTTCAAGAAATTGGAGTTTACTGCCGGAATAAAATAGTTTCAGCCAAAAACCCAGAAATTTGGAGTATATATATGACACTTGTCATTTTATGTCATTTTTCCAAATTTCTCAAGAACAAAAGCAAATCCTCTCAAGTATCATCTCGGGATTTATTCCAGATCTCGATCTAGTAAGTGTTTTCAACCATTTCAAGTTAGTAGATCACTTAATCTAGTGTTTTAACACCTTTCTAACCGTGAAATCATTCCAAAAGGTTGATTCTTCCATTTTCACCAAGAACACCAAGAACACACACTAGTGTTCTTGGCATTTTGGCTCATTTCAAGCTTCCATATAGTAAGTACTTCTATCCTAGAGTGTGTTTAAGCTTGATATACTTCATTATAACATGAAAACATCCAAGAAACACCAAGAAAATGGTGTTTACGGTCCAAGAACATTCTTGAACCGTAAACCCATTTTAAGGGACCAAAATGTCCCTAGTCCCTTCCTAAGCCTAGGTAACTAACTTGGATCCTTACTTGATGTGTTAAGGACTTGAAATCATCAAAATACCAACATCCATAAGGGTTTACGACCGTAAACCCAAAGGGATGTGGTCTTTGGGCCGTAAACTCCAAATAGGAGTGAAATGGTGCCCTAGCTTCTTCCTTAGGCTTATACTTCAAGTGGAAACACTTCAATGGACTTAGAAACCTTCAAATCAACAAATGGTCAAAAGAGGGGGAGTTTACGGCCGTAAACTCTAGGGTTTACGACCGTAAACCCATTGGGTTGAGGTCACAAAACCGTAAACTCAAGTTAGGGTTTCTTTTGAACCCTAAACCCTATAGCATTGTTCTACAACACTTAGATGCATTCCTAGAGACTTATAACACTTATATAAGGTGTTTAACTTTTCTTAGGATGTCTTAACTTTGCTAATTAGTTGTTTAAAGGCTAATTAGATACATATATGTTGTATTTATATGTTAAATAGGATCATTGTGTGTGTACAAGTCTTCACTTGACACCTAGCAATCCTATTTCTTCAATTCATCCAAACCACCAACTACAGGTGAGTTCATACCCCTTAATTAACCTTTTAAATGTTTTTAAATGCTTTTATGGGGGGGGGGGGGGAATACAAGTTGAACAATTATAGCTATTATATCATTCACATGTGATTAATAACTACCAAGCAAATGGTTTTCTTACTTTTCAAACTCTTTATCAAACTGTTTTACCTCAAACTGTTTTACAAACTCTTTTATTGTCAAATACATTTATCAAACTCTTTTAACTTATATTATGAGTATCTATATAAATATAGTTATATAAGTAGGATTAAGAAGGACTTAGGACTGCTAGTCTACCCTGCTTCCTGTTCTTGTTTGATTGTGGTCTTAGGGTATCAAGGTTAGTTGTCCGAGGTCGTTTGAATCCTAGTTATATATTATGTATATGTATATAGATATAAAAGGTTTGTTATCAACCTCTTCTAACTTATAGTATGTGTATCTATATAAATATAGTTATATAAGTAGGATTGGAAGGACTTAGGACTGCTAGTCTACCCTACTTCCTGTTCTTGTTTGATTGTGGTCTTAGGGTATCAAGGTTAGTTGTCCGAGGGTCGTTTGAATCCTAGTTATATATTATGTATATGTATATAGATATAAAAGGTTTTCCTTCATTCAAGTCCATACCCTTGGGTAGCAACGGTATACAAACATGTTCATACATTGCTAGTAAGTTACCATAGGGGTAGTTTAGGAAGATGCTATTACTAGAACGATGAAACATACAATGAGTCAGTTCATACATGAGTCAATACATACTATAATGAGAAACAAACATGAAACAGAGTGATGAGAAACAAACATACAGGCTAGACAGAGAAAGAACACACAATACATCTAGCACACAATTCACATAACATTTACATTAATACATTTATGTGAGCCATTAAACAGGGCATGGCACTACCTGCCATGACTGTTTTTGTATCAGAATCTCCTTAATTGGGGAGCGTATGAGTTTGTGTATAGATCTATACTGGATTGACTATCCTACACCTTGCTGCTCGCTACAGTGGGACTTGCAAGTCTACTGGTGCCAAACGTCATTTTTGTGGCATCTTACATTGTCACTTTACTATTGAGTCGGTAGCAAGATACAGGCCGATCACATGTTACCTTAAAATATACAATTGGCTTAAGGTAGTTAGTACAGCAGTAGTTTCATAATACTACATTAAAGTACTATAACATTTTCCCTTTACATTTTACTTTGTGATTTCACACAATAAACAATAATGTAAAAACTATATTTTTGGTTAATGATAGTCGGATTTGGGAAAATACTCACTTTTACAAAGGATACACACACAGACACTAGATGCCTTGGTAGAAGGCTACTTTTAGTAGGAAACATAGGGTTTTCTAGGATAGTTCAAACAAATACAAAACTTTTACAAACACACAGTACATCTTACAAAACATCTTACAAATGCTTTCATACAAACACAGACACTAATATACTTATGAACTCACCAGCTCTAAAGCTGATAAACTCTTTCAAAATAACTTGTATTCTCAGGTCACCAGTAGACAGGTACCGGAGCCAGGTTTTGAGAAGATGGAGCTCGTTCAAGACTCATCTTATATTTTTGATGTATATTGTTTTGGTGTCTTTAAAACTTAACGGAACACACTTGTATGAAATTATATTATTAATGCAATGGATGATGTTGTTGCTTGTTTACTACTTGCATTGTTGTGATACTGTACATGACGTCCTCCACCACAGAACGTTTCCGCCGTTCATTTGGTTTTGAGGGTGTGACAGATTGGTTTCAGAGCATTGTTTATAGTGAATCGAGTGTATCAACCCATAAAAGATATACAAACTATAAACACAAGCGGGATTTAAAATACTCTGATGAAGAGTTTATACTTTAAATAATAAAATATTTAATAAAGTATACATACCTGCATTTATACTAAAATCAGTGTCACTAGGACAGAACGAAAGTATTACGATTGTTGGACAGCACAAGTAGACTTAGAGACATATGGTCAACCCTGGGAAGATGTAGCCTGATCAACTACATTATCCGAGGAGTGATTAGCATGTGCCTAGGTATGGTTGTGAGGTTGCAACAAGTCTAAAAACTTACCAACACTTCTACAACAAGAACAGTAGAACAAAACATTAAACTTAAAATACTATAGGAGTATTTTGTGTTACTATAATTACTTATTCGAGAACTAAAGGTCTTTATTAGTATATCAATGGTTGTTTAGTGGATACACTAAAGTTATATGTACTAGGATGCCATAGACTTAGAATCTGTGATCTTTGTCTTACTTCCTGTTCCTTGTTTGGTTGTGGGCTTAGGGTTAGGGTCACTTATTCGAAGGTCTATCCCGTCTGCGTGACATATGACTGGTATGCTTTAAACAAGTATTGAGGCAACTGATAAAGATCATCTTATAATTATTTATTTAGTTAGTTAGTTTAATTTAGTTATTTCTTATCTCCCTTTTCTCGCGTAGATTTAATGGCTGGATTTTATCTTCCCGGAGACCCGTACTTTCCCAACCACGACAACGCAGAATAGCTGGAAGAAGAACCAGAAGATAATCACCCAATTCCTTTAGACGATTATGAAGCTGAAGGTTTTTCTGATGGTTCCGACTCGGAGCCAGAAGTCAACAACCAACCCCCAGCTGTTCAAAACCCAAACCCTCGTCCCGCATTTCAAGGACCCACACCTTTGTGGGCCACAAACTTGAATAGGTGGAGTCAGGAACAAGGTCAACCTTTTCCCTACGATGGAGACAGAAGCTTCTACATCATTACTGATGGAGGTGCAGCTGATAGGGTCCTACCTATCATGGTTCGTAGGATTGCTCGGAACACCGAGCAGGGTCGAGCAGCTATCGACCGGGTAGTAGAAGTGGATGCCAATTCTGGTATTAACACTGTCCGCATTCGCCAGCTGGAGTCCGCTCATGAAAGGGTTCAGGTTAGCAATGCAATGCTTCAGAGGGAACTTGCTGAAACCCGAGCCGAAGTCAGGGAACTTCGAGCTCAGCAAGCAAGGTCTGACAGGCGTGTGAGGGACATAGAGCGCCTCCTATCGGATTCAAGGACTCACTCAAGCAGTTCTCGTCGTCGTTAAAATCTCACCGACTTCTCTTTTGGATATAACTTAGTTATGTAAAAACTTAAGTCTAATTTCCTATCCTTATAAATCTTAGACCTGCTAGGTTTTGATTAGGTAGTATGCTGTCAAAATTTTCCCATCTTGGATGATGTAAGACCTACTTCTAGGTCATTTTTTCCCCAAACTCATTACATCTGTAATTCCAATATCTTTGGCACATATAAAAATCTAATGGAAATTATTATCCAAATGCTTTCATCTTCATTCAAGTATTCCATTTAATTATGTTGTTGGGCTATGGAGAGTTAGTCCATGAGTCATTCTCATCAATGTTCATGTCAAATTCTTATCAATATCTTATTCATTCTAAACTTTCAGCTAAAAGATGCCTCCACGTAAGTCAACAAGACGTAATCCTCCACCACCTATTCCTCAATTTGATACAGCAGCCCTCAATGCTGCTGTAGCTGCGGCTGTGGCAACAGCCATGGCTGAATATCATTCTTCAAGTTCCAATGGAGGAGGGACTCCTATTCCAACAATACAGGTTGAAACCCCTATGCGCTCGAGAGAGTGCTCCTACAAAGATTTTACAAACTGCAAGCCATTATCCTTCAGAGGAACTGGCGGAGTCATTGTACTCTCGCAATGGTTTGAGAAAACCGAATCGGTTTTCGCAATCTGCTCTTGTCCAGAAGGGAGCAAGGTGAAGTTCGCTGCTTGTACCTTTGAAACCAGAGCCCTAACATGGTGTAATAGCCATGTTAAGTCACTATCTCTTTCAGTGGCAAATGATATGGGCTGGGATACTTTAAAAGACCTCATGATTGAGGAGTACTGCCCGAGGGGCGAGATCCAAAAGCTGGAGGAAGAACTTTGGCGCCTAACCATGAAAGGCACCGACATCGTAGCATATACCGCCAGGTTCTGTGAACTGGTGGCCTTGTGTCCTAACATGATTCATACAGAGGGAAAGAAGATCGAGAGGTATATATGGGGGCTGGTGCCACCATACCAGGGAAATGTATTGTCATCACGCCCCACTACATTTGATAGTGCCAAGCGATTGGCACAGCAGCTAGTTGACCACGGGGCCCGTACCCCGGCTGCAACAACCACCCTAACCATCTCAGAAACCGCCAGAACTGCAGAGTCCAAGCGGAAATTTTGGGATGAGAAGAAAAAGAAGAAGGCTGCGAAGAAACAGCAGACGATGGTAGTTCATAGTGCGACAGCACCTGCCACTGCTGCTATCCCAATAAAGCAGTATTCTGGAAGTTTGCCTTTATGCAACAAGTGCAACTACCATCATATGGGAGCCTGTCGGGACATGCAGTGTGTAAACTGCAATAGGAAGGGGCATACAACCCGTTTCTGTAAATCTCCGACAAGGCCAATCACCCAAGTCCCCGGCGCTGGAGTGGGCCAAGCTTGCTACAATTGTGGCGATGTGGGCCACTACAAAAGGAACTGCCCCAAGGCAGGGACTTCCGGTGGAGTAGGAAGAGTTCTGGCTATAGGTCATGAGGAGGCGGTTGCCGACCCCACAGTGGTCACTGGTACGTTTCTCCTCGACAACTCTTATGCTTGTATACTATTTGATAGTGGAGCGGAGAGGAGCTTCGTGAATCAAAAATTTGTTCATTTACTTAAGCAAAAATCACGAGCACTCAAAGAACCGTTCACAGTAGAAATGGCTAATGGGAAGACAGAGAGCACTAGCTGCATTTACATAGGGTGTACCTTAACTTTAGATAGCCATTCATTCTCGATCGATCTCATGCCAGTCTCAATTAAAAGTTTCGACGTCATCATTGGCATGGATTGGTTGAGTCTTCAGCGTGCCGACATCATGTGTTACGAAAAGGCAGTTCGCCTTAATCTTTCGTCTGGCGAAACCCTAGTAGTTTATGGCGACAAACCCGGCACAAACCTTCGTATCATCTCGAGCATTCAAGCTCAGAAATTCTTGCGAAAGGAATGTCGCGCATTCCTTGCTCATGTTGTCGATGTGAGCCAAGCAACTAAATCTATTCAGAACATTCCAGTAGTACATGACTTTCCCGACGTCTTTCCAGAAGAGCTACCAGGATTACCCCCGCAACGACAAGTCGAGTTCAGAATCGACTTAGTTCCAGGGGCTACCCCCGTAGCCAAATCGCCTTATCGTCTAGCACCTGCAGAGATGCAAGAACTATCCTGTCAACTTAACGAACTGCTCAGCAAGGGCTTTATAAGACCAAGCTTCTCACCCTGGGGAGCTCCAGTCTTGTTCGTCAAGAAGAAAGACGGATCGTTTCGTATGTGTATCGACTACAGGGAGCTCAACAAACTGACCGTCAAGAATCGTTATCCTTTGCCTCGGATAGACGATTTATTCGATCAACTTCAAGGGGCGAATTTCTTTTCTAAAATCGACTTAAGATCCGGATATCACCAGTTACGAGTGCTAGGGGAGGATGTTCCAAAGACAGCCTTCCGAACTCGTTATGGGCACTACGAATTCGTAGTGATGCCGTTCGGATTAACAAACGCGCCCGCTGTATTCATGGACTTAATGAATAGGGTGTGTCGTCCTTACTTGGATCAGTTCGTCATCGTCTTCATCGATAACATACTTATCTACTCTCATAGTAAGGAAGAACATAGTCAACATCTGCGACAAGTCTTAAAAACCCTGCGCGCGGAGAAGCTTTTTGCGAAATTCTCGAAATGCGAATTTTGGATCCGACGAGTCGAATTCTTAGGGCACGTGGTTAGCGAAGAGGGAATCCACGTAGACCCATCCAAAATCAAAGCCATTGAGAGCTGGTCAGCACCGAAGACGCCTACAGAAATTTGTCAATTTCTAGGCCTCGCTGGCTACTATCGTCGGTTCATTCAGAACTTCTCCCGCATTGCAAAGCCTCTTACAACGCTTACCCAGAAGGGCGTATCCTTTGACTGGGAAGAAAAGCAGGAGAGAGCGTTCCAAACGCTCAAACGAGCCTTGTGCACCACACCAATACTATCCCTCCCCGAAGGGATAGAAGACTTTGTTGTCTATTGTGATGCATCGAACCAAGGTCTCGGATGTGTTCTGATGCAGCGAGGTAAGGTCATCGCCTATGCCTCGAGGCAGCTGAAAACACATGAGGTCAACTATATGACGCACGATCTTGAACTAGGAGCAGTTGTTTTTGCTTTGAAGATCTGGAGACACTACCTGTACGGTACGAAGAGCACAATCTTTACGGACCACAAGAGCCTACAACACATATTCGATCAGAAGGAGCTCAACCTGAGACAACGACGGTGGGTCGAGCTACTCAGTGACTACGAATGCGAAATTCGTTATCATCCCGGCAAGGCCAATGTAGTAGCTGACGCCCTAAGTCGGAAAGAATATTCTGGTCGTAAAGTCAAGTCATTGACTATGACTATCCATTCACACTTATCCACACAAATACAGGCGGCTCAGCTCGACGCTTTGAAGCCTGAAAATGTGACCAGTGAATCCCTGCGAGGGATGGATAAGAACTTGGAAGTTAAGGGTGGCGGAGCTTTTTATCTCATGGATCGGATCTGGACCCCAAAACTAGGTGGTTTCAGAGACTTGGTCATGAATGAGGCGCACAACACTCGTTATTCCGTTCACCCAGGTTCAGATAAGATGTATCTGGATCTTAAAAAGTTATACTGGTGGCCTAACATGAAAGCAGAGATTGCTACCTTCGTAAGTAAATGCCTTACTTGCGCAAAGGTCAAGGTCGAGTACCAGAAACCCTCAGGTCTTCTTCAACAGCCTGAGATCCCAGAATGGAAGTGGGAGCGGATCACTATGGATTTCATAACCAAGTTGCCCAAGACAACGGGTGGACTTGATACCATATGGGTCATCGTTGACAGATTGACCAAGTCCGTACACTTCCTACCAATCAAGGAAACAGACAAGATGGAGAAACTTACCAGAACATACATAAGGGAAATTGTACGATTGCACGGTGTCCCTATATCCATTATCTCGGACAGAGATAGTAGGTTCACTTCTAGGTTCTGGCAATCGCTACAAGGTTCCTTAGGAACTAGGCTGGACATGAGTACAGCCTACCATGCGCAGACAGACGGGCAAAGTGAGAGGACTATCCAAACGTTAGAGGACATGTTGCGAGCCTGTGTGATTGACTTTGGGAAAACATGGGATACTCATTTACCCCTTGTAGAATTTTCCTACAACAACAGTTATCACACAAGCATAAAGGCTGCTCCATTCGAGGCCCTCTACGGCCGAAAGTGCAGATCCCCTCTGTGCTGGGCTGAGGTGGGAGATACCCAGTTAGCTAAGGGACGAGTTCCTGAAAGCACTCTCACAGGTCCGGAAATCATACGAGAAACGACGGAGAAGATCGTTCAGATCCGTGAACGACTGAAAGCCTCCAGAGACCGACAGAAAAGCTACGCTGATAAACGAAGGAAACCGTTGGAATTCCAGGTGGGCGACCATGTTCTATTGAAGGTCTCACCCTGGAAGGGCTTGATACGCTTCGGAAAGCGTGGAAAGCTAAATCCAAGGTATATTGGGCCTTTCGAAATTCTTGCCAGAATCGGCCCTGTAGCTTACAAACATAACTTACCGAGCGAACTCAGTAACGTACATTCTACCTTCCACGTCTCGAACTTGAAAAAGTGTCTGTCCGACGAGACTCTTGTAATCCCACTCGACGAGATCGAGATCAACGAGAGCCTCAATTTCGTGGAAGAACCAGTAGAGATCATGGACCGAGAGGTCAAGCAAACGAAACAAAGCCGCATCCCGATAGTGAAGGTTCGCTGGAACGCCAAGCGAGGACCTGAATTCACTTGGGAGCGAGAGGATCAGATGAAACTGAAATATCCTCGTCTTTTTACTTAGTTCCTTGTAACTACTTATTTGCTTAAATTCTAATTTCGGGACGAAATTCCTTCTAAGGAGGGGATGATGTGACAACCCGAAATTTCTATTCTGTACAACATGTCAATTCAATAGAAGTCAAATCAGTTACAGTTAAATTTTCATACTTTTGGATTAAGTTTGATTATTTTAGGATTTACACTTTAGGAGATACCAGGAGAGAGGATGCCCTAGGGTTATAGTGCAACACTGTTATTCCTAAACTTCAAGAAATTGGAGTTTACTGCCGGAATAAAATAGTTTCAGCCAAAAACCCAGAAATTTGGAGTATATATATGACACTTGTCATTTTATGTCATTTTTCCAAATTTCTCAAGAACAAAAGCAAATCCTCTCAAGTATCATCCCGGGATTTATTCCAGATCTCGATCTAGTAAGTGTTTTCAACCATTTCAAGTTAGTAGATCACTTAATCTAGTGTTTTAACACCTTTCTAACCGTGAAATCATTCCAAAAGGTTGATTCTTCCATTTTCACCAAGAACACACACTAGTGTTCTTGGCATTTTGGCTCATTTCAAGCTTCCATATAGTAAGTACTTCTATCTTAGAGTGTGTTTAAGCTTGCTATACTTCATTATAACATGAAAACATCCAAGAAACACCAAGAAAATGGTGTTTACGGTCCAAGAACATTCTTGAACCGTAAACCCATTTTAAGGGACCAAAATGTCCCTAGTCCCTTCCTAAGCCTAGGTAACTAACTTGGATCCTTACCTTGATGTGTTAAGGACTTGAAATCATCAAAATACCAACATCCAGAAGGGTTTACGACCGTAAACCCAAAGGGATGTAGTCTTTGGGCCGTAAACTCCAAATAGGAGTGAAATGGTGCCCTAGCTTCTTCCTTAGGCTTATACTTCAAGTGGAAACACTTCAATGGACTTAGAAACCTTCAAATCAACAAATGGTCAAAAGAGGGGGAGTTTACGGCCGTAAACTCTAGGGTTTACGACCATAAACCCATTGGGTTGAGGTCACAAAACCGTAAACTCAAGTTAGGGTTTCTTTTGAACCCTAAACCCTATAGCATTGTTCTACAACACTTAGATGCATTCCTAGAGACTTATAACACTTATATAAGGTGTTTAACTTGTCTTAGGATGTCTTAACTTTGCTAATTAGTTGTTTAAAGGCTAATTAGATACATATATGTTGTATTTATATGTTAAATAGGATCATTGTGTGTGTACAAGTCTTCACTTGACACCTAGCAATCCTATTTCTTCAATTCATCCAAACCACCAACTACAGGTGAGTTCATACCCCTTAATTAACCTTTTAAATGTTTTTAAATGCTTCTATGGGGGGGGGAATACAAGTTGAACAATTATAGCTATTATATCATTCACATGTGATTAATAACTACCAAGCAAATGGTTTTCTTACTTTTCAAACTGTTTATCAAACTGTTTTACCTCAAACTGTTTTACAAACTCTTTTATTGTCAAATACATTTATCAAACTCTTTTAACTTATATTATGAGTATCTATATAAATATAGTTATATAAGTAGGATTAAGAAGGACTTAGGACTGCTAGTCTACCATGCTTCCTGTTCTTGTTTGATTGTGGTCTTAGGGTATCAAGGTTAGTTGTCCGAGGGTCGTTTGAATCCTAGTTATATATTATGTATATGTATATAGATATAAAAGGTTTGTTATCAACCTCTCCTAACTTATAGTATGTGTATCTATATAAATATAGTTATATAAGTAGGATTGGAAGGACTTAGGACTGCTAGTCTACCCTACTTCCTGTTCTTGTTTGATTGTGGTCTTAGGGTATCAAGGTTAGTTGTCCGAGGGTCGTTTGAATCCTAGTTATATATTATGTATATGTATATAGATATAAAAGGTTTTCCTTCATTCAAGTCCATACCCTTGGGTAGCAAGGGTATACAAACATGTTCATACATTGCTAGTAAGCTACCATAGGGGTAGTTTAGGAAGATACTATTACTAGAACGATGAAACAGCAATGAGTCAGTTCATACATGAGTCAATACATACTATAATGAGAAACAAACATGAAACAGAGTGATGAGAAACAAACATACAGGCTAGATAGAGAAAGAACACACAATACAGCTAGCACACAATTCACATAACATTTACATTAATACATTTATGTGAGCCATTAAACAGGGCATGGCACTACCTGCCATGACTGTTTTTGTATCAGAATCTCCTTAATTGGGGAGCGTATGAGTTTGTGTATAGATCTATACTGGATTGACTATCCTACACCTTGCTGCTCGCTACAGTGGGACTTGCAAGTCTACGGGTGCCAAACGTCATTTTTGTGGCATCTTACATTGTCACTTTACTATTGAGTCGGTAGCAAGATACAGGCCGATCACATGTTACCTTAAAATATACAATTGGCTTAAGGTAGTTAGTACAGCAGTAGTTTCATAATACTACATTAAAGTACTATAACATTTTCCCTTTACATTTTACTTTGTGATTTCACACAATAAACAATAATGTAAAAACTATATTTTTGGTTAATGATAGTCGGATTTGGGAAAATACTCACTTTTACAAAGGATACACACACAGACACTAGATGCCTTGGTAGAAGGCTACTTTTAGTAGGAAACATAGGGTTTTCTAGGATAGTTCAAACAAATACAAAACTTTTACAAACACACAGTACATCTTACAAAACATCTTACAAATGCTTTCATATAAACACAGACACTAATATACTTATGAACTCACCAGCTCTAAAGCTGATAAACTCTTTCAAAATAACTTGTATTCTCAGGTCACCAGTAGACAGGTACCGGAGCCAGGTTTTGAGAAGATGGAGCTCGTTCAAGACTCATCTTATATTTTTGATGTATATTGTTTTGGTGTCTTTAAAACTTAACGGAACACACTTGTATGAAATTATATTATTAATGCAATGGATGATGTTGTTGCTTGTTTACTACTTGCATTGTTGTGATACTGTACATGACGTCCTCCACCCCAGAACGTTTCCGCCGTTCATTTGGTTTTGAGGGTGTGACAGAGTCTTATGCTTCCGGTAGTATAGACCTTTACTAACTTTCACACCTACTCATACTCGTCCCAAATATTTCCTCTCATTTCTCCAAGTCACCATACAAGAATTTCACATAGTCATTTTACACATCGGATAACATAACCAAGGTTTATATTATTTCTTGAAAAGATTACATAGATATCCTATACTATGCCTCTTATATTAGGATAGACCACATGATATTATCTATATGTAACATCCCTAAATTTAGAACCAAAAATTTTGTTTTTAAATAAGTAATTATAACAACGAGTAGTCTGAAAACATCGATAGTGTCATCTCATATCTTAATCAAAACCAATACGTCAATAACCAAAACATGTCATAAGAAACAATATCAGAGTACAACTCCCAAAGATCTCATAATGTGGAAATCATAGTGTGATGCGCTGCGATCATGTCGGCTCCTTTCCTTTCAAAGAAGAAGTACCTGAAACCAAAACTAAAAACCGTAAGCACGAACCTTAGTGAGCTCCCACATCATACCACATAATCACGTACTGCCAGGCATATCTGGGTGCCCGACCTACCCTGTCAAGCATATCTGGGTGCTTGACCTACCCTGTCAGGCATATTTGGGTGCCCGACCTACCCTCCGGTTATTTCAACCGGTTACGGGGACTATTTCACCCCTACCACTACCACATAATAACATAGCATAACCATACTGTCAGGCATATCTGGGTGCCCGACCTACCCTCCGGTTTATTTCAACCGGTTATGGGGACTATTTCACCCCCTACCACTACCACATAATAACATAGCATACAAGCACATAAATCTCAACAGATAGTGGCATACCCGGCAATTATCACAAAGTCAATCATCTCTACTATAAACAACTACTAGTGGGCCGACATTGGTGCCTTCGACCCACTCATACAGGGAAGGTAACTCACCTCACACTGCTGAAGTCCACTGCAAGAAATCCTTAGCTTTTATCCTGGAAACACCTCGAGCTATCAATACCAAAATATCACCCAATTAGCAATTGGGTCCCAAACCATGATCCATAATCCATACTTGGGGTAAAATGACCATTTTACCCCTAGTCCAACACGATACATAACTAAGACCCAAACCTATCAAATCCATAAAAACCCATCAATGGCCCAATTTTCCAAATTGGGCCCAAACCCTTACATGGGCCTTTCCCCAAAAGCCCATTTACTTTTCTGAACCAATGATCTTCCGATGGCCCAAAAGTCCAAGCCCATTGGGCCCACTCAAGGCCTAACTACATTGGGCCCACTAAGGCCCAATTCTCCATTCAAGGCCCATTAGGGCAATCCCAGCAAGGCACGCCCAACCAAAAGTCCATTACTCTAAAATCCTTAGTCCATTATGAGTCCAAACCAAAGGATAAGTCCAATACCAAGCTAGCCAACAATCAAAGAGCCCAAAACTTGAACAAGTGATGCTCACGTCGTGAGCACCTTATGCTCACGTCATGAGGTCGTGACTTTGGCCCAAAAACTTCCTCGAACACGCTCTCACGTCGTGAGGCTTCATTCCTCACGTCGTGAGTTCAAATTTGACCAAAAATGAGCATTAAACTCCTAATCCACTAAGCTTTAACATGGGACAGTCTAGAGGGTCTTCCTTGACCCCAAGGACCATAAAAATCGAAGCTTTTTAGTCATGTGTGCCCAATACATGACTCAAACACCAACTAAGGTCAAAATGAAGGAAAAAGGACCAAGACTCAAACTTGGAGTCCAAAACTTCCATAAAAATCCAGATCTGAGGGTTCTAACACATCAAATGACTTAATGGTCCTTAAAGTTGCCAACTTTATGGACCTCATGCATGATAATCCAAGATCCCATGAAAAGAAGGTAACCATAACCTAGATCTAGCAAGATTAGAAGAGAAAGGTGGGATCTTTGAGACTTACAGAGGCTTATAAGCTCAAAAGTGCAACAAGGAGGAGCTTATCTTGCCAAAAAGGTACCACCACAAGAGCTTATTCTTCTTCTTCAAGGAAATCAAAACACCAATAACCCACCAATACCACCAACAATGGCTCAAGGGCTCAAGAGGATCGATTCTAGGGATTCTCATAGGTCTTGGAGGTAAAGGAGTCTGAGGAGAAGCAACCCTAATCATCCCTTACCTTTAAATACCCGAGAATAAGGATTTTGGTGCATCAGGTGCGTCTCACGTCGTGAGCACTTCATGCTCACGTCATGAGTCTTATGTGAGCTTGGTCAACAAGTCAACGAGCACTCATCCGAACCACTCCAACTTCAAACGGCCATAACTTCTTTGTTTCAACTCCGTTTTCGACGTTCTTTATATCCACGGAAAGGTGGCGAGAAGCTCTACACATATATCAACTTATCCTCACCTCAAAACCTTCCGAACGAAAATCCAAAATTCATAAAGAGCTCGAACTGCCACTTTACCGATATACCCCTTGGCTCCAAGGAACAACCCAAACCCCCGGATCACCTCAATTATATTATCCGTACCTAAATAGGTCTAGATCTCTCTTTTCCAAAGGCCTTAAGCCTTATGACAACCTATCTTCAGGCCACAGTCCCAAATTAGGAAGGAGATTCGGAACAGGACGTTACACTATATGGCTACTTTATATATCGATCTTCGGTTATATATATCCTTACTCCTGATGTGGCACCTGGTTCTTGGTATGTATTTTTATTTAAGTATTTTGCATTTTTGGCCTTGGACTTGGCGAGTTGAAGGACCAACTCGCCGAGTAGAAGCGGGATGAGGCGCGAGATTTAAGTGATGGACTCTCGACGAGTAGGCTCTGACTGGACAAAACCCTAATCTGAGGTTTTGCACCCTATTTAAACAACCTTATGCAGCCTCCATCGCCCCTTTATGCTCCCAGAAACCCTCCATAGCAAACCCTAAGTGTTTTGGTGCAAGATCTAATGCTTTTGAGTGGTTTTGGTGGTTTTGTTCACAAGGAAGAAGGAAGAGCATAGAAGGATCAAGAGGGAACTGAAGGATTCGAGTTTGGTTCATCATTTGCAGTCTTTGACAGGTATAAAGTCTGTACCTTGCTCTTTCATTTGATAAATCCTTTTTTGGGGAGATTTAGGGCTTTTATAAGCCATTTTTGGTAACCAACCACGATTGCAAACATGGTTGGGGGTTGAGGCTTTGGAATCAGGTCTTTAAAGGGGTCACAAGGCAGATTTGGGTTGCTTTTGCACCCAAGGAAGGCGCCATGCAACATTAGAGCCATTTTAGAGCCTTTTTGGCTCAAAAGTCCCATGCATGTACGTAAAGTTCGTAACTTTACGTGCTAGATCGAGCTTAGGGGCTTGGATCTATCATTTGGTCAAGTGTTGTACATCAGAAATCGAGGATTTAGGGTGTGGATGTTATCGACTCGGCGAGTCCGTTCTTGGGACTCGACGAGTCCAAGGCTTTGAGCCCCATATCTGTTGAGGGTCAAAGAACTCAGTTGGGTGTTAGAAGGGTTGTAGCAGGACAGAAAGGGCGACCCAATGCATTGGACTTAGTTTTAGACCTGGAGTTCATGGGACTCGATGAGTGCTAGAACAGACTCGGCGAGTCCAAGGCAATCTCCTTATGATTGAAGATGAACTCGACGAGTTGTTCATACAACTCGGCGAGTCAAGGTCAGAACTTGTTCATCTGATGAAGGTGAACTCGACGAGTGTTCATACAACTCGGCGAGTCGGATGAAGGTTCATTCGATGTTCATATCGAAGAGGAACTCGTCGAGTCGTCGCTAAACTCGACGAGTAGAATCGTGGATGAGGACAGTTGAAGAGATAGGGACTCGATGAGTTGACGGCCCAACTTGGCGAGTCAACGCAACTGGAAGTTGACTTTGACTTTGACTTGGACTTGGTCAGGGGTAAAATGGTCATTTTACCCTAAGAATAGATTTCAGACTCTGATTAAGTGTTTTGTGGGGATTGTAGCCGGAGGATTTCCGGAGCGGCAGCAGATAGAGGTTTCCCGCACAGATTATCAGCAGCTACTTGTACGATGTGAGTTACCTTCCAATAGGGGTGGGTCTAAGGCCACAATGCCGGCCCACCAAAGAGGAGTATTTAGAAGATGATTGTCTTTGTGATAATTATCTTGGTCTGGTTACATGCTTTGGTCATGAGTTTTATTTGTATGATATGTTACGTGTATGATAGGGATTGGTTTCCCTGATAGCGGTCCTTAGGACCAAAGGGTAGGTCAGTACCCGGATATGCCTGACTGTATGTTTATATCATGTTGTTGTATGCTAGTGGTAGGGGGTGGAATAGTCCCCAGTTACCGGTTGAAAGATACCGATGACAGTTACCGGTTGAAAGATACCGATGATGATTACCGGTTGAAAGATACCGACGATGATTACCGGTTGAAAGATACCTAGGATATTATATGGTACGTGATGATTACCGGTTGAAAGATACCGATGATGATTATCGGTTGAAAGATACCGACAATGATTACCGGTTGAAAGACACCGAGGATATAGTATGGTATGTGGTATGATGGGGGAACTCACTAAGCTTTGTACTTCCGGTTTCGGTTTTGGTTTCAGGTACCTCTTCGTCTAAGGGGAAGGAGCCGGCGGCGTAGCATCGCATCACACACACCCATGATTTCTGCATGGATTTTTCTGGGATTGTACTCTGATATGTTATGATTTTATGACTTGGGTTTTCAGACATGATGTATAGTTTTATGAGATGATGTGTTTCCACAATATTTTCTTATGAATGTTTTTATGAGTCAATTAATTAAAAAGAAATTTTTGGACTTGAAAATTGGGATGTTACAAGTTGGTATCAGAGCCCTGGTTTGAGGGATTTGGACACACCCTCGGGGGTGTCTGGACTCAAACTGAGAGGCTAAAAGGTTTTTACAAGGAAAAATGGTTTTCTAAAATCTAAATGGAAGGATTTTAAGAAAGACAAAGTGTGTGATGCATGCGACCGGACGGGCTCAAGTAAGTTTTCCCCAAGATACCCATACTTGATATGTTATTCTATATGGTTTTGACTCAGAAAACTGCATGCTAGAATAAGACTAAGGATCTAGGAGGATGCCTTGTGTGCCTGATATATGATTCTGAGAATTGCATGCTAGTTAGGGTTAAGGGTCTAGGGAGGATGCCTTATATGCCTGTTGTATGAGCTGTATGCTAGGACTGTTTAGTCAGCGGTAGGATAGCCTGATTAGGTTATGCCTGATGCGGTTACTCGAGGCACGAATGCTGCTTGCTTTGTGCTTAAGGGGTCCTGGCTAACTTTAACTAACTAGTGAGCGGATATCTAACAGTACTCGCAAGCTAGTTAGGGAAAGGAAGTAGGGACTCCTAGTGCAGCTGATGGCGGAGAGTAATTCAGAGAGTGCCCCAGGAAAGCCTGGGATGAGACTAGATGGAAAGGGATATTGGTTAAGGGACCTGGCGAAGTCGAGACAGTCCTTGAGGAAAGTACGGATAGATGTGGAATTAGTATGGGCCCGTACTACTTGAAGCAGAGGATCCGTACTCGAATCAAGGAAGGTTGAGACAGAACCGGGAACCTTGGAGAGTGTGTTAGACCTCTCGAGAGTATGTATGATCATGACATTTATGCGTGTATTTTCAGCATGGTGACCACGCGACATGGAGCAGGAGGTTCCGGATCAGGATCAGGATCAGGCTCGGGTGCAGGATCCGAGCAGGTTGATGACGGGCTGCGCGAGTTCATCGCGTCTGAGATCATGAGAGGCATTCTTGAGTCGACCCCGGTTATCTGTGGGTCGATCAAGGAAGGGATCATTGAGCTGATGGAGGATCGCCTGAGGGCGTTCAGGAGTGACATGGCGGCCAGCCAGTCAGGATCGCGCACACTGTCCTTCAAGGACTTCCGAGGGAGCGGTGCGCCAGATTTCCATGGGGCGAAGGACCCCATTGCTGCCACACGATGGATTGCAGACATTGAGTCTGCACAGTTGACTAGCTTCTGCCTCGAGGGGTCGAAGGTGAGGTATGCAGCAGGATGCTTGAGAGACAAGGCCAGAGGTTGTTGGGAGTCGGTTGGTGACTCTCTGGGAGCCTCGGCTGTTGAGGCTATGACGTGGTCAGATTTCGTGACCAGATTCAGAGCTGAGTTTGCGCCGGCTGTGGAGCTTCAGCAGCTGGCCAGGGAGTTCTTGGACATGATACAGACTACGGAGACTGTGACGAAGATCACCGCCAAGTTCCGGGAGAGGGCATTTCTGGTGCCCCAGTATACGGGTGATGAGGATATGAGGAGGACCCGCTACCATGACATGCTACGAGTTGACATCCAGGAGCATGTCAGTTTCTCAGCTTGCCCTACCCTGGATTCCATGATTACCAGGGCTAGGGAGAGGGAGATTGATCTGGAGCACATCCGGAAGAGGAAGGCAGCGGAGGGGCTGACGACGGGGGCTTCGGGGAAGAAGCCCAAGGGATCAGATGGTAGGCCGAAAGGCTAGTCAGGGCGGGACCGCTGTGGGAAATGCGGTTGGTCATACGAGGGAGCTTGTCGCACTGGGCCAGGGTTAGGCTGCTATAAGTGTGGCAAGGTTGGGCATTTTGGCAGAGATTGCACTGCCCCTGCTCTTGCGATTAAGATATCAGACCTGATTTGGTTTCATTGCAATCAGAAGGGCCATAAAAAGGCCAATTGCCCTAGATTAACAGCAGCAGCGGCGCCGGCAGTGGCGCCGACTCCAGCGACAGCACGGGTTGTGGATGGCCGGAAGGCCAAGTTGGAGGCTCCAGTGGTTCGGAGCCGAGCATTTCAGCTGACAGCCGAGGAGGCACGTGCTGCACCCGATGTGGTGACGGGTATGACTTCTTGTTTATGCTTTTATGATATGCTGATGTGATGTTGATGTGTTATGTATGTGTTCTGTTTAGGATCGTTCCATGTGAACGGTATTCCAGTTCAGGTATTGTTTGATTCGGGTGCTACCCGTTCGGTTGTTTCTCTTGCCCTTAGCAAGAAGTTTCCTAAGTCGTCGGGCATGTTGGATTGCCCTCTAGAGGTCGAGATTGCGGACGATCGGCCGGTACGGGCGTCAGAGGTCTACCGGGATTGTGTTTTGAGGCTGTTCGAGGATCGTTACTTGGTGGACTTGGTTCCCATACCTTTGCGGGGGAACAAGGTTATTATTGGTATGGATTGGTTGAGCCCCAATGGGACAGTGATTAACTGCGGGCAGCAGTCAGTACGGATTAGGACCCCTAGTGGGGGAGAGCTGGGGGTTCAGGGCGAAAGGCCACAGCGAGGACCAGCTTTATGTTCGGCAGCGAGGGCTAGGCGCTACCTCCAGCAGGGTTGTGCTGGTTATGTCGCCTATGTTATGGATACCCGGGAGGCGGGTAGGGAGACGGTGGGCGATGTGCCCGTGGTACGAGAGTTTGTGGACGTATTCCCGGAGGAGTTGCCTGGAATACCTCCTGAGTGACAGGTGGAGTTCAGGATCGACCTAGTCCCTGGTGCGGCTCCGATAGCCAAGGCACCGTATCGGTTGGCTCCTCCTGAGATGCAGGAGTTGTGTACACAGCTGCAGGAGCTGTTAGACAAGGGATTCATTAGACCGAGTAGTTCTCCCTGGGGAGCCCCGATTCTGTTTGTGAAGAAGAAGGACGGGTCGCATCGGATGTGTATAGATTATCGGGAGCTGAATAAGGTAACGGTGAAGAACCGTTACCCACTCCCGAGGATTGAGGACTTCTTTGACTAGCTACAGGGAGAATCTTGGTTCTCTAAGATTGATTTGCGATCAGGGTATCATCAGATGAGGGTCAGAGAGGAGGATGTACAGAAGACTGCGTTCCGGACGCGCTATGGCCACTATGAGTTTGTGGTGATGCCTTTCGGGCTCACCAATGCTCCTGCCGCGTTCATGGACCTCATGAACTGCGTGTGTAGACCGATGTTAGACCGGTCTGTGATAGTGTTTATTGATGACATCTTGGTTTACTCCAAGACGCGAGAGCAGCATGAGGAGCATCTGCGAGAGGTTTTGGAGACTTTGAGGAGGGAGAGCTTGTATGCTAAGTGTAGAGTTGAAAAACTCTTAGATCGATTAGATCTTCAACAGATTAAACAATAAAATCAAACGAACACAGAAAACACAATATGGAATCAAATAATGTTGAATGATTCAAACGTAGTCACGCCTCAGCAGAGCTCGACAAAGAACTTCCACTGTAGAGGCGAGCTAGGGTTTTGTAGTACAAATCAAAACAATAATTATCAAAGCGCTAATTACTAAGGCTGCATGCATGCACCTTAAATACTAAACCCTAAACAAAAACAATCACAGTTGGACAGGCCCAACCGGATGGCAAAACTGGGCTAAGGACCGAGCCCATGACGCAACACTTATTCAACCCAACAATCTCCCCCTTTGCGTCAAATGAGGCGAGAGATTATTTCTGTTGTGTAGCCTTCGCTTTCTTCACAACCTTGAACAGCCGAGGAATGATAGCAAGAAGCGTCTGCCGAAATTGAATGTACCATCGTAGCATATCAGTAAACAACTTCTTGTCGGCTGCAGAATTCTGATCACAACGGTGAATGATCTCCAAAATATGCTCCAAGCAAGCTGTTGAGAACAGGTGCTTATCAATGAGAGCAAAGAGACATTTTTGACTTTCACCTCTAACGAACATCACCGTGTGAAATTTTGGGTCGATTTTACCCTTGACCATTGCTTTCACATTGCCAGTTCTTCCAATAGGTTTGATTGTTGGTCGCTTGTGAATGGCAGATGCGATTTCTTGATCCATCTCCGCTACTTCATGAATGTAGCAAACAAGCATTCGCTTAATGTGGTCAATTATCGGCTGATACTCCTGAGGATTTGACAGCAGAATATTGTTGAGGAGTATCCAGTCGTGAGGGTTAAGATTCGGTAGATCAGCCAGGGAGAAATTATGAACCGGGCTATCAGAGCCTCGGGTCACTTTAAACTTAACGTTGACAAATTTTCCTGCTGAATAAGGCTTCAGCACCTTAACCGTAGTAATCTTCTGTGAGTTCCAGGTTAAGTACTGTGGCTGTGCGAACTCCAGATAAAATTCCAACAGATCCCGATCTACCTTCGGGTCTGGAGAGGCAACTGCAGCAGTTGAGTTGAAGCAATGAAAGATAAATGCCTTTCGTGTGATTGGCATATCGAATTGAGCGTCCTTCGAGTTCTCAAGACCGAACGATATAACAGGTTCGAGCGAATGAGTACTCGGTTCATCTATAGCTTCTCTCTGGAGCGAGTCAATGGTCCATTCCGGAAATATGGACTTCTTTTTCTCCAAGAGCTCCTTTTCTTTTTGCTTCTTCTCGAGCTCAACTGATTCCTTTTCGATGTTTTCCTAAAGCTCCTTATCAGTAGGCTTAGTTTTCCTAAAGAGCTTAGAGGAATTTTCACCCAAGATATCTTCAAAATCATCATCATCTTCCACATCATCTTCACCAATTTTCTTCTTCTTCTTATCCCTTTTGCTGACCGAAGCTACATTAACCTTCGGTGCAGCTGTTGATTTGGGTTCGGGAGGAGGTTGAGTATTATCCCTACCAGTTTGAGTAACCTTTTCCTTTTCCTTTTCTCCCCCTTGTTTCGGCTGGACAGAAGTCACCAAAACACCCTCTATCCGACTAAGGATATCCAACGCAGGTCTGAGTTTTTCAGCTAAATGGCGTCTGATGGATATAGTCAGAATAGAGTCATGGGCGTCAAGAAGATGTAACAAAATGGAATGAACGTCACCCACGGAGCTTCTAATTACTTCTCTTTCAGACTTTAAATCATTAAGCTCAGTTGTGGCATAACGAAGCTTAAGATTTTGAATTTTGAGCTGAGAAGTACGTTTGTCAAGCTCATCCATAATTCGATTTTCAACAGCCAGTTCGGCTTCCAGCTGAGTCAGGCCCTCCTTGACATTATCATCAAGATTTTCATTGGCAGCTTCAATGGCCTGTCGAGCGACTTCAAGATTAATCCTTTCGGTTTCAAGAGAACGCTTGAGATTATCAACCGAAGCATTCACTGTCTGAGAGTTCTTTTGAGCGGCAGCTTGCAACGAATCGAGGAATAACTGAGCCTCAGAAATTAGTTTTTCGACTTTTGCGGTCGCATCTTTGCATTCTTTCGTTGAGGCCTCAACAGCAAGCGAGGCCTTCTGACATTGGGAAGTGGAGGCATCAATGGCCTTTGCTGCGGCAGAGAGAGATGCATCATGCTCTTTGACAACAGAAGAAAATAATGCCTTTAGAGCAGCTTCGGAGTAAGCACCAGTTGATGTGGAAGAAAGTAGTTGATCGAGTTTGTCAGTAACCATCTTTAGATGGCCCTTAGTAACAGGAGCATCGTCATCGTCATCACTTTGAACACGGTAGGGACTGAAGTAAGTGGAATCAAACTCCAAGTCCTCTCCTCCAAGAACAGTGTTGGTTTCGGTAGATGGGGTAGGTGATGGTGGTTCGGTAGTTACTGGAGGTTCGGTAGTGACAGGGGGTTCGGTAGGGACCAGGGGTTCGGGTGCTGAAGAACAAGCCCCCGTATCAGATACGTTGGTTCGAACTCCAGTAGTGGTGGTAGTAGTAGACTCAGTGAAGATGGGTGCAAGAATGGGAATAGTAGAGGATGGTTGAGATGAAATGATAGGAAAAATCGGAGGGATGGAGACAGGAATAGAAACAGGTGGAGGCGAAGGTCCTTTGTAACGAACAGGTTCCTCGGGTGTAGGTGAGCGAGGTAGTGTATCACCACGAACCGAACCTACATCCTCTGAGCTTTCGCTGTCAGATTCACCGGGAGGAATTGGTGGTTGATTAGGAGGCACGTACTCTGAATCAGAATCACTTGAGGATTGGAGAATTAGCCGGCGGGCAGGTTTCTTGCCTTTCTTCGCCTTAGGCTGTGCCGGCGCTGCTTTCTCCGACTTTAGCTTCCTATGGGTTTGAACTTTTGAGACTTGGCCCCCCTTATCTCCCTTTTTGACTTCTGGCTTTTTGCCTCTATTGGCAGGTTTGTCTGCGTCTTCGATTGATTTCACCATGTCAGCAGTGAGTTCCCTTGGACCAGAGGAGGGAAGCTTCTTGTATTCCAGAATAATCTTGCTTGAAGGAGGCACAAAGGCGAACATCGACTCAGGAATGGACCCAACAAAAGCAAATTTTGAAGGATGAGTAACGATGATGTTGGTAGTATGAAACGTAGCAATGGAAGAAAGCATCGAGTCCACCATGATAGGAACATGGAAACGATCCATTGCCCACTGAGTAACAATGGTCCAGAAGCGACCACAAGAGATTTCGGTGTTGGGAGATAAAGATGATAAACTCTGAATGAGTTGAAGCCATAAAACCATTCCATAATCCAGATTAAGACCGTGGTACACACCGTAAAGCAAAGTCATGAAGGACTTGCTTGCACCATCAGAGCCGGCACTCCGTTCAGAAAGCCCTTTGAACAGTAGAGTGAAGAGGCCATTCCATTGAGGAGGAAGGCAGGACATTTTGAACTTAGTGACAGTGGTTAGGGTTTCAGTATACCCCATGTTGTAGAACATAGAGAAGAGCTGACATGTGGCAACGGAGTCGGGATTAACCATGGAATCTTCATACGCAAGCCCTAGAAGAGAACAGAAACGATTCCTGGAGATTGAGGCCTTCTGATTAAGAATGTCGAAGAAGATTTTGTCTGCTCCCTTGTCATACGTTGCAGAGGAGTAGATTTGTGAGAGACAAGACATCGGCACGACTTCGACGGTGGTAAGGGCTTTAACGAGTGGGGAATATTTTAGGCATTCCACCACTTGATACATGTAGGTATCGTAAAGAAAAGGGGAGAGATCAATCAGCAAGTTCTGATTGGGCTTGATGGCAAGAAGAGTGGAGCGTACAGTTGTTTCTTGAACTGAGGATGACTCTGCCATTGATGAAGCTTGACAAGGAAGAAGATGAATAGTAAGAAATTGATCGCCTGCCTTTGCTCTAGAAGATTGAAGTGTGGTAAGGAACACTCACACTGAAATCAGCTCTTATATACGATCTTGGAGAGAGAAAAATCAGAAGTTATTATTGCTTGAATCTTGGAAACGACTCCTGAAAAGGCGTGATTTGACAGCTTGCAACCCCGATAAAGTAGTGATGACGCAGGATGATGATCGATTCAAATTTTGGCGCCTTCCAACCTTATCCATAAATCAAATCAGACGTTTAAACTTCCTGCTGAGTTAGCGGGTGAATCTCCAATAAAATTGCTAGTACCATAAAAATTCAAAGACGTTACACCAAACCATCGCTTTTAATTTCGAAACCGTTTGCATTAACTTGTTAAGAACTGAACAAGACCTCTTTGAGAATATAGAATGTGTGTGCATAAGGGTGTAAATGAGAAAGAAATAAAGCAGAGTCTTTGTGGGAAGTTGTGATGTCTATTAAGACATAAAGCAGTGGATCCCGGGCACGAATCTCTTCCTTCAAAGTCAAGAGAGACTTCAAAGTGCTTGTTTGGATTCCCGTTGAATTACGGTCAAGTACTTGTTAAGAAGCATCGAAAGGCATCTTTTTAATTAAGGCTTTTAAGGGTGGCTTTCGCTTCAATTCTTGATTTCGATACTTGATGTAAGACCGAAACAGAACGAAGTACTTGTGAGACCAATGTGGCCTGTTAAACAAGTAGGTAGGAAACATATTCAGTGACTTGGTGATAAATGAGAACAGGAAATCTCAAAAAAAATAAAAAACTGGATCCGTTTGGGAAGAAAAAGTCTTGGTGAAAAACAATTTCATAAGGATCGCGCAAAAAGAAAATTGAGATTTCATAAGGTAACATGTAATAGCTAGAAAGTTGAAGTATTCACCGTTAATTCATTATGGGAGTTGGATTTTGGGTTTCACTTAATTCGTGGTGGACGAAATTAAGATCATCAACACAGAAATTGTGTAACCATAAACCTCAGTGGTTATTGCTGAGAGTCTCAAGGGTTACCAGATATGAAACGAACCGTGATGGAGAAAAATAAGATGGTTAAAAGAACCGAAAGTGCCTCTGCCATAAAGAATTGACAAAGCAGAAAAACTCTTAACTCAATGTGAGAAGAGTAAGGCAGCTCATGATTAGAGTAAATTTGACAGCCTGATTGGGGTGACAAGATTTGTATATATCAAGTCATTAAGGCTTTACTCAAAATCGATCGAGGCTTTGGTCAACATACAACAGCATGCTTCTAGGGACACTTCGCTAGTACATAGATTAAGATTGATACCTGCCCCAGCTCCATCAGTGAGAGAAAGTAGTGTACAGAAAGCAAACAGAGCAAATTTTTGAAGTGATAAAAAAAATATTTTTGTATTTTAGGAAATTTTCTGAAAAAGAATAAAAAACAGAAATAAAAATATTTTTGGATTTTAGAAGATCTTCTTAAAAAGAATTAAAAACAGAAATAAAAATATTTTTGGATTTTAGAAGAATATAAAAGAAATACGTAAAAGAAATATGTGAAGAAAGTTCTAAGAAAATAGTATACATACTATACAACCGAAACCATACGACGGAAATTAGAGGCGAAGCGAGACCGGTGAAACCGAACCCGAAATGGACTGAGCGTTCGGTGTATTTCGGTCCCAGAAGAACCGAACCTGGAATGGACCGAGCGTTCGCTCTATTTCGCTTCTAACTTTTATTGAAACACAGGAGATTTCGGTACGGATTCAGCTTCCATCATTCCTAGGCCATGCAATATTTTATTAAAGCTTGCTTCAGGCAAGGCCTTAGTGAAGATGTCTGCTAGTTGATCAGTGGTTCTTACAAAATGAATTTCAACATTACCGTCTTCCACATGATCTTTGATAAAATGATACCTCAGTGCTATGTGTTTCGTCTTTGAGTGTCGGACTGGGTTGTGACAAATCCTAATTGCACTTTCGGAATCGCAATATAATGGGATTTTCTTCATATTCAGGCCAAAGTCACGAAGTTGACTTTGTATCCAGATGACCTGAGATGTGCATGATGCTACGGCAATGTATTCTACTTCGGCAGTGGAGAGAGAAACACATGTTTGTTTCTTAGATTGCCAGCTTACGAGTTTGCCGTCCAAAAATTGACATCCTCCAATGGTACTTTTCCGGTCTAGACCACATCCCCCAAGATCAGCATCTGAGAATGCTTGGACAAAGAATCCTGAGTTGGCCGGGTACCACAACCCGAGAGAAGTAGTTCGTTTTAGATACCGAAATATGTTCTTTACTGCCAACAGATGTGGTTCACGAGGATTTGCTTGAAACCTGGCACAAAAACAAACAGAGAACATTATATCTGGCCGACTAGCAGTGAGATACATTAGAGATCCTATCATCTGACGATAAAGAGTCACGTCAACAGCCGGTTTGTCCAGAGAATGTGTTAGCTTTGTGCCAAACGCCATAGGAACCTTCACTTTTGAATCTCCCAACATTCCAAACTTGGCAAACAATGTCTTCGTGTAGGCCTCTTGATTAATGAAAATGCCTTCGGGTCCCTGTCTTATATTTAGACCAAGGAAAAAGTTAATAGGACCCATTGAGCTCATTTCAAATTTAGTTTCCATCAGCTTCCTAAACTCAGCAGTTAAGCTAGGATTTGTGGAGCCGAAGATGATGTCATCAACGTAAATTTGAACGATCATAAGGTGGTTACCCTCTTTCTTGTGAAAGAAGGTTGGGTCAACCGAACCTTATTTAAATTTAGACATTTTCAAAAATCTGGTAAGAGTTTCATACCAGACCCGTGGAGCTTGTTTGAGACCATAGACAGCCTTGTCCAAAGATGTAGCAGTGATCTGGATATTTTTCGTTCACAAAGCCCGGTGGTTGTTCTACATACACAGTTTCTTCCAGTTCACCATTTAAGAAGGCACACTTTACGTCCATTTGGAAGACTTCAAAGTTTTTGTGTGCAGCGTAGGCAAGAAAAATGCGAACCGATTCTAACCGTGCTACTGGAGCGAAGGTCTCTTCATAGTCTATGCCCTCTTCTTGACAGTATCCTTTCACGACCAACCTCGCCTTGTTGCGTATCACATTCCCTTCCTTATCCATTTTATTCCTGAATACCCATTTTAAACCAACCACAGAGGCATCCCTTGGTGTTGGAATCAGTCTCCACACTTTATTTCGTTCGAATTCATGTAGTTCGTCATGCATTGCCTGTACCCAATCAGAATGATCAAGTGCAGTCTTGACTGTCTTCAGTTCGACTTTTGAGACAAAAGAGTTAAACATACAAAATTCTACTTTAGAGAAAAGTGTTGTTCGTTTCTCTTTTAGCTGAGATCGTGTGAGAACTTTTTCCGTGGAATCACCAATAACTTGCGATTGGGGATGATCTTTTGTCCATTTAATGAGCGGAGGATAATTTGGATCGAATGAAGGATCCAGTTCAGAGTTTACTTCTTCTTCAAACTCCGACTGAGTATCATCATCGTTTATGTTCGCGTTCTCCCCCTCGAGCAATGATACTTCCTCTGTTGCGGGATTAGAATCTTTCACTTCGAACGATGATACTTCCTCAGTTTCAGGATTAGAATCTTTCACTTCGAACGATGATACTTCCTCAGTTTCAGGCTCAGAATTTTCCCCTTGAAGTTGGCTTTCGGTTGCAGAGCACTCCCCCTGGAATGTTGGATCTTGGTTGGGAAGATCAGACAAACCCTCCCCCTGAGCTTGAGAGCAATCTTTTTGAGGTTCACCTGTGTCCGGCTTGTTGGATTTCACAGGATGTTCTTCTTCCATATTCGCTGCAGCTTCATCGATTATTTTCTTCAAGTTGTCTACCTTGTTGTCTGCAGCTTTGGATTCAGAGAGAATGGCCTTTTCGGGCTCATCAAACAGCAGCATGTATTGTTCAAAAAGGTTCGAAATAGGTATTGTAACTTGACCAGAACTTGGAAATATATCCCCCACAGAACCTTCGGTGGTTTTGAGTCTCCTGACGTAGTTGTCGTCGAAGGTAACATAATAGGTCTCCTCGATTTTCTTTGAATTTTTTTTGAGAACCCTATATGCTTTTGAGGTTAAGGAATAACCCAGAAAGATTCCTTCATCTGCTTTCACATCAAATTTATTTCGGTGCTCCTTTGAATTAAAGATGAAGCATCTTGAACTGAACACATGGAAAAACTTGACATTTGGCTTTCGGTTGTTTAAGATCTCATATGGAGTGATTGAAAAGCGTTTGTTGAGATAGGATCTGTTCTGCGTAAAGCATGCAACAGCAATTGCATCAGCCCAGAAATACAGAGGTAATGAAGCAAAGCTCAACATAGTTCGGGCTGCTTCACACAGAGATCAGTTTCGCCTTTCGACAATACCATTCTGTTGTGGAGTATACGGAGCCGAGAAGTTGTGAGTGGTTCCTTTCTCTGCAAGAAACTCTTCAAATTCTTTATTCTTAAACTCCAATCCGTTGTCACTTCTTATGTTACGAACAACCTTTCTTAGCTGGACTTCAATTTGCTTGATAAAGAGTTTAAGTTGAGGAGTGGCCTCCGATTTCTGCCTCAAAAAGAATACCCAGGTAAATCGAGAGAAGTCATCCACTACAACAAGTATATACTTGTTGCCACCAACACTTTCGATTGATGAAGGACCACAAAGATCAACATGAAGTAATTCAAGTGGTTCGATAATTTTTGTGTTGATGCGAGAAGGATGACTCTGTCGACTTTGCTTTCCCATTTCACATGCAGCACACAGGTGTTCTTTATCGAATTTCAGAACAGGAAGACCTCGAACGTGATCTCCAAGTACCGGTTTGTTGATGTCTTTAAAATTCAGATGGGAAAGTCTTCGGTGCCATAGCCAGCTTTCGTTTGAATGAGCCTTTGACAGCAAGCAGATTGCCGGTTTTCCCCGTATGGGATTGAGATTCAGAGGGTACATCTCTCCTTTTCGCTTTGATTTGAGCAGAATATTGTTTGACTTCTTTTCAATAATCTCTGATCCCTCGTCGTCGAATGACACCTTTAGCCCAGTACCAACTACCAGTTGAGAACCACTGATAAGGTTGTGTTGCAAACCCTCAACATACGCCACTTTTCTTATCGAGAACTCGCCATTGGTAATCATACCATAACCTTTGATCGTGCCATAAGAGTTGTTACCATACTTGACACTTCCACCATTTGTAAGGGACCGAAACTCCCTCAGTTCTTCCATTCTTCCTGTTATGTGACGCGAGCAGCCACTGTCTATGTACCATTCATCGTCAAACTGCTCGTCACATATAACCTGCAAAATTTAAGCAGATTTAGGAACCCAAAGTTTCTTGGGTCCTCATGAGACTTTTACAGAGTAGGGAATTGTAAGTGAAACATCAACTAAAAAGGTTCTTTTTGTTAACGTTGTTTCATCTTTTCTTTTTAAGGTGAAAACTTTGATTTTATCCGATTTACGCACTTTAGGTGGTGCTGCCGAATATGTGTATTTTACGTTAGCGTACTTTCGATCAACATCAGGCTTGATTGACGAATTCTTTGCATTTTCTGAACAAATTTTTTCTTTTCCCTTTTGATCATTCTGTGAGTGATGGTTAGAACTAGGGAAATGAGATTTGGAAACGTAGTTAGCTTTTCGGATGTAGCTCTTTTGTGGATGAGAGCCATAATTACTTTCCCTTCGGTTCTTCTCGCTGATTAGTCTAGAACCAAAACCACTCTTTTGGTTTTTCTCCTCTCGAGAACCGAAACCTTGAGTTCGGTAGATATTCTTTGATGGACCGAAACTCTTCTTTCAGCTAGATTGATTTTGAGAACCGAAACTCTGTCTTCGGTTGTTTGCTCCATGCTGAGTGTGAATGCTGGAGTTTTCTTTTCCTTCCACCTTTTGCTTAGAATGTTTTTCATAGCGAACGTAGTTGGGATTTTGAGATCGCCAGAACTGCTTCCTTTCAGTGAGGTTTTTCTTGTACCTCACATTCCTTTGATGCTTTCGTTCTTTCACCTGTTTAGGATTTCTGTGGATGTTGGCCTTTTTCTCAGATTTTTGAACACAGGCTTCGCTCTTGAGTGAGGAGGTTTCGCTTGACACTACGACTTGTTCATCTGAAGGCGTTTTGGTACCACTTGTGCTAGGCTCATCAAAACGAGAAGGATCATTAAGTGGTTCTGCCACATACCTTCCTTTTACTCTCCACGATGTTTTCTGCGACAGACCTACTGTTTCATCGGCATTATCAATAGGTTCTGATCAGAAATACTCATCACATCCTTCAGCATTATCTTCTGCTACTATTGCCGTTAGTTCGGCTGTTTGTTGCTGATAACTCCATTAACTTTGTACACCTGATTTGGAGTCGTTTGGACCTTTTGATACACTACGGCCTTTTCTTTAAGGACTTTGGTCTTGTCTTTGGACAAACGAGCGAACTCAACCGAATTTTCAGAAATAAGATTTTTGTTAGTTTCAGGTTCGCTTTTGACAAATTCTGAACAGTCAACCTCATCTTCCACAGAAATGTCGCTCATATCATCATCCTCATCGAATTCAGAAGTATTTTCAACATCAATCTTATTTTCTGAACTCAACTTAGCATTCAACGAGACAAATTTATGTACAGTTTCGGTTTGGATTTTCAATTTGTCATTTTCATCCAACAAATTTTTGAGCATGTCCTTATGGTCTTTGGACTTTATGAAGGACTCTATTTTGTCAAGACCAATTCTGTAAGCAGGAGAAATATCCTCAGGAGAAACAACATTTTCGCAATCATATGCATCGGCATCGATTTCATCCTCCTTTAACTCAAGGAAGGGTAAAATCATACGATGTATCTTCTTCCCTATTTCACAATCGAGATGTAATTGAGTAATATTGGTATATAAACGCTTAGCAATTAAGCAAAAACATTTCGTTGTTTTAAAAGCTTCAAATTATCTCTTTGCAAATAAATTGTTTCGTCCCTAGATCTAATCAACTCCTTCTCCTTCTGCTCAATCCACATTCGCCTCTCCTCACTCTTCGATGACACCCTGCTGATTTGATCAGTTAGGTTAGAGTTTGTGACGCGAGTTTGAGTTAAACTTCCACTTAGACTAGAAAATTTGGATTTTAATCCATTGAGTTCCTTTTCATAGTTGGTGATAGGGATTTTTAGAGAGATAAGAATAGATTGTACCTTCTGGATCAACTCGTCGCATTCGTTGATCTGCTGACTGATAGGTTTCGCTGCAAAACAGCGGTCTTCTCTCTCCTTATCTTCATCATGTCCCCCTTCAGTGGTATAGCCTCGCATGTGTGACACTCCAGAAGTCACCATCAAACACCTTCCTGCAATATTCTCTTCCTTCACCAACAGAGCCCTGCCATGAGTCGGCTTCCTCACTTCTTCGTCCTCTGAATCAGTCGACCAAACTTCAACACCTCCAAATTCATCATCAGCAACATTTCCCTGCACAATGAGAGCATTCATAGTGTTGTTAGATCCTGCTTTCTTCTTCCTGATTTCCTCCAAACGCCTTGTGAGGTTTGCTTCCTCGTCCTCATCCTCGTTCTTCTCAGTCATCTTTCTCAGCATGCAATCTTTAGCGAAGTGATTTTTACCTCCACAGTAGTGACAGGTGAAGCCAGAGTCACCTCCAAGTTTCGCTTCCTTCTTTGGTTCTTCCATCTGAGAAACTCTTTTCGGTTCCTCCTTTGCTTTCTCTGCGCTGTAACTGCCTTGCCAGTTTCGGTTCTTGTTTGTTGAGAACCTTCTCTTGATGAATTTCTTGGGATTTGACACCATCAGAGCATAGTCTTCGCTTGTTAGATCATATTCGGATAGATCTAAATCTTCTTCTTCCTCAGCAGTGTTCTTACCTTTTGAGATTAGGGCTAAGGATCCCATGCTAGAAACCACATTCGTTTCTTTAGTCAAGGCATTCTCATGCGACTTCAGTATCCCCACCAGTTTTGCAAGAGAATAACTTTTGAACTGTTCATGAGCCTTTACTGTTGACACTACAGCCATCCATTTCGATCTAAGACCATTCATGAATGTTACCTTTTGTTCAATGACCTTCCTTTCGATCCCATTCTTGATCATCCTAATTAAGAGATGATTGAAGCGATCGAAGGTTTGAACAAGCTTCTCTTCAGGCTTCTGCTTGAAATCACCAAATTCTGAGAGCAACAGTGTTTGGATTGAATGCTCAAGATCTTCATCTGTAGAGTATAATTCCTTCAACCTGACCCATATTTCCTTTTCTGTCGTGCAAGAGCTTACCAACCGAAACGTGTCTGACTGTAATGCAAACCTTATCATCCTTAAAGCTTTGATATTACATTGAAACTTTTCCTTCTCATCTTGAGGTATATCTTTCACGTCACTTATGAGTTGATTATATTCCTTTTGAGTTTTGACAACTCTTGAGGTACTTGCATGAACAAATGGACCGACTGTGATCGCCTCCCAGATCAAGTATCCATTATCTTATGAACCAATCACGTAATCTTCAAAGTGATGCGCCCAGACCTCATAATCTTGAGTGTATAAAATCGGAATCCTTGTCGTCGATCCTATGCTGTTTGAGATGTTGATTGGGTTTGACTGAGAATCGTCCATGGATGTGTCGATGTTTGTTTAAATACCTGCTTAAGATCAGACTTGTAAATAATGTTAGGGTAAGATCGAATATTTAAAGAACCACGTCAATAGCAGATGACAGCTCTAGTAATATCAATCTAAGCGGAAAACCCTAAGATCTTCTTCAACAGAAGAGATGTGTATGAATTACACAGTCTCCTTCTCTGATACCAATTGTAGAGTTGAAAAACTCTTAGATCGATTAGATCTTCAACAGATTAAACAATAAAATCAAACGAACACAGAAAACACAATATGGAATCAAATAATGTTGAATGATTCAAACGTAGTCACGCCTCAGCAGAGCTCGACAAAGAACTTCCACTGTAGAGGCGAGCTAGGGTTTTGTAGTACAAATCAAAACAATAATTATCAAAGCGCTAATTACTAAGGCTGCATGCATGCACCTTAAATACTAAACCCTAAACAAAAACAATCATAGTTGGACAGGCCCAACCGGATGGCAAAACTGGGCTAAAGACCGAGCCCATGACGCAACACTTATTCAACCCAACACTAAGTTCTCCAAGTGTGAGTTCTGGTTGCGCGAGGTGCAGTTTCTTGGGCACCTTGTCAACCAGAACGGGATTTCGGTAGATCCGACCAAAGTGGAGGCCGTGATGAGATGGGAGGTTCTGAGGTCTCCATCTGAGATTCGGAGCTTTCTGGGATTGGCAGGCTACTATCGGAGATTCATTCAGGACTTCTCCAAGATAGCCTTGCCCCTGACCAGGCTGACGAGGAAAGTCATGGTCTTTCGCTGGGGGCCTGAGCAGCAGGCCGCATTCGAGACACTGAGACAGAGATTGTGTGAGGCGCCAATCTTAGCCCTGCCAGAGGGCATGGAGGATTTTGTTGTATACTGTGATGCGTCCATCTCGGGTTTGGGCGCAGTATTGATGTAGAGAGGGCATGTCATTGCTTACACTTCGAGGCAGCTGAAGCCTCATGAGGCGAACTACCCGATGCATGATTTGGAGCCGGGGGCTGTGGTGTTCGCCCTCAAGATTTGGCGTCATTACCTCTATGGTGTTCGTTGTACCATCTACACGGACCATAAGAGCCTGAGGTATCTCATGGACCAGCCAAATCTGAACATGAGGCAACGTCGATGGTTGGACGTGGTGAAGGATTACGATTGCGAGATCCTTTACCACCTGGGGAAGGCCAATGTGGTGGCCGACGCTCTTAGCCGCAAGGCAGCGCCGATCAGGGATATCTGTCTGAGGATGACAGTGGTGACTCCGCTGTTGGAGCAGATTCGGGAGGCCCAGCAGGAGGCCATGAAAGAGGAACATCGGAAGAGCGAGCGGATTATGGGGCAGGTTTCCTCCTTCGACTATGATAGCCGAGGGTTATTGACTCTTCACCATAGGGTGTGGGTCCCTTATCTTGGAGGCGTGCGCCAGATCCTGATGGAGGAGGCACACAAATCTAGATTTTCTATCCATCCCGGAGCGACGAAGATGTATAGAGATCTTCGTCATGATTATTGGTGGCCCTACATGAAGCGGGACGTAGCATGGTATGTGGAGCGGTGCTTGACCTGCAGGAAAGTCAAGGCCGAGCACCAGAGGCCACACGGCAAGATGCAGCCGTTGGATATCCCGCTGTGGAAATGGGAAGACATTACGATGGATTTTATCACAAAGCTTCCCAGGACCGCGCGGGGAGTGGATTCGATTTGGGTCATCGTCGATCGATTGACCAAGAGCGCCCACTTTATCCCGATTCAGGAAAGTATTTCGGCCGAAAGGTTGGCCGATATCTATATCAGGGAGGTAGCGGCGCGGCACGGGGTGCCAGTATCGGTGATTTCAGACAGGGATGTGCGGTTCACTTCCAGGTTTTGGAAGAAGTTTCATGACGAATTGGGTACTCGTCTGCATTTTAGCACCGCCTTTCACCCGCAGACGGATGGTCAGAGCGAGCGGACCATCCAGACATTAGAGGATATGCTGCGGGCATGTGTTTTAGACTTCGGAGGTAGCTGGGATACCTACCTTCCATTGGCGGAGTTCTCGTATAATAATAGCTATCATGCGAGTATCGACCGTCCTCCCTTCGAGATGTTATACGGGAGGAAGTGCAGAACCCCGATATGTTGGGGTGAGGTTGGCCAGAGGGTCATGGGGAGCACCGAAGTGGTGCTCAAGACGACAGAAAGAATTCAACAGGTTCGGAGCAGACTTCAGACTGCTCAGAGTCGGCAGAAAAGTTATGCCGACAAGCGCCGATCGGACCTGGAGTTTCAGGTCGGGGATATGGTTCTTCTGAAGGTGTCACCATGGAAGGGCGTCATCCGATTCAGGAAACGGGGCAAGTTGGGTCCCAGGTATATTGGACCCTTCAGGGTTATAGCCCGGGTGGGCAAGGTGGCATATAGGTTGGATCTGCCAGCGAACTCAGCCAGATCCACAGCACTTTCCACGTCTCTCAGTTGCGGAAGTGCTTGGTGGACGATTCAGCAGTGGTACCCTTAAAGGATATTCAGGTCGATGACAGCCTGAATTATATTGAGCGGCCAGTGGCGATCCTCAACAGAAAGTCGAAGGATCTGAGGAACAAAAAGGTGGAACTAGTGAACGTGCAATGGCAGCACCGGAAAGGCTCGGAGTGGACTTGGGAGCCGATGGATGAGATGATGGAGCATTACCCAGAGCTATTCTAGGATCGAGCAGCAGACTTCGAGCACGAAGTCTAAAATAAGTGGGGGAGATTTGTAGCACCTGGTTCTTGGTATGTATTTTTATTTAAGTATTTTGCATTTTTGGCCTTGGACTCGGCGAGTTGAAGGACCAACTCGCCGAGTAGAAGCGGGATGAGGCGCGGGATTTAAGTGATGGACTCGTCGAGTCGGGTCCCGAACTCGACGAGTAGGCTCTGACTGGACAAAACCCTAATTTGAGGGTTTGCACCCTATTTAAACAACCTTATGCAGCCTCCATCGCCCCTTTATGCTCCCAGAAACCCTCCATAGCAAACCCTAAGTGTTTTGGTGCAAGATCTAAGGCTTTTGAGTGATTTTGGTGGTTTTGTTCACAAGGAAGAAGGAAGAGCATAGAAGGATCAAGAGGGAACTGAAGGATTCGATTTTGGTTCATCATTTGCAGTCTTTGAGAGGTATAAAGTCTATACCTTGCTCTTTCATTTGATAAATCCCTTTTTGGGGAGATTTAGGGCTTTTATAAGCCATTTTTGGTAACCAACCATGATTGCAAACATGGTTGGGGGTTGAGGGTTTGGAATCAGGTCTTTAAAAGGGTCACAAGGCAGATTTGGGTTGCTTTTGCACCCAAGGAAGGCCCCATGCAACACTAGAGCCATTTTAGAGCCTTTTTGGCTCAAAAGTCCCATGCATGTACGTAAAGTTCGTAACTTTACGTGCTAGATCGAGCTTAGGGGATTGGATCTATCATTTGGTCAAGTTTTGTACATCAGAAATCGAGGATTTACGGTGTGGATGTTATCGACTCGGCGAGTCCGTTCTTGGGACTCGACGAGTCCAAGGCTTTGAGCCCCATATCTGTTGAGGGTCAAAGAACTCAGTTGGGTGTTAGAAGGGTTGTAGCAGGACAGAAAGGGCGACCCAACGCATTAGACTTAGTTTTAGACCTGGAGTTCATGGGACTCGACGAGTGCTAGAACAGACTCGGCGAGTCCAAGGCAATCTCCTTATGATTGAAGATGAACTCGACGAGTTGTTCATACAACTCGGCGAGTCAAGGTCAGAACTCGTTCATCTGATGAAGGTGAACTCGACGAGTGTTCATACAACTCGGCGAGTCGGATGAAGGTTCATTCGATGTTCATATCGAAGAGGAACTCGTCGAGTCGTCGCTAAACTCGACGAGTAGAATCGTGGATGAGGACAGTTGAAGAGATAGGGACTCGACGAGTTGACGGCCCAACTCGGCGAGTCGGGTCAACTGGAAGTTGACTTTGACTTTGACTTGGACTTGGTCAGGGGTAAAATGGTCATTTTACCCTAAGAATAGATTTCAGACTCTGATTAAGTGTTTTATGGGGATTGTAGCCGGAGGATTTCCGGAGCTGCAGCAGACAGAGGTTTCCCGCACAGATTATCAGCAGCTACTTGTACGAGGTGAGTTACCTTCCAGTAGGGGTGGGTCTAAGGCCACAATGTCGGCCCACCAAAGAGGAGTATTTAGAAGATGATTGTCTTTGTGATAATTATCTTGGTCTGGTTACATGCTTTGGTCATGAGTTTTATTTGTATGATATGTTACGTGTATGATAGGGATTGGTTTCCCTGATAGCGGTCCTTAGGACCAAAGGGTAGGTCAGTACCCGGATATGCCTGACTGTATGTTTATATCATGTTGTTGTATGCTAGTGGTAGGGGGTGGAATAGTCCCCAGTTACCGGTTGAAAGATACCGATGACAGTTACCGGTTGAAAGATACCGATGATGATTACCGGTTGAAAGATACCGACGATGATTACCGGTTGAAAGATACCTAGGATATTATATGGTACGTGATGATTACCGGTTGAAAGATACCGATGATGATTATCGGTTGAAAGATACCGACAATGATTACCGGTTGAAAGACACCGAGGATATAGTATGGTATGTGGTATGATGGGGGAACTCACTAAGCTTTGTGCTTACGGTTTCGGTTTTGGTTTCAGGTACCTCTTCGTCTAAGGGGAAGGAGCCGACGGCGTAGCATCGCATCACACACACCCATGATTTCCGCATGGAGTTTTCTGGGATTGTACTCTGATATGTTATGATTTTATGACTTGGGTTTTCAGACATGATGCATAGTTTTATGAGATGATGTGTTTCCACAGTATTTTCTTATGAATGTTTTTATGAGTCAATTAAATAAAAAGAAATTTTTGGACTTGGAAAATTGGGATGTTACACCTGATCCCTTTCATTTCCACGTGCTTCATTAAGGATCATCTGGAATGTTCTTGCCTTTGGCTTCGGTGGCGCATTCGGTCTTGCTACTTCATTTTTCTTCTGGAACTCCCTAGAAATATGCCCTTCTTCATTACATCAGTAACACACCCTCTTGTTGAATGTACACTCAGTCGCGTAATGCCCAGCCTTCCCACACTTGAAACAAATCACCTACTCGCCACATTTTCCAGAGTGTTTCTTTTTGCACTTCTCACACCATTTTGCATCACATCCTCCTCCTCCAGACTTTGAGAACATGTTGTTCTTGTTGAACCTTGAAGATCCCTCAAATTTCCTCTTCTCGCCAACTTCAACCTTGTTGGCGGTGCTGCCTTTGATCATTTCTTCAACAGACTTAGCATCCCAGAAGGCTGCCTCAAGAGTAGGTGCCTAGCGTACTGGCATAGTGTACTCCCATGGTAGTCCCTTTGTATACTTATCGATTTTTGTTAGCTCATCAGGGACGATGTGCAAAGCAAACTCCATCTTGTCTGTGAAGACATTGGTATACTCATCAATGGACATATTGCCCTTTTTTAACGTTAGAGGGTGGTTCTCCAGTTCTAGCATATTTTGGGCTGAACAGAACTTGCATTTAAAGTGTACCAATAATAATGCCCATGTAGTTGTAGTGGCTCATTGGGGCTTATGATCTTTCCCACAGTGTTCCACCAATGTACAGCCCCACCCCTAAACTGACACACGACATAAGGGGTTTGTAGCTTACCCATGCAACAACATGTTATAAAAGCTAGCTCCCTCTCAGAGATCCAGTCCATAACTCTGATTGGATCTCCTTTCCCACTAAAAGTTGATGGTTTTCAAGTCGTAAAGTCTTTATACTTGCATCTGTTCCTTTCAGTTCCTTCATACTGGTTATTTCTCCTAACCACTTGTGGTTCGACTTGACTAACGGTTCTACTATAACTTCCTTCTTCTAACTGTCCCTCATTCAGTTCAGGTTGCACAACTGGTACAGTAGGTTCATTCCTATTATTAAGCAACATTTGTCTCATCTCTTCCCCTTGTTCCGCCATCATAGCCTGAATCATTGCTTGGACTCCTGCCATCGTGATTGGCTCAGGTGCAGCTGCTACCTCTGGTGCATGCTCAATCACTCGTGGCTTAGGTTTTTGGTTTCCATTAGCGTTTCCTAATCCGTTGAGAGTTCTCACCATGTTTATCTATACACTCTAGCAGATGTTCAATGTACAGCGACGAGAATTATGATAGAGAAAGCTCTATTTATGATAGACGTATAAATCTCCTTATCACTCCGAAAAGTTACATGTCAATTCTAATACCGTAATTAAACGTTTAGAAATCTGAACAAATAAAATTTCCAGATCCAGCTGGCCATAGGCCCTATATCCGATCAAACGATAGCATCATAAAGCACATAAGGAATCTTATAGCATAAATCATTTAGCACATAAAAGCAATTTAGGCATCTCCCCTAAATAAGCTGGTGCTCGTGTCTATTCAGGCACACATCCTAAATATAGCAGACACTCATCTCACAATCATCACTTAACATTCTAAGTTTAAGTCTATAAATTTCCTAAAATTCCTAGTTCGTTTAAACTAATGCTCTGATACCAACTGTGACATCCCCAATTTCACGGCCAGAAAAGACAGATTTGTTTATGCGTATTTAAAAATCAGAGTATCATTTTTGAAGAATAATATTGCAGAATTTGTTCCCGAAAACATGATAATGTTATTATCAAAGCATTACCGAAGAAATTTACTTTATTTCTATTAAAACATTGAGATGTCATCGTCAATAGAAAAACATAAGGATAATGAATTATTACAAGCCTTACATTAATTTAACTAGTGGCCTAATACTCCTTGAATCCCTCAGCATAATGCATCTTTAATATCGCAACTTGTGATACAATAAACTGAGTGGGTCAGGTTGGGAAACCTGGTGAGTACATAGGGATTTCAATCCCACAATGTGATAATAATGTATATCTCAAACCTGAAAAACCAACTATTATCATTAACACAGATATATCATATCTCTAAAGCAATTTATCACATTCCATCGATTCCCACATACTGATCGTATACAATGATCTTACAAGATCCAGCCAAAAGGATCAATATGAACAACAAACTGATTACACTGCTTCGGAAATTCCTTAGCAGCAAACAACGATCAATAAATAGATGAAATGAGGGGAATGGAATAAGTTTCACCATGAACCTCCGTTCGTAAAAACAACAAGACAATTAAGTCAGGGGTGGTTATCTAGATAACTGTGCCTAGCGGTGGTCTGACACCGTGAGGTATTTTACCCCCAGACTCACCCTATCCGGCAATATAACATCAGACCTACCTAGTAGTGGTGTATTACTGACACACTCTATTAGGCAGTCTACGAAGTTCCCTGAATTACTTTGTGAAAGGAAACGCTAACACACAAAGCTCATCAAAAGAAAAATTATGAGGAAATACTAATAAAGTACTCACGTACGCTCCCGTACTCCAACAAATAATAGTGTCAAAAAGGACTTTGTTCATGATATTACTTCTGACACATTATATTAACCTGGTATGAGTAGGACTCGTACCCCAGAACATAATAATACCCCAGCAAAAGCAGCACCTGAGATATAGAGTTTTGAAAAAGACTTGGTACATAGAAAGTACTTTTGTACGTAGGACATACTCCATCGATCATCAATCTCCACGAACAGAGTTTCTACTCTCTATTTCGATCACACACGTACCCTTAATAAGATGCTACCCAATATCCAAACTTAATTGAACTAAGCATCTCTTTTAAGTCTTATTTCATCACTAGGCAAGCCTACAATGCTTATAATCAACTTTCAATACCAACTCTGTTTCAGCTACACTATCCTAATGTATTGTAATATTTTATACATAGGATTAAGTATTAACATACATTTATCTTCTCGTTTATAATACTTCTTCTATAATTATCATGTAAATACATCTTAACACATATAGAACCATGTCAGGTTCGCATAGCGTATATCATTAAATATACATATAACACATCTAGATAATAAGCATATAACTCACATATAAACTTTCAACATATATTTAATACTTTTATTAATACTTGTATTAAAATCATGTTCGTGTAAGGGACTATGCACTCACTTGTTAATGTGATGATTCGAAATTCAGACAGAGCTTCGCTTCTAGCAACTGTCTTTTCCTTTGACGTAACCTAGTATCATTATCACCAAGTCTTAGTCTAATAATTATTGCGACTAATTATTAGTCTATATTTATCATTAATTCAAAGTCTACTTATCTATAGTTGATAAGAGACAACCAGGTAGGATCATATCGGAGGTAGGGCCTGTTTGGTATACAAAGTATACTATTTGGAAATCCCACTTTAAATACCTCACTAAATCCAGCCTAGACATTATCCCCGTAAGTAGATCAATCAGTATAACGACTTTGGAATCACTGATAAATCTTGTTTATAGGTTCATAATAACGAAAATGAATTTAAACATAAGTTACATTTAAAGCGTAATAGGTGTAGCTCAACTACAAGGTTTCTAGCGATAACTTAGAACTCCTTGGTCAGAACTTCGTCGCTGAATCTTTTTTCTAAAAAGATTCTTGTAGCGTTTCAGCGCTAACCTTACTATACTAAAACTACAGAAAGAGAAGTCGAATCACGAGGGACGGAAATGCTCGGGGATAAGAAGAGAAAGACTCTTGAATCAAGAGAATGGTGCAAGAAATATGAGAGTCTAGAGCCTCTTATTTCTAGTAATTGAATTTTCAAAAACCACCCTCTTTAGTTACTTAAATGATCTTATAGTTAATTAAACGACCAAACACTCCTTTATAATACTATTTTAAATAGATTTAACGATATTTGTACTAAACTAATGTCGAAAGTACTCACCACTAGTCTTATAGCATCGTCGATACCTTTTTAATGATATATACATATGTATATATATGTATACGTATATATGATTTATACTTTATTTTAATATGTAAATATGTTATTATAAATTATAACTCATTCATACGAACTTTGTTTTTGATGTTTTTTATATCCACACGTAGCTATCGACGAGACCTACAACTTTCGTTTAGACTACGTCGGCTAATTTTGACTTTATTTTTTCGTCCATATTTTTATAAAAATTAAATGATTTTGCTAAAATCATAACTCTCTCGTACGGACTCCGTTTTGGGCATTCTTTTTCTCAAAAAATTTATTTTAAAGAGTACTACAATTTTCTTTTTGGTGGCTTTAGCTAAAAGTTAACCATTTTCTTCGTAGCTTTTTACGTCACACATTCCTTGTGCGCGGCTGACTTTTATATCTTATAAATATCATATATAATTCATACGGAGTCGGATTTCTACGAAATTTATATTTTCGGGATGGGAAGACGTGTACTTTCTGTATATATATATATATATATATATATATATATATATATATATATATATATATATATATATATATATATATATATATATATATATATATATATATATATATATATATATATATATATATATATATATATATATATATGTTTGGCATATTTATTTTTACGATTTACGGGCTATTCGACTGATTTTTCCTATTTTATTATATTATAATAATCATGAAACACATAATATTCATACAATTCTTCTTTATTACGTCAAATAGGTTACAATTGTTGACCCTAACTATTACTTTGGTTAAGATTATTTATCCTAGATAGTCTTCTATCAAAAAAATCATTTTTAACGCTTATTATATCTTAATTGACTAGCCCAAATCTGCGGGTGTTACATATATAGACCAGGTTTTCAAAAAAAAATTATAATGAAAAATGTGATATTCTAGTTTATACATTGCTACAAGTGAAGCTTTCATGGAACTTATTTGGATCAAGAACTTCCTAGGAGACCTTGGAGTTGTTGCATGTAATGAAGATCCATGGTAGATGTTCTATGATAATGAACGTGTAGTCTCTCTTACTAAAGAACCTAGGGATCATGGAAGGTCAAGAAATATTTGAAGGAAGTTCCATTACATTCGAGACAAAGTTGAGGACGGAGATCTGGTCGTGAAGCGAGTGTCATCGTAGAAGAATCCAGCTGATCCATTCATAAAAGGGATGACCAAAGAAAAGCATAGTAAGCATGCTAGGAGCATAGATTTGAAAATATGTAAAGTTTAATAGTTAGTTGATTATTAGAAACATTTAGAACAAAAAATAAATTTTGTAATTGTTATGGTGATTAAATAATGAAGATTTATTTATATCTAAGTGTGCTACCATTTATAATTAAGTTATATTGTGTTTTGTTTTTTTTTCATGTTTAGATCACTACTTCCCGAGTATGAATTTACTCAAACTCCACAATTGTTCATACTCGTGGGAGTGAGTATTGAATTAAGGTTACCATGAAGTGTTAGTAGATTGTCTATAGAGATTAGACATGGCATGGAGATTGCGAGTTATGTTCATGAGTATTTAATGGAGATTGCGACTAATGTTAATTAGTACTTAATAGAGATTTAAGTATTGGAGAAACTCATGCTCAGAGAGATTGCTTCATGGATTCAATCACGAGCAATTTGAGACGATAATATCTTTTATTCTTAAAAGAAAGAGACATTTGAGTTCTTTGGATATAATGTAACGCCCGCGAATTCGGGCTAAGACATTTTAAAGATTACAAATTATGAATATTCGTTTCATCAAACAATTAAATCCTCAAATAGGATAATCGTACGCGATACGATTTATATAAATGATATTTATATATTGGGTATATGTTTTATGGACAAATATTATGGGCTTATAATATTTGCATAAAACATTATTATAAATTCAACGAATTACGTTAAATAAACATTTAAAAATAAAAGATTATTTCGGATAAATAATCTTAACGAAAGTTGTAATAGTAACGATGACAATTTTGTGGGTATAAAGAATGCCCAAATCTGACTTCATACGAAAAATTATGATTTTTTGAAGTTTCGCTTTCTGCCCTATACGACAAAGGGTCTCATAAAAGATGAATCAGAGATAGATTGCTTATTAGCCTAAGTAATCTAAACGAAATCCATGGTAATCATAATTATGAAAGAGTGTATATAAAGAACACATAAATCCGACTTCGTATGAGGAAGTTATAATTTTTCATAACGACACATTATAGTAGTATGTGTCACAGAGTACGAAATAAAGATCAGTCACTCGTTAGGCAAAATTATCTAATGGAAAGTCGATGTTTATGAAATTACAAATCCGTCGATATAGAGAATATCGAGAACGGAGCTCGTATGCGAAAGGTATAAACGAAACTTGGTCCCTACTCTTCGAGGGCGGCGAATTCGATATAGATTTGTAAATTTAAGATAGAATGAGAATTAGTAGATGGAGTCTAAATTTAAGTTGTAGTACTCATCGATAGGAAGTCAATGATATAAAGAATGTCGAAAATGGAGCTTGTACATAGAATATACGGACAAAACTTGGAGCCTACTCTTGGGATGCAGTGCGCCCTCTAAAAAGGGCGGTGCACCCCCTGATCAGATTCATATAAATACATAACGAATTCTTCTTCTTTCCTTGCTCAATTCCTTTAAACTCTCTCTAGAATTCTTCTTTCATTCTTGTCCAATTTCTCCTAGTTTTTAGGGTGTGTTAGTGAAGCTCTACAGCGTCAGAGAGCCAATGAAAACATGTTTTTAGAGTCGAAGTTCGGCCCATGAACTTTCTGAACTTCTTTCAGAAAAACCAGTGAGTTAAGCTACACTTACTACGCTTTAAGTACAACTTATATTTATGCTCATATTCGTTATTATGAACTTATAAATATGATTTATCAGTAACATCAGTCGTTATAATGATAGATCTACTTACGGGAATGATGTTTAGGCTAGATCTATGAGGTGTTTGAAGTGGATTTTCCAGACAGTATATCTTTATATGTCAAATAGATCCTACCTATGATATGATCTTACATGGTTGTTTCTTATCAGCTATAGGTCAGTATTTCTTTTGGGATTATTGATAAATCTGAGAAAAACATAATAACAATTAAACTTTATAAATACGAACGAAAACTAAGACTTAGTAATATTCGTGTTTAGGTAGTTTTAAAGGGAAATCTAAAGTGTCAGTCAAAAATTTTATAAAATGCATTGTTTGAACCAGACATGGTCACTGTTGTAGAACTCGCTACTCGGTACCTGTTTGGCCGACTACCGAGTAGCGAGTACTCGGATTCGGTAATTCATGTAGAAATATTTTTAGGGAAATTATATATGTCAAAATCATAAGTTAACATCATAAGTTGATTGAAATATATTAAAAAATAAGATACATCTGAGTACACAAAAACTGAAAAACACACAATGGTCTCACTTCGTGAATAATTACTGAAATTTAAGATATATATGTAGTCATAATCACATGTGTGTGTGTTAAATAATAATTCATTAAGTATATTATACATATTAATCACCGATTTGGACGAGTTTTACAACACAACTCACTTCAGTAAGGGGCCGATCGGGTAGTACTCGGATTTTGTAACTCGCCTCAGTAAGGGGCCGAGTAGCGAGTATTCGGCCGAGTAATCGGCCAACTCGGCGAGTTTTACAACACTGGAAATGGTTATATATGTGTTAAGTGTATATATGGTATTATTACATGATAATCTTAAGAAATATTATTACTTAAAAGATTAATATGTATTAAATACCCGATATTTTGTGTTAGATATATACACTGAATTATGACAATGTTGTCTAAACAGGGTTCATGTTGAAATTTGATTATGGGGATTATAGTCTCGTCTAGTTTTAATATAAGATATATAAAGGATTTTTAGATACCATTAAGTTGGATAAAAGTGTAACCATACGCTGTATTTTGATATGTACTGTATAATCAGGAAAAAGGGTTCAAAAACTGGTTACATGCATCATAGTCTTGTTTAGTGATAAAGGAAGACTTATAAGGATGTTTAGTTTGAGTTAAGTTGAAAGATTATTAATTATACATTGTATTGTAAAGATATGACATAGCCAGGAAATATGTGCTAATTACGAATATTATAATTTGGTCTAGTTATACGCTAAAGACTTATTAGGATGTTTAGTTCAAATTAAGTCGAAAGAGTGTTAGTGATGGCTGGTAGAGATATTACATAGGAGGGAAATTTAGGTTGATTACGAGTATTGTAATTTTGTCTAGTATACACTAAGACCTACATATGATGCCTAGTTCAATTAGGTTTGGATACTGTTTAATAATCATACAAGATATGTATGTAAGATTGGAATGGAAAGTAGAGCTTTATTCTATGGCATTATCACGTGCCAAGTGTATGAGTTACGTACTAGAGCTATTAGATAAGTTGAATTTTGGGTAGTTATCTTTTTGAGATATGTGTGAGATTAGGAGGGAGAGGAGAGTATTGTTTCCGTGCCACTATTACGAGCCCGGGATGGGTTCCGTATAAGTCATTTATCACAGTACTATACTAGTATTCCTTCATTCTTTTTAGCCAGTCAGATAGTGTGTGTCTGTATCAGACTACTGTTAGGTATGTTTGAGTCATCTAGTGAAGTATAGGTGACCACCCTTAACTAAATCATCTTGTGGTGTTATTGAATCATATTGATCCAGGGAAAAAGAATTGTGTGTTCATTCAGGTACTTTATCCCCCCATGGTTGCCTTTATTGACTTACTATGAAGGAATCCCTGAGGCGGTATAGTCTACTTGTTGCTTACAAGGATCCATCAGGTTAGATCTTATAGGATCTATGTATAGGATCAGTATCTGAGGATCGAGAGGATGGGTAACTAATGGAATAGTGTCTTATAGATAATATTGAAATATTATTTGGTAATAATTAGTTTTGTTGGTTTATTAATTATGGAATATTATCATAATAACATTGTGGGATTGAAAACCCTATGTATCTCACCAGGTTTTGCAACTTGACCTACTACATTTATATGCATCACAGATAGTGGTGTTAAGACTGCTGAAGACTTTAATAGGATGCTTAGTGATTAAAGAGAAGACCTGAAATAGTATCCAGGGCCATATGTCTTTACGTTGTAGCATGCGTTGTGTATTAATTATGACATCCTTAGAGTTTTTGTATTCTGAAACATCTGTACTCAATATATTTTAATAAAACGAGATAGTTTTCGTAAAACATTTTATTGTACTGATATTTTCCGCAAATAAAGATATTATGATTTCTAAAGCGTAAAGAAAAATTCATTTTTGGTTCTGAAAATTAAGTGATGTCACATATAAGTTAGTTGTGTCTTGGTCTTTCTCTAACGTTATCTGTAACTGGTAGTCATAATGAGTAGGTCTACGCATAATATGGCTTGTAGACAAAAGTTGTGTAGTTATAGTTTATCTGATCCCTTTCACCATAATAGGAAAGGAGATATCATGGGACCCTCATTGATTTGATGATGATGTACATGTCCTAGTCCTAGCCCATACTTGCTTGACGTGTTCGATTAGTAGTCTGATTTGATCATCATAAATCAGAAGATCGAGAAACAACTAATGGACATTTAGGTTGATTCATAATCCATGACTCAATCTACAGTGATATCCTAGAAGAAACAAAGGATGAAATAATCACCTATCTAAGGGTCAATTCTTGATGAGATCAGAGTTCGACAATTGTTGTAGAAGGCACGCTTTGTTGGTTTGTAACATCCCAAAATTTTAATAAATTTAAAACTTTTAAAAACAAGTCATTTACTAATAAAAGTGTTACAAAACCATTGTTTCAAAACATTATTTAAAATCAGAGTCTCCCAAGATCTAATCAGTTGTAAAACCAAGGATGTGTATGGTCACGTCTTCGCCTTGCCACGGTCCTTTGAAGTACCTAAAACCATAAACCAAAACTGTAAGCACAAAGCTTAGTGAGTTTTCCCCAAAATACCAACACACGAACAATTAACATATTCAAATAACAGCATGCATTGGGTACATATCTAAGAGATTGGATTACGCTTGAGCCCACAATATGAGTCTGGCTTGCCTATCGGGCCCACAACTCATATTTGGCTTGATCCTGAGCCCACAACAAAAGTCTGGCTTGCCCAAGGCCCACAACTTATATCTGGCATGCCCCCTGAGCCCATTCAGTAATCGAACTGAAATACCCTCAAGCCCTCAGTATGAGTCTAGCATACCACATGGTCCTCATCTTGTATCTGGAATGCATCTGAGCCCTCAGTATGAGTCTGACATGCCCCGCCTGGTCCTCGGCTCATATTTGGAATGCTCCAATACCCTTAAGCCCTCAGTACAAGTCTGGCATACCACACGGTCCTCAGCTCGTATCTGGAATGCTCATGTGCCCTCAGTATGAGTCTGGCATACCACTCGGTCCTCAGCTCATATCTGGAATGCTCTAGGCTTTGTTGGCTACATCACGAAGCAGTACAACCTCAACCCAACACAATGTGTCGACATATAACAGATAACAAACATATAGAGATAATCAGGCAGACAGGATCACGGGTAGTCCTACAGATCTACCAAACTAGAATATCAACAACTAGCATAATCATGCATATCTAATCCATACTCAGCATATCAGCAAATAGCTGGATATCAAACCAATGGGCCGACCTTCTTGCCTTCGACCTGTAAGTACAGTGAGGAAAACTCTCCTCAACAGCTGAACCCACGAATAAATCTCTGACTGTAGATCCTCTAAAATCCTCGCGCTATAAAACACCAAAATGAAAACCCATTAATAACTAGCTCCTGACTCACACCATGAGTCCAATTTAGGATAAAAGACCTTTTTACCCTTCCTCAAACTTGACCCAAGGCAAAGGCCCAAACTAGATGACCAAAATCCCAAAATCCAAAATAAGCTTCTAAGGCCCAAATATGGCCCAATTTTCCAAATTGGGCCCAATTCCTTTCATGGCATTCACCCAAGAAAATCCAACAAGTCACCAAAATCCCAACCATAAAAATCCAGATGGCCCAACATGGCCCAAGACAACCAAGCCCAAAACAGAATCCCAAAACGAAGAAGCCCAAGTCTGTTGAGTACGTGGGGTGTACTCAGCCTGTACGCTCAGCGTACAGCATGAAAGGCTTGTACGCGCATCGTACATACTTGTACGCCCAACGTACTCACCAGCCATGGCCAACTTTCCAAATTAGCACTTATTCTATTAAGACTTTGATCCAAACTCAGATCTGACTTCCCTACGGTGGTTAATCACATAAAGTTGCCAACTTTATGTGCATGCATGGCTAAATGGGATTCTAGAGCTCGAAGGAGCTTAATACTTGACTCAATACATACATGGAACCAAAACCACCATAAAGTTTGCACCTTTATGACCAAGGAACCCATAAAATATCCAGATCTTCAAAGACAAGTTCCCAAAACAACCTTAACTCCCAATCACCAACCAAAAGGACCAAAATGACCAAAAATGAGCTAAGAAGTAGACCCATGAAATAAAATGGCATGGTTTGAACTTTATACCTCCCAAGCTACCAAAAGGAGATGCTAATGCTGGATCTCAAAGCCTTCCTCCAAATAACAAGTCTTCAAGATTCTCCTTCTTCTTCTAGATCCACAAACCCTCCATAAAAAACCCCATAAGAGCTCAAGATCACCAAACATGGGCTAAGGGACGAATTAGGGTTTTTAGGGTATGGAGGCTGGCTTAGAAATGATCAAAAGAGACTAACATAAAGCTTACATAGGGTACATCACGAGAAATTAGGGTTTTCTTACTCACCCTCATACGCCCAGCGTACAAGGCCTTTCACTCCTGCTCCACCCTTCGCAATACGCTAAGCGTAAACCACTTTACGCCAAGCATACTAACCTCCGCAGCAGTACGCCCCGCATACACCTTAGGTACACCCCGCGTACTAGTGTTCCCTCTAAAACCTTAAAACACTCTGAATGCCATAACTTCTTTGTCTTAAGTCTGTTTCCAACGAACTTTATATCCAGGGAAAGGTAACAAGAATCCCTACACTTCTATCAACTCATACCGACCCTAAGACCTTCCGAATAAAAATCCAATTTCCATAAAACCTGAACTGATGCTTTACCGAAATACCCCTAGGCTCCAAAACACAAACCGAATACCCGTATCACCTCAATTACATTACTCGCACCCAAATGGGTATAGATCTGACCTTTCCAAAGGCCCTAAGCCTTATGATGACCGATCTTCGGCCTACAACCTCGAATTAGGGAGCGATTCGGAACAGGGCGTTACATGGTTATTCAAAGTATATCTGACCAATAGTAGTTGGTGAATTTTCCAAGTAGGAGACTGTTGGAAATATGTGTCCAATGTCATAACTAATTGGTGTAGCTTTGAGAATAGTAGAAAAGTCCTTTCTGGGTTGTCATCAAGAGAAAGAATAACTAGAAATGGTTTTAGGAGATTAAGCAAAAGGTTTATTAATTTATTATATGATTAATAAATTAATTAGAAGCTAGTTGAAATTAATTAGAATTAATTGGAATCAACTATAGATTAATCTAAGGTGTGAATGTTAATTGTTCAATAGTAGAACAAAGGGGACATTCTAGAACCCCCCCCCCCCCCCCTCCCCTGATTTAGACAGTTTTCGGAGCCTTCTTGGAGGTTTCCAGAATTGCTCTATTCATCAGATAAACCAGTGATTTGAAACATGATTAAATCTAATATTTAATTGATTCAAATCAGGGTTATCCTGTCACCTGCTCAGCTATATAAATAGGCATGGACGAGCTTATATTTTCGTCCAACCCTAACCTCCCAGAAAGCTGCAGAAATCTTTCATCCCCTCTCTCTCTAGCCTCTCTCCTTAGTTTCTAGGGTTATTGGCTTTTAGGTATGAAAAAATAGAGGTACTCTATTTTGGGTACTAGTCATCCAAGAAGCAACAAGAGATCAAGGAATCAAGCATCAATAAAGACAAATCAGTTGTGTTTAAGAGAGGGATTCAACTTTGGATCCGTACATCCAAACAAGGTGACACGCACAAGGTCTCAAGATCGAAGGTCACTAGCTGCAATATAAGTTCTTTCTTCTTTATGGTTTCATAGGGTGGCAGTAATAGCATGAAACTTAGATCCTTAGGTTGCATGAACATAAGATTTTATTTTGTTTCCGCTGCCATGATCATGTGTTTAGATGCATAGAAAACCTACCATACTCTTCTCCTAAATGTTTGTTGGTTATGTTAATATCCACCAAATTCCACAAATATTTGTAAATATGTGTTGCTCGCATAACACTACCCTTCTGTTGACACTCTAGTTGTTGAGTTGTGGAGCCTAATCTTCCATTTGACCTCATTGTCGATAAGGGACTATAGTGCTCGGGCACAAGGTATGTGGTGCTCAAGTCAAGGTTTGTGGTGCTTAACTAAAAGTCTACAATGCAAGGTCTACGATACATGGACCAGAAAGCCTATTCAAATGTCTTGGGCTTGTAAGCCCTGGCGCACGAGATGTTCTAGATCAACTCGTGCTTATAAATAAGTATCGTTGTACCCCTACAACCCCAAACATGTGTGTGACACTGGTATTCCTACGAGGCGAATAAAAATCTCTATAGTTCGTCTATGGATTATCTAAGTATTATGATCATATGAGCCGCGCTAATTCATTGTGTTCTTTATATTTGTTCGTATCTTTATCGTGTATTTTTATGTGTTTGTCGATTTTTTTTATCCTAGCACTTGTAACTTTTGGTGTCAATGGATGAAATCTGCAAATTCCATGAAAGTGTAAGGGCATCTATAAACCAACTATGGATAATGCATTACTCGTTTCTTCCTTTACTCTATTATTGCATCTGTAGATTTAGGCTTAGATATTTTGGCACTTTAACACATACAAAAAGCTAACACTTCCAATATACATCTCTCTTTATCACAAATTAATTTCATGATACATTATTGACATTTGGGTTGTTAGACGCATGATAGTTATTGTTATGCAACTTTAATGCATATACAAATTGTTAAACAAATAAATTGGAAGACATGTAAAGATCTATATCATGGACACTTGTCTTTGTCATGTATGAAAAATGGTATATACTCGTAAATAATCATAAATCATCACGAGGGCAATAATTGAGAGAACCGTATGTGGGGAGGTGTACTTCATATCCATCCCTTTAGGTTTTGTTCAACTTGCATGTGAATGTATTTATTCTATTGCATAAAATAAGCAATAGATCTTGACCTTTAGGGTTACATAACGATTCAATCATCACCACGTGATCCTAGAAAACCAAAGTTTTCAATTATAGCTTAAAACAGAAATAAAACTTTATATAGAACAAAAAAATATATAAATTATAAATAGAAAGATCGTGGTTACAAAGAAATGAGTTAAACAAGTTTTAACAATTCTTTTAATAACTGCCTTTTAAATATTGTCAGTATATCAATTTGTTAGCCACTATAAGAAAACAACATTTTACGATAACTCCCAACAATTTTTAAATTTTCGCCATAAAATGTGACAATAATTAGCAATCTTTATTCTTTTGGTGAGTATTTATAATATGAATATTTTTTTTGACCCACCTCAATAAAAGCTTTCTTATTACGACTCGTACTACCAGAAAGACGATTTAATACGTTTGGTGTTAACTAGAAACTAATTTATATATCAATATCACATCTATTAATTTAGTATTCATCAATTACAGTTTACAAACATCCTCGACCTAATACAATATATCTTGTTAGATAACAAAATATATTTCTATTAAAGACACTACATCACCAAAAATTTTAAAATATATTATTGTTACTTTTGTTGTGCTCTTATTTTTATAAAATAAAAGTTGATATATGTTATTTTGTTGGAACAATTTTCTTGTCGGTCCTTTTCTTCTAGATGAAAGGGAGCGGTAATCTACATGTAGCCTATATTTATTTTATTTACGTATCACTTTTTAAGTATTATTTAGAGTAAATTACAATTTTGGTCCATATAATTGGCACCAATTTACATATTGAGTCTAAGTATTCAAAATTTAATGTGGTTCATCTTAATGGGTTGAAAAAAATACACGTATGGCCCTTCTATTAGACTATTACCTTTAAGCATCATTTGTTAAATGCTTGTAAATACTAAATTAAAGCATATTACCCTGTTTTTTTTTCTGTCTTTTAGTATATTTTTGATATTTTATATTTAAATCCGGACATACCGCCACCACTACCAATTGAAACAAAATTACGTACATATCGTAACTACTTCATTTGTAGTATCAAATATTTTTTTTTTTGAACCACAAATTATTTATACTTCTAAACTACTTTTTAATTTTATTTTTACCTATGTTCAGGACGAGACTTGAACCATCAACCTTAAAGAAGGAAGACAATATCGGATACCCCTAGACTAAAAGCCCTTTGGTTAAATATAACGTATCACTAGAGGTGCTCAAAACCGAATATCCGAATTTCGGATATCCGAAAATTCGGATAGTAGATTTTGATATCCGAATCTGTATCCGAATTTTCGGATATCCGAAAGTTCGCATACGTATTCGGATACCAAAATCAGATATCCGGAATTTTTTATCTTTGAGGTGTTGTTTGTTTTTCTGAAAGCTAAAATGTTTGCAGTCTGCGGACCATATCTGTAAGCCTCTACAGCAGAAGAGGTGTACCAAACGTCTGCAGTCTGCAATAAGAAGTCTCTTTGTTTTTTAACACCTGCAGACTGCTGAAATAAACTGAATTTTAAATAAAATGATTTTACAAATTTAAAATGATTTTTCAACACCAAAATTTTAATAATAATAGTCGTACAACATTGAAAAAAAAATTCAGTCAACTAAACTAGTCTTACAATAAAAAAAATTTGGTTTTACAATAACAATTTCATTTAAAATAATTCATTCAATATTTCGCATCAACTGCTCAGCAATTTCATCCCGTAACTGAGTCATATATTCATGGTCTGCTGCAGTACCATGTGTTCGAACCTCGTCTTCATCATCATCAACGGCCAAATTATCATCACTCGGTCCTTCTTTACTTATGAAATTATGAAGCGTGAAACATGTCATGACAATGTTTCTTTGTGTAACAAACGGAAATGGTATCATCCTCTTCAATATAGGGAATCGTGCTTTCAAAACACCAAAAGCACACTCAAGGACGTTACGAAGTTTTGCATGCCCATGTTTAAATTTTTCTTTATTGGTCAATGCACGTCTTTGACGCAAATCTTCAAGCCAATACCTTACATTACGATACGGAGCCATAAATCCTTGAGTATGTGCATACGCGACATCACAAAGATAATATGTGTCTGTAAAAATGCAAAACACTAATCAATTTTTAAACTAAGATAAAAATATTTAAAAAATCAAAAACTTACCTGGTGGTGGAAACGGAATTGATGCTTGCGGGTCAGCTACTGCTTCTGATAATATTCTAGAATAATGCGTTACTCATTCCCAACCGGCCACAACTTACCAGTGACACTATTTCAATCAAAAAGACGTGCACAAAGATCTAGAAAAAAACAGTGGAATTGTTCTCAATGAAGCAGCCTTCGGACGCCCCTAAACCAAAATGTAACAAAAACTAGTATAAGAATATTTGGCAACTTCATACATAAATGTTTAAAATATACATATGTACCTTCTTAAAATCATCCCACTCCTTATATCACTCCTTTGCTGTTAAGTTAAAAGTGTTTATTTGAGAGTTGTATATATTGCCAGATTTGTTTTTCAAATATATCCATCTTGTGTATTTGGCTTTCATATTGTCATATGTGTTTTTCATTTGTTTTTTAGTCAAATCAATGCCAAATTTTTCCTTAAGAACTCTTTCAAGCCTTATCCATGAATCTTTCTACAAACTCAATCCTTTTCTACCCACATTCTCTACTTCTTCAATACAAGTATCCAATGAGCATTTTATTGGTCCATTGTTGTTTCTCTTCCATTTCTTAATAACAATTATATCATAGACAAATCAGATTTAATAAGGTATTGCAACATTCAAAAATCTGATTTCATAAGTTATTGTAGCAAAAATTAATTTAACACAATGCATATCACACACATTTCAGCAAAACAAAATCAGCATATAATGACTATTTTCAGCATATAAACACTATTTTCAGCAACAATATCCAATTTCCAGCACCATTTTCATTATTTTAGCATTATTTTCATCCGTTCATCAAGAAAAGGTTTGATTTTGAGCATATAATGACTATTTTCAGCATATAAACACTATTTTCAGCAACATTCTGCAATATCCAGCACTATTTTCATATTTCCAGCACTATTTTAATACTTTCACCAAAAAAAGTTTGATTTTCAACATAATTTTCGGATTTCCAACATCCAACAAGAAATTTAACCAACAAGAAGCAATTTTCAACAAAAAAGAAAAAACAATGAATTTCACTACAATACATAGATTTCCAACAAGATTAAGCAACAATTTCAAGTTAGAAGTGAAAAAAAAAACAAAAAAGGATGTACAAACCTGTTCATCTTCAGTGGAGATCGAAGAAGAAGGTAGCGGCGGCACGGTCGGAGGTCTGCGGCAATGGGCGGTAGGTTTGATCATGGGCGGTGGGTCTGATCGGTGGGTTGCGGTGCTGCTGGAGCGAGGCTAGGCGTCGAGGGGGAGGCTTCGTTCGATGGTGGGAAGCCGAAAGAAGGAGGCCCCGATAATAGAATGAGGCGTCTTTGTTTTTTTTAGGTTAAAATGTTTTGCATACCTTAGAAGTGGCTATCCCATGTCTGTGTGGTGAAGACCTCGTGCAGACGTTTTTAGATCTGTGCACTTCGAAAAAACAAACACACTGCGAGGATGTATGTCTACGCGTGGTTTGCACGACGCAGACAAAAGTGATTTCGCAGATATGCAGCAAAAAAAAAAACACACCCCCTTAGTCACTATTAAATTTTTAGTCCATAAAATTAATGTATTATCCAGGTTGAAATCAATAAAACCCCAACGTGTTGCCAAATTTGAGATCAAATAAACCCAAAATTAAGTTGCACAAAACCATTAAACAACCAATATATGAACCTGTTGATAGTCTACGAGCCTAATATTAAATTAAACAAATTAAAAACCATCAAATATCAAGTTGAGACACACAAACAATGAACAGGTAAGTCATTGTAGGTTGCGAAACAATTAGAACCAGCTTGCCAAACAACTAGAACCATTGACTCAAAGCTCCATTCTACAATTGTTAGCTTTTATATCCAAAAATCAAAACACAATTTAAAAAAAAAAAATAGTAACATGTTGTCAACTAACCAATTTGGTCTAAAAACAACAACAACATCGATCTTTATTTATAAAATTAACATTATTTTTGAATGAACATGGAACATAATGAACATTACATATCATTAGCAATCATGATTTAGATCTAAGCAAAATAGAAAAAACAGTTACAATTAATGAGATAAAATATAATAAAACAATTAAAAATCATATATTTCTAATTGATAATCTTCAAAGTTTACATATTCAAGTTATAAGATAAAATATAAAAAATCATAATTTTGGATACCGGATATCCGAAATATCCGAAAATATATAAAGTGAATATCAATATCTGAATCCGAAAATTCAGATGTAACGTCCGCGTTTCTGACTAATCATTACTATAATGATGTAATAGTTATGGTCAATAATTGTAACCTATTTTGAAGTAATGAAAAAGAATTATTTGAGTATTATGTGATTTATGTGATTTATGTGATTTATGTGCTTATACCACCATAATAAAATAATAATAAAAATATGCGTAAAAAATAGAATGAAAATTGGACCCAATATCTTTGAAGAAAGTTGAAGTAGTCGTAACAAGGATTTCGGGGATATAACGAACGCTGAAATCCGAATTATAACGAATAAGTTATGACCCGTCGAAGTTTTGCGACTAAACCGACACGGCACCGCGTATCGTAAAAAGTGAATTTTTGATAAACTAATTTTTAGCCTTAGCGATCTAAACGAAAGTCGTAGTATACGTTAAACCGAGAACGTACATAAAAAGAACGTTCAAATCTGACTTCGTTAGAGAAAGTTATGATTTTTCTAAGATTTAGTATAGAAGTACACAGCCCGGAAATCGAATTTTAGATCGATCGATTTTTACCCGACACAACCTAAACGAGAATCAAAGATCTTTTTAATATGAGCTCAACGATATAAAAACAGACAAAAACGGACGTCGGATGACAAAGTTATGAATTTTTAACGGACTTTAACTGTCTAAGCATGTTAAAATATAACTTTAAAAATAAAGTCAAAATTAGCCGACGGAGTCTAAACGAAAGTTGTTGATCACGTCGCTACCTATGCGTGGAGATAAATAACAACAAAAACGGAGCTCGTATGCGAAAGTTACGGAGTTTAGAATATAGGTAATTTTCCTATTAAGTTCCGGAGGTGACACGTGGCACCATCTCATCCACACCTTCTTCCCCATGGCTTCGCATGCAATGCTGACACGTGGAGCCGGTACGCCCAGCATAGGGCTTGGTATGCCCCGCGTACCGAGTACGCCCAGCATACAGGGTTATTACGCCCCGCCTACGCCCAAACTCCAACCTATAAATAGAGGCGCAAATCACTCATTTTTCTTCACACTTTCTCAAACCTTCTCTCCCAAACACCCCAACCCTTCTAAATTTTTCCCTAGCACCTCCTAGGTGCTAGAGAGCCCCAGAAGGCCCCGAGAAGAAGAGCTTTCGGCTCAGAAGTTCTGTCCGCGCAAAGTCTTGTTCCTCGCTAAACCCCCTTGTAAGTGAGTTATGCTTACCTTACTTTAAGTATAACTTATGTTTAAGTTCATTATCATTATTATGAACCTATAAACAATATTTATCATTGATTCAAAGTCTTTATACTGATTGATCTACTTACGGGGATGATGTCTAGGCTGTGATTTAGTGAGGTGTTTAAAGTGAGATTTCCAAACATTATACTTCGTATACCAAACGGGCCCTAACTCCGATATGATCCTACCTAGTTGTTCCTTACTTGATAAATCATGAAGTAGACTTTGAGTTAATGATGAATCTAGACTAATAATTAGTCGCAGTAAATATTAGACTAAAATCTACTAATAATGATACTAGGTTTCGTCGAAGGAAAAGAAAATTGTTAGAAGCGAAGCGCTGCCCAAATTTTGAGTCATCACTTTAACAAGTGAGTGCATAGTTACTTTCATCTTACACATAGATATGAATTATTTAATATAAATTACATGTTATACCTGCATATTATCTGTGTTCTTGATATCTATGTTGGATGAACGATGTATACATGTTTTACTTGATTTAAACTGTATATGTATTTTATACCTATCAATATGTTGGGAAAATATGGATAGATGAAATAGATTATGAAAGATGAAAAAAAATGATGAGAGGCCTCGATGTTGAAAGTTGACCCAATCATCTAGCGGAGTATAGATGATTACCACGAACTATTCTAGACAGTCTAGTGGAACGCTAGCAGGCTCGCAACATGTAGGTGTTTGTGAATGATGTGTTCACCAGGTGTACTCCATCCCCCTCATGGTTGCATTGCTAACATATATTTCTGAGGAATCCCCTTAGCAGTATTGCCAATCCCGATGAAAAATCCTTAGGCTAGGTCCCTGAAATTAGATGTTGTAGGGACAGAAAGTGAGGATAACGGGAATGGGTAATCGGGTTGAATGATTTGATGAAATTAATCAACTTAATTATTATGGGTTGAAAACCCTATGTGCTCACCAGGATCTCAAGCCTAATCCACTCAGTTTCTTGTATTACAGGTAGTGGCAAAAGAGCACATGAGTGATGATCTGATGAGAGATCTATGGATTATAGGCCATTAGAATAATAGATGTTTGTAAGGCCTGTATTATTTCTATTTATGCTTATGATTATCATATTTTTTAGAGCAAATTCCGCAACATTATTCCTCAAAAAGATACTCTGATTTTTAAATAAAGCATAAACAAATCAGTTTTTTCTGGCCGTGAAATTGGGGATGTCACATCGGATATCCGAAATTGTAGATATCTGAAAATTCCGACAATTTTGGATTCGGATATCGGATTTTTCAGATCGAGTTTTATTGAACACCCCTACTTCTCACCATAGATTAATCAATTCAACCTCAACATCTGGAAATTAATTTAGAGATGTCGGGATCAAAAAAAGAAAAAAACTCAACACAATGCAGTGGAAATATTTATACATACAAAATAGATAAAAAAAAAACATCTGAATGAAGCCTTAAAAATCAAGATGGAAAATTAGTGAATAGGATGCATCTTTGATGAATTTTTAAGGCATAGAAAGAGTAAACACATGAGTAGATATAGTGATGTCACTAGCGGGAATCGAACTCGTGGGGGAGGCCGAAGATGATGATCAGGGGTCTCTCATTGATTTTGAAGGCTTCGTCTGAAAAATAAATATGATCCCCTAAATATAACTTTTTTTATATATAAGAAAATTTCATTAATACTACAATAATATAATAAATTTTATAAAACATTCAAAACGAAAAAATGATAGTACGATATAGGGTCTCATATGGGTACATTAAACTTAAATATATGTATACTTGTATGTAAAAAAATTGGGCCCCCTTATGATGTAGGCCCTGTGCAGTCGTCTACCTCGAATACCCTTCGGATGCGCTGTAACAACCCATATTTTCAAAAGAAAATTTTCATTTTTGATTAACCAAAAGACTTCCCCAAACCATGAGATCCCAATTACAATTGTTTTCAAAATTCATATCAAATACAATTTTATTTCAAATCATCAGAGTGTCCCATAAAAACGCCCGAGAGAGAGTGCACGCCGCGCCATCAAGCCTTTCCCTTGCCCTTGGGCTCAGATGTACCTGAAACAAATCCACAAACTTTAAGCTAATGCTTAGTGAGTTCCCCAATGTATACCCCACACACAATACACATAACACATATCATATTAGCTATAAAAGCAACATATATCACATAAGTCATGCATACAACATATAGGGATGCCCTGGGCTCGTCCCCAGGGTCTTACTCCAGGATGTCATGGGCTCCCCACATTGTCTTACACCTAAGTGTCATGGGATCTCCCATGGTCTTTAGTAGGAAAGCCATGGGCTCTCCACGTGGTCTTACATCGGGTTACCATGGGCTCTCCCATGGTCATTGGTAGGAAAGCCATGGGCTCTCCACATTGTCTTACATCCAAGTGTCATGGGCTCTCCCATGGTCTTCCATACAAACATACCACATATACAACTAGCATACTTCCTACCGCATAACCAACTATCATGCCTCATAACATAAGCTCAGCTAGTGTATCACATATCATAAAATGGGCCAGCCTTGGTGCCTCAGACCCATTGGTATGGTGAGGAGACTCACCTCTCAAATGCTGAACTGACAAGCTAAGATTAGAAATATCCCACGCACTGCTCCAACTCAACCGCTTATAATCATCATGTGATTAACTTGTCACAATCCCGAAATACCATAAATACCCTCAGAGTCAACCCTGGTCAAAGTCAAGGTAAACAGCCAAGGCCAACAGCCAATGTTGACCTCAACTCGTCGAGTGCATCCTAGTAACTCGTCGAGTTCCTCCCGAGATCCAATCCATTGAATCCATGTCAACTCGCCGAGTCACTTAAGTGACTCGTCGAGTTCATCAAATGTCCAGAAAACTAAAAGTTCATGCAGTCCCAAAACCCTAATCCTTCACTGCACTCATTTAAAATCTCGAAAACGGGTAAACCCTACCCGACTCGTTGAGTCAACTAAGGGAATCGACGAGTTCCTTCAGTCCCTTTTTTTGTTCAGCCCTTTTCAGTGGGATCTAAGGTCCCAAACTTCAGATCCACCTTCCCCTAGTGTAGTTACCACGTAAAGTTGCAAAGTTTACGTGCATGCAAGGCCTCACAAGGATAAAACATCAAAACTAAGCTCCCTACAAGGTTTTTGTGCATGGAAAGGGTCTAAGCTGGATAAAATGGGCAACTTTATGTCATTGGGGACCTAGAGAGGTCCAGATCTGGAACCATATCCTTGTGATAAGTCCAAATCCGAGTATGACCCCACTTTGCACCAAAAATGGTCATTTACTTCCAAGAAAAGGGATCTAAGCAACTAAAGATCAAGGTAACGACTTTATACCTCAAGATGATGGCCAATACAGAGTAGATGTCGGATCTACTGCTTCTCTCCTTTCTCCTTCTTCTTCAAGCTCCAAAATCTTTCACAACCACACCAAAACTACTCACAAAAGCTCTCTTTCTCACTCAAGAAGGTGCAAGGTCCAACTAGGGTTTTCTCTGGCTAATGAAGTGGTAAGGGAGGCCACAAGAGGTGGGTTATGTTCTTTAAATAGGGTGCAAACCTTAAAAATTAGGGTTTTCCTTTACAGCACCTACTCGTCAAGTCGGGGCCTTCCGACTCGTCGAGTAGGATTTAAAATCTGCGTCCTATTACGATCTCTACTCGACGAGTTGGAGCTCCTCAACTCGCCAAGTCCATGCACAAAACCTTAAAAATTAGATAAATAAAATAATACCTAGAACAGGTGTTACATGCGACCGTGATGAGGATGATGGTGGGAAGAGAAAAGAGGATGTCGGAGGAGATGGGTTTGATGGTTATACATCAATGGAGATGGGTTTGTTTTTGTTGCTGCCAACATCATGACGAGTCGGTGACGAAGGTGAGGGTTAAGGGAGACAACAACAGTGGGTTGTCTTATGTAGGTAGAAAACAAGGGGCGGCGGTGGGATGTAGGAAGACAATGAGAATGGAGTGTTTTGGAACCGGAAAGAGGAAATAATATTTAATTTTATAAAAGTTAAAAGCAAAATATACTTTTAGGGAATAACAATAAATATATTTTTGGCCCCTTAAGTTAGTAGGTTTTATTAATATTGGTCTAAGGGTTAAAAAAGGTTTTTTGTCATTAAGTTGAACATAAAGTCATAATGATCTCAAAGCAAATGGCTAATTATGATAAATATTGAAATATAAGGACCAATCATATTAATTTTTAATATTTAGACCTAAACTATGTATTGGTGCCAACTATAGAACCAAAACCGTAATTTGCTCTTTTATTTATAATAAATGTTTTGAATATGAACGAATGAAATTAAAGCTTATCTTAATAGGATTGGGTAAAGCAGGGGAAATGATATCTCTAAAGGTTATATGGTATCGTACAAAACTCACTTTACGTCATCCTTACGTCATTTTTCCTTTCTTCATACAAAATTGATGGCTATCATACCAAGTATTGTCACACCTTTGTTATTTTTTTATTTTTATTATTTTAAGTGAATAAAATTTAATTTAAATAAATATAATTATATAAAATCAGTAAAAAGAAAATACTTCATTAATTAAAAAAATCGTAGTGTGCACCACACTACGACGTCAAATCAACCACCGCACTATGCGGTGGTGTGTATACCGACCAATCTAACTATACTTCTATCACTCTCAATCGCCCATTCTTTTTCTACTTTATTTTAGACATCTATTTGCCACACAAGCTTGTATTTCATAAAAAAAAATCGATGTCATAACAAAAACGTGAATTTATTTAGGTGTGATTGTGAAAGACCAACTCTTAAGATAAATAGTAATGTAAATTGAATTTAGATCACGTGTTAAAATATACATATATAGGTGTATTTGAAAATTTTGTTGAAAAAAATATACGAGTTTACAAATAAGTTATTTAAATATAAATTATAAAACTAATTTATAAGTTATTTTAGTGGTCTCATTTGTTAGTATGCTTATTTATTTATTTATTTATTTGTATTGTGTACGTTTTCACATACACGTTTAATATAGAGATCATTTGTGTAAATCCCTGGCTGTAATATATAAAGCATGAAACATAATAGAAAAGATCTATCGGTATATTTTTTGCATACTCAAACATGGTATCACAGCCACATATGTTTGTCCTATGAGACCTAATCGACGTTTTTTTTTCTTCTTTCCCTCCTGGCTCATTGCTCTCAAGCGACCTACCACTTACAACTTCTTGTCGCCATCTCTCCTACATGATCATCCATCAGTTGCCATCATCGCACTATCACTCCCTTTGGTGTTGTATGTACTCGTCGCTACAATCCTTCTGCCAAAGGTTAGGATTCTGATTTTTTTACACATTTTTACTTTCATTCGTTGCTTTGATTTTCTGAAATTATGTCAACACCCGCTTCATCATCCACCACAGCCCCTACTGCCCAACAACGTTTGTGTGAAGTTGCTAATTATTACAAGCAATTTAGCTTTAAACTAACATCAGATGGATCTAACTACAAGTTGTGGGCAAAATATTTCTTGACATTTATAAGGATGCCAAGGTTCTCGATCATATCAATATGACAAATCCAAGCCCTTTTGTAAGACCCGCAGATTTTGGCTAGTCAATTTAAAGACAACGAGCGTCAAAAATGACTTTTTGATAAAAGAATATTTAGAATAAATAATCTTAACTAATTTATAGTATATGTCACAAGGGTTCCGTACATATAAAGAACGCCGGAATCCGAGTTATAACGAAGAAGTTAGGACCCGTCAAAGTTTTACGGCTAAACCGGCACGACACCGCGTAACGTAAAAAGTGAATTTTTGATGAATTACTTTTTAGCCTTAGGAATCTAAACGAAAGTCATAGTGTATGTTAAACCGAGAACGTACATAAAAAGAACGTCAAAATCTAACTTCGTATGAGGAAACTATGATTTTTCTAAGATTTAAAATAGCAATGCACAACCCGAAATTCGAATTTTAGATCGACCGATTTTTAGCCGACACAACCTAAATGAGAATTGAAGATCTCATTAATAGGAGTTCCACGATAAAAAGACAGTCGAAAACAGAGTCCGTATGTAGAAGTTATGAATTTTACACGGTCGTTAAACAACGTAATCTTCTCATATTGTTAAATTTAAAATCGGTCAAGAATTAGCCGATGGAGTCAAAAGGAGAGTTGTAGATCTTGTCAATACCTACGCGTGGATATAAAGAACGTCGAAAATGGAGCTCGTATGCGAAAGTTACGGAATTTAGAAGTCGAAGGGTGTTGCTGCGAAAGGGGTGATGTGGCTTAATCTGGACCATTGCTTCTTCCCCACGCTTTGCCACTAGATGGGGACGCTTGGCACTCAACTCAATGAGTTGGAGGCTCAAACTCGCCGAGTTGGGCCATTTTTCAGCCTATAAATACCATGCGAAGCTCACCCTTTTTCCTCACACCATAACCCTTCTCTCTCTCTCTAACTTCTCTCTAAACCTCTCCCAAAGCCCTAGTAACTACTAATTGATAGAGGAAAGCCCCGGAGCGCCAGAAGGCTCCGAAAAAAAGAGCTTTCGGCTCAGAAGTTCTGCCCCCGCAGATCCCGATTCCTATCCAAACCTTTTTAGTAAGTGAGTTATGATTACCCTACTTTAAGTATAGCTTATGTTTAAGTTCAATATCATTATTATGAACTTATACACAATATATATTATAAAATATAATATACAAAGTGTTATTATAATATCTTTTAACTACTCGTGGTATGAGGAATCTGGTTTGAAGGGCCGCATAGGGTTGTTGAATTTCAGAAGTGCTATAATGCCAAAATGGTCCTGCCCTCCGGTGTTTCATGTCTGGCCCCTGTCTGTACATAGTGGTTGAAAAGTATTGTTTAACACTTATAAAACAATAATGCTCGTAGACCTTAAGTTAATTAGTCGTAACAAATATTAGACTAAAACTTAGCAATAATAATGCAAGGTTTCGTCGAAGGAAAAGACGATTGTTAGAAGCAAAGCGTTGTCCAAATTTCGAGTCATCACTTTAACAAGTGAGTTCATAGTTACTTTCATCTTACATATAGATATGAAGTATTTAATATAAATTACCTGCTATGTGTGCATATTATATGTGTTCTTGATATCTATGCTGGATGAACAAAATATACATGTTTTATTCGATTTAAACTGTATACATATTTTATACCTATAATTATGATGGGTAAAGATGGGTAGATTAAAGATAAGATGAGATAAGAGATGAAAGATGAGATGAATGATGAGAGATGAAATATGATATAGATGATGGGAGGTGAAAGATGATGAGAAGCCTTGACCCAAGTGATGGACCAGTCATCTAGCAGAGTATAGATGACAGTCACAGACTATTCTAGACAGTCCAGTGGAACACTAGCAGACTCGCAACATGTAGGTGTTGTGAACGATGTGTTCACCAGATGTACTCTAAAAACCTTGGCAGCTATGGACTTAGTTCCTCATAAACGAACATTGGCAGCTATGGACTTAGTGCCTTAAAAATGAACGTGGGTAGCTATGGATTTAGTACCCTATAGATGAACATTGACAGCTATGGACTTAGTGCCTAACAGATAACATCGACAACTATGGACTTAGTGCATATTAGATGAACCCTGACAGCGATGGACCTCGTGCCTATTCCTTAGGAATGAATCAATGAATGAATGAAAGAATAGATGATTCTTAAGGTAGATCCTTAAGAATAAAGAAGATAATGAGGATGGGTAATTGGGTTAATTGTTTGATGATAAAACATAATAACTTTATTATTGTGGGTTGAAAACCCTATGTACTCACTAGGTTTCCCAACCTGACCCACTCAGTTATTTGTATCACAAGTGTCGATACGAAGCTACATTACACTGAGAGATTAAAGGAGATGTAAATCACTAATATAAATGAATATAAGGTCTGTTTATGCTTATGTTTTTGTATTGACGATGACATCCCAAAGTTTTAATATAAATAAAATACATTTCTCCGGAAATGTTTTGATAATATATTTATCATGTTTTCTAGGAACAAATTCCACAATATTATTCTTTAAAATGAATACTCTAATTTTCAAATAAGCATAAATAAAATTTTTAAAATGACCGTGAATTTGGAGATGTCACACCTTTGGGAATAATGATGAAGATTATGATTTGATTTATTTACGTGTGAAATCATGGTTTTACTCTACATTTGACCCTATTATTTTACAAATAATTTCAAATGACAACTACACCGCCAAGAAATTATGGGACAACTTACATGAGTTTTTTTCTCAATAACAAAATGCCAAGGATTCTACAATTACAACAACAACTCAACAACACCAAGAAAGGCGCTTCAACAATTACTGAGTATGGTTACAATCTCAAACATCTTGCCGTTGTAGACTCAGACATTACCTAATTGGAGCTTGTCATGCAAAATTTTTGTGGTCTTCTGCCCTCTTACCATAACATTATGGATGTCATTACTAATACCAAGTCATTTCTATCTTTCTTGGAAGCCAAAAATATGTTATTGCTTCATCAAACTCTAGAAGAAAACAACGATCAACTACTTGATAAAAATCGACTCTTTATTCCACTAACAATATATCAGGAAAATCGAAAAAAATGGAATAAAAATAATAATCGGGGCACTTCTAAATGGGGGGTGTTAATTCTAGCATAAATATTTCTAACCAATTTGTAGGTACATTTTCGAGTGAAAGTTCTTAACTTGCAAGAATAATGGGAGCCAATCCAAGTGCTTTCAACCACAATGTGGTCCCTCCACAGCCTTTGGCTCAAAATACTTCATAAGTTCCACATGTGATCCATATGTGCCAGCTACAACCCATATTTTTTTGGCCCACTTCCTCCAGTGTTGATCCCATTTGCAGTGTCCCAGACCTAATACGTGGTTCGGTCTCCTATTGCCTTGTTGTCGAAGCCATAGGCCCACCTCTGCAAACTTAACTCAATGTGAAACAGGCTTCTGGGATTTTTTTTTTGTGCGTATTTTTTGGCCCAACAGGTTATGCAACAACCTCCGCAACAAGCCACAGACCCCGCATCGGTTTTTCAGGCCATGTCTTTCCAATCGCCTCCGAACAACTAATTTTACATAGATATGGGTGCAAGCTCGCACATGTCATTTCACGATGGTAATAATGTTGGATTAGGTGTCTAAGCCCATAACTATAATTAGTATGTACTTGACCCGAAAGTAGCATGGTCCATTTGGGTTGCAATTCACTGGAACAATTTGATAGCATGAATATTTGATAAACAGATTATTTGTGATTTATTAATATATTATAAGTATAATATATTAATTGAGAAATCACATTATTTAATTAGTATTGATCAATAATTAATTTGAAATTAATTTAGTGATCAAAAGAGACTGATTAAATTTACGGGGACTGATAGGTAAATCAGAAATACTTATAGCTTGGACCAATGATCCATGTTGATTAGGGTTGGACGAAACCTTTATGAGAGTCCATAAAGGTTTAGCCCAAAAGGCCTATGAAATGTGAAGAGTCATGGTGAATTAGGGTTTGCATGGATGAAACCATAGGCTATAAAAGTAACCCCTAACTCCCTAAAATCGGCCAATAGATTTAAAAGGAGAATACTAGCCGATTTGTGCTTCCTAGCCTCTCTCTCACAAGCCTCCTTTTGTTCTTGGTGTGTTGTGAAACATTTGAGGCATCACACTTGGGGTGCTAAGCTCTTAAAGACCAAATACAAACAAGCTACAACAAGAGGTAATCTTCTAACTAGTTTTTATGATTCATATATCAAGTTGTATGCTAGTTTAGGCTTCATGCTTTGGAAAAACAATATTGCATGTATAAATAGAGAAAAATTAGATCCAAAGCATTAGGGTTGTATGTGCACCATAGGGATGTTATAGTACATAAAACCCATCAGTGGTATCAGAGTCATGAGTGTTTTCTATTATATTGATGTAATTGTTTGATTTTCAAAACTGAAAAATTGACATTTCTGGCCACTGCCTGATGGACTCGACGAGTCCTAAGAGGGACTCGATGAGTTGGATGAATTTGGCCATGAACTCGACGAGTCCATTACCTGGCTCGACGAGTTGGGTCATCTATTGGCAGAATTTTCGAGTTTTTGGCCTGTTTTGGATTAGGATCATTACCACAAATTGTTTTGGTTCATAAAATTTAATTTTACTAATATAGTAATGATTATCCCCATCCAATAACATGATGATTGATAAATTTTAAGATAATTACTTGATTTTGTGAAAAAACTAATTATTTGTAGAATTAGAAGTTGTCATGCTACATGAACTAAATTAGGTCAAATTGGTAAATGATATATTATTTGATAATTGTATTAGTTTAAATTTGATATAAATGTTTCTTGAAGAGTCTCATAACTTGTCCTCAAGTTATGGGATATGAAAAGTCTCATTCATGAAATAATAAATCCATAAGTTATGGAAATCAAAAGTTTTTTGAAGTAGTTACAAAACTTGGCATCAAGTTTGGAATTCAAAATGTTTTCAAGAGTTACATAACTTGCCCTCACGTTTTGGAAATTGAAAAGTCTCATTTATGAAACATTGAATTCTAAAAAACCCTTGTAATTTGAAAAGGTGCAACTCTTGGGGTTCATAACTTAAAAATTAATTAAATAGTTTTAATTTTGAATTTTGTATTTAGAACCTTGATGTTTCCTTTGATTAGTTCAAATTACACTCTTATGGACTTTATTAAATTAATTAAATGTTTAATTAAAAGAGAAAGTTATTAAAACCATAATCATATGACTTAAAGTTAATTAAATTAAGATTCTATTTTATTAATACATTAAATCATCTAGTATTTTAAATGATTAAAATACACCCTTATACTATATAAAATTAAAAGTTTAATATATTATATATGTATAAGTAAAAAGTCAGTCTTACCGTTAGTAGGCCTCACTCACGAAGGTGGTCTATAAGGGGTGTTTAAGGAAATTGCCTATAAAATGGCGATTGAATGAGTATACACTCTTACCCACCGCACTCTTGACCATTGGAGGGTCGTTAGCCGAATGGGTAGGATAGGACAAAAACTTTCATTAATAAGTATAATGAAATACAAGTAACTAAATGTTATATAAATTCCTAAATCTTAGTTATTTAGGAAAAATGTGAATTTGATGCTAACCCATGAAATTGCACATTACACCTTATTTGTCAGTTAGTGGAGCGTGTGTGGTTAACCGGCACACTAATATGGACTAATGAATGATGGAAATGGGTTTCTCGTAAATTATCATTGATCAATGGAGTGTGTGTGGATAACCGGCATATTGATTAGGTGATTAATGACATCGAGAGTATCAAGTTAATTTGCATGGTTATTCACACCTTGTTTGTGATCCTCGGTATCCCAGTCACAAACTTGAAGGACATAATCGAGATTAAACATGCCATTGAAAAGTTCAATGAATCTCAAAAGAATCTACGAATTTCAATTCATTTAAAACCTAATATTCATTTTCGTTTTTTATGGTGGAAATTGGTAAATCATCATTTACCTACCTTCAAATATTTTGAAATTGGATTACGGCATCCCTCTTCCGAATTGTAGAATATTGTGTTGGGTCCTAGCCTTAATATTTCATTTTGGGTGTTATACTAAGGACTTAAATCAACTAAACTTGAATTTCTCCCTTGTAGATGTCTATTACTGACAACTATGGTCTTCCCGAATCTTTTGGAAAAAGATTTCCACATGAAGATGATATTCCTCAATATCATACTTCACTTCCTCCACCTCCTCCAATTATTCTCCTTGGTCCACGTCTTCATCGACTTGAAAATTTCAAGGTCACTCAAGCCCTATTGGCAAGCAAACACGAAGATGGAAAGTCTGTATGTACTCACGTCTTAAAGATGAAGTTGCATATTGACAGGTTGGGAACGTTAGGTGTCGTCTTCCCAATGAAGCTGACTGTTGACTTGGTTCTTCAATTACTTCCTAAGTCATATAGCGGGTTCATTAAGAACTACTACATGGGAGACCACGACATGACCCTCATTGATCTAACCTATTTTCTTACTGCTGCTGAATCAGCAATGATTTGGTGCACTGGTCAAGCAAATTTGATTGGAAGATCTACTTCCCACACTTCCATGGAAATTGACAATGGAAACATTGGAAATCCAGAAAAGACTTCTCTTCCCAATGGAAAGGGATTGACCAAGGTCAAACCGTTTGACCGGATAGTAAAGAGAAAGGCTAAGTCTGGAATTGTCTGGTGTGCCATTCCGAAAGAAACTGTTTGCTTCTACTGCCAAGAGAAGGGGCATTGGTTGCAAAGCTGTCGTATCTACCTGAAGGACCACAAGAATGGTAAAGTCAAACCTTATGACTCTGCTTCAGGTAAGTCCACTATCTAACTCTATTAAGTTCCTATTTATAGATTCTTAATACATGATATGATAAGATTGCATTTTGATGTTTTGTAGGATTGAAGAAAAGAAAGGAAGCTTAAAGGAAGAGTAAGCTGAGTCAGGTCGCGAAGAGATGGATTTCGATCACATGGTTCGATGATCGGATTTTGAGCTACTACTTAGGAGTTATGATAGATTGCTTAGGAATATTTAGAAACATAGTTTTCATATGTACTTGCATTGTAAGGACAAGTTTTTTGTAATTTTATAAATAAAGAAAATTTTGATTTTATCTTATTTTATATTTCCTTGCAATAGCATTTGTGAAAACTAATGTTTTTCTATTGGTAGCAATATTGAAGATCGATGTGATTCTATGTTATTTGTGGTAATGTCAGAAATTTACCAAATAAGGAAAGATTCTCATCACCCAAGTTTCGATTGGACAGAAACTTGGAATCACGCGACTTGTTTTGTGTGATGAATGAGAACTTTCGTCTTTGGGAAATTAAGACTAAATCCTTGTTCATATATAGATGTGAGTCAAGTGAAGGACTAGGGGATGTAGTACGAATTGTTGTGCACTAGTCCAGGTCCACCACAAAGAACGATAAGACTATTCGTCATGATTTACTAAAAGTTTGGTAAATATGGTTATGCTTACAAGATTAAGTGTAATTCTGAATAATTGAAAAGGTTTTCAATGTATAGCAGAATGGATAAGAAGAATCAATTAGGAAGAAAGATAAAAGTTTCTCCAATCTAAAAGGAAATGAGAGTACTTTAGTATCATGTTTTATGATTATCTTAATGATTATGAAAACCATATCACAATTGATCCTCTAAGGACACCTTAGTGCACTTATATGGCTAAGAAGAGGAATTGGGAATTGTTGAAATGGTTGAATCAAGAAGGTGAGTCATACTGTGTTCCAAAATGAAGTCTTAGAGTCATACTCCAAGATTGTACCTTGAGTGACATGTTTTAAGTAGGTTTATAACACATCATGAAATGTGGAGTAGAAAATGTTTTCTTACTATTGTGCATTTCAAATTAGTAATTGTGATGTTTTGAATAAAACAAAGACCAACTGAGACCAATTGTGTGAAGTGTCATTCTTGATAATAATCCGCACTAACTCTTGGATATTTGTTTGTCAAGGAAAGTTTCTTGACAGACAATCTTATATGTCAAGAAGTCAGTGGGAGTCTTAAAAGATCTTGAAAAGTTTCAAGAACTAATTAAGAATAAACCTATTGTTTATCACTAGCATACGACTTAAGGTTTGTAACCTATCGTGTTGACATATTCTTGTTTCTGTGCTCATTCCATTTAAGTTAACTATGCATGTGAGTTATGTGAGTTCTCATTTGAATGCATAAGGCAAAGCATCTTGATCAATGAAAGTACATTGACCAGTATAGGTGAGCTGCTCAACAACTTGGAAGACATGGTAGGCCCTGTGCTACTAAATTGCAAGAAATTAAGATTGAACAAGTTCAGTCCATATGAGTTTGAATTTGTCATAGACCTTGTCTTATGATAATGGTTGGAAATAACAAATTCACATGGATAGGAACACATACACCATAAAATCCAAGTGTCATAAGGTTTCTCTCCAATTCATGAAAATTATTGTGAGGAAACACTTTCACTAAGTAGATCTTGAGAAGATAGCAGTTGTGTTAATTGCGTTCTCAAATTCGATTATGATTACGGCATCCCTCTTCATAGTTCGAATTATAAGAAATGGCAAATAGTCCGAACATTCGGAACTTACTGTTGTAAGTTCTGTAGTAGTTTAGACACACATGAGCTTTATTATAAAAGGTGTATGAGCTTAAATAAAGGCATATCGAAGCATCTCGTATCAGAAATCTGATCTTTGGTAAGAAAGTAAATAAAGTATTGATTTCTAGAAGTCCAGCTGATTTTGGATACATGTCAAAGCTAGTGGGAGCATAAATTTTATGCTAGTAAGATAATAATTGTTATGCTAGTGGGAGCATAATTATTATGGTAAGTGTTGCGAGTTAGCAATACTATTTATAGGAAACAAAGTTCAAATTTGCAAAGTTGCAAATGTTGAGAAGTTGTTTCGCTATTGTAAGGGAGAGGATACTTATACTTTATTTTGAATCTAAAAGCTTAGATCGAAGTATTAATCAAACTTAGTCATAAGTATATCATGTTAAAATGTTTAAACATTGAAAATTCTATATGGAAATATTATAGCAAGGGACTGGTCAAGTGTCATGTCTTTATGAATCGTATCCCATATGCTTCGGGTATAGGATCGATTGCATATGCTATAATATTCACGTGTTCTAATTTTCCAAATGCTTAGGGCATTAAGAAGGAAAAAGGACTAGAACCGGATATGACTAAAGTGGTTAAAAAACTGTCGAGGATGATCTAAGGTTCGCTGAGGATTGGTTGCTTATGGGCAGTTGGGAGTATAATAATGGATGGACCATATTGACATTATTACGAATAGATATGATTCTATTAGCAATGAGTTGTCATATGGAAAATATGGAAATGTTTGCATAAATAGGAGATGGAAATTAAGAATCTATGTGTAAGTTAGAAACTTTTGTGCAAGAATGATGTTCAAAGGAATGTACTTTAAATGTGAGACTTCACATCTATGGAATTGTGTTGTAACAATATCCAATGGAATGCTTTGTAATGTCATTGGCAAAGTCTCTGTGACTTTGATACCTCGACATTACAAAAGGGTACATTGCATGGTAATTTGGAATCTTACACTTGTGATAAAGATTTGGAATTGTGAAATGAGTATCATTGGAAATGTTTTCAATTGATATTTTTCACAAAGAAAGGACCATAGATAAACATAGTGTGCATGCTTGGAGCATGGGATGACTATTGTTTTAATTCAAGTATTAAGTTGATTGGTCGAAACATTATACAATGAATAATGTGTAATCAATATGGTGATTAAATAATAAGTGTTTTATTTAAATTCAAAAGTTCTGAGACCATATTTGATTAGATTATTCTTGTGTTTCACTTTGCATGTTTTACTTCCCGAATAAGTAGGTTATTCAAACATCCACAGTCGTTCATGCTTTGGAAGTAAGTAATGAAGTGAGACTGTCATGAATCCGAATGTAGATTGTCTAAGTGTTTAGACATAGCACAAGTTTGCTGCAGTATTCATGAGTGCTCCTGTAATAAGATTTGAGTATTGGATTAAACTCACGCTCACGTGAATCACTTCATGGATTTTATCACGAGTGATTGTGAGACGATAATATCTTATATTCTTGAAACGGAGAGATATGAGTTGTAGTTTACAAGTCGGTTACACATTAATGATATATAAACGCACCAGTAACTTGGTGTTATAAAATGTATTGTTGTGTGTGATTTGATGAGTAAATTGAGCAAGCATATGAGTCGAAGTTTATCCGTTCCTTTTACCCTAGAGGGATAAAAGTGATATATGTGGGCCCCTCGATGATTTATTGATGACACTTAAGTGCTTGGCCAAGCCTGGACTAAATTGATGTGTTCAATTGTAGTCTGTTGTCAGTCGTCATAAATTGGAAATCGGGAAACAACACATGAAAAGAGAGAATGATTATAATCCATGTCTCAGTTTATACGATATCTTGTAGAATGGAGGAATATATGATCCCTTATCTAATGGACGCGTCAGAGTTCGACAACGGCTTTTGAGAGCTACTATTGCTAATCGGATTTGGAAGTCGTGCTTGCAATTATAGTTACTAGACTTATCCAAGTGGGAGACTGTTGGATTAGGTGTCTAAGCCCATAACTATAATTGGTATGTACTTGACCCGAAAATAGCATGGTCCATTTGGGTTGCAATTAACTGGAACAATTTGATAGCATGAATATTTGAGAAAGAGGTTATTTGTGATTTATTAATATATTATAAGTATAATATATTAATTGAGAAATCACATTATTTAATTAGTATTGATCAAGAATTAATTTGAAATTAATTTAGTGATCAAAAGAGACTGATTAAATTTACGGGGACTGATTAGGTAAATCAGTAATACTTATAGCTTGGACCAATGATCCATGTTGATTAGGGTTGGACTAAACCTTTATGAGAGTCCATGAAGGTTTAGTCCAAAAGGCCTATGAAATGTGAAGAGTCATGGTGAATTAGGGTTTGCATAGATGAAACTCTAGGCTATAAAAGTAACCCCTAACTCCCTAAAATCGGCCAATAGATTCAAAAGGAGAATACTAGCCGATTTGTGCTTCCTAGCCTCTCTCTCTCACAAGCCTCCTTTTGTTCTTGGTGTGTTGTGAAACATTTGAGGCATCACACTTGGGGTGCTAAGCTCTTAAAGGCCAAATACAAACAAGCTACAACAAGAGGTAATCTTCTAACTAGTTATTATGATTCATATATCAAGTTGTATGCTAGTTTAGGCTTCATGCTTAGGAAAAACAATATTGCATGTATAAATAGAGAAAACTTATATTCAAAGCATTATGGTTGTATGTGCACCATAGGGATGTTATAGTACATAAAACCCATCAAATAAGTCTTCCCTTACATGTGACATCGAAATTTTAACGGCCAGAAAAGATCAATTTGTTTATGCTTATTAAATCAGAGTATCATTTTAAAAAGATTTACTTTGCGGAATTTGTCCCAAAAAAAATATGATAATAATATTATTAAGACATTTACAAGAAATGTATTTTATTTATAAAACTCGGGATGTCATCGGCAATACAAGAAACATAAGTATAAACGAAGACTTATAACATCTCTTTATACCAATAGTCTATATCTCCTTTAAATCTCTCGATAGATACCTATATCATCATATATGATTCTTGTGATACAATAAACTAAGTGGGTCAGGTTGGAAAACCTGGTGAGCACATAAGGTTTTCAACCCACACTAATATAGTTAATATGTTTTGTTATCAAATAATTAACCCAATTTCTCATCCCCATTATCTTCTTTATTCTTAAGGATCTACTCTGAGGATCATCTATGCTGACAATACTAGTTCAGAGATTCCTCCTTGATGCTTGTCAGTAGGTTTTCTTATATATTTACTCCTAAGGATTTATCCTAGGGATCATCTTCTTTATTGACAATATTAGTTTAAGGAGTCCACCCACAATACATGATAATAGGTTTTAGAGTACATCTAGTGAACATATGGTTCACAACACCTACAGGTTGCGAGCCTGCTACCGTTCCACTAGACTGTCTAGAATAGTCTGTGGTTGTCATCTATACTCTGCTAGATGACGTCATCTTTAAAGTCAATACCTATTATTCTTTTCATCTTTCATCACCTATCTCCCTTTTTATTCTATTCAACCCTCAATACCTATTTCTACCCAATATGTTATAGGTAAGAAAATACATATATGGTAAATCATATAAAAATAATCTTATAATATTTCATCTAACACTGATATTTTTGCACATAAGCACATATAGCACTTAATTATTTAGATACTTCATATCTATGTATAAGGTGAAAGTAACTATGCACTCACTTGTTATAGTGATGATTCGAAACTCGGACAACGCTTCACTTCTACCAACCGACTTTTCCTTTGACGTAATCTAGTATCATTATTACTAAGTCTTAGTCTAATATTTTTTATGACTAATTAATAATCGAGATCCCTCAATAGTCCCAACCTCAACTGACCTATAGCAGATAAGAGACAACCACGTAGGATCATATCGGAGGTAGGGTCCGTTTGATGTACATAGTATATTGTTTGGAAATCTCACTTTAAATACCTCACTAAATCCAACCCAGACATCATCCCCGTAAGTAGATTAATCAATATAACGACTTGGAATCACTGATAAATCTTAATTATATGTTCATAATAACGACTATGACTATAATTAAAAGTTACACTTGAATAAAATAAGTGTAACTTTTAATTATAACTGCTTAACTTACAGAGTAATTTAGTGAAAAGCGGGAAATTACGCGGACAGAATCTCAATCCTGGAGCTTCTATTCTCCGGCTATCTGAAACCATAGGGCCCCGCAAAATTGACCGGGAACTAGGGAGTATAGGGAGTAAGGAATATAAATGATCTCTATAGGATTCGGAGGAAAGATGTGAGAAAAATGAGCTGTCATCGGAAGTTTATATAGGCTAATTCGGGGTTCGCGTCACGCACCCTCTTCTCTGCGCGCCGCGGATCTGATCAGCCAGGATGACGTTTTGCTCGATGGGTGGTGCCATGTGTCGAAATCTCGTGGGTTGTCGATGTGGGTCGCGATCTTGTCTATGCACGCCACACATCTTGTCTGTGCAAGTGATTGTGCGTGAATTTTTATAAAATCTTAGAAAGCTCATAACGTCTTCATAAGAGCTCTATTTTCGACGGATTTTATATCCATGCATAGCTATCGACAAGATCTACAACTTTTGTTTAGACTCTATCGACTAATTTTTACTTTATTTTTAAAGTTATATTTTCAACAGACTTAGACTCTTAAAGTCCGTTAAAAATTCATAACTCTCTCGTCCGACGTCCGTTTTTTACTGTCTTTATATTGTTGGGTTTCTATTAACAATATATTCAATTCTTGTTTATATTATTTCCGCTATTAATCAAACGATCTAAAATTCGATTTATGATCTGTATACTGCTACGTTGAATCTTAGAAAAATCATAACTTCCTCTCATTAAGTCCGATTTGGACGATCTCTATATGCACACTCTCGGTTTAACGACTACTATGTCTTTCGTTTAGACCTCTTAGGCTAAAAAACAATTTATCAAAAATTCACTTTTTACCATACGCAGAGCCGTGCCGGTTTAATCGTGAAACTTCGAAGAAGCATAACTTCCTCATACGAAGTCAGATTTCAACGTTCTTGTTATATGTACTGAATCCTTATCATATATACTATAACTTTTGTTAGGATTATTTTTCCTAAATAACCTCCTGTAAAAAGTCATTTTTAACGTTTAATAAATCTTAATTGACTGGCCCGAATCTGCGGGCGTTACATTACACATTGTACCTCTAAATCCATTATAGTTGGAAATTATACAATTATTCCAGTTCTCACATTGGTCATTCTTTTCTTCCTTATTCTCAACATAAATTTGTGTTAAATAATGTTCTTGTTTCAAATCGTATGGTTAAAATATTAATTTCCGTATGTCAATTTACAACTGATAACTTCGTTTCTCTCACCTTTGACCCTTTTGGTTTTTCTATAAATGATCTTAAGTCATCTTTTCTTCTCTAGTGATGCGATAGTGTTGGTGACTTGTATCCATCTCTTCCTTCTTTTTCTTTGCCTCTCTTCGCTCAAGCTCTCACAAAGGTCTCTCTTCCCACATGGCATCATCGTCTAGGATATCCGTGCTTATCCATTCTCCAATTTCTGCATTCTTGTAATTTTATTTCTTGTACATCTAATAAAATTTCAATTTTTCGTGCTAGTCAAATGGAAATCATTGTCGTTTTCCATTTACCTTGTCTACATCAAAAACGTTTGAGCTTATCTATTCTAATTGATGGACATCGCCTATTACGAGTATGAGTTGTTTTAAATATTATATTTTGTTTCTTGATGACTTTTCTCATTTCTTGTGGATGTTTCCTTTATGAGCAAAATCTAAGGTTTATATTATTTTTTGCAATTTTCGCATTTATGTTAAAAATCAATTCAAAACTGACATTCAAACATTTCAGTGTGACAATGGATGTGAGTTTAACAACAATCTTCTTCTCCCTTACCTTCAATCCAATGGTATAATAACTCGCTTCTCATGTCCCTACACGTCCCAACAAAACAACAAGGCCGAACGCTCCATTCGCACTATTAATAATGTCATTCGCACATTTCTTTTTCAGACCTCTCTCCCCTCTAAATTTTGGACCGAAACCCTTTTGACAGCTATTCATACAATCACCTTAATGTATTTTATCAGTTTAAATGAGTTTTACTTTTGTATCTGAATCAGTTTAGAGTTTGTTGATGTGGATTTGTAAAACAAATGATATTATAAGTTCTTAAACTACTTTATAGCTGGCATTTTTACTCTCACCACCCCTGTCTTAGCATCATTTTATCTTTTTATATTTAGAGGGATCATTACAAAAAGTTGATATTTTCCTAAAGCAACAAACGAAACAATGATCATGTTTATTAACAATCATTCAGTTTAGTTATAATAGGAAAGAACCTAATGGATGTTTACCTTCTTAATTAGGAAAGATCATACTAATAAAAATCCAAAAATACTTATTAGTATCGTGGTGATTTTTTTTATTTAGATAGAAATGGCACACGAAAGAAGATGCTAACAAAAAACTCTACATACTGAAAAAAAATGAAACAAGTTGGAACAAAAATACAAAAAGACATGCTATCACAATTCATACACACCCATTAAAACAAACATTTTGAACTAGAAAAATAAATAGAACGTCTTGACTGAGTAAGAGAACGATGGTTGGAAAAATAGGGTCTACTAGAAAACAGGGAATGGGATACGGCTATTTTTGCAAATATAATACGGATAATCATCTGTATTCTATTAGGGGTGATATATGGGTATCTTATATATGGTGATATATGTACATGGTGTATCCTATATGGTGTATCTTATTGTACATGGTGTATCCTATATGGTGTATCTAATTTACCTTGTCGTATCCTATATGATGTATCTTATTGTATATGGTGTATCCTATATGGTGTATCTTATTGTATATGGTGTATCATATATAGTGTATCCCATCATATTTATCAGCAAACATTCTAGTGGATTGTGATAAAATAAATGTAAATTACAATACAATATAAAAAAAAGAATATTTTATTATATAGATGAAGTAGCTATATGTTATGTTCAATATGAGGCAAATCAACTAAACAATCGTATTGTTATGTTCAATTAAAATCTTAATTACATTTGCTTATTTCTTTCCATCTAAACTGTGTTGTATGTAGCTCTTGAGGTCTTCATTTGAAATAGTTCTCCACAAGAGATGTCATCCAAAACTCAACAAAATCGTCCAACTCCGCATCCGTAAATGATGTTTTATCATTCCAAAGGTTCTACATAAAAGTAATACAAAATACTTAATTTAATAAAAATTAACGTTTAGTTTTAAAATTAACAAAACTACTTACTTTAGGAAATCCTCGTTGTCTGTAGATCACCATTTCATGCATCCACTTTGAGATGTAATAGCCACACTCCCAATTCGACGTTTGTTGGTTGCACTAAATATAAAATACATAGGAGGATATATATATATATATATATATATATATATATATATATATATATATATATATATATATAATTGAAAGTTAAATTAGTTACCTTTGCGATAGTCCATGTCATTGCACGTGATCTGGATTTGGATTGTTTATTTAGCGTTGCAACAGCTCTAAAAAAGTAAGCATTATTGATTTCTTAGAATCTATTGAAAAAGTAACAGTCACAAAATACTAAAATAAGTACCTTCTTACTTTTCGATATGTGTTACGATATCATAGTCTTCAAATGTCTTCATACCTTGACATGAATCCAAAATGTAGCACACATGTTTACGAGGGCAGATTACAAATAATATGTAGTGAAACCTAGTAAAGTTTAAACATATCAGCAAAAATTATTGACAAACATATAAGGCGTATATAGCATTTTCTAGAATATCATACCCTTGCAAATACGGTGCTAGAAAAATATCTTTATCTTGATGAAAGTTCATCGCATCAACTAACTCATTTACAACAACGTTTGTTCCGAGTTCCTCATCGGTTCCACATTGCAAGCCCGTTATTTTTTTGCGGGTTTATGAAGGCACATTTATTATCGTGTTGAAACATTGAATGTAGCATCCTGAAAAAAAAATGTATATATTATAAAGGTAAACTACTATGAAATATTAGTTATTTAAATGTTAACATACTCACATCTGAAAGCAAAAAATAGAATCAATATCGAGTTGCTTATTCGTCATAAGCTCTTTAATCACGTTCGGATAGATTACAACGTCAGTCCTCCCATCTCCAAAGATCCCTGGCTCACTTCTAACATGAATTGGATATTCAATGTTGCGGCTCATAAAATTTTTATACAATAACTTGATCTTCGGCCTGCCATTTAGTTCTTTTGGCACTACAAATTGTCGTATTTTGTTTGTAAGGGGTAAACTGTTGGTCTCCTCGTACTTTCTTTTTTGGTGTATCTACATTAAAAAACCATTTGATCAGCTAAAAGTTTTAAGGCCTAACAATAAGTTTAAGCTACTACTTTATCACCAGGATTATGAGAAGTATTAACCTGTGTTGATGATGGTGTCGGTGTTGGTATCGTTGTCGATGTGTGGGGAGGTCTTTGATCTTTTTGCACAGTTGGAGTGGGCTGGGATGTTTAGAAAAGGTTACATATTGATTTCATTATATATGACTATAATATTAAAAAAATAAAGGAAATTTGTATTTTACCTTAACTAGAGCAACTGAATTTCGTGGCCATTGAGTAAAACCATACAATGCATTCCCTAAATTACATGTTTCTTCAGTTGGCACAGGAAGAGGGAACAACTTATAACCATCATAAATCTTTCGTACGGATACCTTCACATGATGCTCTTTCAGTGGTATCCCATGTAACATCCCATTCTCCGATGGGTAGACTTTCCCTTCGGCAACTATATGATGCTCTGTATATGATGGTAGCAGCAACTGACACTCAATGGGAGCCTACACACACACACACACACATATATATATATATATATATATATATATATATATATATATATATATATATATATATATATATATATAACATGTACTTAATTAGTTTTTTTATACGTGTTTAAATGTATTCTATATGAATAAACAATGTATACCTTTATATTATCTAATGCATCCATCATTGTAGATCCAACACTAGGTTTCTTCAATTTCGGGCTTCTAACTTTTATTGCCTCGTTCCTACGAGTATCATTATGTTGCATCATGCCATCATTCACACTAGTAGCCACCATAGAGTCGTCCATGTCCCCGACAGTCTCTACCACCTTAGCCATCATATCAGACACCATATCAGTCATCAGCTTATCATATAACTTTTCATATAACTTATTAAACAAACTCTCCTCTAGCCTCGTCACCAAATCTTCCAAATCTGGTAACTCTTGTTGTTTCCTATTGTTCTGGTTAATCCTTGATTCTTTTGGAGTGACATTATAACCCACCGCCCTCGTGCGTCCAGGGTGCTCTTTTCCTAAAACCTTTGCCATCAAATCAACTTCGGGTTTATCTTTTGATATCTGTAAATGCAAACAAAAGGATTTTATTAAATTACTTATTAAATAAATGGTATATAGAGATGAAGAAAAAAAATACACTTACAAACTCATCCGCTAATTGCTCACTCTTAGGCGCTACAATGTAATCCCCTGAGGGAGTGCGTTTTTTCCTAGCATAGATAAAATCTCTTGCCTGCTCGCTTGATATATGGTGTCCTTTTATTTTGTACCTAACTCGATATCTTTATCCCACCGAGCTTTGTTCCCACGATACCCCAATGGGCCTAAGTGAGCTGGATTTTTGTTCTTCTTCACAGTCTCCTTCCTTTTTTTCCTTTTTTCCTTCACACATATAAATGCAATTAGAATATGTATTGTATAAAAATATCATAAATAGGAACTAAAGCCCAAAAAACCTGGAATTCTTCAGTGGATTTTAGCTTAACAAAATCTTCCCATGCTTCTTTGGTTAGGTACGGGTAAAAAGTTGATGCATCAAGATCATTGTCCATGAAATCAGTAACAAGCGTCGACTTGTAGGCCCTCCATGACTGGTTGCATACTTTAAGTGTTTGTTTTTTGGGAGCATCATTTGGTATATTCTAATAATTCTGTTTTTTAAAATAAAGTATAGTAACTATCAGTAACAATTATTAATTAAATAACATTTAGCAAGTAATAAATATCATACCTTAATGTCCAACCACAAGTTATGGAGCTCTGACTTAGATACTTTATCCCAACTCTCTTTAAGTATAGAAATCCTACTCCTGGCCGCGACTCCACAATAACTTGCAAATTTAGGTTGATACTCTCCAATAGCTCGATTATAATTATCAAAATCAACATGCAATGTTGCTAATTTTTCTTTAGTTTGTTCCCTTATCAATGTGACGCTTCTCTTACTCCGTTCTATATTTTCCATTATTGGGTGGGCAGGTTACTGTAGAACTCGGATTCACTGCAACTATCAGGTTAGTTTAGTAAAATGTTTTTCAAAATAACAAGATTTTGCTTAAATAATTAAATATTAATATTTTTAACATGGTACTTGCATATCATTATAAAGTGTAAAAAAAAAATTATTGTTCTTTAATCAATCTCATGTTTACTTTTTTATATTAAACACAGTCTATCGTTAATAATGGATCCATATAATAAAAACAAAACAGAAAAGAACAATAGTAACAATTAGTTTAAATTCATCCCAACTGCTTAACAATTAGTTTAAATTCTATATGATTGTACTATTATACCCTTCCCTAATTAGTTAGCATAAAACCTAATTAAATATTGCAAAATCTCCTGCATGTTAACTACTTGCTGCTGCCATTCTTGTTCAGGTTACGTGACTTTCATCTCTTATTCTCCAATGCAACAATTAAAATATTAAATCCCTTCTTCATTAGATTAATTTGGTTTTGCATTCAATTAATTTTTGCATTCGTTGTTATTCTGCATTCAATTCATTTGGTTTGTAACAGAGATTTCTTTATTTTCTTTCTTTTGACGAATGAAGTTGATATATCATCAAAACATCGTTAATAGTTACCAACTCCGCATACAATTGGGTATTTAGTTGTTTACTGATAGTATGAAGAAGAGTGAAGATGATAGTGTGGTCACGTAGTAAAATCAGAACAAAATGTTCAAAAGGGTCGACTAAAAAAACAAAGTACCTGGTGATCGACGACGATCGACGATTGTGAAGGTGGTAGCGGAGGTTTGACTAGTGATTGCCGGTTATGGAAAGTTTATGGCCAATTGACGACTGAGTTTGACTGATGGTCACTGGCGGTAAAGGGAGAGTAGATAGTGGTAGCCGATTATGAAGAATTGCAAGTGATTGTCGTCTGTGTAGACGATGTTGCAACGTATGTGGAGAGGGTATACCGACGGTAATTTTTGGAGGATGATACGTACCAGTCCAATTTAGGGTACAGGAGGGTAATTCTTGGATGGCGGGGATTTTAAATATTTTGGGTAAATTACTTGCCTGGTTCAATAACCAAGATCGGCCCAATTGTTTTTTTTCTTAATTGTTTTTCTAATGTAGTTAACATGGGAGTCGTGGACAAGCTTGACGTCTTGATCAAGCAATAAGGGCAAATTTGGAATTGCATAAAACAACACTAGATGCAAGGTCCAAAACCAAATACGGTTATCAAAATGATTAAATTGTTTACAATATTGAACTGAAATACATTATAATAAAAAAAACAAAGTCAATAAACACAAATATCTTCTCTAGTAGATGTCTTCATAACTAAGATGTCATTTTTTGTTTCTGCAAACAAACAAAAAATAGTAAGTATATAATATCATAATCTATTTCGTTTCAAATGACAACCAAGTTGTTTTGTTATGGTTTTTTAAATTAAATAAATGACATTATACCTTTTTCTCTACTTAGATTCAACATAAACTCCTTCGTTGTGGTCTGACCTTAAATAAGCACTATCATTGATAATGACATCTGAAGATGTGATGCCGATAGAAAATGGAGGTAACTCATCAAATTGGTTGTATTCTTCCTCGTCCTCAACATTTTCAACACCAAGTATACGTCGTTTACCTTGCAGGACGATGTGTCATCTAGAATTCTTGGGGTCCTCAACATAGAATATCTGGTTAGCTTGATTGGCTAGAATAAATGGCTCAGATACATAGCCATCTGTGGAAAGGTCGACAAGTGTGAAACCGTCTTCGTCAACTTTAACACCTCCTTTATTCTTGACCCACTTGCACTTGAAGAGCGGTACTATAGTTGATGAATCATATTTTAATTCCCAAATTTCTTGAATGACACCATAATATGAATCTTTGGCTATAATCGCTTGTGCCTGGTGATTCACATTAGAGTATCCAATCGCGGTTGCTATTAATGTCACACCACTATTTTGTTGTGTACTCTTTCGATCCTGTTTTTCGGTGTAAAATGTATATCCATTAATGTCGTAGCTCTGGTAAGTGGACACGACATTTCGCGGACCATACGCTAATAGTTTAACCAAAGGATCAAGATTTTCTCTATCTAACTTTTCTTTCACCTTTTCCTTCAACCATGCTGGAAATGTTCTGGTTTGCTCCTTAACATACCATTTCTCAGACCTTTGTTTGTTTCTAGATCGTAACATTGACATGTGCTCATTTATGTATGGAGCGACAACTGTCATGTGTTGTAACACTGTAAAATGTGCTAGGTGGAATTCATCACGATTAGGTATGATCACTTTCAATCCAACAACACCAATCCCTTGAAGTCTACCTTCATGTCTTGATTGTGGCATCCCAATAGCAGGAACACCTTTCAGATAGTTTGTACAAAATTCAATCACCTCTTCTGAAGCATATCCTTTAACAATACTGCCCTCTGGTCGATGTCGATTTCTTACATACCCTTTTAAGAAACCCATGTATCTCTCAAATGGGTACATGTATCGTAGATATACTGGACCACAAACCTTTATTTCTCTTACAATATGAGATACAAGGTGAACCATGACATCAAAAAATGAAGGTGGAAAGTACATTTCAAGTTGGCATAAAGTGATGATAATATCGCGTTGCCATGAATCTAACACTTCGGGATCAATAACTTTTGAATGAATCATGTTGAAAAACAAGCATAACTTTGTAATTGCGTGTCGGACATCGTCTGGAAGTATTCCACGGATTGCAATAGGAATCATATGTGTGATTAGAACATGAAAATCATGCGACTTCATACCCATTAATTTAAGGTCTTTCATTGACACCAACTTACTAATGTTTGAAGAATAGCTAGACGGCACTTTCACACCATGCAAACATTTACAAAATTTTGTTTTCTCATCTTTAGACAAAGTATGACAAGCTGGTGGTAGATACGTGCGCTTTCCTTCTTTTTCAATGGGTGCAAGTTATGGTCGTATTCCCATTGTAACCATGTCCCTTCGAACGTTGACCCCATCCTTTGATTTCTTATAAATTTCCAACAATAATGCTATCAAGGCATCACAAACATTCTTCTCAATATTCATAACATCAAGACAATGTCGTACCTCTAACTTTTCCCAATATGGTAATTCCCAAAAGATAGACCTTTTTTTCCAATTAGTTGGCTGCTTATTGTTATTGCATTTTCCAAACTGAATATCTAAATTTTGAACTCGGGAAAATGTAGTTTTTCCGTCTATTGGGTCAGGCATATCTCGCTTTTCAGTTTTACCATCAAACAAATCTCCATTCTTACGATAAACATGGGTCTTTGGAAGAAATCGTCGATGGCCCATGTATACATGTTTCTTACATTCTCCCAACCATAAAAATACTGTGTCTTTTTCACAAACTGGACATGCTTTCTTTCCTTTTGTACTATATCCAGACAAATTTGCGTAAGCTGGAAAATCACTTATAGTGCAAAATATCATGGCATGTAGTTGGAAATACTCCTTCTTGAATGCATCATACACCCAGACACCAAAATTCCATAACAATTTCATTTCATCAATTAATGGAGCCAAAAACACATCAATGTCATTACCAGGTTGTTTTGGACCTTGAATTAGTAACGACATCATGATGTATTTTCTCTTCATGCATAACCAAGGTGGAAGATTATAAATGCATAGAAGTATTGGCCATGTGCTATGACTGCTACTCATGTTTCCGAATGGATTGATTCCATCTGAACTAAGTCCAAACCGAATATTTCTAATCTCACCACCAAATTCTTTAAATTCAGAATCAATATTCTCCCATTGAGGAGAATCAGCACATGTCTTAATTTTCCGTCTACCGTACGCTTATCGGCATGCCAACGTAACAATTTTGCATCTTCGGCGTTTGCAAATAATCGTTTCAATCTTGGTATGACAGGCAAATACCATAACACTTTTGCAGGGGGGGCGTTCTTTTTCACATCACTGTTTACTTCTGTTTGTTTCTTTTTCATATATCTTGATGCCCCATATGTGATTCATTCGTGTAGATTAGCATGCTCTTTTCTATATAACATACAATCATTTGGACATGCATGTATTCTTTCGACTTCTAAATCCATCGGACACAATAGTTTTTTTGCTTGGTATAATGAAATAGGCAACTCATTATTTTCGGGGAGCATGTCATGTAGAAGCTCTAGCAAGTCTGTGAAACTTTTATCACTCCAACCATTGCTTGATTTTAAATTAAACAATTGTAGCACGGCGGAAATTTTGGTAAATTTAGTGCAACCAACATACAATGGTATTTCAGCGTCGTCAAACATTTGTTGAAATTTTTCATAATCTTTATCGGGAATATTATCTTCGATATCATGTAGCATGTCATATATTTTATCAAAATTTTCGTTTTGTGAATCATCAATATCATCACCATTATTTTCAGTATCAACCATGTTACGATCAACAAATAATTCACCATGTCGTGTCCAACGTGTATAGCCATTCATAAATCCATAACATATCAGATGTTCTTGTATTATGTTTAATTCATTAAACTTTTTGCAATTATGACACTTTTTACAAGGACACCAAATGTGAGTCTCTCCTTCTTTCACCCGATGATCATCAACAACTTTAAGAAAAAAATTCAAGCAATCTAAATATTCATCACTATCCTTCTTTAATGTTACGACTTCAAATTTACATATAATAGGGTTGAAGTGTCTATATATATAACAGGGTGGAAGTATGATTTAGATAAATACTATTTATTCGGTATAAAAGCGAGTTTGATTTAATCTAATCCAAATAAAATACACCAAATAGAATACGGCGGATTTTGTTAGTGTATTCTATATCTCAAATAGAATACACTAAATAGAATACATCTACTAGTATTCCCGTATCCTATTTCTTTGTGATTTATATTTGACATAGGATACACCTAATAAAATACGGTTATTTGATATCATGTATCCTATTTCCTATTAGGATACGAAACTAGTTATATCCGTATTATATATGGTGTCTCCTATTTGTTATTTTCTAGTAGATCTGTTTTTTAGTCATCAAAAGAATAGCGCTAGTTTGAGTCGCCTAAAGATGAAGGAACCTACTTTTTTTTTTTACATGAACACCTCAAAACATAAAAGAAAGATAATGATATCATATTTGGGAGAAACTAGATGCTGTTTGGTTTCGCAGAATGTTTCTAAAAGAATTAGAATTTGAATTGAAAAATGAATCATTTAGAAATTTGAATCCAATTCCATATATTATTTGGTTGACAGGAAATGGAATTGGAATTAATTTCATATTCTGTTTGGTTGGCAGGAAATAGAATTGTACTCCATATAAAATGACATAATTGCTATTCTTTTGTCCGTTTTGCGTAATTTTACTTTTTTTCTATCTTACATGTAAAGATGTATTATATAAACTATAAAAATAGTAAATTTTATTTTATTAATTGAACATTCATATGGTGGCGGTGGTAGGTGGTGGTGGTGATAGTGGATGGTAGTGACGGTGATAAAGGGTGGTGGTGGTGGTGATGGTAGGTGGTGGTAGACATGATGGTGATGATAGGTGGTGGCGGTGGCGGTGGTGGTGACGGTGGTAGGTGGTAGTGATGGTGGCGGTGCGAGTAGGTGGTGGCGATAGCAGTGGCGATGGTAGGTAGTGGTGGTAGTGGCGGTAGCAGTGGTAGGTGGTGGTGGTGATAGCGGTGGTGGTAGGTGGTGGTGGCGATGGTAGTAGGTTGGCGGCGGTGGTAGGTAGTGGTGGTGGTGGGTAGTATTGGTGTCGGTGACAGTAGGTGGGTAGTGATGGAAGTGGTAGTAGCGGGGTAGGTGGTAGTGGAGGTAGTAGGTGGTAGGTGGTGGTCGTGGTCGTGGCAGTAGGTGGTGGTGACGGTAGGTGGTGGTGACGGTGGTGGCGGGTAGATGGTGGTGGCGGTGGTGGTAGGTAGGTGGTGGTGACGGTAGCGGTAGGTGGTGATGGTGACGGTGGCGGTAGTGATGGTAGGTGGTTGATAGTGGTGGCGGTGGAGATGGCGGTGGTAGATGGTGGTGGCGGTGGCGGTGGTGGTGGCGGTAGGAGTAGGTGGCGGTGGGTGGGTGGTGGTGTGAGTAATGGTCATAGAGGTTATGTTGTGAAATAAACAAAGGTAATAAAGTAAAATGTCATTTTCTTTCATAGGAATTAATTTCATCATCTTTTTTGAAGAAAAAAGTGTTTTCTTCTATTTGGTTGGTGAAAAGTTTTTTCATTTAAGATTTCAATTCCATTATACAAAGTTCAATCAAACACTGAAATATGATTGAATTGAATTCATTTTTCCCCGAATTACATTCTATTCCAGCGAACTAAACACGCCCTATATATATTACGTTCAAAAAAAGTTTTGGAAAAATATTATATTTTAAGTCCTAATTAAAGGCATATACTATATTTTAAAATTAGACAAGATAAATATTTAGGACTTAAAAAATTCCACACAAATTCTTATACACTGTTCAATACATGCAATGTCGGTTTTCACATATTTTACGAAGATAGTATCCAGTGGCGAATCTAGGATTCAAACTGAAGAGTGTCCAATTTAAATTATTTGAAAAATTAAACATATTAATATTTTATGATTATCGGGTCGGGTTGTGAATAATATCATCTAATGTATGTATAATATTGAATTTAATTCTAATAAGTTTCTTACAATTGTTCATGAAAAATTTATATGGATATGAAAATAATCTGTAAAACAATAGTTGCCAATTTATTCTTAGTGATAATGCTCCAATGTCATTGACATGTTATAAGTAAAATTGTTCTAAACTTTTTGATTTTTATTATAAATATAAGTATAACTAAATACTAAATTATAATATCCTAATCACATAATATTTTTTAACTGAAAAAAATTGAAAAGTAGAAGATATAATAACAAGCTTTCTAGTTGACAGCACTATAGGTAAACTAAAAAAAACTAGAGTGTACTACACCACAAAAAACTACAGTATGCTAGTTTATAGGATTTGACTTAAAGCTAGAGTAAACGATGGGTTAGTGGGAATTGGTTTATATTCTTCCCATACACATACAAAATTGAAAAAACATTATACGAATAACAGACATATAGAGAGAGAGAAAAGGATAAAACCTTTGAAAGAAAAGAGATGGGAGGTAGTGGAGACTCGAACATCTCCAGCCGGTCGCCGGAAATCGGAAATTGACAGAAGGTGGTGGAGATGGGCACAGAGCGGCAGATGATGTTGAGCACGGAGGCGGAGGATAAATGATGAGCACGACGACAACAACAAAAGAATAGGGATGGACCGGCGGAGAGTGGTGGAAGACGACTGCGGCACCGATGAAAAAAAAATATAAACTTTGTTTTTTAGGGCTTCAGTGTTTTGGATAATCTGTTTCCTTTTGGTTTTCCTGTGATATGCTATCTTCTTAATTTTTTCTATATATTGTAAGATTGAATGATTAATGTTGATTATAATTTCTATAAATGGGTTTTATTTTTGTTAACTACCTCCTAACAAAGCGGTATACTATTAGAATTTTTCGGTTTGTTTTTTTTTTTTGTTAATTTTATGTTGCCATGGGTGTCCTTTTTTTGATTCCAACAGGTGTCCCCCTCAAATCTAATATATAACCTATACAAGAAATTTTAAAATTAGGGGTGTCCATGGACACCCTTTGCAATAACGTAGCCTCGCCTCTGATAGTATCCAAGTTAAACTATAATTATAAAATTAATGTTAGGTATGTTTGTTATCTGTATTACATATTAAATTAAAAATAGTATTTTACAGAGTAAATCTTTGGTAAATATGTTGATCTAATTTAGAAATTGTTTCTAGAAGCTCAAACCGCGTTCAAGAAGACGCCAAACTTGTTAAAGAAACGATAAACTACAAAGGGGAACAAACAGTCATCAAATTAGTCGAATATTGTACCACCTCCTTAATGTGAACCAACAATCACCAAATTTATGCTCCTTTATACATCTAAGTAGGGATGAGCAACGGGCCAAACCCGGACCGGACCGGCCCGAAGACCGAAAACCCGAAGACCGAAAATCGTAAATTACCTTATCTGAAAACCGGACCGTTTTGGGTGTACGGGTCCGGGTTCGGTCCGGTCCGGTTTCGGGTATTAAACTGGGTTTCTAGTTTTGGACCGAATTAGACTTTGGTAGTGTTGTTTACGGTTTTGGTCCAATATTGTTCTTGATACTAAACTGGATTTTGTATGTTTGTTGTTTACGGTTTCAAGTTTTGTTTGTCATGTTACTCTCTAGCATACTATTTCAAATTATAATCTTATTACGTAACATCCATCATTCGTATCTTTGTTGTTTGCACAATTCGATTATAAAAATACATAAAAGAAGATGAATACAATGGTACGTTGCAAGACTCTAATTAGAACACGTGGAAATGAGGTGTATGCAAACATATACAAACGTTATTAAAAAACTACACTATTTTTATTAAAAAAAAAAAAACTGCACTATTTTTATATAAAAAAATCTATACTTAACATCACTATTTTTATAAAAAAAAATCTGCACTATTTTTATTAAAAAAAAGTTGTACTAGGAAATAACTTTTGGTTTTTCGAGAAAAAAAATCAACACCATAATGCGATCAAGAGAAATGACCGAAATAAAAAAAATTGACACTATAATATGATCCACAGGAGAGGCCGAATCAATTCAATCGGACAACATTTTTTTTATTTTGGTAATTCTCGATTATTGTTTGTCGATAAAAAAAAAAGAAATAACTTTTGGTTTTCCGGTCCGGTCCGGGTTTTATCCTTTAATTTGGGTACGGTCCGGTCCAAACCCGAAACCCGATTATTGATAAAAATCAAACCCGAAAACCGGCCCACTAATATGATAATTCGGTTTGGTCCGGGTCCGGTCTCGGTTTTTTACCGGTCCGGTCCGGTCCTACGGGTCGTATGCTCATCCCTACATCTAAGGGTGTTTGAGATTGTTTTATTTAAGAAAATCATCATGGTCCCTATGGTTTTTTCAAATATGATGTTTAGTCTCTAAGTTCAAAAAATTTCACAGATGGTTCATGTATTTTAAAAACTTTTGATGTTTGGTTTTTATTGCTTACTCCGTTAGCTTTTGGCTGTTAATAGAAAGACATTTCCATCATTTCACTATCACATGGACCGTTTATGAACGATATATATATATATATATATATATATATATATATATATATATATATATATATATAACCCGTGAAAACCACGGTTATAAAATTAATTACACTTTTATATTAAAACATCAAAATTACTAATCAATTATTTTAAATAAATTATTACTTAAGAGATATTTTTTTAGTTATATAGAATTATAATTGTTGATTTTAATAAATATGTGAAGTTATATCTACTTATAATTTGTATTGATTTTAGATTTTTTTTAACTTAATGTTATTAACTTAATATAACTAGAATGAAAAATTTTAAAATTTGAAATTTAAAATGGAGAATCAATTATTATTTTAATGTAATTAAAATGGAAAATTTAAAATTTGAAATTTGAAATTAATAATTAATAATTTGACAAGTGGCATGATATGTTACATATAGTTATTAATGATGAGTTCTAATAGTATGACATTTGTCAATAGGAGAATAAACCTATTCATTTATTAGAATAGGAATATATATATATATATATATATATATATATATATATATATATATATGAAGTTTGATAATCTGGTTTATATGTAAATCATTCGAAATTAAATACCAAATATTTAAAAGTAAGTATCTCCTATGTCACTACCAACATGATATGGTTACTTTTTGAGGTATGTAGATGGAGCTTCTCAATCAGTAGAGGGTTATGCATTGTAATGTTATAGAGTTGCAATAGAATATATATATATATATATATATATATATATATATATATATATATATATATATATATATATATATATATATATATATATATATATATATATATATATGAAGGAGTTAGCAGGACGGTTTTGATGAAGTGGTCTATAATTCTTGGACCTCCAATGCTGTTGGGAATTTGAATGATAATCCTTGGGTTATTTTTAAGAAGAAGCTCTAATTTCATAAATCTAACCTAAGATTATGAAATTCTAGTGCCCGTGATCGTTTGATTAGTAAAAGGAAAATTCTTCAAGATAAAGTTGAAGAGATTGATGCTTCTCTTATGCTTGATGGGGGTAGTGCTGATCTTCGTGAACAAAGAGTTTTGCATATTAAAGAATTGACTGACTTGGATCATCTTTCAAGAGTCGAGTTGGCGCAGAAAGCGAAAATTCAGTGGGCCATTGAAGGGGATGAGAACTCTGGTTTTTTTCATGGCATTATTAATCGGAAAAGGCGACACCTCGCTATCATAGGTATCATGATTGATGGTCTTTGGGAGAACGATCCTGGGAGGGTTAAAATGGAATTCCATAACTATTATAAAAATCTTTTCTCGAGGAAAAAAGGAAGACGCCCTTCTACTGATCCTAATTTGTTCCATACTCTCACGGAAGATCAAGTTCTTTTTCTTCAAGTTCCTTTCTCTCGTGATGACATTAAAAAGGCTGTTTGGGATTGTGGCTCTGATCGGGCTCCTGGGCCGGATGGTTTCTCTTTTGGATTCTTGAAAAGATTCTGGGATCTTATTTCTGATGATTTGGTGGCTTTCATTCAACATTTTCATAGTCATTGTTCGGTTCCTAAAGGTTGTAACGCTTCTTTCTTTACAGTTATTCCAAACGTTCGTGATCCTAAGAATATTAGAGATTTTAGACCTATTAGTCTAATAGGGTGCCAATACAAAATTATTGGTAAACTTTTAGCTAATAGGTTGGCGGAGGTTATTGGTTCTGTTATTAGTCTGGAGCAGTCTGCTTTAATTAAAGGCAGACAAATCTTAGATGGCCTTTTTCTTCTCAATAAGGTGGTTGCTTGGAGCAAGTCTACGAATAATCCTCTTATGATTTTTAAAGTTGATTTTGAGAAGGCTTTTGACTCGGTCTCGTGGGATTATCTTTTGGAGATAATGCAGATTATGGGCTTTGGTAAATTATGGTGTGCCTGGATAATGGAGCTTCTCCGGTCTGCTAGGGCTTCTGTTCTTGTTAACGGGTCCCCTACTGATGAATTTCAAATCCAAAGAGGTCTACGATAAGGAGACCCCCTGTCCCCTTTTTTATTCATCCTGGTTATGGAAGGCCTTCATGTTGTTTTACGGAAAGCTCATAATGCAAGCGTGTTTCGAGGTATTTCTATTAGAGGGATCGATATCTCACACTTGTTTTATGCTGATGATGCTATCCTGATGTCTACTTGGGACCCAAATAATGTATCCCGTATCATTTGTATCTTGAGATGCTTTTATTTAGCTTCGAGTCTTAAAATCAATTTACAAAAAAGTAAATTGATCGGAGTGGGAGTTCCTTTTGCTCAGGTTGAGGTGGCGGCTCGTAAGGTCGGGTGTGCTCCTGATACTTGTCCTTTTATTCACCTTGGAGTCCCTGTTGGTCAGAATATGTCTCGAATTTCTGCTTGGTCCCCAGTTGTTGACCGTTTTCACTCAAAACTCTCGGGTTGGAAAGCGAAATGTTTATCGTCTGGAGGTCGTCTCTCTTTGATCAAATCGGTTCTCGGAAGCCTCGATAGTTATTTGATGTCTATCTTCATGGTTCCAATCTCTGTTGTTAATACCTTGGAGTCTCTTCGAGCTAGGTTTTTCTAGGGTGCTGACCTTGATGAGAGATGCATGCATTGGGTTCGTTGGAATCAGATTTTAGCTCAAAAAAAGGAGGGGGTCTTGGTGTGGCAGTCTTCTCTCGTTCAATTGGGCCTTGCTCTATAAATGGCGTTGGAGATTTTTCATAATCCGGATCTGATATGGGTTAAAATTGTCAAAGATCTTTATGGTCCGGATGGTGGTTTTAGTTCTCTTTCTCAGAGAAGAGGCTCGATTGGTCCTTGGAATGGTGTTATTCGGATGCTGGTGCAACTTAATAATCGTGATCTTGATCTCAGGCTTTTTAGCCCTATTAGGATTGGTGATGGAAATATGACTTCTTTCTGGCATGATGTGTGGAAGGGGGATTCCCCCCTGGCTGATTCTTTTCATAGGATTTATGCTCTTGATCCTCATAAAACTATATCGGTTCGGGATAGAGTGCTTCTCGGATGGGACTCTGATTGTCTTAGGCGGACTCCTAGAGGGGGTATTGAGGAGACTCAATGGACCGATTTCACTACCTTAATGCAAGGGGTTCTTCTTCATTCTGTTCCAGATCGTTTGGGGTGGACCATTGATGGCTCGGATTCCTACATTGTTTCCTCTCTCAGAGCTTTTTTGGACAATCACATGTTACATATAGGGGGTCCTGAAACTCGTTGGAATAATTGGGTGCCCATCAAGGTGAATATCTTTATTTGGAGATTGCAGTTACGAAGCATTCCTACTAGAGAGAACCTTTCTCTCCGTAGGATTACTATGGATTCGATTCTTTGTCCCGTTTGCTCCAACACCGTTAAATCCATTGATCACCTTTTCCTCCATTGTAATCAGTTGATTGAGATATGGACTCGTGTTGCTATCTGGTGGGGCGTCCAAACTCCTCATTTTTTCTCTATTGACCAACTCCTTTCGTGGTCTGAGTCTCTTTCTTTAAAACGAGGGCAACGACAAGCCTTTGACACTGTCATCTTGACTACCTTGTGGCGTTTATGGAACTTTCGTAACTCCACAATTTTTGGAACGGTTCATCTTGGGAAATCTCTTATTCTAGATGAAGTGCTTGATAGATCTTTTTTTGGATTTCCAATAGGTGTAGAAAAGCTAAAATTAGTTGGACATCTTGGCTCCATAATCCTCTCTTAGCTTGTAATGTGATGACTTTTTTTTTCTAGCTCCTTGCTAGTTTTTTAATAAAATCTCTGTCGTTCTAAAAAAAACCTCATAAATGGTTCCTAGGGTAGTAAAATGATGGAAATGCATTCACTTAAAGGCCAAAAGCTAACAGACTTAGCAAAAATGACCAAACATCAAAAGTTTTGAAAACACAAGGACCATCTATGAAATTTTTTGAACTTAGGGATTAAACTACAACTCTGTAGAAACCACATGGACCATTTATGATGTTTTTTCTTTATTTAATTTCATAATATTTATAAAAGTGTTTATTAGTTTATATAATAATAACAAAATGTATTAAAAAAATGTTTGAAGTAATTTACATGATAACAAAAAACTATAAGTTTTTATTTAACGAATATATATATATATATATATATATATATATATATATATATATATATATATATATATATATATATATATATATATATATATATATATTCAAAGTTAAGAGGGAGTATATGAAATAAAATAACGAAAAAGAAAACATAAAATTGGACTAGAATTTCAATACATAGCTATGATTCTTGGGGTTATAACATAGTCTAAGACTAACCAACTATGTGGAAAAGTTGCCTCCAAAATTAGCAAGTGACAAATAGTTCAGGGGTTATTTCTGTAACTTATCATTTACTATTCATAGTTTGACTATGAATAGTAATATAAGTGTGAAATTGAAAATGAGAATGGACGGTGAATTACATGTGGGGCACCTAACTTCTTCTTCGCCAACAATTATGGACGACTTTTTTTTCTTTCCTTTTCATATGTTCTCTTTTGGCTATAAATAGCCTAAGCCAGAAGGCTTGAAATAATAACCCACGAACCAAATCAAATATATATATATATATATATATATATATATATATATATATATATATATATATATATATATATATATACCACCGTATATTTTAGCTCTCCCACTCTATTTGTAATCTCTTTCATAATCCCTGTAAACACTGCAAATTATAGTGAATTGTTTCTCGGCTTCCTCCGCCCGTGGTTTTTTCCCGATTTGGGTTTCCACGTAAATTCCTGTGTCTCTATTCTATTTATTTTATTCGTATTTCGTTGTGATTATTACGCTTTGATAATTTTTGATCCCATTCCGCATTGAGCTAATATTATTTAAGTCAATTTGGATCCGTCGTATTTTACAACAATTGGTATCAGAGCATCCAGGTTGTGATATTAGCTCGTTGGGATCACTTTATCAAGTAATTAATCATGTCTTCGGTAAAATACGATATTCCACTACTGGATCGTAACACCCGATTTCCGTTGTGGCAAGTAAAGATGAGAGACATTCTCATTCAGATGGATTTACACAAGGCGCTATTGGGCTTCAATAAGATGCCCGATACATGGACCGAAGAAGAAAAGGAGATGAAATATCTGAAGGCTTTATCCCAGATTCGTTTGCACTTGTCAAATGATGTTTTGCAAGATGTTCTAAAAGAAACGTCAGCGGCTTCTTTATGGCTAAAGTTGGAACAACTGTTGACGACCAAGAGCTTACCAAACAAGTTGCATTTGAAGCAACGGTTGTTCAATCTCAAGATGATTGAAGGAGGCTCTTTAACTGAACATATATCCACATTTAAAGAGTTAGTAAATAACTTAGAGAATATGGATGTTCAGTATGAAGATGAAGACTTTGCTCTATTCTTACTATCGTCGTTGCTAGAATCCTATAGCCATTTTCGTGATACTATTATCTATAGCCGTGACACTCTAGTTTTAGATGAAGTCTATACAGCTTTGGATTCCAAAGAGAAGATGAAGCATATTACTGGTGGTGGTTCAAGTGATGCTAAAGCCGAAGGTTTGAATGCCAGAGGAAGAACAACAGAGAGAAGTAGAACTTCTCAATCTTCCAACAGAATCAGATCCAAGTCAAAAGGCAAACGAAAGTTTTGCAACTATTGTCACAAGAAGGGACATGTGCTTGAAGAATGCTTCAAGTTGAAGAACAAAGAAAAAGAGAAGACGGCAGCAAATGGTAAACAAGCTAGCACTTCGGGTGAAGCCGATCTAGCTGAGGTCGAAGGTATTGGAGAACTTTTGACAGTTTATTCAGATAAACTGGATTCCACTGGTGATTGGATACTCGACTCTGGTTGTACTTTTCATATGTGTCACAACAAAAGTTGGTTTTACACATTTGAAAAGGTTAACCAGGGCTATGTGTTGATGGGTAACAATACTACATGTCCAGTTCTTGGACATGGTTCAGTCAGGATCCGTATGTTTGACGGAGTTATTCGAACCATGGGGGATGTTAGATATGTTCCTGACCTCAGAAGAAACTTGTTATCTCTCAGTTCCTTTGACAAAAAGGGATACGAGTTTGCTGGTAAAGGTGGAGTTCTCAGGGTATTCAAAGACGGTTCCGACAAACTGAGAGCCAAACGAAAAACCTCAGATCTTTACTTTCTTGACGGGCAAACAATTTCGAGTGATGCTGCTGTTGTTTCAAAGTCTCTTTCTGATCCAGATCAGTCCCGTCTTTGGCACCTTCGACTCGGCCATATGAGTTTTCAAGGCATGTCAGAATTGAGTCGAAGAGGTTTACTTGGTCAACAAAAGATTGTTGATTTGGATTTCTGTGAAGACTGTGTATATGGCAAGGCAAAACGAGTAAGGTTTGCAAGTGGTATCCATACAACGAAAGGACCACTTGATTATGTTCACTCGGATTTGTGGGGACCGGCTCGAGTTGCTTCAAAAGGTGGAGCTATTTATATGCTCACTATTATTGATGATTTCTCGAGGAAGGTGTGGTCTTTCTTCTTAAAACATAAAGGAGACGTTTTCTCTACCTTCAGAAATTGGAAAGTTCAGGTTGAAAAGCAATCAGGTCTGGTGGTAAAGTATCTTCGTACGGATAATGGACTTGAGTTTTGCTCAGAAGAGTTTAATGTCTATTGTCAAAAGGAAGGCATTACTCGACATCGCACAGTAGTCCATTCACCTCAACAAAATGGTGTAGCTGAAAGGATGAATCGCACCATTATGGAGAAGGTCCGGTGTATGCTTTCTAATTCCAAATTGCCAAAGTCTTTTTGGGCGGAGGCTGCTTCGACTGCTTGCTATGTTATCAACCGATCACCGTCACGAGCAATCGAAAAGAAAACTCCGTTTGAGTTATGGTCCGGTAAACCTGCCAATTATTCCGATTTAAAACCATTCGGATGTCCAGCGTATGCACGAGTTGACAATGGGAAGCTAGAACCAAGAGCAATCAAATGCGTTTTTCTTGGGTACAATCAAGGTGTAAAGGGTTACAAGTTATGGAGCTTTGATTTGAAGAAAATTATCATCTCAAGAGATGTTACTTTTGATGAGTCTGCTATAATTCAACCAGTTGCTGACTCTTCTAAAAGAACAGATGCATCAGATGTATCATCCGAAGCAAATAAAGAGAATGCTCAAATGGAGGTGGAGCTTCCTACTTCACCTACCACTAATCAGAGTACAAATCAGCATCAAGATTCTTCTTTGTCAGATGAGCATGTTGTTGGTGAAGATTCAACACTTTCACAACCACAAGCTACTACTCCAAGCATTGCAAGAGATAGACCGAGAAGACAGATTATTCCTCCGAAGAGGTATGCTGAATCTGATTTGGTTGCCTATGCTTTTATTGTTGCTGATAATATTGAGTCCGCAACGGAGCCTACGAATTATGACGAGGCTATCGAATCTGAACACTCAAATGATTGGATGCTCGCTATGCAAAATGAGATGGAATCTTTGCAGCGAAACAGTACTTGGAATTTAGTTCCTATTCCAAAAGGGAAGAGACCAGTTAAATGCAAATGGGTCTACAAGATCAAGGAACCTGTCAACCCAAATGATAAACCAAGATACAAAGCTCGGTTAGTAGCTAAAGGCTACAGTCAGATTCCTAGTATTGATTACACTGACATTTATTCCCCAGTTGTCAAACATACTTCCATTCGTGTATTGTTGGGGTTGGTTGCTTCTAACGATTTTGAGTTAGAACAACTTGATGTCACTACAGCTTTCCTAAATGGTGAGCTTGAGCAAGAGATTTTTATGCAACAACCTGAAGGTTTTGCAGTTCCTGGAAAGGAGAACTACGTATGCAAATTGAACAAATCTCTTTATGGCCTCAAGCGGTCTCCTAGACAATGGTACAAGAGGTTCGATTCTTTCATGACCAGTCACAAATTCAGCAGGTGCACCTATGATAGCTGCGTTTATTTCAAGAAAGGTGACAATGGTTCAAAGATCTACTTACTCTTGTACGTGGATGACATGTTGATTGCAGCAAAAGATATGAAGGAGATTCAGAAGTTAAAAGACCAGTTGAAAGCTGAATTTGAAATGAAGGACTTAGGAGCTGCCAAAAAGATTTTAGGTATGGAAATTATTCGTGACAGGAAGTCTAGGATCTTGCATCTTTCTCAGAAAAGTTATATTGAGAAAGTCCTAAGACGCTTCAGTATGCACGAAGCAAAGTCTGTCAACACACCTTTTGCAGCTCATTTCAAGCTATCATCCGCTTTGAGTCCTACTAATGAGACTGATATGGCTTATATGGCACGTGTTCCATACTCTAGTGCTGTTGGATCTATGATGTATGCTATGATCTGCACGCACCCTGATTTGGCTTATGCTGTTAGCATGGTTAGTAGATACATGGCGAACCCGGGGAAAGAACACTGGAAAGCAGTACAGTGGATTTTTCGTTATTTACGTGGTACGTCTTCTATGTGTTTACGTTTTGTTAAATCTAACACTGGGGTGTTCGGATATGTTGATTCAGATTATGGCAAAGATTTGGATAAACGAAGATCACTTACAGGGTATGTGTTTACTCTAAATGGTTGTGCTGTTAGTTGGAAAGCCCAGTTACAGTCTACAGTTGCCCTGTCTTCTACCGAGGCAGAGTACATGGCGATTACAGAAGCAGTTAAGGAAGATATCTGGTTGAAGGGGTTATTTGGAGAACTCGATGATAGAATAAAGGTGACCACAATTTTCTGTGACAACCAGAGTGCTATCTTCTTGAGTAAAGATCAAATGTTTCATGACCGAACAAAGCATATTGATATTCGTTATCATTTTGTACGGGATATCATTGAAAAAGGTGATTGTGTTGTGGACAAGATTCATACAGATTATAATCCCGCTGATATGTTCACTAAAAGTCTTCCTATAGCCAAGTTCAAATTATGTTTGGACATGGTGGGTGTTTCTGATCGCAGTTGAGCCTGAAGGCTCGTGGTGGAGGAAGTATTATTTATTTTTCGGAAACAATTTTTTCTCTATATAAAATTTGCAGGTTTTTATGGAAGTTTTAGAGTTTGATGAGCTATATGTTTTGACTAATCGTAAAGCATGACTTGCTTAATTTTGACGTCAAGGTGGAGATTGTGGAAAAGTTGCCTCCAAAATTAGCAAGTGACAAATAGTTCAGGGGTTATTTCTGTAACTTATCATTTACTATTCATAGTTTGACTATGAATAGTAATATAAGTGTGAAATTGAAAATGAGAATGGACGGTGAGTTACATGTGGGGCGCCTAACTTCTTCTTCGCCAACAATTATGGACGACTTTTTTTCTTTCCTTTTCATATGTTCTCTTTTGGCTATAAATAGCCTAAGCCAGAAGGCTTGAAATAATAACCCACGAACCAAATCAAATATATATATATATATATATATATATATATATATATATATATATGTATAGTATATATATATATATATATATATATATATATATATATATATATATATATATATATATATATATATATATATATATATATATATATACACCACCGTATATTTTAGCTCTCCCACTCTATTTGTAATCTCTTTCATAATCCCTATAAACACTGCAAATTATAGTGAATTGTTTCTCGGCTTCCTCCGCCCGTGGTTTTTTCCCGATTTGGGTTTCCACGTAAATTCCTGTGTCTCTATTCTATTTATTTTATTCGTATTTCGTTGTGATTATTACACTTTGATAATTTTTGATCCCATTCCGCATTGAGCTAATATTATTTAAGTCAATTTGGATCCGTCGTATTTTACAACAAACTATAAACCAGTTAAAACATAAAAAAAGGAAATTCTATACGTACCTCCCAAATTGCTTTGTGTATCCCCATATGAGTGTAATAATGTGCTTGTATATCCCTCCTTTCCCATGATGTGACGACGATTTATCTGAGTGATGAATGATATATATGGTAGCACCCATAAAAATAGTAATTCCATAACACTAAGGGGCTGTTTGTTTTTTTTGTGAAGATCTGCGCAACCACTTTTGTCTGCGCCGCGCAGACAACACGCAGACATATGCCCTCGCAGAGTGTTTGTTTTTTGGAAGTGCGCAGATCAAAAAACGTCTGCGCGAGGTCTTCCTGACGCAGACATGGGCCACTGTCTTCAAAGGTCTTCAGACCTCATTTTAACCTAAACCCAAAAAAAAAACATGGGCCATCGTGCAGTTTTTTTTTCTTTTTTTGCTGAAAATGCATTTTAATGTTTATGACATAAAATTAAATTTGAAAAATCAATTTATTTCAACAGCTGCAGACGTTAAAAACAAACAGTCTTCTTATTGGAGACTGCAGACATTTGGTCCACCTCTTCTGCCGCAGAGACTTGCAGATGTGGTCCGCAGACTGCAGACATTTTGGCTTCAAAAAAACAAACAACACCTAAATATTTACACTATAAACATTTTTAATATAAATTATAATAGTTATAAAATAAAAATATAATAAACTATAATATAATATAATAAAGTTCAAGTAACAACTAAATTAGATAATATTTAAAGCGTGAAGGACCATTAGTGCAATGAATAGTGACCCGACATATATATCGGCCAAAATTACTTCACACAAAAATGCCGGCCTCTTTAAAGTCCCAGTAAAATTTTGCATATTACCACCATATTGGCGGTCCATTGTAGACGCCCTAATTAAGCTAGATTTTTGAATTTGTTTTTCCTCCTGACAATGAACGACGTATACGATAGTAGTTGAATCTCGAAAGCTAAAGTCCTATGAGAATTAGGGCCATTTTATGGAAAACATGATTCCGATACTTCCAAATCGACCACATAAAGACCAGATTTACCGCCAAATGAGTCGACATAATAGTTGTAGGTTCTTTTGATTGTGATCGATTAACAGAAAATATAATTAAAAGAACACAAAGATATATCACAAATGTTTTTCACTAAGAAAAAAATTCTCACCAAGAAAACAAGTACAAAGCTTTTGGGGTTCGTTAATCAACTAATGATACGAACCCTAATACATAGTTTTATAGTAAAGCAATATTGTGAGAATCCCTACATGCAATATTCTGAGAATCCCCACATTCCAGGGATCTCACCATGTAAATATTAAAATATATCCAGTATCCCAAGGATATCAGATCTACTAACAACTATGTATTTATATCTATAAATACAAAATATTACATTAACATAGATATCACGATGACGCGACTCTTGAACACGGGACTTCACGCCGGCGCTTGTGAGACGATGATGCTGATAGGAGTCAGTGTGACATGGTTTTGTATCATCTGATTCTAAGGTTTGACCTTACAATCTCTCCCAATCTGATGATGTCAAAACCCGAAATCTTTTTCTTCTGAACGACAATAGAACTCATCAACATCTTCTTTAGCTTCTGGCTTGACCAAGAAATAATCAAAAATAAAAAAATCTTATAAATTTTCTATCTTCCCCTCCCACCCCCTTTAGAAGTACAACATCAATGATTGTTTACTTCAGTCTTTGTAGAGCTAGAGATCAATTAGAGAACAATGAAAGTTTGTCGTTCTTGTTATCTCCCTCTTTTTGGCATCATCAGTTAGATGGCAAACTCCCCCCACCCCCCTTAGAAGTAGCCTGATATTAAAGAGCTTGATCTAGATGAGATGTAAGATGTAACAACCCAATTTTTCTAAAGAAAATTTTCATTTTTAATAAGTTAAATATTTGCCACAAACCATAAAAATCCCCAAATACAATTGTGTTCAATTTAGTAACAATAACAATTTTATTCCAAAACATCAGAGTGTCCCACAAACGCCTGAGAGAGAGAGAGAGTGCACGCCGCGCCATCAAGCCTTGCCCTTGCCCTTGGGATCAGATGTACCTGCAACAAATCCACAAAACTATAAGCTAATGCTTAATGAGTCCCCCAGAGCATACCCCACACACAATCCACATAACACATATCATATTAGCTATAAAAGCCACATATATCACATAAGCCATGCATACTAACATATAAGGATGCAGTGGGCTCCTCCCAAGGTGTTAGACCTTCATGTCATGGGCTCCCCCATGGTCTTTACCTAGGAATGCCACGGGTTCCCCACGTGGTCTTATATCCAACTACCACGGGCTCCCCCGGCGTCTTCCATGCAATAACATAATAATCAAGTATCATATCATATATCATAGAATTATCTATCATACTACATAACTCATACACAAACATATAAGGATGTCGTGGACTCCCTCCAGGGTCTTACCCCAATGTGTTATTGGCTCCCCCCGCGTCCTCTAATAGTCTCTACTCGACGAGTTGGAGCACCCCAACTCGCTGAGTCCGTGCACAAAACCCTAAAACTAAGATAAATTAAATAATACCTGGAACAGGTGTTACAAGTCTCCCCCACTTGAACTAAACTTCGTCCTTGAAGTCTGCTGGCCCAAACAAATTCGGGTAGTGGTCTCGCATCTTATCCTCCGGTTTCAAAGTCCACTCGGAGCCCCTGCGGTGCTGCCATTGCACCTTCACTCGCTTCACCTCCTTGTTCCGAAGAACCTTGGTATTCCTATCTCAGATCGCAACAGGCCTCTCAATGTAGTTCATGATCTCCTCCACCTGAATGTCGTGTAGAGAAATGACTGCGGCCTCGTCTGTGACACACTTCCGAAGCTGTGACACATGGAAGATGTTGTGAATCTGGCTAAGCTCCTCCGGCAGATCCAAGCGATAGGCCACCTTGCCCACCCGGGCCGTAATCCTGAATGCTCCTATATATCGCGGCCCTAGTTTGCCCCTCTTCCGAAACCTGATGACTCCCTTCCATGGTGACACCTTTAATAACCCAAAGTCCCTACCCTGGAACTCAAGATCCGGTCGCTGCTGGTCAGCATAACTTTTCTGACGGCTCTACACGACCCGCAGCCGGTTGCGCACCTGCCGAATCAGCCCGGTAGTCTTGAGCACTACCTCAGTGCTCCCCATCACCCGGTGTCCAACCTCGCCCCAACAAACCGGGGTCCTACACTTCCGACCATACAACATCTCAAACGGGGTTCGGTCGATACTGGCATGGTAACTGTTATTGTATGAAAACTCTGCCAATGGAAGGTACGTATCCCGACTCCCTCCAAAATCAAACATACATGCCCGCAGGATATCCTCAAGTGTCTGGATCGTCCTCTCACTCTGGCCATCTGTCTGGGGGTGGTACGCCGTGCTAAAATGCACCTGAGTGCCCAGTTCCTCGTGGAACTTCTTCCAGAACCTAGATGTAAATCGAACATCCCTATCAGAGACTACCAACAATGGCACCCCGTTTCTAGCCACCACCTCTCGTACGTAAATATCCGCCAACTTTTCAGCGGATATACTCTCAGAGATCGGAATAAAGTGGGCACTCTTCGTCAACCTGTCGACAATCACCCATATGGCGTCCACACCCCTCGCTGTCCTCGGTAACTTCGTGCTGAAGTCCACAGTGATCTCCTCCCACTTCCACATTGGAATGGGTAGCGGCTGAACCTTGCCATGAAGCCGCTGGTGCTCAGCCTTGACCTTCCTGCAGATCAAGCACCGCTCCACAAACCAGGCGATCTCCCGCTTCATGCAGGGCCACCAGTAACTCAGTCTCAAATCTCTATACATTTTTGTAGCCGTCAGATGTATAGAGAACTTGGAATTGTGTGCCTCCTCCAATATCTTCTGTCTCACTCCTCCAGTTACCGGTACCCATACCCAGCCACACTCTATCAGAAGGCCACAACTATCCTTAACAAATAAGGGATCCTCCCCCGAATCCGCTCTATCTTCCAATTCTCCTTCTTCACACCCTCGACCTGGGCCTCCTTGATCATATCCAACAATGGAGAGATCACTGTCATCCTCAAAAAAATGTTCCCAATCGGGGAACCTGCCGCTTTACGGCTCAATGCATCGGCCACCACATTGGCCTTGCCTGGATGGTATAAGATCTCACAATCATAGTCCTTCAGCACGTCCATCCACCTCCTCTGCCGCATGTTGAGGTTCTGCTGATCCATCAAATACTTCAAAATCTTGTGATCAGTATAAATAGTGCACCGTACTCCATACAAGTAGTGCCTCCTAATCTTGAGGGCAAACACCACTACCCCCAATTCCAGGTTGTGAGTGGGGTAATTCACCTCATGAGGCTTCAACTGCCTCGGGGCGTAAGCTATCACATGCCCCCTCTACATCAGTACTGCGCCTAACCCTGAGATCGATGCATCACAGTACACCACCAAATCATCTAACCCCTCAGGTAGTACTAGAATCGGAGCCTCGCATAACCTCCGTCTTAGGGTGTCAAAAGCCAACTGCTGATTCGTGCCCCATCGAAATGTCACATTCTTCTTGGTCAAGCGGGTCAAAGGGACAACAATCTTGGATAAATCCTGGATGAATCTCTGATAATAGCCAGCTAGACCCAAGAAGCTACGGATCTCGGAAGCATTATTCGACACTTCCCACCGCATCACTGCCTCAACCTTGGCTGGATCAACCGAAATGCCCTCCTGGTTGATGATGTGCCCCAAAAACTGTACATCTCGCAGCCAGAAATCACACTTGGAGAACTTGGCATACAGCCTCTCCGCCCTCAGGGTCTCCAATACCTTTCTCAGATACTGCTCATGCTGCACCTTGGTCTTACAATAGACAAAGGTATCATCAATAAAAACGATCACTGACTGATCTAGCATCGGTCTACACACTCTGTTCATGAGATCCATGAACGTTGCTGGGGCATTGGTGAGCCCGAATGGCATCACCACGAACTCATAGTGCCCATACCGAGTCCTGAAAGCTGTCTTCGGTATATCCTCATCCCGAATCCTCATCTGATGGTATCCCGACTGAAGATCAATCTTGGAAAACCAAGACGCACCCTGCAGCTGATTGAACAAATCATCGATCCTCGGTAACGGATAACGGTTATTCACCGTTAGTTTGTTCAGCTCTCGATAATCAATACACATCCTGTGCGATCCATCCTTCTTTTTCATGAATAGGATCGGAGCTCCCCACAGGGAACTGCTCAGTCGGATAAAACCTCGGTTTAGCAGCTCCTGAAGCTGCATAGATAACTCCTGCATCTCGGGCGGTGCTAGCCGGTATGGTGCCTTTGCTATCGGTGCGGCACCCGACACTAAATCAATGCGAAACTCCACTTGCCTCTCTGGAGGCACTCCCGTTAACTCCTCAGAAAAGACATCCTGAAACTCCTGTACAGCCAGCACACTGCCCTCATACATCGTGGGCTCAAAGCTCGTATCCGAGATATAAGCCAGAAATCCCCTACATCCCTGCTGCAGAAATCTCTTAGCCCTCGCAGCTGAACAGAGGGTTGGCCCCTACGAGGCCCTCTCACCATGAATAACTAGTTCTCCCCCACTTGGGGTTCGAACCCTCATCAACTGGCGCTCGCAATCGATCATGGCCCCATTGGCCCCCAACCAGTCCATCCCGACAATCACATTTAACACCCGCAATGGTAGTGGGACTAGATCAACACGAAACCTCTCCCCAAGCACATTCAGGACACAGTCCCGATACACCCTCGCAACACTCACAGTGCGGTCATCAGCAATTTCCACCGCGGGTGGGGAATCCAAAGTTCCCGGCGCATCCCGGAACTTCTTGCTAAGTGCAAGAGATACGAACGATCGGGTAGCTCCCGAACCGAACAAAACATGAGCAGACATACCATTGACGAAAAAGGTCCCTATACAAGCACAATGTACACATAAGAGATGCAAATACACATAGAGCATAGGATAATAAACACATACCAGCCACAACGTCTAGCGCTGCCCGAGCCTCCTCGGTAGTTAACTGAAATGCACGGCTCTTCACCGCTGGAGTATCCGCCTTAGCAGGACGGCCATCAGTAATCCTCATCGTGGCGGGTGTAGGAGTCGTCACTGCTCCTCCCCCTCCCTGCAACCTTGGACAATTGGCCTCTTTATGGCCAGTCTGGTTGTAGTGGAAACATATCAAGCCCTTCTTGCGGTAATCTCTGCTCAAGTGACCCGGCTGGCCACATGCGTAGCATCATGAACCTGCTATCCGACAAGACCCACTGTGCTGTTTACTGCACTTGGTACACCGGCCCCGGCCCTGCTGGCCTGTACTGGAAGTATCTGAGGTCTTAGGATTTTTAGCCTGACCCACCGCTGCCTGTGCGTGCTCCGGCTTTAGCTTGGTTTGGATGTCCAGCTTCATCTCCCGCTCATGGGCCTTCTCCACCATCTCACAAACTCCCGGATATCATCCCTCAACATGGAATGATATCTCTTCCTTTGCATGTCCTCATCGGTAGCATACTGTAGGATCAACAATGCTCGCTCCCGAAACTTGGCGGTGATCTCCGCCACAGTCTCGGTGGTCTGCTGGAGCTCCTGGAACTCCCTCACCAACCGCTACACCTCAATAACTAGTGCAAAATCCAAATAAAATCACCGAACAAACTCGTCCCATGTCATCTCAGCCACACCAGCTGCTCCCACCTGACTAGTCACCACGCCCCACCCGTCTCGGGCTCTGTCTCTCAGCATACATGAAGGAAAACCCACCTTCGCTGCATCAGGGTAAGAAATCGTGCGTTGGGCATTCTCTATATCCGCCACCCAACGTCGGCTAACACTGGGGTCCCTGACCCGGAAAAACTCTGGCGCTCCGTACCCCTTGAACTCCCGGAACGAGGGAGTTTGGGCCCCAACCTGGCCTGCAACAATCTTGGCCTTGAATGACCTGAGCCTCTCCTCCATAATCTCCATCATACCCTCCTTTACCGTCCCAAAAATCACTGGGGTAGCATCAAGGATGCCCTTCGTCACCTCGGCTGCAATGAGCTCGCATAGCCTCTCATCAATGGGCTCAATACCACTGCCCAACCCGGATCCAGATCCCGATCCTGATCCTGATTTTGATCCCCCTGATCCTAATCTTGTCACCACCATGCTGAATTGAAATGTCATAAATCATAATGATCAGGATATCTATATATGGGATCTTCTCACACCAGTCCTCCTTAGAGTTGTCAGATCTAACATTGGTTCGGGTACAGGTCCGGTGCTTTCAGTAGTACGAGCACAATACTGCCTTTCACACCTACCTGTACCTTCCCCAAGGCTCTACCTGATAACTCCAATTCATCCCAAAATAAATCATATCCCACAGACTACCGCATAACCCAAATCCCAGGCTATCCTAAGATTTGCTCTACCCACCTCAATCAAACCAATCATAACAGGTTGCCTTTATGCATGCAAATTATACACAGAAAAGGATCAAATAGACTTTCGAATAAGAGATTCTACCCTAGGACCACAACCAAACAAGGAACAGGTAATAAGGCCAAATCAATCATTCTAAGGCTATAAGCTCCTAACCGTATATAATTTTAAAAGCATACACATAGCAATATTACGATTATCATAGCTCAAATATCAGTATAACATGGCTAACATATTGGGGAACTACTTACTTGGCTCGACCGATCATGCGTGTTGCACTCTCCTCTTTTCCATTCTTTAAAACATTTAACTTTTATTTTATTTTTGAAAATAATTTTACCATTTCCTTAGTTTGAGTCCTGACACACCCGAGAGTGTACCTGAATCCCTCAAACCAAGGCTCTGATACCAACTTGTAACAACCCAATTTTTCAAAAGAAAATTTTCATTTTTAATAAGTCAAATATTTGCTACAAACCATAAAATCCCCAAATACAGTTGTGTTCAATTTACTAACAATAACAATTTTATTCCAAAACATCAGTGTCCCACAGACACATGAGAGAGAGAGAGAGAGAGAGAGTGCACGCCGTGCCATCAAGCTTTACCCTTGCCCTTGGGCTCAGATGTACCTGAAAAAATCCACAAACTGTAAGCTAATGCTTAGTGAGTCCCCCAGAGCATACCCCACACACAATCCACATAACACATATCATATTAGCTATAAAAGATACATATATCACATAAGCCATGCATACTAACATATAAGGATGCCGTGGGCTCCTCCTAGGGTCTTATACCTTCATGCCATGGGCTCCCCCATGGTCTTTACCTAGGAATGCCACGGGCTCCCCCACGTGGTCTTATATGCAACTGCCACAGGCTCCCCCCGGGGTCTTCCATACAATAACATAATAATCAACTACCATATCATATATCACAGAAGTATCTATCATACTACATAATAATGGGTTTTATGTACTCTAATATCCTTATAGTGCACATACAACCCTAATGCTTTGGATCTAAGTTTTCTCTATTATACATGAACTAAACATTTTTCCAAAGCATGAAGCCTAAACTAGCATGCAAGGCGATATTTTAATAACATGCCTTAAGAAAGCTTAGCACCAATAGTGTGATGCTTCAAATGGAATCACAAAACACAAAGAACAATTTAGGAGGAATATAGAGAGGTTATGGAGACTAGAAATCGGATTCTACTTCTTAGAATGCAAGTGGTAACCGATTTCAATCTTATAGATACATATATGTGTGTAGAATGTCAAGGGTCATGTGTAACCCTAATCCATACACATTAATCCATGACCCATCCATCTGATTTGCATAACCACTTCATGGATTAACCCATAATCCCATCACAAATCAAATCATGGATCTTTAGCCCAACTCATATGTATCACTTTAATAAGTCTCTTTTGATCACTAAATTAATTCTTAAATTAATTCTTGACCAATAGTAGTTGAATAATATGATTCCTCAATTAATATATTATACTTATAATATATTAATAAATCATAAATAACCTCTTACTCAAATATCCATCCTAACATATTGCTTTGATGAATGCAACCCAAATGGACCAAGCTACTATCGGGTCAAGTACATACCAATTATAGTTATGGGCTTAGACACCTTTTCCAACAGTCTCCCACTTGGATAAGTCTAATAACTGTAATTGCCAACGTAACTTAAAATCCTATTAGCAATCGTAGCTCTCAAAAAGCTGCTGACATACTCGGACGTGTCCATTAGATAAGTGATCATATAATCCTCTGTTCTACAAGATATCATGCAGACAAATACATGGAACATAGTCATACTTATTGTCCTACAATTTGTTTCCCGCTTTACGATTTGTTTGACATAGAACTTAATTGAACACATCAATAGAGTTCTGACCGGGCCCGACACATAAGTCAAAACAAAATCATCGAGGGGCCCAAGATATCACTTTTAATCCTCTTAGGATAAAAGGAATAGATAAACTTCGACTTATATGCTTGTACTGACTATTCATTGAATCATACATAACAACACGTTTTATAACATCGAGTTACTGATGCATTTTCGCACCATTAATGTACAGTCAACAAATAATCGCCAACTCATATATCTTGGTTTGAAGATTATACAATATTATCATCTCACAATCACTCGTGATATATTCCATGAAGTGATATGTGAGTGTGGGTTTAGTCCAATACTCAAATCTTATTTCAAGAGAACTCATGAATGTTTGTAGCAATTTTTTGCTATGTCTAACACCTTAGACAATCATACAAAAATCCATTCATGACAGTCTTCTTTCATAACCTACTTCCAAAGTATGATCGACTGTGGATAGTTTGAATAATCTTATTATTCTGTAAGTCAAAACATTCAAAACGAAAAAATAGTAAATAATTGACACAAGACAGTAACACTACTTATAAATAAAAACACCTTTTATTCAACCATTAATATGCCAATTACATTTTGACTATTAGAAGTTTCTAAAATTCTATCTAATCACTAAAACTAATATCTTCCTTCAGCCCGACACTACTAGCTTGCCGCAAGTTATTAACGCTACTCAATCCCTTCGTAAGGGGATCTACTAGATTCTCTTCTGACGATACCCTCTTAACCACGATGAGTCCCTCTTCTACTTGATGTCTTATGAAGTTATATTTTCTGTTGATGTGTCTTGATCTGCTATGATCTCTTGGTTCCTTGGATAAGGCAACTGCACTATTGCTATCACAGAAAATCTCCATGGGCTCCTTTATAGCTGGTACAACTCCAAGGTCTCCGATGAAGTTCTTTAGTCATATCGCCTCTTTTGATGCTTCACTCACTACTATAAACTCTGATTCGCACGTTGAATAAGCTACAGTCTCCTGTTTGGAACATTTCCAAGTTATTGCTCCTCCATTTAGGGTAAATATCCAGCGCGACTGAGAGCGGAAATTATCTCTGTCGGTCTGAAAGCTGGCATCACTATACCCTACCACCCTTAAGTCATCACTCCCACCAAGGGTAAGGGTCTAGTCCTTAGTCCTTCGCAAGTACTTAAGAATGTTCTTGACCACAGTCCAATGAGCTTTACCAGGATTCCCTTGATATCTGCTAACCATGCTCAATGCAAAGGCTACATCAGGGCGAGTATAGGTCATAGCATACATGATCGAACCAACTGTAGAAGCATATTGTATTCAACTCATTTCTGCTATTTCAACATCGGTACTCGCACTTTGAGTCTTACTCAGTCTGGCATTGATTTGGATAGGTAATTCTCCTCTCTTGGAATCTTGCACGTTGAAACGTTTCAACACCTTGTCCAGATAGGTACTTTGACTAAGTCCTATTAGTCTTTTACTTCTATTTCTCAATATCCTTATCCCTAGAATGTATGCAGCTTCTCCGAGGTACTTCATAGCGAAACACTTCCCAACCAAGGACTTAACCTCCTGAAAGGTTGGGATGTCATTTCCTATGAGCAGTATGTTATCCACATACAACATGAGAAAGCTAACTATACTCCACTAGCTTTGACATACACACAGGACTCATCCTCACTTCTCGAAAAGCCAAACTCTTTGACTTTCTCATCGAAACAAAGATTTCATCTGCGAGATGCTTGTTTTAATCCATAAATGGATTTCTCAAGCTTACACACTCTATTAGGGTACTTCGCATCGACAAAACCCTCTGGCTGATTCACGTAAACATCCTCAGCCAACTTCTCATTAAGGAAAGCGGTTTTAACATCCATTTTCCATATTTCATAATCATGAAATGCAACTATGGCCAACATAACCCTTATAGATTTAATTTTGGCCACTGGTGAAAATGTCTCATCATAGTCAACTCCAGGAGTTTGAGTAAAGCCCTTTGCAACCGATCACGCCTTATAAGTGTGTACTTTCCCATCCATGTCGGTCTTCTTCTTGAAGATCATTTGCACCCGACTGTCTTACGGCCTGGTACATTGTCAACCAAGTTCCAAACTTGATTGTCATACATGGAATGAATCTCGCTTTCCATTGCCTCTTTCCATTTATCAGACTCGGGGCCTACCATGGCTTCCTTGTAGTTGTTAGGTTCATCCAAATTTACCAGAATACTATCACTGATAAATGTATCACCCTCAGAAGTAATATGGAAACCATAAAACTCAGGTGTCTGTCTAACTCTATTTGAACGCCTCATAGGTAAGGATTCGTCAATCGATGCAACTGGAGTTTCCTCCTCAGGTTGAGTGCCAGTGTTTGAGGTTCCTTCATCACTTAACTCTTGATGCTTTTCAAGGTCAATTTGCCTCCCACTGTCTCCTTGGCATATGAGTTCTCTCTCGCGGAAGACTCCTCTCCTTGCAAAGAAGACAACATTGTCACTCGGTCTATAGAAGAGATATCCAAAGGATTTCAGTGGGTGGCTGATGAAAATACATCGCTCACTTCGAGGTTCGAGCTTGTCGTGAGTTTCTTTTCTCACAAAAGCCTCGCAACCCAAAACTTTGATATGTGCTAACGAGGGAACCTTCCCTCTCCACATCTCCTGAGGTGTTTTGGTAACCTTTTTAGTTGGGACTAGATTAAGGATATAGGCGGCAGTCTCTAAGACATACCCCCAGAATGTGATAGGTAACGAAGCTCGACTCATCATAGAACGAACCACGTCCAACAAGGTTCGATTGGGCCTCTCAGCTACACCATTAAGCTGTGGTGTCCTAGGCAGCATCAATTGTGAAACAATTCCACATTCCTTAAGATAGTCGTGGAACTCGATACTAAGATACTCTCCTCCTCGATTGGATCGAAGCATCTTTATCTTCCTTTTGGTCGTGATCATGGAGGCAATGATCTCATACCTCTCCTGCTGAGCACTTTGATGGTACATTTCCATCAAGTCCTGGTGCATTTCATAAGGAAAGTAGTCCTCATAGGACTTCTGCAGCTCAGCAGTCATGGTAGCAATCATTAGACACAACACCATTGTCGCATCCCTCTCATGAGTAGTATGTTCATCGATCTGTTCGGGAGTAGAAATGGTGACATCAATCTCCTTAAGCTCTTTATCTAGGACATATTCTTTGTCCTCATATCAAATAGCCATTCGGATGTTTCGAATCCAATCATTGAAGTTCGAGCCATCGAAAACGACCCTCCCACATAGGTTCATGAGGAAGAAAGAGCCTGAAGGGATTGGGTTGGGAGCATTGTTTGGGATAGACATCAGAAAAAGAAGAAGAACAAAGTTTAAATTAGATGATGATCCTTAATATTACACCGAAATGAAATATTAAGGCTAGGACCCAACACAATATTCTACAATTGCGAAAAGGGATGTCGTAATCCAATTGTAAAATATTTGAAGGTAGGTAAATGATGATTTACCAATTTCCACCATGAAAAACGAAATTGAAGATTAGGTTTTGAATGAATTGAAATTCCTAGATTCTTTTGATATTCATTGAACTTTTCAATGGCATGTTTAAATCTCGATTATGCCCTTCATGTTTGTGACTGGGATACCGAGGATCACAAACAAGGTGTGAATAACCATGAAAATTAGCTTGGTACTCTCGATGTTACAAATCACCTAATCAATTTACCGGTAAACCACACACGCTCCATTGATCCATTATTAACACCAAGCTACCCTTTGCCACACATTGTCAGTCCCAAATTAGTGTGCCGGTTAACCACACACACTCCACTAACGACTTAATAAGGTGCAAAGTGCAATTTCATGGGATAGCACCATTTTCACATTTTTTCCTAAAGTAACTAAGATTGGGAATTTATAAAAGCTTAGTTACTTTAATAATTCTCATTGTACTTATTAATGAGAATTAGTGTCCTATCCTACCCGTTCGGCTAACGACCCTCCACCAGTCAAGGAAGCGGTGGGTGAGAGTGGACACCCATTAAACCACCATTTTATAGGCAGTAACCTTATACCCCCTTATAGACCGGCTTCGTGAATGAGGCCTACTAACGGTAAGACTAACTTGTCTTACATATATATATATATATATATATATATATATATATATATATATATATATATATATATATATATATATATATATATATTAAACGTTAATATTATAATAGTATAAGGGTTGAATTTTAAACTTTTAAAACTCTAGGGTTTGGAATTAAAGTTTCATTAATGTAACTTTTCAAGTTCCAAAACTTGAGGGAAAATTTTGTAACTTGTCAAGACTTTTGAAATTCATAACTTATGAACTTTTATGTTCCATGAATTAGACCTTTCCAATTCCAAACTTGTGTACAAGTTATGAAACCTTCCATGACTCTTAGAATTCTATAACTTACATTAGTTAATGGTTACATAAATAAGGACTTTTCATATCCCATAACTTGAGGAAAAGTTTTTGAACTTTTCAAGAACACATATGGATCAAATTTAATAGTCCAATTATGATATGAAGAACATTTACCAATTTGACCTAATTTGATTCATATTCAAGATAGTTTCAAATTTTACAAATAACTGGTATTTCACAAAAATCAAGTAGTAATCTTAGAATTTGACAAACATCATGTTATTGGAAGGGGATTAACATTACCATATCATTAAAATAAAATTTTATAAACCAAAATAGTTTGTGGTAATGTTCCTAATGCAAAACAGGGCAAAAACTCGAAAATTCTGCCAACAGATGCATAAACTCGTCGAGTGCCATAAAGGACTCGTCGAGTTCAAGGAAAACATCATCAAACTCGTCGAGTTCATTGATGGACTCGGCGAGTTGGCCCTGGCAGACTCCCGAAATGCAGCTTTGAAAATTACACAGTTGCATCAATACAATAGAAAACATCCAAGGCTCTGATACCACTAATGGGTTTTATGTACTCTAACATCCTTATGGTGCACATACAACTGTAATGCTTTGGATCTAATTTTTCTCTATTATACATGCAATACACATTTTTCCAAAGCATGAAGCCTAAACTAGCATGCAAGGTGATATTTGAATCATAAAAACTAGTTAGAATATTACCTTGTGTAGTAGCTTGAATAACTTACCTCAAGAAAGCTTAGCACCAATAGTGTGATGCCTCAAATGGAATCACAAAATACCAAGTACAATTTAGGAGGAATATAGAGAGGTTATGGAGACTAGAAATCAGATTCTACTTCTTGGAATGCAAGTGGTAACCGATTTCAAGCTTATAGATACATATATGTGTGTAGAATATCAAGGGTCATGTGTAACCCTAATTCATACACATTAGCCCATGACACATCCATTTGATTTGGATAACCACTTCATGGATTAACCCATAAGCCCATCACAAATCAAACCATGGATCTTTAGCCCAACTCATATGTATCACTTTAATTAGTCTCTTTTGATCACTAAATTAATTCTTGACCAATACTAATTAAATAATATGATTCCTCAATTAATATATTATACTTACAATATATTAATAAATCATAAATAACCTCTTACTCAAATATCCATCCTAACATATTGCTTTGATGAATGCAACCCAAATGGACCATGCTACAATCGGGTCAAGTACATACCAATTATAGTTATTGGCTTAGACACCTTTTCCAACACATAACTCATACATAAACATATAAGGATGTCGTGGACTCCCTCCAGGGTCTTACTCCTGATGGGTTTTGAGCATCCTAACAACCTTAAGGTGCACATACAACCCTAAATGCTTTGGATCTATATTTTCTCTAATTATACATGCAAAATGATTTTCCAAAGCATTGTCCTATCTAGCATACAATCATAGGTACTTGTATAACAAAAATCAAGATAGAAGACATACCTTTTCTTGTAGTTTGATTCCTTGGACCTTTAAGAGCCTAGCACCCCAAGTGTGATGCCTTAAATGTTTCACACAACACCACCAACAATGGAGGACTTTGAGAGAGAATACTTGCACTCAAAAATCGGCTATAGCTCTTCCAAGAACACTAGGGTGCCGATTTTAGGAGCCACGGGATCTCGTATAGTGTGGCATAATTAGGGTTACACCATGTAAACCATAATGTGCATGACCTTCCATATTCCTTATGCTCCATGGGTTAAAACTGATGGGTTTTGAGCATTCTAACACTCCTAAGTGTATATGCAACCCTAAATACCTTGGATCTATGTTTTCTCTATTATACATGCAAATATGATTATCCAAGGTATTATCCTAACTAGCATACCAAAACATTGATACTAGGATACTAAAATAGATAGAATACATACCTTGTTGTTGTTGCTTGACTCCATGAAGCTTGAGAGCCTAGTGCCCCAAGTGTGACACCTCAAATGGTTCACACAACATCATGAACTCTTGGAATAACCATGAGAAGAAGACATACATGTTCAAATCGGCTAGCCCTCAAAATATGTATCACTAGTCCAATTTCTTGAACTAAAGGGGTTCTTATATAGTGTGGCTATTAGGGTTACACCATGTAACTCATGACTTTACCCATTCCTTATGCTCCATGGGTTTTAACCTCCATGGAGTATCCATGGATCACCACATGGGTTAAACCCAACATAAAGGAATCTTGGATCATAAGCCCACATATATAAGAATGAATGATTTACACAATCAATCCCCATATATTTAATTAGTCTCTTTTTGATCACTAAATTAAGTCCAAATTAATTCTTGATCAATACTAATTAAATAACATGATTTCATATTAATATATTAGAACTTATAATATATTAATATGTCACAAAATGTCTTTTCCTCATAAACGGTCTATCCAAATGTTCCGATGCCATGCAACCCAAATGGACCATGCCGAGTCGGGTAAAGTACATACCAATTATAGTTATGGACTTAGACACTAATCCAATAGTCTCCCACTTGGATAAGTCTAAAACTATTATTGCGTATGACTTCAGGAACCAACTGGCAATCGTAGCTCTCAAAAGCCGCTGTCGAACTCTGACCTTGTAGATGAACTCTGACCTTTGTCAATGACTTGTCCATTAGATAAGGGATCATATATTCCTCCTTTCTAGATATCATATGGACTGAGACATGGATTATAATCATTTTCTCTATCCATTTGTTGTTTCCTGATTTCCGATTTATGACGACTAACTAATTGAACAAATCAAAACAGTCCTGGCTCGGCCGAGCACTTCCATTTGTCATCATCAAATCATCGAGGGGCCCACAGATATCACTTTTATCCCGAAGGTAGAAGGAATGGATAAACTTCGACTCATATGGCTTGTTCTACTACTTGTTGAATCATACACAAAGGCACGTTTTATAACACCGAGTTACCGAATGCGTTTTCGTGCAATCAATGTACAACCAACTCATAGTAACAACTCATATCTCTAGGTTTGAAGAATATAAGATATTATCGTCTCATGATCACTCGTGATAAAATCCATGAAGTGATTCCAATGAGCGCGGGTTGAATCCAATACTCAGAACTTATGAGCACTCATGAGTGTTGTAGCCTCTTGTCCAACATCTTAGACCTCTACAAGCCAACCCATGACAGTCTTGATTCATATCTACTTCCAACATATGACCGACTGTGGATAGTTTGAATAACTTAGTCAATCAGGAAGAACGACCTAGTTATTCTGGAAGTCAAAACATGCAAAATGAAACACAATAATAATAGAATCTAATATGGTATCAAAACCTATGAACATAAATAAAACACCTTTTATTTATCACCATATGATTACACATTATTCATTGTATACTGTTTCAGCTATCAACTTTATTCTTGAATTTAAAACAATAGTTGTCCCATGCTCCAAGCATGTACACTATGTTTTCTAAACACTAGTCATGCCATACACCAAGTATGCATACTATGTTTGTCTATGATGTTCACTTTGTGAATTAGATCAATTGAACATAACTCCAATGATCCTCTTTCACAGTCCCAAATCCTTACTGCAAGTGCAAGAATTCCAAATTCATGCCATTTACTGAAATCTGTTAGATTCTAAACTTTTATGCATTGATCCTCCTGTAATGATTATGCATAGAGTCAGAAAGACTTGACAACAACCATTACAGAGCATTCCAAGGAGATCAACTCCTTGGAAACATCCTTCTTGCATTAAGTTTCCTAATCTTACACAGATTGAATAATTTCCAACTTTGAAACATTTCCATATTCCATTTTGACTATCACTTTTGAACAAGAGTTGCCTCCTTACAGATTATGTCAATATGGTCCTTCCAGAATTAACACTATACTTCCAACTGTCCTTGAGCAACCAATCTTTGGTAAACCTTAGATTGTCCTCGGCAATTGCTTAATCCTTTTAGTCATATGCAGTTCTAGACCTTTTCCCTTCTTAATGCCCCAGGCATTTGGAAAATTTTAGAAAGGATAAATATAGCACATGTAATCGATCCTATATCCGAAGCATATGGGACACGAGTCATGATGTCTCACATAAAGACTAAACCAGTCTTTTGCTATAACATTTCCATTTCTATTTGCCAAGTTCTCATAATTCAGATTATGAAAAGGGATGCCGTAATCATAATCGAATTTTAGAACGCAAATAATGGACCCATATATAGAATTTCCTTATGTTGAGTCATTCCCACATGAAATTCATATATATATCCTTGACTAAATACGACTTAAAACCTCAATCTAAGCTTTTAGAATTGAAATGAAGTATAATTTCCTCTCCCTTAATTATAGCAAAACAACTTTTTCAACCCCTGCAGCCTCACGAATTGAAACTTTTGTTTTCTATAATTAACATTGCTAACTTGCAATCTTTATCATAATTATCATGCTCCCACTAACATGATGATTATTAGCATAACACTCATGCTCCCACTAGCTTTGACATGTAATCAGAAATCAGCTGGACTTCTAGAAATCAATACTTTATTGACTTTCTTACCAAAGTTCAGATTTCTGATACTAGATTGCTTTGATAAAACTTTATCAATATCATACACCTTATCTTAGATAGCTCACAGGTGTGTCTAAACAATTTTAAGAACTATGAAAAGGGATGCCGTAATCATAGTCTCGATTGTTTAGACCGTTACCACTTCTCACAAGTCCATGTTAGTGTGCTGGTTAACCACACACGCTCCACTAACGACTTTGAGAATGCAAATATCACAATTGCTATCTAGCTAAAATCTACTTAGTGAAAGTGTTTCCTCACCATCATTTTCATGAATCGGAGAGAAACCTTATGACACTTAGATTTTATGGTGTATGAGTTCCTATCCATATGAATTTTGTCAAAACCATAATCACAAGACAAGGTTACTGACAAATCCACACTTATATGGATTAAACTTGTGCAATCTTAAATTCTTGCCATTTGGCAGCTCAAGGGCCTGCCATTGCTTCCAAGTAGCTGTGCAACCAATTGAGAACTCTCAGAACTCCTATGCAAAGCCAACTTGAATAGGCACAGACATGTCGACACGATAGGTTATAAACCTCAAGTCGTGTGCTAGTGAAGAACTTCAGGTTTTATTCTTGATTAGTTCTTGAGACTTTCAAGACCTTTAAGACTCCCACTGTCCTCTTGACATATAAGACTTTCTTGTCAGATATTCAAGAGATAGTGTGGATTCTAATCAAGACAAACACTTCACACAATTGGCCTTAGTTGGTCTTTGCTTTATCCAAAACATCACAACTTACCAATTTCAAATGTACAAGAGTAGACAACTTTTACTCTTACATTTGACAAGTGTTTTAAACCTTCTTTAAGACATGTCACTCAAGTTACAATCTTAGAGTATAACTCTAAGAATTATTTTTGGAACGAAGTATAAATCATCTTCTTGATTTAACCACTTCAACAATTCATAGCTCCTCTTCTTAGCTACCAGAATGCACTTAGAGGATGAATTGTGATAAGGTCTCTTAATCATTAAGATGATTATATAACATGATACTAAAGTACTCTCCCATCTTTTCAGATTTGAGAAACTTTTATCTTTCTGCCTAAGTTGATTCTTCTTATTCGCTCTGCCATACATTGAAACCTTTTCCAATGTCTCAGAATTACACTTAAGCTTGTAAGTATAACCATATTTACTGAATTTTAGTAAATAATGACGAATAGTCTTAACGATTAATTGTGGTGGGCTTGATCAGTGCACAAGAATGTGTACTCGATCCTTTACTTGACTCACACATCCATGTGAACAAGTAGTTAGTCTTAATTTTTCCAATGCTTGAAAGTTCTTATTCATCATGCTATACAACTTGCATGATTCCAAGTTTCTATCCAACTGAAACTTAGGTGATGAGAATCTTTCCTTATTTGGTAAATTTAGACACTACCACAAATGAAAGAATCAAATTCATATTTCCACTCTTGCTCTTAATGGAATCTTATAAGCAACAAAAGTTTTCACAAATGCCATTGTAAGGATATTTTAAAATAAATAAAATCAAAAAAAAATTTCTTTTATTTTAAAACTTTGTGGAAAAACTATCCTTACAATGCAAAAGCACATGAAAACTTTGTTGTTATTTATTCCTAAGCAATATATCATAACTCTTAAGAAGTAGCTCAAGAATCCGATCTTCAAACTATGCGATAGAAATCCATCTATGCCATCAGATTCAACATATTCTTTCTTTAAGTTTCTTCACTTTTTCTTTGATTCTTAAAACATCAACATGTGACCCAGTCACATCATGTATCAAGAATCTCAGAATAGAAACTTAGCAGAGTTAGATAGTGGACTTTACCCGAAGTAGAGTCAAACTTATTGACTTTAATATCCTTAGGTAAATTTGGCAGCTTCGCAATCAATGCCCCTTTCTTTGGCAATAGACCCTTGATAATGAGACTATCTCAGACTTAGCCGTTCTCTTTACCATTTGGTCAACCGAGTTGACTATGGCCGATCGCTTTCCATTGGGAAGAGAGAGCTTTACTGGATATCCAATGTCATCATTGTCAATGACCATAAAGTTTTAGGAAGTTGATCTTAGCAAATAGATAAGATCATTAAGGGTCTTGTCATAGTCTGTTTCATAGGAGTCCCAAAGGAACTCACTATGTGACTTAGAAAATAGTTGAGTCACCAACTTTCTCAAGACTTTGACACCCAACTCTCCCGGCTTGTCAATATCTGACTACATCTCCAAGATGTGATCACATATAGACCTTTGCTTGAGTGACCTTAAACTTTTCAGGAACTTGTGGGTTAGGGAGAATAATTGGAGGAGGTGAAAGAAGTATGATTTCCATGGGACATCATCTTCATTTAGGAAAGCTTGTTTCAAGAGATTTGGGAAGATCATCTTTTGGGAGATATTCAAGAGAGTTGATTTAAAGTCCTTAATATAACACCCAATATGAAATATTAAGGCTAGGACCCAACAACCTATTTATAACTGGAAGAGGGATGCCGTAATCCAAGTTATAAAATAGTTGAAGGTAGGTAAATGACGATTTACCAATTTCCACCATGAAAAACGAAATATAATTAAGTTTTAATTGGATTTGAAACTCCTAGATCTTTTGAGATACATTGAACTTTCAATGGCATGTTTGAATCTCGATTGTGCCCTCTCAAGTTTGTGACTGGGATGCTGAGGATCACAAACAAGGTGTGAATAACCATGCAAATTGACTTGGTACCCTTAACTTTATCACCTAATCGATGTGCCGGTTAACCACACACGCTCCACCGATCTATAATAGAGTCAAGTTACCCTTTGCCACTTTTACTAGTCCTTATTAGTGTGCCGGTTAACCACACACGCTCCACTAATGACTTGGTAAGGTACAAAGTGTAATTTCATGGGTTAGGACCTTTTCACATTTTCCTAAGTAACTAAGATTGGGAATGTACAAGTGTTTAGTTACTTAGTATTTATCATTAATACTTTTAATGAAGGGAGAATTATAGTCCTTTCCTACCCGTTCGGCTAACGACCCTCCACCAGTCAAGGAAGCGGTGGGTGAGAGTGGACACCCATTAAACTGCCATTTTATAGGCAGTAACCTTATACCCCCCTTATAGACCGGCTTCGTGAATGAGGCCTACTAACGGTAAGACTGACTTTACTCTTATACATATATATAAATATTATTAACTTATAATATTATAAAGTATAAGGGTTTGAATTTTAACTTTTAAAATTCTAAGGGCTAACTTGGAATTAAAGTATTCATAAGAGAAAAATTTTCAAATTCCAAAACTTGAGGGCAAGTTTTGAAACTATTCAAAACTAATTAATTCCATAACTTATGTGTTTAAAGTAGTTTTAATTAAAAAAAAAACCTTCAAGTTCCATAACTTGAGGACAAGTTATGGAAGACTTTAAACTAATAAAAGAATGTAACCTTTCTTTATTTTGTAATTTATGGAATTAATTAAGGTTACACATTTTATTACTTAATGAAGTGACTCTTGAACCTCCATAACTTGAGGACAAGACTCTTCATTTTTGTAACCATTACCAACTTTTATGAGTTTTATGAAACTTAAATGTGACTTTTCATATAACTTGAGGACAAGTTACAAAAACACATTTTAGAATCAACTCTTAGATTAAAATGGATTGAAAACACATAATCAATTAACTTTTCTATTAATCTAAGCAACTCATAAGAACAAGATAATTTAATCAAACTTTTTCATGTAATTAGCCTAATCACTAAACTAATACAAAACATGAATCTATTGACAATTATCTTTGAAATTGGATTAGTATGAACATTACCACATCAAAAACAGGATTATAGGTTCAAAAACAGCTTATGGTAATGTTCCTAGTCCATTTCTAGCCAAAAAACTCGAAGATATGCTGTCAGGGGCTCCTACTCGTCGAGTGTATCAACCTACTCGCCGAGTAGGATGATTTTCTTCATGGACTCGGCGAGTTCATCAGTGGACTCGGCGAGTCCAGTGCCCAGAATGCCCGAAATTCGACTTTTTCAGCATTTTTCAGCAATTTGCATCAAGTATAATTGAAAACAAGCCTAGGCTCTGATACCACTGATGGGTTTTGAGCATTCTAACACTCCTAAGTGTACATGCAACCCTAAATACCTTGGATCTATGTTTTCTCTATTATACATGCAAATATGATTATCCAAGGTATTATCCTAACTAGCATACCAAAACATTGATACTAGGATACTAAAATAGATAGAATACATACCTTATTGTTGTTGCTTGACTCCATGAAGCTTGAGAGCCTAGTGCCCCAAGTGTGACACCTCAAATGGTTCACACAACATCATGAACTCTTGGAATAACCATGAGAAGAAGACATACATGTTCAAATCGGCTAGCCCTCAAAATATGTATCACTAGTCCAATTTCTTGAACTAAAGGGGTTCTTATATAATGTGGCTATTAGGGTTACACCATGTAACTCATGACTTTACCCATTCCTTATGCTCCACCCATTCCTTATGCTCCATGGGTTTTAACCTCCATGGAGTATCCATGGATCACCACATGGGTTAAACCCAACATAAAGGAATCTTGGATCATAAGCCCACATATATAAGAATGAATGATTTACACAATCAATCCCCATATATTTCATTAGTCTCTTTTTGATCACTAAATTAAGTCCAAATTAATTCTTGATCAATACTAATTAAATAACATGATTTCATATTAATATATTAGAACTTATAATATATTAATATGTCACAAAATGTTTTTTCCTCATAAACGGTCTATCCAAATGTTCCGATGCCATGCAACCCAAATGGACCATGCCGAGTCGGGTCAAGTACATACCAATTATAGTTATGGACTTACACACTAATCCAACAAAAACGTCCATGGATCATCCATGGGTTGTGACATTGGTTTAGCCCAACATAAAGAACTATGGATCATTGGCCCACATTATAAGAATGAATGATTTACACAATCAATCCCCATATATTTAATTAGTCTCTTTTGACCACAAAATTAATTCCAAATTAATTCTTGATCAATACTAATTAAATAATATGATTTCATATTAATATATTAGAACTTATAATATATTAATAAATCATAAATAACCTCTTCTGAAAAGTCCATCCTTCAAATTGTTCCAGTGCCATACAACCCAAATGGACCATGCTACTCTCAGGTCAAGTACATACCAAATATAGTTATGGACTTAGACACCTTATCCAACAACTCCAATGTGCCATTGGCTCCCCCACATGGTCTTATATCCGACTGGCATAGGCTCCCCACGGGGTTTTCCATGCATATATCATATAATCGGTAGCATACCACTTAGCATAAAGCTAACTATCATACCACATATCTCTAATACAGCTAGTGTACCACATATCATAAAATGGGCCGGCCGTAGTGCCGTACACCCATTGGTATGGTGAGAAGTCTCACCTCTCGAATGCTGAAGTTACAAGCTAAGATCAGATAAATTCCAATCGCTGCTCCAACTCAACCGCCTATAATCATCATGTGATTAACTTGTCGCAATCCCAAAATACTGAAAATACCCTTAAAGTCAACCCTGGTCAAAGTCAAGGTCAAGAGTCCATGTTGACCTCAACTCTTCATGTGCATATAGCAACTTGTCGAGTTAGCTGCATAACTTGTCAACTCACCGAGTTACCTTCGTAAATCGTCGAGTTCTTCCTGAGTCCATTCCACTGACTCCCGAGTCAACTCGCCGAGTCACCTTAGTGACTCGTCGAGTTCATCAAATGTTCAGAAACCTAAAGTCCATTCAGAGCAAAAACCCTAATCCTTCACTGTACTCAGTCAGAAACTCGCACATGGGCAAACCCTACCCCGGCTCGTTGAGTCAACTAAGGGACTCGATGATTTCCTTTAGTCCCTTTTATGTTCAACCCTTTTTAGTGAGATCTAAGGTCCCAAACTTCAGATCCAACCTCCGCTAGTGCAGATACCACGTAAAGCTGCAAACTTTACATGCATGCAAGACCCTCCAAGGCTATAACATCAAAACTTAGATTCCTACAAGGTTTTAGTAGATGGAAAGGGGCTAAGCTAGATAAAGTGAGCAACTTTATGTCATTGGGGACCTAGAGAGGTCCAGATCTGGAACCATATCCTTGTGATAAGTCCAGATCCGAGTATGACCCCATTTTGCACCCAAAAGTGACCACATCCTTCCATGAAATGAGATCTAAGAAAACAGAGATCAAGGTGGTAACTTTTTACCTTTAAATGGATGCTCACAACTAGTAGATGCTGGATTCCAAGCCTTCTCCTCTCTTCAAGCTCGTCAACCTTCAAGTTTCCTTCTTCAAAGGAACAAGTTTCACTCTCTAAGACTCACACACACTCAAGGAAGCTCAAATATGCGGCTAGGGTTTCTTTCTGTGCTGTAAGGACGATGAGGGAAGCTACAAATGAACCATAAGTCCTTTAAATAGGGGGCAAACCCCTAAAAATTAGGGTTTCTCTCTACAACGCCTACTCGTCGAGTCGGGGCCTTCCGACTCGTCGAGTAGCATCCAAATCCCGCGTCCTCTAATTGTCTCTACTCGACGAGTTGGAAGACCCCAACTTGTCGAGTCCATGCACAAAACCCTAAAACTTAGATAAATTAAATAATACCTGGAAGAAGTGGTATAAGTCCCCTCCACTTGAACTAGACTTCGTCCTTGAACTCTGCTGGCCCAAACAAATCCGGGTAGTGGTCTCGCATCTCATCCTCCGGTTCCCAAGTCCACTCGGAGCTCCTGCGGTGCTGCCATTGCACCTTCACTAGCTTCACCTCCTTGTTCCGAAGAACCTTGGTCTTCCTATCTAACATCGAAACAGGCCTCTCAACATCGTTCAGGCTCTCATCCACCTGAATGTCGTCTAGAGAAACGACTACGGCCTCGTCGGTGACACACTTCCGAAGCTGTGATGCATGGAAGGTGTTGTAAATCTGGCTAAGCTCCTCCGGCAGATCCAAGCAATAGGCCACCTTGCGCACCCGGGCCTTAATCCTGAACGCTCCTATATATCGGGGCCCTAGCATTCCCCTCTTCCTAAACCTGATGACTCCCTTCCATGGTGACACCTTTAGTAACATAAAGTCCCCCACCTGGAACTCAAGATCCGATTGTCGCCGGTCAGCATAACTTTTATAACAGCTCTGCACGACCCGCAGTCGGTCGCGCACCTGCTGAATCAGACCGGTAGTCTTGATCACTACCTTAGTGCTCCCCATGACCCGGTGTCCAACCTCGCCCCAACAAACCAGGGTCCCACTCCTCCAACCATACAACATGTCAAACGGGGGTCAGTCGATACTGGCATGGTAACTGTTATTGTATGAAAAATCTGCCAATGGAAGGTACGTATCCCAATTCCCTCCAAAATCCAACACACATGCCCGCAACATATCCTCAAGTGTCTGGATCGTCCTCTCACTCTGGCCATCTGTTTGGGGGTGGTACACCATGCTAAAATTCAACTGAGTGCCCAGTTCCTCATGGAACTTCTTCCAGAACCTAGATGTAAACCGAACATCCCTGTCAGAGACTACCGACATTGGCACCCCGTGTCTAGCCACCAGCTCTCGCAAGTAAATATCCGCCAACTTTTCAACGGATATACTCTCAGAGATCGGAATAAAGTGGACACTCTTCGTCAACCTTTCTACAATCACCCATATGGCGTCCACACCCCTCGCTGTCCTCGGTAACTTCGTGATGAAGTCCATAGTGATCTCCTCCCACTTCCACATTGGAATGGGTAGCGACTGAACCTTGCCATGAGGCCGCTGATGCTCGGCCTTGACCTTCCTGCAGGTCAAGCACCGCTGCACAAACCAGGCGATCTCCCCCTTCATGTAGGGCCACCAATATCTCAGTCTCAAATCTCTATACATTTTCGTAGCCCCCGAATGTATAGAGAACTTGGACCAGTGTGCCTCCTCTAATATCTTCCGTCTCACTCCTCCAGTTATTGGTACCCACACCCGGCCACACTGTGTCAGAAGGCCACGACTATCCTTAACAAACAAGGGATATTGCCCCCGAATCCGCTCTATCTTCAAATTCTCCTCTTCAAACCCTCGACCTGGGCCTCCTTGATCATATCCAACATGGAGAGATCACCTTCATCCTCAAACAAACAATCCCAATCGGGGAACCTGCCGCTTTACGGCTCAAAGCATCAGCCACCACGTTGGCCTTCCCTGGATGGTATAAGATGTCACAATCATAGTCCTTCAGCGCGTCCATCCACCTCCTCTTTCGCATGTTGAGGTACTGTTGATCCATCAAATACTTCAAACTCTTGTGATCAGTATAAATAGTGCACCGTACTAAATACAAGTAGTGCCTCTGAATCTTGAGGGCAACTACCACTGGCCCCAATTCTAGGTCGTGAGTGGGGTAATTCACCTCATGAGGCTTCAACTGCCTCGAGGCGTAAGCTATCACATGCCCCCTCTACACCAGTACCGCGCCTAACCCTGAGATCGATGCATCACAGTACAACACCAAATCACCTAATCCCTCAGGTAGTACTAGAATTGGAGCCTTGCATAACCTCCATCTCAGGGTCTCAAAAGCCAACTGTTGATCCGTGCCCCATCGAAATGTCACATTCTTCTTGGTCAAGCGAGTCAAACGTACAACAATCTTGGAGAAAACCTGGATGAATCTCCAATAATAGCCTGCTAGACCCAAGAAGCTACGGATCTCGGAAGCATTGTTCGGCACTTCCCACCGCATCGCAGCCTCAACCTTGGCTGGATCAACCGAAATGCCCTCCTGGTTTATGATGTGCCCCAAAAACTGTACCTCTCGTAGCCAGAAATCACACTTGCAAAACTTGGCATATAGCCTCTCCGCCCTCAGGGTCTCCAATACCTCTCTCAGATGCTGCTCATGCTACTCCTTGGTCTTAGAATAGACCAGGATATCATGAATAAAAACGATCACTGACCGATCCAGCATCGGTCTACACATTCTGTTCATGAGATCCATGAACGCTGCTGGGGCATTGGTGAGCCCGAATGGCATCACCACAAACTTATAGTGCCCATACCGAGTCCTGAAAGTTGTCTTTGGTATATCCACATCCGGAATCCTCATCTGATGGTATCCCGACCGAAGATCAATCTTGGAAAACCAAGACGCACCCTGCAGCTGATCGAACAAATCATCGATCCTCGGTAATGGATAGCGGTTCTTCACCGTTAGTTTGTTCAGCTGTCGAGAATCAATACACATCCTATCTGACCCATCCTTCTTTTTCATGAACAGGATCGGAGCTCCCCGACTTCTTGGTTGGATAAACCCTCGGTCTAGCAGCTCCTGATGCTACATAGATAACTCCTACATCTCAAGGGTGTGCTAGTCGGTATGGTGCTTTTGCTATCGGTGCGGAACCCGACCCTAAATCAATGCGAAACTCTACTTGCCTCTCCGGAGGTACGCCCGGTAACTCCTCGGTAAAGACATCCTGAAACTCCTGTATAACCGGCACACTGCCCACATCCGTCGTGGGCTCAACCCTCGTATCCGAGATATAAGCCAGAAATACTGTACATCCCTGCTGCAGAAATCTCCTAGCCCTCGCTGCTAAACAGAGGGTTAGCCCCTGTAAGGCCCTCTCACCATGAATAACCAGTTCTCCCCCACTTGGGGTTCGAAACCTCACCAAATGGCGCTCGCAATCGATCATGGCCCCATTGGCCCCCAACCAGTCCATCCCGACAATCACCTTCAGCACTCGCAACGATATCAGGACTAGATCAACACAAAACCTCTCCCCAAGCACATTCAGGACACAACCCCGATACAGCCTCACAACACTCACGGTGCGGTCAGCAGCAATCTCCACCTCGAGCAAGGAATCCAAAGTTCCCGGCGCATCCCGAAACTTCTTGCTAAGCGCAAGAGATACAAACGATCGGGTAGCTCCCGAATCGAACAATACATGATCAGACATACCATTGACCAAAACGGTCCCTATACAAGCACAATGTACACATAAGCGATGCAAATAAACATAGAGCAGAGGAAGATAAACACGTACCATCCACAACGTCTGGCACTACCCGAGCCTCCTCGGTAGTCAACTGAAATGCACGGCTCTTCACCGCTGGAGTATCCGCCTTAGCAGGGCGGCCATCAGTGAACCTCATAGTGGCGGGTGCAGGCGCCATCACTGCCCATCCCCCTCCATGAAACCTCGGGCAATTGGACTTTTTATGGCCAATCTAGTTGCAGTGGAAACATATCAGGCCTTTCTTGGGGCAATCCCTGCTCAAGTGACCCGGTTGGCCACATGCGTAGCATGCTGAGCCTACTATCCGACAAGCCCCACTGTGCGGTTTACCGCACTTGGCATACCGCCCGGCCCTGCTGGCCCCTATTGGAAGTATCTGAGGTCTTAGGCTTTTTAGCCTGACCTACCGCTGCCTGTGCCTGCTCCGGCTTCCGCTTGGGGCGGAAGTCCAGCTCCATCTCCCGCTCACGGGCCTTCTCCACCATCTCATTCAGGGTCTTGCACCCTGTGAAGGTCACAAACTCCCGGATATCATCCCTCAGCATGGAATGATATTTTGTCCTCCGCATGTCCTCATCGATAGCATACTGTGGGATCAACAATGCTCGCTCCCGAAACTTGGCGGTGATCTCCGCCACAGTCTCGGTGGTTTGCTGGAGCTCCTGGAACTCCCTCACCAAATCTGCACCTCAATAGCTGGTGCAAACTCCAAATCAAATCGCCAAAAAAACTTGGCCCATGTCATCTCAGCCACACCGACTGCTCCCACCTGACTAGTCACCTCACCCCACGAGTCTCAGGCTCTGTCTCTCAGCATATATGAAGCAAAACTCACATTCGCCGCATCAGGGTAAGAACTCGTGCGCTGGGCGTTCTCTATATCTACCTCCCAACGTCGGCTAACAATGGGGTCCTTGGCCCCAAAAAACTCTGGCGCTCCGCACACCTTGAACTCCCGGAATGAGAGAGTTCGGGCCCCAACCTATCCCGCATAAATCTCGGCTCTGAATGACATGAGCCTCTCCTCCATAATCTCCATCATACCCTCCTTGACCGTCCCAAAGATCACTGGGGTAGCGTCTAAGATGCCCTTCGTCACCTCGGCTGCAATGACCTCGCGCAGCCTCTCAATAATGGGCTCAGTACCACTGCCCGATCCGGATCCAGATCCCGATCCTAATCCCCTTGCTCCCAATCGTGTCACCACCATGCTGAACTGAAATGTCATAAATCATATTGATCATGATATCTATATAGAGGATCTTCTCACACCGGTCCTCCTTAGAGCTGTCAGATCTAACATTGGTCTGGGTACATGTACTGTGCTTTCAGTAGTACGCGCCAATTACTACCTTCCACACCTACCTGTACCTTCCCCAAGGCATTAACTGATAACTCGAATTCTTCACAAAATAAATCATATCCCACAAACTACCGCATAACCCAAATCCCAGGCTATCCTAAGATTTGCTCTACCCAACTCAATCAAACCAATCATAACAGGTTGCCTTTGTGCATGCAAATTATACACAGAAAAGGATCAAATAGACTTTCGAACAAGATATTCTACCCTAGGACCACAACTAAACAAAGAACAGGAAATACGGCCAAATCAATCATTTTAAGGCTATAAGCTCCTAACCATATACAATTTTAAAAGCATACACATAGCAAGATCCATACGATTATCGTAGCTCAAATAACAATATAACATGGCTAAAATATTGGGGAACTACTTACTTGGCTCGGCCGATCACGCGCGTTGCACTCTCCTCTTTTCCATTCTTTAAAAGTTTTAACTTTTATTTTATTTTTGAAAACAATTTTACATTTTCCTTAGCTTAAGTCCTGACACACCCGAGAGTCTGAATCCCTCAAACCAAGGCTCTGATACGAACTTCTAACAACCCAATTTTTCAAAAGAAAATTTTCATTTTTAATAAGTCAAATATTTGACACAAACCATAAAATCCCCAAATACAATTGTGTTCAATTTACTAACAATAACAATTTTATTCCAAAACATCAGAGTGTCCCACAAACGCCTGAGAGAGAGAGAGAGAGAGAGAGAGTGCACACCAAGCCATCAAGCCTTGCTCTTGCCTTTAGGCTCAGATGTACCTCAAACAAATCCACAAACTGTAAGCTAATGCTTACTGAGCCCCCCAGAGCATATCCCACACACAATCCACATAACACATATCATATTAGCTATAAAAGATACATATATCACATAAGCCATGCATACTAACATATAAGGATGTCGTGGGCTACTCCCAGGGTCTTATACCTTGATGCCATGGGCTCCCCCATGGTCTTTACTCAGGAATGCCACGGGCTCCTCCACGTGGTCTTATATCCAACTGCCACGGCCTCCCCCCCGGGGTCTTCCATGCAATAACATAATAATCAACTAGCATATCATATATCACAGAAGTATCTATCATACTACATAACTCATACATAAATATATAAGGATGTCGTGGACTCCCTCCAGGGTCTTACTCCAATGTGCCATTGGCTCCCCCACATGGTCTTATATCCGACTACCACGGCCTCCCCCCGAGGCCTTCCATGAAAATATCATATAATCACTAGCATACCACTTAACATAAAGCTAACTATCATACCACATATCTCTACTACAACTAGTGTACCCCATATCATCAAATGGGCTGGCCTTGGTGCCGTAGACCCATTGGTATGGTGAGAAGACTCACCTCTCGAATGCTGAACTGACAAGCTAAGATTAGATAAATCCCACTCGCTGCTCCAACTCAACCGCCTATAATCATCATGTGATTAACTTGTCACAATCCCGAAATACTAAACATACCTTCAAAGTCAACCATTGTCAACCCTGGTAAAAGTCAAGGTCAACAGTCAAGGTCAACAGTCCATGTTGACCTCAACTCATCGAATGCATACATCAACTCGTCGAGTTAGTTGTATAACTTGTCAACTCGCCGAGTTACCTTCGTAACTCGTCGAGTTCCTCCTGAGTCCATTCTACTGAATCCCGAGTCAACTCGTCCAGTCACCTTAGTGACTCGTCGAGTTCATCAAATGTCCAGAAACCTAAAGTCCATTAAGACCAAGACCCTAATCCTTCACTGCACTCAGTCAGAAACTCGAACACGGGCAAACCCTATCCCGATTCGTCGAGTCAACTAAGGGACTTGACGAGTTCCTTCAGTCCCTTTTATGTTCAGCCCTTTTTAATGGTATCTAAGGTCCCAAACTTTAGATCGAACCTCCCCTAGTGTAGATACCACGTAAAGGTGCAAAGTTTACGTGCATGCAAGACCCTCCAAGGCTATAACATCAAAACTAAGCTTCCTACAAGGTTTCAGTGCATGGAAAGGGGCTAAACTGGATAAAGTGAGGAACTTTATGTCATTGGGGACCTTGAGAGGTCCAGATCTGGAACCATATCCTTGTGATAAGTCCAGATCCTAGTATGACCACATCTTGCACCCAAAAGTGACCACATCCTTCCATGAAATGAGATCTAAGCAAATAGATATCAAGGTGGTAACTTTTTACCTCTAAACGGATGCTCATAACTAGTAGATGCTGGATCCCAAGCCTTCTCCTCCTTTCAAGCTCCTCAACCTTCAAGTTTCCTTCTTCAAAGGCACAAGTTTCACTCTCTAAGACTCACACACACTCAAGGAAGCTCAAATATACAGCTAGGGTTTCTTTATGTGTTGTAAGGACGATTAGGGTTTCTCTCTACAACGCCTACTCGTCGAGTCGGGGCCTTCCGACTCGTCGAGTAGCATCAAAATCCCGCATCCTCTAATAGTCTCTACTCGACGAGTTGGAGCACCCCAACTCGCCGAGTCCATGCACAAAACCCTAAAACTTAGATAAATTAAATAACACCTAGAACAGGTGTTACAAAAAGGGGAAACAATCATAAATGTAGTGGAACAGTGGGAAAGAAGGTAGTGTATCACATTATTGTGTTGTTGCAATAGATGATCATTTACACAGTGTTGCAAAGTCTCATCAGTGTATGGTTTTATACGTTGAATCATTAACTACTTCTATTAGAAGAAAATATTGGGAGAGAATGGTATGATGCATGTAATACATTTCAGTACGAAATGTACCTATCGGCAAAGAGTGTCGAATTTTTATCGGTGTATGGCTAATATAGTGGAATCATAAAATTCTTAATTAAAAGCTTTATAGGGAAAGAGTAGATTTGTGCATGTAATATATCATGGTACATGATATACCCATTGACACAAATTTTTCAAGTTCTCATCAACATCTGGTATCTTACGCTGAATCACAAATTTTTTAAGAAGAAAGTTAGGTAAGAAAGGGTTGGTGTGTGTGATAAACTACGGTACATAGCTTAACCATCGACATATTTTCAAGCTTTTATCAGTGCATGGTATCAAACATTGAATAATCAATTTTTATGATAGAAAACTTGTAGTTAGAGAAAAGGATGTCTCGGTCACACCGAGGTGCAGTCGGTGTGAATCATAGGCAAACAATCATCAAATTAGTCGAATATTGTACCACCTCTTTAATGTGAACCAACAATCACCAAACTTATGCTCCTTTATACATCTAAGGGTGTTTGAGATTGTTTTATTTAAGAAAAACATCATAAATGGTCCCTATGGTTTTTTCAAATATGATGTTTAGTCTCTAAGTTCAAAAATTTTACAGATGGTTCATTTGCTTTCAAAATTTTTGATGTTTGGTCCTTATTGCTTACTCTGTTAGCTTTTGGCCGTTAATAGAAGGGCATTTCCATCATTTCACTATCACATGGACCATTTATGAAGTTTTGTCTTTTTTAAAAATAAGAAAAAGAAAATATAATTGTTTAATATACAAAGGTCTCTCTCTCTCTCTCTCTCTCTCTCTCTCTCATAAAAACACACACTCAAATATGTACCTTAAAAGCAGGGTATTTTTTTCTTTGCCATTAAAAGGGTGTGATGATCCATCTTGACATAACAAAGCAAAATTGATGGTGATTTATTGAAAGATGTCATTAAAGAATACGAACCACAATTCAACTGTTGCGGAGATGTATTATGTGTGTTTGTACTGTAGTCTGAGATCGATTCAACTGTTGCGATGACACGCTTTGTCGTCCTGGATCAGATGTTTATGTAGAAAGAGGATTTGATTAACATGTAAGTTTGAACTTTGAACTCATCCAGCAACATGGATCCGATCCCCCTAATTGGTAAGAATTTAAGTCAAACTTTTCTTTTTTAAATTAGGCTAGATTAAGGGCTTGGTTTTTTCGTTTTATATAAAAGATCAAGCTCTGATAATGATGTGCATCCTTGTATTAGCCATCATATATATATATATATATATATATATATATATATATATATATATATATAATCTAGCTTATATGTAAATCATTCGATATAAAATACCAAATATTTAAAATTAAGTATCTCCTATGTCATTACCAAGATGATATGATTACTTTTTGAGGTATATAGATGGAGCTTCTCAATCAGTAGAGGGTTACCCATTATGATGTTATAGAGTTGCAGGTTGTAGAACAGATGGAGTTGTAGGTTTTAGAATATATGAACGAAATGTGGAGTTGAAGAAATCAATCCGGGTTTTTTCTTCATATCCTAAATGGCGTTCAAAAGTTTTAAAAACACAATAACCATCTATGAAATTTTTTGAACTTAGTGATTAAACTTCAAATCTGTAGAAACCACATGGAGCATTTATGATGTTTTTTCTTTATTTAATTTCATAATTTTTATAGAAGTGTTTAATAGTTTATATAATAATAACAAAATGTATTAAGAAAATGTTTGAATTAATTTACATGATAACAAAAACCTATAAGTATTTATTTAACGAATATATATATATATATATATATATATATATATATATATATATATATATATATATATATATATATATATATATATATATATTCAAAGTTAAGAGGGGGTATATGAAGTAAAATAACAAAAAAGAAAATATAAAATTGGACTAGAATTTCAACACCTGGCTATGATTCTTGGGGTTATAACATAATCTAACACTAACCAACTATAAGCCATTTAAAACATAAAAAAAGGAAATTCCATACGTACCTCCCAAATTGCTTTGTGTATTCCCATATGAGTGTAATAATGCTTGTGTATACCCTTCCCCATGATTTATCTGAGTGATGGATGATATATATATTAGCACCCATAAAAAATAGTAATTCCATAACACTAAATATTGACACTATAAACATTTTAAATATAAATTATAATAGTTATAAAATAAAAATATATTAAACTATAATATAATATAATAAAGTTCAAGCAACAACTAAATTAGATAATATTTAAAGCGTGATGGACCATTAGTGCAATGAATAGTGACCCGACATATATACCGGCCAAAAGTACTTCAAACAAAAATGCCGGCCTCTTTAAAGTCCCAGTAAAATTTTGCATACTAACACCAAATTGGCAGTCCATTGCAGACGCCCTAACTAAGCCAGATTTTTGAATTTGTTTTTCCTCCTAACATTGAATGACGTATACGAAAATAGGTGAATCTCGAAAGCTAAAGTCCTATGAGAATTAGGGCCATTTTATGGAGAACATGATTTCGATACTCCCAAATCGACCACATGAAGACCAAATTTACCGCCAAATGAGTCGACATAATAGTTGTAGGTTCTTTTGATTGTGATCGACTAACTAGAAAATATAATTAAAAGAACACAAAGATATATCACAAAGGTTTTTCACTAAGAAAAAAAATTCTCACCAAGAAAATAAGTACAAAGCTTTTAGGGTCCGTTAATCAACTAATGATACAAACCGTAATACATAGTTTTATAGTAAAACAATATTGTGAGAATCCCTACATGCAATATTATGAGAATCCCCACATTCCAGGGATATCACCACGTAAATATAAAAATATATCCAATATCCCAAGGATATCGGATCTGCTAACAACTATGTATATATATCTATAAATACAAAATATTACATTAACATAGATATCACGATGACGCGACTCTTGAACATGGGACTTCACGCCGGCGCTTGTGAGACGATGATGCTGATAGCAGTCAATGTGACATGGTTTTGTATCATCAAATTCTAAGGTTTGACCTTACAATCACCCCCAATTTGATGATGTCAAAACCCAAAATGTTTTTTCTTCTGAACTACAATAGAACTCATCCACATCTTTTTCAGCTTCATGCTTGACCAATAAATAATTAGATATAACAAAATCTTATAAACATTTATATCTTCCCCTCCCACCCCCTTTAGAAGTACAGTAGCAGTGATTGCTTACTTCAGTCTTTGTAGAGTTAGAGATCAATTAGAGAACAATGAAAGTTTGTCGTTCTTGTTATCTCCCTCTTTTTGGCATCATCAGTCAGATAGCAAAGTCCGTGCCCCCTCCCCCCCCCCCCCCCTTAAAAGTAGCCTGATAATAAAGAGCTTGAGGTAGATGACATGTAAGAGGGGAAACAATAATAAGTGTAGTGGAATAGTGGGAAAGGAGTTAGTGTTTCACACTATTGTGTTGTTGCAATAGATGATCATTTACACAGTGTTGCAAAGTCTCATTAGTGTATGGTTTTATACACTGAATCATTAACTACTTCTATTAGAAGAAAATTTTGGGAGGGAATGGTGATGCATGTAATACATTTCAGTACGAAATGTAACCATCGGCAAAGAGTTTCGAATTTTTATCGGTGTATGGCTAATATGTTTGAATCATGAAATTCTTAATTAAAAGCTTTGTAGGGAAATAGTAGATTTGTGCATGTAATATATCACTGTACATGATATACCCATTGGCATAAATTTTTCAAGTTCTCATCAACATCTGGTATCTTACGCTGAATCATAAAATTTTTAAGAAGAAAGTTAGGTAAGAAGGGTTGGTGTGTGTGATAAACTACGATAGATAGCTTAACCATCGACATATTTTTCATGCTTTTACCAGTGTATTGTATCATACATTGAATCATCAATTTTTATGATAGAAGACTTGTAGTTAGAGAAAAGGATGTCTCAGTCACACTGAGGTGTTGGCTGAAGTTTTCCTGTCTGTAGAATTGTTCGCGGAACACGGCGTGGTCAAAAGGGAACACAACATGTTGGGTCATCTGGACTGTTGACCTTGACCGTTGACTTTGACTTTGACCAAGTTTGACCTTAAGGGTATTTTTGGGTATTCTGGGTTTTGATGGAATTGGTCATTTGATGGTTGTAGGATTTTGAGTTGAGAGCTGCGATTTGGAGTCGGACCTTATCAGTTATGTGTTGCTTGTGAGGTGAGTTATCCTCACTGTACTTGCGGGTCGAAGGCACCAATGCCGGCCCATTGGATTGATATCCTATTATGCATGCTATTGTATTGTTATGATCTGTTAGATCGGTATCCTGGTAGATAGGATGTTGCTATGCTTAGTGATCTATAGATCTGCATGTCTGGTTGTAGACTGTGCGTAAGCCAATAGGCAGGGGCATTCCAACTGGATGGTTGAGGGCCTTGGGTATTCCATCTTGAGGATGATTGGACCCATAGTATGTCGGCATTGCAACTCGATGGTTGTGGGGCCTGGGGTATTCCAACCCGACGGTTGACTAGACCCATAGTATGTTGGCATTCCAACCTGATGGTTGAGGGGCCGGGGTATTCTATCTCGAGGATGATTGAACCCATACTATGCTATTTTGTATATGTGTTATTGTTTGTGTGTAGGTATTTTTGGGGAAAATTCACTAAGCTTTGGGCTTATAGTTTTGGGTTATGTTTCAGGTACCTCAGATGTTCGTGGGAAGGCAAAGGCTTGATCGTGCACCTCCTTATGTTGTGTTTTGTGATTTTGGGAAAAACTCTGATGTTAAACATGTTTTGAAAACTACAATGTAAAAAATTATGATTTTGGATGGTTTGAAAAAGTTTAAATTTTATGAAATTTTATGGATGTTACATATAGCCTTTGAGTTTCCAAAATCTTCAGGAAGGTAATTAAAGTGTTAAAAGGTTTATGGCCAAGAGATGATAGAGAAGAATCATTGTGTTAACAATGAATACATGCATCCATGGAGGAGGATGAGGAGTAGATCATCGTTCAAATGAATAAGTGATGCTAAACTCTTTGCTTTCACATCATTCTGTTGCATCAGATGAAGGGTCCTGATGTGGCGCCAAGAGAAAATATATCTTTTGTCTGGGCACAAATCTTTCTTATTTTGAGTTGAAAGTGATATGAATTTTGCCATACTTGCTGAGGATCACTTTTAAACTAAAGGAGGTAACCGCTGAAGAAAGGATGCAGAGGTATTAAGACTGATTATACAGTCAGGCCAAATGATAAGATATGCTGATGAAAATGTTAGAGGAACGACTTTGAATGGAAAGCATAACTCATCCTGAGACTTGTGCTAAAGAGACAATATATATTATATAGGACGTATTTTTGGAGTTTTGAAATTTTTTAAAAACAAAATGATGAAAATAAAAGACTTATTTTTTGCGGTTTTGTAATTTTCTTAAAACAAAATGATGAGTACTGAAATATAATAAAGCAAAAGAACATTAAAGACAATGTTCATAACATTATTTAAATAAGTTGAAAACCTCAATACATGGAAAGCAGGCCCAGTTCACCAATGAGAAAAGTAATCTTCTGTTCGTCCAAAGGCTTGGTGAAAATATTAGCGAGTTGATCATTAGTGGGAATATACATCTGTTCAATATTCCCCTTTTGAACGTTCTCCTTGATGAAGTGATGTTGAATCTCTATACGCTTTGTTTTTGAGTGTTGAACCTGATTTTGAGCGATTAGAATAACACTAGTGTTATCACAGCAAATAGGAGTCTTGGGAAACTTAAATCCATAATCAAGATGCTGATTCTGAATCCAAGGAATTTGAGCATAAAATCTATCGGCGACAACATATTCAGCTTCAGTAGTTGAACAAGCTACAGAAGATTGTTTCTTACTATACCAGCTTGTTGAAACATGAAAAGTGAACGTATAACAATCACAAGTATGAAGATCCGAAGTCAGTAGTTTCCGAGAATGATGATGTCCGAAATAAAGATGGAGTCCGAAACGAAGATCAGTCCGAGATGATGTGAAGATCCGAGATCAGATTGTCTGTTTGAACATTTATTACTTCTTGTCTTATTCATGGTGTAACGTTTCATATGACTTATCTTTTCGTATCTAACCAGTTGTCAGTAGCTGATTATTAACCAGTCCTAGGAATGTTTCCAAAGTATTTACGATGTACCTCCTTAGCCTATTTACGGAGTGTTTTGAATGACAAGAAAATATGTATTGTTACTCCAAAGATAGCAAAATTCTCTTTAATTCTATTTTCTCTCAAATCAAGATCTTTCACAATATTCTTCTTGTTCATTAAATGTCTTTACATTGATTATACTCCTAGTTTACTTCATTTCATATTGAGTACTTTGTTGAATATTTCATTCATGTATTGACTGGTATTACCAGACTCGACTGGAACATCTAGTTAAGAGCAGACATTGATCTTAAAGATTAAGTCAAGGTTTGAGTTTTCAAACCTTGTCCTTGTGCATTGATTCTAGTTCTCACAATTGGTATCAGAGCTTGAGTGGTTGTCCTTTGAATCTATAAGAACAGATTATAGTTGACTCGAAGTTACCTTGGTATTTCGATCATTTCTGTGTTCAGGATAAAAGTTCTTCTATATACCGCTTCTGCTCTAATATCTTAACTTCAATGGTTGCTCCTAATTCTCAACAAATGTATTCAATGCAAATAGCAAATAGTGTGGGTTGCCCTTCTCGTGCCCCATTGCTAGTTGTTGAAGAGTATGATCACTGGAAAGTCAGAATGGAAAGGTTCTTACTTGGTAAAGAAAAAGGTGAAGCTATCTGGAGATCTGTAAAAAAAGGTCCACATGTTCCTATTAGACAAACTATGAGAGATGTTGCTGCAACTCTCATGGGACAGGAAGAATAGTGTCAAGCACTTCTTACTGCTGATGACATCGAGAAATTACATGCAGATCAAATTGCTTTTTCCGAAATGGCGTTTGGTGTTCCTCCTTCTCTCTTTGAGCACATTAAGTTGTGCAAATCTGCTAAAGAGATTTAGGAAACACTCCAAGACCTGTTCGTGGGATTAGAAAATATGAAGGATAAGCGTTTGACTTCTTTTGTCAACGAGTTTGATACTTTCACCACAACTATGGTGAATCAGTTGCCTCGGCCTCTAACAGATACCGAATCGTAGACAACAACATGACAACTCATGGGATTGTCTGAACTCCACTAGAATACAATCTCTAGTTCATCAATAGTCTTGGTAAAGGATGGGGAAACGTGAAATCGTGTCTTCAGAGTAATGGATCTCTGAAGAAGCTGGAGCTTTACCAGTTGTTTGACGAACTTCAAGGTCATGAGTCAAATGTCGCACAAACATTAAGAAAACTCTCAGGAGGTCCTCTTTCTCTTGTTAGCTTTTTCGATCCTCATGTATCGAACCCCCCTGTTTCAGACCCATTTAAAGCTGTTATCCCAACTATCCCACTTGTTCAACTCTCTCCACCAACTTTACCTGCTCCTACTAGTTCCAAAAATCAGTTTGATGGAGACCTTGACCCTGAAGCATTGGACTCTGAATTATGCTTTCAACAAGATTTTTCCTTACTCTCCGTGAAATACAAGCGTCACTTGAATCCCAATCACATACCATATCACAACCGTTTCCAAGATCCTCATCAAAGTAATCCCCAACCATTTCCTAAACCTTTCGAGAATCCACCTGCATACAAGCTAAACATTCCGACACAAAATCACCCCTCGGAATCCCACGAGATTCCGAAGTCAGACAAACTGAAGATCGTTTGTCACAAGTGTGGTCATGCAAACTACATTTCCAAAGGCTGCTTGGCTGAAGTGCCACAAAAACCCAAGATCAAGGACTCTGCATACTATACACGTCGAGCCCAAGAAATGGCTGCTAGTGAGAAGGCATTCGTTATTACTGTGTCGAGAGATGTGGAAGGATATTGGTCATCAGGAGATGAAGATGATGTGAGTACTAGTAGAAGCATGTGTCATATGGATATATAAATAACCGAATGTGATGAAGGCTACTGTTTATCTGGATCAGAGGAAGATTATGATGATGTTGAAACGAACTACTGCTACATGGCGACAAACTACCGACTCGGTAGAAGCATCGTTCAACAGGTAAAATCTATGATTTCATATAATAATTTTGATTTATCTCTTTGTGAACCATATGTAATCCAGATCCAATCAGATATGAACATCATTTATAAAGCCTATGAGTCTGCGATTGAAGCTAGTGAGAAGATGGAGAGTGAACTAAGTCGTCTTAGATTACGTTTCGAGGATAAGAATCTTAAGATAGAGTCTTTAGAACATGAACTTGTAATGTCAAAAGATAAATGTATCCTTCTTAAGGACAAATGTGAAATCACTTATGCTGAAAGGAATGTTTTAATTTCTGATAACAAACGTCTCAATGCCAAAACCTATTGCTCGTCCCTTGAAGGAGTTAAAAAATCTAACTTTTATGGGAGACATTCTGAACCGCAAACACTCGGATACCCCTGTCTGGCCATTGTCACCCTATCATGAGACTTCAGACCGATTCTCATCCCTGATTCCTGGGTTTCAACAAATAGTTGTCAAATGCCCTGATTCCACGCCTCTTCCGCGTCTACTACCCCTGGACCTGAATCAGACCTCGTAATTTTCCCCTAGCATTAACAACACTATAGTTCAAATTCTGAACCACAGTCCTCACAATTGTGTTGTTGAAGAAATTATTCCGGAGACAACTGGCCTTGACTCGAATAAATCAGATTTTGTCTGGGCATCTTTTGATAGTGACGATGAAGAAGAAATCGTAGTAGAATATTCTTCTGATTCTTGTGTTTCTGATTCTCAAGTGATTTCAAAAACCACCTTAGCCCTAGTTGAACCCAAGTTTAACAACCTATCTGTTTGGCAAACTTCCAAGTCATCATCTAACTCCAGGAACAAACCTTCATTAAATAGGAGAGATGTCCTCGATCCTAAGATAGAAGCCACAAATGCCCTAAAATAGGAAATTAGGTCAAGACAAGACTCCAGGTTCATTGAGAATTCCAAAAAGAAAGTATCTTCGACTGTGAGGTCGACCACTAGGAACCATAACACATTTGCGCCTGTTAATATTATTAAAAGGTCATCCATTCCTCCTAGCTCGATAGTTAAAAAAAAGTTATGAGTCCCATTCCGAAAAAGTCTGTTGATACTTGTCCCACAACAAATAACTCTCCTCGGACTGTTTCCTCTATTTTCATTGCTAAAACTGATAGTATAATTTTTTAAACGTCAACAGCTTTCAAAACCAAATGTACCATCAAAGGATGTAAACAAAGAACGATTTGTTAAAAACACTATCACTCAAAAAATTTCAAAGAATTCAAAACATAAGTGTGAGTGGAGAACTAAAAGTGTTGAAAAAGATATTGCAACTTCAAGTAACACTGTGATCCCTACAACTCCAAAAACAGTCGGTTCGAGAAAAGTTGTTCCAAAACACTCTGTTATTGAATATGATTTTTGGATAAATGAAAAGACTTTGGCATTTTGATTCTTTCCCAAAGGATATCGGAACAAGCCTTCCGAGACACCTGAAGCTCAAAAGTCACAATCCAAGTCCAAAGCCCGTACCCAAATCCCAAAATCTAACTCGGAGCCTAAAAACTCCAAAATTCACTAATTTTTGCAGGTACTCGGTGCTTCAGAACAAGATACAATATGGTATATTGATAGTGCTTGTTCCATGCACATGAAGTGCATATTACGGGGCATAAATATTTTCTGTGTGATCTCAAACTCTCTCCAAATGCCGGCTATGTGAAGTATGGCAACAACTCCAACTCTCAGATCCGAGGTTATGGCATCCTCACCAATGGAAACTTCTCTGTCTCAAATGTGGCATATGTAGCTGATCTGAAGCATAATCTAATTAGTGTGGCTCAACTTACTGATGTAAATCATCAAGTTGAATTCTGCAAGAAACACAGCTATGTCATGACTAAATACCTGAAAGAATTTCTGATCAATTCAAATCACAACAAGAACATGTATCCTCTTGATATCAACATGATCATTGGCAAACCTCAACTCTGTCTACTCTCAAAGGCAGTTGTTGATGTCAGTTGGTTATGGCATCGAAGGCTTGCTCATCTAAATTTTCGATATATGATTGATCTTGTTTATGGTGAAATGGTCAGAGGTCTTCCTCTCCTTAAGTTTGAAAACGATCATCTCTCTACTGCCTGTGAATGTGGGAAGCAATTGAAGAAAGGTCATCCTGTCATCATCAAAAAATCAATCTCAGAACCGTTAGAACTACTTCATATAGATCTGTGTGGACTCTCCACTGTAGAAAGTCTACATCACGAGAAATACATTCTTATGATTGTGGATGATTTTACAAGGTTCACCTGGGTTTTCTTCCTTAGGCTCAAGTCAGAAACAGCCTCAGAACTTATCAACTTTATCAAAGGAGTTGAAGTTCTCGTCAAACTGCCTGTTCGACGAGTCCGAAGTGATAATGGTTCGGAGTTTACCAATGTCACCATTGAGAAATTCCTCTCCGAGAAAGGTATTGACGATAATTTCTTAGCTCCATGCACTCCTCACCAAAATGGTGTGGTTAAACGAAGAAATAGAACCCTAATTGTAGCTGCTCGATCGATGCTTAACTTTGCAAATCCTCCACTTTATCTTTGGGCTAAAGCAGTTTCCACTTCTTGCTTCACTCAGAATCGAAGCATCATCAATCGACGCCTCAATATGACACCGTACAAATCCATGAATGGTCGTAAGCCGAGTATCTCCTTTCTACATGTCTTTGGTTGTCGATGCTTCATCAAAAACAATCGTGATTAGCTCACGAAATTTCAGCCAAGAGCAGATTAAGTAATCTTTCTTGGATACTCAACAAAATCAAAAACTTATCGAGTTTTGAATCGTCAAATTCATGCTCTAGAAGAAAGCTTTGATGTCACCTTCGATGAAAACTATGTTCGGAATTCTGGCCCAATCAATGTTAAAACCCACATCATGGAGTCCGATGCTCCATCACCAAGATGTCCGAATCCTCAAATAATTCATGAAGTCGATTTTGAAACGTTGTGCGGACAATCTGAAATAGCTCTTGAATCGGAATCTCGATGAAGACAAGCCTCATCAACTATAGCTCCAATCTCACAAAATGTTTCAGGTCCGACACCCACATTTCCTCCATTTGATTTTGAACCGATTCAACCTTCTCGTGTTGAGGGGGAGAATGGTCTTCCCTCTCTTGAATCAAATGTTGAAGGATTCCAAGATGCTGCAGACCAATTTGCTGAATTTGATCCCATTCTGGACAACAACAACGACAACGCCAACTTCTTTGACTTTCTAGACGAAAATAACGCTGATATCTTCGGTTCAGAAGTTCAGGGGGAGCATCATCCTCAAATTCAAGTTGTTCAGAGGGAGCAACACAACCCCATTGTTGATGTTGGATCATCCGCTGCAGAAGAGCTTCCAAGACTACACATCTGGACCAAGGATCATCCTCCAAACCAAGTTATTGGAAATCTAAACATCGGTATTCAAACTCGTTATGCCACCAATATCGAAAATGAATGTCATTTCTCGGCATTTATCTTAATGGTTGAACCAAAATCCATCAAGGAAGCACTTGAACATGCTGACTAGATTACAACCATGCAAGAAGAATTGGCAGAATGTGAACGAAATGAAGTGTGGACTCTCGTTCCTCCTCCTCAGGATCATCCCATTGTAGGTATAAAATGGTTGTTCCGAAACAAGCTAGACGACGCTGGAGTTATCATTCGAAACAAAGCAAGATTGGTGCCAAAGGATTCACACAGATTGAAGGACTTGATTATGAGGAGACCTTTGCTCCTGTTGCCCGTCTTGAAGCCATCAAAATCTTTCTTGCTTATACAGATCACAAAGGCTTTAAAGTTTACCAAATGGATGTCAAAAGTGCTTTTCGTAATGGTGAAATGGATACTGTAGTGTATCTTCAACAGCCTCCTGGTTTTGTTAATCATTCTTATCCAAATTATTGCTACAAACTCCGAAAAGTTGTTTATGGCCTCAAGCAAGCTCCTCGTGCCTGGTACGAGACTCTCACCAACTTTCTCAAGCGTTCTGGTTTTCAAAGAGGAATTCTCGATCCTACCCTGTTCCGAAGATCGAATGTAAAACATCTCATGTTGGTTCAAATCTACGTTGACGATATTATTTTTGGATCCACCGATCCATCAATGGTTGCTGATTTTGCCAAGTTAATGGTTAGTCGATTCTAAATGAGCATGAATCGTGAACTAAGTTTCTTCCTTGGTCTCCAAGTAAAGAAAACCAATAAAGGAATCTTTATTCACCAAGAGAAATACATTTCTGAGCTTCTCAAGAAATACTCAATGGAAACCTGTGCCTCGACAAAGGTACCCATGGGTTTCAGACATAAGATCTTTTCGGACCTATTAGGTGTTGCCGTTGATGAAAATAGGTATAAAGGAATGATTGGATCGCTACTCTACCTAAAAATAAGTTGTCCAGATATCATCTTTTCTACGTGTTTGTATGCCAGATTTCAGGTAAATCCAAAGATGTCTCATCTTTTGGCAGTTAAGCAAATATTCTGATACCTCAAACATACAAAGTGTATCGGAATCTGGTACCCAGCAAATGAGAGTTTCCTCCTACAAGCATATTCTGATTCGAACTATGGCGGTCTTCAATTTGATAGAAAAAGTACCTTTGGTGGCTGTCAATTTTTGGGTGGAAGATTGGTTAGCTGGTCATCTAAGAAACAGAATTGCATTGCACTGTCAGCAGCCGAAGATGAATACATTGCTACTGCTAGTTGCACCTCTCAAGTTCTTTGGATGAAATCACAGCTTTTGGATGATGGTTACCGGTTCCAACAAATTCCCATCTATTGTGATTCTCAAAGTGCCATTGCAATTTCACACAATCCAATTCAACACTCCATGAAAAAGCACATTGATATACGGTACCATTTCGTTAAAGATCATGCTTTCAAAGGAAACATTGAACTTATTTTTGTTCCATCTGATGATGAAATTGTTGACGTCTTTACTAAGGCATTGGACGAAACCAAATTCAATGGTTTTCTGAACAAAATGGGTATGATTTTCCTGTTCCTCAATTCTTTCAAGAGGCTTGCACTTTTTGATGTTATCATCAGAAAGTGAAACAATTCTGAAGTCAAAATATTTTTCATCTCCGAATCGTTTCCTCTCGGAATAAATAGGATTGTTTTACGTGTCTCTTTATCTAACCCTTTCTTCTAGTCTAAGTTGTACATCAGACTCAATCTTTTGAAGATTATGACCAATATAGTCACATTGGTATTTTGTTTGATCTCGCCTCGGAATCTATCAAAAAACTGTGTTATGAGGATCATCTCGGAATTCATGTCCGAAACGGTAATGTGTGTTCGAGTCTTACCCTTGTCCGAGATCTGTCCATCATGTCTCGGAATCTCAAAATAACGATAATGCGTGTTCGATTGTTATCTTTGTCCGAGATATATTCCATCATGTCTCGGAATCTCGAAATCTGTTTAAATATGTCCTCTAAGATCTTCTCTCCTTTTACCTCTGATATTCAATATGAGTCTGTACAATCTCGAACTCTATATCATGTACAAGCATTTTCATTTCCATCTCGGAAGTATTTTATGACATATCATCTCGGAACTTTCATGCTCCGAAATCACTTTGACAAATCATCTCGAAACTTCCTTGTTCCGAAATTACTTTCTGAAGAAGAAGGTCAAAAGGTTTTTCAATATTATTTCAAAAACGTTTTTCTTAATAACTCAAACGGTTATTTTTTTTAATGATGATTATCCTTTAATCCTTGAAAATCGTACTTTTTGCACACGTCTCAATAAAGTAAACATCCTGTCAATTAAACGACGGTTTCCATTTCACACGTCTTGCCATAGTATTATTTTGTCCTTGCAGGTCAACTTATTCCAGATATGGCAACACATTAAATGTGCTCCATATCCATATCCAGGTTTCATCATTACACCTTTTTTCTAACCCGACCCACTTTCATTCAACCTATAAAAGGCTTACAAAAACCCATTTGATACTTTACACGCTCATCTCTTTCATCTCCCTCTCTCTCTCTCTCTCTCTCTCTCTCTCTCTCTCTCTGCAAACTGTTCTTCGAGCACTCATAACCCGCAACAATAGTTTCCTCTCAAACCGCCACTAAAATCAGCAAAATTGCTCCTACGAAGAAATCCTCCAAGGGTTCTGCCTCATCGTCCTTAACCGAACCATTCCTTAAAGACACCACTCACTTGTTCTCCATGGATCCCATGGACTATGATGAGTCCATCCGGGTTATTATCGAGTTCATATCCCATAATCCCATCTCAGTTCCTCTCACAAAAATCCCTGATCCACCCATTCCACTTCGTCTCCTTCACACCGCCTTTGATATAATCAAGATCAAAGATGGGGTCCCAAAGATTAGGATTACTGGAGATCATATTGTACCAGTCTCAAAGCAAACTTTCTTAAGGGCTATTGGGATTCCAGAAAACCCTAAGGGTTTCACAGTTCAAGAACCTTCTCCTGAAGAGTTTTAGACGTTTCACAACCACATTTGGTATGCTGAAGAATTTAAAGCGAAAAAGTTCAAGAAATCTGCAGTTCTTGGGTTATGGACAGTTCGCATGCACTTCGTCCTTCGAGGTCTATCTGGGAAACATGGAGGAATGGACACTATGAGCAAAGACTGTCTCTACGTCGTTTATAACATCTACTTCAGAAAGACAAACGCTGTCGACTTGACCGAAGTCTTGTGGCAAGACTTTCGGTAATTTGCAATGAAGAGAAAGCCTCTAGAGATATTGAGTCCGAGATTCTGGGCTCTTACCATTCAAGAACTCTACAGAGAAAGGCGTGAACCAATTCCATTCGACACAATTCCGAAAGAGGTATTTCTGACCTTTAAAGCTATTAATACTTATCGCCTTCCGAACCAAGCATCTTTCGGACCTATCCGTAGACTGCATGAACAAATGTTTTCCACTCTACCATCCAAGTCCCTTTATTTGAAACATCATTTAGAGACTTCGATTGTGTACCGCCCTATACAGTCTACCCATGTCTCCATTGATCCCAACTCGGATGTGGCCAAGCCAGTGTCAACTGGTGGAAAGAAAAATAAGGCAGCCAAAAGAAAGACCTCTCCCTCTAAACCAAAAGAAAAAAAGAGAGCCAAACTCGATACTTCCTCTCAAAAGGAATCTATCAAAGACATTCCGACTGACTATGGTCATCCTCTCACCCCACCTGCCCACTCTTTGGAAGTACCCTTCTGAGTTTCAAAATCACCTACACACACTCACGGGGAGTCTCCACATAATCCACCCTTACCTACCTAAAACGATGATGTCGGTGTTGAACAATGTTCCTTGCACCCCCCTGGAATACACCCACAAGTCATCTCAAATATCCCTCCATCTTCTTCTACACAGGCACAATTCGAGACCCCTATCTCGGATCCTAAGCATTCCGAAGCTGGGTAGTCCCTCCAACCTCTGAAGCCACAACTAGTCTGATACATGGCTCAGGTAAAGAACGACTAGGTATTGACGATCCCGATTGGCTAGACTTTGTTAGCAGGGCTCATACAAGGCATTCAGAGCTCACTCGATCTCAAGTGGAATCAACTCTCATTTCTATGAGAAATCGAGCAATGCAGAGCAACACACCTTTTGTTCCCCCATTAGATGACGTCACTGATAAAGCATTTACATCAGGAGAGACCCATCAAGACAACATTCCGAAGTCCTCCCACCACGATGCATTACATCCAGATCCTGATGAGGAACCTACATCATAATTTATGTTTGATGATGATTCTGTCTCCATTGCTGCTCCTCCAATCATCTCAACTTTTCACATTTCTCAGAAGCCATCTTCATCAAGTCTAATTTTTGACTTCAGCCTTTCATCCTCTTCATCAGATCCTCTTAATGAAGAAATCCAAGTTGATGACCATGTTCAACACACTCTCGGAGGTGAAACTGAAGCCAATCCTCCTAAGGATGATCAAACAACCAATGCCAACAATCCTGGCCCTTCCGAAACTCCAATCCATCAAGAAAGTGACAAAGCCAAGTCGGAGAGTTCCACCTCGGACATGGGATCTGTTGGATTAGGTGTCTAAGCCCATAACTATGATTGGTATGTACTTGACCCGATATAAGCATGGTCCATTTGGGTTGCAACTCTCTGGAACAATTTGATAGGATGGATATTTGAAAAAGAGGTTATTGTGATTTATTAATATATTATAGTATAATATATTAATTGAGAAATCATATTATTTAATTATTATTGATCAAGAATTAATTTGGAATTAATTTAGTGATCAAAAGAGAAGAATTAAATTAACGGGGACTGATTATGTAAATCAGTGATACATATGGTTTGGGCTATTGATCCATGATGGACTAAGTTTATGTGAGAGTGCATGAAGAGTTAGTCCATGTTTGTTATGGGTCATAAGCCTAAGTGTATGGATTAGGGTTAACAAATGACCCTTGGATTTCTACACTATATATATATATATATATATATATATATATATATATATATATATATATATATATATATATATATATATATATATATATATAGCCGCTAAGCCAAAAATCGTGCACTAGTGATTCTAAGATGCTCTAGACGATTTTTGTGTCTCCAAACCTCTCTCTCAAGTTCCTCCTTTTGTTCTTGGTTTGTTGTAAGACATTTGAGGCATCACACTTGAGGTGTTAGGCTCTTGAAAGGCCAAAACTCTACAAGCTACAACAAGAGGTAATCTTCTAACTAGTATTTTATGATTCAAATATTAATATTGTATGCTAGTTGTAGGCTTCATGCTTTGGATAATTTTTGTTGCATGTATAACTAGAGAAAACTTAGATCCAAAGCTATTAGGGTTGTATGTGCACCATAGGAGTGTTATAGTACCTAAAACCCAACAGTGGTATCAGAGACATGGGTTTTTTCTGTTATATATATGCATAGATTAATTGTTCAAAGTTGAAAAAGTTGAAAAATTACATTCTGATTGAAGGACTCGACGAGTACATACATGAACTCGACGAGTCCATACATGAACTCGACGAGCCCATGTTCATCAGTGATGAACTCGACGAGTCCATTATCAGACTCGACGAGTTGGATCATCTGTTGGCAGTTTTTCGGGTTTTTTGGCCAAAATTGGATTAGGATCATTACCACAAACTGTTTTGTATCACAAAATCTGTTTTTTCTGATATGGTAGTGATTATCATCATCCAATTAAAAGATAAATTGTCAAATTAGAAAATAATTACTAGATTATATGATAAACTAATTATTTGTGTAATTTGATTTGAAATTATCTTACTACAAGAGTTGTGTTATGATCAAATTAGTAAAAGACAAAATGGTTACTTTATAAGTTTAAAATTTGATCTAAATGTTTTAAGGAGTTACAAAACTTTTCATCAACATTTAAAACTCAAAAAGTTTTTTAAGGAGGTACAAAATTTGTCATCAAATTTTGAACTCAAAAGGTTTTGAAGAGTTTCATAACTTGTCCTCAAGTTATGGAACATGGAAAGTCACATTCATAAAAACCATTAACTCCATAAGTTATGGAATCCAAAAGTTTTCAAGAGTTACAAAACTTGTCCTCAAGTTTTGTAATTTGAAAGGGTCTTATTTTATGAAATATTGAATTCTAAAACTCTTGGGTTCATAACTCAAAAAATTAATTAAATGGTTTTAATTTTGAATTTAGTATTTGGAACCTTGATGTTTTTGTTGAATAGTTCAAATTAACTCTTATGGACTTTATTAATAGTTAATTAAATGTTTAATTAAAAGAGTATTATTAAATCCATAATCATATAAATTAAGTTTAATTAAATTAAGAGTATAATTTATTAATAGATTTAACCATCAAGTATTTTAAAAGTTTAAAATACACCCTTATACTATATAAAATTAAAAGTTTAATATATTATATATGTATAATTAAAAAGTCAATCTTACCGTTAGTAGGCCTCATTCACGAAGCCAATCTATAAGGGGGTATAAGGAAACTGCCTATAAAATGGCAGTTGATTGGGTGTCCACTCTCACCCACTGCTTCCTTGGTTGGTGGAGGGTCGTTAGCCGAACGGGTAGGATACGACACAAACTTCCATTAAAAGTATAATGAAAATACGAAGTAACTAAACACTTATAAATTCCCAATCTTAGTTACTTAGGAAACATGTGAATTTGATGCTAACCCATGAAATTGCAATGGGTAGCTCGTAGTTTGTCATAGATCAATCGAGCGTGTGTGGTTAACCGGCACATTGATTAGGTGATAAATATCTTCGAGAGTACCAAGCTAATTTGCAGGGTTATTCACACCTTGTTTGTGATCATCGGTATCCCGGTCACAAACATGAAGGGCATAATCGAGATTAAACATTCCATTAACAAGTTCAATGAATCTCAAAGAATCTAGGAATTTCAATTTATTTAAAAACAAATGTTCATTTTCGTTTTTCGTGGTGGAAATTGGTAAAACGTCATTTACCTTTTTACAATTGGATTACGGAATCCCTCTTCCGAATTGTGAAATATTGTGTTGGGTCCTAGCCTTAATATTTCATTTGGGTGTTATATTAAGGACTTAAATCAACTAACTTGAATTTCTCCCTTGTAGATGTCTAGTTCTGACAACTATGGTCTTCCCAAATCTTATGGAAAAAGCTTTCCTTACAAAGATGATCTCCCACGATTGGATCGTGTAAATGGATATCATGTGTCACTTCCTCCACCTCCTCCAATGGTTCTCCCTAACCCACATGTCTGTCGCCTTGAAAAGTTCAAGGTCACTCAAACCCTATTGGCAAGAAAACACCAAGATGGAAGGTCTGTGTGTGCACATGTCGTAGAGATGAAGTCACACATTGACAGGCTGGGAATGTTAGGTGTCGTTTTTCCAAAGAAGCTGGCTGTTGACTTGGTTCTTCAGTCACTTCGCGAGTCGTATGGTCATTTTGTTAAAGACTGTTATATGACAGATCACAACGTGACCCTTATTGATATTACATATTTACTAATTGTTGGTGAATCAGAAATGATTTGGTGCATTGGTCAAGAAAATTTGATTGGAAGATCTGCTTCCCAAACTTCCATGGACATTGACAATGGAAACATTGGAAGTCCAGAAAAGTCTTCTCTTCCCAATGGAAAGGGATCGGCCATGGTCAAACCATTTGACCAAATGGTAAAGAGAAAGGCATAGTCTGAGATTGTTCCATTTGCCATTCCAAAAAGAGTCTGTTTGCTTCTACTACCAAGAGAAGGGGCATTGGTTGCGAAGCTGCCGTATCTACCTGAAAGACCAAAAGGATGGTAAAGTCAAAATGTTTAACTCTGCTTCAGGTAAAGTCCACTATCTAACTCTATTAAGTTCCTATTTGTAGATTCTTAATACATGATGTGATAAGTTTGCATTTTGATGTTTTGTAGGATCGAAGAAAAGAAAGGAAGCTTAAAGGAAGAGTAAGCAGAGTCTGATCGCGAAGAGATGGATTTCGATCGCATGGTTCGATGATTAGATTTTTGAGCTGCTGCTTTGGAGTGATGATAAATTGCTTAGAAATATCTAGTGACATAGTTTTCATTTGTAATTGCATTGTAAGGACAAGATTTTCCGCAATTTTAATAAATAAAAAAAATTTTGATTTTATTTTATTTTATATTTCCTTGCAATGGCAATTGTGAGAATTGATGTTTGTATGTTTCTAGTTTTAGCAATATGGATTTGATTCTTTCGTTTGTGGTAGTGTCTAAATTTGCAAAATAAGGAAAGATTCTCATCACCAAGTTTCAATTGGACAGAAACTTGGAATCATGCAACTTGTATTGTATGATGAATGAGAACCTTCGTCTTTGGGAAATTAAGACTAATTCCTTGTTCACATGTATATGTGAGTCAAGTGAATGACTAGGGGATCAGGTACACTTGGTTGTTCACTGGTCAGGTCCACCACAAAGAACAATAAGACTATTCGTCATGATTTACTAAAAGTTTAGTGAATATGATTATGGTTACAAGATTAAGTATAATTCTGAATCATTGAAAAAGTTTCAATGTATAGCAGAACGAATAAGAAGAATCAATTAGGCAGAAAGATTAAAAGTTTCTCCAATGTGAAAGGAAAGGAGAATACTTTAGTATCATGTTTTATGATCATTTTAATGATTATGAAAACCATATCACAATTGATCCTCTAAGGACACCTTAGTGCATTTGTGTGACTAAGAATAGGAATCGGGAATTGTTGAAATGGTTAAATCAATTAAGGTGAGTCATACTTCGTTCCAAAATCGAGTCTTAGAGTTATTCTCCAAGATTATGACTTGAGTGACATATCTTAAGTAGGTTATAACACATTAAAATTGGTAGTTGTGATGTTTTGGATAAAACAACGACCAACTAAGACCAATTATGTGAAGTGTTATTCTTGATAAGAATGCACACTGACTCTTGAATATTTGTTTGTCAAGGAATGTTTCCTGACAAGAGAATCTTATATTTCAAGAGGACAGTGGGAGTCTTAAAGATCTTGAATAGTTTCAAGAACTAATCAAGAATAAAACCTATTGTTTATCACTAGCACATGACTTGAGGTTTGTAACCTATCGTGTTGACATATTCTTGTTTCTGTGCCCATTTCAGTTAAAGATGACTATGCATGTGAGTTCTATGAGTTCACAATTGATTGTATAAGGCAAAGCACCTTCATCAGTGAAAGTTCATTGATCAGTAAGGGTGATCTGCTCAACAACTTGGAAGACATGGTAGGCTCTTGTGCTGCCAAGTGGAAAGAAATTAAGATTGAACAAGTTCAGTCCATATGAGTTTGAATTTGTCATAGACCTTATCCTATGATAATGGTTAGGAATAACAAATTCACATGGATAGGAAGACACACACCATAAAATATAAGTGACATAAGGTTTCTCTCCATTTCATGAAAATGAGTGTGAGGAAACACTTTCACTAAGAAGATTTTGAGGAGATAATAGTTGTGTTAATTGCATTCTCAAATTCGATTATGATTACATCATCCATTCACAGTTCGAATTGTGAGAAATGGCAAATAGTTTGAACATTCAGGACTTATTGTTCTAAGTTCTGAAATAGTTTAGACACACATGAGATTTCTAACTAAAGGTGTATGAGCTTAGATAAAAGCTTATCGAAGAATCTCGGATCAGAAATCTAAACTTTGGAAAGAAGGTCAATAAGTATTGATTTCTAGAAGTCCAGCTGATTTCTGGGTACATGTCAAAGCTAGTGGGAGCATAAGTGTTATGCTAGTAAGGATATAATTATCATGATAGTGGGAGCATGATTATTATGTTAAGTGTTGCAGGTTAGCAATACCATTTACAGGAAACAAAGTTTTAAATTTGCAAAGTTGTAGAGTTTGAAAAGTTGTTTCACTATAGTAAGGGAGAGGATACTTATACTTTATTTCAAATCTAATAACTTAGATTGAAATATTAATTAGATTTAGTCTGTATATATATATATATATATATATATATATATATATATATATATATATATATATATATATATATATATATATGATTACCATATTGGAATGTTTCAACATGGGAATTCTTTGTATGGAAATGTTATAACAAAAGACCGGTCAAGTATCATCTCTTTATGTAAGATATTATGAATCGTATCCTATATGCTTCAGATATAGGATCGATTACATATGTTATAATATTCTCGCGTTCTAATTTTCCAAATGCCTAGGGCATTAAAAGGGAAAGAGGACTAGAACCGGATGTGACTTAAATGGTTAAACAACTGTCAATGATGATCTAAGGTTCGCCAAGGATTGGTCACATATGGGCAGTTGGAAGTATAGTAATGAATGGACTGTATTGACATTATTATGAATAGACAGGATTCTATTAATAATGAGTTGTCATATGGAAAATATGGAAATGTTTCCATAATGAGAGTTGGATATTAAAAATTCTATGTGTAGGATAGAAACTTTTATGCTAGAAGGATGTTCAAAGGAATGCACTTTGAAATTGAGACTTCGCTTCCATGGAATTGTTCTTGTGACAATCTCCAAATAAATACTTTGTAATATCATTGACAAAGTCTCTATGATTTCTGTACCTCGACATTACGAAAGGAATCATTTCATAATAATTTAGAATCTGACACATTCTAATAGTGGCAAGAATTTGGAATTCTTACACTTGTGATAAAGATTTGGAGTTGTGAAATGAGTTTCATTGAAGATGCATTCAATTGATCTATTTCACAAAGAAAGGACCATAGGTAAACATAATGTGCATGCTTGGAGCATGGGATAACTATTGTTTTAATTCAAGTATAAATATGATAAATCGAAACATTATACAATGAATAATGTGTATTCAATTTGGTGATTAAATAAAAGGTGTTTTATTTATATTCAAAATTTTTGAGACCATATTGGATTCGATTATTCGTGTGTTTCACTTTGCATGTTTTGACTTCCCGAATAATAAGATTATTCAAAATATCCACATTTGATCATACTTTGGAAGTAGGGTATGAAAGTAGACTGTCATGAATGGGTTTTGTAAGATTGTCTAAGGTGTTAGACATAGCAAAAGGTTGCTATAACATTCTTGAGTGCTATTGAAATAAGATTTGAGTATTGGACTAAACCCACGCTCTCATCAATCACTTCATGGATTTTATCACGAGTGATTGTGAGACGATAATATCTTATATTCTTGAAATGGGGAGATATGAGTTGTAGTTTATAACTCGGTTGCACATTGATGATATGTAAACGCACCCGTAACTTGGTGTTATAAAACGTATTGTCGTGTGTGATTTGATGAGTAAATTGAGCAAGCATATGAGTCGAATTTTATCCGTTCCTTTTACCCTAAGAGGGATAAAAGCAATATTTGTGGGCCCCTCGATGATTTAGTGATGACAACCTTAAGTGCTTGGCCAAGCCTGGACTGATTTGATTTGTTCAATCAGCCGGTCGTCATAAATGGGAAATTGGGAAACAACACATCGACAGAGAGAATGATTATAATCCATGTCTAATATCTGTACGATATCTAGAATGGAGGAATATATGATCCCTTATCTAATGGACGCCTTACTAATAAGATCAGAGTTCGACAACGGTCTTTTGAGAGCTACGATTGCTAATCGGATTTTAAGTCATACTTGAAATAATAGTTATTAGACTTATCCAAGTGGGTGACTGTTGGATTCGGTGTCTAAGCCCATAACTATGATTGGTATGTACTTGACCCGATACAAGCATGGTCCATTTGGGTTGCAACTCTTTGGAACAATTTGACGGGATGGATATTTAAGAAAGAGGTTATTGTGATTTATTAATATATTATAAGTATAATATATTAATTGCGAAATCATATTATTTAATTAGTATTGATCAAGAATTAATTTGGAATTAATTTACTGATCAAAAGAGACTAATTAAATTAACGGGGACTGATTATGTAAATCAGTGATACATATGGTTTGGGCTATTGATCCATGATGGACTAAGTTTATGTGAGAGTCCATGAAGAGTTAGTCCATGTGTGTTATGGATCATAAGCCTAAGTGTATGGATTAGGGTTTACAAATGACCCATTGGAATTCTACACTATATATATGTAGCCCCTAAGCCAAAAATCGTGCACTAGTGATCCTAAGAAGCTCTAGACGATTTTTGTGTCTCCAAACCTCTCTCTCAAGTTCCTCCTTTTGTTCTTGGTTTGTTGTAAGACATTTGAGGCATCACACTTGAGGTGCTAGGCTCTTGAAAGGCCAAAACTCTACAAGCTACTACAAGAGGTAATCTTCTAACTAGTATTTTATGATTCAAATATTAATATTGTATGCTAGTTGTAGGCTTCATGCTTTGGATAAATTTTGTTGCATGTATATTTAGAGAAAACTTAGATCCAAAGCTATTAAGGTTGTATGTGCACCATATGAGTGTTATAGTACCTAAAACCCAACAGGGTCATCAACAGAAAATTATGCTGATCCCTTTGCCTTGCTGGAACTCCGAGATAATGTGTCTGCTGCAGTCTCCAAGGTAGCATCTTTAGACAAGTCCGTTGCCCAACTTGACTCCAAAATTGATGCCAAAGTGCCTGGTCTCGACACTAAGATCGATGCAATTCTCCTCTCCCTCTCGAAAGTCAAGAAACCAGGGCCCTCGGATGAAGAAAGGACACAACAGCTGGATCAACTCATGTCCCTCCGACTCAAGCACACCATTGAGGCGGTTGAGCAAAAATACAAGTCGAGTCTTGATCACTACCTTGACACCATCACCACCATGCTGAAAGTTCATGATGACATGATCAGTGCCACCAATGAGCTGATCAAACAAACACATGTCAAGCATGAAAAGAAGATTTAGAGGATGGAGAAGGAGATCAAGAAGAAAGATGAAATGAATTTCATCATGCAACAAGTACTCATCAAACTCCTCCGAGCCTGCTGGAATATAGTGGATGTTCCAAACAATAAGATTGATGAAATGCTTTCCATCCTTGCCACTTTATTCGACCACCTCAAAGCTCAGGCTCTAACCGCTGAAGCCTATGATGCCCTTACCTTGCAGATGAACACCAACTTTCAGAAGGTGTTTGATCGACTCTCGGAATTTCTGAGCTCAACTTTACTTGCCTTGGTTGCAGGGCCATCCGATGCAAGAGGGGTAGAAGGCCGAACCAAAGTAGATCAATCTATCTCTTGGAAGCCTGCCATGGAGTTCAAACTCTGAGATGAGTCTGATGATGATTTTGTTCAAGTTGTATCTACAGGTACTCCATCTGATGATGATGATGAATATGACAAGTACATCACAAATGTTGTGGTAGGAATTCAAGCTCCAAAGAAATTTCCGGCGAAATTTCTTTCCGAGGAAGAGCAAAGGTTATGGTCTGATGTCTCATGGCCATCATCCTTAGCTGATGTTTTACAAAGAAACCGTGAAATGGCTAAGGAAAAAACTAAGCTTGCAATTGAAGCTTTCCGAGCCACCCAGTCAATGTTGCCTTCAATTCCCTCACCAAGAATAGCTCCAATCGATGAAGGTTCTCCACTTCGGAAACCTGACAATATTCCGGAAGAGCCCCTAATTGCTCCACCTCCAAAGTTTACCATTGATGAGAACATGCAGCATGTGATTTATGTTCTCAACAAGCAACAAGACAAAGGAAAAAAAATCCTATCTTGGAATTACACATCTCCAAACAGACCACCAAAAAGTCAAAAGGTTGGTCTCAAGCTCAAATAGATCAGGCTCTTAAAGATAGCATTCAAATCCAAGCTCTCAAAGATAACCCCAATCCAATACTAGGGCTTTCCCTACTCTATCGTGAAGGAATAATCCATGACTTGGACATAGTGAAATTCATGTATTATGATCTACCAACCCAAGACTCTGACCAGTTTCATCTTCCCATCTCTCCTTATGGCAAGTTCTACATCAAATTTGCTCCTCTCCACCCTGAAGATGATCCTCAAATGTTCATCAAAACCGAAAGAGAAGTGTGGTCTCGGAAGAAGTGTGGTCTCTGAACAGAATTGTGGTCTCGGAAGAGAATTACCAAGATATATGGGTTCGAAAGAAAAGTTTTAATAAACTTTGACATACACTGTTTGTTGCATCGCTACTACGTCTATCGGAACAAGTCAACACAGGTCACCAACACGGACACCGACTTCCCATCCATTAATCCTAATGACATCTTGACCATTGTTGCCCATTTCCGAACTCATCAACATAGCCACACGAGCATTGTTGCCTATAGAGCTGCAATGAAATTTCTCAAGGATTATGTCCTAGAGTTTTGCATATGTGACTTCGAATTGGCTCACTTGTTCGGAACTGAAAAGTTCTTGGCAAAGATAGAATACAAACTGCCTAAAGCTGAAATCTTGGCAGAAGGGCCAATTGATAAACCGGTGTTGGGATACGTCTACCTTTAAAAAGAATTCAAACAAGGACTTTTTCCGAGTCCTAGACAAACACCTCGTACCCTCCAAAGTTCTTCAGAAGTTTATGTAACAAACCGTTTTTTCAAACCTATGTAATAATGTAGGTCAATTTGTATTTCTTTTTAAAATAATAAAGAGAAATTTTAGCATACTGTGTATATTTACATAATTGACCCTCAAAAATAAATTATTAAACAATCTCGATTGGGATAAACCAAGTGATAGAGATTGTAACAAGGTTTCAAAAAACATAAAGAACACTAAAATCCGAGTTATAACGAAGAAGTTATGACCAATCGAAGATCCGCGACAAAACCGGCAAAACACTGTTCAGTGTAAAAACTAAATTTTCAATAAAAGGCTTTTTAGCCTTAACAATCTAAATGAAAGTTGTAGTTTATGTTAAACCAAGAACTTTCATAAAAAGAACGGCAAAATCTGACTTCGTATGAGGAAGTTACGATTTTTCTAAGTTTCAGTATAATAGTGTACAGCTAAAAACTCGAAATAAATATCGAGTGATTTTTAGCCGACACAACCTAAACGAGAATTGAAGGTCTTGTCAATAGTAGTACAACGGTAAAAAGAAAGACAAAAACGGACGTCGGATGAAGAAGTTATGAATTTTTAACGGATTTCCTGTCCCGGTCTGTTAAAAATAATAATATTAAAAATAACGTCAAAATCATCCGACGAAGTCTAAAAGAAAGTCGTAGAGTATAAATTTACCTACGCGTGCATATAAAGAACGTCGAAAACGGAGCTCGTATGCGAAAGTTATGATTTTCGCAAGTTTTTGGCACAAAAACCAAGAAAAATTGAAAACCAGGCAATTTCGCATGGGTGACCTTTGGACACGTCACCCTCGCATGCGAGCCTCCACGTGACACCTTCTGATAGGACCGAAGTTCGCCGTGTCACCATCTGATTGGACCGCAGCCGAGGTCTAGTAAGCAGTCGACACCTTCGCATCAGACACCACCCGGACATCCCTCGGACACCCCCTCGCACCGTGCCTTCTTCCCATTGGACCGAAGTCCGGTCCAGTCCGAAGCCACCACCGTCGAGCCATCTGTCCTAGCCTCTCCCCGTGTACCCTTCGCATGTCCGACGGGTGCCTAGCTGACTCACCCTTCGGTCCGAGGCTGCGGCCTATAAAAGCCATGCGAGAGCTTCCGAAGAATTCACATTTTTCACACCAATTTTCACACACTTTCACCCCTTTCACTTCCATAAGCTCACATACAACCCCTAAAGCCCCGGTATCAAGTCTAAAACCCTAATCAAGCCTCGAAGCCCCGAGATTCCCGAGAAGTTAACCTCTCTCCAGTCGAAACTCTGCCCGATTTAAGTCGGTTTCTCGTCAAATAAACTCCTTTCCAGGAAATGAAACGCTGCCCAAATCCCCATCTAACAAGTGAGTTCATACCCCCGTATTTTCATAATTTCTACTGTTTTAAGGGGGGAATACAAGCATAACACAAGAACTTTGTGTTATAAAATCATGATTTCAAATCATGATAAAACGACATTAAATCATCAGAAATACTCAAACCAATAAACTCTTTTATAAACTTATACTTTTCCCCAAAAATCATATTTGTATATATACATATATATATATATATATATATATATATATATATATATATATATATATATATATATATATATATATATATATATATATATATATATAAATAAGATTTAAAAGGCTTAGGACTGATAACTCATTCTTGGTCCTTTTCCTTGTTTGGACGTGGGCTTATAGTACCGGTTATTTGTCCGAGTGTCGTTTAAATTTTACTTATATATTAAATTGTATATGTATATAAATATAAAAGTTATTTCATCAGTTTAACTACCTTTGTAACATGCTGAGCAAGGGATTACATGCAAACATAGTTAAATACCGATTCAGAAAGTGCATATAAATTATAATATGTATAATTTATGATACATAGAACAATAATTCATGATTTAAGTATACTAGAATACATTGTTTTACAAGAAACAAGGGTTTGATTCAGAACAAATCAAGGGTTTACACTTATCAAATACATGTTCAGAATACTAATTCAAGAACATACTGTCAATCATTTATTTCAGAATGATTGGGTTTTCATAACTAATATACATGTAACGTTTATATGCTTTTTATGAGACATTCAATTCAGGTTGTTTAATTCATTTTAGACAACCAAGGTAAAGTCCTGACATTATAACTAGAATCTCCAGCCCGGGGATCGAAACAAGTTGTGTGTAGATCTATATCGGGATTGATAACCCCGCACTCAGGCTGCTAGCTACAGTCAGGCATACACGCCATTGAGTGGCAATTGTTATCAACAGTTTAAACGCCCACAAAGCGTTTGTTTCAGGCCATCCGTCATAGTATGGTTATAATAACTCATTAACGTTAATGTATAAACAACTAAACGAAAGTACACCTTCAAAGTACCAGTTTACAGAATACAAACTACAATGGTTCAATACAGTTTTCAGTAACAGCTGGTGGAGCAAGGCACACTCTCAGTTACAAGTTTTCATAAAGGAATACAAATACAAAACATTGATACAAAGAGAACAGTTTTATGGGAATAAAACTACTTTTCATATACAACAGAAAATATAGGATTTTCTGGAACAGTTTACATATACAAAATATAGAGATACTCTTTCAAACACAAACACTTATGCACTCAATCAACTTTATGTTGATACTCTCTTTTCAAATTACTTGTATTCTCAGGGATATAATACACAGGTACTCCCCGAGCTTTTTGAGAAAATGGAGCTATGTTAAGTCATATCTTCTTTTGTATAACTATTTTGGTTCAATATACAATGATTGAACACATGTAAATACTTATACTTTTTAAATGCAATGGTTGTTTGTACTTTGATTACTATGATGCATGTGTTGTGATATTACAATTGAAGTCCTCCACCCCAGACGTTTCCGCCGTCTGGTTTGGGGGTGTGACAGTTTATCACAAATACAGATAAGTCTGAAGCTCCGTAGAATGTGAAGACGAAATTCATCAGCCAACTTTAGTGGTATCTGGAAGTCCAAAACTGGATGTACAGAGCTCATGTATTCATCCAAGAAGAAGCCAAATGAGTTGACCAGATTGCTAAGTTCACTTAGGGGGAGATTGTTGAAACATGAAAAGTGACCCTCTAGCAATCACAAGTATAAAGATCCGAAGTCAGTAGTTTCCGAGATTGATGATGTCCGAAATAAATATGGAGTCTGAAATGAAGATCAGTCCGAGATGAAGTGATGATCCGAGATCAGATTGTCTGTTTGAACATTTATTGTTTCTTGTCTTATTCATGATGTAATGTTTCATAGGACTTATCTTTTTGTATCTGTTAGATAATCAGTTGTCAGTAGCTGATTATTAACCAGTCCTAGGAATGTTTCCAAAGTATGTACGATGTACCTCCTTAGCCTATTTAAGGAATGTTTTGAATGACAAGAAAATGTGTATTGTTACTCCAATGATAGCAAAATTCTCTTTAATTCTCTTTTCTCTAAAATCAAGATCTTTCACAACATTCTTCTTGTTCATGAAATATCTTTACATTGATTATACTCCTTGTTTACTTCAATTAATATTGAGTACTTTGCTGAATATTTCATTCATGTATTGACTGGTATTACCAGACTCGACTGGAACATCTAATTAAGAGCAGCCATTGATCTTAAAGATTAAATCGAGATTTGAGTTTTCAAACCTTGTCCTTGCGCATTAATTCTAGTTCTCACACAGCTAATCAATTTGTTTCCTAAGAGTTTACAGCCACCAGATGTACTTTTACGATCTAAAGAACAACCTACATATTCAGAGTCAGTGAAACCAACCAATTCAAATGGGGAGTCGTGAGAAAACCAAATTCCTAGATTTGGAGAATGTTTTAGGTATCTAAAGATCCGCTTGACTACTTTAAGAGTGACTCTTTTGGATTTGCCTGATAGCGAGAACACATGATGATGCAAAACATTGTGTAAGGACGACTCACTGTAAGATAAAGAAAATACCCTATCATTCCTTGATACATGGAAGCATTGACATCAATACTATCAGCGTCAGCGTGAATCTTTACAGGAAGGGACATGGGAGATTTGACTGGTTTACAATTAGTGAAAGAGATTTTCTTCAACATGTCTTGCACTTATTTTCTTTGACAGATGAAGATACCATCTGAAAGTTGTTTGACTTGCAGACGCAAGAAGAAAGTTAGTTCTACCATCATGCTTATTTCAAACTTATGAGCCATGACTTCTGTGAAATCTTTACTCAAGGCTTCATCAGTGGATACAAAGATGATGTCATCAACATATACTTGTGCAAGAATAATATAATACCCTGAATTCTTGATGAACATAGTATTATCATTGACACCATGTTGATATCCATTCTAAACGAGATAATTTTCCAGAGTATCATACCATGATCTGGGAGCTTGCTTCAATCCATAAACTGTCTTGTCCAGTCTATAAACATGGTTAGGAAACTTATCATCTTTGAAATCAGGAGGTTGTTTGAGAAACACTTCTTCTTGAAGCTCTCCATGGAAAAAGGCAGTTTTGACATACATTTGATATACCTCGAAGTTCATATATGATGCATTGGCAAGAAAGAGCCTAATTGCCTCGTGTCTTGCAATAGGAGCAAATGTTTCATTGTAGTCTATACCTTCCAACTGAGTAAACCCCCGAGCCACCAATCATGCCTTAACTCTTATAACAATTCCATATTCATCCATCTTACTACGAAATACCCATAAAGTGTAGATAATTGACTTATTTTCAGGGAGAGGAATAAGATTCCATACATCATGACGTTCAAACTCATTTAACTCATCTTGCATGGATTTAATCCAATCAACATCTTTGAGTGCATCATTTATCTTCTTGGGATCAATCAGTGAGACAAGTTTACGTATAAGCAAACGTTTTTTGTTGCTTGACGTCGAGTACGAACGCCATCAGAGATGTTTCCAATGATTTGGTCAGCGTGATGACCAGGGACGAAACTCAATTTGATCACAGATGGGCCAGATCCACTTGAATCCATGGGAAGATCTTTAGAGTTTGTAGGAAGAGCATCAACGACTTCAACAAGAGAAGTATTTTCACTTATTTCTTCAACAAATTATTTGATTTTAACAACGTATTTGAGAGAGGAGGATGGAGATGGAGGGAGACAAGCTTCAAACGAGATAACACAATTAATGAGCTCATAATCCTTAGATGGAGAATGAGTGAGCTCATCAAGGATGGATGCAGGATGATCAACTGGATCATTTGTATAAGTGTCCTCATCAAACATGACATGAATATTTTCTTCAATAATCTGGGAATTGACGTTGAACACCCTATAAGCTTTAGATTCATTTGAGTATCCTAAAAAGAAACCTTCTTCAGCTTTTTCTTCAAACTTTAAACGTCGATCCTTTTGATTTAAGATATAGCATACACGCCCAAAAACATGAAAATAGGAGATATCTGGCTTTCTCCCATTAAGAATTTCATAGGAGGTTTTTCCATGAAGTTTAACAAAAATCGACTGCTTTTGAGTATAACATGTTGTGTTGACAACTTTTGCCTAAAAAGAGAGTGGTAGAATAGCTTCTACCAACATAGTGCATCCAACTTATATTAGCATCCGATTACGTCTTTCATTGACTCCATTTTGGCGAGGAGTTCGAACATATGACAAATTATGAGTAAATCCCTTATCATTACAGAATTCCCCTGGAGAAGAGTTTCTAAACTTTGTACCATGATCACTTCGAAGTTGCCTAAACTTTTGATCATACAATAGTTCATTTTTTTTTTAAAAATAGATGATTTCTTCAGCAGCATTACTCTTTTTCCTAAGAAACAACACCCAAGTAAATGTTGAAAACTCGTCAACAATTACAAGAATGAATCTTTTTCCATCCCCTGGCTTGATTGGAATAGGACAATACAAATCCATGTGAAGAAGATCGAAGGGATCAGTTATAGAAAAACATGATCATTGCTTAAACAAAGATTTGGTTTCTTTGCCTTTTACACATGTTGAGCAAAGCTGGTCTTTATGAAACTTCATCTTGGGCATTTCTCTAACGAGTTCATCACCATATATCTTTGAAAGAGTTTTAAAATTTAGATGAGATAGTTTCTTATGCCACAACCATTTTAATTGAGCTTGAAATAAGGAGAATAAGCAGTGTATGAGATCTTGATCAGCAGATAACATATCTAGGACATATATATCATTCTTTCTCTTGGCGGTGATAACGATTGATTTCATTGAGTCAATGATGTTTCCTTCCTTCTAGTTGAAGTGAACCTCATAGTCTGCATCACAGAGTTGGATTATTGAGATGAGGTTATATCTGAGTCCCTTGACATATGAAACATTCGTGAATTCCATAGTCTTGCACATATTGGCTCTAAAACCTTTGGTTTTTCCTTTGTTGTTGTCTCCATAAGTCACTACAAGGCCATCCTTCTTTACACAACCATCCAGGAAAACTTAAATCCTATCATGTTCCGGGAGCACCCACTATCGAGATACCAAACATGCTCATATCCATGTAGTTCTAAGAAAACACATTACAACACACTAACCCATATTTCAATAGGTATTTTCACTAAGGATTTAGCATTAAAAATATCATAACAAGCAGTAGGAAGACAATTTAATGAGTTACTAATTTTGGCCCACTTCTCATTTCTAATGAGAATATTTTCGGCTCTCTTAGTGTTTTCTCCAAAAGTATAGTCACTGATTTTATGAGAAGTATCTCCAAAACGATAACAGGCCCTTATCCCATATTTTTTACTTTTATTTTTTAAACACATAGGTTTCCATGGACTTGAGATTTTTTCATGTATCTTGTGAATTTTTAAAAAAACTTTAGAATAAAAAGATTTGTTATTGTGACAGGGTATGGAAATAGAGGCATGCCATGCTGATGTACACGAAGATTCATTAATATCAGAGGAAGAGTGATCAGTGACATGACTGCTAATAGTATAATTTGGAGAAGCACTGAGTGTTTAATGTGTGGAGTGAAATTCACCATTTGAAATGGGAAATTTAAGGTACATGTTATTGGTTGGAGTAAGGATGTAAAAAGTAGGATTTTAATGGTGGGATCCAAAGCAGTTAAACGGGTGGTACATTTAGTGAGACTATCAGGAGAGGTTATGCAGTGTTTGTCAATGAGAGATTGATTTATGTATGTGGTACTGCTAAACCTTGACATAAAATCTTCTTTAAGTTCAATGGGAGTGAAGAAATTTGGTTTAGTTTTAACCTATTTTTAGATTTCTACAACATCATCTATGTTTCCACCATGAATTTTCGCACACTGATATGGAATTTGGGAATCTATTATCTTATTTAACTTATAATGTGAGTGAAGGTCAATATTGGTAAGAGACAGATTATTGAACTTGATGTTTACTTGAGCATGATTTTCCTCAATTCCAGTCAATCTATTTGTCAGAGACTCAATTTGTTTTTATAAGAGAGTGTTTTTGTTGGTTAATGTTTGAAAGTTAAAGACACAAGTAATCAAAGATCATGCATTTTTAATTATAAAAACAGTTGATAAATTTTTTACCTTATATAGAGATGATGAATCCCAACCCAACATCTTTGAATCTCTGGCTTCTTTGGCTAGATCAAATTCAAAAGTACTTGATCCACTAGTTCCTTCATCAGTGACAACAACATCAGTGCTTGCCATTAAACACTTTTCCATTTCTTTATCTTCATCATATGATTCTTCATCATCCACTCAATTCTCTACTTCAACAATCAATATTTTCATATCAACATTTTTCCTCTTCAGATCAAAAATGAATTTCTTACACTTCACTTCATAATCTCCACTGGTGTCTACCTTCGTAAACTTGCATTCCCTGGCAAAGTGATCAACGCCTCCATAGTTAAAACACTTTGGGCCTTCTTTTTCATACTTTCGACCATCATCATAACTCTTAGGAACTGATGAGTCAGGTATTAACTGAAACCTTCTTGGACCAGATGGCTACTTATTGCTTCGACTAACATAGCATTTGACAATTAAGGTGTCTCCTTCAGATTCATCGGAAAAGTTATTGACGCTATTTGGAGTTGACTTCTTTGAATAGAGAACCATTTATTTTTCCTTATTAGTGTCTCACATGATTTCCTTGTGTAAGATTTTTGTTTCTTCATGATTACAAAGATTTCCAAATAGTGAGGAAAGATCCATGGTTGCAATCTTCTCACTATTTTTCAATACATCAACTTGATGTTTCCAGCTATCATTCAGGGAATCAAGAAACTTAAGCACCAAGGAGTTTCTAGTTTTGTGAATATTGAGACGATGCATATCACTAACCAAACAGTTAAAACAATTGAATACTTGAGTGAGAGATTCATTCTTCTGCTGAAAAAAGTGCTCATATCGTCGATTTAGGTTGTTTTTGTTAAAAAAGTTAACTTTATCAATTCCTTCATATGCAACCATCAGCATACTCATAATCTCCTTGGCAGATCTGTACCTTTGAACAAGATGATAGATGTCATAGGGAAGAGCACTTCCAATGGCAGCACGAGCCTTCACGTCAAGAGCAACAAGATGCTTATTTTCATCTTCAAATTCATGAACTAGTTTTTCAACCTCATCACATTGTTTAACATTCTCCTTCATAGGTTGATACATAGGAACGTAAGGACCATCATTGGCAATGATCAACATAGAATAGTCCATGGTTTCAAGAACCATCATGGCTTTTGACTTCCATATGGTAAAGTTTTTCTCATTAAACTATGGGATTTTGTAGCCAGAAGTAGTTTTAGAGAGATTTGATGAAGAGCAAAAATACATTATTAATCGATCAATGTAACCCGCTCTGATACCAATTGTAGGTTCCCTTGATCGTGGTCAATGAAAAGAAAATATAATTTAAAGAACACAAAGATATATCACAAAGGTTTTTCACTAAGAAAAATGTTCTCACCAAGAGAACAATAACAAAGCTTTTAGGGTTCGTTAATCAACTAACAATACGAAGCCTAATGCACAATTTTATATACGGACCCTAATACATAGTTTCATAGTGAAACAATATTATGAGAATCCCTACATTCTAGGGATCTCACTTAATCTACATAAATAAAAAAATATATCCAATATCCCAAGGATATCGGATCTGCTAACAACTAACTAACTAACTAACTAACTAACTATATATATATATATATATATATATATATATATATATATATATATATTACATCAATATAGATATCACGCTGATGCACACTCTTGAACACAGGAATTCATGCTGGCACATGTGAGATGTTGGTGTTGATAGGATTCAGCATGACATGGTTTTGTATCATCAGATTCTAAGGTTTGATCTTACAATAGTATATGGTAATGAATTTGAATCGTTTAACATATCTGCAATACAAAAAAAGTTGACTAAAAGATCACTCCACTAGCCCCTCACGTTTCTCCACACCTTACACGAAATAACGCACCTCAAATTTAAATTATCCAAGTGTTAGGTCGAAAGTTGTTTTGAGAGTCAAATTATAATCTCTTTTCTCTTTGTGTCAGTAAATAGCTAAAGTATAAGGGATTTTTGTTATCTTAATGTATTTACAAGACATAAGATAGTTTCGTATGTCATGTTTAGTGTTTGTATTTTTTGGTCTGTGAGTACCCTATAAATAGGGTAAGTACTTAGAGGTTAGAGTAAGAACTTTCATATAAACACTCTTTTACTTGATTCTCTCTGTATCATTTCAAACATCAATTGAGCTGAAAACAGATCTTATTTAGATCTTCGTGTTCTTACTTGTTTTCATTAAATCGATCGATATAAACACATTTCGTTTCTTTCTTCAATTGGTATAAGAGTAGTGTAACACCCTATTTATTTAATAAATAAATAAATAAAATTTATTAAAGACTAGTAGCTGTTTGGTAAATATTGGGCCTGAGTTGTAATGGATTTATAATGCTGGGGTTCAAAGGGTAAATATTGGATTACATTTTTAAAGAAAAGGGAAAAGAGGGGCTGAAATTGCAATTATGGAAACAAGTTTGGGGGATCGGGGTATATAAACCCGTCTCCCCCAGTTTTAACCCTAACCTTAATGAAGTGTCGGCCCCCCCCCTCCACTCCTCCAGCCGCCATAGCCGGTTTTCCCCCTTGTCCTCCGACCAGATGGAGTCCCGACGACCACCGACTGCCGCCGTTGTTGAGCTCGCAAGCCATTGAAGTCAACCGTCGTGCCTATCCTGCTGACGGGAACGTAACGTGATCGAAGGCGGAGCGAGGAGGTGCCGATGCGTGCGCTGTGAACGACCGGCTGCTGTCGCCGCTGCGCCGCAACTGGTCAAGCCTAAGTCGCCGTCAGGATGGCTCAAGACCGTTTTGGATTGGTAGGCTACGAGTGCCACTGTTGCATCCGCTATCACCATTTCTTCTTCTTCTCTTTTTCCGTTAGCCTCCGCCTACTTCCGAACACCGCAACCCGCCGCCATCTCATGTTGCTGCCGCCGCCACCCACCTCAGGTGGGTGTTGGGTTTATTAGTCCGAGCCAAAGGATGTGTTTGTTGTGTATGGTGGTGTTCTGAATCTCAAACAAGGGCTTGATGTGCGTGTTGATTGATTGGAAACCAAAAGGGACCACCGCCACCACCGCGAGGTGGTGGCTGCCATCGTGAAGCAGCCTTTGCCGCCACGAGGAGGGTGGTTGGATGTTTGCAAACAGAAGTTTGGGTGGGTCTGTTTCTGTTTTCTTTGGTGTGTTTGTATGTATAGTCCAGATTGGCCGGAAAAGCCGCTGCCACCACGTGTACCGCCACCGACCACCACAAGGGTGGTTGCGTGTGTGTGTTTATTTTAGTGTAGCGTGTGTGTGCGTTTATTTTAGTATTTTCATTGTAAATTGTAAAAAAATGAAATAATGGAAAGAAATTGAGAACCACCACCTTAGGGTGGTGGCTGCCGCCACCGGCCGTCGTGTCGGGTGGCGGTGTGCTTTGCCTCGTGGTGTGGATTCGTTTGGGGTGCTTTAAACCCTAATGGGCCCAAAGAAGCTCAAATGGGCCCAATGAAGCTTAATGGACTCTAATGGACCCAATAAAATCCTAATGGGCTTAATAATATTCTAGTGGGCTTAATAGGCCCAATAAAGCCCTAATTGACCTAAAAACCCAACAAATTGACTAGTGGGCTAGTATATGGGTTGGAAACCCTAATTAGGATTTTCAATAAAACCCTAATTTGGGGAATTAGTCGGGACACACGAGAATTATTTAATAACTTGAAATATTAAATAATAAACATTGGCAAGATTAATCTAAGCGATATTGGACTTAATGGATTAAGTCCTTAGAGGAATAAGTCCTTAATGGGTTAAGTAGGAAACCTAACCCTAATTGTCATTTTATGTGAAACCCTAATCTCGTTTGGGTTTATTATTGGGCCTCTTTAGTGGGCCTTGATGATCGGGTTATTAATGGGCCATCCAAAGTCAAGCAAATGGTCTAGAATAATTTAATGGGCCTAGGGTAAGGCCCAATAAGGGGTTTGGGCCCAATTTGGAAAATTAGGCCAAAGATGGGCCATAGTTTGGGCCTTAATGATTATATGATGTTGGGCCTTAGAATGAGATCATGTATAGGCCTAGGCCCAGTTTGGAAAATTGGGCCATATGTTGGGCTTTGATTCCTAATTGACTTTGGGCCTAAGGATTGGGCCTTGGGCTTCAATAAGCCAAGCTAGGGGTAAAGTAGTAATTACCCAAAGAGTGTACTTATGGTTATGTAGTGGAACACAATTATTAATTGGGTGATGTTTTGATATTTACAGATCAGGAATCTGTCATCCAACAGCTGGGGTTGAGTCTGCGGGACTTCAACAGTGTGGGGTTGTGTCTACGGGACTTCAGCAGTGTGAGGTGAGTTACCTTCCAGTAGAAGTGGGTCTAAGGCCACAATGTCGACCCACTAGTAGGAGTTGTATGATAGATGATTGTCTTTGTGATAATCATCTAGGTTTGCTACTACCTGATATGTTTTATGTGTTAGCATGATATGATGTTATGTGATATTGGTAGTCGGGGGAAAAGTCCCCGGTTACCGGTCGATAGGGCCGAAAGGGTAGTTTAGTACCCAGCTATGCTAGACAGATTATGATACATGTGGTATGATATTATGTGGTAGTAGTAGGGGGTGAAATAGTCCCCAGATACCGGTTGAAAGATACCGATGGCGTAGGTCGGGCACCCAGATATGCCTGACAATATATTCATGTATGTTATGCTATGTTATTACGTGGTAGTGGTAGGGGTGAAATAGTCCCCGGTTACCGGTTGAAAGATACCGATGACAGTTACCGGTTGAAAGATACCGATGGCAGATACCGGTTGAAAGATACCGATGGCAGTTACCGGTTGAAAGATACCGATGGCAGATACCGGTTGAAAGATACCTATGGCAGTTACCGGTTGGAAGATACCGAAGGGGTATACGGAACCCATGCAATGCTTATCTGTCTGTTTATGATATGTTGCTATGTGATCAGTATGTTATGATGTTAGTATGTGATCAGTATGTTATGATGTTAGTATGTGATCAATATGTTATGATGTTAGTATGTGATCAGTATGTTTATGATGTTAGTATGTGATCAGTATGATTACGATACATTATTATGTGATAGTGGTAGGGGTGAAATACTCCCCGGTTACCGGTTGAAAGATACCGATGGCATTATGTGGTATGTGGTATGATGGAGGAACTCACTAAGCTTCGTGCTTACGGTTTACAGTTTCAGTTTCAGGTGCTTTGTTTCCAAAGGAAAGGAGCCGGCTTGATCGCAGCGCATCACACTACATTTTCTGCACATGAGATTCTTGGGATTACACTCTGATATGGTTTTATAATACTATGTGTTGATCATTGATACTTTGGTTTTGACATGAGATATTATTATGAAAGTTTTTATATTGATCGGTTTTATGCAATAGCTTAATTAAAATGAAATTTTTGGCCTTGAATTTTGGGATGTTACAAATTGGTATCAGAGCCTTGGTTTGAGGGATTCGGTCACACTCCCGTGTGTGTATGAACTCAAACTAAGGACTTGGTATGAAAATTTTCAACAGTAAAATCATTTTATGAAAGTAGTTTGAAATTAATTTGAAAAGAGGACAGAACTTTGAAAAGAACAAGGTGTGTGATGCGTGCAATCAACCGAGCTCAAGTAAGTTTTTTCCCCAAGATACACATACGTGATATGATATGTTACGATATGATATGATTATGAGAACTGCATGCTAGATTAGGGCTGAGGAACTATGTGGATGCCTTATATGCCTATTGTATGTGCTTGTAGACTTGCATGCTAGTACGGATCAGTCAGTGATAGGATAGCCTGTTTAGGTTATGCCTGATTGTATGAGCCTCTGGAGTTACATGCTAGTATAGATTCCTGATAGGAGGATAAACTGATTTGATTGGAATATGTTGGTTAGTTTTCCCATTGTCTGAATGTTGCTTGCTTTGTGCTTCGAGGGATTCTTGGTAATGTGAGCTAGCTACTAAGTGAATATGCTAAATCGCGAGTGGCTATATTAATGAGGTAGCTAGTTGACATTAGTAGGAAGTCCTTCAGCAGCTGAGGACTGGGTGAGTACGGGAACCTAGGAAAGCCTATGAAGTGCTTTAGTGGGTTCGGTTGCGCTGATTAGCGAGCATTCAAGGTACCAGTTTGAGGAAGTGACTTGGAGGATTCAGGAGGATTATTGAGGGAAGTATGGATAGGTGTGGAAGGTAGTATTGGGCCCGTACTACTGAAATCACAGGATCCATACTCGAATCGGTGAGAGTCTTGGAGAGTCTGAGAAGCTTCAGGGAGGAGTTTGTGACCCGGTTTGGGGACAGAGGATGTTCCCGTTGTTGCAGCTTAGCCATTGGCAAGGTAGTTAGTGAGCGTGGCAGGGTGTCAGACCCTGAAGGGTATGAGTTCCACGAGGTTGCAGATGCGAGATCGATCTGGAGCACTTTGAGAAGAGAGGTTCGTGCTAAGTGCATATAATAAAGGGTCCCGGGAAGAGACCCATGAATTCTGATCATCGGGAGAAAGGCTAGCAGGGTCGGAGTCAGTGCAGCACGTACGGGAGAGTGCACAAGGGAGTTTGTCACTCCAAGGGTTTAGGCTGCTACAGGTGTGTCAGGGTTTGTTATGCCAGCGGAAGGTGGTAAGGATTCTTGGGTATATTCGAATCCTTGGAATGTCAGTTCAATATGGTGTTAAGCACCCAAAAGTGAGATTCAGATTCTGGTTTCGGCTCAGGATCATGGCCTGGGCCAGGCAATGCGCGATCACAGGTAAAATCTCATCGGAGATTACTTATAGAGTTATGGGAATGAACCTTGGTGGTCTTTCGTTCAGCCAAGGTATGACTTTAGAAGCTCTTGGTAGTTGTCTCGGGGCCTTTTGTGCCAGAATTGTCGCGATAAAGTTAGGGGTTCGTTTGAAACCCAAGGTATGTGGACCCTTAGAATCCTTTGGGAAGGAAGATTCTATAGTTGGTTCCTATCATCAAGACCAGGATTTCGTTAGATGTTCGCGGGAATGTCATCTTATGCCACTTCAAGGTGGATATTGGGAATCGGTATCGCTTCAGAATTGTGAGTGTTTGGATGAGGATGTTCAAGAGGAATGTACTTTCGCATGGGTTGTGATCAGTTAGAGTTTATTAGTGCTGAAAGATCGGAACTGAGGACGAGGATTCGTCAGCCAGAGTGAGAATTTAGACCTCCAATGGTCAACATGATAGGTGGATTGAGGTGTCAGACTGGACAAGATTTCAAGAGTAATCTTCAAGATTCATAGGATGGGCGATCTTAGGGTGTAACCGGTGACCGATCGCTAGCATGAGTAAGCACAGGTTGTCATTAGTGGGATATTAGAAAGCGAGAAGGATTGGGAATCCTTCCATTCTCGCTTGCCGTGAAAACTTAGCCGAAGCTAAGTGGGGGAGAATCGAGCAGGTGTCCAGGAGCAAAAATAGGTGTGGAACTAGGATGAGTTTTGCATCCCCGTCAGGGGGAAAGACTGTCGAGTGGCCGTCCAGGTTGAGGGTCGGGTGAGCTGGAAAGTTTAGAAAACGTTCCAACGTTTGGTTCATGTTTCTCCTTGGCATCAGATAGCAGGTTTTGGGAATCAGTTTAGAGCTCCAGTTAGAACTCAAGTTCAGTGCATGTTAGGTCGAGTGTGTGTTCGAACGGTATGGAGGGTGTTGTAAGTCTACAGGTGTAGCCGTAGCATTCACCAGATGGGCAGATAGTGTTAGAGTGTTGTAAGTCTGCGGGTGTAGCCGTAGCATTCACCAGATGGGCAGATAGTGTTAGGGTGTTGTAAGTCTGCCGGTGTAGCCGTAGCATTCACCAGATGGGCAGATAGTTTCAGGGTGTTGTAAGTCTGTGGGTATAGCCGTAGCATTCACCAGGTGGGCAGATAGTTTTAGGATGTTGTAAGTCTGCGGGTGTAGCCGCAACATTCATCATATGGGTAGATAGTGAAAGAGTATTGTAAGACTGCGGGTGTAGCCGTAGCATCCACTAGATTGGTTGATAGCATGAGCATGTTCATAGATCGTGAAAAGAATAGTCGTACCCACCAGTTCGGGTGCAACATTGAGGATTTGAAAATCCACGGATTGGATTTCGGAATTTCCCAGAAGGATTAGATCAGGTTGAGCCAGTGATAAGACTGTAGGAGCGCCACTACAGTTACGGGATCAGGGAAGCAATGGACCGTATAAGATTACTTGTGATATAAGGCTACCACTGGTTAGGTAGCAATCACTTTTAGCCTGGATTTGATGACGCCAGGATTCGACGTATAGACCCGAGCGGTTGGATCAGGAGGTTGTTAGAGCCTCAGCGACATGACAACTAGTGGCAACTAGTTGTAGAGAAGGATTTCGTTTAGAAGTCATGTAGAGCGACTGTGTATGAGTTTTTTGGCTCCGTAGTCGGGTTGGAACCCAATATTTCAGATGATTGTCGAACGAATTGAGACCAGGAAGGCCTCGGTAGATTTTGGAAAGTAGTCATGTAGCAGCATACTGCTTCAGGCAGAACAGTGTTCAAGCAGTTTCAGTGTTTGGGCAATGTTAGCATTGGTGCTTCGGGTTGCGAGTATGGGCGGAATAGCTAAATGATTTGGGGAGTGACAAGGCACTCACGACAGGATTAGCTGAACCTTGGTCAAGTAAAAGTGATATGCAAGGATATTTGGGTCTGTGACCCTATTTTATAGTGGGACCCGCGAGTGATCAAAAGTTAAGTATTCAGTTGTGGGATAAACGGACTGATTCGACGATAATGATTCTGTATGAGTGGTCTGCCAGGGAAATCAGACTATCTCAAGACAGTGGATTTCAGACGAAGTAAGGAATTCGTTCACCTACAGAGTTTAAGGGCTTTACGAAGATTAGTCACAGCTGCCCTGGGAAGGCTAGGGCGTGCTCAGGATGGTGACTATGATGCTAGAGTGGTTTGGCGTGTAAGAAATGGTAAGGAATGATTTCGAGGACGAAATCTAATTTAAGTGGGGAGAGTTGTAACACCCTATTTATTTAATAAATAAATAAATAAAATTTATTAAAGACTAGTAGCTTTAAAATCAATAATAATCCGTGAGATGTGGTTTTGGGAGCTAAATGTTATTATTTTAAAAGTCGGGGATTAAAAGTGTAAGTTTTGGACCCCATTTGTAAATAATTATGAAGGTAGGGGCTATTGGGTAATTGTTGGGACTTCTTTTGAAAGAGATTTTGGGGCTAAGGGGTTGTTTGGTAAATATTGGGCCTGAGTTGAAATGGATATATAATGTTAGGGTTCAAAAGGTAAATATTGGATTACATTTTTAAAGAAAATGGAAAAGAGGGGCTGAAATTGCCATTATGGAAACAAGTTTGGGGGAAAGGGGTATATAAACCCGTCACCCCCGGTTTAACCCTAACCCTAATGAAGTTTCGGCCGCCCCCCTCCACTCCTCCAGCCGCCATAGCCGGTTTTCCCCCTTGTGCTCCGACCAGATGGAGTCCCGACGACCACCGACTGTCGCCGTTGTTGACCTCGCAAGCCACTGAAGTCAACCATTGTGCCTAGCCTGCTGACGGGAACGTAACGTAATCGAAGGCGGAGCGAGGAGGTGCCGATGCATGGGCTGTGAACAACCGGCTGCTGCCGCCGCTGCGCCGCAACCGGTGAAGGCTAAGTCGCCGTCGGGATGGCTCAAGACCGCGGTGGATTGGTAGGCTACGAGTGCCACTGTTGCATCCGCTATCACCACTTCTTCTTCTTCTTCTTCTCTTTTTCTGTTAGCCTCCGCCTACTGCCGAGCACCACAACCCGCCGCCACCCACCTCAGGTGGGTGTTGGGTTTATTAGTACGAGCCAAAGGATGTGTTTGTTGTGTATGGTGGTGTTCTGAATCTCGAACAAGGCCTTGATATGCGTGTTGATTGATTGGAAACCAAAAGGGACCACCGCCACCACCGCGAGGTGGTGGCTGCCATCATGAAGCAGCCTTTGCCGCCACCAGGAGGGTGGCTGGATGTTTGCAAACAGAAATTTGGGTGGGTGTGTTTCTGTTTTCTTTGGTGTGTTTGTGTGTATAGTCCAGATCGGCCGGAAAAGCCGCTGCCACCACATGTACCGCCACCGACCACCACAAGGGTGGTTGCGTGTGTGTGTTTATTTTAGTGTAGCGTGTGTGTGCATTTATTTTAGTATTTTCATTGTAAATTGTAATAAAAAATGAAATAATGGAAAGAAATTGAGAACCACCACCTTAGGGTGGTGGCTGCCGCCACCGGCCGCCGTGTCGGGTAGCGGTGTGCTTTGCCTCGTGGTGTTGATTAGTTTGGGGTGCTTGAAACCCTAATGGGCCCAATGAAGCTTAATGGACTCTAATGGACCCAATAAAATCCTAATGGGCTTAATAATATTCTAGTGGGCTTAATAGGCCCAATAAAGCCCTAATTGACCTAAAAGCCCAACAAATTGACTAGTGGGCTAGTATATGGGTTGGAAACCCTAATTAGGGTTTTCAATAAAACCCTAATTTGGGGAATTAGTCGGGACACACGGGAATTATTTAATAACTTGAAATATTAAATAGTAAACATTGGCAAGATTAATCTAAGCGATATTGGACTTAATGGATTAAGTCCTTAGAGGAATAAGTCCTTAATGGGTTAAGTAGGAAACCTAACCCTAATTGTCATTTTATGTGAAACCCTAATCTCATTTGGGTTTATTATTGGGCCTCTTTATTGGGCCTTGATGATCGGGTTATTAATGGGCCATCCAAAGTCAAGCAAATGGTCTAGAATAATTTAATGGGCCTAGGGTAAGGCCCGTGTAAGGGGTTTGGGCCCAATTTGGAAAATTGGGCCATAGTTTGGGCCTTAATGATTATATGATGTTGGGCCTTAGAATGAGATCATGTATAGGCCTAGGCCCAATTTGGAAAATTGGGCCATATGCTGCGCTTTGATTCCTAATTGACTTTGGGCCTAGGGATTGGGCCTTGGGCTTGAATAAGCCAAGCTAGGGGTAAAGTAGTAATTACCCAAAGAATGTACTTATGGTTATGTAGTGGAACACAATTATTAATTGGGTGATGTTTTGATATTGACAGATCGGGAATCAGTCATCCAGCAGCTGGGGTTGAGTCTGCGGGACTTCAGCAGTGTGGGATTGTGTCTACGGGACTTCAGCAGTGTGAGGTGAGTTACCTTCCAGTAGAAGTGGGTTTAAGGCCACAATGTCGGCCCACTAGTAGGAGTTGTATGATAGATACTTGTCTTTGTGATAACCATCTAGGTTTCCTACTACCTGATATGTTTTATGTGTTAGCATGATATGATGTTATGTGATAGTGGTAGTAGGGGGAATAGTCCCTGGTTACCGGTCGATAGGGCCGAAGGGGTAGTTTAGTACCCAGCTATGCTAGACAGATTATGATACATGTGGTATGATATTATGTGGTAGTAGTAGGGGGTGAAATAGTCCCCATATACCGGTTGAAAGATACCGAAGGCGTAGGCCGGGCACCCAGATATGCCTGACAATATATTCATGTATGTTATGCTATGTTATTACGTGGTAGTGGTAGGGGTGAAATAGTCCCCGGTTACCGGTTGAAAGATACCGATGGCAGATACCGGTTGAAAGATACCGATGGCAGTTACCGGTTGAAAGATACCGATGGCAGATACTGGTTGAGAGATACTGATGGCAGTTACCGGTTGTAAGATACCGATAGCAGATACCGGTTGAAAGATACCAATGGCAGTTACCGGTTGGAAGATACCGAAGGGGTATACAGAACCCATGCAATGCTTATCTGTCTGTTTATGATATGTTGGTATGTGATCAGTATGTTATGATGTTAGTATGTGATCAGTATGTTATGATGTTAGTTTGTGATCAGTATGTTATGATGTTAGTATGTGATCAGTATGTTTATGATGTTAGTATGTGATCAGTATGATTATAATACATTATTATGTGATAGTGGTAGGGGCGAAATAGTCCCCGATTACCGGTTGAAAGATACCGATGACTGTTACCGGTTGAAAGATATCAATGGTATTATGTGGTATGTGGTATGATGGGGGAACTCACTAAGCTTCGTGCTTACGGTTTACAGTTTTGGTTTCAGGTGCTTTGTTTTCAAAGGAAAGGAGTCGGCTTGATCGCAGCGCATCACACTACATTTTCCGCACATGAGATTCTTGGGATTACACTATGATATGGTTTTATAATACTATGTTTTGATCATTGATACTTTGGTTTTGACATGAGATATTATTATGAAAGTTTTTATATTGATCGGTTTTATGAAATAACTTAATTAAAATGAAATTTCTGGCCTTGAATTTTGGGATGTTACAAGTAGCAATAATTACTTTGATTGAAGAATTTGTTCATGTTTTTCATCTTTTTGAGTCGTTCTTTCTGTTCATTTTTCCACAAGATTGAAAGCGTAATTCTTCGTTTAACCATGTGTGATTAACCGATTTTGCTATTGTTTTTGTCGATCGAGCTTATAATCATTTCATTTCTCTTCAAGAAATTCTTCTTTCATTGAATCAAATGGAAAATCTCAACATAAAGACAACGATGAACTTCGCGAATCTACTTGGATCTGTAACCAAGATCCCGATGCTAATTCCAGAGTATTATGATTAGTGGGTTGATCGAATGGAGGATTACCTTAATGGAATCGATGACGATCTGTGAAGATTGATCGAGATTGGACCTTATTGAGAATATTTGGTTCAAGCTGTTGGTAATGCCCGAGCAGCTGAGGATACGATTGCACAAGGAAATAAGATGAACTCTAATGATAAAAAGTGTCTCCATGAACTGTGAGGAGCTCTTCCTCCTGTCGTCTACAACTACGTTCGTGGATAGAAAACTTCTAAGGAAATATGGGATACTTTGAAAGAATAGTATCAAGGAAATGAGAGGACGAAGAAGTGTTTGTCTAAACTAGCAGATTTCAAGCAAAAGGAGAACGAAAGCATCCAGGCATACTATGACAGGCTGAATGATATGATCTTCATTTGCAATCCATATTAAGTGAGCCATACAACTCTGGAATTTAATCTTACTTTTGTTTTCGGAATTAGGAAGGAGTGGAGAAACATTTTTTTAATGATAAGGACACAATAGAGTTTCAAAAAATACTCCCTGTCGAATCTCTACAACATTCTGAAAGCACACAAATCAGAGGTTATGGAAATTGCTGAAGAAAACAAGTTGAATTTTGGTGGTCCTATGGCATTGGTGTCTAAAACTAAGGTTAATGAAAATGATTCTGAAGAAGATGCGAAAGAAGGTGAAGAAGGTTTTATCCTTAATTCTGATGATGAAGTTGTTGCCTGTTATTCGAATAATAGGGTAAAAAAGTTTTACAAAAAACCGTTGAGTTGAAATTTCAAAAACAGCTTGGAAAAGAAGGCAATGTCGAATGTTGGTGGATGTCAGATAGGAGTTGCGAAAGTTGAGAAGAAGTCTAAGGTGAAACTGAAAGGTGATCCGGGGTACAACTATAATTACTGCAACGGCTACAATCATTTGGCTAAATATTTCATGTTGAGAAAGAAAGAATATAAGAAAGAGAAGGTGAAGGATGAATCCTATTATGCGAAAAGGATTGAAAAAGTTCGTGCTCAAAGAAAAAATCTTTCGTTGATCGCTAAAGGAGGTGATGACGGGGATGACACATATCAGATATGATCTCCAGATCTAATGACAAGGAAATGTGTCATCCCACTCATGGTGTGTTATTCGCTAAACATAAGGAAGGTGAATCTGGTGAGAATAGCTGGCTTGGGAAAGATGTGGAAGACAGTGATGATGAAAGAATGGAGTATGCAAAAGGAGAGGAAAGTAACGAAGAAGATATGGAGACTACTGGAAAATTATTTGTTTCGACAACACCAAAATCTCCAATGACTACTAAAGTGTGTGATCTTCTTGTCTCTCTTAATATTCCTTTAAATTCTTATGATGATGTGTGATAAAACTTGCTCTTATTTAAATCACATGTTGATTTCAATGAGTAGTAAAGCTGAAAAATCTAAGGCGTCTCTATATGAAGCACAAAATAAGTTGAAACAGAAGATCAGTAAGATAGAGAGTTTAGAACTTAAAATAATGAATATCATGTGTGATAGGGATGTTATTAGGATGGATAAATGTATGTTAGTTAAATAGCGAAACATTTACTACAATACCGTGAAACGCTTGTATGGTAAATTCACAGATCTCTATCGTTCTGCTTATATTTGTGTTGAACAACATAGGAAGTTGCTCTCCTTTATTACTTTCAAAAGAGAGTTAGTAGATGAGACTACTTTCGACTGTGAGAGTAAAGTAACTGACTATGCCACCGTTCCTAATGATTCATATGCTTATGGTGTTGTTAACATAATTAATTGGTTAAATGTTGATGAACTTGTTAATATTGTAAAAGAGACTTTGACCAAAAACAAACAAATCAAAATTTTAAACAAGACTGAGAACTCGACACAAAGTACCCAACAAAATTTTGCTGATATGGAAGATGACTCTGACAATATCAGTGAAATCAAGGAAGAGGAATGTGTTAATTTCTCGAAATTGTATGTCATTAATGTCACCTCGTTAGCTAAAGACAAAGATAATGTTTACTCAAAAACAAATTTAAACGATAAGTCTTCTTCGACAACCAAAACTTGTGATTTTCAAAAGGAAACAGTTATTATCGAGGACATAACAAACAACGAAAGTGTTAGTGACACTGATTCTTATGAAAAGGAAATTCCTCAAGTTATGGAAGCTCAAGTGTATGATGATACAGAGGAATTCATAAAAATAGTGAATAAACAAGGGAAACATTACATGGGAACGAATACAGTTCTTTATCCAACATGCATTAAAGGTCTTCCCAACCAAGTTTTTGTAACAAAAGGAAATATTGATAATTTTGATCCAAAAAGCAATGAATGATTGAAAGAAGATAATAAAAATGTGACTAATGAAGGTTTTTACTCAAATCAAAATATGGAAGAAAACTTGTTAAACAAAAGATCACATGTTTTTCAACGTCAAAAGAGTCAAACAAAAAAATCTTTTTCCAAAGAAAATGAAAAAAAGTCGAATAAACTTTGGGTTGTGAAAACAGACCAATCCAATGTCGAAAGCAATAAGAAAGAAAATTGTGAGAAACCTTTACCTAATGATTCTAGTAATCAAAAGGCTAAAGCTCATTATTTCAAAATGAAGGAAAAATCAGTTTCACATGAAGTACCTTTGAAAAATCAAAAAGGAAAATTTCAAAATCAAGATAAAGAAGTTGAGAAATCTGATTTAAAAAATGAAATTTCCAAATGGAAAGCATGAAACAAGGCTTATTGGAAGAAACAAAAAGAAATTCAAAAGGAAAAGTTTTTGAAATACAAGAATAATCAAAAACATGAAAAGAAGTTTTCTCAAACTTTAAAAGTTTATACTTCAAAAGAGTCTTTTCAAGATGGTTTGAAAAATGTCAACAAGAATGTTGTTAACAAAAGTCGTTTGTCACAAAAAGCAAAAGTTGTTCAAAAGCAGAATGAGAAAAAGAATGTTAAAATTTCAAATCCTGTTCAACAAAATATTCAATAAATTTTTCATCAAAATTATGTCGAGAAAAATGTTCAAAAGGCAAAAGTTTTTCAAAATCATGCAATGAAACCACAAAATCGTTTTCAGAACAATGGACAAAGGAATTTTTCTCAAAATCGACAATTTTTTCAAAAGGATTCACATTTTGGTCGTCAACATCGATACCAAAATCGCTTTAAACAACGACCACAAAAGTCATCATCTCAAATGAATTTTACAAAAATGACGAATGTTGCAAACAAAAATGTACCATTCAAACCTGATGGTCAAAAATTTCCAAAATTCTGATTTGAAGCAAAAGTCAAATGTATCTTTCGTCAAAGGCAAAAATGACATGAAAATTATTAATCATTGGTTGGAGGGAAAATGAAGACAATTTTAGTGGAAAAAGTATTCTTTAGCACTAGTCCAAGAGGCTTATGAGTATTACTTGAACGAATCCTTGAATGGAAGTACATCTTCTCAAGAATCAGTGTCAAAAGTGTCAAAATGGGAAGAAGTTAAAGCTACAAAAGTTGATGTTTCTCAAGGAATGGTTGAAAAAGAGAAACTCAAAGTTGAAACTTCGCCATTAAATTATTACATGTTAATACCTAAAACTGACGAAGTTGACTTAATTGAAAAAATTAAGACCAAAGTTTGTAATTGGATCTTTAGTTCTTCATTGCACACTACATACCAAGATAATGTCTAAGGACCCAAAATGTCTTGAGGACCTAAATCTCTCTAACAGATTGCAGGTACTATGTGATGAGCAATATGATAAAAACCGGTATATTGATAGTCGGTGCTCGCATCACATGATTGGAAGGAAGAAGAATTTGAGAGATTTTCGCAAGTTAGATAATGTTGGAGTAGTAATGTTTGGAAACAACCAAAAGTGCAAGGTTAAGGGATGTGGGAAAGTTAGAAATGGAAAGTTCGTAGTAAAGGAGTCGCTTATGTCGAAGGGTTAAAGCATAACCTCATAAGTGTATCTCAACTTGTAGTAGGAATTGGGAACCAAGTGCTTTTCAATGAGGAAGGAATTGTAATTTTGAACAAAGAAACAAAGGAAGTTTTGTTGAAGTCAGAGAGGAAGGGTGATATGTTCACTTTCGACATAAAACATATAGTGGGCATACCCTTTGTGTGCTTACTATCGAAATCTTCATCTGACCTCTGTTGGTTGTGGAATCGAAGACTATCTCATCTCAACTTAAAAAATCTAAATAAACTTGTTCTAAATGATCTTTTTTGTGGTTTCCATATTTTAAATTTTGACAGTGATTCTTTAGAGAGTTTCCAGATGTATTTCCGGAGAAATTACCCGGCATGCCTCCCGCGAAGCAAGTAGTTTTCGGGATCGATCTAATCCTCGGTGCAGTGCCGATTGCTAAGGCGTTGTACCGATTAGCACCACCAGAGATGCAGAAGTTGTCCTCTCATCTTTTAGAGCTATTCGGCAAGCAGTTTATCAAAACGAGCAGTTCGCCTTGGGGAGCACCAATTTTGTTTGTAAAGAAGAAGGATGGTTCACACCGGATGTGTATTGATTACTGGGAGTTGAAAACATTGACGGTGAAGAACCGTTACCCACTTCCACAGATTGATGACCTCTTTGATCAGCTGCAGGGTGCATCTTCATTCTCCAATATCTATTTGAGGTCAGGGTACCATTACATGAGAGTCAGAGAGGAGGACGTGGAGAAGATAGAGTTTTGAACTCGCTATGTTCATTACAAGTTCGTGGTGATGCCGTTTTGGCTCACCAATGCACCGGTGGAATTTATGGATTTGATGAATCGGGTATGTAGGTCGATGCTCGATCGTTCGTTCATTGTTTTTATCAATGATATCCTAGTCTATTCCAAGACTAGGGGGCATTATGAGGAGCACCTTCGAGAGCTGCTAGGAGTTTTGAGGTGGGGGAGGCTTTATGCAAAGCTTTAGAAGTGTGAGTTTTAGTTACAAAAGATCCAGATCTTGGGACACCTCATTAACTAGGAGGGGATTCTGGTCGACCCAGCCAAGATTAAGGCAGTTATGCAGTAGGAGGTCCCAAAGTCTCCTTTCGAGATCAGGAGTTTTCTGGGTTTAGCAGGGTATTATTGGAGGTTTATTTAGGATTTCTACAGGGTTGCGGTACCTCTCACTCGTTTCATGAGGAAGGTCGTGGATTTTTGTTGGGGGCTTGAGCAGCAGGCTGCATTCGAGACGATGAGACATAAATTATGTGAGGGGCCCGATGTTGACCCTTCCGGAAGGGTGGAGGATTTTGTTGTTTATTATGATGCTTCTATCACCATATGAGGTTCGGTATCCGACGCATGATCTAGAGTTGGTGACGGTGGTGTTTGCCCTCAAGATTTGTAGGCCGAATATGAATATAAGGCAGCGTATATGAATATAAGGGTGTGAGATATCTCATGGATCATTCGAATATGAATATAAGGCAGAGTAGATGGCTTGACGTGGTCAATGATTATGACTATGATATTATTTATCACCCGAGGAAAGCGAATGTGGTTACTGATGTTTTAAGCTACAAGTCGGCTACTACTTCTATTGGGGGATTATGTATGAGGATTTCTATCGATTCGCCACTTCTATATTTTGATCAAGGAGTCTTAGGCCAGGGGAGTCAAGAAGGAAAATTAGAAGAAGGAGAGAATCAAGGGTGAGATTGACACGTTTTCTACCGATAGTTGTGGATTGTTGACTCGGTGCAGTCGGGTTTGGGTTCCAAATTTTGGTGGGGTCAAGAAGACCGTGATAGAAGAAGCACATAAGCCCAAATTTTTGATACATCCTAGAGCCACAAAAATGTATCCATATTTGAGACTTGGCTATTGGTGGGCGTGCATAAAGAGAGATATAGCTTGGTATGTAGAGAGGTGATTGACTTGTCCGATGGTCAAGGCCAAGCACCAGAGGCTGCATGGAAATTTGAAGCCTTTAGAGGTTCCCATGTGGAAATGGGAACATATCACCATGGATTTTATCACCAACTTACCCAGGACGGCTAAGGGATTTGATGTGATTTAGGTCATTGTCTACCGTTTGAGCAAGAGTGCCCACTTCTTGGCTATTTGTAAGAGTTCCTCGGCCAAGAAATTAGCCGATGTATATGTGCGTGAGATCGTCGCTCGACAAGGTGTTCCAGTCTCCATTGTATCGGATCAGGATGTTCGATTTACTTCACATATTTGGAAGAGGTTCACGAGGAACTGGGTATGAGATTGCACTTTAGCACCGCTTATCATCCACAGACTGATGGCCATAGTGAGCGGACATATAGAAACTGGAGGATATGTTGAGAGTGTGTGTTATAGATTTTGGTGGGAGTTGGGACTCATATCTTCCCCTGTCTAAGTTTTCATACAGTAACAGTTACCACTATAGTATCAGTGCACCGTGTTTTGAGCAATTATGGGAGGAAGTGTCGTACACCAGTCTATTAGGGGGAGGTCGGTCACAAGGTCATGGGAAAGACCGAGGTAGTCGTTTAGACGACAGAGCTTATCCAGCAGATCAGGCAGAGGTTTCAGACAACTCAAAGTCGACAAAAGAGTTATGTTGACAGACGTCGATCCGAGTTTGAGTTGTAGGTCGGCGATATGGTTTTACTGAAGGTATCACTCTAGAAGGTGTAATACGCTTCAGGAAGAGGGGAAAGTTGGGGTCCCGATTTATCAGATCGTTTCTAGTAGTTTCTAGGGTAGGTAGGGTGGCCTATCAACTGGAACTTCTCGAGGAGATCAGTCAGATTCACAACACCTTCCATGTTTCACAGCAACGGAAGTGTGTAGCTGATGATTCAATAGTGGTTCCTTTGGATGATATACAGGTTGATGAGTGCCTGAACTATGTTGAGAGACTAGTGGCAATTTTGGATAGGAAGACGAATTCTTTGCGCCACAAGGAGGTATCATGGGTCAAAGTGAAGCGTTTTGAGCACTATAACACTCCTATGGTGCACATGCAACCCTAAATGCTTTGGATCTATGTTTTCTCTAATTATACATGCATTTTCAGTTTTTCCAAAGCATTCTCCAAACTAGCATACAAATTGTCAAATGAACAACACAACTAGTTAGATGACTTACCTCTTAGAAGGACTTGTAGTTCTTGACCTTTGAAAGCTTGAGCACCCCAAGTGTGATGCCTCTAATGGTTCACAAACACCAATATGCAAGAGGAGGCTTGAGAGAATAAGTTGTTGGGTTTTAGTATACTACACTCCTATGGTGTACATGCAACCCTATAAACCTTGGATCTATGTTTTCTCTATTATACATGCAAATATTAACTATTCCAAGGTTTCATCCTAACTAGCATATTATGAAGCACCTATACTACAAAGTTCTAGTTAGATGACATACCTTTTGATGTAGCTTGATGTCTTCAAGCTTTAAGAGCTTAGCCCCAATAGTGTGGAAGCCTCAAATGGAATCACAAATCACCAAAACACCTTGGAAGAACTTGAGAGAATATGTATGCACACTAAAATCGGCCCACTCTTATTTTCACACACTTGTGCCAATTTTGTGAGCCAAGGACCCCTTTATATATTATGGAGGATTAGGGTTACATCCATGTAAACCCTAATACCCATGACCTTTCATTTACATAGGATCCATGGGTTAAAAGCTCCATGGACCATCCATGAAAGCTTAGCCCAACCAAAATGAACTTGGCCCATTCCATATATATAAGAGTCCATATTTAATTAGTTCTTTTTGATCACTTAAGTAATTCTAAATTAATTCTTGATCAATACTAATTAAATAATATGATTCCATATTAATATATTAGAACTTATAATATATTAATATAAATCATAAATATACTATTCTCAAAAGACTATCCATATAAATTGTGCCGGTGAAATGCAACCCAAATGGACCATGCCGGGTCGGGTCAAGTACATACCAAATATAGTTATGGACTTAGACATTAATCCAACACTCTCCCACTGGGATAAGTCTAAAACTATTATTGAGTATGACTTCAAAACCTAACTGGCAATCGTAGCTCTTAAAGCCGCTATCGAACTCTGACCTTGTCAATGACTTGTCCATTAGATAAGGGATCATATATTCCTCCATTCTAGATATCATATGGACTGAGACATGGATTATCAATCATTCTCTCTGTCTATTTGTTGTTTCCCGATTTTCGATTTATGACGACTGACTGAATGAACAAATCAAATCAGTCCTGGCTTGGCCAAACACTCACATGTGTCATCGCTAAATCATCGAGGGGCTCACAGATACCGCTTTTATCCCGAAGGTAAAAGGAATGGATAAACTTCGACTCATATGGCTTGTTCTACTACTTGTTGAATCATACACAAAGGCACGTTTTATAACCTCGAGTTACCAATGCGTTTTCGTGCAATCAATGTATAACCAACTCATAGTAACAACTCATATCTCTAGGTTTTAAGAATATAAGATATTATCGTCTCATGATCAGTCGTGATACAATCCATGAAGTGATTCAAATGAGCGTGGGTTGAATCCAATACTCAGAACTTATGAGCACTCATGAGTGTTGGAGCACCGCTTTGTCCAACATCTTAGACCTCTACAAGCCAACCCATGACAGTCTTGACTCATATCTACTTCCAACATATGACTGAATGTGGATAGTTTGAATAACTTAGTCATTCAGGAAGAATGACCTAATTTATTCTGGAAGTCAAAACATGCAAAATGAAACACAAGAATAAATGAATCAAATATGGTATCAAACCCTATGAATATAAATAGACCACTTTTATTTATCACCATACTGATTACTCATTATTCATTGTTTCAGTTTTATCAACTTTATACTTGAATTAAAAACAATAGTTGTCCCATGCTCCAAGCATGTACACTATGTTTTTCTTAAACAATAGCTTTGCCATACACCAAGTATGCACTCTATGTTTGTCTATGATCCTTACTTTGTGAAATAAACCAATTGAACACAATTTCAATGATTCTAATTTCACACTCCCAAATCCTTATCGAAAAATGTGAGAATTTCAAATTCCTATCATTTATCGAAATCTGTTTAGATTTTAAACTTATATGCACTGACCCTCCTGTAATGAATATGTACAAAGTCACAAAGACTTGTCAACCGTCATTATAAGGTATTCCAATGGAGATCAACTCCATGGAAACTAAGTCTCATATTCAAAGTACATTGCTTTGGACATGCTTCTTGCATTAAGTTTTCTAATCTTACACAGATAACTTCCACCTATGGAGACAACTCCATATTCTCATTTTGACTATCACTTCTGAATAAGAGATGCCTCTTTTCAGAATATGTCAATATGGTCCTTCCAAAATTAGCACTATACTTCCAACTGTCCCTGAGCAACCAATCTTTGGTAAACCTCAGATTGTCCTCGACAATTGCTTAATCATTTTAGTCATATCCAATTCTAGACCTTTTCCCTTCTTAATGCCTCTGGGCATTTGGAAAAATTTAGAAATGACAAATATTATAGCACATGCAATCGATCCTGTACCCAAAGCAAATGGTACACGATTCATGATGTCTCACATAAAGACATGATTCTAGACCAGTCTTTTGCTACACTATTTTTATTTGCCATGTTTTCAAAATTTGACTATGAAGAGGGATGCCGTAATCATAATCGAATTTTGAGAACGCAATATATAGAATTTCCTTAAGTTGAACCAATCCAACATGAAATTCATATATATATTCTTGACTAAAGATGATTAAGGTCTCAATCTAAGCCTTTAGAACTGAAATGAAGTATATCCTCTCCCTTAATTATAGCAAAACAACTTTTTCAATCCCTGCAGCATCACGAATTGAAACTTTTTGTTTTCTATAATTAACATTGCTAACTTGCAACACTAACAATAATTATCATGCTCCCACTAACATGATGATTATTAGCATTACACTTATGCTCCCACTAGCTTTGACATGTACTCAGAAATCAGCTGAACTTCTAGAAATCAATACTTTATTGACTTTCTTACCAAAGTTCAGATTTCTGATACGAGATGCTTTGATAAAACTTTATCAAAATCATACACCTTTCCTTTGGTACCATGCATGTGTGTCTAAACAATTTCAGAACTATGAAAAGGGATGCCGTAATCATAGTCTCAATTGTTTAGACCTTTTGCCATCTGCTTCAAATCTACTTGGTGGAAGTGTTTCCTCACCATCATTTTCATGAATCGGAGAGAAACCTTATGACCCTTAGATTTTATGGTGTATGTGTTCTTATCCATGTGAATCGTCAAAACCATAGTCACAAGACAAGGATAATGACAAATCCAAACTCATATGGACTGAACTTATGCAATCTTAACTTCTTGCCACCTGGCAGTACAGGGCCTGCCATTGCTTCCAAGTTGTTATGCAACCAATAGAGAACTTTCAGAACTCCTATGCAAAGCCAACTTTAACTGGAATGGGCACAGAATATGTCAACACGATAGGTTATAAACCTCAAGTCGTGTGCTAGTGAAGAACCTCAGGTTTTATTCTTGATTAGTTCTTCAAATTCTTTTTAGGATCTTTAAGACTCCCACTATCCTCTTGACATATAAGACTATCTTGCCAAATATTCAAGAGATAGTGCGGATTCTTTATCAAGACAAACACTTCACACAATTGGCCTTAGTTGGTCTTTGTTTTATCCAAAATATCACAACTTACCAATTTCAAATGTACAAGAGTAGGACACTTTTACTCTTACATTTGACAAGTGTTTTAAACCTTTCTTTAAGATATGTCACTCAAGTTACAATCTTGGAGTATGACTCTAAGAATTGTTTTGGAACGAAGTATGACTCATCTTCCTGATCTAACCATTTCAACAATTCATGACTCCTCTTCTTAGTCATAAGAATTCACTAAGATGACCTTTAGAGGACTAATTATGATATGATTTCTAAATCATTAAGATGATCACAAACATGATACTAAAGTACTCTCCCATCTTTTCAGATTTGAGAAACTTTTATCTTTCTGCCTAATTTGATTCTTCCCATTCGTTCTACCATACATTGAGACTTTTCCAATGTTTCAGAATTATACTTAAACTTGTAAGTATAACCATATTTACTAAACTTTAGTAAATCAAATAGTCTTAACGAGCTTTGTGGTGGACATGACCAGTGCACAAGAATGTGTACTCGATCCCTTTAGTCCTTCACTTGACTCACACATCCATGTGAACAAGTAATTAGTCTTGATTTTCCAATGCTCGAAAGTTCTCATTCATCATACTATTCAACTTGCATGATTCCAAGTTTCGGTCCAATTGAAACTTGGGTGATGAGGAACTTTCCTGATTTGGTAAATTTAAACACTACCACAAATGAAAGAATCAAATCCATTTTCCAATATTGTTGTCAGTGGAATCATATAAGCAACAATTTTCCACAAATGCCATTGTAAGGATACTTCAAATAAATAAAATTAAACAATTTTCTTTTATTTTAAAACTTTGCGGAAAAACTTATCCTTACAATCCACATGGAAAATTGTTGTTATCTATTCCTTAGCAATATATAATAACTTCTTAAGCAACTGCTCAAAATTCTGATGCGATCGAAATCCACCTTCGCGATCAGAATCAGCATATACTTCCTTTAAGATTTCTCTCTATTCTTTGATTCTTAAAACATCAACATGTGACCCAGTCACATCATGTAATGAGGATCTCAGAATAGAACTTAACAGAGTTAGATAATGGGCTCTACCTGATGTAGAGTCAAACTTATTGACTTTAACATCCTTAGGTAAATTTGGCAGCTTTGCAATCAACGCCCCTTCCTTTCGCAAAATAAACATATGGACCCTTTGGTAATGGGACTATCTCAGACTTAGCCTTTCTCTTTACCATTTGGTCAACCGGGTTGACTATGGCCAATCCATTTCCATTGGGAAGAGAATGCTTTTTCTGGATTTCCAGTGTCACCATTGTCGCTGTCCATAAAGTTTTTGGGAAGTTGATCTTCTAATCAAATTTGATTTACTATCGTTCCAAATCATTGCTGATTCAGCAGCACCAAGCAAATAGATATGATTATTGAGGTTCATGTCATAGTCTGTTTCATAGTAGTCCCAAAGGAACTCACTATGTGACTTAGAAAGTGATTGAACATCCAGCTTTCTCAAGACTTTGACACCCAACTCTCCCGGCTTGTCAATATGTGACTTCATCTCTAAGATGTGATCACACATAGACCTTGCTTGCCATTAGGGCTTGAGTGACCTTGAACTTGTGGGTTAGGGAGAATAATTGGAGGAGGTGGACGAAGAGAAGTATGACTTCCATGAGCCAAACTCGGGAAGTCATATTCATTAGGAAAGCTTGGTTTGGGAAGATCATTGTTGTCTAAACCAGACATCAACAATGGGAGAAATTCACGTAAAGTTGATTTAAGTCCTTAATATAACACCCAATATGATATATTAAGGCTAGGACCCAACAAACTATTTTATAACTTGGAAGAGGGATGCCGTAATCCAAGCTATAAAATATTTGAAGGTAGGTGAATGACGATCCACCAATTTCCACCAAGATAAACGAAATGTATTATTAGGTTTTAATTGGTTTTGAAACTCCTAGATTCTTTTGAGATTCATTGAACTTTTCAATGGCATGTTTCAATCTCGAGTGTGCCCTTCAGGTTTTGTGACTGGGATGCCGAGGATCACAAAACAAGGTGTGAAGTAACCATGCAAATATACTTGGTACCCTTAATATTTACCCCTCAATCGATGTGCCGGTTAACCACACACGCTCCAACGATACTATGATAAACATTAAGTTACCCTTTGCCTACCTTGTTAAGTCCAGGTTAGTGTGCCGGTTAACCACACACGCTCCACTAACATCTTAAACAAAGTGCAAAGTGTAATTTCATGGATTAGCACCTTATTCACATTTTCCTAAGTAACTAAGATTGAGAATTTATAAGTGTTTACTTACTTAGTATTTATCATTATACTTATAATGAAGGGAGAATTATAGTCCTTGTCCTACCTGTTCGGCTAACGACCCTCCACCGGTCAAGGAAGCGGTGAGTGAGAGTGGACACCCATTAAACTGTCATTTTATAGGCAGTAACCTTATACCCCCTTATAGACCGGCTTCGTGAATGAGGCCTACTAATGGTAAGACGACTTGCTCTTATACATATAATATATTAAACTTTTAATATTATAATAGTATAAGGGTGTATTTTAGACATTTAAAATACTTGGTGGTTTAATCTATTAATTAAACTAGACTTTTAATTTAATTAAACTCAAACCATATATTTATGGATTAATAATACTCTTTTATTTAAACGCTTTAATTAACTATTAATAAAGTCCATAAGAGTTAATTTGAACTATTCAACAAAACATCATAATTCCAATTATTAAACTCAAAATTAAAACCATTTAATTAATTGTTTAAGTTATGAACCCAAGAGTTTTAGAATTCAATTCTTTTTTTCATAAAAAACTTTTCTCAAATTCCAAAACTTGAGGGCAAGTTTTGTAATTCTTGAAAACCTTTGGATTCCATAACTTATGGAATTAATGGTGTTTTATGATGAAACTTTTCATGTTCCATAACTTAAGAACAAGTTATGGAATTCTTTAAAACATTAACACCAAATTTTGTAACTCCATAAAAACTTTGAATCAATTTTTTTTTAAAAAAAAAACTTTCATATCCATAACTTATGGAAGTTTCAAAAACCCTTAAGATCACAACTTTAAAAAAAACTTTTGAGCTCCAAAATTTTATGACAAAATATGTAACTCCTTAAAACATTTAGATCAAACTTTTAAAACTAATAAGATAATCATATCATTTTATCTTTTAGTAAATTTGACCTAATTCAACTCATATAACAAATGATTCAAATTTTACAAATAATTCGTTTTTCACAAAACAAGTAATTATCTTAAAATTTGACAAACGTCATGTTTTTTTTTCCTTTTTTTTCAACTTGAAAATAAAACATTTGCATCAATATAACAGAAAACAACTCATGGCTCTGATATCACTGTTGGGTTTTAGTATACTACACTCCTATGGTGTACATGCAACCCTATAAACCTTGGATCTATGTTTTCTCTATTATACATGCAAATATTAACTATTCCAAGGTTTCATCCTAACTAGCACATTATGAAGCACCTATACTACAAAGTTCTAGTTAGATGACATACCTTTTGATGTAGCTTGATGTCTTCAAGCTTTAAGAGCTTAGCCCCAATAGTGTGGAAGCCTCAAATGGAATCACAAATCACCAAAACACCTTGGAAGAACTTGAGAGAATATGTATGCACACTAAAATCGGCCCACTCTTATTTTCACACACTTGTGCCAATTTTGTGAGCCAAGGACCCCTTTATATATTATGGAGGATTAGGGTTACATCCATGTAAACCCTAATACCCATGACCTTTCATTTACATAGGATCCATGGGTTAAAAGCTCCATGGACCATCCATGAAAGCTTAGCCCAACCTAAATGAACTTGGCACATTCCATATATATAAGAGTCCATATTTAATTAGTTCTTTTTGATCACTTAATTAATTCTAAATTAATTCTTGATCAATACTAATTAAATAATATGATTCCATATTAATATATTAGAACTTATAATATATTAATATAAATCATAAATGTACTATTCTTAAAAGACTATCCATATAAATTGTGCCGGTGAAGTGCAACCCAAATGGACCATGCCGGGTCGGGTCAAGTACATACCAAATATAGTTATGGACTTAGACATTAATCCAACATAAGTTACTTGCACAAAATCAATATCACTCTCCAAGAATGTTGTGGCAACTGATTTTGGCTCTAGGGGGGTTTATTTATAGTGTGAAAAATGCTAGGGTTACAGTTTGTAAACCCTAATGCTCCATGACTTTTCACATTCTTATGCTCCATGGGTTAAACCTCCATGCACTATCCATGGATTATCTAATTGGTTTAGCCCATCCTAAATAACCATGGATCATAGGCCCACACTATAAGAATGATTGATTTACATAATCAATCCCCATATATTTAATTAGTCTCTTTTGATCACAAAATTAATTACAAATTAATTCTTCAACAATACTAATTAAATAATATGATTTCATATTAATATATTTTACTTGTAATATATAATAAATCCCAGTTATAGTTATGGGCTTGGACACCAAATCCAACAATCTCCCACTTGGATAAGTCTAATAACTATAGCTGCCAATGTGACTTCAGGATCCGACTTAGCAATTGTAAGCATTCAAAAGCCGCTGTCGAACTCTAACCTAGTTAGTGACGTGTCCTTTAGATAAGGGATCATTTACTCTTCTGTTCTCAAGATATCTATGCGTACAAATACATGGAACATAATCATACTTATTGTCCTGCAATTTGTTTCCCGATTTCCAATTCGTCTGACATAGAACATAACTGAACACATCAATTTAGTTCTGATCGGGCTCGACACAAAGTCAAAACAGAATCAGCGAGGGGCCCAAGATATCTCTTTTAATCCTCTTAGGATAAAACGAACAGATAAACTTCGACATTATATGCTTGTACTAACTACTCATCAAATCATGCACAACGACACGTTTTATAACTTCAAGTTACTGACGCGTTTTCATGTCATCAATGCACAACCAACTCATAGTCAACAACTCATATATCTTGGTTTGAAGATTATATGATAGTATCATCTCACAATTACTCGTGATAAATTCCATGAAGTAATTCAGGTGAGCGCGGGTTGAATCCAATACTCAAATCTTATTTCAGGAGTACTCATGAATGGTGTAGCAAACTTTTGCTATGTCTAACTCCTTAGACAATCTACAAGCCAACTCATGACAGTCTTCTTTCATACTTACTTCCAACGTATAATCGACTGTGGATAGTTTGAATAATAATAATAATTATAATTTTATTATTCTGGAAGTCAAAACATGCAAAGTGAAACAATAGTAAATAATTGACACAAGACAGTAACTTTACTTATAAATAAAACTCCTTTTATTTAATCATCAAATGTTAATTACAATTTAGCTATTACAAGTTTCGATTCATCTAATTACTAAAACTAATATCGTCTGTTAGCCCAATGCCCCTCGCATGCTGCAAGTGGTTAACCCTTGTCAGTCCCTTTGTAAGGGGATCTGTTGGGTTGTCTTCTGACGATATCCACTTCACCACGAGGTGTCCTTCTTGTACTTGATGTCTTATGAAGTGGTACTTTCTGTCGAAATGCCTGGATCTACCATGATTTCTCGGTTCCTTGGTTAAGGCAACCGCCCCTTCATTATCGCAGAAAATTTCCACAGGCTCCTTTATGGATGGAATGACTACAAGGTCTCCAATGAAGTTTTCCAACCATATCGCCTCTGTTGGGTATAATTGTGCTGCGTCATGGGCTTATGTTTTGTATCCGGATTGGGCCTGTCCATCCGTGATTAGCTAGTAGGGTTAGACCATAAATAATGCATGCATGTATGCATTAAAAGGTTAACGTTCTTGATTATTATTGTTTTAGTTTTGTAACCCTAAACACCTCTACAGTCGAAGTTCTTAATCGAGCTCTTCTGAGGTGTTAAAGCATTAATCATACGACATATTCAAAGCCATTCTTGTGTTCATAATTATGTTCTTAAGTGTTTGTCTGCATAGAATTTATCGATCCTAATTGAACATTGTTTCAACAATTGGTATCAGAGCAGGAGTCTGTGTGATCAATTCTGTATTCAGAATTCTTTAGGGTTTCCGCTTTTATCGTATAAACAGAAGCCGCTAGAATCAGCTCACCATGTCTCATGAAGATTCGTAAACAAATCCCATCAACATCTCAAACAGCATTGGATCCACTACCAGGATTCCCATTCTTTACACTCAAGACTATGAAGTATCGGCGCATCACTTTGAAGATTACGTGGTTGGATCTGAAGACAATGGCTACCTCATCTGGGAAGCTATCATGCTTGGGCCGTTTGTTCACTCAGGAACGAACACAACAGTTAAGTCCCAAAAGGAATATAACAAGCTGGTGGCGGATGTAGAGAAGATGCCACATGATGAGAAAGACAAGTTGCTGTGTAATGTGAAGGCCATGAGAATGATCAGATTCGCCTTGCAATCTGACACTTTTCGGTTGGTTGGTTCATGCACGATGGCCAAAGAAATATGGGATAGGTTGAAAGAACTTTATTCAACCGATGAAGATCTAGAACACTCCATTCAAACCTTGCTACTGTCAGAATTTGGAGTTTTCGAACAGAAACCAGAAGAAAAATTCATACAAACTTTCGATCGGTTCAATCATCTCCTAAGTAAGATGATCAAGCACGGAATAGAAAAGAAAGTTGATCGAGCAGAAGGTGACCTTCATGAACGGTCTGAGACTAGAATGGATGGCTGTGGTTTCAACCGTGAAAGCACATGAACAGTTTAAATATTAATCACTAGCAAAACTTGTGGGAATACGTAAGTCCCATGAGAGTGTAGTAACCAAAGAGGCGAAGGTAGTTTCTGGTGTGGGATCACTGGCCCTTGTCTCAAAAGGAAAAAGCATTGCAGAAGAAGAAGAAGAGTCGGATATGTCTGAGTGTGACCTTACAAGCGAGGAGTATGCTATGATGGTCACCAATCCAAAGAAGTTTGCATGAAGAAAATTTCCTGTCAACAAGAACCGAAACTGGCAGGGAAGTTACAACTCTGAGAAGGTGAAGGATGAAGCAAAAAATTCTTCTCAAAAGGATGAAGACAAAAAGGAAAGCAAGCTTGCAGGAGACTCTGGGTTCGACTGCAATTACTGTCACGTCAAGAACCACTTTGCCAAAGATTGCATGCTGAGTAAAATGGCTGAGAAAAGAGATGGTGAAGACGATGAGGCGTACTACATGCACAAGTTGGAAGAGATCAAGAAAAAGAAGGCGACTAACAGTTCTATGAATGCCTTAATTGTGCAGGAGAATGCAGATGAAGATGAGTTCGGTGGCGTTGAATTTTGGTCAACCGATTCTGAAGATGAAGAGGTAAGAAAGCCCACTCATGGAAGAGCTTATGTGGCAAAGGATGTAGGTTCGGCTGGAAGATGTTTGATGGTCACAGCTGGTGCATCAACCGAAAGTGCAAGTGAGGAATCGAACTTGACTGAGGAAACTGTTTTGCAGCCAAGCCCGTGAGTGAGAAGATCAACGACTGCGATCGGCTGATTAAAAAGGTACAATCCATCCTTGAATCACTTAAAGTTCCAGTAACAGATTATGAAGAAGAATTAAAAGAGTTAAAATTTAAATTTTCTAACTTAAGTGGTAGTCTCATGCAAACTCGTTTAGCGAATTCTAACCTAACTGACCAACTCAGCAAGGTGTCTTCAAAAAGTGAGGAGAGAAGGATGTGGATTGAGCTGAAGGAGGCAGAATTAAATAGGGCTAGGGATGAAAGTATTTATTTGCAAAGAGACAATTTAAAGTTTTTAAAACAAAGGAATGTTTTTTGTTTAATTGCTAAGCGCTTATATACTAATATTGCTCAATTGCATTTAAGTTGTGAGATAGGGAAGAAGATTCATAAGATGATCTTACCCTTCCTTGAATTTAAGGAAGATGAGGTCATTGCTGAGTGTGAATCAATAGTGTCATCAGAAGAGACATCCATGTCTTACAAAATTGGATTGGACAAAATAGAAACCTTCATTGACTCTAAGGAACATAAATGTATGCTCAAAAATCTTTTAGATGAAAATGATAGGTTAAAAATAAAGTCCGAAACTATTCAATCGTTTGACTCGTCTAACGCCAAATTAATTTCAGAAAATAAAATGAACTTAGAAAATACGTCTGAATTTTATGAGGAAAGTGAGATGAGCGAAATCTCAGTAGAAGACGTAGTTGATTGCTCTGAGTTCAAGAAAAGCGAAACCGAGAATGAGAAACCCCTCATATCTGAAAATTCGGTTGAATTTGCTCGCGTGTCAAGAGACAAGCCACATAAACTCAAAGAGAAAGCCATGGTTTAATAAAAGGTTCAAACTGTGCCGAATCAAGTCTATGCAGTTACCGGTGTCACTGCAAAACAAACAACAGAGTTGAAAATCTTGGTCGACAAAGACAACGCTGAAGGGTGTGACGATTACTTCTGGTCAGCCCCTATTGACAACGCAGATGAAACCGTAGGCTTATCTGAGCAAACTTCATGGAGGGTTAAAGGAAGATATGTTGCTGAACCCATCAACAAACCCTCGAGTTTCGACAAACCAAGCACAAGTGGAACTAAAGAAATCCATGAAGAACCAATGAAAGAACCGATAGTTCCAACTAGGACAACCGAAACTCAAAAGGAGAAACCGAAGGTTAGCTTCAATATCCACAAATCGCAGAAGGAGTTAGCTGAACAAAAACGCTTAAGAAATCAAAGATACATGAAGAATCTGAATGAGCAAATTCGTCATTGGCAATCCCAAAATCCCAACTACGTACCTCCTAAGAAAGAATCAATTGACAAAGGAAAGGAAAAGTTAAATGGAAAAGAAAACTTCAGTCCAAATTCCTACTATTCCAAATCTCGGTCCAAATTCGTATGGAACAATCAAAGGATATGGGATGATAACCAACGGCGATTTCTCGATTCGAAAAGTGGCGTATATGGAAGGATTGCAACATAACCTCATCAGTGGGTCACAATTAGTTGTAGGCACAGGTCTGAAGGTTTCATTTGATCATGAGGGATCAGAAATAATTGAGAAGCAATCCAAAAAGGTTATGTTGAAGTCTGACCGCAAGGGAGAGATGTATCCTTTAAATCTCAACCCAATTCAAGGAAAACCAGCAATCTGTCTACTATCAAAGGCCAACACTGATAAAAGCTGGTTGTGGAATCGACGCCTATCGCACCTGAACTTCAAAGATATTAATAAGTTGGTGCTTGGTGATCATGTTCGAGGCCTTCCTCTTCTCAAGTTTGATAAGGAGCATCTGTGTGCAGCCTGTGAGATGGGCAAACAAAGCAGAAAGAGCCATTCTACATGAATCAATACAAAGATTGTTGAAGCTCTTGAACTTCTGCACATTGACTTATGTGGACCTTCAGCTCTCGAAAGCTTCGCTGGTAGTAAGTTCATTCTTGTCATAGTAGATGATTTTTCTCGCTTCACCTGGGTTTTCTTTCTTAAACAGAAATCAGATGCAACTCCCAAGCTGAAGACGTTCATCAAGCAAGTGGAAGTACAGCTGCGAAAGACAGTGAGGAATATCAGAAGCGACAATGGGCTGGAATTCAAGAATAAAGATTTTGAAGACTTTCTAGCTGACAAGGGGATATCTCACAACTTTTCGGCCCCTTATACACCACAACAGAATGGGATTGTTGAAAGACGAAATCGTTCTTTATGTGAGGCAGCCAGAACCATGCTCAGCTTCGCTTCCCTTCCGTTATACTTCTGGGCTGATGCAGTTGCAACCGCGTGCTACACTCAGAACCGATCCTTGCTCAACAAAAGATTCTCAATCACTCCATATGAGATTCTAAACAATAGAAAGCCCAACGTAAAATTTTTCCACGTATTCGGTTCACGGTGCTTTATTTTCAATTCTAAAGAGAACCGAAATAAGTTTGACGTCAAAGCCGATGAAGGGATCTTTCTGGGTTATTCGCTAACGTCAAAGGCATACAGAGTGTTGAACAAACACTCCAAACGAATTGAAGAAACATATTATGTAACCTTTGACGATCAGTACGTGAAGAAGGTTCAAAGAAGCGAAAGTGCCTTAGTAGAAATATTTCCTGAATCAGGACAAGTCTCGGTTCCAATATCCAACTTGTTTGAAGAGTACATTCGGCTATTCGATGAACCGGAGAAAGCAACACACTCAGAGGCGAAAGCAGTAGACAACAAAATCGACAATCTCAAAAAGATCATAGATGAAGCTGCCAAAGCAATGGAAACTGAACCTCCTAAACCGACAGGTGGTCACCCTCAACTGACTCTCCAAACAGCGGCTCAATGTTCAAAGGGGAGAGTTCTTCAGCACCAAAGACAACCGAAATATCTTTCGAGGGGGAGAATCCTATTCCATCCTCAACTCATAAAGGTCCAGGCGAGGAGGAGCATACAGCTCCAAACCCACCCAATAACAGTCCAATCGAGGGGGAGAATCCGACTCCCACAGAGAATGACAACTCTGATTCTGACACAGGTTACATTTCGCCAGTCGAGGGGGAGAAAGAGAATACAACTGACGAAGGTGATCAATCAGAACTTGAAGAGGAAGTAAATGCAGAGTTGGATCTTGCCTATGACCCAAATTATCCTCCTTTAGTGAAATGGACCAAGGATCATCCCAAAGCACAAATCATTGGTGAATCATCTGAGAAAGTTCTCACTCGTTCTCAATTAAAAGCGAAACAAACTGCATTATTCTCTAAAGTTGAATTATGTATGTTTAATTCGTTTATCTCCAAAGTCGAACCGAAAACAGTGAATGCTGCACTTGATCATTCTGATTGGGTTCATGCAATGCAAAATGAGCTCCATCAGTTCGAACGCAATCGAGTTTGGAGGCTGATTCCCACACCAAAGGATGCTTCAGTGGTTGGCTTGAAATGGGACTTCAGGAATAAATTGGACAAAGAGGGGAATGTTATTAGAAATAAGGCTCGGTTGGTAGTAAAAGGATATTGCCAAGAGGAAGGGATAGATTACGAGGAAACCTTCGCTCCAGTAACTAGGTTGGAATCAGTTAGAATCTTTCTAGCATATGTTGCTCATAAAAACTTCGAGGTTTTCCAAATGGATGTAAAATGCGCTTTCTTGAATGGAGAACTAGAAGAAACAGTGTATGTTGAGCAACCTCCCGGGTTCGTAAACGAGAAATTCCCTGATCATTGCTATGTGCTGGATAATGCTCTATATGGTTTAAAGCAAGCACCAAGGGCCTGGTATGAAACCTTAACTTGCTTTCTGAAAATGTCGAAATTTAAGCAAGTTTCGGTTGACCCAACCTTCTTCCGAAAGAAAGAAGGCGAACATCTAATGATAGTTCAAATTTATGTCGATGACATCATCTTCGGCTCCACGAATCCTAGCTTGACAGCTGAATTCAGGAAGTTGATGGAGAGTAAATTTGAAATGAGCGCAATGGGTCCAATTAATTTTTTCCTTGGTTTGAATATTAGACAGGGACCAGAAGGTATCTTTATCAACCAGGAGGCATACACAAAAGAATTTGCTAACAAAATTTGGTATGACAGGAGACTCGAAAGTAAAGGTTCCTATGGCGTTTGGCACAAAGTTAACACCTTCTCTAGAAAAACCTGCTGTTGACATAACACTATATCGACAAATGATAGGGTCCCTTATGTATCTAACAGCTAGTAGACCGAACATTATGTTTTCTGTTTGTTATTGTGCCAGGTTTCAAGCTAATCCAAGAGAACCTCATATGGTGGCAGTGAAAAACATCTTCCGTTACCTGAAGCGAACCTCATCTCTCGGTCTTTGGTACCCTGCCAGATCTGGATTCTTCATTCAAGCTTTTTCTGATGCTGATCTTGGAGGATGTGGTCTGGACCAAAAGAGCACTACAGGTGGATGCCAATTTCTTGACGGTAAACTTGTTAGCTGGCAGTCCAAGAAGCAAACCTGTGTATCACTTTCAACAGCCGAAGCTGAGTATATAGCTGCAGCATCTTGTACCTCTCAAGTTATATGGATTCAAAGTCAACTAAGAGATTATGGACTGAGTATGAAGAAGATTCCTCTCTATTGTGACCCAGAAAGTGCAATAAGGATTTGTCACAATCCAGTGCAACACTCTAAGACTAAGCATATTGCACTTAGATATCATTTCATCAAGGACCACGTAGAAGATGGGAACGTGGAAGTACATTTCGCTCGGTCCTCTGATCAACTGGCTGACATATTCACTAAAGCCTTACCTGAAGCGAGTTTCAATAAAATTTTACAAGGCTTGGGAATGATGGAAGCAGAGTCGGTACCGAATCCTCAAATCTCTCACTAAAAATTAGACAAGCGAAATAGAGCGAACGCTCGGTCTATTTCGGTTCTGGATTTTTCGGGAATCGAAATGAACCGAACGCTCGGTCTATTTCGGCTCCATAATTTTCGGGAACCGAAATGAACCGAACGCTCGGTCAATTTCGGCTCTGGAATTTTAAGGAACCGAAATGAACCGAACGCTCTGCTTATTTCGCTTCATTCTTTTAAGATAAGGTTTCGGTTGTACATTTTGTTTATTATTTTCGATTTTTTTAAAGAGTGTTTTGTGCTACTTTATTTTTCTCTTTCTGTTTTTATTATTTTTCAGAAAATATCAAAACTTCAAAAATCCAAAAATATTTTATCTTTCTGTTTTTATTATTTTTCAAAAAATTTCAAAAATCCAAAAATATTTTATCTTTCTGTTTTTATTATTTTTCAGAAAATTTCTGCAATCCAAAAATATTTTTCTAATCGTTTTTTTTATTTTGGTTGGTTTGTTTGTTTTGTTTGTGTGGTGTGTTTGTTTGCGTGTTCTTTTAATTAGGTCTCAAGTATACCAGTACAACTGAATTTGGAGCTGAGGCAGGTATGATTATTTCTATCTGAACTAGTTAAGAGTCCCTAGAAGCATGCTGCTGCATGTTGACCAAAGCCTCTACGACTTAGAGCAAGGCCTTAATGATTCGATCACTACCTATCGTTTCTTCCTATTCAGGCTGTTAAAATCAACTCAAGTCAAGAGCTACCTTACTCTTCTCAAATGAGTTAAGAGTTTTTCTGCTAAGTCATGTCTTTATAGCAGAAGGTACTTTTGGTTCTTTAGCCACCCTCCTTATATTCTCCATCAACTTTCGGTTCACCACTGTAACCCTTGAGACTCTCGGTCTTTACCACTGAGGTTTATGGTTGCATACAATCTGTGTTTGTGATCTTAGATATGTATACCACGTGCTGAGTGAAACCCAAAATCCAACACCAACAATCAATTGACGGTGAATCCTTGTATTCAAGATCTTACTGGTTACCTACTGAAATCTCATTTTTATTTTTGAGTAATCTTTTCTAAAATTGTCTACCACCAAGGCTTTTCTTCCCCAAAAGATCCAGTTTCTTTTTGTTTTTGAGATTTCTATTACTTCTTTCGTCACTATAAATTGTATCCCACCTACTTGTTCAACAGACCACATCGGTCTCACAAGTACTTCTATCAACGATCGATCTTATGTTAAGTATTGATGTTCGGTTGAAGATAAGCTACCCTTAGCCTACAAATTAAAAGAAGCCTTTCAATGTTTCTCTACAAACACTTGATCGTTATTTCTCGGCAACCCACACAAGCACTTCAAGTCTCTCTTGACTTTGAAGGAAGCGATTCTTGCTCGGAATCCCCTGCTTTATGTCTTCTAATAGACATCACTCACATCCAATACACATTTTGCTTTATTTGTTTATCTTTTGGAGCAACAGGGATTATCCTAAATCTTGGAGCAAAGCTGAATTTCAAACGACGATTTGAGGATAATATTTTAAGCGCGTCAATTTGAAAAAGTGTGATGTGACAGGTTGGTTTCTCCCAGGTATATGTCATATACCTGGGAGAAACCAACCTGAACTTCAAACGACGATTTGAGGATAATATTTTAAGCGCGTCAATTTGAACGGTTACTAAAACCATGCGTGCTGACATATACCTGGGAGAAACCAACCTGTCACATCACGCTTTTTCAGGCGACGTTTCAGTGATCTCATCATTATGATGACGATTTTTTCTCTCTCTTGGCAACGGTATATAAAGGGGTTCTAATCTTATTTGTCTTTTACCAGCAACAAATTCTCTCAAATTAAAAGGCATTTTTGAAACTGTTCATCTTCTTTCTCCAATCAACAATGGCGACTTCTTCATCGGCTCATGATCAAACTGCTTCGTCCTCATTGCTTTCGATCAAGCCAAATCAGAACATGATTATTGAACTCAATCCTTTTCTGTACGATTCGTATATGCTATAGGTGGTTGAGTGTTTGAAGTATTCACCACTGGTTCTAGCCCTAACACAGGTGGAAGCTGTCCCTATGTCACTCCTATCACAGGTTTACTCTACTGCCTCATATGACAAGAGCAAGGAGCGATTCTACTTCCAAATCCATTCTCATAAGGCTTCTATTTCAAAAGTGAAATTTTGTTCCCAGTTGCAACTTGCTGTCGATTCGTTTGTAATCTCACCAGACTTCATCACCACTACCCAACTGTTCTCGATGCTTTACGAGATGGGCTATACTGACGTGCTTACCACGGTTATGAAGGTTAAGAAGTCTTGCTTACCACCCCAATGGAATGGATTGCTAACTCTCCTCATCAAGAGTTTGGCGGAGAGGAGTGCTGGATCTGATGGCACCAGCAAGGGTTTTCTGACCCTTCTATACGGTCTTTACAATGGTATCAATCTCGACTATGGGTCGATTATCTGGTCCCAAGTGGTGCAAAGCCTCAACACTTCTACGAGGCATTCGGAAATTTCGTGTGGTCGATTCTGGACTCTTATTACACGAAGGGCGATTAATTCTTTGGAAATTCCAGTAATGAAGGATGCCCTAGTCGCGTCTATTGCTACGTTTCACACCAAGAAAATCATAATTTCTTATACTAAAAAGTTCCCTCACATTGGCTCTATACCAGAGACAATGTACAGATGTGTCACAACCGAGAGTAAACTCCTGGCTGATTATCGCAACCTTCCTCCCAAGGAACCGAGAGTCTTATCTCCCGAACAGCAGGCTGCCTTGGATGCTGTGGACAAGCCTAGGAACCGAGGGAAACGGGCTACTATCAAGAAAGAGACAACAGAGGATGATAAATCTAAGTCTGCCAAGTCCAAGAAGCAAAAGTCTACGAAAGGGGATTCTTCTAAACCAAAGAGGATTAAGAAGATGGCGAAGAGGTCCAAGAGTCCCACTCCTCCCAGTTCAGAACATGATGAGGAGGATGAAGAAGAGGAAATTCATCATTAATCACTGAGAGGTAACACTCCTCCCCGATCCCCCACTACAACCGAACCTCTTCATGACAGACTTCCAACACCACCTCCATCACCGAAACAGACAGTTCCAGTTTCGGTTGCTCTTGTTTCCCCACCTACCACATCTCAAACAACAACATCTTTACCACCACCACCACCAGTTCATTCTATTCCTATTTCTACAACTCCCTTACCACCTCATATTATTTCCCAATCAACTACCACTACCATTCCTGAACCGACAGTAAGAGTCAATGTATCTGATACGGGGGCGACTACTGAAACAGAACCTCCAGTTACTTCCAAACCACTTTCACCCTCACCCTCAACCGATTACGGTGCCACTCTCGGTGGTGCTAATGATGAGTTTGATTCTACATACTACAGTCCCTATAGGCTTCCTACCGATGAGGATGATGATGCTCCAGTCACGAGACAACAACTGCAGAGCATTAATGAGAAACTTGATAAGTTACTTGATGACAACAAGTCATACAGTGGTGTTGTGCTCAAAGCTTTCATGGATACTGCTCTTGAGCAATATACTGAGTCAATCGACAAATCCACAAAGGCTGTTAATGAGTCTACTTCTTCTTGCAAAAAGGTCACTACTGACGTTGCAGAAATTGTTCACAGCACTCAGATTTTTCTTGAGTCACTAAAAGGCCATGCTGATACCAATGCCGCCACGGTGAATGCTTCTGTGGATTCCTTATCCAAGTCCCTTCAAGAAGAGCAAACAAAGTTTGAGGCTGTTCGTTCTTCCATCCAAGCAGAGAACACTTCACTCATCAGTTCTGTGTCTTCTCGGCTGGAATCTCTTCACGCTGATTTAGCAAAAGAGAGTGCTCTGAAGGAAGATCTTGCCCGACAAGCATCCACAATTGAAGTTCAGAAGCTTCAGCTCACTCAAGCTGAAAAGGAAATTTCTTTGTTGAAGATGGAAAGAGTTGTTTTTCAAAGCTGTGCTGGGGATGTCAAGAATATGCTGACCAACATTCTTGGTGCTCATGATCCTATTCTCACTTTGACCATAAGAAATCATCTAACCACAAAACTTCTTCCTGTCCTTGCCATTTTGCACGAGATGATGGGTGTTTCGGAGAGATTCATTGATCCAAAACAAGGGGGTGAAGGTGCTCATCAACCGAAGGTTAAAACCAAAACCGAATCTGCTCAACCGAAAGTCAAAGTTACAACCGAACCGAAGGGTAATGAAGCTACGGGTTCTGGTTCTCAAGCCAAGCAGAAGGTGATTGATGATGACAGTGATGACGAATCTGATGAGACTATTGCTGAGGCCCTTAAACGAAAGAAGAGGGACAGTGAGTTGGATGAAACCTTTAGGGGTGCAAGAGAAGCAGATGAGAGGGAAAGGAGGAACAAGGAAGAAGAAGAAGCCTTAAGCTGCAAGAAGGCCTTGTTTCCCCTGTGGACAAAAGAGGCCCTTATCAATCAAGCTATAGAGTTTCCAAGTGTGTACTGGTTGGAACCTGTCGCTTCGTTTGATTGTGACAATTCTAAGGACTCACAGTTCGACATGCCAATAACAAGAAAGGCATTCACCTTTCATTGCTTCGATTCGACTGTTGATGTTCCTTTCCCTCATCCAAAAGTTGATCGTGAGCTTATAGACTTTTATTTGAAGTATGGTCAACCACAGTACTTGACATGGAGTGCACAGAAGATAATTACTGTCAAGGTACTAAAACCTACGCCTGCTGGGAAGTTCATAAATGTTAACTTTAAAATCACACGAGGATCAGCAAACTCGGTGTCGATTATTTCCCTGGCAGACCTTCCAAATCTAAATCCTCATGACTGGATCCTATTGTTTAATATTATGCTCACCAATCCGAAAGAATATGAGCCGATACTGGATCACTTGAAGAGGATGTTGGCTTCTTACATCCATGAGGTTGTTGCTATCGATCAGGAGATAGCGAAAGTAATGAACAAGAAACCAACTATCAATCCAACTCCGAAACCAGGAGATGTGAATAAGATGAAGATGGCCCAAATCGATTCTACACATCTTACTGTGATGTTTACAAAAGGCGAAGCACACGGATTTTTATTCGCTCTTGTTGATAAACATTTGTTTTCAACAGACTGCTTGGAACACATTATCAACATTATTCATCGGTGCAAGCAGAACTCAGAAGTAGATAAGAAGAACTTCACTGACATGCTTCGGTGGTACATAACGTTTCGTCATCATCTATTGGCCATCATACCGAAGGTGTTCAAAACAATAAAGAAGTCTTCTGCAGCTCAACCGAAGTGAGCTTTCGGCGCCATTGACGCAAAGGGGGAGATTGTTGGGTATAATTGTGTTGCGTCATGGGCTTATGTTTTGTATCCGGATTAGGCCTGTCCATCCGTGATTAGCTAGTAGGGTTAGACTTTAAATAATGCATGCATGTATGCAATAAAAGGTTATCATTCTTGATTTTTATTGTTTTAGTTTTGTAACCCTAAACACCTCTACAGTCGAAGTTCTTAATCGAGCTCTTCTGAGGTGTTAAAGCATTAATCATACGACATATTCAAAGCCATTCTTATGTTCATAATTACGTTCTTAAGTGTTTGTCTGTATAGAATCTATCGATCCTAATTGAACATTGTTTCAACAGCCTCTTTTGCCGCTTTGATTGCCGCTATGTACTCTGATTCGCACGTTGAATCAGCTACAGTCTCCTGCTTTGAACTTTTCCATGTTACTGCTCCTCCATTTAGGGTAAACACCCAGCCTGACTAAGAGCGGAAATTATCTCTGTCGGTTTGAAAGCTGGCGTCACTATACCCTGTCACTCTCAAGTCATCACTCTCACCGAGGGTAAGGATCCAGTCCTTAGTCCTCCGCAGGTACTTAAGAATGCTCTTAACTGCAGTCCAATGAGCTTTACCAGGATTCACTTGATATCTTCTGACCATGCTCAGGGCAAAGCCCACATCAGGGCGAGTACAAGTCATAGCATATATGATCGAACCAACTGCGGATGCATATGGTATATGACTCATGTCTGCTATCTCAGCCTCTTTACTTGGACTCTGAGTCCTACTCAGTTTGGTATTGCTTTGGATAGGTAAGTCACCTTTCTTGGACTCCTCCACGCTGAAGCATTTCAACACCTTGTCCAAGTAGGTAGTTTGACTAAGTCCTATTAGTCTTTTACTCCTGTTTCTAAATATCCTTATCCCCAGAATATAAGTAGCTTCTTTCACACCCCCGAACCGAAGAGTATGGTAGAAATGTCTGGGGGTTGAGGTGACTTCATCTTGTAATATCATCACAGTGACTATCATTGAAACAAAACATGCATCATCATCACACGAGAAATAATACAACAATACTGAGTTTACATCATTGTAAATGTTTGCAAGTGTTACATCCCAAAATATAAAGGTTCATAATAGCAACAAAATGCAACAAATTTCCCTCATATTCTTGATGCCCACCTGCTTAATGATTTCCTAAGAAGACAAGTTATTTTGAAAACGTCAACATATATAATGTTGGTGAGTTTATAAGCATGTTTGTATGAAAAGTTTTGTATAAATTTGTAAACACCAGAAAATCCGATATTTTCTGTAAAATGGTTGAAAGTATTGTATCGAGTCATGTATTTATGCATGTGTGTTTCTTGTTTTAAAAAAATGTATGGAACAAGTATTCCAGAAAATCTGATGTTTTCTTGTAAATATAAGGTGACGTATATTGTGCATTTTTTCCAGAAAATCCGATATTTTCTGCTTGTAAAAGTGTGGTAGTATTAAACCCAAAGACCGTGAGTTGGTATTTGTATAGAATTGTAATTGTAGAATCGTTTATGTATTCCGTAAATTTCACAGTGGAGTTAATTTATTTGTGATTCATTATAACCATACTTGATAATGACTGGTCCGCCCGTCATGACGTTTTTCCGACGCCGACTTGTTTAAGGTAAGGTTTGTCACCCTAGAATGGCCCAGTCTAACTGTAGCGAACAGTTCAGGTGTGAGGTGTCAACCCCGTATAGATCTATACACAAACTCTCGCTCTCCCTCCAGGAGACTCTGGTTATAAGTACAGGTTACAGTTGTATACTAGATAGGTGTGAACAAACAAAATATCTCAGAAGTGTCTTAACTGAATTTACGTGAATATTGAATTGCACAGAGTATATTGTTTCCGTGTATGTTTTTTAGTTTATTAGGCCCAACAAGCATATAAATGGGCCACAAATGCCTAAACAACATGTAATGTATATTCCAGGACCAATAAGCATGTAAGTGGCCCACTAAGGCCCAATAGACATGTAATGTGTATTCCAGGCCCAATAAGCATGTAAGTGTGCCACTAAGGCCCAATAGACATGTAATGTGTATTCTAGGCCCAATAAGCATATAAGTGGGCCACTATGGCCCACTAGACATGTAATGTGTATTCCAGACCCAATAGGAGTGAATTTAACGTATTTGACTCGTTTGTTATTGTATTGTTCATTCTTGTTCAATTGTTTACCAAAATGATATAAAAGGCCCACTTTTGTACTATTGACATTTTTGGTCCGTTGGACTAACAATTTACAATTTAAGCATGTTTTTGGTAAAAATCTAACTTTAGGTCCCTTAAGACCAAAAGTTCACATTTAAAGGCTTGTATCAAATAAAATAACATTTTTAGTCAACTTTTGTCAAAAATAACATTTTCAGCTCAATTTTATGAAAATTTACATTTTCGGCCCAAATCCATAGAAATTATCTTTTTCGGCCCAAGGTTATTAAAATTGTCATTTTTAGCCCATAAATCCGAAAAATAACATTTTTGGCTCAAATTTGTTCAAAATGACAATTAAGTCCACAAAAGTCAAAAATTTCCAAAATTAGCCCATGAAGACGTGAAGGCCCAATTTGAGGCCCATTTGTGAAAATTTACATTTTTAGCCCTTTGAAATTCATGAATAACATAGAGATCCATGTTTATATAAAAATAATCCTTTTTGGTCCTTTCAAAACCGTGAGTTACATAAGCACCTCACTTCTGATTATTTTGTCAATTTTGGCCCTTTACACGGTTTTCTTAGTTTCAACATCCTTGAAATGATGTAATCCTTTCATTTTCATAATATGTTGCATCAAGTGGTTTGTTTCACAAATACCATCATGTTTTAGCATATTTTTCGAGTTTATGAAAATTTTCAACACATAATCACAACACAAATCATGAAAAACACACATAAAAATGCATATACACATATATCTACACAAAGCAACTTGTATTCTCCCCCAACAAAAAGTAGAAACAGAAAAAGGGGGTATAAACTCACTTTGGGTTGATAGATCTGTTTTGGAAGAAGGTTGAAGGAGGATTTCGGCCTTAGCAAGCTCCTTTGAGTAGTTCTCGGACTTATGGGTTTCTAAGGAGCAAACACAAAGATGGTGACGTTTTGAGAGAATATCTTAGCATAGAGATGGAGTTTAACATCTTGAACATAATATACTTACCAAAATGGTTGAACTTGGATGACAACTTGATGAAGGATTCCCACCACCTCACGGTTTTCTTAAAGGAAAAATGGAGGAGTTTCTTGAAGATTTAGTGAGAGATTTAGAAGTTATTTGAAGTTGAAATGGTGAGTTAGGAGGCCGAGAACAAGGAGACAAGAAGAAGAGTGTTGAAAGGATGTTGCATGGAGATATGTGATTGCTTAGATAATTGATGTGTAAAATGCATGGATAAACACCATGCAAAACTTAGGTGGCATCTTAATAATCTTTCATTATCTCTTTTTTTTACAATATATATATATATATATATATATATATATATATATATATATATATATATATATATGTATATATATATATATATATATATATATATATATATATATATATGTATATATAACCGAGAATGAGAGGAAAGAAAAAGAGAAAAGAATTGTTTGGGTCTAATTAATGAATCTTATGGCCCAAAAATGTCATAATTTAATGAATGTCGGTCTAATTAGAGCCCATATAAGGATTCTTAGCCCAAAATAATCAAGTTGTGAGTTTATTGGCCCATTAGGCCCAATAAATGATTCCTAGACTTATAGGGGTTTGAATCGGGAAAAATTAGGGTTATAACCCAAGTAGAGTGTATGGAATGTATCGAATTAGATTTTGGGCTTAATGAGTGAGTTTTTATTTGAATTGTTGCTTTTAAATGAGTAATATGTATAACCTTAAGCTTGAAGTTACAAGATACATCAAGAATTGATTTCATATAGACAAAATTTCCTAGCCAAACTGCTAGTTGTGACATCATCCCCCCGTTAGAGGGAATTTCGTCCTGAAATTCTTTTGAAGATTGTTCTTAGAAACTAGAGAAAAGGTGAGGGTACTTTTGTTTCATTTGGTCTTTGCGTTCCCATGTGAATTTCGGTCCGCGCTTTGCACTCCATCGAACCTTCACAATTGGAACGCGGCGTTGCTTTGTACACTTGACTTCCAGAGGAAAGACTAGGGTTTCGTCTGATAAGCACTTTTTCAGGCTTGACACGTGGAACACGGGGTGTACGTTACTGAGCTCCGCAGGTAGCTGCAGCTTATATGACACCGGACTAATTCGGGCAAGAATCTCGAATGGTCCGACATATCGTGGATTTAGTTTTCCCCGCTTCCCAAAACGGATCATCCCTTTCCAGGGAGAGACCTTCTATAGCACCCGATCTCCGATTTGGAATTCTAGAGGCTTTCGCCGTTTGTCAGCATACCTCTTTTGTCGGTCACACGATGCTTAGATTTGTGCCTTGATTTGGATTATTTTCTCCGTCGTTTCCCAAATGATCTCGGGTCCCATAAGAGTGTTGTTTGGTGTTCGTCCTCTTTCCAACTGAGTGTCACCCACCTCAGCCCAGCAAAGAGGTGATCGGCATTTCCTGCCATACAATGCGTCGAAAGGTCCGACCTTAATGCTTGTGTGATAGTTGTTATTGTACAAGAACTCACTTAAGGGCAAGTGGGTATCCCCTTCCCTGCCAAAATCAATCACACAGGCTCGGAGCATATGTTCAAGCGTTTGAATGGTTCGCTCACTTTGGCCGTTAGTTTGAGGGTGGTAGGTAGTGCTCATATCTAGTTGTGTTCCCATGGCTTTCTGGAGCGACTTCCAAAATCGTGAAGTAAATTTACCATCTCGATCCGAGATAATAGATATCGGCACTCCATAGAGTCTCACAACTTCTTTTATATAGATTTGTGTTAGCCTCTCTATTTTGTACGTCTCTTTTATTGGTAGGAAATGGGCGGATTTAGTTAACCTATCGACGATTACCCAAATAGCATCCAATCCGTCCACTGTCTTAGGTAATTTGGTTATGAAATCCATGGTGATCCTTTCCCATTTCCACTCAGGTATTACAGGCTATTGTAACAATCCCGAGGGCTTTTGATATTCCACTTTAGCCTTGGCACAAGTGAGACATTTGCCTACGTAAGTGGCAATCTCTGCTTTCATGTTTGGCCACCAATAATGTTGTTTAATGTCCACGTACATCTTATCGGAACGTGGATGGACGGAGTATCATGTTTTGTGCGCTTCGTTCATGACTACATCCCTGAATCCTCCATATTTTGGGATCCAGATACGTTCCATGAAGTAGTAAACTCCGTCTCCCTTGACTTCTAGATTCTTATCCATTCCACGCAGTGATTCATTAGCAGCATTCTCCGGTTTCAATGTCCCCAATTGTGCTTCCTTGATTTGAGAAGTTAGATGAGAGTGGATGGTTATCGATGAATTTTTCACCCGGCGACCTGAGTATTCTTTCCTGCTAAGGGCATCGGCTACCACATTAGCCTTGCCCGGTTGGTACTTGATCTCGCATTCATAATCATTTAACAGCTCAACCCACCTTCGATGCCTCATGTTCAGCTCCTTTTGATTTAGAATGTGCTGGAGGCTTTTATGGTCCGTGAAGATGGTGCACTTTGTACCATAGAGGTAGTGCCTCCAAATCTTTAGGGCGAAGACCACGGCTCCCAACTCGAGATCATGGATGCTGTAATTTACTTCTTGTGTCTTCAATTGCCTGGACGCGTAAGCTATCACCTTTCCCCGCTTCATAAGGACACAGCCTAATCGTTGGTTCGAAGCATCGCAATATACTACGAAGTCTTCGGTTCCCTCTGGAAAGGATATCACTGGAGTACTACAGAGGGCTCACTTCAAGGTTTGGAAAGCAGCTCCTTGCTTGTCCGTCCAGTTGAAGGGTACGCCTTTTTGTGTTAGAGTGGTGAGGGGCTTAGCTATCTTGGAGAAGTTCTGAATAAACCTTCGGTAGTAGCCTGCGAGTCCTAAGAATTGCTTGAATTCTGTTGGTGTTTTCGGAATCGTCCAGCCTTCAATAGCCTTGATCTTGGAAGGATCCACATGTATTCCCTCCTCACTGACTACATAACCCAAGAAGTTCACACTGCGAATCCAGAACTCGCATTTGGAGAGTTTTGCATAAAGCTTTTCAGCTCTTAGAGTTTCCAAGATCTGACGGAGGTGCGGACCGTGCTCCTCCTTACTTCGAGATTATATGAGAATATCATCGATGAAGACGATTATGAAGTTATCGAGGAAAGGGCGGCATACTCGATTCATGAGGTCCATAAATGATGCGGGGGGCATTTGTCAGACCGAAGGGCATAACAACGAATTTGAAATGGTCGTATCGGGTTCGGAAAGCAGTTTTTGGAATATCCTCTTCCCGGACTCGGAGCTGGTGATAAGTGGATCTTAGATCTATTTTCGAGAAATAACTAGCTCCCTGAAGTTGGTCAAATAGATCATCAATCTGAGGGAGTGGATATCGATTTTTGATAGTGAGTTTATTCGACTCCCGATAGTCGATGCACATTCTCAAGGATCCGTCCTTCTTCTTGACAAACAAGACCAGAGCTCCCTAGGGTGAGAAGCTTGGTCTGATGAATCCCTTGCTCAGAAGCTCGCTTAATTGACTGGATAGCTCCTGCATTGTGGCGGGAGCTAACCTATACGGTGATTTGGCAATTGATGTGGCTCTAGGTATTAGGTCGATTCGAAATTAAACCTGTCTTTCTGGGGGTATTCCCGGAAGATCTTCAGGAAACACGTCCTGGAAATCGCATACCACTGGGATGTCATTGATGTTTACTTCCTCTATTTCTTTATCCACAACGTGTGCGAGGAAGGCATAATTCTTCTTGTGCAGGCATTTTTGTGCCTTAATAGACGAGATAAGACGAAGATTGGCGCTACGTTTATCACCGTAGATTATTAGGGTTTCATTGTTGGGGAGTTGAGGTGAACGGCCTTGTCGTGCACATAATATCAGCATGGTGGGGGCTTAACCAATCCATGCCTATAATCACATCAAAGCTCCTAATATCTATTGGCATCAAGTTGATTGGAAATGAATGATTATTTAACGTGAGAGTGCACCCTATGTATATATCTTTTGTTTTTTCGGTTTTCCCATTAGCCATCTCCACCGTGAAGGCTTCGCTTAGCTTCTGGGGTTGTTGGTTTAGTAAGTGTTTGAATTTATTACTCACGAAACTCCGCTCAGCCCCACTATCAAATAGAATGCATGCGTAAGTATTGTTGAGGAGGAACGTACCAGTGACTACCGTTGGGTCTTGAACTGCCTCTCCTTGACCCATGGTCAGGACCCTGCCCGATCCTCCTGCCCCTTGGTTGTTGGCTTTGGGTCAATTGCGTCTGAAATGGCCAGTTCCTCCACATCCATAACAAGTATGGTTGGCCCCGGTGTTGTTGTTGTTGTTGTTGTTGTTGTTGTTGTTGTTGGTGGTGGTGGTGGTGGTGGTGGTGGTGGTGTTGTTGTTGTTGTTGTTGTTGTTCGGCTGTTGGTTATGTTGGGGTTGAGATCTGCTGTACCGGGTGGTGTGCCCCTTGCGATTGCAGTTGGTACACTGCATTTCTCTGCACTCTCCATGGTCGTGAAAGCTGCATCTATTACATTTTGGTAGTGTTCCAGAGTATTGCCTGGTTATGGTTTGCGCAGTTGAGGCTGGAGCAGTTGGTGCTGGCGCAACTTGAGCAGTAGTAGCATGGACTGCTATAGTTTGCTGCTTTTTGGAGTTTCCCTGGTTCTGTCACCCCTTTTGTTTGTTGTCCCTGTTTTTCTTGTTATCCTCTTCCTTTTTGGTCTCAGTTTCAACGGTTTTAGCTCCTTTCTTGTTGCCATGGTCGTAGAGCTTTTGGTCTAGCCTCTTTCCACTGTCAAAAGTTTCCGGATTTGCCGCAATCACATTTCCTTGAATTGGAGAAGTTAATCCCCAAATGAACCGCTCGATCTTCTTCCCTTCAGATGTGATCATCCCCGGGCACAGAAGAGCTAGTTCACTGAACCTTAAGATGTAAGTCTCGATAACTGAATTTTGTACTGTGAGGTTCCATAACTCTGTTGGATTAGATGTCTAAGCCCATTACTATTATTGGTATGTACTCGACCCGAGAGTAGCATCGTCCATTTGGGTTGCACTTCACCAGAACAATATGTATGGATCGTCTTTTGAGAATAGTATGTTTATGATTTATTAATATATTATATGTTATAATATATTAATATGAAATCATATTATTTAATTAGTATTCATCAAGAATTAATTTAGAATTAATTTAGTTATCAAAAGGAACTAATTAAATATGGATTCTTATATATATGTAGAATACGCCAAGTTCATTTAGGTTGGGCTAAACTTGCACGGATAGTCCATGGAGTTTTTAACCCATGGATCCTATGGAAATGAAAGGTCATGGGTATTAGGGTTTACATGGATGTAACCCTAATCCACCATACTATATAAAGAGGTCCTTGACACTTGAAATTGGCACTAGTGTGTGAACAAAGAGGGAATAGCTGATTTAGACAAGTGTATACTATTCTCTCAAGCTTTCCAAGTTGATTTGGTGATTTGTGATTCCATTTGAGGCTTCCACACCATTGGGGCTAAGATCTTAAAGGTTCAAGACTTCAAGCTCCATCAAAATGTATGTCATCTAACGAGACTCTTGTAGCATAGTTGCTCCATAATATGCTAGTTAGGATGAAACCTTGGAATATTGAATATTGGCATGTATAATAGAGAAGACATAGATCCAAGGTTTATAGGGTTGCATGTACACTATAGGAGTGTTAGATTGCTCAAAACCCATCACTGGTATCAGAGCCTAGGCTTAGTTTTCAGTTATACTTGATGCAGTTGCTGAAAAATCGAAAATCTGGCGTTCTGGACTGTGGACTCGCCGAGTCCAAGAGGAAATTCATCCTACTCGTCGAGTAGGTTCATACACTCGACGAGTAGGAGGCCCTAAGTGCAGATTTTTGACTTTTAAGGCTGGAATTGGACTAGAATCGTTACCCTAAGCTGTTTTTGAACTTATAAACCTATTTTTGATGTGGTAATGATCATTCTAATCCAATTCAAACGATAATAGTCAATAGATTCATGTTTTGTATTAGTTTAATGGTTAGGCTAATTACATGAAAATTGTTTGATTTGAATTGTCTTGTTCATATGAGTTTAATCTAGATCATAGTTTTTTCTTGACATGTTTGTTTGTTTATTATATGATCTAAATGACCTTTAATGGATTCCATAACTTGTCCTCAAGTTATGGAAAACCAAAAGTTTTTCTTTAAAATAGTTTTTAAAGTCGTAAGTTATAGAAATTTGAAGAGTCTTTTTCTATAAATTGTTTTATGACATCCATAACTCATCAGTGGTATCAAGTTATGGATTTTCAAGAGTCTTGCCATTAAAAGCCATATTAAAGTCATATGTTATGGATTCCAAAGGTTTCTTGAATTGTTCAAAATTTTCCCTCAAGTTTTGGAATTTGTAAAGTTGCACTTTTGAAAACTTTAGTTCCAAACCCTAGCATTTTAAATAGTTTAAATTTCAACCCTTATACTGTTATAATATTATAGGTTTAATATTTATATATATGAATAAGAGTAAAAGTCATTCGTACCGTTAGTAGGCCTCATTCGCGAAGCCGGTCTATAAGGGGGTATAAGGTTACTGCCTATAAAATGGCAGTTTAATGGGTGTCCACTCTCACCCACCGCGTCCTTGACTGGTGGAGGGCCGTTAGCCGAACGGGTAGGACATGGACTATAATTTTCATTAAAAGTATAATGATAAATACTAACTAACTAAACACTTATAAATTCCCAATCTTAGTTACTTAGGAAAATGTGACATTGGTGCTAACCCATGAAATTACACTTTGTACCTTACCAAGTCGTTGGTGGAGCGTGTGTGGGTAACCGGCACACTAACATGGACTAGTAAGAGTGGCAAAGTGTGACTTAATGTTTATCATATATCGGTGGAGGGCGTGTGGGTAACCGACACATCGATTAAGTGATAAAATTAAGGGTACCAAGTTAATTTGCATGGTTATTCACACCTTGTTTGTGATCCTCGGCATCCCAGTCACAAACTTGAGAGGGCACAATCGAGATTTAAACATGCCATTGAAAAGTTCAATGAATCTCAAAAGATCTAGGAGTTTCAGTCCAATTAAAACCTAATACCTATTTCGTTTTTCATGGTGGAAATTGGTGAATCGTCATTCGCCTACCTTCAAATATTTTATAGCTTGGATTACGGCATCCCTCTTCCAAGTTATAAAATCTTGTGTTGGGTCCTAGCCTTAATATTTCATATTGGGTGTTATATTAAGGACTTAAATCAACTAACTTGAATTTCTCCCATTGTAGATGTCTAGTTCAGACAACTATGATCTTCCCAAATCTCTTGGAACAAGTTTTCCTAATGAAGATGATGTCCCGCGATTGGATCATGGAAATCATACTTCTCTTCCTTCACTTCCTCCAATTAGTCTATTTTTCTCCCTAACCCACAAGTTCAAGGTCACTCAAGCCCTATTGGCAAGCAAAGTATGTGTGTGCTCACATCTTGGAGATGAAGTCATATATATAGACAGGCCGGGAGAGTTGGGTGTGAAAGTCTTGAGGAAGTTGGTTGTTGACTAGGTTCTTCAATCATTTCCTAAGTCACATAGTGAGTTCCTTTGGGACTACTATATGACAGACCATGACATGACCCTTGATGATCTTACCTATTTGCTTGATGCTGCTGAATCAGCAATGATTTGGAGCACTGGTAAACCAAATTTGATTGGAAGATCGACTTCCCAAACTTCCATGGACATTGACAATGGTAACATTAGAAATCCAGAAAAGCTTTCTCTTCCCAATGGAAAGGGATCGGCCATAGTCAACTCCGTTGACCAAATGGTAAAGAGAAAGGCTAAGTCTGAGATAGTTCTGTGTACCATTCCCAAAGAGTCCATATATTTCTGTTGCCAAAGAAAGGGGAATTGGTTGTGAAGCTGCCCTATTTACCTGAAAGACCATAAGGATGGTAAAGTCAAAAAGGTTTGACTCTACTTCGGGTAAAGTCCACTATCTAACTCTATTAGATTCCTATTTTAAATTCTTATTACATGATGTGACTAGGTCGCATTTTGATGTTTTAAGAATAAAAGAAAATAGAGGAAGCTTAAAAGAAGAATATGTTGATTCTGATCGCGAAGATGGATTTCGATCGCATGGTTTGGTGATCGGAATTTTGAGCTGTTTGCTAAGAGTTGAGATAGATTGCCTATGAATAGATAACAACATTGTTTTCATATGCATTTGCATTGTAAGGATAAGATTTTCTGCAAGTTTTAAAATAGTTTTGATTTTAAATTTCCTTACAATGGCATTTTTGAAAAAATTGTTGTTTATGTGATTCCATAGATGGCAATATTGGAAAATAGATTCGATTATTTCGTTTGTGATAGTGTCATAATTTACCAAATGAGGAAAGATTCTCATCATCCAAGTTTCAATTGGACCGAAACTTGGAATCATGCAAGTTGTATTGTATGCTGAATGAGAATTTTCATCTTTGGAAAATTAAGACTAATTCCTTGTTCAGATGTATATGTGAGTCAAGTGAAGGACTAAGGGATCGAGTATACATTTTTGTGCACTGGTCAAGTCCACCACAAAGATCGATAAGACTATTCATCATGATTTACTAAAGTTTAGTAAATATGGTTATACTTACAAGTTTAAGTATAATTCTAAAGCATTGGAAAGTTTCACTGTATGGCAGAACGAATGAGAAGAATCAAATTAGGCAGAAAGATAAAAGTTTCAAAAAACTGAAAAGATGGGAGAGTACTTTAGTATCATGTTTTATGATCATCTTAATGATTAAGAAACCATATCACAATTGATCCTCTAAGGACATCTTAGTGCATTCTTATGGCGAAGAAGATGAGTCATGAATTGTTGAAGTGGTTAAATCAAGAAGATGAGTCATACTTCGTTCCAAAACAATTCTTAGAGTCATACTCCAAGATTGTAACTTGAGTGACATATCTTAAAGAAGGTTTATAACACTTGTTAAATGTAGAGTAAAATGTTTTCTACTCTTGTACATTTGAAATTGGTAATTTGTGATGTTTTGGATAAAACAAAGACCAACTAAGGCCAATTGTGTGAAGTGTTTGTCTTGATTAGAATCCGCACTAACTCTTGAATATTTGTTTGTCAAGTAATGTTCCTTGACAAAGTGAATCATATATGCCAGGAGGTCAGTGGGAGTCTTAAAGATCTTGACAAGTTTCAAGAACTAACCAAGAATAAACCTATTGTTGAACACTAGCACACGACTTGAGGATTGTGACCTATCGTGTTGACATATTCTTGTTTCTGTGCCCATTCTAGTTAAAGTTGACTTTCCATATGAGTTCTGAGAGTTCTCAATTGGTTGCATAACAACCTGGAAGCAATGGTAGGTCCTTGTGCTGCCAGGTGGCAAGAAATTAAGATTGAACAAGTTCAATCCATATGAGTTTGAATTTGTCACTAACCTTGTCTTGTGATTATGGTTTTGACAAATTCACATTGATAGGAACACATTCACCATAAAATCTAAGTGTCATAAGGTTTCTCTTCGATTCATGAAAATGATGGTGAGGAAACGCTTTCACTAAGAAGATTTTAAGTAGATAGCAATTGTGATATTTGCGTTCTCAAAGTCGTTAGCGGAGCGTGTGTGGTTAACCGGCACACTAACATGGACTTGTGAGAAATGGTAAAGGTCTAAACAATTGAGACTATGATTACGGCATACCTCTTCATAGTTCTTAAATTGTTTAGACACACATGTGAGCTATCTAAGGGAAGGTGTATGAGTTTAAGAAGCTTAGATAAAGTCTAATTGAAGCATCTCGTATCAGAAATCTGTAAGAAAGTCAATAAAGTATTGATTTCTAGATGTCCAGCTGATTTCTGAATACATGTCAAGGCTAGTGGGAGCATAAGTGTTATGCAGGTAAGATAATAATTATCATGTTAGTGGGAGCATGATTATTATGTTTAGTATTGCAAGTTAGCAATGTTAATTATAGAAAACAATAGTTTCAATTCGTGAAGTTGCAGGGTTTTGAAAAGTTGTTTTGCTATAATTAAGGGATAGGAAATTATACTTCATTTCAATGCTAAAAGATTAGATTGAGATTTTAATCATATTTATATATATATATATATATATATATATATATATATATATATATATATATATATATATATATATATGAATTTTATGTTAGAAATGGTTCAACATAAGGAAATTCTATATTGCGTTCTCAAAATTCGATTATGATTACGGCATCCCTCTTCATAGTCGAATTATAAAAACAAGGCAAAAACAAAATATTGTAGCAAAAGACTGGTCTAGGATCATGTCTTTATGTGAGACATCATGAATCGTGTCCCATATGTTTCGGGTATAGGATCGATTATATGTGTTATAATATTTATCATTTCTAAATTTTCCAAATGCCTAGGGCATTAAGAGGGGAAAAGGTCTAGAATTGGATATGACTAAAATGATTATGCAATTGTCGAGCACAATCTGAGGTTTACCAAAGATTGGTTGCTCATGGACAGTTGGAAGTATGATGTAAAGAGTTGCCTCTTTTGAGAATATGTCAATATGGACCTTATCTTATGATCAAAACTTTTGACCATGCCCAATTCCTTTCCTTTAGGAGAATGAATCTTTTCTGGGATGTCCATGTCAACTTGGGATTGTGAAATAAGCATCATTGGAATCATGTTCAATTGATCTATTTCACAAATTAAGGATAATAGATAAACATAGTGTGCATACTTGGAGTATGTCATAACTATTGTTTAGAAAACATAGTGTGCATGCTTGGAGGATGGGACAACTATTTTTTTAATTCAAGTGTTAAGTTGATAAATCGAAACATTATGCAATGAATAATGTGTAATCAATATGTTGATAAATAAAAGGTGTTTTATTTATATTCATAAGTTCCGAGACCATATTGGATTCGATTATTCTTGTGTTTCACTTTGCATGTTTTGACTTCCCGATAACTAGGTTATTCAAACTCTCCACAGTCAATCATACTTTGGAAGTAGGTATGAATCAAGACTGTCATGAATTGGGCTTCTAGATGCCTAAAGTGTTTAGACATAGCAAAAGTTGTTGCAACATTCATGAGTGCTCCTGGAATGAGATTCGAGTATTGGATTCAACCCACGCTCATTTGAATCACTTCATGGATTTTATCACGAGTGAATCATGAGACGATAATATCTTATATTCGTCAAACCTAGAGATATGAGTTGTTGACTATGAGTTGGTTGTATATTGATTGTACGAAAACGCATCAGTAACTTGATGTTATAAAACGTGTCTTTGTGTATGATTCAACAAGTAGTTAGTACAAGCATATGAGTCGAAGTTTATCCATTCCTTTTACCCTTGGAGGGATAAAAGCGATATCTGTGGGGCCCTCGATGATTTAGTGATGACACCCCTAAGTGCTTGGCCAAGCCTGGACTTATTTGATTTGTTTAATTAGTCAATCGTCATAAATCGGAGGAAACAACAAATGGGCAGAGAGAATGATTATAATCCATATCTCAGTCCATATGATATCTAGAATGTAGGAATATATGATCCCTTATCTAATGGACACGTCATTTGACTAGGTCAGAGTTCGGCAGCGGCTTTAAGAGCTACGATTGCTTGTCGGGATCTTGGAGTCATATGCAATAATAGGTTTAGACTTATCCAAGTGGGAGACTGTTGGATTAGATGTCTAAGCCCATAACTATTATTGGTATGTACTCGACCCCAGAGTAGCATTGTCCATTTGGGTTGCACTTCACCGGAACAATCTGTATGGATAGTCTTTTGAGAATTGTATGTTTATGATTTATTAATATATTATAAGTTATAATATATTAATATGAAATCATATTATTTAATTAGTATTGATCAAGAATTAATTTAGAATTAATTTATTGATCAAATATATATATATATATATATATATATATATATATATATATATATATATATATATGTAGAATGGGCCAAGTTCATTTAGGTTGGGCTAAACATGAATGGATAGTCCATAGAGTTTTTAACCCATGGATGATATGGAAATGAAATGTCATGGGTATTAGGGTTTACATGGATGTAACCCTAATCCACCATATTATAAAGAGGTCCTTGGCACTTGAAATTGGCACTAGTGTGTAAACAAAGAGGGCATAGTCGATTTGGACAAGTGTATACTATTCTCTCAAACTTTCCAAGTTGATTTGGTGATTTGTGATTCCATTTGAGGCTTCCACACTATTGGGGCTAAGCTCTTAAAGGTTCAAGACTTCAAGCTCCATCAAAAGGTATGTCATCTAACTAGACTCTTGTAGTATAGTTGCTCCATAATATGCTAGTTAGGATGAAACATTGAAATATTGAATATTTGCATGTATAATAGAGAAAACATAGTTCCAAGGTTTATAGGGTTCCATGTACACCATAAGAGTATTAGATTACTCAAAACCCATCAAACTCCTACTCCAATTTTTGTATCTCCCCACGAGGACAGTACTCTGCCATCAACATTTCCTTGAGTTCCTCCCATGGCATGGCATTCGCCAGTGGGAGTGTCATAACTTCCACATGACCATTCCACCACGCAAGTGCTTGGTCAACAAACGTGCAAGATGCAAACTTCACCTTGCATTCCTCAGGGCATCCGCAGATCTCAATGACTGACTCGATCTTTTCCACACATCGCTTTAAAGTTATCACGCCTCCCATTCCATTGAATGTTCGTGGTTTGGCATTTGAAAATTCCTTGTAGGTACAGACCTTGGTAGGACCTTGGTTCATTCCTTAATTCGAGCTTCCAGTTCCTTGACCGTTACCGACACCATTGTTCCCAGTTTGAATGTGTGCCAAAGCTGATGTGACTGCAGCCGAAACTGCTGCTTGGAAAGCAGCAGAGTTCACCTCTGGTGGAGGTGGTGGTGGTGGTGCCGTGTTGTTGTTTCTGTGATTCGGTCTTGGAGGCATCTTTTATCATGGAGCAGAAAGATGATGAGAACATAGTAGTTTGTGGTTTCGTGTTCCTTTGGTATCTCATATTTTCAATGGTTCGGTTGTGCATATAAGTGAATTCATGCAATATCATGAAATAAGAAAAGTAGAATACATAGCAGATTACAACATCACAAATTAAACATAACTGCTTCATTTATGATATAATATTCGTAGTACAGAGCATGAAAATTTGCCTTTTGAAAGGGCATACAGTACATAGAGAAAATATGATCTGACAGCATAACGGCTTTATGAGTAGTGTAGTCACTTAAACATAAAGTCGGTCCTACATACAATAGTACATAAAAGAGAATCATAACAATAGTGATGAGGGGTGGAGCTTATCCTAGTCGCGGCGGGAAGTGTCTGGTGGTGCTGATGATGAGGTGGAAGCACCCTGAAGTCTGGCCAGATGATGCCCGGTGGCTCGTACCCGGGCCTCCAACGCTGCTTGTCTCGCCTGATAGTCCCTAACCACCTCATGAGTCATTCTCTCTGCGCGCTTAACTGCAGCTCTCATTGTAACCATATGATCGGCGGTTGCCTATGCCTGCTCACCTATATTATGCGTCCTCCTAACCATCACTGGTAGGGCTCGGTCCGTAGGTACGTCGTGACTCAGGTCATAATAGTCCCAATTCATGCCGAATGGGGGACGCACACCCTGCTGGTGACTCCACCTCCAGATCTCATGTGCCCATGGGGGTGTGGGGCCATTGGGACCTATCCTGTACGGGGGAACCCTGGCCATATATGGCAGGTTAATGACTTCGGACTCCGCGTCTGATTCATCTGTATTGCCACCGTCATACTCCTCCTCTTCTGAGTCCACCACCGGTTCTGCCGGTCCTTCTTCGGCTTCTTCTTCTGGTTCTTCCTCTGGTTCTAACCATCCTCCATTCCCCTTGTTGGGGAAATAAGGATCTCCGGGATGATGAAATCTAGCAATAGAGTCTGCATGAGGTGTGAGAAGTCTGTAAGGGGAGTGTGTGTAGATAGCATTTCAAAATACTCCTATAGCATTTTAATTGTTTATGTTTGATTCCTTAAAACTTTTTGGATTCGAGGTTGGTAAGTTTCTAGATTCAATGCTCACCATGATCACTCCCAAACACATGTTGGTCGTGTTTAACCACATGTTAAATTCCTCAATACGACTACATAATTGTCAGGGTTTAACCACGATGTTCAATTCCTCCAAAGACTATTATTGTTATTGTAATGATGCACACATGGGTATGTATTTTAATCATTTTGTTCAGAGTAGTTTAGTCCCATTGTATTTATAGTTGCATATCTTGTATGATTAGATATGCCAGTTCACTATAAACAATGTTCTGATACCAATCTGTCACACCCCCGAACGGAAGAGTACGGCGGAAACGTCTGGGGGTTGAGGTGACTTCATCTTGTAATATCATCACAGTGAATATAATTGAAACAAAGCATGCATCATCATCACACGAGAAATAATACAACAATACTGAGACATCATTGTAAATGTTTACAAGAGTTACATCCCAAAATATAAAGGTTTATAATAGCAACAAAATGCAACAAATTTCCCTCATATTCTTGATGCCCACCTGCTTAATGATTTCCTGAGAATACAAGTTATTTTGAAAACGTCAACATATATAATGTTTGTGAGCTCATAAGCATGTTTGTATCAAAAGTTTTGTATAAATTTGTAAACACCAGAAAATACGATATTTTCTGTAAAATGGTTGAAATTATTGTATCGAGTCATGTATTTATGCATGTGTGTTTCCTGTTTTAAAAAAATGTATGGAACAAGTATTCCAGAAAATCCGATGTTTTCTTGTAAATAGAAGGTGACGTATAATGTACGTTTTTATTAGAAAATCCGATATTTTCTGCTTGTAAAAGTGTGGTAGTATTAAACCCAAAGACCGTGAGTTGATATTTGTATTGAATTGTAATTGTAAAATCGTTTATGTATTCCGTAAATTTCACAGTGGAGTTAATTTACTTGTGAGTCGTTATAACCATACTTGATAATGACTCGTCTGCTCGTCATGACGTTTTTCCGACGCCGACTTGTTTAAGGTAAGGTTTGTCACCCTAGACTGGCCTAGTCTAACTGTAGCGAACAGCTCAGGTGTGTGGTGTCAACCCCGTATAGATCTATGCACAAACTCTCGCTCTCCCTCGAGGAGACTCTGGTTATAACTACAGGCTACAGTTGTACACTAGATAGGTGTGAACAAACGAAATGTCTCACAAGTGTCTTAACTGAATTTACGCGAATATCGAATTGCACAGTGTATATTGTTTCCGTGTATGTTTTTAGTTTATTAGGCCCAACAAGCATGTAAATGGGCCAAAAAGGCCAAAACAACATGTAATTTATATTCCAGGCCCAATAAGTGTCACACCCCAAAACCAAGAACGGCGGAAACGTTCGGGGGCGGAGGACGTCATGTTCAGTATCACAACAATGTAATGTAGTAAACAAGCAACAACATCATCCATTGGATTAATAATATAATTTCATACAAGTGTGTTCTGTCAAATTATATAGACACCAAAAATATACATCAAAATAAAAGATGAGTCTTGAACGAGCTCCATCTTCTCAAAACCTGGCTCCGGTACCTGTCTACTGGCGACCTGAGAATACAAGTGATTTTGAAAGAGTTTATCAGCTTTAAAGCTGGTGAGATCATAAGTATATTAATGTCTTTGTTTGTATGAAAGTGTTTGTAAGACTGTAATGTATAAGTTTTGTAAAAGTTTGTAATTGTTTGAACTCTCCTAGAAAACCCTATGTTTCCTACTAAAAGTAGCCTTCTACCAAGGCATCTAGTGTCTGTGTGTGTGTCTCTTGTAAGAGTATGTATTTTCCCAAATCTGACTATTATTAACCAAAAATATAGTTCTTACATTATTGTTTATTGTGTGAATATCACAAAGTAAATGTAAAGGGAAAATGAAATAGTATTGTAGTGTTGTATTAAGTAACTACTGTTGTACTAATTACTTTAAACTATTTGTTATTTAAAGTACCATGTGATCGGCATGTATCCTGCTACCGGCTCTATAGTAAAACGACGATGTAAGATGTCGTAAGAAATGACGTTTGGCACCCGTAGACTTGCAAGTCCCACTGTAGCGAGCAGCAAGGTGTAGGATAGTCAATCCAGTATAGATCTATACACAAACTCATACGCTCCCCATTTAAGGAGATTCTGGATACAAAACGGGTCATGACAGGTAGTGCCGTGCCCCCGTTAAGTGGCTCACATAACTGTAAGTAATGTATATGTATGTGCTAGCTGTATTGTGTGTTCGTCCTCTGTCTAGCCTGTAGGTTTTGTTGCTCATCACTGTGTATTATGTTTGTTTCTCATCACTATGTATTATGTTTGTTTCTCATCACTATGTATTATGTTTGTTTCTCATCACTATGTATTACTCATGAATGAACTGACTCATTGTATGTTTCATTGTTCTAGTAATAGTATCTTCCTAAACTATACCTATTATAGTTTACTAGTAATGTTGTTTGTGTATATGAACAGGTTTGTACACCTTTGCTACCCAAAAGGCATTGGACTGAATGAAAGAAATAACCTTTTATGTCTATATATGTATACATGATATATAACTAATATTTAGACGACATTCGGACGAATAACCGATACCCTAAGGCCACATCCAAACAAGGAAAAGGGAATAAGGTGAGCTAGCCTTCCTAAGTCCTTTAAACATTACTTATATAACTATACATATATAGGCATGCATTTGTCAATATAACAGAATATAAGTTTAAAAGACTTTAATAAAAGTATTTGATATGTAAAAGAGTTTGTAAAACAGTTTGAAGTAAAACAGTTTGATAACACGGTTTGAAAAGTAAGAAATCCACTTGTTTGGTAGTTATTAATCACCTGTGATTGATATAATAACTATAATAGTTCAACTTGTATCCCCCCCCCCATAAAAGCATTTAAAAACATTTAAAAGGTTAATTAAGGGGTATGAACTCACCTGTAGTGAGTGGTTTGGATGAACTGATGATATAGGATTGCTAGGTGTCAAGTGAAGACTTGTACACACACAATGATCCTAGTTAACATATAATAACACATATATGTATCCAATTAGTCTTTAAACAACTAATTAACAAAGTTAAGACATCCTAGGACATGTTAAACACCTTATATAGGTGCTATAAGTCCTAAGGATTACATCTAAGTGTTGTAGGACATTGCTATTGAGTTTAGTGTTCAAGGGAACCCTTCATTTGAGTTTACGGTTTTGTGACCATAACTCATTGAGTTTACAGTCGTAAACCCATGATTTTACGGCCGTAAACTCATGCTTCTTTGACCATGTGTTGTTTTGAAGCTCTACAAGTCCTTAGAAGCATTTCTACTTGAAGTATAAGCCTATGGAAGTGATTAGGGCACCATTTCACTCCTAAATGGAGTTTACGGTCCTTGGACCATTTGCTTTTGGGTTTACGGCCGTAAACCCAAATGGTTTATGGTCTTTTGATGTTTTCAAGTGCTAAGCTCATCAAGGAAGGGATCTAGGTTAGTTTCCAAGGCTTAGAAGGGACTAGGGCACACTTTGGCACCCTTTTTAGGGTTTACGGTCCAAGAACATCTTGGACCGTAAACACCTTTGATCTTGACTTTCTTGGGTGTTTTCTTGATGTTTAGAAGTGTAACAAGCCTTATGATACTCTAGGATAGAAGTACTTACTAGATAGAAGCTTGAAAAGGTGCTAAAAGTCCAAGAACACTAGTGTGTGTTCTTGGTTAAACTTGAAGATCTACACATTTTGGAATGATTTCACAGATAGAAGTGTGTAAGATCACTAGATTAAGCTAGATATCAACCTTTTAGGGTAAGAAACACTTACATGTTGAAGATCTTGAAGAAATGTTGGAGGATACTTGAGAGAGAATTGAGATTTGGATCTTGAATTAGTGAAAAATGGTAAAATATGACTAAGTGTCATATTTATACCCCCCCCCCCCTTTTAGGGTTTACGGCCGTAAACACCTTTGTTTAGGCCATGAACTCCAAACTCTTGGGGTTTTGGAATATTATTGTTGCACAATAAACCCTAGGGCATCCTCTCTCCTGGTATCTCCTGAAGTACTAACTTAAAAACACTCAAACTTATTCCAAAAAGCTTGAAAGTTTGCAGAAACTGTTCTGACTTCTATTGAAGTGAATGGTTGTACAGAATAGAAATTTCGGGTTGTCACATCATCCCCCCGTTAGAAGGAATTTTGTCCCGAAATTAGAATTTAGGTAAAGGAGTAGGCATGAATAATCGAGACAAGAAGTGGGGATACTTCCTATTCGATTGATTCTCGCGTTCCCAAGTGAATTCAGGTCCTCGGTTGGCATTCCAGCGAACCTTCACTAATGGGAAGCGGCTCTGAATCGTTCGCCTGACCTCTCGATCCATGGTCACTACAGTTCTTCCACGAAGGTGAGGCTCTCGTTGGACCCGATCTCGTCGAGTGGGATTACAAGAGTCTCGTCGGACAGATACTTTTTCAAGTTCGAGACGTGGAGGGTAAAATGTACGTTACTGAGTTCACGAGTAGGTTGAATTTGTGAGTTACAGGGCCGATTCTGGCAAGAATCTCGGAGGTCCTAACTATCTTGGATTTTAGCTTTCCAAGCTTTCCGAAGCGTATCAAGCCTTCCCAGAGTGAGACTTCCAAAAGAATTTGGTCTCTCACTTGGAATTCCAAAGGTTTCTTCTTCTTGTTTCTCTTCCCAGTCAAGGGCCGCTCCCTTCTGGGTCAAAGTCGTAAGAGGTTCCGTAATTTGCGAGGAGTCCTAAATTAACTACGACAGTAGGTCAGCGAGACCTAGAATTTGGCGAATTTCCGTCGGCGTCTTCGGTGCTGACAAATTCTCAAAGGTTTTGATTAATTGAAAGGGTCCTCAAGAATTCCCACATTACTAATAGTGTGTCTTAGGAATTTGACTCTTCAATTCCAAAACTCGTATTTAGAGAACTTCGTATAAAGCTTCTCTGATCGTATTGTTTCTATGGTTTGTTGTAGATGCTCTTTATGATTTCTTTCTTACTACGAGAGTAGATAAGTATGTCATTTACAAAGACAATGACGAACTGATCCAAGTAAGAATGGCGTACCCTATTCATTTAGTTCCTGAATACTAGGACGCATCGGTCCTATCCGAGGGGTATCACTACGGACTCGTAGCGTCTGCATCGAGTTTGGAAGATTGTCCTCGGGACATCCTTCTCTAATACTCGCAACTGGTGATATTCGGACCTCAGGTCCATTTCTGAAAGGTACATCATTCCTTGCGGTTGGTCAACCAACTCATCTATGTGAGGCAGAGGTAATGATTTCTAATGGAAATCTTGTCGAGGTCTCCGATAGTCGATGCTCCTACGAAACAATCCGTCTATCTTCCTGAAGAATAAGACTGGAGTTCTCCAGGGTGAGGAGCTTGGTCTTTGAATTCCATTGTTGAGTAGTCGTTAAGCTGTCCGGATGGTTCCTACATCTCCGTAGGTGTTAGACTGTAGGAGGATCTGGTTACAGGGGTAGTATTGGGTTCTAAGTTTGTTCGCATGACGATGCGATTACTCGTAGTCTTGGGCAGTCTCCGTCCTGAAGTTCATATTAGAATTCATACATGGTTTATCAATCACAGTCTCGTGTATACGAGTCGTATATAATTAAGATTGAAAAGGTAGTCGAATAAATGATTCTTCTTTAAGCTCACATCCCAACGAGGAAAAGAAGTTAAAGGGGAATCATCAATTCAAAACCTGTAGAACCTTGATTATATACCACCCTTGTGTATACATTCTTCATCGACAGATTAACCGTAAGAGTCCTTGTATTGAACTTGACGTACTGCACGAGTGGTACCTCGGGGAGGTTTGCTGAGGTTTCTTTGGAAAGGATAAGAAACATGAGGTACTCTACGCATGAGTACTTCGGAGTTTTGAAACGACGGCTTCGCTAGAAAGACATTTACGGAGAAAGAGGTGTACGTACGAGTTGGTATTGTGAGGATCGAATTGACTCAAGTTGTATGATAATATCGGGAACACTTGGAAATAAAGACATTAGACTTGATCATAAAGGCGTTACAGACAAAACCCAACAGTGCAACTTTTAACAGAGTTACAGTACTATAGATTTACTACAAGACTATTGCTGCTAACTAGGTATACTACTAAAGACAAGTATACGCAGCACGAGGGTCCCTTAACTGACGGGATCTCGCAAAAGATAAGACTCGAGTTGCACTAGTTTTAAACAGTTTATGAGTCTGTTACAACGAACGCCTTAGATACTTTAACGTGGGTCCAGAGTAGTTTCTCCTACGGCAGTGATCCTTAGCATCTTCCCGTCTGCGTCGGAGTTCTTTGTTATTGGGCAATCCTTTTTGAGGTGTGCTATCTCGCCACATTGGCGACATATCTGGCTTGTACTAGCATTAGTGGTGGAAGTGAGGTGTCGAGTCAGAGTTATGTGGCACGGGTGTTTTCCTTGTTCATCCACTTTGAAACTTTCCTTTTATAGGGTCCAGTTTTACCACCACTTTCGTGTGCAGGGCTGGTCTCGATGCCAGGGACTTGAGAAATGGGTCGTGCCGGTGCTGAAATGGCAGGAGTTGCCACTTGTTGCTGTTGCATGGCAAGTCTTTGGGATCGCTTGCGCTCCCTTCGGGCTTGACGATTTCGCTTCTTCTTCTCGGTTTTATGACTTTGCAAGTCTTCGATTGTTATCATTTGCTGGCTTCCCGGATCGATGCAACGATCGGAATTATCAACTCCCTCGCCAGCCTTGCTCGTGTGGTTAGCGTTGAGGTTTGCAAGGGCAGCTGCCAAGGCAGCTGATACTGCGGCTTGGAAAGTAGCGGCGTCGATAGGAGAGATAGGGGTTTCGTGGTTCGGCTGACTATTCCCGGATGACGACATGATTCTGTAACACGAAAGATAAGGAGTTCATGAGTGATTATGGTTGACCCTAGATGTATTTCGATCGTTCATGTAAGGAGTATAAGTATGTTATCGAAGGTTTGACCTACATCCCTATGATGCAGTCCTAGTACAGAGTAGAAGTAAGTTCGTAGAATGGTCTCATGACGTTTGTCGTTCAAACCGGCGGTACCATTGGTTGGTGAATAGCATGATCCAACCTTTGAAAGAGAATTGGGAATGATACCTGAGCTAAATTACCCTAGTCCAATAACTTGACTAGATGGGGTTTCAGATAGACTCCAACGATAGTATGATGGAAGTATTTGGACAAAGGGTGGTACAGAAATTAGCCGACTGTCAATATCATTGATATTTATGATATAATATGTTCGGGAAAATTGACCTTGTAGAAGGTCTTACATCATATCCGGAGTAGAAAGGTTTTGGCCGCATAAAGTCCTAACTAAAAGTACCTACAGTACAAGATAGTTCCATAGAAAAATGCCACATAGGACATATACAGGAAAAACGATTCCTTTTAACAGGGAAAGAAAGTAAGGCATCTACTATTGGTGACAATCATCCCTCTGGTGAACCCTTAATTCAGCCAGTGCTTGCAGCAGGGTTTCATGGTCTCTCTCTGATCTCTCAGGAGCATCTTCCAGGCGAATGGTGCGGATCGTATGCATTCTCGCATTGGTGACAACTTCCGTGATTTGATGGAGGGCTGTCCTGCCTTGAATCTCATTTCGGGCCACCCTGCGGACCAGGATTGGCAAGACTCTGTCTGCTGAGCCCGCCCTCGCTTAGGTCATAAAAGCTTCGGTCTCCATTAAATGGCATGGGCTGATCCTGCCCTTGGCTCCATGTTTCCAAGCTTTCCACCCACGGAGGCGTTGTTCCTTGAAAAGCCGGACGAGGGTTGGGATTTGGAACAAGATCCATCGGGGGTAGGTTCTCCACTTCAGGTTCGGAGTCAGAATCATCAGCAAATCCTTCAGCTTGGTGACCATCCATAGGGATTGGGTGATTATTCTCTGGCTCCTCTCCAAGCCATCCAGCATTGCCGTGGTTAGGGTAGTACGGGTCGCCGTGGGGATGGAATCCAGCCATGATGTCTACGCGAGAAAAGGGATATAATAAATAACTAAATAGACGTACTAATTAGATAATTATAAGATGATCTTTATTAGTTACATCAATACTTGTTTAGTGCATACCAGTTATATGTATTCAGGACAGGATAGACCTTCGAATAAGTGACCCTAACTCTAAGCCCACAACCAAACAAGGACAGGAAGTAAAGCAAAGATTCACAGATTCTAAGTCTATGACGTCCTAGGTACCTATAACCTTAGTGTATCCACTAAACAACCATTGACATAATAATGAAGACCTTTAGTTCTCAGATAAGTAATTATAGTAACACAAAATACTCCTATAGTATTTTAAGTTTATAGTATGTTCTACTGTTCTCATTGTAGTAGTGTTGGTAAGTTTTTAGACTTGTTGCAACCTCACAACCACACTTAGGCACATGCTAATCACTCCTCGGATAATGTAGTTGATCAGGCTACATCTTCCCAGGGTGGACCATATGTCTCTAAGTCTACTTGTGCTGTCCAACAATCATAATACTTTTGTTCTGTCCTAGTGACACTGATTTTAGTATGAATGCAGGTATGTATACTTGGTTAAATATTTTATTATTTAAAAGTATAAACTCTTTATCAGAGTATTTTAATCCCACTGTGCTTATAGTTCGAATATCTTTTATGGGTTGATACACTCGATTCACTATAAACAAAGCTCTGATACCAATCTGTCACACCCCAAAACCAAGAACGGCGGAAACGTTCGGGGGCGGAGGACGTCATGTTCAGTATCACAACAATTTAATGTAGTAAACAAGCAACAACATCATCCATTGCATTAATAATATAATTTCATACAAGTGTGTTCTGTCAAGTTATATAGACACCAAAAATATACATCAAAATAAAAGATGAGTCTTGAACGAGCTCCATCTTCTCAAAACCTGGCTCCGGTACCTGTCTACTGGCGACCTGAGAATACAAGTTATTTTGAAAGAGTTTATCAGCTTTAAAGCTGGTGAGATCATAAGTATATTAATGTCTTTGTTTGTATGAAAGTGTTTGTAAGACTGTAATGTATAAGTTTTGTAAAAGTTTGTAATTGTTTGAACTCTCCTAGAAAACCCTATGTTTCCTACTAAAAGTAGCCTTCTACCAAAGCATCTAGTGTTTGTGTGTGTGTCTCTTGTAAGAGTATGTATTTTCCCAAATCTGACTATTATTAACCAAAAATATAGTTCTTATATTATTGTTTATTGTGTGAATATCACAAAGTAAATGTAAAGGGAAAATGAAATAGTACTGTAGTGTTGTATTAAGTAACTACTGTTGTACTAATTACTTTAAACTATTTGTTATTTAAAGTACCATGTGATCGGCCTGTATCCTACTACCGACTCTATAGTAAAACGACGATGTAAGACGTCGTAAGAAATGACGTTTGGCACCCGTAGACTTGCAAGTCCCACTATAGCGAGCAACAAGGTGTAGGATAGTCAATCCAGTATAGATCTATACACAAACTCATACGCTCCCCATTTAAGGAGATTCTGGATACAAAACGGGTCATGACAGGTAGTGCCATGCCCCCGTTAAGTGGCTCACATAACTATAAGTAATGTATATGTATGTGCTAGCTGCATTGTGTGTTCTTCCTCTGTCTAGCCTGTAGGTTTTGTTGCTCATCACTTTGTATTATGTTTGTTTCTCATCACTATGTATTATGTTTGTTTCTCATCACTATGTATTATGTTTGTTTCTCATCACTATGTATTACTCATGAATGAACTGACTCATTGTATGTTTCATTGTTCTAGTAATAGTATCTTCCTAAACTATACCTATTATAGTTTACTAGTAATGTTGTTTGTGTATATGAACAGGTTTGTATACCTTTGCTACCCAAAGGCATTGGACTGAATGAAAGAAATAACCTTTTATGTCTATATATGTATACATGATATATAACTAATATTTAGACGACATTCGGATGAATAACCGATACCCTAAGCCCACATCCAAACAAGGAAAAGGGAATAAGGTGAGCTAGCCTTCCTAAGTCCTTTAAACATTACTTATATAACTATACATATATAGGCATGCATTTGTCAATATAACATAATATAAGTTTAAAAGAGTTTAATAAAAGTATTTGATATGTAAAAGAGTTTGTAAAACAGTTTGAAGTAAAACAGTTTGATAACACAGTTTGAAAAGTAAGAAATCCACTTGTTTGGTAGTTATTAATCACCTGTGATTGATATAATAACTATAATAGTTCAACTTGTATCCCCCCCCATAAAAGCATTTAAAAACATTTAAAAGGTTAATTAAGGGGTATGAACTCACCTGTAGTGAGTGGTTTGGATGAACTGATGATATAGGATTGCTAGGTGTCAAGTGAAGACTTGTACACACACAATGATCCTAGTTAACATATAATAACACATATATGTATCCAATTAGTCTTTAAACAACTAATTAACAAAGTTAAGACATCCTAGGACATGTTAAACACCTTATATAGGTGCTATAAGTCCTAAGGATTACATCTAAGTGTTGTAGGACATTGCTATTGAGTTTAGGGTTCAAGGGAACCCTTCATTTGAGTTTACGGTTTTGTGACCATAACTCATTGAGTTTACAGTCGTAAACCCATGAGTTTACGGCCGTAAACTCATGCTTCTTTGACCATGTGTTGTTTTGAAGCTCTACAAGTCCTTAGAAGCATTTCTACTTGAAGTATAAGCCTATGGAAGTGATTAGGGCACCATTTCACTCCTAAATGGAGTTTACGGTCCTTGGACCATTTGCTTTTGGGTTTACGGCCGTAAACCCAAATGGTTTATGGTCTTTTGATGTTTTCAAGTGCTAAGCTCATCAAGGAAGGGATCTAGGTTAGTTTCCAAGGCTTAGAAGGGACTAGGGCACACTTTGGCACCCTTTTTAGGGTTTACGGTCCAAGAACATCTTGGACCGTAAACACCTTTGATCTTGACTTTCTTGGGTGTTTTCTTGATGTTTAGAAGTGTAACAAGCCTTATGATACTCTAGGATAGAAGTACTTACTAGATAGAAGCTTGAAAAGGTGCTAAAAGTCCAAGAACACTAGTGTGTGTTCTTGGTTAAACTTGAAGATCTACACATTTTGGAATGATTTCACAGATAGAAGTGTGTAAGATCACTAGATTAAGCTAGATATCAACTTTTTAGGGTAAGAAACACTTACATGTTGAAGATCTTGAAGAAATGTTGGATGATACTTGAGAGAGAATTGAGATTTGGATCTTGAATTAGTGAAAAATGGTAAAATATGACTAAGTGTCATATTTATACCCCCCCCCCCTTTTAGGGTTTACGGCCGTAAACACCTTTGTTTAGGCCATGAACTCCAAACTCTTGGGGTTTTGGAATATTATTGTTGCACAATAAACCCTAGGGCATCCTCTCTCCTGGTATCTCCTGAAGTACTAACTTAAAAACACTCAAACTTATTCCAAAAAGCTTGAAAGTTTGCAGAAACTGTTCTGACTTCTATTGAAGTGAATGGTTGTACAGAATAGAAATTTCGGGTTGTCACATCATCCCCCCGTTAGAAGGAATTTTGTCCCGAAATTAGAATTTAGGTAAAGGAGTAGGCATGAATAATCGAGACAAGAAGTGGGGATACTTCCTATTCGATTGATTCTCGCGTTCCCAAGTGAATTCAGGTCCTCGGTTGGCATTCCAGCGAACCTTCACTAATGGGAAGCGGCTCTGAATCGTTCGCCTGACCTCTCGATCCATGGTCACTACAGTTCTTCCACGAAGGTGAGGCTCTCGTTGGACCCGATCTCGTCGAGTGGGATTACAAGAGTCTCGTCGGACAGATACTTTTTCAAGTTCGAGACGTGGAGGGTAAAATGTACGTTACTGAGTTCACGAGTAGGTTGAATTTGTGAGTTACAGGGCCGATTCTGGCAAGAATCTCGGAGGTCCTAACTATCTTGGATTTTAGCTTTCCAAGCTTTCCGAAGCGTATCAAGCCTTCCCAGAGTGAGACTTCCAAAAGAATTTGGTCTCTCACTTGGAATTCCAAAGGTTTCTTCTTCTTGTTTCTCTTCCCAGTCAAGGGCCGCTCCCTTCTGGGTCAAAGTCGTAAGAGGTTCCGTAATTTGCGAGGAGTCCTAAATTAACTACGACAGTAGGTCAGCGAGACCTAGAATTTGGCGAATTTCCGTCGGCGTCTTCGGTGCTGACAAATTCTCAAAGGTTTTGATTAATTGAAAGGGTCCTCAAGAATTCCCACATTACTAATAGTGTGTCTTAGGAATTTGACTCTTCAATTCCAAAACTCGTATTTAGAGAACTTCGTATAAAGCTTCTCTGATCGTATTGTTTCTATGGTTTGTTGTAGATGCTCTTTATGATTTCTTTCTTACTACGAGAGTAGATAAGTATGTCATTTACAAAGACAATGACGAACTGATCCAAGTAAGAATGGCGTACCCTATTCATTTAGTTCCTGAATACTAGGACGCATCGGTCCTATCCGAGGGGTATCACTACGGACTCGTAGCGTCCGCATCGAGTTTGGAAGATTGTCCTCGGGACATCCTTCTCTAATACTCGCAACTGGTGATATTCGGACCTCATGTCCATTTCTGAAAGGTACATCATTCCTTGCGGTTGGTCAACCAACTCATCTATGTGAGGCAGAGGTAATGATTTCTAATGGAAATCTTGTCGAGGTCTCCGATAGTCGATGCTCCTACGAAACAATCCGTCTATCTTCCTGAAGAATAAGACTGGAGTTCTCCAGGGTGAGGAGCTTGGTCTTTGAATTCCATTGTTGAGTAGTCGTTAAGCTGTCCGGATGGTTCCTACATCTCCGTAGGTGTTAGACTGTAGGAGGATCTGGTTACAGGGGTAGTATTGGGTTCTAAGTTTGTTCGCATGACGATGCGATTACTCGTAGTCTTGGGCAGTCTCCGTCCTGAAGTTCATATTAGAATTCATACATGGTTTATCAATCACAGTCTCGTGTATACGAGTCGTATATAATTAAGATTGAAAAGGTAGTCGAATAAATGATTCTTCTTTAAGCTCACATCCCAACGAGGAAAAGAAGTTAAAGGGGAATCATCAATTCAAAACCTGTAGAACCTTGATTATATACCACCCTTGTGTATACATTCTTCATCGACAGATTAACCGTAAGAGTCCTTGTATTGAACTTGACGTACTGCACGAGTGGTACCTCGGGGAGGTTTGCTGAGGTTTCTTTGGAAAGGATAAGAAACATGAGGTACTCTACGCATGAGTACTTCGGAGTTTTGAAACGACGGCTTCGCTAGAAAGACATTTACGGAGAAAGAGGTGTACGTACGAGTTGGTATTGTGAGGATCGAATTGACTCAAGTTGTATGATAATATCGGGAACACTTGGAAATAAAGACATTAGACTTGATCATAAAGGCGTTACAGACAAAACCCAACAGTGCAACTTTTAACAGAGTTACAGTACTATAGATTTACTACAAGACTATTGCTGCTAACTAGGTATACTACTAAAGACAAGTATACGCAGCACGAGGGTCCCTTAACTGACGGGATCTCGCAAAAGATAAGACTCGAGTTGCACTAGTTTTAAACAGTTTATGAGTCTGTTACAACGAACGCCTTAGATACTTTAACGTGGGTCCAGAGTAGTTTCTCCTACGGCAGTGATCCTTAGCATCTTCCCGTCTGCGTCGGAGTTCTTTGTTATTGGGCAATCCTTTTTGAGGTGTGCTATCTCGCCACATTGGCGACATATCTGGCTTGTACTAGCATTAGTGGTGGAAGTGAGGTGTCGAGTCAGAGTTATGTGGCACGGGTGTTTTCCTTGTTCATCCACTTTGAAACTTTCCTTTTATAGGGTCCAGTTTTACCACCACTTTCGTGTGCAGGGCTGGTCTCGATGCCAGGGACTTGAGAAATGGGTCGTGCCGGTGCTGAAATGGCAGGAGTTGCCACTTGTTGCTGTTGCATGGCAAGTCTTTGGGATCGCTTGCGCTCCCTTCGGGCTTGACGATTTCGCTTCTTCTTCTCGGTTTTATGACTTTGCAAGTCTTCGATTGTTATCATTTGCTGGCTTCCCGGATCGATGCAACGATCGGAATTATCAACTCCCTCGCCAGCCTTGCTCGTGTGGTTAGCGTTGAGGTTTGCAAGGGCAGCTGCCAAGGCAGCTGATACTGCGGCTTGGAAAGTAGCGGCGTCGATAGGAGAGATAGGGGTTTCGTGGTTCGGCTGACTATTCCCGGATGACGACATGATTCTGTAACACGAAAGATAAGGAGTTCATGAGTGATTATGGTTGACCCTAGATGTATTTCGATCGTTCATGTAAGGAGTATAAGTATGTTATCGAAGGTTTGACCTACATCCCTATGATGCAGTCCTAGTACAGAGTAGAAGTAAGTTCGTAGAATGGTCTCATGACGTTTGTCGTTCAAACCGGCGGTACCATTGGTTGGTGAATAGCATGATCCAACCTTTGAAAGAGAATTGGGAATGATACCTGAGCTAAATTACCCTAGTCCAATAACTTGACTAGATGGGGTTTCAGATAGACTCCAACGATAGTATGATGGAAGTATTTGGACAAAGGGTGGTACAGAAATTAGCCGACTGTCAATATCATTGATATTTATGATGTAATATGTTCGGGAAAATTGACCTTGTAGAAGGTCTTACATCATATCCGGAGTAGAAAGGTTTTGGCCGCATAAAGGCCTAACTAAAAGTACCTACAGTACAAGATAGTTCCATAGAAAAATGCCACATAGGACATATACAGGAAAAACGATTCCTTTTAACAGGGAAAGAAAGTAAGGCATCTACTATTGGTGACAGTCATCCCTCTGGTGAACCCTTAATTCACCAGTGCTTGAAGCAGGGTTTCATGGTCTCTCTCTGATCTCTCAGGAGCATCTTCCAGGCGAATGGTGCGGATCGTATGCATTCTCGCATTGGTGACAACTTCTGTGATTTGATGGAGGGCTGTCTTGCCTTGAATCTCATTTCGGGCCACCCTGCGGACCAGGATTGGCAAGACTCTGTCTGCTAAGCCCGCCCTCGCTTAGGTCATAAAAGCTTCGGTCTCCATTAAATGGCATGGGCTGATCCTGCCCTTGGCTCCATGTTTCCAAGCTTTCCACCCACGGAGGCGTTGTGCCTTGAAAAGCCGGACGAGGGTTGGGATTTGGAACAAGATCCATCGGGGGTAGGTTCTCCACTTCAGGTTCGGAGTCAGAATCATCAGCAAATCCTTCAGCTTGGTGACCATCCATAGGGATTGGGTGATTATTCTCTGGCTCCTCTCCAAGCCATCCAGCATTGTCGTGGTTAGGGTAGTACGGGTCGCCGTGGGGATGGAATCCAGCCATGATGTCTACGCGAGAAAAGGGATATAATAAATAACTAAATAGACGTACTAATTAGATAATTATAAGATGATCTTTATTAGTTACATCAATACTTGTTTAGTGCATACCAGTTATATGTATTCAGGACAGGATAGACCTTCGAATAAGTGACCCTAACTCTAAGCCCACAACCAAACAAGGACAGGAAGTAAAGCAAAGATTCACAGATTCTAAGTCTATGACGTCCTAGGTACCTATAACCTTAGTGTATCCACTAAACAACCATTGACATAATAATGAAGACCTTTAGTTCTCAGATAAGTAATTATAGTAACACAAAATACTCCTATAGTATTTTAAGTTTATAGTATGTTCTACTGTTCTCATTGTAGTAGTGTTGGTAAGTTTTTAGACTTGTTGCAACCTCACAACCACACTTAGGCACATGCTAATCACTCCTCGGATAATGTAGTTGATCAGGCTACATCTTCCCAGGGTGGACCATATGTCTCTAAGTCTACTTGTGCTGTCCAACAATCATAATACTTTTGTTCTGTCCTAGTGACACTGATTTTAGTATGAATGCAGGTATGTATACTTGGTTAAATATTTTATTATTTAAAAGTATAAACTCTTTATCAGAGTATTTTAATCCCGCTGTGCTTATAGTTCGAATATCTTTTATGGGTTGATACACTCGATTCACTATAAACAAAGCTCTGATACCAATCTGTCACACCCCAAAACCAAGAACGGCGGAAACGTTCGGGGGCGGAGGACGTCATGTTCAGTATCACAACAATGTAATGTAGTAAACAAGCAACAACATCATCCATTGCATTAATAATATAATTCCATACAAGTGTGTTCTGTCAAGTTATATAGACACCAAAAATATACATCAAAATAAAAGATGAGTCTTGAACGAGCTCCATCTTCTCAAAACCTGGCTCCGGTACCTGTCTACTGGCGACCTGAGAATACAAGTTATTTTGAAAGAGTTTATCAGCTTTAAAGCTGGTGAGATCATAAGTATATTAATGTCTTTGTTTGTATGAAAGTGTTTGTAAGACTGTAATGTATAAGTTTTGTAAAAGTTTGTAATTGTTTGAACTCTCCTAGAAAACCCTATGTTTCCTACTAAAAGTAGCCTTCTACCAAAGCATCTAGTGTCTGTGTGTGTGTCTCTTGTAAGAGTATGTATTTTCCCAAATCTGACTATTATTAACCAAAAATATAGTTCTTATATTATTGTTTATTGTGTGAATATCACAAAGTAAATGTAAAGGGAAAATGAAATAGTACTGTAGTGTTGTATTAAGTAAGTACTGTTGTACTAATTACTTTAAACTATTTGTTATTTAAAGTACCATGTGATCGGCCTGTATCCTACTACCGACTCTATAGTAAAACGACGATGTAAGACGTCGTAAGAAATGACGTTTGGCACCCGTAGACTTGCAAGTCCCACTATAGCGAGCAACAAGGTGTAGGATAGTCAATCCAGTATAGATCTATACACAAACTCATACGCTCCCCATTTAAGGAGATTCTGGATACAAAACGGGTCATGACAGGTAGTGTCATGCCCCCGTTAAGTGGCTCACATAACTATAAGTAATGTATATGTATGTGCTAGCTGCATTGTGTGTTCTTCCTCTGTCTAGCCTGTAGGTTTTGTTGCTCATCACTTTGTATTATGTTTGTTTCTCATCACTATGTATTATGTTTGTTTCTCATCACTATGTATTATGTTTGTTTCTCATCACTATGTATTACTCATGAATGAACTGACTCATTGTATGTTTCATTGTTCTAGTAATAGTATCTTCCTAAACTATACCTATTATAGTTTACTAGTAATGTTGTTTGTGTATATGAACAGGTTTGTATACCTTTGCTACCCAAAGGCATTGGACTGAATGAAAGAAATAACCTTTTATGTCTATATATGTATACATGATATATAACTAATATTTAGACGACATTCGGACGAATAACCGATACCCTAAGCCCACATCCAAACAAGGAAAAGGGAATAAGGTGAGCTAGCCTTCCTAAGTCCTTTAAACATTACTTATATAACTATACATATATAGGCATGCATTTGTCAATATAACATAATATAAGTTTAAAAGAGTTTAATAAAAGTATTTGATATGTAAAAGAGTTTGTAAAACAGTTTGAAGTAAAACAGTTTGATAACACAGTTTGAAAAGTAAGAAATCCACTTGTTTGGTAGTTATTAATCACCTGTGATTGATATAATAACTATAATAGTTCAACTTGTATCCCCCCCCCCCATAAAAGCATTTAAAAACATTTAAAAGGTTAATTAAGGGGTATGAACTCACCTGTAGTGAGTGGTTTGGATGAACTGATGATATAGGATTGCTAGGTGTCAAGTGAAGACTTGTACACACATAATGATCCTAGTTAACATATAATAACACATATATGTATCCAATTAGTCTTTAAACAACTAATTAACAAAGTTAAGACATCCTAGGACATGTTAAACACCTTATATAGGTGCTATAAGTCCTAAGGATTACATCTAAGTGTTGTAGGACATTGCTATTGAGTTTAGGGTTCAAGGGAACCCTTCATTTGAGTTTACGGTTTTGTGACCATAACTCATTGAGTTTACAGTCGTAAACCCATGAGTTTACGGCCGTAAACTCATGCTTCTTTGACCATGTGTTGTTTTGAAGCTCTACAAGTCCTTAGAAGCATTTCTACTTGAAGTATAAGCCTATGGAAGTGATTAGGGCACCATTTCACTCCTAAATGGAGTTTACGGTCCTTGGACCATTTGCTTTTGGGTTTACGGCCGTAAACCCAAATGGTTTATGGTCTTTTGATGTTTTCAAGTGCTAAGCTCATCAAGGAAGGGATCTAGGTTAGTTTCCAAGGCTTAGAAGGGACTAGGGCACACTTTGGCACCCTTTTTAGGGTTTACGGTCCAAGAACATCTTGGACCGTAAACACCTTTGATCTTGACTTTCTTGGGTGTTTTCTTGATGTTTAGAAGTGTAACAAGCCTTATGATACTCTAGGATAGAAGTACTTACTAGATAGAAGCTTGAAAAGGTGCTAAAAGTCCAAGAACACTAGTGTGTGTTCTTGGTTAAACTTGAAGATCTACACATTTTGGAATGATTTCACAGATAGAAGTGTGTAAGATCACTAGATTAAGCTAGATATCAACTTTTTAGGGTAAGAAACACTTACATGTTGAAGATCTTGAAGAAATGTTGGATGATACTTGAGAGAGAATTGAGATTTGGATCTTGAATTAGTGAAAAATGGTAAAATATGACTAAGTGTCATATTTATACCCCCCCCCCCCCCCTTTTAGGGTTTACGGCCGTAAACACCTTTGTTTAGGCCGTGAACTCCAAACTCTTGGGGTTTTGGAATATTATTGTTGCACAATAAACCCTAGGGCATCCTCTCTCCGGGTATCTCCTGAAGTACTAACTTAAAAACACTCAAACTTATTCCAAAAAGCTTGAAAGTTTGCAGAAACTGTTCTGACTTCTATTGAAGTGAATGGTTGTACATAATAGAAATTTCGGGTTGTCACAATAAGCATGTAAGTGGGCCACTAAGGCCCAATAGACATGTAATGTATATTACAGGCCCAATAAGCATGTAAGTTGGTCACTAAGGCCCAATAGACATGTAATGTGTATTCCAGGCCCACTAAGCATGTAAGTGGGCCACTGAGGCCCAATAGACATGTAATGTGTATTCCAGGCCCAATAGGAGTGAATTTAACGTATTTGACTCGTTTGTTATTGTATTGTTCGTTCTTATTTAATTGCTTACCAAAATGACATAAAAGGCCCACTTTTGTAATATTGACATTTTTGGTCCGTCGGACTAACAATTTACAATTTAGGCATGTTTTTGGTAAAAATGACACCTTAGCTCCCTTCAGACCAAAAGTTTACATTTAAGGGCTTGTATAAAATAAAATTACATTTTTAGCCAACTTTTGTCAAAAATAACATTTTCGGCTCAATTTTATGAAAATTTACATTTTCGGTCCAAATGCATAGAAATTATCTTTTTCGGCCCAAGTTTAATAAAATTGTCATTTTCAGCCCATAAATCCGAAAAATAACATTTTTGGCTCAAATTTGTTCAAAATGACAATTAAGTCCACAAAAGTCAAAAATTTCCAAAATTAGCCCATGAAGCCGTGAAGGCCCAATTTGAGGCCTATTTGTGAAAATTTACATTTTAGCCCTTTGAAATTCATGAATAACATAAAGATCCATGTTTATATAAAAATAATCCTTTTTGGTACTTTCAAAACCGTGGGTTACATAAGCACCTCACTTCTGATTATTTTGTCAATTTTGGCCCTTTACACGATTTTCTTAGTTTCAACATCCTTGAAATGATTTAATCCTTTCATTTTCATAATATGTTGCATCAAGTGGTTTGTTTCACAAATACCATCATGTTTTAGCATATTTTTCGAGTTTATGAAAATTTCAACGCATAATCACAACACAAATCATGAAAACACACATAAACATGCATATACACATAGATCTACAAAAAGAAACTTGTATTATCCCCTAAAACAGAGTAAAAACCGAAAATAGGGGGTATGAACTCACTTTGGGTTGATGGATCGGTTTTGGAAGAAGGTTGAAGGAGGATTTTGGCCTTAGCAAGCTCCTTTGAGTAGTTCTCGGACTTATGGGTTTCTAAGGAGCAAACACGAAGATGGTGAGGTTTTGAGATAAGATCTTAGCATAGAGATGGAGTTTAACATCTTGAACATAATATATTTAGCAAAATGGTTGAACTTGGATGACAACTTGATAAAGGATTCCTACCACCTCACGGTTTTCTTGAAGGAAAAATGGAGGAGTTTCTTGAAAATTTAGTGAGAATTTTAGAAGTGATTTGAAGTTGAAATGGTGAGTTGGGAGGCCGAGAACAAGGAGAGACGAAGAAGAGTGTTGAAAGGATGTTGCATGGAGATATGTGATTGCTTAGATAATTGATGTGTAAAATGCATGGATAACCACCATGCAAAACTTAGGTGGCATCTTAATAATCTTTCATTTTCTCTTTTTTTTTACAATGTATATATATATATATATATATATATATATATATATATATATATATATATATATATATATAACCAAGAATGAGAGGAGAGAAAAAGAGAAAAGAATTGTTTGGGCTAGTATTGAATATTCTTGAAATTATAAGACCCAATATGAAAGTTTTCGGCCCATTGGGCCCTCTTTATGGGTTTACGGCCCAAAAATGATAAAGGAATTGGGTTTACAGCCCATTGAGTTTCAAGAAAAATTGTTTACGGCCCAATAAGGCCCATGGAACCAAAGTGAGACATTTTAGGTCCAATAAGGCCCATAAAAGTCTTATGGCCCAAAAATGTCATAATTTAATGAATGTGGGTCTAATTAGAGCCCATATAAGGATTCTTAGCCCAAAATAATCAAGTTGTGAGTTTATTGGCCCATTAGGCCCAATAAATGATTCCTAGCCCAATAGGGGTTTGAATCGGGAAAAATTAGGGTTACAACCCAAGTAGAGTGTATGGAATGTATCGAATTAGATTTTGGGCTTAATGAGTGAGTTTTTATTTGAATTGTTGCTTTTGAATGAGTAATATGTATAACCTTAAGCTTGAAGTTAAAAGATACATCAAGAATTGATTTCATATAGACAAATTTTCCTACCCAAACTGCTAGTTGTGACAGCTTCTCTGAGGTCTTTCATAGCGAAACACTTCCCAAGCCAAGACTTAACCTCCTGCAAGGTTGGGATGTCGTTTCCTATGAGTAGTATGTCATCTACATACAATACAAGAATGATCACTATACTCCCACTAGCTTTGACATATACATAGGACTCATCCTCGCTTCTCGAAAATCCAAACTCTTTGACTTTCTCATCAAAACAAAGATTCCATCTACGACATGCTTGTTTCAACCCATAAATGGATTTCTCAAGCTTACACACTCTATTAGGATACTTTGCATTGACAAAACCCTCTGTTGATTCATGTAAATATGTTCAGCCAACTTTCCATTAAGGAAAGCGGTTTTGACATCCATTTTCCATATTTCATAATCATTAAATGCAGCTATGGCCAACATAACCCTTATAGATTTAATCTTCGCTACAGGTGAGAAGGTCTCATCATAGTCAACTCTCGGAGTTTGAGTAAAGCCCTTCGCAACGAGTCGCACTTTATATGTGTGTACTTTCCCATCAATGTCAGTCTTTTTCTTGAAGATCCATTTGCACCCGACTATCTTACCACCTGGTACATTGTCAACCAAGTTCCAAACTTGATAGTCATACATGGACTGAATCTTGCTATCCATAGCCTCTTTCCATTTTGCAGACTCAGGGCCTGCCATGGCTTCCTTGTAGTTATTAGGTTCATCCAGATTAACCAGTGTGCTATCACTAATAAATGTATCACCTTCAAGTGTTATATGAAAAACATATAACAAAGGTGGAACACTAACTCTACTGGAACGTCTTAGAGGTACGGACTGGTCATTCGGTTCAACAGGAGTTTCCTCCTCAAGTTGATCGCTAGTGTTTGAGGTTCCTTCACCGCTTAACTCTTGAAGCTCTTCAAGGTCAATTTGCCTCCCACTGTTTCCTTGGCCTATGAGTTCTCTCTCGCGAAGACAACAATTTCACTCGATCTGTAGAAGAGATATCCAAAGGATTTCTATGGGTAGACGGTGAAAATACATCGCTCACTCCAAGGTTCGAGCTTGTCATGAGTCTCGCGTCTCATGAAAGCCTCGCAACCCCAAACTTTGATGTGGTCTAACGAGGGAACCTTCCCTGTCCACATCACGTGAGGTGTTTTGGAAACCTTTTTGGTAGGGACTAGATTAAGGATATGGGCGGCAGTCTCTAAGGCATACCCCCAGAATGATATAGGTAACGAAGCTCGACTCATCATGGAACGAACCATGTCTAGCAAGGTTCGGTTGCGCCTCTCAGCCACACCATTAAGTTGTGGTGTCCTAGGTGGCGTCAACTGTGAAACAATTCCACATTCCTTAAAATAGTCTAGGAACTCAATACTAAGATACTCTCTTCCTCGATCGGATCGCAGCATCTTTATCTTCCTGCCCAATTGATTCTCCACTTCTTGCTTAAACTCCTTGAACTTTTCAAAAGTTTCCGACTTATGCTTGATTAAGTAAATATACCCATATCTACTATAATCATCAGTGAAAGTCACATAGAAGCGGTTAGCATCCCTTGTGGCGGTTCTGAATGGTCCACACACATCAGTGTGTATGAGATCCAACAGACCTTCACCCCTTTCACAAGTACCAGTGAAGGGTGACTTGGTCATCTTTCCAAGTAAACAAGATTCGCAAGTGTCATCCGACTTCAAGTCAAATGACTCCAAGACTCCATCCTTTTGGAGTTGGGCTATGCGCTTCTTGTTGACATGTCCAAGACAACAATGCCACAAGCATGCCTTGTCCAAATCATTGGACGAATCAAGATTCAACACATTATTTCCTAAGTTATCTACAACCATCACAATTTCATATATACCATTGCAAGGTAATGCTTCAAAATAAAAAAAACACCATTACAATAAGCATAAATACCACCATTTTCATTATTAAAAGAAAAGGTAAAACCTTGTTTATATAAACTGTGAAAGGAAATAATATTTCTCGCCATATCGGCCGAGTAACAACAATTATTCAAATCTAAATCTAAACCATTACTAAGCAATAAAGAATAAACTCCAATCTTGGTTACAGGCGACACTTTCCTATTTCCCATGATTAAGTTTATCTTCCCGTTCTCCACATCCCTACTTCTTTTTAATCCCTGCAAATCAGAACAAATGTGAATACCACAACCTGTATCAAGGACCCAAGAATTAGCATGTGATGAGTTATTAGATTGAATAGTGTAAATACCTACAAAGGAGGGCTTGATCTTGCCATCCTTTATCTCCTGCAAGTACTTGGGGCAGCTTCGTTTCCAGTGCCCTTTTTCGTGACAGTGGAAGCACTCTGCATCCTTCGGATTGGAAGAGGGATTAGAAGAACCAGCTTTGGTCCCACAGGAAGAGGATCCATCAAGAGACTTTACCTTGCGGCTCTTGGAGGGAGCCTTCCTCTTCTTTCTCTTCCCATGTCCAACTGCCATAACAGGGGCATAAGTAGTAGTAGGAGTAGACACATCCGACTTGCCTTTCAAGTTGCTTTCGGCAGTTCTTAGAAGGCCTTGAAGCTTGCTAAGAGTGACCTCCTCCTTTTTCATATGATAAGACATACGAAACTGATCATAACAAGAAGGTAAAGAGTGTAGAATGATATCCATGGCCAACTGTTCATCAAAATTGACATTCAATTTAAGCAAGCGGTCCATAAATCTCTGCATCTTTTGCAAGTGGGTCGTGATGGGTTCACCATCCTTCATTTTGGTTGTGATCATGGAGGCAATGATCCTATACCTCTCCTGCCGAGCACTTTGATGGTACATTTCCATCAAATCTTAATACATTTCAAAAGGATAGTAATCCTCATAGGACTTCTGCAGCTCAGCAGTCATGGTAGCAATCATTAGACACTACACCTTTGTCGCATCCCTCTCATGAGTAGTATGTTCAGCGATTTGTTCAGGATTAGCAGTGGTGACATCAATCTCCTTAAGCTCTTTATCTAGGATATATTATTTGTCCTCATAATGAATAGCCATACGGATGTTTCGAATCCAATCATTGAAGTTCGAGCCATCAAAAATGACCCTCCCACATAGGTTCGTGAGGGAGAAAGAGCCTGAAGGAATTGGGTTGGAAGCATTGTTTGGGATAGACATCTGAAAAACAAGAAGAAAAAAGTTTAGATTAGATGATAATCCTTAATATTACACCCACAGGAAATTTAAAGGCTAGGATCCAACACAATATTCTACAATTGCGAAAAGGGATGCCGTAATCCAATTGTAAAATATTTGAAGGTAGGTAAATGACGATTTACCAATTTCCACCATAAAAAACCGAAATATATTATTTAGTTTTAATTGGATTGAAATTCCTAGATCCTTTGAGATTCATTGAAGTTTTTCAATGGCATGTTTAAATCTCGATTGTGCCCTTCAAGTTTCTAACTGGGATATCGAGGATCACAAACAAGGTGTGAATAAGCATGCAAATTAACTAGGTACACCCAATGTTACAAATCACCTAATCAATGTACTGGTTAACCACACACGCTCCATTGATATATGATTAACATCAAGCTACCATTTGCAACACATTGTCAGTCCCAGATTAGTTATGGAGGTCATCTTTAATGACCTTTCATTTTTCATAACTTCAGGACAAGTTATGGAGGTCATTAAAATTCATTTAGATCAATTTTCTAACAACTAAAATATCATATAATTCATGATTGATCTAACTAAACTCATAAACAAGATAATTCCAAGTCAACAATTTACAAGCAACTTTGTTTATCACATAAAACAACAATTTTCTCAAAACTTTGACAATTATCTTGTAATTGGATGAGGATAAGCACTATCAAATCAGAAAAAACATTTTTAATGATCCAAAACAGTTTGTGGTAGTGTTCCCAATCCAATCCAGGCCAAGAAACCCGGAATTCTGCGAACAGAACATGAAACTCGTCGAGTGCATTAACTGACTCGTCGAGTTTCTCTTTTACTGAGTGGAGTCGTCGAGTCAGTTCATGGACTCGGCTAGTTCACCAGTCAGATGCAAAAAATCAACTTTGAAAAACATCAAGCATCAAGTATAACAGAAAACAATCCTAGGCTTTGATGCCACTGAAGGGTTTTGAGCACTATAACACTCCTATGGTGCACATGCAACCCTAAATGTTTTGAATATATGTTTTCTCTAATTATACATGCATTTTCAATTTTTCCAAAGCATTCTCCTAACTAGCATACAAATTGTCAAATGAACAACACAACTAGTTAGATGACTTACCTCTTAGAAGGACTTGTAGTTCTTAACCTTTGAAAGCTTGAGCACCCCAAGTGTGATGCCTCTAATGGTTCACAAACACCAATATGCAAGAGGAGGCTTGAGATAATAAGTTACTTGCACAAAATCAATATCACTCTCCAAGAATGTTGTGGCAACCGATTTTGGCTCTAGGGGGTTTATTTGTAGTGTGGCAAATGCTAGGGTTACACTTTGTAAACCCTAATGCTCCATGACTTTTCACATTCTTATGCTTAATGGGTTAAACCTCCATGGAATATCCATGGATTATCTAATTGGTTTAGCCGATCCTAAATAACCATGGATCATAGGCCCACACTATAAGAATGATTGATTTACATAATCAATCCCAATATATTTAATTAGTCTCTTTTGATCACAAAATTAATTCCAAATTAATTCTTTAACAATACTAATTAAATAATATGATTTCATATTAAGATATTATACTTGTAATATATAATAAATCATAAATAACCTTATTCTCAAAAGTCCATCCTATCAAATTGCACTGGTGAAGGCAACCCAAAAGGACCATGCTACAATCGGGTCAAGTACATCCCAGTTATAGTTATGGGCTTAGACACAAAATCCAACACAAAGTTCAGTAGCAGCATCAAAAGGGTTTCGAATGGACTTCAGAACCTGAGGCAGAGATGTGGGAGCACTACCCAGATTTATTTGCAATATCGAACTTCGAGGAAGAAGTCTAATTCAAGTGGGGGAGAATTATAACACCCAGACATCATGTATTTTCCTTTTCAACTCAAAGTGTAAAATTGTTGCAAAATGGTCCTTATATCATGAATATTTGGGGCGTACGCATGGCGTAATTCATTAAAAAGGAATGTAGATGCATGTGAGTACGTAGGGTGTACTCATAGGGTACGTAGGGCGTACAAGGCTGATGAGAAAACGCTAATATCGATGGTCAGAGCCCTATTTAAGAAACCTTAACTCTCATAATCCCTTCCACCTTTAGCCTCCATCCTCCCAAAACGACCCCTTGCAAACCCTAGTGTTTATTTCTGAGTTTTTGAGACATTTGTGTATTTTGTGTTCATCCTTGAAGGAACAAGATATTTGGAGTGAATTTAGGAAGCTTCAAGCATTGTACATTGGGGATTTGCACCTCTCAAGCAACCTCCAGAAGGTATAAAGTTCTAAACTTGGTAAGTGTTCCACTAGATCTTGTTAGTTCTTAAGTTTTGGAGCATTTTGGTCCCATAATCTTGATATATGTAGTTTGGCCTACTCTTAACCAAAAGAGCTTTCATTTTAGATGTTTTTCAGTGTTAGGAGCCATAAAAATGTGATATTGATTCCATTCTTCCCTCAATGCAAGAGTTATGAAATTGGGGTTTATGTAATAAGTTACGGTTTTGGTTTTTGGACTCCTACTAGCCATGAAAAGTCATAAAGTTGGAAACTTTATAACTTAGAATGATATTTGGGACTAGATCTAAGCTCTGGACGTGAGATCTTACTTAAATAAGCACTTAATGGAAAAATGGAAGTTGGTCGAGTATGCAGGCCGTACATGGTGGTACGCAACACATACCAAGTTGGAGCCCCGCAACTAGGAAAGGATCTCACTACGCCATGCGTAGTGACCGAGTACGTAGGGCGTACTCAGCTGGTGTTGACCCCTTTGAATCTTTGACTTTGACCTTTGACCAGGTATTGACCAAGTTTGACTTAGGGACATTTTGGGTAATTTGAATAGTAGTTTGAGATTAGGTCCCTGTTTATTGTATATATAACCGGTAGTGATAACATTTGGAGCAGTGATCTGTTCAACTATCTTTCAGACTGTGAGGTGAGTTTTCCTCACTATACTTGTGGGTCGAAGGCACCAATTCCAGCCCACTGGATTATGTATCCTTATATATTAGATGATGTTATGTTGGTTATATGATAGACCGATAGATCTGTCTAACTACTTGTGGTCACTGGTATGTTCTAGACTGGTAGATCTGTATGATTACATGTACTTGTTGGTTATTGATTGTTATAGTATATGTCGACATGTTATGGCTTGCTGGGTTGAGGCGGTCCTGCTTTGTGCTGAAGGGAAAGATACTTGGGGCGGTCTAGAAAGGTTGTAGGTCGTGGAAGGTGGTCCATTCAGGTCGAATACCCGGAGAGCGGTCCAGATAGGCTGTATGTCGTGCAAGGCGGTCCACTCAGGTTGAAGGCTCATATATGCATGTTGTTATCTATTTGGTTGTGTGTGGTACTTTGGGGAACTCACTAAGCTTTGGCTTACAGTTTGAATTTATGGTTTTAGGTACTTTAGAGGACATGCGCAAAGCGAAGGCTTGATCATACACATCATCCTGGATTTTTATGAGATTATGATTTTGGGATAGTCTGATTCATGCTTATTACTTTTAGAAACTATGTTTTGTAAACACTTATGGTTTTGGGTTGGTTTCAAAAATGAAAAATTTTACCTTGATTTTTGGGATGTTACAAGGAGTTTAGTGAGTTATTCTCCAAGGAGGTTCAGAAGTTTGATAACTTTTGTGGTTCGTTTAATAAGAAAGTTGATGTGTTGATTGTTGGATTAGGTGTCTAAACCCATAACTATAATTGGTATATACTTGAATTGATAGTAGCATAGTCCTTTTGGGTTTCCCTCAAGACTAGCAAGTACACATGATGATTTTGGAGGAAGAGGTGGATTTATTATTTGATTAATAAATTGAAATATATGATTTGTTAATATATTATGAAGATAATATATTAATTAGAAATAGTAATATTTAATAGTATTTAATCATAAATTATTTAGAATTAATTTTGGGATTAAAAGAATTAATTAAAAGTGCAGGGACTGAATTTTAATTCTTCAATAGTTGAGCAAGAGGCAATCTAGAACCCTCCATAGGCCATGGACGGTTTTCTTATTCCTTAGGGTTTCTAGAATAGTCTTTAGTAGATAAACAGGAAAGTGGATAATTACCCGGTTTAAGATTATCTTGGATTAGGGTTTATCTAGGGTTTCCTAACTGCACCATATAAACAAAGTAAACCCTACAATTTTCGGCCACTTTTTCTTTGGAAGACCTAGCTGAAATTTTGAAACCTCTCTCCTCCTCCTTAATCATTATTCATTGCTAGTATTGGGTGTGAGCCATTAGAGGAGTGACAATTGTAACGCTTGCTTTCAAAGCTTCTACAATACTAAAGATTTGGATTGTTATTGCTATATAACAATCAATGTATGTTTCAATAACCCTAATTGTGTATTTTTGATTATAAACTAGTGTTCTAGGGTTTCTTCATTATTGTTCATATTTTATGTTCAATTAGAGAAAACGTAGATCAAAATTTAGGGTTGCATGCACATATAGGATTACATGTTTTGCATAATACCTATCAGTGGTATCAGAACGTGGGTTTAGTTTTCTATTGAATTGATATAAATGTGAACTTGAACGAGGAGAAGCAAAACAAAATTGTCATTCTGTTCCGCCACCACGATGTGGTAATTGTTTACCACGACGTGGTGACCTGTCAGATTCAAAAATTTCGGTTTTAAGATAATTACCTTTAATATTATGTTTTTTAATTGTATAAAATTGAATATTTTAAAATGTAATTTGATATCCCTATCTAGAATTCATAATTAGTTTTACTTTTCCAATTTAATTAATTGAATATTAATTTTGAAATGTTAAAATAAAACTTAGTATTTTTGAAAAACGTTTTAAAAATACACCTTTATATTATATGTAATATTAAATGTATAATATTGTTGTATATAAAAGACAAGTCAGTCGACCCGCTAGTACGCCTCATTCACGAAGTCGTTCCAAAAGGGGGGTATAAGGAATTGCGTATAAAATGGTGATTGGATGGGTGTCCACTCTCACCCACCGCTTCATTGGTTGGTGGAGGGTCGTTAGCTGAACGGGTTTGATAGGAAAACTTAATCCTCATTAATAAGTATAATGATCTATAAAGTAACTAAACATATTTTTTATAAAAAATTCTCAATCTTAGTTAATTTAGGAAAAATGTGAACCTGTATGTTGACCCATGAAATTACACATTGCACTTTATGAGTCGTTAATGGAGCATGTGTGGTTAACCGGCACACTAATAGGGATGAATAAAGAGTGGGAATGTGTCTCGTAAATTATCATTGATTAATGAAGTGCGTGTAGTTAATCGGCAGATTAAAATGAGATGATAAATGACATCGAGAGTACCAAGTTAATTTGCATGATTATTCACATCTTGTGTGTGATCCTCAGTATCCCAGTCACAAATGGAAGAGCATAATCGAGATGAAACATGCCATTCAAAAGTTCAATGATTCTCAAAAGATCTAGGAATTTCATTCAAAACTAAATTCATTAAAATTTCATTTTTCGATAGTGAAATTGATAGATCATCATTTACCTACCTTTATATATTTTGCAATTAGATTACGACATCCCTTTTCTAATTTGTAAATTATTTAGTTGGATCCTAGCCTTGATATTTCATTTGGGTGTTATATTGAGGATTGTTCTTATCTAACTAAAACTTTCCTTTCTGCTCTTTTAGATGTCTACTCCTACTGATGCTTCTGGTTCCTCCTCCAACAAGAACAACTTCTCTCTGTTGAACATCTGCAGAAAGGTCCGATTGGATGGCACCAACTAAAACGAGTGGATGCACAACATTAAAATGGCACTTCGTTTTCAGGATAAGGAGTATGACCTCGAGAAACACTACAAGGATGCAACAAAAGTTGTTTGCATCATAGTGGCCATGATGACTCCAGAATTGCAGAGACACTATGAGGATTACTGGTCGTACGAGATGAACAAGGACCTTATGGAAAAGTACCATAAGCGAGCTCCTCAAGAGAAGTATGAGGTGGTAAAGACCCTGATGGCATGCAAGATGAAGGATGGTAAGTATGTAAGCAACCACGTTTCGAGAATGCAACGATACGTAGATAGGCTCATCAAGTTGAATGTGAATAGTGATGAAGAGTTGGCAATCGACATAGTGTTGAACTCTTTGACAAGTTGTTACGATCAGTTTATATTGACCTATCATTTGAACAACAATGAAAATACTTTATCATAATTGCACAACGTCCTGCGAACAGATGAAGCAGGAATGAAGGGAAAGGGTGTTGTCTCCACTCCTGCTGTTGCTCCTGCTCTAGCCATTGGTCAATGAAAGGGAAAAAGAGGAAAGGTTTTCCCAAGCTGAATTGGAAGGGAAAGTCCCAAGCTAGTTCATCTATTAGTGGACCCAAAGGAAAGTCCAGTTCCGATGCTGCCCCTGTTTCTGAACCAAAGGAGGCCACTTGCTTTTACTACAATGACAAGGTGCATTGGAAATGAAGCTGCCCGAAATACTTGCAAGATATCAAGGACTGGAAGGTGAAGCCGACCTCGGCAGGTATTTACACTATTTTATCTAATAACTCATCATATTCTCATTCTTGGGTTCTTGATACAGGATGTGAGTTTCAAATTTGTTCTGATTCGCAGGGGGCTAAGAAGAAGTGAGGATGTGGAGCATGGAAGGATGAACTTAATCATGGGCAATAAGCGGTCTTCACCAGTTACCAAGATTGGAGTTTATATCTTAGTGCTTAATAGTGGGTTAGGGTTAGATTTATTGACTTGTTGCTACTCGTCAGAGATGACACAAAACATAATTTCATTTCATGCTTTATTTAACCAAGGTTTTAGATATTCTTTTGATGATAAGAATGGTTCTATTTTTGCTTATAAAAATGGTGTGTTTTATTTTGACTTTACCTTGTGATGGTTTGTATGAAACTGTGATGATTATAGACAATTTAGGAAATAGTGTTTTTCATATTGACTCGTCTAATTGTATAGACAAAGTGTGCTTGTGGCATTGTCGTCTTTGACGTGTTAACAAGAAATGCGTGGCCCAACTGCAAAAGGATGGAGTGTTGGAATCATTTGACTTAAGGTCAGATGATACATGCGAGTCTTATTTTCTAGGTAAGATGACAAAATCACCTTTCATTGGTTCTTGTGAAAGAGGTGAAGGGTTTTTGGATCTCATACACACAGATGTGTGTGGGCCCTTCAGATTCACCTCAAGGGATGCAAATCGATTCTATGTGACTTTTACTTGTGATTATAGTAGATATGGCTATATCTACTTAATCAAGCATAAGTCATAAACTTTTGAAAAGTTCAAAGAGTTTAAACAAGAAGTCGAGAATCAATTGGGCAGGAAAATAAAGATGCTTAGATTCGATAGAAGCGGTGAATATCTTAGTATCGAGTTCCATGACTACCTCAAGGAATGTAGAATAGTTTCACAATTGACACCTCCTAGGACACCACAACTTAATGGTGTGGCTAAGAGGCATAATCAAACCTTTTTAGACATGGTTCGTTCCATGATGAGTCGAGCTTTACTTCCAATCTCTTTCTGGGGGTATGCCTTAGAGACTGCCATCCACATTCTTAATCTTATCCCAACAAAGAAATTTGCCAAAACACCTCACGAGATGTGGACAAGAAAGGTTCCCTCGTTATCACATATCAAGGTTTGGGGTTGTGAAGCTTTCATTAGACAAGAGACTCACGACAAGATTAAACCTTGAAGTGAGAGATGTATTTTCATCGGCTACCCATAGAAGTCCTTTCGATATTTGCTCTATAAACCTAGTGAGAATGTGGTCTTCGTAGCACGAAGGGAAGTCTTTCGCGAGAGAGAGAGAGAGAGAGAGAGAGAGATCATATGCAAAGAGGACAGTGGGAGAACCATTGATCTTGAAGAAATTCAAGAGTTAAACGATGAAGGAACTTCTGAAAATGCTAGCGCTCAACCTGAGGAAGAAATTCTAGTTGAACCAATTGATGAATCATTACCTCTTAGGCATTCCACTAGAGTTAGAATACAACCAGATTTGTATGATTTCCATATTACTACAAATGGTGATACGTTTATCAGTGATAGTATACTGGTAAATTTGGATGATACAGCTAACTACAAGGAAGCCATGGCAGGCCTTAAGTCAGCCAAGTGGAAAGAGACAATGGACAATGAGATCAAGTCCATGTATGACAATCAAGTTTGGATTTTGGTTGATAATGTACTAGGTCGTAAGATAGTTGAGTGCAAATGGATCTTTGATAAGAAGATCGACATGGATGGAAAGGTACACACTTTCAAAGCTCGACTGGTTGCAAAAGGCTTTACTCAAACCCCAGGGGTTGACTATGACGGGACTTTCTCACCAATAGCCAAGATAAAATCTATTAAGGTAACGCTAGCCATATCTACATTTCATGATTATGAAATTTGGTAGATCGATGTCAAAACCGCTTTCCTTAATGGGAAGTTGGCTGAGGGTGTATACATGAGTCAGCCAGAGGTTTTTGTAGATGAAAAGTATCCAAATAGAGTGTGTAAGCTTGAAAAATCAATCAATGGATTGAAACAAGTTTCTCATAGATGGAATCTTTGCTTTGATGAGAAAGTCATAGAGTTTGGTTTCTCTAGAACTGAAGATGAATTTTGTGTATATGTCAAAGCTAATGGGAGTATAGTAACCTTCCTGGTTTTGTATGTTCATGACATACTTCTTATAGGAAATGAAATTCCAACTTTGCAAGAGGTTAATTCTTAGCTTGGAAAGTGTTTCACTATGAAGGATCTAGGAGAGGCTACTTATATTTTGGGGATAAGGATTTTGATAGACAAGAGAAAAAGACTAATGGGACTTAGTCAAAGTACATATTTGGATAATGTACTAAAGCGTTTTAGTATGGAAAATTCCAAGAAGGGAGAACTGCCTATACAGAGTAATACCAAACTGAGTAAGACTCGGAGTCCGAGTACCGATGCAGAGATAGTAGATATGAGTAGAGTTCCATATGCTTCCGCCATTGGATCTATCATCTATGCTATGGAATGTACTCGCCCTGATGTGGCTTTCGCTTTGAGCATGGCCAGTCGTTATCAGGGAAATCCAGGTAGAGCTCACTGGATAGCAGTTAAAAATATACTTGAGTATCTGCGGAGAACTAAGGACTGGATCCTTGTGCTTGGTGGCAGTGATAACTTAAGAATAACTGGGTATAGTGACGCCAGCTTTCAGACCAACAGAGACAACTTTCATTCTCAATCTGGCTGGGTGTTTACTCTTAATGGAGGAGCGGTAACCTGGAAAAGTTCCAAACATGAGATGGTGGCTGATTCTACCTGTGATACAGAGTACATAGCAGCAAGCGAAGCATCAAAGGAGGCTATATGGTTGAATAACTTCATCCGAGACCATGGAGTTGTTCCAGCCATCAAGGAGCCAATAAAGATTTTATGTGATAATGAAGGAGCGGTTGCCTAAACAAAGGAGCCAAGAGATCATGGCAGATCGAGACATATCGATAGAAAATACCATTTTATCAGACATAGAGTAGAATAAGGACACCTCATCGTGAAGAGGGTATCGTTAGAAGAGAATCCTACAGATCCCTTCACAAAGGGTCTGAGTAGGATTAAGGACATTCAGCATGCCAGGAGCATTGGTCTAAAGGATGATACTAGTTTTAGAAGTTAGATAGTTGTTTAGAAACATGTAGCAAAATAAATGTAATTGACTCTTGATGATTAAGTAATGGAGAATTATTTATGAGTATTGTCTACTATCTTTTTCCAATTGTTTATTATTGTGTTTCAGTTTGCATGTTTTACTTCCCGGAGAATTAGATTATTCAAACATCCACAATCGATCATACTTTTGGAAGTAAGTAGTGAATCAAGACTGTCATGAATTGGATTGTAGATTGTCTAAAGGGTTTTATACATAGCAATGTAACATCCGGATTTTTAGGGATATTATCGTGTAATTTGATCTTGTGATTAAAGACGAGACTCGACGAGTTGAGGGCCCAACTCGCCGAGTCGAGCTGGGTTTTTCCCGTGGACTTAATGAGTGGACTCGACGAGTCCGAGGAGGGACTCGCCGAGTAGGCGCTGATTAGAGAAACCCTAATTTCCGGGGTTTGGGACCTATTTAAAGGCACTTATAGCCTCATTTGCGGCCACCCTTTCCCTGGAAGCAAACCCTAAAGGTCATTTGAGCTAGAAAGTGAGAGAGAAGCTAACTTGGGATTTTTAGTGCATCATTTGAGAAGAAGAGAAGGAGATCAAGCAAGGATCAAGAGGGGGAAAATTGGATCCAGTGATAGATCGTCCAGAGCTTCTAAGGAAGGTAAAAGTCTGCACCTTTCTCATTATTTTGGTTAGATCTCATGTGTTTGGAGTTCTAGTGCTTTTACCACCTTTGGTTTGGGACTTTGATTAAAATGGATTAGCTAGAAGCCTAGTCCTCAGATCTGGACCTTGTGAGGTCCCTAGAGCCCAAACGTCCCAACTTTATTCATCCAAATGAGGGTTGTTGTGCTTAACACCTTAAGAAGGGCTTGTTTTGGCATTTTGAGGCTTTATGTGTCTCTGGTGTCTTAAAGGGCTAGATCTAGGGTTTGGAATGAGAGATTTGACTTTGGACGTCTGAATGAGGAATCAGACCGAGGGGACTCGTCGAGTCCATGAGTTGACTCGACGAGTCAGTGAGGGTTTGTCCCGATGAGCTTGAGCATGCGATAGCTCGACGAGTTGGGGGTCAACTCGACGAGCTGAGCTGGACTGTCACGAGATTTATGAGGAAAGTAAGTGGACTCGACGAGTCGCAAGGGTGCACTCGGCGAGTCTGGTCAAACATGGACTGTTGACTCGAGTTTGACTTATGTTGACTTTGGGGCTTTGATCAACATAAGTAGTAGAGACCATGGAGGGATAAAATGCTCTTTTATCCACTTCAAAGAGTTAAAGAGAGGAAGAATAGCCTTCGGTCATTAGAATTGTGATGAGAGTATCACTTAGAGATATTCATCCCTTGTGTTAGGTGGAGGCTAGTTCGAGATCCGGGAGCAGGGTCTTTACTTGCTGCTGGTCAGGTGAGTCTTCTCACTATACTTTACCTTGAGTGGTAAGTAGAATTATGTGACAGAGTATCTTGTATGCTATGTATGTGATGTGTTGCACTGCATTATTTCTATGTGATTTATGTTGTGTGTATTCTAGAGTTTACAGAGTTAGGACCGGAAGGTCCACAGAGTTAGGACCAGAGGGTCCACAGAGTTAGGACCAGAGGGTCCACAGAGTTAGGGCCAGTGGGCCCACAGAGTTATAGCCTCGAGTGGCTAATATGTGTTATATGTGGTATTTTGGGGAACTCACTAAGCTTCGTGCTTACCGTGTTATGTGTTATGTGTTTCAGGTACCTCAGAGGATCGCGGGAAGGCACCGGCTTAATTGTACACACCAGAGAAAGAGTCACGTTTTAAGGATCCTGGCTTATTAATGGAGTTGTGTTTTGTAATTTGAATAAACGAGATTTCTATACAATATGTTACGAAAAGTATGCGATTTTAAAATGAAAATTTTGTTTGAAAAATTGCAGTGTTACAAGTTGGTATCAGAGCCTTGGTTTGAGGGATTCGGATGCACCTTCGGGTAGATCTGGACTCAAACTGAGGATTTGAGAAAAAATTTCAAGGAAATGATTTTTCTAAAACGAGCAAGAGTTTCTAAAAGAATATGAGTTGGAGCAGTGTGTACAATCAGCCAGAGCCCGAACGGTGATTTCCCAAAATACCCTTACGTTTGTATTATGAGATATTTATGAGATATGCTATGAGATATTATGCATGCTAGATATAGGCTAGGTATTTCATATGTTAGGACTAAAGTGGCCTGATTTGTGATGCCTTAGCCTAGGAGTTATTGTTATATGTGATGTGCTTTCGAGCATGTGTTGAGTAAGAGTATCCAGCAGGAATCCTCTAGAGAGGGATTTGAGTAGAGGAGTAATCTAGGAGAGATACCTAGATGAGCATTTGAGGAGTCTAATGAGAGAGTAGTCAGAAGCCTGCGTGGGGTAAAGTTGCTTGAGTTCGGTGGTGTCCTTTGAGTATGAGGAGAGCAAGTGGGTAATAACCTAGAGTGGTTTTACATGTTGGTAGAGATTATTCGATACCCGAATGCTGCTTGCTTCGTGCTTTGTGGAACTCTTGATGATGAGAGTCAGCTACTAAGTGAATATGACGATATTCAGGAGGTAGATGGCTGGCATCATAAGGAGTTCTTCAGCAGCTGATGGCGGAGAAGTGTGAGAACCTAGGAAGAGCCTAGGAAAGGGTGACCCTAGTCAGATGAGTACGCTGACAGAGTTGGATATTTCGCAAGAGGAGCGAACACGCATGACGGGGTTGGTGATTGATAAGGTCGAGCAACTACTTAGGAACTCGGGGATGGTCCGTGTGGAAAGTATGGGTAGATGTGGTAGGTAGTATAGGCCCGTACTACTGAAAGTAGAGGACCCATACTCGATACAGGGAACATTCCGAAGGTTTTAAGTAGCAGATCGAGAGGTGATTTCATGGTTCGAGTACCATGATTTGTAGCAGATCGAGAGGTGATTTCATGGTTCGGGTACCATGATTTGTAGCAGATCGAGAGGTGATTTCATGGTTCGGGTACCATGATTTGTAGCAGATCGAGAGGTGATTTCATGGTTCGAGTACCATGATTTGTAGCAGATCGAGAGGTGATGTCATGGGTCGAGTACCATGACTCGTAGCGGATTGAGGAGAGATAGCATGGTTCGAGTACCATGATTCATAGCAGATCGAGAGGTGGCCACATGGCTCGAGTACCATGACCTGTGGCGGTTAGTGTTACTGGTTCTACCAGTTATTCCGTTGAAATTGGTTAGACTGAGATCAGATGTGAAAGAGTATGGGGCCAGAGGCCCATGATGAACGAGTTTTAGTGGAGCATCCCTTGAGAGGGAAATCGAGTTAGCTCCGAGGGATTTTTGGTAAGATGGCAGATGAAGGCTCAAGGATGAGTAGAGATGGCAGTTATGGAGGATTGTGGAATGAGTTGAGAAATCAGCCGATAGTGGAGATGTCACCTTCTGTGACATGGATGGTATTATTTCTGTTTCCTGTGGGAAACATAAGAGGTGTTCAGAATTCGACTTCCGAGCTTGGGGGTAGAACCCTGCGGGTTAGCATTGATGGCGACCTTCCATCAGAGTATTTGGGCAGTATGTCTGCCGAGAGGTAATGTTAGAGCACGAGCAGGTCGTCAGCGGGGACTGAGATGGTTAAGGACCAGGATACACCCTATTTGAGCATAGTAGGACATGTGTTAGCTGCAGCAACGGACGGTCAAGAGGAGTATATCGGAGCAATGGCTCTTAGTGTCTATGATGGGTATCGAGTATGGAAATGAGGTCTCTGCTCTTATGATAACTCACGTGATGGGACGTCAGTTGAGGAGTTGAGGATGAGGAGTATGTTAGTTCATTATTTTCCGGACAGAGAGTCAGGGTTACTACTGGACAGTTGAGATGTCCGGTAGTGGGATGGTGCGAGATTCTGAATGACTAGAGGCAGTAATGATGAGAAGCTTCTGAGGATTCCATCTGAGATTCGGGGTATTTGGAGTTGTTTGATCTCCATCGGGGAGATCATCGAGCATAGCGTATCACCTTCCAAAAGTAGGTGCGATGTTACTGGTAAAAACAGTCTGCGGGATAGATTGTTGGTGAACCAATTAGTGATGGTTCGAACCCTGAGTGGGGGAGAACCGGATACTTTTTGAGGAGATCAGAGGTTTGTTCAAGAGTGGTTAGAGAACTGGATATAGAGACATGCGGTGCGGATTCCCGAGACCAGGGTTATCGGTGATCGAGGTGAGTTGCAGAGGGAGTTAATGCATGTTGTCCGCGTTCAAGAAAGGATGAGTGTCTGCACAGCAGGTGGCCGTTGGTCAGAGGCCTTGTGGCAGATAAGAATTTTTTGAGGTGGTTGGTTCATAGGGATACTTCGGTAGTTGGGAGATTTTGGTTCGATGAATGGACTATTCTATGCTCTTTGGAAAGGGTAAGAGATGATCAGGCAGCCAATTTCCGGGACGGCATGTGTAATCTCGCTTGGTTTTGAGCAATAGAGGAAAGAGTTTCAGAGGGTCATTTTCGTGTTCTGAGCCGTTGGCGATTTCTCCATGTTTCAGTTTGGGAGATGGAGTATTCCGAGGTATCCGAGTTTAATGTTATAAGTTTCAGATTATTTCAAGACTTGAGTTATGAGATGTCGAGTGGTGTATAAGTGTCTATGGTTCCGGTGGGGGCCCTTCAGCTAATTGTCACCAAACGGGATTATCTGAGAATGTGAATGGCAGCGAGAAAAGGAAGTTTTGTCACGGTGGTGGTCGTCCGTAGTAGTGATGCATAGCCGGGATGGGTGTGTGTACCTATCTACGCTCGGCCGCGGAGCATGAGTGAGTGAACGCAGGATGGCGTCGACTTGAGGATGAGATCGTGGAGTGGTAAGAGAAAGCACGGTAAGACTACAGAGAGCTGTAGCATCCATGAGTTAGTGCGAGAGAGTGCGGTGATACTGCGGGAAGCCGCAGTAATTGCCAGTCAGCGAGAGGGTGTTGTGATACTGAGGGGGACCGTAGTACTCACTATTCAGTGAGAGGTTGCAGTGATGCTACGGGGAGCCGTAGTACTCACTATTCAGTGAGAGGTTGCGGTGATGCTACGGGGAGCCGTAGTACTCACTATTCAGTGAGGGGTTGTGGTGATGCTGCGGGAAGCCGTAGTACTCACTGTTCAGTGAGAGGTCGTTATGATACGGCGGGGAGCCGTGGTACTCGCTAGTCAGCAAGAGAATGTTGTGACGAAGTGCTCTCTGATCAGAGCGTGACGCAGAAGAGTTTTGGGCTTGGGTAGCCCTAATATTTGAATTTGTGGGAGCCTGGTGGTCGAACCAGGGGCGAGACTGGGGTCTCCATATTTGTCGGGAGTCGTTATATTCTGAAATTGAGTAATGGTTGTCGCAACCAAAGGGAAGTGGATAAGTGAGGAACGCATGAGTTGCGGGTCATGAGTCATGAGTTGAGTGCTTCATTGGGACGAGTGGTTCCAATTCTAGATCGGACCAGACTCTCGATATTGAGTTTGACTCTAGTGGTGCATTAAGTAGGCGGAATGAGACTCCGGATTCTGAGATAGGTTCCATTTTGAGGAATATTGTTTGTCATCAGATGTTTTGGACCGGGGTGGGTCAGTTTGTTGGTGCGGGAGGTACCGCGAGGCGCTCGTATCTAGGGAGTAGTGTTCGACGGGGGTCGAGGGTGAAACAATTTTGTAGGATTGTGGAATCCGTTGGAGTAAAGAGAACTTCGTGACTTGGGTGTCACTAGGCCGAGATAGTTGTTATGAGAAGGAAGTCAGTAAGACATTTCGGGATATGTTATGGGTGACCTTGGAGGTTCAACTGTGGAGTCAGAAGTTGACCTAGTGCTCAGTATTAAAAAGGGGTATGAGGAACGAAGTTGGGACTTGTGATTGTGATGTCTGAGGACACTCCTGAGCGAGCCTGGTTATTCTCTTGTGTCTGAAGGGCAGAGTGTTGAGGATTCTTTGTTCGGATGGGTTCCGATAGCAGTTTAGTGTATTATCCCTGGTGCGGTGTGGACCCTTCCGTTTCTTGGGGCATGATTTGGATCATTAGCATGTTGATATGAGTGAGCGGTAGCCGATTGTTGGATTTGGTCTTGTGAGAATCAGAGGATCAGTGAGTTATCAGGGTTTGATATTCGAGGAGCGAATATCATGGTGATCGCTTGAGTAGGCGGTCTGGCGGCGGGTCAGGCCACTAGAGCTTCCGGATAGTGGGAAGGAGTATATTAGCGACGGAAGAGTTGGTTCAGTTCTGGTCTTGGGAATTTTGTGTGGTTTCAGGTGTCCATAGAGAAAGATATCGGTGTAGTATGAGATCCTTTCGGTGGTCCCTATTGGGTTGATGATTTCATTATGTGAGTGGTTAAGGAGTGATTTCGAGGGCGAAATCTAATTCAAGTGGGGGAGAATTGTAACATCCGGATTTTCAGGGACATTATCGTGTAATTTGATCTTGTGATTAAAGAAGAGACTCGACGAGTTGAGGGTCCAACTCGCCGAGTCGAGCCGGGTTTTTCCCGTGGACTTAATGAGTGGACTCGACGAGTCCGAGGAGGGACTCGCCGAGTAGGCGCTGATTAGAGAAACCCTAATTTCCTGGGTTTGGGACCTATTTAAAGGCACGTATAGCCTCATTTGCGGCCACCCTTTCCCTGGAAGCAAACCCTAAATGTCATTTGAGCTAGAAAGTGAGAGAGAAGCTATCTTGGGATTTTTAGTGCATCATTTGAGAAGAAGAGAAGGAGATCAAGCAAGGATCAAGAGGGGGAAAGTTGGATCCAGTGATAGATCGTCCAGAGCTTCTAAGGAAGGTAAAAGTTTGCACCTTTCTCATTATTTTGGTTAGATCTCATGTGTTTGGAGTTCTAGGGCTTTTACCACCTTTGGTTTGGGACTTTGATTAAAATGGATTAGCTAGAAGCCTAGTCCTCAGATCTAGACCTTGTGAGGTCCCTAGAGCCCAAAGGTCCCAACTTTATTCATCCAAATGAGGGTTGTTGTGCTTAACACCTTAAGAAGGGCTTGTTTTGGCATTTTGAGGCAAGACTTTATATGTCTATGGTGTCTTAAAGGGCTAGATCTAGGGTTTGGAATGAGAGATCTGACTTTGGACGTCTAAATAAGGAATCAGACCGAGGGGACTCGTCGAGTCCATGAGTTGACTCGACGAGTCAGTGAGGGTTTGTCCCGATGAGCTTGAGCATGCGATAGCTCGACGAGTTGGGGGTCAACTCGACGAGCTGAGCTGGACTGTCACGAGATTTCTGAGGAAAGTAAGTGGACTCGACGAGTCGCAAGGGTGCACTCGGCGAGTCGGGTCAAACATGGACTGTTGACTCGAGTTTGACTTATGTTGACTTTGGGGCTTTGATCAACATAAGTAGTAGAGACCATGGAGGGGTAAAATGGTCTTTTATCCACTTTAAAGAGTTAAAGAGAGGAAGAATATCCTTCGGTCATTAGAATTGTGATGAGAGTATCACTTAGAGATATTCATCCCTTGTGTTAGGTGGAGGCTAGTTCGAGATCCGGGAGCGGGGTCTTTACTTGCTGCTGGTCAGGTGAGTCTTCTCACTATACTTTACCTTGAGTGGTAAGTAGAATTATGTGACAGAGTATCTTGTATGCTATGTATGTGATGTGTTGCACTGCATTATTTCTATGTGATTTATGCTGTGTGTATTCCAGAGTTAGGACCAGAGGGTCCACAGAGTTAGGACCAGAGGGTCCACAGAGTTAGGGCCAGTGGGCCCACAGAGTTATAGCCTCGAGTGGCTAATATGTGTTATATGTGGTATTTTGGGGAACTCACTAAGCTTCGTGCTTACCGTGTTATGTGTTATGTGTTTCAGGTACCTCAGAGGATCGCGGGAAGGCACCGGCTTGATTGTACACACCAGAAAAAGAGTCACGTTTTGAGGATCATGGCTTATTAATGGAGTTGTGTTTTGTAATTTGAATAAACGAGATTTCTATACAATATGTTACGAAAAGTATGCGATTTTAAAATGAAAATTTTGTTTGAAAAATTACGGTGTTACAAGCAATCATATTGCTGGAATATTCATGAGTACTTTGAAATGGAGAATTTGAGTATTGGATTAACCCACGCTCAGAGAATTACTTCATGGAATTTATCATGAGTAATTCTGAGACGATAATATCTTATAATTTTTAAACGGAGATATATGAGTCGTAGTTTACAAATCAATTGTGCATTGAGAATATGTAAACGCATTAGTAACTTGATGTTATAAAACGTATTATTGTGCATGATTTTGTGAGTAAATAACATAAGTATATAAGTCAAAGTTTATCTGTTCCTGTTTGCCTTTTGGGGGAAAAAGTGATATCTTTGGGCCCCTCAATGATTTGGTGTTGACTTATAGTGTAAGGCCCGGAAAGGACTAAATTGATGTGTTCGATTAGTAGTTCTTTGTCATTACAAATCTGAAATCGGGAAACAAAGTTTTGAACAATGAGATTGAGTATGTTCGATGTCTCATATCCACATGATATCTTGCAGAATGAGGATTATATGATCACTTGTCTTAGGACATGTAACTGACTAGGTCAGAGTTCGACAACAACTTTGAGAGCTACAATTTGCTAATCAGTTTTTGAAGGATATATTGGAGACTATAGTTATTAGAATTATCCAAGTGGGAGACTGTTGGATTAGGTGTCTAAGCCCATAACTATAAATGGTATATACTTGAATTGATAGTAGCATAGTCCTTTAGGGTTGCCCTCAAGATTAGCAAGTACACAGGATAATTTTGGAGGGAGAGGTGGATTTATTATTCGATTAATAAATTGAAATAAATGATTTGTTAATATATTATGAAGATAATCTATTAATTATAAATAGTAATATTTAATTAGTATTTAATCAGAAAAGAATTAATTAAAAGTGCATAGACTGAATTGTAATTATTCAATAGTTGAGCAAGAGGCAATCTAGAACCCTCCAAAGGCCATGGATGGTTTTCTTGTGCCTTTGGGTTTCTAGAATAGTCTCTAGTAGATAAACAGGAAAGTGGATAATTACCCGGTTTAAAATTATCTTGGATTAGGGTTTATCTAGGGTTTCCTGACTACACTATATAAACAACCTAAACCCTACAATTTTCGGCCACTTGTTCTTTGAAAGACCTAGCCGAAATTTTGCAACCTCTCTCCTCCTCCTTAATCATTCTTCATTGCTAGTATTGGGTGTGAGCCATTAGAGGCATGACAATTGTGACGCTTGCTTTCAAAGCTTCTATAATACTAAGGATTTGAATTTTTATTGCTATATAACAATCAAGGTATGTTTGAATAACCCTAATTGTTTATTTTTGATTATATACCAGTGTTCTAGGGTTTTTTCATTGTTGTTCATATTGTATGTTCCATTAGAGAAAACGTAGATCAAATATAGGGTTGCATGTTTTGCATAATACCCATCATTAATGGGAGAAACAACTCGATTGGTGGAAGACATTACATCATTCAACAAAGATTATTCTGGTGATCTAAAGATTAAGTATGAAGCAGATAAGAAAGTATTTGAAAAAGGTTGAGAATTCTCTTTCTGACTTTGAAGAGACTTTGTCGAAAGTTGCACTTTCGTCTCGATCTCAATTTCTCAAGAATCTATCTCTGTCATGGTTTCGATTGTTGAGTCCAGTTTCAAAACTGAATTGGCTCCTATATTTGATTTGGTTCTTTGCCTACCAACGAATGCTCCACGTACTGCACACGTCTCACAAGGGGGAGAAAGGGGGGTTGGTTCATCTAAAGTATATGGTGAAGATAAAGGTGTAGTTGTGGGCAGATTTATGTTCACGCAAATCCATACCTCGATTCCAATGAAACCATTAATGTAAATAATAAAAACAACATCAACAACGAATGTTCCTCAAGTCAATGTTGACTTGTCAAAATTGCAAAGTAAAGTAATTTCTATTGGTGAAGGAGGTTCGAGTTCTGCAATTGTCAAGAATACAACAACAGTCGATCCCAAAGATAAAGGGAAAAGTATTCAGGTTAAACCCTCCACAGAAAAACAGAAAAGATTCCAGGAGATTGAATTGGAGAGGCAAATACAAGTGAACAACTTTTAAATAAAAAAGTGAATGATCCTCTAGGCTTGAACAAGGGTGATCCAAACAAAGCTTGGTGTTATGAAACTATCAAAATTGTTGTGCTCGATAAAGTGGAGGAGTTCATGATGAAGCCAAAAAGAAGATATGACACCAAAAAACACCAACTTCAATCAACTTGATTTTCCTATAAATCAATTGATGTTTGCTTGCGGTCAATTCAAACTAACTGAAAGTTACAAGGACAATGATGAATTCAAGAAGTTGAAAATTCGCTTTCATGTAGTTTTGGGAAAAAGCGAAGAAGACGTTTGGTATCTGGTGAAAATTATGAGGGTCATATCGATTGTCTCTAATGTGCTTTTCAAGGGGTTGATACAGAATTTTCGACATTGTGTTGTTCGAGCTAACAATGTGGCTTTCGAGCTCACAATCGTAGATTTTCTGTTGATGAATCTTAATGATCTTATCACAGTTTCCAAGATTTTGTGTGAAGTGGATACTTCACAAGTTGTTGAGGAAAATTGAAATGCATTTGTTATTGGATATGCTCACATCAAGGCCTTCATTGATTGCTACTATTATTATTTGGTTGTAATAGATATTGATCTAGCCATGGCAATCAACAAAACATCAAAGATGCTGAAAGCTTTATTGAAGGGGAAGATCAACATCGAGAAATTTTAAGATGGGGAAATAATCCATAAACCCTTTGGTGTTATTTTTCAAGGGAAGAATAAAAAGGGAATGTTAACAAAGTTCCTTTTCCAAACGAATGCTATTGAGAGGTACATGAACTCTCATTTTTCATTTTGATCTAGCCACGGGAATCAACAAAACATCAAAGGTGTTGAAAGCTATATTGAAGAGGAAGATCAACATCGAGAAACTTTAAGATGGGGAAATAATCCATAAACCCTTTGGTGTTATTTTCCAAGGGAAGAATTAAAAGGGAAAGTTAACGAAGTTCCTTTTCCAAACGAATGATATTGAGAGGTACAGGAAATCTCATATTTCGAACATTTTACTTCGCATCAACAATTTCCAGAAAAACGATAATGAAGACAAGGCGGGGGTTCAAAAAATCATTCCTTCGTATATGGATATAAGAAAGGTGTTGCTCCAGACAATGAAGACACTAACTTGAAGATTCGATTATTCTCACAAAGGGGGAGAATGTTAGGTCGAAAGCTATTCTGAGAGTCGAATTATAGTGTCTTTGTCTTTGTGTCTGTAAATAGCGAAAGTCAAAGAGCTTTTGTTATTTTAATGTATTTACAAGGCATAAGATAGTTTCACATGTCATGTTTAGTCCTTGTATTTTTTGGTCTGTGAGTATCCTATAAATAGGGTAAGTACTTAGAGGTTAGAGTAAGAACTTTCGGATAAACACTCTTCTACTCGATTCTCTATGTATCATTTCGGACATTAATTGAGCTGAAAACATATCTTATTTAGATCTTCGTGTTCTCGATTGATTTAAACACATTTTGTTTCTCTCTTCACCAAGGACTCTGTATCAAATTTACATAAAGGGCACATAAGGATTTCAGCAATACCAAATCTACTAAGATTCTCCATAGTAGGAAACCTATCATGTTTTATTCGCCAAGCAAAGACATGAACTTTTCCAATAACTAAATTGAATTAATCTCAAGATTTCATCTGAAGAATGATGGATATGGATTCAATGTAATTCTGAAGAGACGAGGAGAATTTATACAATATTGTACATAGATATGGACAAGTTAGTTAATCTTTTTTAAAAAAATAAACCATTAAAAAAGGTTAGTCATCGGAAATATCATTTAATTAAATGTTAAAATTACTAAAATGATAAGATGACAATAATTTTAATTCATTTTTTACCATTGGAGATGCTCCAAACACTTTTTAAAAGTCAGAAAAGTGACTTTTTAAAAACTCATTTTTCATGTAGTAAAAAATTGTTTTTTATTTCCTAAACACTTTTTAAACTTATTGACTTTTAAAACATACTAATAAGTCGATAACACTTCTTAAACTCAATTAGGAACACCCTTAAAAATATTTTTTTGCTTAAACTTTATTAAAAAATGGACTAGTAAAAAACTAATCAGAAAATACTAAAATATTACATATAATAGCCAAATGCAGTTTGTGAAACCACCCATTTGAGTAATATCTTTTTTAAACCTGATATTACATCATAAAAAAGATTAGGTTACAATATTATAAAAAACAACTATCACTCTTGGTTTAGAAACTCCAAACAATCTAAGCATTAAAGGTAAAAACCTAAACATGCATATGATGCAAAATAACCTTTTAGACTCTTGGGTATATGCCAAGAAAACATCATGGATGCCAATGTGGCAACTCCAAAATGGCAGTATAACATTGAAACACCGCCTCCGGTTGTGATGGTAAGCCATGTTCGCGTTACGACGTATTGAAAAGAGGAGAATTTGATTTGAATGGTCATATCATCGTTGACGAATGGTCAACTTTATTTCAATAACTTTTAGCCAAATTATTTTTCCCTCTTCACCCTACATCCAGCAAAATCTTTTTGGCCAAAAGCCAAATTTACAACAAAACGTTTTCAATAATATTTCTTCGATGCCAAATGTTCAAACATAAACAACCACCCAACCACCACCCACACAACCATCAGTACAAAATCGCTGCCAAAACACAAGCGGGAGGTAGTAAGAAAGGGGTAGGGAAAGGGAATGGGAAAAGGAAAGGGAAAGATGTTGGGATGGAAAATGATGAAATTTCATAATGACAGACACCGGATGAGGAGTACACTTTAGCGGTAGCGTGGTGTGAGACTTCAAAAATGAATATCAACGAAGTGAGACTTGAAAAAATGAATGTCAAGGAAATGGAATGAAGAAAGTTGCTTATTGGGAAGTGGTGCTCGCAAAATTTCACATTATTTTGAAGAAAAAGACACACCGCATTTGCAATATACTTAGTTTTAAATAGACTCAAATTAATAGGAGGTGCATGAAATCCACTGTGATCTACAACAAACTTCATTCGGAAAAGCAGAATGGTGCCAACGACTTTGATTTGTTTAAAATCGCAAAAGAGCAATATTGCATCGAGATGGTTCATGTGTTCGAGTTTGATAAATCACAGGAGATGTTGAGAAGATATCCAAAATGGAATCAAACACCAACATCGGTAGATGTTCAATCAAAGAGATCTCGAAATTTGAGTTTGGTCGACGTTTCTGACACAATGACTCATATTTACCTCAAATTCGACACCGATGAGATTCTAGATGACATCAAAGAGATTTCCCCTCTACGACGACCGGTAGGACACGACAAAGCGAAGCGTGCTGCAAGACATGCAAATGAATTTGAAAAAAAAAATCAAAGCATATGAAGGAAATTGTAGTGAATTTCGAGGCATACTATTTACTATTAAAAGAAAGAATTGATTTAGAACATGAGCACTTGGATTTCCTTCATAGCCAAGCACGAGAGGAGAAGGAGCGACACAAGCGAGAAAAAATGACGAATCGGTTGGCAATTCTTAGGTCTAGTGAGGATGGTATGTCGCACGGAGAAGATGTAAAAATGCTACGAGAGATGAAAGTGAATATGCGGGCCTCTTACTTGGACAATTAGGAATATCGTTTATGTTTTTAAATTTATCGTATTTTTTTTTCTTGTAATATATATATTTTTTAATTTATAAGTTATGTTTAATTTAAATATTATGTTTTATTTAAATATCATATTTTATTAAATTATATTTTTATTATAGTTATTAACAAAAACTCGACAAATAATAAAAAACATATGATGATATAAAATTTAATGGGTGTTATAAAATGATGATCATTTCCTACAATGATGTTATAATATCATGGATAATATAATTTCCTTTATTTTATAATACCATGGATAATATAACATTTCCATGTTATAATACCATGAATAATATGACATGTCAGATGCCACTTTTTGTTTTTAGAACACGTTGCTTATACCAACAATTCTTATATAAATTGCTTATACTCACTATTCTTATACTTTATATATTGATAAAAGTAAATAAACTCGGATTGATGAGTAAGCAAATTCCTTAATCGATAGGATATAAGCAAATTCCTTAATCGATAGGATATGTTTATATGGTTTTTTTAATATATGTTGGATGGAGTGAGGTTTTGAAATAAGAAAAACGAGAGTTGGTTGAGGATGAACAAAACGCATCAAGATCGAAAGGCAACAAAACGCACACCAATCCCCCACCCACCAAGGCTTGGTTACATTATTAATTACCTATTTCCATTTTTTCCCTCGATAACATGACCCGTGACCAATCCATTAATATTTGTTACATTGAATACTTTGTAAAGACTGCTTCGTGTTACTTGCCCTTACATTCATGGTTGCTTGTATTAATAAATTATACAATAAATTACATAGTGCTCGTTAACGTATTGACGTCTTCATATTAAAAGTTAAATAACGGTAAACATAAAAAATCATCTGTCTTTTTTGCATCAGTTACTTTTTTTTAACAGCTAAATAATATTAAAACCAAACTAAGAATAAGTTAGAAATTACAAACAACTAACTTTTTTTTTGGAAAGGACAAAAAAAAAATGTAATTGAGTTTTTAAGCCAATCAACGCAATTAGTTTTAGTTTTAAAATTTCTAGAACTAAACAAATTATAAGAAAAAACATTTATATCTTAAAAAAAATCCGATTTTTAAGTGGATTAGAGTCTCCAAAAATGATACCCGTTGCGAGGTTATGTTGACTTGACCCACCTATTTTTTTTTATATTTTATAACAAGGTATATACAATTAAAATTATTGACCCATCTTAAATAACTTAGTGAAGTACCCTAGTATTTTAGACAACTAAAATACATGTATTTTTATATCCCATGCTTTACATTTTAATAGCTCAATCTAATATAAGTAGCCCAATACAACTTAAATTTAAAATAAAATAAAAAAACAAAAAAACAATGATTGTGTGAAGGCAAAACGATGTTTCCTCTCCAAGCCTTAGAATTACTGAGAGATTACTATCAGCCCATCAGTCATCTCAATTGCCAATCGACATCTTAGGTGCGCGGATGTCTCCACCAGCAGTCGTCGTTCGCCCCTCCGTCATTAGTAATGATACAATTGTAAACATATATCAAGATATAAGACCTTGTCGGATACACTTGTAAGAATTTTAAATATTTTTTTTGGCTTATACGACTCGATCCGATCCGAACCCGCAACTAGTATTGTTTGATTTTTTTAATTTTCCATCAGTTACATTTAAATAGTAAATCATGTGGTTTTACGTTCTACATTCGCCAGTGAATGATACCATTATGATATCTCTAAATCACTCATAATGTCGTTTGAATAATAGTCTCCAAAACCGTCTTTTTATTACCCGAGATCAAAATTGTATCCAACAAAAAAAATAGATCATGTAGTATTAGAGTTGTCAATCGTGTCGGGTTCATGTCGTGTCAAAACACTAAACGGGCTGAAAGTGTTTGACCCTAACCCGACCCATTTAACTAACGTGTCATGTCAAACCGTTTATTTTCGTGTTAGGGGTATACCTTGAAATATGTCATGTCATCTGAGGTTAAAAGATTGAGCATGTTGAAATAGTAGGAGTTGGGTAGACGGAAAGGAAAAACTAATAGTTTGGAGGCGGAGTAAACGAAGTCGTAGCAAATTCAGATGACAAGATTAAAAGAGTAAGAGCTCGGAAGGCGGAAGATAAGATCATGAGGATGAGAGAGTGATCAAAGGGACTGTGTAGTTTATAAGAGAACAAAAAAACTGAAAATGATGTTTTGATCTAGATGTCTAAGTCATTTCAACATTACAAAACGATTAAATCCAAAGGTTTTCTTTTAATTATTGTTTTGATTTTGTATCTTTCTAGTTTATTTAAAGAATTCAAAAATCATGAATATAATAAACGGGTCATTTTCGAGTTGGAATTCTCAACCCTAACCTTACCCGTTTAATTTTCATGTAGTGCCGTATCAACCCGTTTATTTAAACGAGTTAATATATCTTACCCAAACCCGTTTATTTCGTGTCATTCATGTCGGGTTTCGTGTCATGTCAATTTTTGTCACGTCTATGTAGTATATCCGCACTCGGAAGCACCAAATCCACCCATCTAAACACCCTTTGTCATATAACATAAACTTCTTCGTATAATAAGAACACATGATCCTAATTTTCCACCTGGTTATCACATAACGTTATCACATAACGGGCAAAGCAACGAAGGGATATCAAAACCTTTGATGCTAAGATTCCACCTATAGGTAAAAGATCTATTAACAATCTCCAATCGTCTTCCTCTAGGTTCGGTTGAAAGGACTCATTATCAATATGCTTTCTAACTTCATTCACTGTGAAATAGAGATTCAATGCCAATAGTCTTCCTCTAGGTTCGGTTGAAAGGATCGAATCAACAACAATAAGTCTTCAAATTGACTTTGTAAAGCTCCACCTTCAAAATTACGATTCCAAAGCCAATACCACCATCTTCCCATCTATCCGCTATAGAACAATCACGGTTTTGCTCTAGATAAAACAAACGAGAAAAACAATATTTTAAAGGAATATCACATAACCAAATATCAAAAAAGAAAAAAAAAGACATATAGTAGTTACCTAACAAACCAAGTGATCAAAACTGATCTACCACTGATAGATAACATATTTGCTTTCCAACTTGATAGTTTTTTCTGAAACTTGTCAATTATCGACTTCCAACTTTTAATCAACGACATACTAACACCCATAGGTAAACCCAGATAAGGAAAAAGAAGTTTAGCAGGTAAGAAAAAGGAAGTTAGCAGGTCTACAACTAGTCATCGTAGCAACAGACATAACCTCACCAAAATCGACCCCTATACCAAAAAGATTGGATTTATGAACATTTATTCTAAGACTCGAAGCATAGAAAAAACATTCAAATAGACGAACCAAGTAGATAACATTCTCTGTAGATCACTCTCCCAAAAGCATATTGGATTTTTGCATCTGATACTCATAAATGTTGGTATGTTTATGGGTAGTGCATATATATTCTTTTTCTTTCTGTAATCATGACCTATTTCGTTAAAATTTTTTGAACGGAAGACTAAAAAATGAATTCGTTTAATGGGAATATTAGACTAATCTTAATACAAACATTATAAAAATAATCAAAGTTTAGCCAAAATCTTGGAAATAGTCGTCAATTTCACATATGAAAGTTTTTGTGAAATCACGACTTCATCTGAGAAATTGCGACGTAAAAACTAAAACGACGTCAATTTGAAAAAAAATCTAAAAAATAATTATACAGATTTATGAAAGTTCAAGTTTTATCCAACAAAATTCAAGTTTAATTTGTGGAAATTAAAAACAATTTGTTTAAAGTTTTTTATTATAAAAAAAATTAAAAAAAATAAAAACTATTTTAACAACAAAAATAAACATTAGAAAATGACAAATCTTGTGAAATATTTTATAGTTCAAAGGATTTCTTAGATGGAGTTGAGGATTTTGCAAATAACAACTACCAAATCATCATATCCATCTAATAAATCTTTTAAAAAATAGTGAGAATTTTTTTTATCAGTTTTGCAAGTCAAAACTAAAATATCTTCTTTTTTCCTTTTGCTATGAAAATGGTTTTTAAATACTCTGTAGCCAATTTTTTTTCTTTTTTTTTTAAATTTGTTTATACGGCACTGAGGATTTCACATATGTCATCGCAAAATCTTCATCTCCATCCTAGAAAGGTTAATAAATTTTAATTTTTAATATATTTTTTTGTTACTTGTATAGATCAAAACTTCAATATTAAGATTATTTTTTATGTGGAAATAGTTTTTGAACATTACGAACAAAAAAAAAAAAAAAACTTCAAATACATTGACATTGTCTTTTTTTTTTTTTTTTTTTTTTGTAGTTACCAACTACGAAAAATATTTAGAATGCTTGCAAAACAACATTGTTTTAGTTTCCACATCACAATTTCTCAAATGTCGTAATTATTCGTAGATGGCTATCAATTTTGCAAATACCATTTACGAAGTTAATGCTATTATGCCATACTTGAAATTTAGTTAATCTTTTATTATATTTAGAAAACAATAAATAACATTAGTCTGAATTTTTTTATCTTTTATATAATTATGTTATTCGCTTAAAAGTTTAGTGATCACAAGTATAATCATCATTAGTGATAAATGTTAATAACAACTTAAGTTTTTCAAATCTAGAATTTTTGATCATAACTACACCCAAATGCTCGAAAAACACTCATAAATCTATAGCATTTATTAAAAAACGCCATCGACCACTTCATATTACGATTCGACTAAATATATTAAAGCTAAAAACAATCTTACCAATTATGAATTTGCTCTTTCTAGACATTAATGCTTGCCAATATCCTCATTATCGAACAAATCCTCAAAGTACAATTTCATCTCCTCTTCGGTTAGCAACAAAAATAATTTCCTACCTACATATTGCACTTCTCGATGATTTTATTATAAAATCAGACACATTTATTACCAAACAAGTTGGCTTGTACGTCAATTTGTGTCAATCTCTTCATGTAACGATAAACACATATAAATAATATAGAAAGTCGGTTAGAACGTCGAAATACTTATACCTTCAACAAGCATTTCCAAATTGTTAGACCATGAGGTGTCTATCTTGTAACTGTTGTTGACAAATATTATAACATATCAAATGTATATATATATATATATATATATATATATATATATATATATATATATATATATATATATATATATATATATATATATATATATATATATATATGTGTGTGTGAGAGTGTGAGGAGGTGGGGGGGGGGGGGGGGGGGATGGAATGGTTCAAATAGGAACCAAAAATGTTAAAAAGTCTAGTAACATTTTTTTTATCATTAAGGGTATATTTGTACTTCTACCATTTGTAAATTGCAACATAGATTTTAGTCTTTCATTTAAAAAAAACTCTACCACCCTAACCACCGACTACCACACGCAGATACCAACTACCGCCGCCCTTAATCATCATAGCCAGCTACCATATGTTGTCATTTTAATGCTCGTAGTCATGGTTTAATAAGCACATTCACAACTTAATAAAACCATTTACACACCATTTATAGTTTCATACAAAATTAATGAAACATGCATAATATTTATACAACACAAACAAATGTATACGTTCTCAAAGAATTATTACAAAACATTGATACATGTATAATTGATATTTACACATAAATAATTATTAATTCATCCATCATGCACGGTTTAATAGGAAAAAATATATTATAAAATCATGTATTCACAGGTTAAAATTTATAAAAAATCATGAATTCATAGCTTAAAAGCCTACAGATCTAATGAAATATTTCATCATACAATTTGGGTGCATTTTGTTTCAATAACTTCAATCTCTAAATCTACATTTCACCGTAGCAAGCTCCAAAAATCATATCTAGATTAAAAAAATCACAATTCACAAATTAATATATATGTTTAGGAATCTTATTCATAGTTTAATACAACATTCATTTGAGTTTCTTCATTGTTATTGAAAAAAAAATTGAGTGTGCTTATTTGAGTTTCTTCATTGTTAAACTATTTGTTATTTTCTCTACATAAATGTAAGCGACAAACATTGTAATGCATCCATTGGTGGAGACTATAGGGACAATCCTACCTTCAAGGGAGTACTGGTTTTTTGTTGTGAACGTTAGTCAACAAAGGAGGGAACGAACACATGAGGTCGAGTAGAACATAGGGATTTTTTTTGTTTAATGTTGGTGTTGCCATATTGATTCAAGGTTATTGTATGTGATCAAGGAAAAAAGAAGGCTTTTTGAACTTCTGGTTCTGATTCTTAGAACCAGCATACCCGGTACCCGTTAAGCCCCAAAACCAATATAACCGATAACCAAAATTGGGGATACTAAAACCCAATAACCAGACCTGGTAAACCTATTTGGTACCAACTGGTTCCGGATCGACCCTAATGCCAAATATAGCCTAAAAAAGCTTCTAATATAGATGCTCTAAGGATATATATTGGCAGTCATAATGCTAAACTGTATGCTTACTTTTTTAACAAGTAGCCAAATAAGAAAAAACTGAACATATATGAAAAATCAACATGTGTTTATACCATTCTTATTTGATACATTGCTTTCTTTGCGTCAGAGGCTATATAACTTCTTAATAGAATCAAACAAACCATACATAATAATGTTAACATCCCAAAATCTGTATATATCATTTTTCACAGTTAGTTTTGTAAGTGATGCACCCTATCGTCTGTTTGCCTTTCCTTTGGATGTAAATTCTCATATCTTTTGGTTTTAATATCCTCATTAAAATTTATGAAAAAATGAAAAATAAGAAAAACTGTCATAAGGTTATCTGTATTAAAGTTTATGAAAAAAAAAAAAAAAGAATAAGAAAAACTGTCATAGGGTTGAAAGACGCATCTGTGTTGGATTTTGTAAAACAGACAAAAGTAAGATGTTTAAGCTGTAAAAAAAGATAAAGGTGTGAAATGAGAGTGATGATTCCTCTTTCCCAAAGTGTAAAATACTTAACAGCAAAGAAATCTTTAAATAGAAGATATATCCTCAATGTCTGTGAAATTATGGACACTGTTTGCTACATCCCGCACGTGACCCTCCTACACTTTTTTTTTAATAATTAATATTTAGCAACATAAATTATTTTAACAAAATCATTAGTGATCGTTTTGGAAAATGACAGACATCTCATATTCATTGTATGTTTTAATTACACGTATAACTTGAATTATTTTTAATGACCTATAGAACATGCCATCAAAATAAATCAATTACACTCACTCTTTTTTTATGGAACGACATTTAGTGTTACAGTTTAATTTATGATAATTGTATATTAGCTAGTCACTTAGAATGATATTAATAATAATACATTATAAAATATCATATTTTGAATATTCATCACTTTATTTTTCCATATATTGTCTAATGAGTGATTTTTCTACCAAAAATCTTTAAAGAAAAATATATTTTATAAAAATTATATCATCATTTTAGGAAAGATAGATTCTACGGAAAAAAAATTTACAAAGTTTATTTGACAGATACCAAGGTTGTTAAATTTATGAAATTGTTCGTAGAATTGTACGATCCTATGATCCCACATAGTAAATTGACTTCGATCTTATTTGAATGGTTTTTCGATAAGAACACGGTACGATCTGAACATAGGATCATAGCATCGTTATTATTATTATTTTTTAAAATATAATTTTTTTATTGAATTAGATAAGTACTACTCTTGAATTGTTTATCATTAAATGATATATTGGATTTGTAAATTTTATGTTTTAAACTATTTATTGTTGACCGAGTGATTAACCGGTGGATTAATATATATTTTGTATGTTTTAAAATGATTTTGAAGATCTTATGATCACGATTTTACAAAGTGAAATATAATCATATATACGATCTCGATTTTAATAACCTTGACTGATATAAATAACTAGTTAAACCCGCCAAGGATCTTCTTGAAAAGTTTGGAAAGAAAACAAACACCAATGAAGAAGATGAAGAAATAACAACATTTGTAGTTTTTTGGATCCACTTGGAAGGCTTGAAAGTTGATGAAGAATGATGAACTTTAGAGACACCGACAAGAAGCCAACTTGATGTAGATACTAGTCTAAAACTCTTAACTCTTAAGCTTGAAGTTCATAACCAAAGTATGAACTTCAAGAGAGTATAAAAGCAAGTAATATTTTCATGACTTAAGAAGAAAATGAGAGAGAGTAACATCCCTAGCATGTTATGGTTTTGTGCATGTTCAAGCCAAAGAATGAAAGTTTCACCCTCATATATATATATATATATATATATATATATATATATATATATATATATATATATATATATATATATATATATATATATATATATATAGGTCTTTAACCATTAACCACCAATGCTTCTACTAGCTAGATTTGTTCCCCGTACTTCTCATTACTTTAAATTAAATAAGTATAAGACCATGCTCTTCTTTTGAATAAACAATTAAAAGCACCGTGACTCTCATTACTTTACATTAAATAAGTATAAGACCATGCTCTTCTTTTCAATAAACAATTGAAAGCATCATGCCTCTCATTACTTTACATTAAACTATCTTAAAAGTCATACTCTTCCTTTTGAATCTTATTTTATAAAATAATAAAAGAAAGAAGACAAAACCTTTATATTTTATAAAACAAGTTTATAAAATATACACTTTAACTTTTTGGTAAAAGACAAAAAGAATTCATCTAGTCTAAAATGTTGTACATGACTTATTAATTCATACCATATGAATTATATATGATGTTACTTGCTAATGAAAATTATTATTTCCTAAAAATAAATAATTTCCAATTTAATTATAAGAGTTTATTGAATATTTATTAAAATCAATTTCTAATAAATAATCAATCATATGCTAATTAACAATATCACTTTAATATTATTCTTGAGCATATTAGATCTTTCAGTGAACATTTGGACCTCTGGACTGGATAGGACTAGAAACTAGACCTGGACTGACCTCAATAGGTTTGGTCTAAGGTCCACCAATTTCTAAAAAACTCCTCTGGTTCAGTTCAAATACTCATCCTACAGTCGTAACAGATAAACTAAATTTTGGTAGCGCTTCAACGAGTTTTACCATATGTACCTAAACTTGTACTGGTCCAACGGGTACAAGAACCAGAAAAGAGGACATGGACCTGGATCGGCCTCAAAAGGACCGGTCCAAGGTCCACCAATTTCTGCCAAACCGATCTGGTCCATGAGTTGGTCTGGTTCAATCCAAATGTTACCCCTATGTCTTCTACCTTCACCATATTTCTCTTTATCCAAACTTCTTGTTGTTGAGTGAAAAAGACACACCCACCATCACTGCCCTTCTTCATCCACTCCATTCATTTAACCATTGTCTACATTCTCCATCTTTTTCTCTTCCAGATCCATATTTAGGTGAGCCGTCCTCCTCCAAATTGCAAGGGGTTCAATTGAGACATTAATTAGTCAAACAAACAACAATTACAAAATGTAATGCAAATTCAAAATGAACATGAAATGAAGATCTCCATTGATATCTTAATGGTTACAAAGTTTCTACAAGGCCTAGCAGATCACTACTTAGCCTTATAGTAGGAAATATAATAAACATGAATGTCAAGCTTAGGTCCGATTGAGTGAATGAACCATGTATTTAATTTGGTTGTAGGTTAGGGAAATGAGTTAATCACCAATTAAACCATGACATCTAAGATATGATACACAAATAACTAACTAACCAACAACCCATACTAACATGAATAACGGTGTGTAGTATCCAGACAAACAAACTTCACATACTATATTGTCAAGATCTATGGATAAAGAAAACTGCAAGACATGAATTGTAACACACGAATCCCAAGGTACCTTGCATTTTTAATTTTTGCATTTTAGGGTTTGCCACGAAGTGGTGGAGGCACCAGTACGTGGAAAATCAAGTTTAGATCACATGTTCATTTAAGCCGTCACGACGTGGCGGTATATGTCTATTGCATGGCAGCTCTCAAGTGATAAACCCTATTTTTAGGCTTTTGTTCCCTATTTAAGGGAATGAGGAGGCTGGGGTTTGCTCACCCTTAGCCTTATTAATACCTGAGAAACCCTAATATCCTTCCTCCTTAATTTAAGCCATTTTTGTTGTTCTTTAAAGCCATTGAAAGAAGAAATAGGAAGAAGTGAGATTAGATTCATTAAGCAAGTCATCATCCTTTTATTGTAGCACTCTTTTGGACCCTTGTGAGTATTCAATGCTCGATTTTTATCATAATAGGCTGCTAGATCTTGAGTTGTGTCCTTAAGTTTCATGTCCTTGTTAGTTGGGGTGGTGAGATCTCATAAAGTTTGCAACTTTATGAATCTCCAGGCCATTTGGAGTATTTGGTGCTTTAGATCTGGATTAGAAATGAGTTTTGGTGTCATTCATGAATTGTTTTTACCATAAACCCTCATTTGACCTAATAGGAGTTCAAGACATGCATTGGACATGCATGTTAGAAAAGCATGGATTTTTATGTTATTTATGATGCTAGAAACCTTTCTGGGAGTGTTTGACTATAGGTCTTCAAGATTAAGTGCTTATTGATTTAAGCAAAGTTGTGTTTTGCCCCTTTTTAGATTTAGGAGTGAGATATTTATCTCTTGAAGAGTCTAAAGGGATAAAGTTGGAAACTTTATCCAGTTAAACCATAGAATGGACCAGATCTGAGCTTTGGAGCCCTTAGAATCGAAGAAAATGGCTTAACCCATTTAAATGTTAGGGGCCTAGTGCCTACGGTGTGACCTTAGGTCGCCACAGAGTGGCCTTAACAGCCACGACGTGGCGACCAGCTGGAGGTTGACTTTTGGTCGTTGACCGTTGACTTTGATCAAGTTTGACTTTAGGTTAACTAGGGTAATTTGGGTAGTATTTGAGTTGTGGATTGAGGATTGGTGTAACACTCTAAATTTTCAAAAAAAAATTCATTTTTAAAAACCACATAAAACCCAATATCACATTTCTCAAAAACCCAAATGTATAAATTATTCAAAACACAAGACCACAAAATGTTTGATAATATCCCAGAATCCTTAAAACATAATCTCAAGCTGGTGTGTACAATCAAGCCGATGCCTTCCCGCGATCCTGAGAGGTACCTGAAACATATATATCACACAACATTGTAAGCACGAAGCTTAGTGAGTTCTCCAAAATACCATGCACGAATAATTAGCCTCTCATGGCTAAATCTCAATAAGGACCCTCCGTTCATGTGTCTCAGTGAGGAACCTCCGGTCTTACAGCTCGGGTCGGACCCTCCAGTCTGGTATCTCAGTGAAGACCCTTCGGTCTCACCACTCGGTTTGGACCCTCCGGTCCTAGCTCAATAAATCACAGAAATAATATACAACATAAATCACAAAGACAAAATGCATGATATCACATAACTCAGTATAAGCACATAAGACCCTCCGGCCAATAACTCAAGTAAGATCCTCCGGTCAATAACTCATATAAGACCCTCCAGTCACACAGTATTACCACTTAGGTAAGTATAGTGAGAAAACTCACCTCGTAAGCAAAGCAAGTATGTCTCGTACTCAACGATCGGTCTCGAATCCACCTACATATGTCATAATAATCTCTAATTAACACTCATAACAACAACTATAAAGGTGTTAAGGTAACCCCTTCACTAACTCTTGGAAAGGGTGAAAAGACCATTTTACCCCTCCATGGCCTCCATATCCACAACTTGACCAAACCCTAAAATTCAACGGAAGTCAACACTCGAGTCAACAGTCCCTGTTGACGCAACTCGTCGAGTGCATGTATGCGACTCATCGAGTTCCTCATGTTCTCAAAAAATCAGGAAAACTACAACTCAACTGGCCGAGTTGCCGCATCAACTCGTCGAGTTTGCACGTGTCCAGACTATTGAGGAAAACCCTAACCGACTCGTCGAGTCCCTTTATTCCATTTTCTCATTCAAACGATTTTAAGCAGAACTAAGGCCCCATACTCTAGATCTACCCTTCCAAGGCTGAAGTATCACGTAAAGCTACAAGCTTTACGTCCATGCATGGCATCTAGGGCTCAAAATGCCAAAACATGCTCTATAGAGGGTTTAATGCATGGAAGTTGGCCAATACCTTGATAAAGTTTGAATATTTAGGCCCAAGGGACCTCATACTATCCAGATCTGACCGTGGCAAGATCAAATGACTTAAGGACCCAAAGAAAGGATGGAAATGGCCATAAACTCCCTAGTGAAGAGATCTAACCAACCAATGATCAAGGTGATAGCTTTTTACCTCCAAATAACAGCTAGCACTAAGAGAACACCGGATCTAAGGGCTTCTTCTCGTTCCACACCTTTTGCTCTTCAAACTCCTTCCAAAATGCACCAGAACATACAATCTTAGCCTTTCTCTCTCTCACACAGATGAATACAACTCGATTAGGGTTTCTCTCAGTGTGTCAAAATCATAAGGAGGCAGAAATGAAGGCTTAAGGTCCTTTAAATAGTGTACAAACCCTGAAAATTAGGGTTTTCACACTTAGCACCTACTCGTCGAGTTGGGGTCCTCCAACTCGTCGAGTAGACTCTAAAAATCCCGTGGCTATCTCCATCTCTACTCGGCGAGTTGGGGGCTCCAACTCGTCAAGTTGCCCTGACAACATGAATATAACTTAATTAAATATTATACATGGGAGTCGGGATGTTACAATTGGTCCTTCTTTTGCTATATAGGTGACCTATAGAGTCGATACTCAAAGTTGCATTCTTTCAGCTATCATCTCGGTTTTGAGGTGAGTTCTCTCACTATGCCTATGGGTCAAAGGAACCAAAGTCTGCCTATTTGTTGTGTTATGTACTTGAATTAGGACCATTATATGGCTAATTGTTATTTTCATATGTCGACATATTCATATTGTTGGGTTGAGGTACCGCTTCATGCGGTGGACTAACAAACCTAAATGGTTGGGTTAAGACTGTATGTCAACAAACCCGGATTGTTAGGTTGAGGCTATGAACAATAAACCCCTTTATGCATGCATTGTAATTGTATTTCTGATGTGTTGTGTATTTTGGGCAACTCACTAAGCTTGAGCTTACAGTTGTGGATTTCTTGTTTCAGGTACTTCATATGATCGGGGAAAGGCGAAGGCTTGATCGTACACATCCTCTACAGTTTTTGATTTCTATCTGTTTGGATACTCTGATTTTTGGGGATATTTGTATTTGACACTTATGTTTGTGACTTGGGTTCTTTTTTTTATGAAACAATGCTTTTATTTAAATGGAAAATGAAAATTTTAACCGTGATTTTTGGGAGGTTAGAAGTTGGTATCAGAGCCCTGGTTTGAAAAAATTGGATGAACACTTGTGTGAGTCCAAACTCAAACTTATGATCTGCAAAATGTTTTCAAAATTTAACTAAAAGGACCGACATGAAGGATGCGATGTCTACGATCAGCCACAATCAAAGTGATTCCCTAAGATACCCACATTTATTTGTGTATTACTAATATGATAGAGTTGCATGCTAGTATGTAGGCTAAGGGTCTTCGGGAATTGCATGATAGAATTTCCTGATGTATGATGCCTGATAGCCTAGGAAAATTTCTGGTTATGCTATATGGAACTGAAATTATTACTGTATTTGCTTAGTGTTTGCATAATAGTTGTACATAACTAAGATTTTATAGAATGAGAATGTTTAATTTAGCCTTATTTCCTGTTCCTTGTCTGGCTGTGGGCTTAGGGTGGAATCAGGTATTCGACTGTCGATTGAATCTAGTGGTATGTATGATTAGCATATACAAATGCCTACAGGGTTAGTGAGGTTTCATGAGTGAGTAATAGGTTGTAATAGGCCAACATGAGGAAAGATCAACAACTCTTGAGAGAATATGCATAGGATGTGTACGTATGCTAGTTGATGAGTTTTAGTGGGTTGGAGGTTGTGATTATCCTTTGAGACAAATACGGGTAGGTGTGGAAGTAGTCTGAGCTCGTACTACTGAAAGCATTAGACCCATACGCATATCAGGGAAGTCACATACTCCCAGAATTGTGTGACCGAGTTGTAGAATGTTGTATTTTGTGTAATTTCTAATGCATTTTGGTTCATTTTCAGTATGGTGTACACGAGAGGTTCTGGATCTGGAACAGGCGACCCAGCGAGGCCAGGATTGACAGATGATGACATTCGGGAGTTGATCACCACCAGATGGGAGTCCGGCACCTCCTCCCGTATAAAATCTCAAAGGGAGGCATACCGATACTGGAGTGATGACTGTTGTTGTTTGAAAACTCAGCCAAGGGCAAGTAAGTGTCCCAACTTCCACCGAAGTCCATAACACATGCGCGTAGCATGTCCTCGAGCGTCTGAATCGTCCGCTCGCTCTGCCCGTCCGTCTGTGGGTCGTAAGTGGTGCTGAAATGCAACCGAGTACCCAAATCCTCGTGAAATTTCTTCCAGAACCTAGAAGTAAAACACACATCCCGATCTGACACTATCGATGTTGGCACCCCATGTCGTGACACCACCTCTTGAATGTAGATCTCGGCCAATTTCTCCGCAGAAGAGTTCTCACTTATAGCCAGGAATTGAGCACTCTTCGTCAGCCGGTCTACATTCACCCATATCGCATGAACACCTCGTGCAATCCTCGGTAACTTTTTAATAAAATCCATGGAAATCTGCTCCCACTTCCATAGAGGAACCTCCAAAGGCTACAACTTGCCATGAGGACGCTGGTGCTCTGCCTTGACCTGGCGACAGGTCAAGCATCTCTCGACTACCCATGCCACATCTCTCTTCATATAGGGCCACCAATAATCCGTTCTCAAGTGCAAATACATCTTCGTGGCCCCAGGGTGAATGGAAAACCTAGAATTATGAGCCTCCTCCATCAAAATCTATCGAGCTCCACCCAAATATGGCACCCACATCCGCCCACAGAAGGTCATAAGCCCACGACTATCAGTATCAAACTCAGAAATCTGCCCGATCACCCGCTCTCTCTTACGGTTCTCTGCTCTCATGGCCACCGCTTGGGCCTCTCGGATGGTATCTAAGACTAGAGTCATCACCGTCATCCTCATATATACGTCTCGGATCGGAGTACTCGCTGCTCTACGACTCAAGGCATCGGCTACCACATTATCCTTGCAAGGATGGTACAAAATCTCACAGTCATAGTCTTTCACTACATCCAACCACCTCCTCTGTCTCATATTCAGGTTGGGCTGATCCATAAGGTACTTCAGGCTCTTATGGTCCGTGTATATGGTACATCGGACACCATAGAGATAATGGCGCCAAATCTTGAAGGCGAATACCACCGCCCCCAGCTCCAAATCATGGGTGGGATATCTCGTCTCGTGAGGCTTCAACTGCCTCGATGCATATGCTATCATGTGCCCCCTCTGCATCAACACGACACCCAACCCAGAAATGGATGCATCACAGTAGACTACGAAGTCCACTACTCCCTCCGGAAGGGATAACACTGGAGCTTCGCACAATCTCTGGCGAAGGGTCTCAAATGAGGCCTGCTGCTTGGGCCCCCAGACAAAAGTAACACCCTTCCTGTTCAACCTGGTGAGAGGAACAGCAATCCTGGAGAAATCTCTGATAAACCTCCGATAGTAACCTGCCAAACCCAGAAAACTCCTGATCTCGGATGGGAATCTCGGCACCTCCCATCGCATAACTGCCTCAATCTTGACCGGGTCGACCAAAATCCTATTCTGATTAATGAGGTGTCCCAAGAACTGGACATCTCGTAACCAGAAATCATACTTGGAGAATTTTGCGTAAAGTCTCTCCATCCTCAATACTCCAAGAGTCTTCCGCAGGTGCTCCTCATGCTGTTCCCTAGACCTCGAGTATACCAAAATGTCGTCAATGAACACGATCACCGACCGATCCAACATGGGCCAGCACACCCGATTCATGAGGTCCATGAACGCTGCCAGTGCATTGGTGAGCCTGAAAGGCATCACCACAAACTCGTAGTGCCCATAATGAGTTCAAAAAGTTTTCTTCTGAATGTCCTCCTCACAAACTCTCATCTGATGATACCCGGATCTCAAATCAATCTTGGAAAACCAAGACGCCCCCTGCAACTAATCAAACAAATCTTCGATCCTCGGTAGTGGATAATAGTTCTTGACCTTCAGCTTGTTCAGCGCCCGGTAATCGATGCATATCCAATGTGAACCATCATTTTTCTTGACAAAAAGGATCGGCACTCCTCATGGTGATCTACTCGGTCTAATAAAGCCCTTCCCTAGCAGCTCCTGGAGTTGCGAGGACAACTCCTGCATTTTAGGTGGCGCAAGGCGATAAGGTGCATTGGCAATAGGCGCCGCACCCGGAATCAGATCGATCCAGAACTCCACCTGCCTCTCGGGAGGCATACCCAACACTTCCTCGGGGAAAAAATTTGAGAACTCACACACTACTGGAACATCGGAAATAGAACTCGGCCTCTCAGTGGCAACTCGCGTATCCATCACCTATGCTAAAAACCCCATGCAACCCTACTGTAAACTCTGCCTTGCCCTGGCGACAGAGCAGAAAGCTGATCCCGATCTGGTTCCCTCTCCATACACAGTTAGTACTCCCCCACTAGTGTCTCGTATAGTCACCATCTGACACTCACATTCAATCATGGCTCCAAACTGGCTCAACCAATCCATGCCCGCTATGACATAAACATCACCCATCGCTATCGGCACCAGATCTATCTGGAACTCAACACCAAAGATCTCTAAAACACATCCCCGGAATACATCAGTGGAAAAAACCGCATGCTCGTCGGCTATAGAAACCCTCAGTAGTCGACTCAATGCCTCACGTCTAACACTAATGTGACGACTAAAGGATAAAGACACTAAAGATCGACTCGCACCCGAGTCAAATAACACCAAGGCAGGCACAAAACTCACAAGAAAAGTACCTATATGCAGCACAGTATAAGCATAACAAATCTCAAAATAACATAAATAAGGAGATACGTACCAACAACAACATCAGGCGCTACGCGGACCTCCTCCGCAGTCAGCTGGAATGCTCTTCCACGAGCCCGCGGAGCCTCGGCCTTCCCCGGCTAACCATCAGTAACACATAAAGCTGCAGGAGCAGAAGCCTGGGCTGATCCCTGAGTGAGCTGAGGAAACTCAGTCTTCTGGTGGCCAGTCTGGTTGCAATGAAAGCAAACCGAAAATCCCTTGGGGCAGTCCCTCACCATGTGCCCCTCCTTGCCATATTTTTAGCAAATCCCTGCTCGACAATATCCCTCATGGATCTTGCCGTACTTGCCACAAGTGCGTCCCTTCTGGCCTCCTGCTCTCGAATCAGCGGGCTTAGTCCTCTTTGTTGACGTCTGCGACTGCACTTGTCTCCTATCTCTCCCCTGCTGCTCTCCCTCCACTCTGATCTGAATCTCCAGCTCAATCTCTCTCCTCCTGGCATTGGTCTGCAAATCAGCCAATGTCCGATATGACGAGTTTGCCACGAACTCCTGTATATCTCTCCTCAAGATGCTCAAATACCGGCTCACACGTTCCTATTCAGTAGACACGTGATCAGGGCAGAACAACGCCCTCTCATGGAACATCCTTGTAATCTTTGTCACTGATTCTATCTTTTGGTTGAGAGACAGAAACTCTTGTGCCAAATGTTCCCTCTCCACCTGGGGAACATACTCATATCTGAACAACTTGGTAAACCTCTCCCAAGTAACTTCAGCATGATCTGCAGGAGTAAAATCAGCCGTCACGAACTTCCACCAGTCCTTCGCTCCCAAGCGAAGCTGGTTCAGTGCAAACGGAACTCTTAAGTGCTCCGGGTACGAACACGTATAGAAACACCCCTCAATATCGGAGATCCATCTCATGGCAGCAATCAGGTCCTAAGTCCCGTCAAACTCTGGTGGCTTCGTGTTGCTGAACTCCCGAAACAACAACGAGTCACCCGCTGTGGCCTCGTAGCAGCGACGGCTGTGGTGGCTACAGCAGCAAGTCACCCGCTGTGGCCTCGTAGCAGCTACGGCTGTGGTGGCTATGGTGGCTTCGTGTTGCTGAACTCCCGAAACAACAACGAGTCACCCGCTGTGGCCTCGTAGCAGCTACGGTTGTGGTGGCTGCAGCAGCAGCAGCCTCCGTGACAGCAGCGTATCACTCATCAAATGTCTCAATTAGTATGGTCTTAATAGATCCGAACATCTCTGGTATGGCCTCTCTGATAGCTGTGGCCACCTCCTCATGAATGATCTTGCAGATCTCCTCGTCACTGGTACCACTGCTCCTGGGGTTATTGCGGGTAATCACCATAGTACGTCTGAAACACAAACACAAAAATTATCAGAGACTAGCTCAAGCACTCACGTCATTACCCACCTCTACATTCTCCTTAGTATCCTAAGGTTCTTACTTGGGTCGCATACAGATCCGGTGCTTTCAGTAGTACGGGCCCAATACTACCTTCCACACCAACCTGTAGTCGTCCCAAGTCCTCCTCCTAGGATCCTAATTCACAAGTACTTTATCCCTCACGGATATCAAACTACTCTCTTATTAGATTCCTCAATGCTCATCTAGGTATCTCTCCTAGATTACTCAAAACTCTCTCTAAAGAAAATTCCTGCTATGTATCCCTACTCAGCACACACACACACAGAGGAAATAGCAGATAAGATCAATCAATAGCATTTCCTAGGCTAAGGCATCATGAATCAGGCAACACTAGCTCTAAGTCCCTGAAATACCTAGCCTATCCTCTAGCATGCAACTCCAATATCTCATAAGTATCTCATAATATAAACAAGTAATGGTATTTTGGGAAATCACCGTTCGGGCTCTGGCTGATTGTACATAATGCTTCATCTCGTTTTCTCTTAAAAACTCTTACTCGTTTTTAGAAAAATCATTTCTTTTTAGAAAATTTTCTCAATTCCTCAGTTTAAGTCCAAACATACCCGAGAGTACATCCGAATCCCTCAAACCAAGGCTCTGATACCAACTTGTAACGCTCTAAATTTTCAAACAAAATTTTCATTTTTAAAAACCATATAAAATCCAATATCACATTTCTTAAAAACGCAAATGTATAAATTATTCAAAACACAAGACCAAAAATGTTTGATAATATCCCAAAATCCTCAAAACATAATCTCAAGCTGGTGTGTACAATCAAGTCGGCGCCTTCCCGCGATCCTGAGTGGTACCTGAAACACATATATCACATAATAGTGTAAGCACGAAGCATAGTGAGTTCCCCAAAATACCATGCACGAATAATTAGCCTCTCATGGCTAAATCTCAATAAGGACCCTTCGGTCATGTGTCTTAGTGAGGACCCTCCGGTCTCACACCTCGGGTCTGACCCTCCAGTCCGGTATCTCAGTGAAGAGCCTCCGGTCTCACCATTCGGTTTGGACCCTCCGGTCCTAGCTCAATAAAGCACAAAAATAATATACATCATAAATCACAAAGACAAAATGCATGATATCACATAACTCAGTATAAGCACATAAGAGCCTCCGACCAATAACTCAAGTAAGACCCTCTGGTCAATAACTCATATAGACCCTCCGGTCATACAATATTACCACTCAGGTAAGTATAGTAAGAAGACTCACCTCGTAAGCAAAGCAAGTATGTCTCGTACTCAACGATCGGTCTCGACTCCGCCTAGATATCTCATAATCATCTCTAATTAACACTCATAACAACAACTCTAAAGGTGTTAAGGTAACCCTTTCACTAACTCTTGGAAAGGGTGAAAAGATCATATTACCCCTCCATGGTCTCCATATCCATAACTTGACCAAACCCTAAAAGTCAACGAAAGTCAACACTCGAGTCAACAGTCCCTGTTCACCCAACTCATCGAGTGAATCTATGCGACTCGTCGAGTTCCTCCTATTCTCAGAAAATCAGGAAAACTCCAACTCAACTCGCCGAGTTGTCTCATCAACTCGTCGAGTTTGCACGTGTCTAGACTATTGGGGAAAACCCTAACCGACTCGTCCAGTTGGCTCATGCACTCGTCGAGTCCCTTTAGTCCATTTTCTTATTCGGAAGATTTTTAGCAGAACTAAAGCCCCATACTCTAGATCTTGCCTTCCAAGGCTGAAGTATCACGTAAAGCTACAAGCTTTACGTCCATGCATGGCATCTAGGGCTCAAGATGCCAAAACAAGCTCTATAGAGGGTTTAATGCATGGGAGCTTGCCAATAGCTTGATAAAGTTTGAATATTTAGGCCCAAGGGACCTCATACTGTCCAGATCTGAAGTCTCAACTCCATGGCAAGCTCAAACGACTTAAGGACCCAAAGAAAGGTTGGAAATGGCCATAAACTCCTTAGTTGAGAGATCTAACCAACCAATGATCAAGGTGATAGCTTTTTACGTCCAAATAGTAGCTATCACTAAGAGAACACCGGATCCAAGGGCTTCTTCTCGTTCCACACCTTTTGCTCATCAAACTCCTTCCAAAATGCACCAGAACATACAATCTTAGCCTTTCTCTCTCTCTCTCTCACACAGATGAATACAACTCGATTAGGGTTTCTCTCAGTGTGTCAAAATGATAAGGAGGCGGAAATGAAGGCTTCAGGTCCTTTAAATAGTTTACAAACCCTGAAAATTAGGGTTTTCACACTTAGCACCTACTCGTCGAGTTGGGGTCCTCCAACTCGTCGAGTAGACTCTAAAAATCCCGCGGCTATGTCCATCTCTACTCGGTGAGTTGGAGCCTCCAACTCGTCGAGTCGCCCTGAAAAAATGAATATAAGTTAATTATATATCATACCTAGGAGTCGGGATGTTACAATTGGTCCTTTTGCTATAAAGGTGATCTATAGAGTCGATACTCGGAGTTGCATTCTTTCAGCTATCATCTTGGTTTTGAGGTGAGTTCTCTCACTATGCCTATGGGTCAAAGGAATCAAAGTCTGCCATTTGTTGTGTTATGTACTTTAGTTAGGACCATTATATGGCTAACTGTTATTTTTATATGTCGACATATTCAGATGGTTGGGTTGAGGTGGAAAGCCAAAAAACCCGGATGGTTGGGTTGAGGTACCGCTTCATGCGGTGGACCAACAAATCCAGATGGTTGGGTTAAGACTCTATGTCAACAAACCCAGATGGTTGGGTTGAGACTCTACGTCAACAAACCCGGATGGTTGGGTTGAGGCTATGAACAATAAACCCCTTTATGCATGCATTGTAATTGTATTTCTGATGTGTTGTGTATTTTATGGAACTCACTAAGCTTGAGCTTACAGTTGTGGATTTCTTGTTTCAGGTACTTCAGATGACCGGGCAAAGGTGAAGGCTTGATCGTGCACATGCTCTAAAGTGTTTGATTTCCGCCTGTTTGGATACTCTGATTTTTGGGGATATTCGTATCTGACACTTATGTTTGTGACTTGTTTTTTTTATGAAACAATGATTTTATTTAAATAGAAAATGAAAAGTTTAACCGTGAGTTTTGGGAGGTTACGTGTTGGTATCGGAGCCCTGCTTTAAGAGATCTGGATGAACACTTGTGTGAATGCAAACTCAAACTAAGGATCTACAAAATGTTTTCGAAATTTAACTAAAAAGGACCGACATGTAGGATGTGATGTGTATAATCATCCAGAGTCAAAGTGATTCCCTTAGATACCCACATTTATTTGTGTATTACTAATATGATAGAATTACATGCTAGTATGTAGGCTAAGGATCTTCAGGAACTGCATGATAGAATTTCCTGATATATGATGCCTGATAGCCTAGGAGAATTTCTTGTTATGCTATATGGAACTGAAATTATTATTGTAGTTGCTTAGTGCTTGCATAATAGTTGTACATAACTAAGATTTTATAGAATGAGTATGTTTAATTTAGCCTTATTTCCTGTTCCTTGTCTCGCTGTGGGCTTAGGGTGGAATCAGGTATTCGACTGTCGATTGAATCTAGTGGTATGTACGATTAGCATATAAAAATGCCTATAGGGTTAGTGAGGTTTCATGAGTGAGTATAGTTGTAATAGGCCAACGTGAGGAAAGATCAACAACTCTTGAGAGAATATGCATAGGATGTGTACGTATGCTAGTTGATGAGTTTAAGTGGGTTGGAGGTTGTGATGATCCTTTGAGACAAATACGGGTAGGTGTGGAAGGTAGTATGATCCCGTACTACTGAAAGCATATGACCCATACGCGTATCAGGGAAGTCACATACTCCCAGAATCGTGTGACCGAGTTGTAGAATGTTGTATTGTAAGACGCCAATCCAGGTATTTCCTTTGAAGCCCTTGAAAATTTAAAATGTTACATAAGAAGTCCCTTAAGTACGATGGGCGTACTATCTATGAATGATCGCGGAGGAGCAGCACGTACGCTGGGCGTGCCAAAAGTATGTTGGGCGTATGTGACGAGTGTCCAAACCCTAATTTCCGGACTTGATCCCTATATAAGCATCCTTATCTCATTTGAGCCTCACCCTAATCAGCCTCTTTCACCTTCAAACGTCCCTAAAAACCCTAGAATCATTTATGAGTGTGTTTTGAGCTTAAGGAGGGCATTTGTGACCATTTTAGTGTCCATTCAAGAAGAAGGAGTTGCTAAAGCAACCTTGGAGTGGCTTGGGACTTCAAGAATCTGCATTTAGTCCATATTGAGGAGCTTCTAGAGGAATAAAGCTCTTATCTTGCCTTCTTATTCTTTAGATCTAGTTAGGGTTTTCTTTATGGTCCCTTTTGGTGGTTTTGGACCTCCTCTTGAGAGTTGAGCAACTACAGAGGCTGAAAAGGTTAGATCTAAGGTCCTTTGGTCCATTCATAGTATAAAAATGAAATCTTGATGGGAGTTTTGACCTCATGCATGGATTAAGACCCTTGGAAAGGTCTTAATGGGTTGTTGGGAACATATGAGACATGCAAATGCATAAAGTTGCCAACTTTATGCCCTAGGACGTCTTAATGAGCTTAGATCTGACTTTTAGACCGGGGAAAATCGAGTAATAAGCACTTAATGGAAAACGTGCTTAATCTATTAGTACGCTGGGCGTAACTCAACGTACGCAGCGCGTACGGCCGAAGGACTTAGTACGCTGCGTGTACCAGAGTGGTACGCTAAGCGTACGCACAACTGATGGACTTGAAATCATCTTGGGCCTTTGAGCGTTTGGCCTCAATTAGTCATTGGGCTTGATTACGTTTTGGGGTTAGGGGTCAGATTATCTGTTTTGGGCCATGGATGTTATGGTTGGGCTTTATTGGGCCATTAGGCCCATTAATGATTAATGGATATGGACTTTGGACCCAATAGCTAAGAAAGACTTTTGGGCCATTGTGGAAGGACTTGGAGACTTGGGTTCTCCACTTAGATGGGGTTTGATCCTAACATTAAGTGATACTATCATTATTCAGTGCGGGTGGTGACGGACTGTTAGGAGAGTAGCTTTCGGATTTTTCGGATAGAGGTGAGTCTTCTCACCATACCAATGGGTCTAAGGCACCAAGGCCGACCCATTTTATGTGATGCAGATTGTTGATTGATAATGCGATATGATAGTATGACATTTGCATGGAAGACCATGTGGGAGTTCCCGTGGCATTTGGTATAAGACCTTGGAGGGTTTCCATGACATCCTAGTATATCTGCTTGTATAATTTGCATTATGTCTTGTTTGGTGGTAAAGACCTTGTAGGGGTGCCCAAGGCAGGAAGACCTTGTGGGGGTTCCTAAGGCAGGAAGACCATGTGGGGGTTCCCATGGCAGATAAGACCACGTGGGGGTTCCCATGGCATTAGGTGTAAGATCCTGGAGGGTTTCCAGGGCTTCCTTATATGTTGTATGCATGACTTATGTGATATGTGTAGCTTTATAGCTAATTTGATATGAGTTATGTGGTTTGTATGTGGGGTATGCTCTGGGGGACTCACTAAGTATTAGCTTACAGTTTGTGGATTTGTTTCAGGTACAACTGAGCCCAAGGGCAAGGGCAAGGCTTGATGGCGCGGCGTGCACTCTCACTCGGGCATTTTATGGGACACTCTGGTATTTTGAAATAACGTTGTATTTAATATAGTTTTGAAAACAATTGTAACTGGTTTTGTGGATGATGGAAATGTGTTTTGGTTAATCAAAAATGAAAATTTTCTTTTGAAAAATTGGGTCGTTACAAGTTGGTATCAGAGCCTTGGTTTGAGGGATTCGGGCACACTCTCGAGTGTGTCAGGACTCAAACTAAGGAAATGGTAAAATTGTTTTAAAAAAAAAAGTTAAAAACTTATGAGACTGGAAAAGAGGAGAGTGCAATGCGCGTGATCAGCCGAGCCAAGTAAGTAGTTCCCCAATATGTTAGCCATGTTATACTGATATTTGAGCTATGTGTATGTTTTTAAAATTGTATACGGTTAGGAGCTTATAGCCTTAGAATGATTGATTTGGCCTTATTTCATGTTCCTTGTTTGGTTGTGGTCCTAGGGTAGAATCTCTTATTCGAAAGTCTATTTGATCATTTTCTGTGTATAATTTGCGTGCATAAAGGCAACCTGTTATGATTGGTCTGTTTGACATGGGTAGAGAAAATCTTAGGACAGCCTGGGATTTGGGTTATGTGGTGGTTTGTGGTATATGATTTATTTTGGGATGAATTGGAGTTATCAGGTAGAGCCTTAGGGAAGGTACAGGTAGGTGTGGAAGTTAGTATTGGGCCCGTACTACTGAAAGCACAGGACCTGTACCCGAACCAATGTTAGATCTGACAGCTCTAAGGAGGACGGATGTGGGAAGATCCCCTATATATATATATATATATATATATATATATATATATATATATATATATATATATATATATATATATATATATATATATATATATATATATATGTCCTGATTAATATGGTTTTTGACATTTCAGTTCAGCATGGTGGTGACACGATTTGGGACAGGGGGATCAGGATCATGATCAGGATCTGGATCCGGATTGGGCGGCGGTGTAGAGCCCATTGATGAGAGGCTACGCGAGATCATTGCAACAGAGGTTACGAAGGGTATCCTTGACGCTACCCCAGTGATCTTTGGGACGGTCAAGGAGGGTATTATAGAGATTATGGAGGAGAGGCTTAGGTCATTCAGAGTCGAGATTACTGCGGGCCAGATCGGGACCCAAACTCCCTCGTTTCGGGAGTTCAAGGTGTGTGGAGCGCCGAAGTTTTTCGGGGTCAGGGACCCCATTGTTAGCCGACGCTGGGTGGCGGACATCGAGAACGACCAGCACACGAGTTCTTGCCCAGCCGCGGAAAAGGTGGGATTTTCTTCTTGTATGCTGAGGGACAGAGCCCGGGATTGGTGGGGAGAGGTTACCAGTCAGGTGGGAGCAGTCGGTGTGGATGAGATGACATGGACCGAGTTTGTTCGGCGATTTGACTTGGAGTTTGCACTGGCTATTGAGGTGAAACGGATGGTGAGGGAGTTCCAGGAGCTCCAGCAGACCACCGATACTATGGCAGAGATCACTGCCATATTTCGGGAGCGAGCATTGTTGATCCCACAGTATGCTACTAATGAGGAGATGTAGAGGACGAGGTATCATTCCATGCTGAGGGATGATATCCAGGAGTTTGTGAGCTTTACACGGTGCAAAACCCTGAATGAGATGGTGGAGAAGGCACGAGAGAGGGATATGGAGTTGGACTTCCACAGCAAGCGGAAGCCTGAGTAGGCACTGGCAGCAGTAGGTCAGGCTAAAAAGCCTAAGACCTCGGATTCATCCAGCAGGGGCCAGCAGGGTCGTGGCCGGTGTGCCAAGTGTGGGAGATCTCATGGGTCAGCTTGCCGGGGGTTGAACCCGGTGTGTTATACGTGTGGTCAGCCGGGCCACGTGAGCGGGGACTGCCCTAGGAAGGGCTTGATATGTTTCCACTGTAACCAGACTAGCCATAAAAGGCCGATTGTCCGAGGTTGCAGGGAGGGGGAGGAGCAGTGGCGGCGCCTGCGCCCGCCACGATGAGGATTACTGATGGCCGCCCTGCTAAGGCCGATGCTCCAGCAGTGAAGAGCCGCACATTTCAGCTGACTACCGAGGAGGCTCGGGTAGAGCCAGACGTTGTGGCTGGTACGTGTTTATTCTTCTCTGCTCTCTATTTATTTGTATTGCTTATATGTGCATTGTGTTTATGTATAGGGACCTTTTTGGTCAATGGTATGTCGGCTCATGTTTTGTTTGATTCGGGAGCTACCCGATCATTCGTGTCTCTTGGGCTTAGCAAGAAGTTTAAGGATGCGCTGGGAACCTTGGATTCCCCGCTTGAGGTAGAGATTGCTGACGACCGCACTGTGAGTGTTTCGAGGGTGTATCAGGACTGTGTCCTGAATGTGCTTGGAGAGAGGTTTCGCGTTGACTTGGTTCTGATACCGTTGCAAGGGCTGAAAGTGATTGTCGGGATAGATTTGTTGGGGGCCAATGGGGCCATGATCGTCTGTGATCGCCAGTTGGTGAGGGTTCGAACCCCAAGTGGGGGAGAACTGGTTATACATGGTGAGAGGGCCTCGCAGGGGCTGACCCTCTGTTCGGCTGCGAGGGCTAGGAGATTTTATAGCAGGGATATATGGGATTTGTATCTTATATCTCAGACACGAGGGTCGAGACCACGACGGATGTGGGTAGTGTGCCGGTTGTATAGGAATTTTGGGATGTGTTTCCTGAAGAGTTACCAGGAGTGCCTCCGGAGAGGCAGGTTGAGTTTCGCATTGATTTGGTGCCGGGTGCCACCCCGATAGCGAAGGCACCATACCGACTAGCACCGCCTGAGATGCAGGAGCTATCTACGTAGCTTCAGGAGCTTCTAGACCGAGGGTTCATCCGTCCAAGCAGTTCCCCGTGGGGAGCTCTGATCCTGTTTGTGAAAAAGAACGATGGATCGTACATGATGTGCATTGATTATCGAGAGCTGAACAAACTAACGGTAAAGAACCATTATCTGTTACCGAAGATCGATGATTTCTTTGATCAGCTGCAGGGTACGTCTTGGTTTTCCAAGATTGATATTCGGTCGGGATACCATCATATGAGGATTCGGGATGAGGACATACCGAAGACATCTTTCAGGACTCGGTATGGGCATTACGAGTTTATGGTGATGCTGTTTGGGCTCACTAATGCCCCAACAACGTTCATGGATCTCATGAATAGGGTGTGTAGACCGATGCTGGATCGGTCGGTGATCGTTTTTATTGAAGATATCCTTATCTACTCTAAGATTAAGGAGCAGCATGAGCAGCATTCGAGGGAGGTATTGGAGACCCTGAGGGTGGAGAGGCTATATGCCAAGTTCTCCAAGTGTGATTTTTGGCTGCGGGAGGTACAATTTTTGGGGCACATCATCAATCAAGAGGGTATTTCGGTTGATCCAACTAAGGTTGAGGCAGTGATGCAGTGGGAAGTACCGAAGAATGCTTCCGAGATCCATAGCTTCCTGGGTCTAGCGGGCTATTATCGGAGATTCATCCAGGATTTCTCCAAGATTGCTATGCCCTTGACCCGCTTGACGAAGAAGAATGTGACATTTCGATGGGATGCTGATCAGCAGTTGGCTTTTGAGACCCTGAGACGGAGGTTATGCGAGGCTCCGATTCCAGTAGTACCCGAGGGGTTAGATGATTTGGTGGTGTATTGCGACGCGTCAATTTCAGGGTTAGATGCGGTACTGATGCAGAGGGGGCATGTGATAGCTTACGCCTCGAGGCAGTTGAAGCCTCATGAGGTGAATTAACCCACTCACGACCTGGATATGGGGGAGTGGTGTTTGCCCTCAAGATTTGGAGGCATTACATGTATAGAGTGAGGTGCACCATCTATACTGATCACAAGAGTTTGAAGTATTTTATGGATCAACAGAACCTCAACATGAGACAGAGGAGGTGGTTGAATGTACTGAAGGACTATGATTATGAGATCTTATACCATCCCGGGAAGGCCAACATGGTGTCCGATGCGTTGAGCCGCAAGGCGGAAGGTTCCCCGATTGAGAACATTTGTTTGAGGATGACCGTGATCTCTCCATTGTTGGATATGATCAAGGAAGCTCAGGTCGAGGGGGTTAAGAAGGAGAATTGGAAGATAGAGCGGATTCGGGGACATTATCCTTTATTTGTTAAGGATAGTCGTGGCCTTTTGACGCAGTGTGGCTGAGTTTGGGTACCGGTGACTGGAGGGGTGAGGCAGAAGATATTGGAGGAGGCGTACAAGTCCAAGTTCTCTATACATACTGGGGCTACAAAAATGTATAGAGATTTGAGATTGAGTTACTGGTGGCACTGCATGAAGCGGGAGATCGCCTAGTTTGTGGAGCGGTGCTTGACCTGTAGGAAGGTCAAGGCCGAGCATCAACGGCCTCATGGTAAGGTTCAGCCGCTACCCATTCCCATGTGGAAGTGGGAAGAGATCACTATAGACTTCATTACGAAGTTACCGAGGACAGCAAGGTGTGTGGACGCCATATGGGTGATCGTGGACAGACTAAAGAAGAGTTCCCATTTGATTCCGATCTCTGAGAGTATATCCACAGAGAAGTTGGCGGATATTTATGTGCGAGAGGTGGTGGCTAGACACGGGGTGTCGGTATCGGTAGTCTCTGACAGGGTTGTTCGGTTTACATCCAGATTCTTGAAGAAGTTCCACGAGGAACTGGGCACTCAGCTGCATTTTAGTACAGCATAGCACCCCTAGACGGATGGTCAAAGTGAGAGGACGATCCAGACACTGGAGGATATGCTTCGGGAATGCGTATTGGATTTTGGAGGGAGTTGGGATACATACCTTCCACTGGCAGAGTTTTCATACAATAACAGTTACCATGCCAGTATTGACCGACCTCTATTTGAGATGTTGTATGGAAGGAGATGTAGGACACTGGTTTTCTGGGACGAGGTTGGACACCAAGTCATGGGGAGCACTGAAGTGGTGCTCAAGACTATCAGGCTGATCCAGCAGGTGAGCGACCGGCTGCAAGTCGCGCAGAGCCGTCAGAAAAGTTATGTCGACCGACGACGATTGGATCTTGAGTTTCAGGTGGGAGATTTCATGCTATTGAAAGTGTCTCCCTGGAAGGGAGTCATCAGGTTTCGAAAGGGGGTCAAGTTAGGGCCACGATATATAGGCCCTTTCAGGATTACGGCCTGGGTGGGCAAGGTAGCATATCTCTTGGAGCTATCGGATGAGCTTAGCTAGATTCACAACACTTTCGATGTGTCACAGCTTCGGAAGTGTATGACGGACGAGGTCGCGGTCGTTTCTCTGGATGACATTCAGGTGGACGAGAGCCTGAACTACATTGAGAGGACCGTTGCAATTTCGGATAGGAAGTACAAGGGTCTTCGGAACATGGAAGTGAATCTTGTAAAGGTGCAATGGAAGCACCGAAGGGGCTCCGAATGGACATGGGAGCCGGAGGAGGAGATGCGGGAACACTACCCTGATCTGTTAGCATCTACGCACGTCGAGGACGAAGTCTTGTTCAAGTGGGGGAGAGTTGTAACACTCCAATCCATGCATTTTCTTTGAAGCCCTTGAAAATTTAAAATGATACATAAGAAGTCCCTTAAGTATGTTGGGCGTACTCATGAGTACACTTAGCGTACTATGTATGAATGATCGTGGAGGAGCAGCACGTACGCTGGGCGTACGTGACGGGTGTCCAAACCCTAATTTCCGGACTTGATCCCTATATAAGCATCCTTATCTCATTTGAGCCTCACCCTAATCAGCCTATTTCACCTTCAAACGTCCCTAAAAACCCTAGAATCATTTGTAAGTATGTTTTGAGCTTAAGAAGGGTATTTGTGACCATTTTAGTGTCCATTCAAGAAGAAGGAGTTGCTAAGGCTAGCTTGGAGTGGCTTGGGCCTTCAAGAATCTGCATTTAGTCCATATTGAGGAGCTTCTAGAGGTATAAAGCTCTTATCTTGCCTTCTTATTCTTTAGATCTAGTTAGGGTTTTCTTTATGGTCCCTATTGGTGGTTTTGGACCTCATCTTGATAGTTGAGCAACTCCAGAGGCTGAAAAGGTTAGATCTGAGGTCCTTTGGTGAATTCATAGCATAAAAATGAAGTCTTGATGGGAGTTTTGACCTCATGCATGGACTAAGACCCTTGGAAAGGTCTTAATGAGTTGTTGGGAACTTATGAGACATGCAAAGGCATAAAGTTGCCAACTTTATGCCCTGGGACGTCTTAATGAGCTTAGATCTGACTTTTAGATGTGGGAAAATCGAGTATAAGCACTTAATGGAAAATGTGCTTAGTCTGTTAGTACGCTGGGCATAACTCAGCGTACGCAGCACGTACAGCCAACGGACTCAGTACACTGCGCGTACCAGAGTGGTATGCTAAGCGTACGCACAGTAGATGGACTTGAACTCATCTTGGGCCTTTGAGCCTTTGGGTCTCAATTAGTCACTGGGCCTGATTACGTTTTGGGGTTAGGGTTCAGATTATCTTTTTTGGGCCATGGATGTATGGTTGGGCTTTATTGGGCCATGAGGCCCATTAATGATTATTGGATATGGACTTTGGGCCCAATAGCTAAGAAAGACTTTTGGGCCATTGTCGAAGGACTTGGGGACTTGGGTTCTCCACTTAGATGGGGTTTGATCCTAACATTAAATAATGCTATCATTATTCAGTGCGGGTGGTGATGGACTGTTAGGAGAGCAGCTTTCAGATTTTTCAGACAGATGTGAGTCTTCTCACCATACCAATGGGTCTAAGGCACGAAGGCCGGCCCATTTTATGTGATGTGGATTGTTGATTGATTATGCTATATGATAGTATGACATTTTCATGGAAGACCACGTGGGGGTTCCCGTGGCATTTGGTATAAGACTTTGGAGGGTTTCCATGGCATCCTAGTATATCTTCTTGTATAATTTGCATTATGTCTTGTTTGGTAGTAAAGACCTTCTGGGGGTTCCCAAGGCAGGAAGACGATGTGGGGGTTCCCATGGCAGATAAGACCACGTGGGGGTTCCCGTGGCATTAGGTGTAAGACCCTGGAGGGTTTCCAAGGCTTCCTTATATGTTGTATGCATGGATTATATGATATGTGTAGCTTTATAGCTAATTTGATATGTGTTATGTGGTTTGTGTGTGGGGTATGCTCCGGGGGACTCACTAAGCATTAGCTTACAGTTTGTGGATTTGTTTCAGGTACATCTGAGCCCAAGGGCAAGGGCAAGACTTGATGGGCCGGCGTGCACTCTCACTCGGGCATTTTATGGGACACTATGATATTTTGAAACAAAGTTGTATTTGATATGGTTTTAAAAACAATTGTAACTGGTTTTGTGGATGATGGAATGTGTTTTGGTTAATCAAAAATGAAAATTTTCTTTTGAAAAATTGGGTCGTTACATGTATTTTGTGTAATTTCTAATGCATTTTGGTTCATTTTCAGTATGGTGTACACAAAAGGTTCTTGATCTGGAGCAGGCGACCCGACGAGGACAGGATTGACATATGATGAAATTCGGGAGTTGATCACCACCCTAGTGAATATGGTTGTTAAGGAGGAAATCTCGGTCGTCTTTAGGTCTATTAACCATGATGGTTGAACGTTTTGACGAGCGATATGCCGCTGTGACCGAGGCTGTTGCTGCCGTAGCCACTGCAGTTGTTGCTACTATCAGAGTTCAGTGAAGAGGGTCATTTCAATATCAAGACTTCAACAAAACAAAGCCCCCAAAGTTTGACCTGATTGTTGCTATGATGTGGTTATCTGATGTGGATGGTTTTTTCTTCACATGTTCCTTCCCGGAGGACCAGAAGGTCAAGTGCGCCCTGAAACTTCATTGGTTAGGGGCGAAGGAGTGGTGGAGGCTGGTAATTGGAGATTATTCTCCTGTAAAGAAAGCCGAATTGGATTTGGAGGAGTTTACTGAAATGTTTTGTACTGAGTATGTGCTGATGGTGGAGAGGGAGAGGTTGGCCCAGGAGTATCTGTCGCAGATACAGACAACCGAGTCGGTGACAAAGATCACTAAGATGTTCACTAAGAGGGCTCTTTTCTACCTCGAGTATGTTGCTACGAAGCAGGTTCGAATGTCCCATTACTTGAGCATGATCGATACAAAGATCAGGGAGTTTGTGTCTACCCAACGGTATAGTTCTCTCTCCAAGATACAGTCTTTTTTTTATCGGAGGAGGGAGATTGAGATTTAGAGTCAAACTAGAGAAAAAAGGCAGACATCGGTTCAGACGAACTCGACAGCAAAGCGGTTTAAGACCGCTGATTCTTGATATGGAGGGCAGAGGGGCCGCACTTGTGGAAAGTGCAGGAAGGTACACGGGGGTGTTTTTCGATCAACGATTGGGTGGCATAATTTTCGCAAGCAGAGACATTTTGTGATGGAGTGTCGCCAACCACAACAGCAGGCCTCATCGTCGGGAGTTCATATATGTTATCATTGTGATCACGTGGGCCATGTGAAGGCCCAATGCCCTTTACTTGTTGCCATGCCCATGTAGGCACCGACTTCATCGACTCTTCGGATCACAGACAAATGTCAGGGGAGATCTGAGGCCTCGAAGGCTAGGGATCATGCTTTTAAACTAACAGCAGAGGAGGCCAGGGCGGCGCCCGACGTTGTTGCTAGTATGTATTCATTTATTTTTTGTTTAGTTATTTTTATGTATGCTTATGTTTGTATCTCTATTAGCTACCTTTCCTCTCCTGCTCTTATTCTTTTCGAGTCGAGTGCGAGTCGGTCTTTTGTATCCCAGTCCTTCAGTAGGGATTTTGTCATGGTTATTGGCGAGTTGGAGTTTTGACCTCATGCATGGATTAAGACCCTTGGAAATTTATTAATGGGTTTTTGGGAACATATGAGACATGCAAAGGCATAAAGTTGCCAACTTTATGCCCTAGGACGTCTTAATGAGCTTAGATCTGACTTTTGGACGTGGGGAAATCGAGTAATAAGCACTTAATGGTAAAAATGCTTAATCTGTTAGTACGCTGGTCGTAACTCAGCGTACGCAGCGCGTATGGCCCAGGGACTCAGTACGCTGTGCGTATGGCCCAGGGACTCAGTACGCTGCGCGTACCAGAGTGGCACGCTAAGCGTACACACAACAAATGGACTTGAACTCATCTTGGGCCTTTGAGCCTTTGGGCCTCAATTAGTCATTAGGCCTGATTACGTTTTGGGGTTAGGGGTCAGATTATCTATTTTGGCCCATGGATGTTATGGTTGGGATTTATTGGGCCATGAGACCCATTGATGATTATTGGATATGGACTTTGGGCCCAATAGCTAAGAAATGATTTCGGGCCATTGTGGAAGGACTTGGGGACTTGGGGTCTCCACTTAGATGGGGTTTGATCCTAACATTAAGTAATGCTATCACTATTCAGTGCGGGTGGTGATGGACTGTTAGGAGAGCAGCTTTTGGATTTTTCGGACAGAGGTGAGTCTTCTCACCATACCAATGGGTCTAAGGCACCAAGGCCTGCCTATTTTATGTAATGGGGATTGTTGATTGATTATGCGATATGATAGTATGACATTTGCATGGAAGACCACGTGGGGGTTCCCGTGGCATTTGGTATAAGACCTTGGAGGATTTCCATGGCATCCTGGTATATCTGCTTGTATAATTTGCATTATGTCTTGTTTGGTAGTAAAGACCTTGTGGGGGTTCCTAAGGCAGGAAGACCTTTTGGGAGTTCCCAAGAAAGGAAGACCATGTGGGGGTTCCCATGGCAGATAAAACCACGTGGGGGTTCTCGTGGCATTAGGTGTAAGACCCTGGAGGGTTTCCGGGGCTTCCTTATATGTTGTATGCATGGCTTATGTGATATGTGTAGCTTTATAGCTAATTTGATATGTGTTATGTGGTTTGTGTGTGGGGTATGCTCTGGGGGAATCACTAAGCATTAGCTTACAGTTTGTGGATTTGTTTCAGGCACATCTGAGCCCAAGGGCAAGGGCAAGACTTGATGGGCCGGCGTGCACTCTCACTCGGGCATTTTATGGGACACTATGATATTTTGAAACAAAGTTGTATTTGATATGGTTTTGAAAACAATTGTAACTGGTTTTGTGGATGATGGAAATGTGTTTTGCTTAATCAAAAATGAAAATTTTCTTTTGAAAAATTGGGTCGTTACATGTATTTTGTGTAATTTCTAATGCATTTTGGTTCATTTTCAGTATGGTGTACACAAAAGGTTCTTGATCTGGAGCAGGCGACCCGACGAGGACTGGATTGACATATGATGAAATTCGGGAGTTGATCACCACCCTAGTGAATATGGTTGTTAAGGAGGAAATCTCGGTGGTCTTTAGGTCTATTAACCATGATGGTTGAACGTTTTGACGAGCGATATGCCGCTGTGACCGAGGCTGTTGCTGCCGTAGCCACTGCAGTTGTTGCTACTATCAGAGTTCAGTGAAGAGGGTCATTTCAATATCAAGACTTCAGCAAAACAAAGCCCCCAAAGTTTGACCTGATTGTTGCTATGATGTGGTTATCTGATGTGGATGGTTTTTTCTTCACATGTTCCTTCCCGGAGGACCAGAAGGTCAAGTGCGCCCTGAAACTTCATTGGTTAGGGGCGAAGGAGTGGTGGAGGCTGGTAATTGGAGATTATTCTCCTGTAAAGAAAGCCGAATTGGATTTGGAGGAGTTTACTGAAATGTTTTGTACTGAGTATGTGCCGATGGTGGAGAGGGAGAGGTTGGCCCAGGAGTATCTGTCGCAGATACAGACAACCGAGTCGGTGACAAAGATCACTAAGATGTTCACTAAGCGGGCTCTTTTCTACCTCGAGTATGTTGCTACGAAGCAGGTTCGAATGTCCCATTACTTGAGCATGATCGATACAAAGATCAGGGAGTTTGTGTCTACCCAACGGTATAGTTCTCTCTCCAAGATACAGTCTTTTTTTTATCGGAGGAGGGAGATTGAGATTGAGAGTCAAACTAGAGAAAAAAGGCAGACATCGGTTCAGACGCACTCGACAGCAAAGCGGTTTAAGACCGCTGATTCTTGATATGGAGGGCAGAGGGGCCGCACTTGTGGAAAGTGCAGGAAGGTACACAGGGGTGTTTTTCGATCAGCGATTGGGTGGCATAATTTTCGCAAACAGAGACATTTTGTGATGGAGTGTCGCCAACCACAACAGCAGGCCTCATCGTCGGGAGTTCATATATGTTATCATTGTGATCACGTGGGCCATGTGAAGGCCCAATGCCCTTTACTTGCTGCCATGCCCATGTAGGCACCGACTTCATCGACTCTTCGGATCACGGACAAATGTCAGGGGAGATCTGAGGCCTCGAAGGCTAGGGATCATGCTTTTCAACTAACAGCAGAGGAGGCCAGGGCGGCGCCCGACGTTGTTGCTAGTATGTATTCATTTATTTTTTGTTTAGTTATTTTTATGTATGCTTATGTTTGTATCTCTATTAGCTACCTTTCCTCTCCTGCTCTTATTCTTTTCGAGTCGAGTGCGAGTCGGTCTTTTGTATCCCAGTCCTTCAGTAGGGATTTTGTCATGGTCATTGGCGAGTTGGAGTTTTGACCTCATGCATGGATTAAGACCCTTGGAAATTTATTAATGGGTTTTTGGGAACATATGAGACATGCAAAGGCATAAAGTTGCCAACTTTATGCCCTAGGACGTCTTAATGAGCTTAGATCTGACTTTTGGACGTGGGGAAATCGAGTAATAAGCACTTAATGGAAAAAGTGCTTAATCTGTTAGTACGCTGGTCGTAACTCAGCGTACGCAGCGCGTATGGCCCAGGGACTCAGTACGCTGTGCGTATGGCCCAGGGACTCAGTACGCTGCGCGTACCAGAGTGGTACGCTAAGCGTATACACAGCAAATGGACTTGAACTCATCTTGGGCCTTTGAGCCTTTGGGCCTCAATTAGTCATTAGGCCTGATTACGTTTTGGGGTTAGGGGTCAGATTATCTATTTTGGCCCATGGATGTTATGGTTGGGATTTATTGGGCCATGAGACCCATTGATGATTATTGGATATGGACTTTGGGCCCAATAGCTAAGAAATGATTTCGGGCCATTGTGGAAGGACTTGGGGACTTGGGGTCTCCACTTAGATGGGGTTTGATCCTAACATTAAGTAATGCTATCACTATTCAGTGCGGGTGGTGATGGACTGTTAGGAGAGCAGCTTTTGGATTTTTCGGACAGAGGTGAGTCTTCTCACCATACCAATGGGTCTAAGGCACCAAGGCCTGCCTATTTTATGTAATGGGGATTGTTGATTGATTATGCGATATGATAGTATCACATTTGCATGGAAGACCACGTGGGGGTTCCCGTGGCATTTGGTATAAGACCTTGGAGGATTTCCATGGCATCCTGGTATATCTGCTTGTATAATTTGCATTATGTCTTGTTTGGTAGTAAAGACCTTGTGGGGGTTCCTAAGGCAGGAAGACCTTGTGGGAGTTCCCAAGAAAGGAAGACCATGTGGGGGTTCCCATGGCAGATAAAACCACGTGGGGGTTCTCGTGGCATTAGGTGTAAGACCCTGGAGGGTTTCCGGGGCTTCCTTATATGTTGTATGCATGGCTTATGTGATATGTGTAGCTTTATAGCTAATTTGATATGTGTTATGTGGTTTGTGTGTGGGGTATGCTCTGGGGGAATCACTAAGCATTAGCTTACAGTTTGTGGATTTGTTTCAGGCACATCTGAGCCCAAGGGCAAGGGCAAGACTTGATGGGCCGGCGTGCACTCTCACTCGGGCATTTTATGGGACACTATGATATTTTGAAACAAAGTTGTATTTGATATGGTTTTGAAAACAATTGTAACTGGTTTTGTGGATGATGGAAATGTGTTTTGCTTAATCAAAAATGAAAATTTTCTTTTGAAAAATTGGGTCGTTACATGTATTTTGTGTAATTTCTAATGCATTTTGGTTCATTTTCAGTATGGTGTACACAAAAGGTTCTTGATCTGGAGCAGGCGACCCGACGAGGACTGGATTGACATATGATGAAATTCGGGAGTTGATCACCACCCTAGTGAATATGGTTGTTAAGGAGGAAATCTCGGTGGTCTTTAGGTCTATTAACCATGATGGTTGAACGTTTTGACGAGCGATATGCCGCTGTGACCGAGGCTGTTGCTGCCGTAGCCACTGCAGTTGTTGCTACTATCAGAGTTCAGTGAAGAGGGTCATTTCAATATCAAGACTTCAGCAAAACAAAGCCCCCAAAGTTTGACCTGATTGTTGCTATGATGTGGTTATCTGATGTGGATGGTTTTTTCTTCACATGTTCCTTCCCGGAGGACCAGAAGGTCAAGTGCGCCCTGAAACTTCATTGGCTAGGGGCGAAGGAGTGGTGGAGGCTGGTAATTGGAGATTATTCTCCTGTAAAGAAAGCCGAATTGGATTTGGAGGAGTTTACTGAAATGTTTTGTACTGAGTATGTGCCGATGGTGGAGAGGGAGAGGTTGGCCCAGGAGTATCTGTCGCAGATACAGACAACCGAGTCGGTGACAAAGATCACTAAGATGTTCACTAAGCGGGCTCTTTTCTACCTCGAGTATGTTGCTACGAAGCAGGTTCGAATGTCCCATTACTTGAGCATGATCGATACAAAGATCAGGGAGTTTGTGTCTACCCAACGGTATAGTTCTCTCTCCAAGATACAGTCTTTTTTTTATCGGAGGAGGGAGATTGAGATTGAGAGTCAAACTAGAGAAAAAAGGCAGACATCGGTTCAGACGCACTCGACAGCAAAGCGGTTTAAGACCGCTGATTCTTGATATGGAGGGCAGAGGGGCCGCACTTGTGGAAAGTGCAGGAAGGTACACGGGGGTGTTTTTCGATCAGCGATTGGGTGGCATAATTTTCGCAAACAGAGACATTTTGTGATGGAGTGTCGCCAACCACAACAGCAGGCCTCATCGTCGGGAGTTCATATATGTTATCATTGTGATCACGTGGGCCATGTGAAGGCCCAATGCCCTTTACTTGCTGCCATGCCCATGTAGGCACCGACTTCATCGACTCTTCGGATCACGGACAAATGTCAGGGGAGATCTGAGGCCTCGAAGGCTAGGGATCATGCTTTTCAACTAACAGCAGAGGAGGCCAGGGCGGCGCCCGACGTTGTTGCTAGTATGTATTCATTTATTTTTTGTTTAGTTATTTTTATGTATGCTTATGTTTGTATCTCTATTAGCTACCTTTCCTCTCCTGCTCTTATTCTTTTCGAGTCGAGTGCGAGTCGGTCTTTTGTATCCCAGTCCTTCAGTAGGGATTTTGTCATGGTCATTGGCGAGTTGGATTTTGACCTCATGCATGGATTAAGACCCTTGGAAATTTATTAATGGGTTTTTGGGAACATATGAGACATGCAAAGGCATAAAGTTTCCAACTTTATGCCCTAGGACGTCTTAATGAGCTTAGATCTGACTTTTGGACGTGGGGAAATCGAGTAATAAGCACTTAATGGAAAAAGTGCTTAATCTGTTAGTACGCTGGTCGTAACTCAGCGTACGCAGCGCGTATGGCCCAGGGACTCAGTACGCTGTGCGTATGGCCCAGGGACTCAGTACGCTGCGCGTACCAGAGTGGTACGCTAAGCGTATACACAGCAAATGGACTTGAACTCATCTTGGGCCTTTGAGCCTTTGGGCCTCAATTAGTCATTAGGCCTGATTACGTTTTGGGGTTAGGGGTCAGATTATCTATTTTGGCCCATGGATGTTATGGTTGGGATTTATTGGGCCATGAGACCCATTGATGATTATTGGATATGGACTTTGGGCCCAATAGCTAAGAAATGATTTCGGGCCATTGTGGAAGGACTTGGGGACTTGGGGTCTCCACTTAGATGGGGTTTGATCCTAACATTAAGTAATGCTATCACTATTCAGTGCGGGTGGTGATGGACTGTTAGGAGAGCAGCTTTTGGATTTTTCGGACAGAGGTGAGTCTTCTCACCATACCAATGGGTCTAAGGCACCAAGGCCTGCCTATTTTATGTAATGGGGATTGTTGATTGATTATGCGATATGATAGTATCACATTTGCATGGAAGACCACGTGGGGGTTCCCGTGGCATTTGGTATAAGACCTTGGAGGATTTCCATGGCATCCTGGTATATCTGCTTGTATAATTTGCATTATGTCTTGTTTGGTAGTAAAGACCTTGTGGGGGTTCCTAAGGCAGGAAGACCTTGTGGGAGTTCCCAAGAAAGGAAGACCATGTGGGGGTTCCCATGGCAGATAAAACCACGTGGGGGTTCCCGTGGCATTAGGTGTAAGACCCTGGAGGGTTTCCGGGGCTTCCTTATATGTTGTATGCATGGCTTATGTGATATGTGTAGCTTTATAGCTAATTTGATATGTGTTATGTGGTTTGTGTGTGGGGTATGCTCTGGGGGAATCACTAAGCATTAGCTTACAGTTTGTGGATTTGTTTCAGGCACATCTGAGCCCAAGGGCAAGGGCAAGACTTGATGGGCCGGCGTGCACTCTCACTCGGGCATTTTATGGGACACTATGATATTTTGAAACAAAGTTGTATTTGATATGGTTTTGAAAACAATTGTAACTGGTTTTGTGGATGATGGAAATGTGTTTTGCTTAATCAAAAATGAAAATTTTCTTTTGAAAAATTGGGTCGTTACATGTATTTTGTGTAATTTCTAATGCATTTTGGTTCATTTTCAGTATGGTGTACACAAAAGGTTCTTGATCTGGAGCAGGCGACCCGACGAGGACTGGATTGACATATGAAGAAATTCGGGAGTTGATCACCACCCTAGTGAATATGGTTGTTAAGGAGGAAATCTCGGTGGTCTTTAGGTCTATTAACCATAATGGTTGAACGTTTTGACGAGCGATATGCCGCTGTGACCGAGGCTGTTGCTGCCGTAGCCACTGCAGTTGTTGCTACTATCAGAGTTCAGTGAAGAGGGTCATTTCAATATCAAGACTTCAGCAAAACAAAGCCCCCAAAGTTTGACCTGATTGTTGCTATGATGTGGTTATCTGATGTGGATGGTTTTTTCTTCACATGTTCCTTCCCGGAGGACCTGAAGGTCAAGTGCGCCCTGAAACTTCATTGGTTAGGGGCGAAGGAGTGGTGGAGGCTGGTAATTGGAGATTATTCTCCTGTAAAGAAAGCCGAATTGGATTTGGAGGAGTTTACTGAAATGTTTTGTACTGAGTATGTGCCGATGGTGGAGAGGGAGAGGTTGGCCCAGGAGTATCTGTCGCAGATACAGACAACCGAGTCGGTGACAAAGATCACTAAGATGTTCACTAAGAGGGCTCTTTTCTACCTCGAGTATGTTGCTACGAAGCAGGTTCGAATGTCCCATTACTTGAGCATGATCGATACAAAGATCAGGGAGTTTGTGTCTACCCAACGGTATAGTTCTCTCTCCAAGATACAGTCTTTTTTTTATCGGAGGAGGGAGATTGAGATTGAGAGTCAAACTAGAGAAAAAAGGCAGACATCGGTTCAGACGCACTCAACAGCAAAGCGGTTTAAGACCGCTGATTCTTGATATGGAGGGCAGAGGGGCCGCACTTGTGGAAAGTGCAGGAAGGTACACGGAGGTGTTTTTCGATCAGCGATTGGGTGGCATAATTTTCGCAAGCAGAGACATTTTGTGATGGAGTGTCGCCAACCACAACAGCAGGCCTCATCGTCGGGAGTTCATATATGTTATCATTGTGATCACGTGGGCCATGTGAAGGCCCAATGCCCTTTACTTGCTGCCATGCCCATGTAGGCACCAACTTCATCGACTCTTCGGATCACGGACAAATGTCAGGGGAGATCTGAGGCCTCGAAGGCTAGGGATCATGCTTTTCAACTAACAGCAGAGGAGGCCAGGGCGGCGCCCGACGTTGTTGCTAGTATGTATTCATTTATTTTTTGTTTAGTTATTTTTATGTATGCTTATGTTTGTATCTCTATTAGCTACCTTTCCTCTCCTGCTCTTATTCTTTTCGAGTCGAGTGCGAGTCGGTCTTTTGTATCCCAGTCCTTCAGTAGGGATTTTGTCATGGTTATTGGCGAGTTGGAGTTTTGACCTCATGCATGGATTAAGACCCTTGGAAATTTATTAATGGGTTTTTGGGAACATATGAGACATGCAAAGGCATAAAGTTGCCAACTTTATGCCCTAGGACGTCTTAATGAGCTTAGATCTAACTTTTGGACGTGGGGAAATCGAGTAATAAGCACTTAATGGAAAAAGTGCTTAATCTGTTAGTACGCTGGTCGTAACTCAGCGTACGCAGCGCGTATGGTCCAGGGACTCAGTACGCTGTGCGTATGGCCCAGGGACTCAGTACGCTGCGCGTACCAGAGTGGTACGCTAAGCGTATACACAGCAAATGGACTTGAACTCATCTTGGGCCCTTGAGCCTTTGGGCCTATATTAGTCATTAGGCCTGATTACGTTTTGGGGTTAGGGGTCAGATTATCTATTTTGGCCCATGGATGTTATGGTTGGGATTTATTGGGCCATGAGACCCATTGATGATTATTGGATATGAACTTTGGGCCCAATAGCTAAGTAATGATTTCGGGCCATTGTGGAAGGACTTGGGGACTTGGGGTCTCCACTTAGATGGGGTTTGATCCTAACATTAAGTAATGTTATCACTATTCAGTGCGGGTGGTGATGGACTGTTAGGAGAGCAGCTTTTGGAATTTTCGGACAGAGGTGAGTCTTCTCACCATACCAATGGGTCTAAGGCACCAAGGCCCGCCTATTTTATGTAATGGGGATTGTTGATTGATTATGCGATATGATAGTATCACATTTGCATGGAAGACCACGTGGGGGTTCCCGTGACATTTGGTATAAGACCTTGGAGGATTTCCATGGCATCCTGGTATATCTGCTTGTATAATTTGCATTATATCTTGTTTGGTAGTAAAGACCTTGTGGGGGTTCCTAAGGCAGGAAGACCTTGTGGGAGTTCCCAAGAAAGGAAGACCATGTGGGGGTTCCCATGGCAGATAAAACCACGTGGGGGTTCCCGTGGCATTAGGTGTAAGACCCTGGAGGGTTTTCGGGGCTTCCTTATATGTTGTATGCATGGCTTATGTGATATGTGTAGCTTTATAGCTAATTTGATATGTGTTATGTGGTTTGTGTGTGGGGTATGCTCTGGGGGAATCACTAAGCATTAGCTTACAGTTTGTGGATTTGTTTCAGGCACATCTGAGCCCAAGGGCAAGGGCAAGGCTTGATGGGCCTGCGTGCACTCTCACTTGGGCATTTTATGGGACACTATGATATTTTTAAACAAAGTTGTATTTGATATGGTTTTGAAAACAATTGTAACTGGTTTTGTGGATGATGGAAATGTGTTTTGCTTAATCAAAAATGAAAATTTTCTTATGAAAAATTGGGTCGTTACATGTATTTTGTGTAATTTCTAATGCATTTTGGTTCATTTTCAGTATGGTGTACACAAAAGGTTCTTGATCTGGAGCAGGCGACCCGACGAGGACTGGATTGACATATGATGAAATTCGGGAGTTGATCACCACCCTAGTGAATATGGTTGTTAAGGAGGAAATCTCGGTGGTCTTTAGGTCTATTAACCATGATGGTTGAACGTTTTGACGAGCGATATGCCGATGTGACCGAGGTTATTGCTGTCGTAGCCACTGCAGTTGTTGCTACTTTCAGAGTTCAGTGAAGAGGGTCATTTCAATATCAAGACTTCAGCAAAACAAAGCCCCCAAAGTTTGACCTGATTGTTGCTATGATGTGGTTATCTGATGTGGATGGTTTTTTCTTCACATGTTCCTTCCCGGAGGACCAGAAGGTCAAGTGCGCCCTGAAACTTCATTGGTTAGGGGCGAAGGAGTGGTGGAGGCTGGTAATTGGAGATTATTCTCCTGTAAAGAAAGCCGAATTGGATTTGGAGGAGTTTACTGAAATGTTTTGTACTGAGTATGTGCCGATGGTGGAGAGGGAGAGGTTGGCCCAGGAGTATCTGTCGCAGATACAGACAACCGAGTCGGTGACAAAGATCACTAAGATGTTCACTAAGAGGGCTCTTTTCTACCTCGAGTATGTTGCTACGAAGCAGGTTCGAATGTCCCATTACTTGAGCATGATCGATACAAAGATCAGGGAGTTTGTGTCTACCCAACGGTATAGTTCTCTCTCCAAGATACAGTCTTTTTTTTATCGGAGGAGGGAGATTGAGATTGAGAGTCAAACTAGAGAAAAAAGGCAGACATCGGTTCAGACGCACTCGACAGCAAAGCGGTTTAAGACCGCTGATTCTTGATATGGAGGGCAGAGGGGCCGCACTTGTGGAAAGTGCAGGAAGGTACACGGGGGTGTTTTTCGATCAGCGATTGGGTGGCATAATTTTCGCAAGCAGAGACATTTTGTGATGGAGTGTTGCCAACCACAACAACAGGCCTCATCGTCGGGAGTTCATATATGTTATCATTGTGATCACGTGGGCCATGTGAAGGCCCAATGCCCTTTACTTGCTGCCATGCCCATGTAGGCACCAACTTCATCGACTCTTCAGATCACGGACAAATGTCAGGGGAGATCTGAGGCCTCGAAGGCTAGGGATCATGCTTTTCAACTAACAGCAGAGGAGGCTAGGGCGGCGCCCGACGTTGTTGCTAGTATGTATTCATTTATTTTTTGTTTAGTTATTTTTATGTATGCTTATGTTTGTATCTCTATTAGCTACCTTTCCTCTCCTGCTCTTATTCTTTTCGAGTCGAGTGCGAGTCGGTCTTTTGTATCCCAGTCCTTCAGTAGGGATTTTGTCATGGTCATTGGCGAGTTGGAGTTTTGACCTCATGCATGGATTAAGACCCTTGGAAATTTATTAATGGGTTTTTGGGAACATATGAGACATGCAAAGGCATAAAGTTGCCAACTTTATGCCCTAGGACGTCTTAATGAGCTTAGATCTGACTTTTGGACGTGGGGAAATCGAGTAATAAGCACTTAATGGAAAAAGTGCTTAATCTGTTAGTACGCTGGTCATAACTCAGCGTACGCAGCGCGTATGGCCCAGGGACTCAGTACGCTGTGCGTATGGCCCAGGGACTCAGTACGCTGCGCGTACCAGAGTGGTACGCTAAGCGTACACACAACAAATGGACTTGAACTCATCTTGGGCCTTTGAGCCTTTGGGCCTCAATTAGTCATTAGGCCTGATTACGTTTTGGGGTTAGGGGTCAGATTATCTATTTTGGCTCATGGATGTTATGGTTGGGATTTATTGGGCCATGAGACCCATTGATGATTATTGGATATGGACTTTGGGCCCAATAGCTAAGAAATAATTTCGGGCCATTGTGGAAGGACTTGGGGTCTCCACTTAGATGGAGTTTGATCCTAACATTAAGTAATGCTATCACTATTCAGTGCGGGTGGTGATGGACTGTTAGGAGAGCAGCTTTTGGATTTTTCGGACATAGGTGAGTCTTCTCACCATACCAATGGGTCTAAGGCACCAAGGCCCGCCTATTTTATGTAATGGGGATTGTTGATTGATTATGCGATATGATAGTATGACATTTGCATGGAAGACCATGTGGGGGTTCCCGTGGCATTTGGTATAAGACCTTGGAGGATTTCCATGGCATCCTGGTATATCTGCTTGTATAATTTGCATTATGTCTTGTTTGGTAGTAATGACCTTGTGGGGGTTCCTAAGGCAGGAAGACCTTGTGGGAGTTCCCAAGAAAGGAAGACCATGTGGGGGTTCCCATGGCAGATAAAACCACGTGGGGGTTCCCGTGGCATTAGGTGTAAGACCCTGGAGGGTTTCCGGGGCTTCCTTATATGTTGTATGCATGGCTTATGTGATATGTGTAGCTTTATAGCTAATTTGATATGTGTTATGTGGTTTGTATGTGGGGTATGCTCTGGGGGAATCACTAAGCATTAGCTTACAGTTTGTGGATTTGTTTCAGTCACATCTGAGCCCAAGGGCAAGGGAAAGGCTTGATGGCGCAGCGTGCACTCTCACTCGGGCATTTTATGGGACACTCTAATATTTTGAAATAAAATTGTATTTGATATGGTTTTGAAAACAATTTTAACTGGTTTTGTGGATGATGGAAATGTGTTTTGGTTAATCAAAAATGAAAATTTTCTTTTGAAAAATTGGGTCGTTACATGTATTTTGTGTAATTTCTAATGCATTTTGGTTCATTTTCTGTATGGTGTACACGAGAGGCTCTAGATCTGGAGCAGGCGACCCGACGAGGCCAATATTGACAGATGATGACATTCGGGAGTTGATGACCACCTAAGCGAATTTGGTTGTTAGGGAGGAAATCTCGGTGGTATTTAGGTCTATTAACCATGATGATTGAACTTTTTATCGAGCGATATGCCGCTGTGACCGAGGCTACTGCTGCCGTAGCCACCGCAACTGTTGCTGCTATCGGAGTTCAGTGAAGAGGGTCATTTCCATATCGGGACTTCAGCAAAACAAAGCCCCCAAAATTTGACCTGATTGTTGCTAAGATGTGGTTATCTGATGTGGACGGTTTTTTCTTCACATGTTCCTTCCCGGAGGATCAGAAAGTCAAGTGTGTCCTGAAACTTCATTGGTTAGGGGCGAAGAACTGGTGGTGGCTGGTAATTGGAGCTTATTCTCCCGTAGAGAAAGCCGAATTGGCTTCAGAGCAGTTTACTGAGATGTTTTGTACTGAGTATGTGCCGTTGGTGGAGAGGGAGAGGTTGGCCCAGGAGTATCTGTTGCAGATATAAACAACCGAGTCGGTGACAAAGATCACTCGGATGTTCACTAAGAGGGCTCTTTTCTGGCTCAAGTATGTTGGTACGGAGCAGGTTCGAATGTCCCATTACTTGAGCATGATCAAGACAAAGATCAGGGAGTTTGTGTCTACCCAACGATATAGTTCTCTCTCCAAGATACAGTCTTTTTTTATCGGAAGAGGGAGATTGAGATTAAGACTCAAACTAGAGAAAAGAGGCAGGCATCGGTTCAGACGCACTCGACAGCAAAGTGGTTTAAGCGCGCTGATTGTTGATCTGGAGGGCAGAGGGGTCGCACTTATGGAAAGTGTAGGAAGGTACACGGGGGTGTTTTTCAATCCGCGATTGGGTGCCATAATTGTGGCAAGCAAGGCCATTTTGCGAGGGAGTGTCACCAACTGCAGCAGCAGGCCCCATCGTCGAGATTTCATATATGTTATCATTGTGATCAGGTGGGCCATGTGAAGGCCCAATGCCGTTTTCTTGCTGCCAGACCCGTATAGGCACCGACTTCATCGATTCTTCGGATCACGGACAAATGTCAGAAGAGATATGAGGCCTCGAAGGCTAGGAGTCATGCTTTTCAACTAACAGCAGAGGAGGCCAGGGCGGCGCCCGACGTTGTTGCTAGTATGTATTCATTTATTTTTTTTAGTTATTTTTATGTATGCTTATGTTTGTATCTCGATTAGGTACCTTTCCTCTCCTGCTCTTGTTCTTTTCGACTCGAGTGCGAGTCAGTCTTTTGTATCCCCAGTCCTTTAGTAGGGATTTTGTCATGGTCATTGGCGAGTTGGAGTGTCTGTTGCGAGTTTCCATCACTAACGAACACGGAGTTTCTACGATGAGCATTTTTCAAGACTATACCTTGGAGATATTTGGGTTGCCTTATTTGATCGATGGACTGGTTGGGTAGATTTGGATCCATGATCGACTGTGAGAGGCAGCGGGTGGTAGTTCGAACCCCAAGTGGCGGAGAACTGAATATTTTTTGCGAGGGTACCAGGGTTGGTTTAGCTTTTTGTTCTGCTGCCAGGGATTGGAAATATCTATAGCATGGGTGTTTGGGTTATTTTCCATATGTGGTTGATACTCGGGATGAAGGGAGAGATTCAGTTTCAGATGTGCGAGTGTTCCCGGAGGATCTACCCGGTGTGCCTCCTATGACGCAGGTAGAGTTCAAAATTGATCTGATCCCCGGTGCGACCCCGATTTCTAAGTCACTGGATCGCCTCGCACCGCCAGAGATGTAGGTGTTGTCCTCTCATCTTCAAGAGCTGTTGGGCATGCAGTTTATGAGACCGAGCAGTTCACCATAGGGAACATCGATTTTGTTTGTAAAGAAAAAGGATGGTATTAGAGTAGGAAACCTTTGTATCAGTTATGTAAATTGTCTATTAGATAGGGTAGTCATATGTCAATATTTGTATCTGTTATGTAACTATCTATAGTGTTTATTAATGAAATCACGTCAATCTTTTGGCTGATTCTATTATGGTATCAAAGAGTAATCTCTGACCCTCACAACCCTAGCAGCCGACGTCCTCTATTATCCTTCTTCTTTCAATCGATCAGCAACCCTCTTCTCTCCTCTACTTCTTTAATCATCACAATATCAAGTTCACACCTCCATGGAAGCTCTTCATCCTGCACTTACAATAACCAACATCAAGTACTTCATCCCCATTGTATTTGAGATGGAAACCAGACATTACACCTCCTGGGTGGAATTATTTAAAATCCACTGCCGAGCTTATGATGTTATCGACCACATCATCCCTTCTAAAATAGTTACACCAAAACCTGTAGAGAAAGATAAAGGTGCAACAATAGATACAAAACTATAGAAGAGACTTGATTCTATTGTTCTAAAGTGGATGTATATTATGATTTCTAATGATATACTAATCACAATTCTCACCTTCAAACACCACTGTAGAAAAATCATGGCAAGCCTTGGGAACCATCTGTTGGATTTGGTGTCTAAGTCCATAACTATAACTAGGATGTACTTGACCCGATTGTAGCATGGTCCTTTTTGGGTTGCCTTCACCAGTGCAATTCGATTGGATGGATTTTGAGAATAAGGTTATTTATAGTTTATTAATATATTACAAGTATAATATATTAATATGAAATCATATTATTTAATTAGTATTGATCAAGAATTAATTTGAAATTAATTTTGTGGTCAAAAGAGACTAATTAAATATATGGGGATTGATTATGTAAATCAATGATTCTTGTAGTGTGGGCCAATAATCCATGATTATGTAGATAGGCTAAACTAATCCATGGATAGTCCATGGAGGTTAAATCCATGTAGCATGAGAATGTGGAAAGTCATGAGTCATTAGAGTTTACAAAGTGTAACCGTAGCATGTGCAACACTGTAAATATGCCCCTCCTAGAGCCAAAATCGGTTGTCACTTACTTTCCAAGAGGGTGAAGTTGATTTTGTCCTAGTAGCCTATTCTCTCAAGCCTCCTCTTGCATATTGGTGTTTGTGAACCAATAGAGGCATCACACTTGAGGTGCTCAAGCTTTCAAAGGTCAAGAACAACAAGTCCTTCTAAGAGGTATGTAATCTAACTAGTTGTATCATTCAATTGTTTAAATGTATGCTAGTTAGGACAATGCTTTGGAAAATTGCAAATATGCATGTATAATTAGAGAAAACATTGATCCAAAGCATTTAGGGTTGCATGTGTACCATAGGAGTGTTATAGTGCTCAAAACCCAACAGTGGTATCAGAGCCTAGGATTGTTTTCTGTTATACTTGATGCTTGGTAGTTTTACAAGTTGAAAAAATTGAATTTTTGGCATATGACAGATGGACTCGCCGAGTCCACTCAGAAACAGAGCAACTCGACGAATCTGTTCATGCACTCGACGAGTTGCAGGCTATGGTTGCAGAAATTCGAGGGTTTTGGCCAGAATTGGATTAAGATCATTACCACAAACTGTTTTGAATCATAAAATCTGTTTTTCTGATATGGTAGTGATCATTCTCATCCAATTGCAAGATAATTGTCAAAGTTTTGGGAAAATTGTTGTTTTTATGTGATAAACAAAGTTGCTTGTAAATTGTTGACTTGGAATTATGTTGATTATGAGTTTAGTTAGATCAATCATGAACTATGTTATATTTTAGTTGTTAGAAAAATTGATCTAAATGAATTTTAATGACCACCATAACTTGTCCTGAAGTTATGGAAAATTAAAAGTCTCATACATTAAAATGACATTAAACTCATAAGTTATGGAAAATGAAAGGACAATTGTCAAATATTAAGATAATAGGTTAATTATTTGTATTATTTGATATGAATTACCTTGCTATATGAGTTAGATTAGATCAACATAATATTATTTGGCAATTTTCCTTGTTAGAATTGATCTAAATGTTCCTTAATGAGTTCCATAACCTGTCCTCAAGTTATGGAACATGAAAAGTCTTATCGTTAGCTGAACGGGTAGGACAGGACATGAATTATCCCTCATTAAAAGTATAATGATAAATATAAAGTAACTAAACTTTTATTAAATTCCCAATCTTAGTTACTTTAGGGAAATGTGAAAATGGTGCTAATCCATGAAATTACACTTTGCACCTTGTTAAGTCGTTAGTGGAGCGTGTGTGGTTAACCGAGACACTAATATGGGACTGACAATGTGTAGCAAAGGGTAACTTGATGTTAATCATAGATCAATGGAGCGTGTGTGGTTAACCGACACATTGATTAGGTGATTTGTAACATTGGGTGTACCAAGCTAATTTGCATGGTTATTCACACCTTGTTTGTGATCCTCGGCATCCTAGTCACAAACTCGAAGGTCACAATCGAGATTTAAACATGCCATTGAAAAGTTCAATGAATCTCAAAAGATCTAGGAATTTCAATCCATTTAAAACTTAATAATCTATTTCGTTTTTCATGGTGGAAATTGGTAAATCGTCATTTACCTAACTTAAAATATTCTACAATTGGATTACGGCATCCCTCTTCGCAATTATAAAATATTGTGTTGGGTCTTAGCCTTAGTATTTCATTTTGGGTGTTATATTAAGGACATAAATCAACTAACATGAATTTCTCCATTGTAGATGTCTGGTTCAGACAACTATGGTCTTCTCGAATCTTTTGGAAAAAGCTTTCCAAATGAAGATGATATTCCACAATATCATACTTCACTTCCTCCACCTCCTCCAATTATTCTCCCTGACCCACAAGTTCCAAGACTTGAAAAGTTCAAGGTCACTCAAGCGCTATTGGCTAGTAAACACCAAGATGCAAGGTCTGTGTGTGCACATGTCTTGGATATGAAGTTACACATTGACAAGCTGGTAATGTTGGGTGTCGTTTTCCCTAGGAAGTTGGCTGTTGACTTGGTTCTTCAGTCACTCTCCGAATCATATAGTCAGTTTGTTAAAGACTACTATATGACAGACTGCGACACGACCCTTATTGATCTTACATATTTGCTTATTGCTGATGAGTCAGCAATGATTTGGTGCAATAGTCAAGCAAATTTGATTGGAAGATCTACTTCCCAAGCGGCCATGGACATAGGCAATGACATAGATAGTCCATAAAAGATCCCTTCTCCTATGGGAAGGGAATTGGCTATGGTCAAAAGATTTAACCATAAGAGAAAAGCCAGTTCTGAGATAGTTCCATGTGCAAATGCCAAAGAGTCCACTTGTTTCTACTGCCATTTGAAGGGACATTGGAAGCGAAGCTGCCCTGAATACCTAAAAGATCTAAGAGAAGGTAAAGTCAAAAAGGTTTGACTCTAATTCAGGTAAAACGACTATCAAACTCTATTAAGTTCCTATTTGTAGATTCGTAATACATTATGTGATAAGATTATGTTTTGATGTTTTGTAGGATCGATGAAAAGAAAGGAATCTTAAAGAAAAAGGATGTTGAGTCTGATCGCGAAGAGATGGATTTCAATAGCATGGTTCGATGACCAAATTTATGAGCTGCTGCTTAGGAGTTATGATAGATTGCTTAGAAATTTTGTAATAACATAGTTTTCATTTGTCATTACATTGTAAGGAAAAGTTTTTCCGCACCTTTTATAAATAAATAAAATTTTGTATTTTTTATCTTATTTTATATTTCCTTGCAATGGCATATGTGAAAAATTTATGCTTGTATTTTTAGCAATATGGATTTGATTCTTTCGTTTGTAGTAGTGTCTAAATTTACCAAATAAGGAAAAATTCTCATCACCCAGGTTTCAGTTGGATAGAAACTTGGAAATCATGCAACTTGTATTGTGTGATGAATGAGAACCTTTGTCTTTGGGAAATTAAGACTAACTCATTGTTCACATGTAAATGTGAGTTAAGTGAAGGACTAGGGGATTGGGGACACTTGGTTGTGCGCTGGTCAGGTCCACCACAAAGAACGATAAAGACTATTCCTTATGGTTTACCAAAGTTAGTAGATATGGTTCTGCTTACAAGATTAAGTATAATTCCGAGTCATTGAAAAGTCTCAATGTATTGCAAAACGAATAAGAAGAATCAAAGTCGGCAGAAAGATCAAAGTTACTCCAATCTGAAAAGATGGAAGAGTACTAGAATATCGTGTTTTATGATCATCTTAATGATTATGAAAACCATATCACAATTTGATCCTCTAAGGACTCCTTAGTGCATTTGTTTGGCTAAGAAGAGGAATCAAGAATTGTTGAAATGGTTAAATCAATTAAGATGAATCATACTTTGTTCCAAACTCAAATCTTAGAGTCATACTCCAAGATTGTATATTAAGTGACATATCAACAAATGTAGAGTAAAATGTTTTCTACTCTTGTACATTTGAAATTGGTAAGTTGTTATGTTTTGGATAAAACAAAGATCAATTGAGACCAATTATGTGAAGTGTTTGTCTTGATAAGAAACCGCACTAACTCTTGAATATTTGTTTGTCAAGTAATGTTTCTTGACAAAGAGAATCTTATATGTCAAGAGGTTAGTGGGAGTCTTAAAAGTCTTGAAAAGTTTCAAGAACTAATCAAGAGTAAACTTATTGTTAATCACTAGCACACGACTTGAGGTTTATAACCTATTGTGTTGACATATTCTTGTTTCTGTGGCCATTCCAGTTAAAGTTGACTATGCATGTGAATTCTGTGAGTTCTCAATTGTTTGCATAACAAACTGGAAGCAATGACAGACCCTTGAGCTGCCAGGTGGAAATAAATTAATATTGAACAAGTTCAGTCCATATGGGTTTGGATTTGTCACTATCCTTGTCTTGTGATTATGGTTATGAAAAATTCACTTGGATAGGAACACATACACCATAAAATCTAAGTGTCATAAGGTCTCTCTCCAATTCATGAAAATGATTGTGAGGAGACGCTTTCACTAAGTAGATTTTAAAGAGTTAGCAATTGTGATATTTGCATTCTCAAATTTGATTATGACTACGGCATCCCTCTTCATAGTTCGAATTGTGAGAAATGGTAAAAGCTCTAAACATTTGAGACTTATTGCTGTAAGTTCTAAAATTGTTTAGACATACATATGAGCTTTCTGATAAAAGGTGTGTGAGCTTAGATAAAGGCTTATCGAAGCATCTCGTGTCAGAAATCTGAACTTTGGTAAGAAAGTCAATAAAGTATTGATTTCTAGAAGTCCAGCTGATTTCTGGATTTATGTCACAGCTAGTGGGAGCATAAATGTTATGCAAGTAACAAAATAATTGTTATGCTAGTGGGAGCATAATTATTATGGTAAGTGTTGCAAGTCATCAATGTTAATTGTAGAAAACAAAGTTTTCAATTCGTAAAGTTGCAGGGATGAAAAGTTGTGTTGCTATAATTAAGGGAGAGGATCTTATACTTCATTTTAATTCTAAAAGTTCAGATTAAGATTTTAATCAAATTTAGTCAAGCATTTATATGAATAGCATGTTGAAATGCTTCAACATTGGAAATTCTATATATGGAAATACTATAGCAAAAGACTGGTCAAGTATCATGTCTTTATGTAAGACATTATGAATTGTGTCCTATATGATTCGGATATAGTGTCGATTGCATATGTTATAATATTCATGTGTTCTAATTTTCCAAATGCCTAGGGCATTAAGAGGGAAAAAGGACTAGAACTAAATATGACTAAAGTGGTTAAACAACTGTCAAGGACAATCTGAGGTTCACTAAGGACTGGATGCTTATGGATAATTGGAAGTATAGTAATGAATGGACCATATTGATATAATTCTGAATACATAGGATTCTGTTGAGAATGGATAGTCATATGGCAATTATGGAAAAGTTTCCATAATGGGAGTTAGATATCAAGAATATATGACTAAGTTTGAAACTTTTATGCAAAGAAGGATGTTCAAAGGAATGTACTTTGAATTTGAGACTTCATCTCCATGGAATTGTCTTGTAACAATCTCCAAAGGAATACTTTGTAATACCGTTGGTCAAGTCTCTATGACTTTTGGTACCTAGACATTACAAAAGGAATCTTTGCATAATAGTTTATAACTAACATATTCTAATAGTGGCAAGAACTTGGTATTCTTACACTTACGATAAGGATTTGGAATTCTGAAATGAGTATCATTGGAAATTTTTACAATTGATCTATTTCAGAATTGTAAGGACCGTAGGTAAACATAGTGTGCATGCCTGGAGCATGGAATAACTATTGTTTTAATTCAAGTATTAGTTGATAAATCAAAACAATATACAATGAATAATGTGTAATGAATATGGTGATTAAATAAAAGGTGTTTTATTTACACTAAAAAGTTTTGGGGCCATATAGGATTAGAATTATTCTTGTGTTTCACTTTGCATGTTTTGACTTCCCGAATAACTAGGTTATTCAAACCATCCATAGTCGATCATACGTTGAAAGTAAGTATGAAAGAAGACTGTCATGAGTTGGTTTGTAGATTGTCTAAGGAGTTAGACATAGCAAAAGTTTGCTACACCATTCATGAGTGCTCCTGAAATATGATTTGAGTATTGGATTCAACCCTTTCTCACCTGAATTACTTCATGGAAATTATCACGAATAATTGTGAGAAGATAATATCATATAATCTTCAAACCAAGATATATGAGTTGTTGACTACGAGTTGGTTGTGCATTGATGGTATGAAAACGCATCAGTAACTTGATGTTATAAAACATGTCGTTGTGCTTGATTTGATGAGTAGTTAGTACAAGCATATAATGTCGAAGTTTATCTGTTCCATTTATCCTAAGAGGATTAAAAGCGATATCTTGGGACCCTCGATGATTCTGTTTTGACTATGTGACGGGCCTGATCAGAACTAAATTGATGTGTTCAGTTATGTTCTATGATAGACGAATCGGAAATCGGGAAACAAATTGCAGGACAATAAGTATGACTATGTTCCATGTATTTGTCCGCATAGATATCTTGAGAACAGAAGAGTATATGATCCCTTATCTGAAGGACACGTCACTGACTAGGTTAGAGTTTGACAGCGGCTTTTGAAAGCTTACGATTGCTAAGTCGGATCCTGAAGTCGCATTGCCAACTATAGTTATTAGACTTATCCACGTGGGAGACTGTTGGATTTGGTGTCTAAGCCCATAACCATAACTGGGAAGTACCTGACCCAATTTTTGCATGGTCCTTTTTGGGTTGCATTCACCAGTGCAATTTGATAGGATGGATTTTGAGAATAAGGTTATTTATGGTTTATTAATATATTACAAGTATAATATATTAATATGAAATCATATTACTTAATTAGTATTGATCAAGAATTAATTTGGAATTAATTTTGTGGTCAAAAGTGACTAATTAAATATATGGGGATTGATTATGTAAATAAATGATTCTTGTATTTGTTGGGTTTTGAGCATTCTAACACTCCTATGGTGTACATGCAACCCTATAAACCTTGGATCTATGTTTTCTCTATTATACATGCAAATATTAACTATTCCAAGGTTTCATCCTAACTAGCATATTATGAAGCACCTATACTACAAAGTTCTAGTTAGATGACATACCTTTTGATGTAGCTTGATGTCTTCAAGCTTTAAGAGCTTAGCCCCAATAGTGTGGAAGCCTCAAATGGAATCACAAATCACCAAAACACCTTGGAAGAACTTGAGAGAATATGTATGCACACTAAGATCGGCCCACTCTTATTTTCACACACTTGTACCAATTTTGTGAGCCAAGGACCCCTTTATATATTATGGAGGATTAGGGTTACATCCATGTAAACCCTAATACCCATGACCTTTCATTTACATAGGATCCATGGGTTAAAAGCTCCATGGACCATCCATGAAAGCTTAGCCCAACCTAAATGAACTTGGCCCATTCCATATATATAAGAGTCCATATTTAATTAGTTCTTTTTGATCACTTAATTAATTCTAAATTAATTCTTGATCAGTACTAATTAAATAATATGATTCCATATTAATATATTAGAACTTATAATATATTAATATAAATCATAAATATACTATTCTCAAAAGACTATCCATGTAAATTGTGCCGGTGAAGTGCAACCCAAATGGACCATGCCGGGTCGGGTCAAGTACATACCAAATATAGTTATGGACTTAGACATTAATCCAACAGTCTCCCACTTGGATAAGTCTAAAACTATTATTGAGTATGACTTCAAAACCTAACTGGCAATCGTAGCTCTTAAAGCCGCTGTCGAACTCTGACCTTGTCAATGACTTGTCCATTAGATAAGGGATCATATATTCCTCCATTCTAGATATCATATGGACTGAGACATGAATTATAATCATTCTCTCTGTCCATTTGTTGTTTCCTGATTTTCGATTTATGATGACTGACTCATTGAACAAATCAAATCAGTCCTGGCTTGGCCAAGCACTCACATGTGTCATCGCTAAATCATTGAGGGGCCCACAGATATCGCTTTTATCCCGAAGGTAAAAGGAATGGATAAACTTCGACTCATATGGCTTGTTCTACTACTTGTTGAATCATACACAAAGGCACGTTTTATAACATCGAGTTACCAAATGCGTTTTCGTGCAATCAATGTATAACCAACTCATAGTAACAACTCATATCTCTAGGTTTGAAGAATATAAGATATTATCGTCTCATGATCACTCGTGATAAAATCCATGAAGTGATTCAAATGAGCGCGGGTTGAATCCAATACTCAGAACTTATGAGCACTCATGAGTGTTGTAGCACCACTTTGTCCACCAACTTGGACCTCTACAAACCAACCCATGACAGTCTTGATTTATATCTACTTCCAACATATGACCGACTGTGGATGGTTTGAATAACTTAATCATTCAGGAAGAGCGACTTAGTTATTCTGGAAGTCAAAACATGCAAAGTGAAACACAAGAATAAATGAATCAAATATGGTATCAAACCCTATGAATATAAATAAACACTTTTATTTATCACCATACTGATTACTCATTATTCATTGTTTCGGTTTTATTAACTTTATACTTTAATTAAAAACACTAGTTGTCCCATGCTCCAAGCATGTACACTATGTTTTTCTTAAACAATAGCTTTGCCATACACCAAGTATGCACTCTATGTTTGTCTATGATCCTTACTTTGTGAAATAAACCAATTGAACATAATTTCAATGATTCTAATTTCACACTCCCAAATCCTTATCGAAAAATGTGAGAATTTCAAATTCCTATCATTTATCGAAATCTGTTTAGATTTTAAACTTATATGCACTGACCCTCCTGTAATGAATATGTACAAAGTCACAAAGACTTGTCAACAGTCATTATAAGGTATTCCAATGGAGATCAACTCCATGGAAACTAAGTCTCATATTCAAAGTACATTGCTTTGGACATGCTTCTTGCATTAAGTTTTCTAATCTTACACAGATAACTTCCACCTATGGAGACAACTCCATATTCTCATTTTGACTATCACTTCTGAATAAGAGATGCCTCTTTTCAGAATATGTCAATATGGTCCTTCCAAAATTAGCACTATACTTCCAACTGTCCTCGACAATTGCTTAATCATTTTAGTCATATCCAATTCTAGACCTTTTCCCTTCTTAATTCCTCTGGGCATTTGGAAAAATTTAGAAATGACAAATATTATAGCACATGCAATCGATCCTGTACCCAAAGCAAATGGTACACGATTCATGATGTCTCACATAAAGACATGATTCTAGACCAGTCTTTTGCTACAATATTTTTATTTTCCATGTTTTCAAAATTTGACTATGAAGAGGGATGCCGTAATCATAATCGAATTTTGAGAACGCAATATATATAATTTCCTTAAGTTGAACCAATCCAACATGAAATTCATATATATATTATTGACTAAAGATGATTAAGGTCTCAATCTAAGCCTTTAGAACTGAAATGAAGTATATCCTCTCCCTTAATTATAGCAAAACAACTTTTTCAATCCCTGCAGCCTCACGAATTGAAACTTTTGTTTTCTATAATTAACATTGCTAACTTGCAACACTAACAATAATTATCATGCTCCCACTAACATGATGATTATTAGCATAACACTTATGCTCCCACTAGCTTTGGCATGTACTCAGAAATCAGCCGGACTTCTAGAAATCAATACTTTATTGACTTTCTTACCAAAGTTCAGATTTCTGATACGAGATGCTTTGATAAAACTTTATCAAAATCATACACCTTTCCTTAGATAGCATGCATATGTGTCTAAACAATTTCAGAACTATGAAAAGGGATGTCGTAATCATAGTCTCAATTGTTTAGACCTTTTGGCATCTGCTTCAAATCTACTTGGTGGAAGTGTTTCCTCACCATCATTTTCATGAATCGGAGAGAAACCTTATGACCCTTAGATTTTATGGTATATGTGGTCTTATCCATGTGAATCGTCAAAACCATAGTCACAAGACAAGGATAATGACAAATCCAAACTCATATGGACCGAACTTAGGCAATCTTAACTTCTTGCCACCTGGCAGTACAGGGCCTGCCATTGCTTCCAAGTTGTTATGCAACCAATTGAGAACTTTCAAAACTCCTATGCAAAGCCAACTTTAACTGGAATGGGCACAGAATATGTCAACACGATAGGTTATAAACCTCAAGTCGTGTGCTAGTGAAGAACCTCAGGTTTTATTCTTGATTAGTTCTTGAAATTCTTTTTAGGATCTTTAAGACTCCCACTATCCTCTTGACATATAAGACTATCTTGCCAAATATTCAAGAGATAGTGCGGATTCTTTATCAAGACAAACACTTCACACAATTGGCCTTAGTTCGTCTTTTTTTTATCCAAAACATCACAACTTACCAATTTCAAATGTACAAGAGTAAGACGCTTTTACTCTTACATTTGACAAGTGTTTTAAACCTTTCTTTAAGATATGTCACTCAAGTTACAATCTTGGAGTATGACTCTAAGAATTGTTTTGGAACGAAGTATGACTCATCTTCCTGATCTAACCATTTCAACAATTCATGACTCCTCTTCTTAGTCGTAAGAATGCACTAAGATGACCTTTAGAGGACTAATTTGTGATATGATTTCTAAATCATTAAGATGATCACAAACATGATACTAAAGTACTCTCCCATCTTTTCAGATTTGAGAAACTTTTATCTTTCTGCCTAATTTGATTCTTCCCATTCGTTCTGCCATACATTGAGACTTTTCCAATGTTTCAGAATTATACTTAAACTTGTAAGTATAACCATATTTACTAAACTTTAGTAAATCAAATAGTCTTAACGAGCTTTGTGGTGGACATGACCAGTGCACAAGAATGTGTACTCGATCCCTTTAGTCCTTCACTTGACTCACACATCCATGTGAACAAGTAATTAGTCTTGATTTTCCAATGCTTGAAAGTTCTCATTCATCATACTATTCAACTTGCATGATTCCAAGTTTCGGTCCAATTGAAACTTGGGCGATGAGGAACTTTCCTGATTTGGTAAATTTAGACACTACCACAAATGAAAGAATCAAATCCATTTTCCAATATTGCTGTCAGTGGAATCATATAAGCAACAATTTTCCAGAAATGCCATTGTAAGGATACTTCAAATAAATAAAATGCCATTGTAAGGATACTTCTAAACCAGACATCAACAATGGGAGAAATTCATGTAAAGTTGATTTAAGTCCTTAATATAACACCCAATATGATATATTAAGGCTAGGACCCAACAAACTATTTTATAACTTGGAAGAGGGATGCCGTAATCCAAGCTATAAAATATTTGAAGGTAGGTGAATGACGATTCACCAATTTCCACCAAGATAAACGAAATGTATTATTAGGTTTTAATTGATTTTGAAACTCCTAGATTCTTTTGAGATTCATTGAACTTTTCAATGGCATGTTTCAATCTCGAGTGTGCCCTTCAGGTTTTGTGACTGGGATGCCAAGGATCACAAAACAAGGTGTGAAGTAACCATGCAAATATACTTGGTACCCTTAATATTTACCCCTCAATCGATGTGTCGGTTAACCACACACGCTTCAACGATACTATGATAAACATTAAGTTACCCTTTGCCTACCTTGTTAAGTCCAGGTTAGTGTGCCGGTTAACCACACACGCTCCACTAACAGCTTAAACAAAGTGCAAAGTGTAATTTCATGGATTAGCACCTTATTCACATTTTCCTAAGTAACTAAGATTGGGAATTTATAAGTGTTTAGTTACTTAGTATTTATCATTATACTTATAATGAAGGGAGAATTATAGTCCTTGTCCTACCTGTTCGGCTAACGACCCTCCACCGGTCAAGGAAGCGGTGAGTGAGAGTGGACACCCATTAAACTGCCATTTTATAGGCAGTAACCTTATACCCCCCTTATAGACCGGCTTCGTGAATGAGGCCTACTAATTGTAAGACGACTTGCTCTTATACATATAATATATTAAACTTTTAATATTATAATAGTATAAGGGTGTATTTTAGACATTTAAAATACTTGGTGGTTTAATTTATTAATTAAACTAGACTTTTAATATAATTAAACTCAAACCATATATTTATGGATTAATAATACTCTTTTAATTAAACGCTTTAATTAACTATTAATAAAGTCCATAAGAGTTAATTTGAACTATTCAACAAAACATCATAATTCCAATTATTAAACTCAAAATTAAAACCATTTAATTAATTGTTTAAGTTATGAACCCAAAAGTTTTAGAATTCAATTCTTTTTTTCATAAAAAACTTTTCTCAAATTCCAAAACTTGAGGGCAAGTTTTGTAATTCTTGAAAACCTTTGGATTTCATAACTTATGGAATTAATGGTGTTTTATGATGAAACTTTCCATGTTCCATAACTTAAGAACAAGTTATGGAATTCTTTAGAACATTACCACCAAATTTTGTAACTCCATAAAAACTTTGAATCAAAATTTTTTTTTTTAAAAAAACTTTCATATCCATAACTTATGGAAGTTTCAAAAACCCTTAAGATCACAACTTTAAAAAAAAACCTTTTGAGCTCCAAAATTTTATGACAAAATATGTAACTCCTTAAAACATTTAGATCAAACTTTTAAAATTAATAAAATAATCATATCATTTTATCTTTTACTAAATTTGACCTAATTCAACTCATATAACAAATGATTCAAATTTTACAAATAATTCGTTTTTCACAAAACAAGTAATTATCTTAAAATTTGACAAATGTCATGTTTTTTTTTCCTTTTTTTTTAACTTGAAATAAAACAATTGCATCAATATAACAGAAAACAACCCATGGCTCTGATACCACTGTTGGGTTTTGAGCATTCTAACACTCCTATGGTGTACATGCAACCCTATAAACCTTGGAGCTATGTTTTCTCTATTATACATGCAAATATTAACTATTCCAAGGTTTCATCCTAACTAGCATATTATGAAGCACCTATACTACAAAGTTCTAGTTAGATGACATACCTTTTGATGTAGCTTGATGTCTTCAAGCTTTAAGAGCTTAACCCCAATAGTGTGGAAGCCTCAAATGGAATCACAAATCACCAAAACACCTTGGAAGAACTTGAGAGAATATGTATGCACACTAAAATCGGCCCACTCTTATTTTCACACACTTGTACCAATTTTGTGAGCCAAGGACCCCTTTATATATTATGGAGGATTAGGGTTACATCCATGTAAACCCTAATACCCATGACCTTTCATTTACATAGGATCCATAGGTTAAAAGCTCCATGGACCATCCATGAAAGCTTAGCCCAACCTAAATGAACTTGGCTCATTCCATATATATAAGAGTCCATATTTAATTAGTTCTTTTTGATCACTTAATTAATTCTAAATTAATTCTTGATCAATACTAATTAAATAATATGATTCCATATTAATATATTATAACTTATAATATATTAATATAAATCATAAATATACTATTCTCAAAAGACTATCCATATAAATTGTGCCGGTGAAGTGCAACCCAAATGGACCATGCCGGGTCGGGTCAAGTACATACCAAATATAGTTATGGACTTAGACATTAATCCAACAATATTGTGGGCCAATAATCCAGGATTATGTAGATGAGCTAAACTAATCCATGGATAGTCCATGGAGGTTAAATCCATGGAGCATGAGAATGTGGAAAGTCATGGATCATTACTGTTTACGAAGTGTAACCCTAGCATGTACAACACTATAAATAAGCCCCTCCTAGAGCCAAAATCGGTTGCCACTTACTTTCCAAGAGGGTGAAGTTGATTTTGTGCTAGTAGCCTATTCTCTCAAGCATCCTCTTTCATATTGGTGTTTGTGAACCAATAGAGGCATCACACTTGAGGTGCTCAAGCTTTCAAAGGTCAAGAACTACAAGTCCTTCTAAGAGGTAAGTCATCTAACTAGTTGTATCATTCAACTGTTTAAATGTATGCTTGTTAGGACAATGCTTTGGAAAATTGCAAATATGCATGTATAATTAGAGAAACATAGATCCAAATCATTTAGGGTTGCATGTGCACCATAGGAGTGTTGTAGTGCTCAAAACCCAACACCATCTTCATCGATAGCAAACCCACAAGAACTCTGTACCTTGAAAAAAAACTCTCAACAATCAAGCTGGATTGATTTCCAAATATGTTAGGATAATGTCAAGAACTAAACAATATCTCAGATCAACTAGCAAATTTTGGTGCTACTGTCACTAACGATCGGTTGGTTCCACAACTCATCACTGGCTTAAATGGAAATTATGAAAATATTTCAACTCCTTTACAACAATCTACACCACTCCCTGAGTTCTATACTCCACGGTCCAAATTAATTTTGGAGGAAACAAGAAAAGCCAACCAACACTCGGCAACCACTGCTCTTGTCGCCAACAGTAGTAGTGCCACTCCACCACCGGTCAACACTATTGTTCCTGTCCAGGTACAATCATCACAAAGTGGAGAATGACAAGATTCCAATCAGCAATATCAGACAGGGAACCGTGGCTATTCTGATCATTATGGTCATGGATGCAACACTATTAGAGGTGGTCGGGGACGTGGTCGGGGGCGTGGTCGCGGACACAATTTCTCTGACTACAATTACGGACACAACAACTTTCATCCACAACCCTGGATGAATTGGACTTCACCACCTGTTTCATACCCAACTGTACCCACAAACCACCCCCAAACCGTGACACATCACCAGGGATTCTTAGTGCATCACCTTCTCAGACATATGTTGCTTCTGACTATTCATACATGCCTACCAACATTGAACAGGAAATGCACACCATGACTCTAAATCCGGACCAACATTGGTATCTTGAGTTAGGAGCCACCAATCACATGTCCAACACTATAGGTAACATCTCAAATTATGTTAATAATAGTATAACCATATAGTTGTTGGTAACGGTTTCCAAATACCAATCCATGGAACTGGTCACTTAATCCTTACATCACCGTATCCACCTTTAAAACTCAATAATATTCTTCATGCACCCAAACTCATTAAAAACTTACTATATGTTCATCGTCTTACCACAGATAACCTAATTTCTAATGAATTTAACCCTTTTCGTTTTCTTATGAAAGATTACCAGAAGCGGATTCCTATCCTCCGATGTGACAACACCGGAGAGCTCTATCTAAATTCGTTGCCATCCACTAGAGTTACCAATCCTTCTACCTTCACTACTTTATCCTAAGATCTATGGCACCATCGTTTGGGTCACCCGAGATCTTTATTATTGCGTGTTTAAATAAACAAAGGTCTATTTCTATTTTCAAGTTTTCGGATAAACGTTTATGTCAGTCTTGCGTGTTTGGCAAACATATTAAAATTCCCTTTTATGATTCAATGTCTTCTACTTCTTTACATTTTTATATCTTGCATAGTGATTTATGGACCTCCCCGATTCAAAGTTCGGGAGGCCACCATTATTATATCCTATTTTTAGATGATTAGACGAACTATTTGTGGACTTTTCCATCAACCAACAAATCACATGTATTATCCATCTTTCTTAACCTTCATAAGCTTATACAAACATAATTTGAACGATAGATAAAATCAAAATAGTGTGATAATGGAACGAAATATAATAATCATTTGTTTAAAATTTTTTGCAGTTAACACATAATGGTCTTTCTATTCTCTTTCCGACACACTTCCCGTAAAAATGGAAAAACTGAACAAAAAATAAGATCAATTAACAACATCGTTCGAACATTACTCACCCATGCTTCCTTACCTCCTACTTTTTGGTATCATGGCTTACAAATGGCCACCTACCTCCTTAACATTCTTCCTTCCTAAACCAAAAATAACACCGCACCCACCTTTCTCCTCTATCACAAACACCCACCGTATACACATCTTTCTACTTTTGGTTGTATTTGTTATCCTATTATCCCATCTACTACCATTCACAAACTCGATAATCACTCCTCACCGTGTGTCTTCCTTGGATACCCCTCAAATCACAGGGGGTACAAGTGCTATGAACTATCAACCCATAAAATCATTATATCTCGTCACGTTGTGTTTGATGAAACTAAATTCACATTTTCCAAAACAAACACTTCACCTTCCTCCTATCAGTTTATTCATACAACTCTCTCATCAGACCTACACCCAGCCTTATGGAACTCGATAACTCCTACTACACCTTCATAACCCTCAACTGAAATAACACACCTATAGCCCCCCACCCTTTCCTCACCACCATCCGATGTCATCACCCAACCAGTTTATCAACAACCACCTGTAAATCCTCTTAGAACCTATTGTCGTAGACCAAAAACCCACACCAAAACCCCTCATCAATCTCCAACCGAAACCAATACACCTCTTTCTCCACATAATACCGAACCCATACAGCAACCCCAGTCCTAACCTGTTCGAACAATCCAAACACGCAGCAGGACTAGTAATTCAAAGCCAAAACAACCCTTTAACCTATACACCACCACCTCCATCGAACCAATTCCACGAAATCTAATTGAAGCATTAAACCAACCTGTTTGGAAACAGTCCATGACTGATGAGTTTAATGCTTTTATTGATAATAATACTTGGGATTTACTACCTCGTACTTCGTCTATAAATATTATTCGGTCTATGTGTATTTTTAAACGTAAAACTAAAGCTGACGGCTCCTTTGAAAGATACAAAGCATGTTTTCTTTGTGATAGAAGGTCTCAACAGGTGGGAGTGGATTATGACAAAACATTCAGCCCGGTTGTTAAGTCGGCTACTATACCAGCAATATTAAGTTTGGCTCTATTTAACAGATGGTACATCAGCCAACTAGACGTTAAAAATGTGTTCTTACATGGACATCTATAAGAAATAGTTTACATGCACCAAAGTATGGGTTTCATAGATCTGGCCCTCCCCCATCATGTTTACATATTGAAAAAGTCTTTATATGGTCTAAAACAGGGACCCCAGACATGGTACCAATGTTTTACAGATCATGTGACCACCTTGAGTTTTTGACATAGTGCATGTGACCATTCTCTTTTCATCTACCATGATGGTCAGGATATTGCTTATCTTGCTATATGTTGACAAAATCATCCTCACTACCTTGTCACCAACTTTGAAACAGCTCTTCTCATTCATGCTATGAAGGATCTCGACCCTCTTACTTACTTCTTAGGCATATCGGTCAAACGTGATGCAACTGGCTTATTTTTATCACAACACAAATATGCTCTCGATATTCTTTCACATGCAAATATGACTCAATGCAATCCGGTCCAAACTCCGGTTGACACAGCAAGATTAGTAACTTGGACGACGACCTTATTGATGATCCCAACACCTATCACAGCCTTGCAGGAGCTTTACAATACCTAACATTCAACCGTCTAGATATCTCTTATGTAGTACAAAAGATAAGTATGCACATGCATGCCCCACACACGATTCATCTTCATCGCCTTAAACGTATTCTACAATACGTCAAAGGTACACTCACCACGGGAAACTACATGCGAGTTTCTACTCCGACCTCTCTCATAGCCTACACCGATGCCAATTGGGCTGGTTTCCCAGACACCCATAGATCGACTTCAGGATATTGCATTTTCCTTGGTGAAAATCTTCTATCTTGGTCATCAAAATGACGAACTACCATTTCTAGATCCAGTACAGAGGCCGAATACAGGGGCGTGGCCAATGTTGTTGCAGAAATTTGTTAGATATGAAACCTTCTCTTGGAACTAGGGCGACCTCCCACTCGTATATCCATAGTTTATTGTGATAATGTTAGTACTATTTACATGTCTGGTAATCGGATTCGACATCAGCACACTAAACATATCAAGATTGACATTCATTTTGTTCGTGAGAAGGTTCAGCAGGGTCATATACATGTTTTTCATGTTCCAACATGCTACAAAATAGACGAAATTTTCAATAAAGGACTACCACAAGTGTTATTTAACGATGTCAGGTCTAGTCTAAGCATCCGTCCTCCTCCTCCTTAGACTGATGGGGTATATTAGACTAGGAAACCTTTGTATCATTTATGTAAATTATCTATTAGTTAGGGTAATCATATGTCAATATTTGTATCTGTTATGTAACTATTTATAGTGTTGATTAACGAGATCACACCAATCTTTTAGCCAATTCTATTAGATGGTTCACAATGGATGTACATTGATTACCGGGAGTTGAACAAGTTGACGGTGAAGAACCGTTACCCACTTCCGCAGATTAATGATCTCTTCGAGCAGCTCCAGGGTGCATCTTGGTTCTCCAAGATCGATATGAGGTCGGTATATCATCAGATGAGAGTTAGGGAGGAAGACGTGGAGAAGAGCGTGTTACAGACTCGTTATGGTCATTACAAGTTCTTGGGGATGCCATTTAGGCTCACTAACGTTCTTGCAACATTCATGGATTTGATGAACCTAGTATAGAGACCAATGCTTGACCAGTCGGTCATTGTTTTGATTGATGATATCTTGGTCTACTCTAAGACCAGGGAGCTGCATGAGGAGCATCTCAGAGAGTTGTTGGGAGTATTGAGATAAGAGATGCGTTATGCCAAATTCTCCAAGTATGAGTTCTGGTTATAGGAGGTCTAGTTTCTGGGACACCTCGTCAATCAGAACGGGATTTTGGTCGATCCGACCAAGATTGAGGTGGTAATGCAGTGGGAGGTCTCGAAGTCCCCATCTAAGATTAGGAGTTTCCTGGGGTTGGCTGGTTATTATCAGAGATTTATTCAGGATTTCTCCAAGATTGTTATTCCTCTGACCCGCCTGACGAGGAAAGGTGTGGATTTCTGTTGGGGCCCTGAGCAGCAACTGCATTTGAGACCTTGAGGAGAAAGTTATGTGAGTCCCCGGTATTGAGGCTCCCTGAGGGTTTTGAGGATTTTGTGGTATGTTGTGATACTTTGATCATAGTTTTGGGGTCCGTTCTTATGTAGAGTGGTAGAGTCATTGCTTATGCATCCAGGCAGCTAAAGCCACATGAGGTTCGGTATCAGACACATGATCTGGAGTTGGGGGCGGTGGTGTTTGCCCTCAAGATTTGGCAACATTATCTATATGGGGTCTGATGTATCATCTACACGGATCACAAGAGTCTAATATATCTCATGGATCATCCGAATTTGAATATGAGACAACGTAGATGGCTTGATGTGGTCAAAGATTATGACTGTGAGATCCTTTATCATCACGAGAAAGAAAATGCGGTCGCTGACGCTCTGACCCGCAAGATGGCTAATACTTCTGTTGGGGGTTTATGTATGAGGATTTCTATCGATTCACTCATTTCGGAGTTGATCAGGGAGGCTCAAGCCGAGGCAATCAAGAGTGAGCACTGGAAGAATGAGAGAATCAAAGGTGAGATCAGTAGGTTTGGCAACGATAGTCGCAGATTGTTGACCCAGTGTGGCGGGGTTTGGGTTCCAGATTTCGGTGGGTCAGGCAGACCGTGATGGAGGAGGCACATAAGACTAGATTTTCGATACACTATGGAGCCACGAAAATGTATCGGTATATGAGGCTCAGTTACTGGTAGCCATGTATAAAGAGGGATATAGCATGGTATGTGAAGAGGTGCTTGACTTGTCGGATGGTCAAGGACGAAAACCAAAGACCACACAACAAGTTACAACCTTTGGAGGTTCCCATGTGGAAATGGGAACAAATCACCATGGATTTTATCACCAAGTTACCCAGGACAGCTAGAGGGTTTGATGCGATATGGGTAATTGTTGATCGTATGACCAAGAGTGCCCACTTTCTGGCTATTCAAGAAAGTTCTTCGGCCGAGAAATTGGCCGATGTTTATGTGCGCGAGATCATTGCTCACCATTGGGTGCCAGTATCTATTGTATCTGATTGCGATGTGCGGTTTACTTATCGGTTTTGGTAGACGTTCCATGAGGAGTTGGGTACAAGACTACATTTCGGCACCAGTTATCACCCTCACATTGATGGACAGAGTGAGCGGACAATTTAGATGCTCAAGGATATGCTGAGGGCTTGTGTTATTGATTTTGGTGGGAGTTGGGATTCCTACCTTCCCCTAGTGGAGTTTTCCTACAAAAACAACCACCATTCTAGTATAGGTGCACCTTCTTTTAAGTTTCGCTATGGGAGTAAGTATCGTACACCAGTTTGCTGGGGAGAGGTTGGCCACAGAGTTATGGGTAGGACCGAGGTAGTTCTTCAGACTACAAAGCATATCCAATAGATCAGACAGAGACTGCAGACATCCCAGAGCCGACAAAATAGTTATGTTGACCGGCGACGATCGGACCTCGAGTTCCAGGGCGGGGTTTGGTGCTTCTGAAGGTGTCACCTTGGAAGGGTGTCACCCGTTTTCGAAATCGGGGCAAGTTAGGCCCCCAGTTTATCGGTCCCTTCAGGATTATCGACCGGGTAGGCAAGGTTGCATATCGACTGGATTTCCCTTGGGAGCTTAGTCAGATCCACAACACTTTACATGTCTCTCAGTTATGAAAGTGTTTAGCCAACAATTCTTTGGTGATTCCCTTGCATGACATTCAGGTTGAGGAGCGCCTGAAATATAACGTTTGGTTCCTGGTATGTATTTAATTTATTAATTATTCAATTTATAAGGGCAACTCGACGAGTTGGAAGCCCCAAACTCGTCGAGTAGAGATCAGATGGGCCGCGTGATTTAAGTAACCTACTCGATGAGTTGAGAGGCCTCAACTCGAGGAGTAGGCTGGTAGAGGAGAAACCCTAATTTCCGGGGTTTGCACCCAATTTAAATGTCTTAAACCTTTCATGTTGGCCTCATTTCCAACCTCCAAGTCCCAAACCCTAAATCTCTAAACCCTAATGCTATTGTGAGTGTTTGTGTGCTATTTCAAGTTATTTAGTGTGTGTTTTGAAGCTATTGGAAGAAGGAGAAGCTTGTGGACACAAGAGGGAGTTTATAGATCTAGAAACCTTGTTTCATCCATGACATTTTGCTGGTACAAAGCTTGAACCTTGCTTTGTAGTTATTTAGATCTCCATTCTTGAAGTTCCTTGCTTATTTTGGTCCAAATGATATGATTCTTGGGATTTGGACATCCCAATTGGAGAACACTTCATATCTAGGGCCTTAAGGGTTTTTCATGGCATAAGGGTGCCAACTTTATGGCCATGGAAGTCCCATGCGACCCCTAGACCATCATTTTGGTCTTTTGAAGCTTTTATGGCCATGCATGAGGATAAAGTTCAAGGCTTTACGTGATTATTTAGTCCCTAGAGTCAGATCCATGACCTTATGGTCTATCTTGAAGTTTTATTGGCTTTTAATTTTGGATCTATATCATTTTGAGTTAGGGTTTGAGTTTTTGCATTAGGGGGAGGTTCTTAATGGGAAAAGTTGGAAACTTTACCCTTCTAGACGTATTTGTAGCTTAGTTCCAGAAGATAGGGCCCTGGTTTGAAGAATGGCGACTTAATGCATTACGAATGGCTAACTTACTAAATAACTCGACGAGTTTATAGAGGAACTCGATGAGTTGGGACGAATTGTCCTGATTCTGTTAACGGGAAGAACTCAGCGAGTTGAAGGAAAACTCGACGAGTTGGACCGCGATTTCACGATTCTGTGATTCATGGGAACTCGATGAGTTGTAGGAAAAACTCGATGAGTTGAGTCAACTCGGAGCGTTGACTTGGACTTGACCTTAACTTTGACTTCGACCATAGTTGACCCTAAAGGGGTTATTGGCATGAATTGATATCTAAGGGATTGTTTTGGTTCCGGGAGTGTGCAGAGCTGGTTCCAGGACAGAGATGTTTCAGCTATCATTCGACATTGGAGGTGAGTTTCCTCCTATAGGAACGGGTCGAAGGCACCAATGTCGGACCGTTTATGTATGCTAGTATGTTCCGGACTAAGGTCCGATGTCGGGCAGCACCCGATGTAGATTTATGTGTTCCGGATTCCGATCTGATGTCGGGCGGTGCCCAAGGAATGTTTGTATGCTTGATGTCTTCGTGATTCTTGCATGTGTCTGTTTCGTATGTTTTTGGATTATGGTCCGATGCCGGGCAATACCCAAGAATGGTTGTATGTTTCCGGATTTCAGTCCGATGCTCGGCGGGGCCCGATGAATGTTTCTATGTTTATGTTTTGTGACTATTTATGTGTATTTGTTGTTATGTTTATATGTATACTGAGCTTTGCTCGATGTCGGGCGAGGCCCAACGTCGGATCTCGGTTCGTTGCCGGGCGGGGCCCGATGCCGGACTTGTCCAGTGCCGGGCGGGGTCCGATGTAGCGGACGGGGCCCATGATATGTTATTATGTGATTATGTGAATATATGTATGTTATATGGTATTTTAGGGAGACTCACTAAGCTTCATGCTTACAGTTTTCAGTTTTGGTTTCAGGTACTTCCGGTAGCAAGGGGAAGAGCTCGGGATGACTGTAGTGCACACACCATGATTTTAGCCTAGGTTGTTTTTACTCTGATATATTTGACATATGTTTATGATGTTTTTGTTGGATAAGGTGTCTAAGTCCATAACTATATTTGGTATGTACTTTACCCAACCCGGCATGGTCCATTTGGGTTGTACTTCACCAGAACAATTTGTATAGATAGTCTTTTGAGAATAGTATATTTATGATTCATTAATATATTATAAGTTATAATATATTAATATGAAATCATATTATTTAATTAGTATTGATCAAGAAATAATTTGGAATTTATTTAGTGATCAAAAGAGGCTAGTTAAAAATGGACTCTTATGGTATGGGCCAATGGATTATTTAGGATGGGTTAAGCTTGCATGGAAGTCCATGTATTTTTTAACCCATGGATCCTTAGTAAATGAAAGGTCATGGGTATTAAGGTTTACATGGATGTAACCCTAATCCTCCATACTATATAAAGAAGTCCAAGGCTCTAGAAATCGACACTAGTGTGTGAGACTTGAAGCATAGTTGATTTGTGAGCTTATTATACTCTCTCAAGAACTTCCAAGTTATTGTGGTGATTTGTGATTCCACTAGAGGCATTCACATTATTGGTGCTAGGCTCTTAAAGCTCCAAGCTATTAGCTACAAGAAAAGGTATGTATTTCTATCTAGATTTTTGTTGTATAAGAACCTACAATTGCATACTAGATAGGACAATGCTTTGGAAATAAATTTTGCATGTATAATAGAGAAAACATAGTTCCAAAGCATTTAGGGTTGTATGTGCACCTTAAGTTTGTTAGGATGCTCAAAACCTTTCAGTGGTGTCAGAGACTAGGTTTTTTTTCTATTATATTGTTGCTTATATGTGATTTTGCAAAGCTGGAATTGCTGTCTGACTGGTCAACTCCACGAGTCCATGAACAGACTCGACGAGTTGATGCTTTTAGCCTTGGACTCGGCGAGTCTGATGAGCAGATAGCATGTTGTTCGAGTTTTTTTTGGCCAGAATTGGGTTAGGATCATTACCTATAACTGTTTTGAATCATTTAAACTGTTTTTATGATATGGTAATGATTATCCTAATCTAATTACAAGGTAATTGTCATAATTTCAAGAATTAGTTAATATGATTATGCTTAATGTCTTGAAGATTGATGATATGAATTGCTTTGTTCTATGAGTTTGAATATGATCATGCATGCTTTATTTGATTATTATGATTAATTAAATCCATGGTGTATGTGTTTTGATGGAGTCCATAATTTGTCCTTAAGTTATGGATTACCAAAGGTCTTTTCCTTAAAAGAGTAGTTAAGAATTCATAGGTTATAGAAATGAAGAGTCTTCATTTTTAATAGGCCATTAAACTCACAAGTTATGGAGTTGAAAAGTTTTGAAGAGTTTCAAAACTTGCCCTCAAGTTTTGGAAATTGTTAAGTTTCACACACTAATTCTTTAATTCCAAATCCCTAGAATTTTAAAACTTTAAAATTCAACCCTTATATATTATAATATTAAAAGTTAATAATATATATATATATATATATATATATATATATATATATATATATATATATATATGTATGTATACGATCAAGTTAGTCTTACCGTTAGTAGGCCTCATTCACGAAAGCCAGTCTATAAGGGGGGTATAAGGTTGTTGCCTATAAAATGGCAGCTTAATGAGTGTCCAGTCTCACCCACCGCTTCCTTGACTGGTGGAGGGTCGTTAGCCTAACGGGTAGGACAATGACTATAATTCTCATTAAAAGTATAATGATAAATATAAAGTAACTAAACCTTTTATAAATTCCCAATCTTAGTTAGTTTAGGAAAATGTGAATTTGGTGCTAACCCATGAAATTACACTTTGTACCTTACCAAGTCGTTAGTGGAGCGTGTGTGGTTTACCGACACACTAACATGGACTAGTAAGAGTGGCAAATGGTAGCTTAATGTTTATCATAGATTGGTGGAGCGCGTGTGGTTAACCGACACATCGATTACGTGATAAAATTAAGTGTACCAAGTTAATTTGCATGGTTATTCACACCTTGTTTTGTGATCCTCGGCATCCTAGTCACAAACTTGAAGGGCACAATCGAGATTTAAACATGCCATTGAAAATTCCAATGAATCTCAAAAGAATCTAGGAATTTCAATTCATTTAAAACCTAATTTACATTTCGTTTTTCATGGTGGAAATTGGTGAATCGTCATTCACCTACCTTCAAATATTTTACAGCTTGGATTACGGCATCCATCTTCTAAGTTATAAAATATTGTGTTGGGTCCTAGCCTTAATATTACATTTGGGTGTCTTATTAATGACTCTTTATCTAATCTAAACTTGTCTTTCTTCCTTTTCAGATGTCTTCCAACAATGCTTCAGGCTCAAACCCTACCGGTTCCTTCTCTCTCATGAACCTTTGTGGGAGGGTCATTTTTGATGGAACTAATTTCAATGACTGGATTAGGAACATCAGAATAGTCACACGCTATGAGGACAAGGAATATGTCCTTGATAAAGAGCTTAAGGAACTTGATGAGTCGTCTGCTACTCCACAGGAGGTTGCTAATTTTAGGGCACATGAGAAAGATGCCACCAAGGTAGCTTGTATCATGCTTGCCACTATGGCACCTGAACTCCAAAAGTCCTATGATGACTTCTACCCTTTTGAGAGGCATCAGGATCTGATGGAAAGGTACCATCAGAGTGCTCGTCAAGAGAGGTATGAAATAATCGCCTCCATGATAAAAACTAAAATGAAGGATGGAGAGTCTATCATAGGCCACCTACAGAAAATGCAAAGATTTGTGGACCGTCTGCTCAAGCTGAATGTGAACTTTGATGAGGAGTTGGCTATAGATATCATTCTACACTCCTTACCTCCATGTTATGATCAGTTTGGCATGACTTATCATATGAACAAGGAGGAAGTCACCTTGAGCAAGCTTTAGGGACTTTTGAGGACTGCTAAAAGCAACCTCAAAGGGAAAAATGTTGTTTCTACTCCTACCACTGCCCCTGTTCTGGCAATCGGGCAAGGTAAAGGGAAAAAGAGGAAGGCCTCTTCGAAGGGTACCAAGGGAAAGTCTCTTGATGGCTCCTCTTCGAGTGGAACCAAAGGTGGTTCTGCTACTCCCTCTTCCAACCTGAAGGATGCACAGTGCTTCTACTGTCAGGAAAAAGGGCACTGGAAGTGAAGCTGCCCCAAGTACTTGCATGATCTTAAGGATGGGAAAGTGAAACCCACCCATGCAGGTATTTACACTATATTGTCTAATAACTCACCACATACTAATTCTTGGGTCCTTGATACAGGGTGTGGAATTCACATTTGTTCTGATTTGCAGGAGCTAAAAAGAAGTGAGGATGTGGAGCACGGGAAGATAAACTTGATCATGGGGAGTAGGAAAGTTTCACCTGTCACCAAGATTGGAGTTTATTCTTTATTGCTTAGTAGTTGATTAGTATTATATTTAAATAAATGCTGTTACTCGTCTGAAATGGTGAGAAATATTATTTCTCTTCATAGTTTGTACAAATAAGGATTTACTTTTTCATTTGATAATGAATGTGGTGGTATTAATGCTTTTTATAATGGTGTTCTTTATTTTAAAGCATTACCTTGTAATGGTGTATATGAAACTGTGTCAATTGTAGAAAACTTAGGAAATAATGTATTGCATATTGATTGTTCCACTAGTTTGGATAAAACATCTTTGTGGCATTGTCGTCTTGGACATGTCAACAAGAAGCGCATAGGACAACTCCAGAAGGCTGGAGTCTTGGAGTCATTTGACTTAAAGTCAGATGATAGTTGCGAGTCTTGTTTACTTGGAAAAATGACAAAGTCACCCTTCCCTGGTACTTGTGCTAGGGGTGAAGGTTTGTTGGATCTCATACACTCAGATGTGTGTGGACCCTTCAGAACCACCACAAGGGTTGCTAACCGCTTCTATGTGACTTTTACTGATGATTATAGTAGATATGGCTATGTCTACTTAATCAAGCATAAGTCAGAAACCTTTGAGAAATTCAAAGAGTTTAAACAAGAAGTGGAGAATCAGTTGGGCAGGAACATAAAGATACTCCAGTCCGATCGAGGTGGTGAGTATCTTACTATCGAGTTCCTTGACTATCTTAAGGAATGTGGAATTGTTTCACAATTGACACCTCCCAGGACACCACAACTGAATGGTGTGGCTGAGAGGCGCAATCAAACCTTGTTGGACATGGTTCGTTCCATGATGAGTCGAGCTTCGTTACCAATCTCATTGTGGGGGTATGCCTTAGAGACTGTCGCCCATATCCTTAATCTAGTCCCTACCAAGATGGTTTCCAAAACATCTCACGAGATGTGGATTGGGAAAGTTCTCACTTTAGACCACATCAAGAATTGGGGTTGCGAGGCTTTCGTGAGACGCGAGACTCATGATAAGCTTGAACCTCGTAGTGAGCGGTGTATATTCATCGGCTACCCACAGAAATAATTTGGATACTTCTTCTGCAGACCCACTGAGAATGTGGTATTTGTGGCAAGGAGAGGAGTCTTCGTGAGAGATAATTCATTAGCCAAGGAAACAGTAGGAGGCAAATTGACCTTGAAGAGCTTCAAGAGTCAAGCGGTGAAGCAACCTCAAACCCTAGCAATCAACCTGAGGAGGAAACTCATGTTGAACCAACTGACGAGTCTGTACCTCTAAGGCGTTCCACTAGAGTTAGGAATCCACCTGAGCATTATTATGGTTTCCATATTATTACGGAAGGTGATCCATTTATCAGTGATAGTACATTGGTAAATCTGGATGAACCTAACAACAATAGGGAAGCCATGGCAGGCCCCGAGTCTGCTAAATGGAAAGAGGCTATGGACAGCGAGATCCAATCCATGCATGACAATCAAGTTTGGAACTTGGTAGACAATGCACCGGGTCATAAGACAGTCGGGTGCAAATAGATCTTCAAGAAGAGGACCGACATGGATGGGAAGGTACACACTTACAAGGCGTGACTGGTCGCGAAGGGCTTCACTCAAACTCCAGGAGTTGATTATGATGAAACCTTCTCGCCAGTAGCGATGATTAAGTCTATTAGAGTTATGCTAGCCATTGCTGCATTTCATGATTATGAAATATGGCTAATGGATGTCAAAACCGCTTTCCTTAATGGAAAGTTGGCTGAGGGTGTTTACATGAGTCAGCCAGAGGGTTTTGTCAGTGCAAAGTACCCTGATAGAGTGTGTAAGCTTGAGAAATTCATTTATGGATTGAAACAAGCATCTCGCAGCTGGAATCTTTGTTTTGATGAGAAAGTCAAAGAGTTTGGTTTTTCGAGAATCGAGGATGATTCCTATGTATATGTCAGAGCTAGTGGGAGTACAGTTAGCTTTTTGGTACAGTGTGTGGATGACATACTACTCATAGGAAATGACATCCCAACCTTGCAGGAGGTTAAGTCGTGGCTTGGGAAGTGTTTCGCTATAAAGGACCTTGGAGAAGCTTCCTATATCCTAGGGATAAGGATATTAAGAGATAGGAGTAAAGGACTAATTGGACTTAGTCAAAGCACGTACTTGGACAAGGTGTTGAAGAGGTTCAACATGCAGAATTCCAAGAAACGTGACTTACCGATCCAACACAATTCCAGACTGAGTAAGACTCAGAGTTTGAGTATAGAGGCTGAGATAGCTGAGATGAGTCAATTACCATATGCTTCCGCTGTTGGCTCGATCATGTATGCTATGACTTGTACTCACCCTGATGTGGCCTTTGCTTTGAGCATGGTCAGCAGATATCAGGGGAACCCTACTAAAGTCCACTGGACTGCGGTAAAGAACATTCTCAAGTACCAGCGAAGGACAAAGGACTGGGTCCTTAACTTCGGTGGGAGTGATGACTTGAGAGTGATAGGGTACAGTGACGCTGACTTTCAAACCGATAGAGATAATTTCCGCTCTCAGTCGGGCTGAGTCTTTACCCTGAATGGAGGAGCGATTACTTGGAAAAGTTCCAATCAGGAGACAGTAGCTGATTCAAATTGTAAATCAGAGTACATAGCAGCAAGTGAAGCGGCGAAGGAGGCGATATGGCTGAAGAACTTCATTGGAGACCTTGGAGTTGTACCAGCTATAAAGAAGCCTATGGAGATTTTCTGTGACAGCAATAGTGCGGTAGCCTTAGCCAAGGAACCAAGAGATCATGGCAGATCCATACACATTGACATAAAATATCACTTCATAAGACACAAGATAGAAGAAGGAATCCTCATGGCAAAGAGGGTATCATAAGAAGATAACCCAACAGATCCCCTCACAAAGGGACTGACTAGGGTTAAGCATTTGCAGCATGTGAGGAGCATCTGGCTAACGGACGATATTAGTTTTAATAATTAGATAGATATTTCTGAAACTTGTAAAATGTAATTGACATTTGATGATTAAATAAAAGTTGTTATTTATTTATGAGTAAAGTTACTATCTTGTGTCAATTGTTTACTATTGTTTCAACTTTGCATGTTTTGACTTCCAGAATAATTATATTATTCAAAACCTCCACAGTCAGTCATACTTTGGAAGTAGGTATGAATCAAGACTGTCATGAATTGGTCTTGTAGATGTCTAAGATGTTTAGACATAGCAAATGTTGCTGCAACATTCATGAGTGCTCATAAGTTCTGAGTATTGGATTAAACCCACGCTCACTTGTATCACTTCATGGAATTTATCTCGAGTGATCGTGAGACGGTAATATCATATAAGTCTTCAAACCTAGAGATATGAGTTGTTGACCATGAGTTGGTTGTGCATTGATTGTACGAAAACACATCAGTAACTTGATGTTATAAAACATGCTCTTGTGTATGATTCAACGAGTAGTTAGTACAAGCATATGATTCAAAGTTTATCTGTTCCTTTTAGTCCTTGGAGGATTAAACGCGACATCTGGGCCCCTCGATGATTTTGTTTTGACCTATGTGTCAGGCCCGGTCAGAACTGAATTGATGTGTTCAATTGAGTTCTATGTCAAAGAAATCGAAAATCGGGAAACAAACTGTTGGACAATAAGTACGACGTTGTTCCATGTATTTGTCCGGCTGATATCTTGAACAGAGGATTATGTGATCACTTATCTAAAATGGTACTTCATAGTTCGACAAGGTTTTAAGATCTACGATTGCTGGTCGATTCCTGAAGTCAGACTTGCAACTATAGTTATCAGACTTATCCAAGTAGGAGACTGTTGGATAAGGTGTCTAAGTCCATAACTATATTTGGTATGTACTTGACCCGACCCGACATGGTGCATTTGGGTTGCACTTCACCGGAACAATTTGTATGGATAGTCTTTTGAGAATAGTATATTTATGATTTATTAATATATTATAAATTATAATATATTAATATGAAATCATATTATTTAATTAGTATTGATCAAGAATTAATTTGGAATTCATTTAGTGATCAAAAGAGGCTAATTAAATATGGATTCTAATGGTATGGGCCAATGGATTATTTAGGATGGGTTAAGCTTGCATGGAAGTCCATGGATAGTCCATGGAGTTTTTAACCCATGGATCCTAAGTAAATGAAAGGTCATGGGTATTAGGGTATACATGGATGTAACCCTAATCCTCCATAATATATAAAGAAGTCCAAGGCTATAGAAATCGACACTAGTGTGTAAGACTTGAAGCATAGCCGATTTTGTGAGCTGAGTATACTCTCTCAAGAACTTCCAAGTTGTTGTGGTGATTTGTGATTCCACTTGAGGCATTCACATTATTGGTGCTAGGCTCTTAAAGCTCCAAGCAATTAACTACAAGAAAAGGTATGTATTTCTATCTAGATTTTTGTTGTATAAGAACCTACAATTGCATGCTAGATAGGACAATGCTTTGGAAATAAATTTTGCATGTATAATAGCAAAAACATAGTTCCAAAGCATTTAGGGTTGTATGTGCACCTTAAGGTTGTTAGGATGCTCAAAACCCTTCAGTTTTGAGATACAATGACTTATGATTTTATGTGATGATTTAATTACTATGGTTTTATTAATAATTAAAAACGAAATTTTTGAACCGTATTTTTCGGATGTTTCAGGTTGGTATCAGAGCCTTGGTTTTAGGGATTCAGACATACTCTCGGGTGTGTCTGATATCAAACTTAGGACTTGGTAAGAAAATTTTCAAAAAGAAAAGAAAACCATTTTTTTATAAAAAGGATTTTGAAAAGAGAAAAGGGTGTGGTGCATGCAATCAGTCGAGCTCAAGTAAGTTCTCCCAAATTACCCATACAAGTTTGTTATGTTATGATATGATTATGAGATCTGCATGGTAGATTAGGGCTAAGGATCTAGGAATGATGCCTTGTATGACTGTTATATGTGTATGAGAGCTGCATGCTAGATTAGGGCTAAGGATCTAGGAAGGATGCCTTGTATGCCTGCTATATGAGCTTATTGAACTGTATGCTAGTACTGATTAGTCAGTGATATGATGGCCTGATTAGGATATGTTTGGTATTGTTACTCGATGTTTGAATGTTGTTTCCTTTGTGCTTTTAGGATTTCTAATTATCTTTAACTAACTAGTAAACGAATATGTTAAGTTACATATTACGAGGACTGAATAATTTCAGAAGGTTAGGTTTAGCCCTATGTCGCAGATCTCATCTGAGTCTAACCATTGTAGGGAGAGACCTCTCATTCGAAGAATTATCTGGTATTAGTAATATGTAATAGTATTCGCGAGCTAGTTAGGGAAAGGTAGCATGGACTTGTTATGCAGCGGATGGCGGAGAGTGGGTCGGAGATGACCATAGGGCAAGCCTAGGATGAGATTAGCGAGAAGAGCAGTAGTAGTAGAAGGGACTTGGTGGAGTCAATGCAATCCTTGAGGAAAGTACATATAGATTTGGAAGGTAGTATGGGCTCGTACTACTGAAAGCAGAGGATCCGTACTCGATTCAAGGAAAGCTGAGATGAATCCAGGGAACGTGTAGTATGTATGATCCCTCGAGATATGATGAGTATTCTGATTTTTGTTATGGTGTATTTTCAGTATGGTGACGCTATGCACTAGACCAGTTGGCAGTTCATGTGCCGGTGAGGGATCAGGCTCGGGCTCTGGAGCCAGGCAGCTCAATGATCAGATGAGGGAGTTCATTTCATCTGAGGTCAGGCGCAGTATTTTGGACAAGACTTATGTGATCTTCGGTACGGTCAAGGAGGGCATCTTGGAGATTCTTGACGAGAGATTGGGTGTATTCCGCACCGAGATAGCAACCATTCTAGGGGCACGCACAACGATATCCAGGGAGTTCTGAGCTTGTGGAGCTCCAGACTATCATGGAGCTCAGGACCCCATTGCTAGCAGTAGGTGGTTGGCTGATGTCGCCAATGCCTTCCATACGAGTCGATGTCTCGAGAGGGACAAGGTCCGAATTTCTTCCTGTCTCATGACGGACATAGCACATGATTGGTGGGAGGAGGTCGGACATGCCATTGGAGATGATGCATCTCTTGATGCGATGACCTGGAGTGAATTCTCGGCTAGGTTCAGGGCCGAGTTTGCACCTCTGATTGAGGTGCAATAACTTGCTAGGGAGTTCCAGGATCTCCAGCAGACTACTGAGGCAGTGACTGAGGTCACCGCCATGTTCAGGGAGAGGGCCCTTCTTGTTTCGCAGTATGTGGCGGACGAGGAGATGAAACAGGCCCGATACCATGAGATGCTGCGGAGTGATATCCGCCAGTTTATGAGCTGATCCAGCTGTAAGATGTTGGAGGTTATGATTGCGAGGGCTCGGGAGAGGGAGCTGGATTTGGAGATGGAGACGAAGAGGAAACCAGTAGGGGTTCAGACATGGAGTGCGGGAAAAAAGCCCAAGGTATCAGATCACAGATCGAGGAGCCAGCAGGGCCGCATCCGTTGTGGCGAGTGCGACAAGTTGCACGAGGGAACGTGCAGGGCGGGTAGTTCGGGCTGCTTCAAGTGCGACCGAACTGGTCATGTCAGCAGGGACTATACTGCTACCACCACCACCATGACGACAACATCTGATCTGATTTGCTTTCAGTGTAATCAGAGGGGCCACAAGAGGTCCCAGTGTGCGAGTTTAGCAGCAGTAGGATAGGTGGCGACACCCGCTCCTGCTAGATTGAGGATCACCGACGGTCGCCAGGGCCGGGTGGAGGCGCTAGTGGCGAAGAGCAGAGCCTTCCAGTTAACAGCAGAGGAGGCACGTACAGCTCCCGATATTGTGACGGGTATGTATCTTCTCCTTATCTCTTTATTTATATGGATTTATTGCTTATGTTTATGTGTTTCATTATTGGATCGTTCCTTGTGAACGGTATATCAACTCTGGTATTATTTGATTCGGGGGCTGCCCGATCTTTTGTTTCGTTCCCGTTCAACAAGTGATTTGTGGGAGCTCCAGGAGAGCTGGACTGTCCACTTGATGTAGAGATAGCAGATGATAGAACCGTTCGAGTTGCGAGGGTTCATCGGGGATGTACACTGCAATTATTTTGATGAGCAGTTTTTTGTGGATTTAGTCCCCATTCCCCTGCGAGAGAATATTGCTATCGGGGGTGTGGACTGGTTGAGCCCTAATGGGGCAGTGATTGATTGTGAACAACAACCGGTACGAGTTAGGACCCCAAGTGGGGGAGGGTTGGAGATTTAGGGCGAGAGGCCACATCATGGGCCAACTTTGTGTTCAGCAGCGAGAGCTAGGCGCTACCCTCACAGGGTTGCGCAAGTTATGTCGCCTATGTTATCAATACCCGGGATAAGGGTAAGGTGACAGTGCATGATGTACCGATCGTACGGGAGTACCCGGACGTGTTTCTAGAGGATTTGCCTGCGATAACTCCGGAGAGACAGGTGGAGTTTAGGATTGACCTAGTTCCTGGTGCGGTGCCGATAGCCAAGGCACCATATCGGTTGGCTCCTCTCGAGATGCAGGAGTTGTCTACACAGTTGCAGGAGCTGTTAGACAAAGGATTTATCAGACCGAGTGTAACGACCCAATTTTCAAAATAAAATTTTCATTTTTAAATAGTCAAAAACATTTTCCATAAACCATAAAATCTCAAATACATTTGTTTTCAAATTCATAACAATAACAATATTATTCCAATTATCAGAGTGTTCCATAAAAACTCCTGAAAGAGAGTGCATGTCGCGCCATCAAGCCTTGCCCTTGCCCTTGGGCTCGGAAGTACCTGAAACAATCAACAAACTGTAAGATAATTCTTAGTGAGTTCCCCATAGCATACCCCACACAATCCACATAATCACATAAACGATATTAGCTCAAAAGCTACAATAACCATATAAGCCATGAATACAACATATAGGGATGCCTTGGAAACCCTCCAGGGTCTTACTCCGTGTGCCATGGGAACCCCCACATGGTCTTAGCCCACTACCATAAAAAACCAGACATACAAACATATCAGGATGCCCTGGAAACCCTCCAGGGTCTTAATCCAGGAGCCATGGGAACCCCCACATGGTCTTAGCCCAGGGATGCCATGGAAACCCTACAAGGTCGTACACCTAAGTACCTCGGGAACCCCCCGACGTCTTTACTAAGGATGCCATGGAAACCCTCCAAGGTCTTACACCTAAGTGCCTTGGGAACCCCCCGAGGTATTTCATGCAAGTACTACAATCACAACTAGGATACCACATATCGCATAATCAACTAGCATGTCACATAACAAATAATGGGTCGACCTTGGTGCCTTAGACCCATTGGTATTGTGAGGAGACTCACCTCTCGAGAATGCTGAACTGACAAAATAAGATCGGGTAAGTCCTAACGCACAACTCTAACTTAACTGCCTATAATGATTATGTGATTAATTTGTCAAAATCCTGAATACCATGAATGCCCTTAAGGTCAAACTTGGTCAACCCTGGTCAAAGTCCAAGTCAACAGTTCATATTGACCCCAACTCGTCGAGTGCGTCCAGCAACTCGCCGAGTTGTCTGATTAACTCGTCAACTCACCGAGTTACCTGAGTAACTCGTCGAGTTCCTTAACGTCCAGAAGAACGAAAACTCATGTAGACCACAAACTCTAATCCTTCTGAAATCACTCAGAATCTCAAAAAGGGTAAACCCTACCTGACACGTCGACTTGGCTAAGCAAATCGTCCAGTCCCTTCAGTCCTTTTTGTGTTCAGTCCTTTCCAGTGGATACCAAGGCTCCAAATTAAAGATCCAACCTCTTATGGTGTAGTTACCATGTAAAGTTGCATACTTTACGTGCAGGGAAAAGTCCTAAGCTGGATAAAGTGGGCAACTTTATGTCATTGAAGACCTAGAGGTCTCCAGATCTGGACCATATCCTTATGACAAGTCCAAATCCGAGCATGACACCCTTTTTGCACCAAAAATGACCATATTCTTCCATGAAATGAGATCTAAGCAACTAAAGGTCAAGATAGTGACTTTATACCTCAAGATGGTCGCCAATACAGAGTAGATGTCGGATCTACTGCTTCTCTCTTTGCTCCTTCTTCTTTAAGCTCCAAAATCCTTCACAACCACACAAAAATCTATCTCAAAAGCTCTCTCTCACTCAAGAAGGTGCAAGGCTCGAACTCGGGTTTCTTTGGCCTGTAAGAACGATGGTAGAGGCTGCAAATGAGCCATCATTTCTTTAAATAGGGTACAAATCCCTGAAAATTAGGGTTTCTCTTTACAGTGTCTACTCGTCGATTTGGGGCCTTCCAACTCGTCGAGTAGATCCGAAGTCCCGCATCCTCATAAATGATCTCTACTCGACGAGTTGGAGCTCCCCAACTCGTAGAGTCCTAGCACAAAACCTTAAAATTTAGAAAATTAAATGATACTTGGAACCGGTGTTACGAATCTCCCCCACTTGAACTAGACTTCATCCTCGAAATCTGCTGACGCAAGCAAGTCCGGATAGTGATATCGCATCTCATCCTCCGGCTCCCATGTGCATTCGGAGCCCCTTCGGTGCTGCCATTGCATCTTTACTAACTTCACCTCCTTGTTTCGAAGGACCTTGGTCTTCCTATCCAAAATCGCCATGGGCCTCTCAATGTAGTGCAGACTCTCGTCCACCTGAATATCGTCCAGAGAAATGACCGCGGCCGCATCAGTGACACACTTCCGAATCTAAGACACATGGAAGGTGTTGTGTATCTGGCTAAGCTCGTCCGACAGATCCAAGCGATAGGCCACCTTGCCACCCGGGTAGTAACTCTGAACGGGCCAATATATCCTGGCCCCCAACTTGCCTCTCTTCCAAAACCTGATGTCTCTTTTCCATGGCGACACTTTTAGTAAGACAAAGTCCCCCACCTGGAACTGAAGATCCGGTCGCCGCAGGTCAGCTTGGCTTTTCTGACGGCCCTCTGCGACTCGCAGCCGGTCATGCACCTGCTGAATCAACCTGATAGTCTTTAGCTCTACCTTGGTGCTCCCCATGACTCGGTGTCCCACCTCACCCTAACAAACAGGGGTCCTACACCTCCGACCATACAACATCTTGAACGGTGGTCGGTCTATACTAGCATGATAACTATTGTTATATGAAAACTCTGCTAGCGGGAGGTATGTATCCCAACTCCCTCCAAAATCCAACATGCATGCCCAAAGCATATCCTCAAGTGTTTGGATCGTCCTCTCACTCTAGCCGTCTGTCTGGGGGGTGGTATGACGTGCTGAAATGCAACTGAGTGCCCAGTTCCTCGTGGAACTACTTCCAGAATCTAGATGTAAATCGAACATCTCTGTCAAAGACTACCGACACTGGCACCCCATGTCTAGCCACCACCTCTCGTACATAAATATCCACCAATTTCTCAGCGGAGATGCTCTCGGAGAACGGAATAAAGTGGGCACTCTTCGTCAGCCGATCCACAATAACCCATATGGCGTCCACGCCCCTCGCTGTCCTTGGTAACTTCGTGATGAAGTCCATACTGATCTCTTCACACTTCCACATAGGAATGGGTAGTGGCTGAACCTTTCCATGTGGCCGCTGATGTTCGGCCTTGACCTTCCTGCAGGTCAAGCACCGCTCCAAGAACCAAGCGATCTCCCGCTTCATGCAGGGCCACCAATAGCTAAGTCTCAGATCTCTATACATTTTTGTAGCCCCCGGATGTATAGAGAATTTCGACTTGTGTGCCTCCTCCAATATCTTCTGTCTTACTCCCCAGTCATCGATACCCACACCCGGCCACACTGTGTCAGAAGACCTCGACTATCCCGAACAAACAAGGGATACTGACCCAGAATCCGCTCTATATTCCAATTCTCTTTCTTCACACCCTCGAACTGAGCTTGTTTGATCATATCTAACAATGGAGAGATCACCGTCATCCTCAAGCAAACGTTCCCAATCGGGGATCCTGCCGTCTTGCGGCTCAAAGCATTGGCCACCACGTTGGCCTTCCCTGGATGGTATAAGATCTCACAGTCATAATCTTTCAGCACATCCAACCACCTCCACTGTTGCATGTTGAGGTTCTGATGGTCCATCAAATACTTCCAACTCTTATGATCAGCATCAATAGTGCACCGTACTCCATACAAGTAGCGTCTCCAAATTTTGAGGGAAAACACCACTGTCCCCAATTCCAGTTCGTGAGTGGGGTAATTCGCCTCATGGGGCTTCAACTGCCTCGAGGCGTAAGCAATCACATGCCCCGTCTGCATCAGTACCACGCCTAACCCTAAGATCGATGCATCACAGTACACTACCAAATCCTCCAGTCCCTCCGGTAGTGCTAAAGTTAGGGCCTCACATAACTTCTGTCTCAAGGTCTCGAAAGCCAATTGCTGATCATGGCCCCGTCAAAATGTCACATTCTTCTTGGTCAAACGGGTCAAAGGCGCAACGATCTTGGAAAAATCCTGGATGAATCTCCGATAATAGCTCGCTAAACCCAAGAAGCTACAAATCTCAGATGCGTTCTTCGGTACTTCCCACCGCATCACTGCCTTAACCTTGGTTGGATCCACCGAAATACCTTCCTGGTTGATCATGTGCCCCAACAAATGTACCTCTCGTAGCCAGAAATCACACTTGGAGAAATTGGCATAAGGCCTTTCGGTTCTCAGTGTCTCTAATACCTCCCTCAGATGTTGCTCATGCTGCTCCTTGGTCTTAGAATAGACCAGGATATCAGCAATAAAAACGATCACCGACCAATCCAACATCAGTCTACACACCCTGTTCATGAGATCCATGAACGCTGCTAGGGCATTGGTGAGCCCGAATGGCATCACCACAAACTCATAGTGCCCATATCAAGTCCTGAAAGATGTCTTCGGTATATCCTCATCTCGAATCCTCATCTGATGGTACACTGACCGAAGATCAATCTTAGAAAACCAAGACGCATCCTGCAGCTGATCGAACAAATCATCGATCCTCGGTAGCTGATAATGGTTTTTCACCGTTAGTTTGTTCAATTCTCAATAATCAATACACATCATGTGTGACCCGTCCTTCTTTATTGGCCGGTCTTGGTGCCTTAGACCCATTGGTATGGTGAGGAGACTTACCTCTCGGGAATGCAGAACTGACAAGATAAGGTCGGATAAGTCCCAACGCACAGCTCCAACTCAACTGCCTATAATCATCATGTGATTAATATGTCAAAATCCCGAATACCATGAATGCCCTTAAGGTCAAACTTGGTCAAACCTGGTCAAAGTCCAAATCAACAGTCCATGTTGACCCCAACTCGTCGAGTGCATCTAGCAACTCGCCGATTTGTCTGAGTAACTCATCAACTCGCCGAGTTACCTGAGTAACTCGTCGAGTTCCTTAATGTCCAGAAGACCGAAAACTCATGCAGACCGCAAACTCTAATCCTTCACCGAAATCACTCAGAATCTCGAAAACGGGTAAACCCTACCCGACTCGTCGAGTTGGCTAAGCAACTTGTCGAGTCCCTTCAGTACTTTTTGTGTTCAGTCCTTTCCAGTGGAAACCAAGGCTCCAAATTACAGATCCAACCTCTTATGGTGTAGTTACCACGTAAAGTTGCAAACTTTACGTGCATGCAAGGTCTCACAAGGCTAAAACACTAAAACTAAGTTTCCGACTAGGTTTTAGTGCATGGAAAGGACCTAAGCTGGATAAAGTTGGCAACTTTATGTCATTGAAGACCGAGAGGTGTCCAGATCTGGAACCATATCTTTATGACAAATCCAAATCCGAGTATGACACCCTTTTTACACCAAAAATGTCCATATTCTTCCATGAAATGAGATCTAAGCAACTAAAGGTTAAGATAGTGACTTTATACCTCAAGATGGTCGCCAATACAGAGTAGATGTTGGATCTACTGCTTCTCTCTTTGCTCCTTCTTCTTCAAGCTCCAAAATCCTTCACAACCACACCAAAATCACTCTCAAAAGCTCTCTCTCTCTCACTCAAGAAGGTGCAAGGCTCAAACTAGGGTTTCTTTGGGCTGTAAGAATGATGGAAGAGGCTGCAAATGAGCCATAAGTTCTTTAAATTGGGTACAAATCCCTGAAAATTAGGGTTTCTCTTTATAGGGTCTACTCATCGAGTTGGGGCCTTCCAACTCGTTGAGTAGATCCGAAGTCCCGCGTCCTCATAAATGATCTCTACTCGACGAGTTGGAGCTCCTCAACTCGTCGATTCATAGCACAAAACCCTAAGATTTAGAAAATTAAATGATACCTGGAACAGGTGTTACACCAAGCAGTGTGCCATGGGGAGCCCCGATCCTGTTTGTGAAGATGAAGGACGAGTCACATCGGATGTGCATAGATTACCGGGAGATGAATAAGGTAACGGTGAAGAACCGTTATCCCCTCCTGAGGATTGATAATTTATTTGATCAGCTTCAGGGTGCATCTTGGTTCTCCGAGATTGATCTACGACCGGATTATCACCAAATGCGAGTCAGGGACGACGACGTGCCGAAGACAGCCTTTCGGACTCGCTATGGTCACTATGAGTTCGTGGTGATACCGTTTGGGCTCACCAATGCTCCTGCCGTGTTCATGGATCTCATGAACCGCGTGTGTAGACAAATGTTCGATCGATCTGTAATGGTCTTCATTGATGATATCTTGGTTTATTCCAAGACTCAGGAGCAGCATGAGGAGCACCTGAGGGAGGTGCTGGAGACACTAAGGAGGGAGAGACTTTTCGCAAAGTTCTCCAAGTGTGAGTTCTGGTTACACGAGGTGCAGTTTCTGGGGCACCTTGTCAACCAGAAGGTTATTCTGGTCGATCCGTCCAAGATAGAGGCCGTGATACAGTGGGAGGTTCCAAGGTCTCCCTCTGAGATTTAGAGTTGTCTTGGTCTGGCGGGTTACTATCGGAGATTCATCCAGGATTTCTGCAAGATTGCTGCTCCGTTGACCCGACTGACCAAGAAGTCGGTGACATTCTATTGGGGTCCTGAGCAGTAGGCAGCCTTCGAGACTCTCAGGAAGCGATTGTGCGAGGCACCGATTCTAACTTTGCCGGAGGGCGTCGATGATTTTGTGGTTTACTGTGACGCTTCGATCACGGGCATGGGTGCAGTGCTGATGTAGCGGGGTCACATGATAACGTACGCTTCGAGGCAGTTGAAGCCTCACAAGGCGAATTACCCGATGCACGATTTAGAGCTAGGGGCTGTGGTTTTTGCCCTGAAGATTTGGCGACACTACCTCTATGGGGTTCATTGTACCATTTACATGGACCACAAGAGCTTCAGGTACCTGATGGATCAACCCAACCTGAACATGAGGCAGCATCGGTGGTTAGATGTGGTGAAGGATTATGACTGTGAAATCCTTTATAACCCGAGGAAGGCCAATGTGGTGGCCGATGCTCTTAGCCGCAAGTCAGTGGCGGCTCCGATTTGATACATATGTCTGAGGATGACAGTGATTACTCCGTTGTTGGAACGAATTTGGGAGGCGCAGGTCGAGGGTATGAAGGAAGAGCGCCGGAAGTGTGAGCGGATCGTAGGCCAGGTGGCCTCATATGATTATGACAGCCGTGGGTTGTTGACCATACATCGGAGGGTCGGGGTTCTTTACTGGGGTGGTGTACGCCCGGTTCTGATGGATATGGCTCACAAGTCAAGATTCTCCATCCATCCCAGGGCGACGAAGATGTACCAGGATGTTCGCTCTGATTATTGGTGGCCCTGAATGAAGCGGAACATATCATGGTATGTGGAGCGATGCTTGACTTGCAGGAAAGTCAAGGCCGAGCACCAGCGACCTCATGGAAAGATGTAGCCGTTGGAGATTCCTGTGTGGAAACGGGAAGACATCACTATGGATTTCATCACTAATCTTGCCAGGACCGCACGTGGAGTGGATTCGATTTGGGTCATCGTGGATCAGTTGACCAAGAGTTCACATTTCATCTCGATCCAGGAGATTATATCGGCTAAGAAGCTAGTCGAGATCTATGTAAGCGAGGTGGAGGCACGTCATGGAGTGTCGGTTTCGGTTGTGTCAGACCGAGATCTTTATTTCACTTCCTGATTTTGGAAGCGGTTTCATGATGATATGGGTACTCGTCTTCACTTCAGTACAAGTTTCCACCCTCATACGAATGGGCAGAGTGAGAGGACGATTCAGACACTAGAGGAAATGTTACGTACGTGCATATTAGATTTTGGTGGGATTTGGGATATGTATCTTCCGTTAGCGGAATTTTCGTATAACAATAGTTATCATGCTAGCATAGATCATCCTCCCTTCGAGATGCTCTATGGGAGGAAGCGTAGGACCCCGATTTGTTGGGGTGAGGTTGGTCAGAGAGTCATGGGGAGTACTGAGGTGGTATTCAAGACCACTGAGATGATCCAACAGGTCTGGAGCAGGCTCCACACATCACAGAGTCGACATAAGAGCTATGTCGATAAGCGCCGATCGGATTTAGAGTTCCAGGTGGGATATATGGTTCTCCTGAAGGTGTCACCTTGGAAAGGTGTTATCCGGTTCAGGAAGCAGGGCAAGCTGGGCCCTAGGTACATCGGTTCGTTCAGGGTTTTGGCTCGGGTGGGCCGGGTTGCTTATCGTTTGGATCTTCCAACAGAGGTCAACCAGATCCAGAACACTTTTGATGTCTCCCAGCTGCAGAAGTGATTAGTGGATGATTCTGCAGTTGTTGCTTTAGAGAATATTCAGGTCGATAACCGCCTGAACTACATTGAGAGACTAGTGGCGATCATAGACAGGAAGATGAAGACCTTTAGGAACAAGGTTGTGCAGTTGGTGAATGTGCAGTGGATGCACCGCAAAGGGTCAGAGTGGACTTAGGAGCCAGAAGAAGAGATAAGAGAGCATTACCCAGAGTTATTTGAGGCAGCAGACTTCAAGGACGAAGTCTGAGACAAGTAGGGGAGAATTGTAACGCTTGGTTCCTGGTATATATTTAATTTAATAATTATTCAATTTATAAGGGCTACTCGACGAGTTGGAAGCCCCAAACTCGTCAAGTAGAGATCAAATGGGTCGTATGATTTAAGTAACCTCCTCGACGAGTTGAGAGGCCTCAACTCGACGAGTAGGCTAGCAGAGGAGAAACCCTAATTTCTGGGGTTTGCACACTATTTAAACGTCTTAAACCTTTCATGTTCGCCTCATTTCCAGCCTCCATGTCCCAAACCCTAAATCTCGAAACCCTAATGCTATTGTGAGTGTTTGTGAGTTATTTTAAGTGATTTAGTGTCTGTTTTGAAGCTATTGGAAGAAGGAGAAGCTTGAGGACACAAGAGGGAGTTTATAGATCCAGAACCCTTATTTCATCCACAACATTTTGCTGGTAAAAAGATTGAACCTTGCTTTGTAGTTATTTAGATCTCCATTCTAGAAATTCCTTGCTTATTTTGGTCTAAATGATATGATTCTTAGGATTTGGATGTCCCAAGTGGAGAATACTTCAGATCTAAGGCCTTAAGGGGTTTTCATGGCATAAAGGTGCCAACTTTATGGCCATGGAAATTCCATGCGACCCCTAGACCATCATTTTGGTATTTTGAAGCTTTTATGGCCATGCATGAGGATAAAGTTCAAGGCTTTACGTGATTAATTAGTCCCTAGAGTCCAGATCTATGACCTTATGGTTTATATTGAAGTTTTATTGGCTTTTGATTCCAGATCTATATCATTTTGAGTTAGGGCTTGAGTTTTTGCCATAGGGAAAGGTTCTTAACGGGTAAAGTTGGAAAATTTACCCTTCTAGATGTTTTTCAAGCTTAGATCCAGAAGATAGGGCCCTGGTTTGAAGAATGGTGACTTAATGCATTAAGAATGGCTAACTGACTGAAGAACTTGACGAGTTTATAGAGGAACTCGACGAGTTGGGACAAACTGTCCCGATTCTGTTAACGGGAAGAACTCAGCGAGTTGAAGGAAAACTCGACGAGTTGGATCACGATTTCATGATTCTATGATTTATGGGAACTCGACGAGTTGTGAGGTAAACTCGACGAGTTGAGTCAACTCGGAGCGTTGACTTTGACTTGACCTTGACTTTGACTTTGACCCTAAAGGGGTTATGAGCATGAAATGATATCTAAGGGATTGTTTTGTTTCAGGTAGTGTGTAGAGCTGATTCCGCGACAGAGACGCTTCAGCTATCATTCGACTGTGGAGGTGAGTTTCCTCCTGTAGGAACGGGTCGAAGGAACCAATGCCGGCCCTTTTATGTATGCTAGTATCTTCCAGACTAAGGTCCAATGCCGAGCAGCACCCGATGTAGATTTATATGTTCCGGATTCCGATCCGATGCTGGGCGGTTCCCGAGGAATGTTTGTATGTTGGATGTCTTCGTGATTCTTGCATGTGTCTGTTTTGTATGTTTCCAGATTATGGTCCGATTCCGGGCAATGCCCGAGGAATGTTTTTATGTTTCAGGATTTCGGTCCAGTCTCGATTTGAGGAATGTTTATATGTTTATATTATATGATTATGTATGCGTATTTGTTGACATGTTTATATGTATACCGAGCTTTGCCCGATGTCGGGCGGGGCCCGATGTAGCAGGTGGGGCCGATGATATGTTATTATGTGATTATATGTATGGTATGTGGTTGTTTGGGGAGACTCACTAAGCTTCTTGCTTATAGTTTTCAGTTTTGGTTTCAGGTACTTCTGGTAGCAAGAGGAAGAGCTCGGGATGACTGCAGTGCACACACCATGATTTTAGCCTGGGATGTTTTACTCTGATATATTTGATAGATGTTTATGATGTTTTTAGATACAATGACTTATGATTTTATGTGATGATTTAATAACTATGGTTTTATTAATAATTAAAAATGAAAATTTTGAACCGTATTTTTGGAATGTTTCAAATATGTGGAGAGACCGATTGCATCTCTCGACAAAAATACAAAGATTTTGTGAAACAAAGTGGTGAATCTGGCGAAGGTGCAGTGGCAGCACCTGAAGGGCTCTAAGTGGACGTGGGAGCCGTAGGACGAGATGAGAGAGCATTACCTCAAGTTATTTGTTGTAGTGGACTTCGATGATGAAGTCTGATTCAAGTGGGGGAGAGTTGTAACACCCGGATCCCGAGGTAGCTTGAATTTTATTTTTTTTCAATTTAAGGTTTGCCACGGCATGATGGAGCCACCAGGAGCTGAAAAATAAAGTTTATATTGCATGTTCATTTAAGCCGCCATGGCGAGGCGGTATATGGCTACGATGTGTTAGCTGGCAAGTGACAAACCCTATTTCTTGGGTTTTGCTCCCTATTTAAAGGAATGAGGAGGCTAGGGTCTGATCACCCTCAGCCTCCTTAAGACCTGAGAAAACCTAATCTCCTTCCTCCTTTATTTGAGCCTTGGTTAGTTTTCTTTGAAGCCATTTAAGGAAGAAAGAAGAAGAAGTGTGCTTAGATTCTGCAAGCAAGTCATCATCCTTTGTTATAGCACTCTTCTGGACCCTTGTAAGTATTCAAGGCTCAATTTTTATCATGATAGATTGCTAGATCTTGAGTTTTGTCCTTAAATTTCATGTCCTTGTTAGTTGGGGTGGTGAGATCTTATAATGTTTTCAACTTTATGAATCTCCAGGCTATTTGGAGTATTTGGTGCTTTAGATATAGATTAGAAATGAGTTTTGGTGTCATGCATGAATTTTTTGCCATAAACCCTCATTTTGACCTGATAGGAGTTCAAGACAAGCATTGGACATGCATGTCAGAAAATCATGGATTCTTATTTTATTTATAATGCTAGAAACCTTTCTGGGAGTGTTGGACTAGAGGTCTTCAAGATTTAGTGCTTATTGATCTAAGACAAGTTGTGTTTTTCCCCTTTTTGGATCTAGGAGTGAGGTCTAAAGGGATAAAGTTGGAAAATTTATCCACTTAGACCATAGAATGGACCAGATATGAGCTTTGGAGCCCTTAGAATCGAAGAAAACGGCTTAACCCATTAAGTTGTTAAGAGCCCAGTGCCCACGACGTGGCCTTAGGTTGCCACGTCATGACGACTGGGCTAGGGCTCATTTGTTTTGTCGATTAATGGCGATGGCGTGGCCAAGAATGGCCATGGCATGGCGACTAGCTGGAGGTTGACTTTTGGCCTTTGACTTTAACGAAGATTGATTTTAGATCATATATGGTAATTTGTGTAGTATTTGAGTTGTAGATTGAGGATTGGTCCTTCTTTTGCTATATAGGTGACCTATAGAGTCGATACTAGGAGTAGCGTTCTTTCAGCTATCATCTTAGTTTTTAGGTGAGTTCTCTCACTATGCCTATGGGTCGAAGGCACCAAAGTCGGCCCATTTGTTGTGTTATGTACTTGATGTAGGACCATTATATGGCTAATTGTTATTTGCATATGTCGACATATTCAGATGGTTGGGTTGAGGCAGAAAGCCATCAAACCCGGATGGTTGGGTTTAGACTCTACGTCAACAAACTTGGATGGTTGTGTTGAGGATATGGCTAACAACCCCCTTTATGCATGCATTGTAATTGTATTTCTGATGTGTTGGGTAGTTTGGGATACTCCTTAAGCTCGGACTTACAGTTGTGAATTTCTTGTTTCAGGCACTTCAGATGATCGGGGAAAGGCAATGACTTGATCGTACACATCCTCTGCAGTTTTTGATTGCCGCCTGTTTGGATACTCTGATTTTTAGGGATATTCGTATTTGAGACTTATGTTTGTGACTTGGGTTTTTTTATGAAATAATGATTTTATTTAAATGAAAAATGAAAAATTTTATCATGATTTTTGGGATGTTACATGAACTTATTACAACACATTAAGGACATCAACAATAAGCTCGTGTAAGTGATTTTCGGTTGGTCATTTTATCATAAAATGACAAATTTAGCATAATTTCATCTTTTAGATTGAGGTCATTAGATTTAAAAGATCATTCTGGTTTACTTTCATCATATGTATTGTTAGAGTTACTCGATTGTTCATTAGAAGATAAGGACTGCTTATTGCTAAAGAAAGAAAACATGAGTTGTTTAAATCAATTTATCGATGAAGTGCTAATAGGTTTGTTGTACCAATTAGTTTTCTCAAATTGCTCTCCTTTTTTACATTTTTCTTAAAATCAAATTTTTTGAATTCATGATCCATAAGACATATTTGTTACGGATAGAGAAAAAATGCAAAGAAACAATCAAAGAGAACAAAATATTTCTTAGGATAACAAGTAGGATGTGATTAAAACTGAAGAAACTTAAGTTTTAGTTTAAATGTCATTTTAAAAAGGATATAAATATTTATTTTATATGGATAAGGAACTAAAAAAAATTAAAACTATAATGACTATCTTCATCGAACAAAAAATTGACAAAACATGCAAATATGAAAAACTACATGGAAAATTTATATAATTTTTTCTGTTAATAATTAATCCTCATAAATTTGACTACATAAAGTAATTATATATATATATATATATATATATATATATATATATATATATATATATATATATATATATATATATATATATATATATATATATATAACCCCTGACTAGTTTGGTCTGAAATGGGTTGGCCTAAGGCCTAAACTAATTTTCCATTGAGCTAACTCTATAAATAGAACACCTCCTCTTCCATGAGGATCATCTCTCATTCTCAGACATGAGCCCCCATTACATATATATATATATATATATATATATATATATATATATATATATATATATATATATATATATATATATATATATATATATATATATATATATATATATATATATATATATATATATATATTCTTCCAACCAAGATGGTTCTCCGAATCCAAGAGAAACCATCTCCTCATACATATAAATATAACCTGATTGTTGGAGCCTATTCCTAGGGTACAACCTATAGGGCAGTTCCAACAGGTTTGATCTCTCGTGGAAACTAGGAATCAAGTTGGAAACTTGTGAACGACACCTACTCCAAATCTATGATCCAGATCTGATACCAAGACCCAATTCCATGTCATATTGGTGGGTCTTGTCACTACTTGCACTTAGCATGAAGAACCAAATATTACCAAAATAGGTAACAAACTTTGGTTTTTGTGCATATTTAGGTAATCATTTTTTATCCGTACACATTTGACTAGTAAACTTATTTGACATGTTCATAATAAGGTAATATCACAAGTAATTACTAATAATATTACCCTATTTTGATCACTTTAAAAAGTTTACTGGACAAACGTATATGAAAGAAACACGGTTACCTAAATATGGACAAAATCCAAAGTTCGTTACCCAATTAGGTCATTAACCATGTTAATTATGTCCTTACTAAAGGGGTTTAGCCCAAAAAAAAATGAGGTTGATATGATGCCTCTTAGCTCAGAAGATTGATGACTCAAGTTCCAACCATGACAATGATGCAGTTTAGTAGTAAATTAGAGAGTGTGCACATCACAATTCTAAGAAAACATAGCATGTTAAGTGATGTTACGTGTGATATATATGAGGCAATATCGTCTTATTGTATTTCTCATTTTTTTCAGTTAAATATCATCTTGATTATTATCATTAAAGGTTTTTTTAGAAGGATATAATTTTTTTTAAAAAAATTAGCAAGGACTTAGACAAAACAAATAATTACATCAAGGAATAGCCCTTTTAGGGTCTTGAAGCCAATTAAATCAATAAAATGTTGGCCCTCATATTCCTATTGTTAACTAAAAAAAAATGATTGCATAACAATTTTATCAATTAAATATGACTTTTCAGGTAGCTCTTACCAAACAAAAGAGAATTTCTAAACACCCTAATATGTCATAATATAGTATAAAGTATTTCTTTTATATGGTCTTTCAAAGTAATCTCCATGCAAAGAGAAGTGAACCAACATAACTAATCATCATAAAAAATAACCGTGGGTACAATTAACCCCCACTATCTCGCTACATGTGTCAAAAGTTCAGTAGCAACAAGTTATAAAATGAATAAGTGACTAGCTAATTCCTATCACCAACCATACATTAGTTAAAACATTAAAGAGATTTGCATACCTCTAATATCAAGATTAAACAATGTAGAGAGTTTATCCAAAGCCAAACGCCAAGATCAAATATCCATCTTCGTAGGAACGAGCCTGATCCAATGAGTAGTAACGAAATTCATGTTCAACACATGCTTATCAATAAAAGATCGCACGGACGCAAAATTGAAGTCACCTAAGCCCACCAAAGACCAAGACAACCGATCAATCCATTTCTAACCATCACCCCATGGAGTCCTATGAGAAGAATATAACCAACCACTTTGACTCATTTCAACATAATGGTGATATGTTTATCTAAATTTAGAACATATACTCTAGTAAATTGAATCTTTAAGGGAGCATCACCCAACCACATGTCTTCCCACAAAGAGGTTGTAGAACCATCTTGAATTATCTTCTCACACTTGGAGAAAAAGAGGAACACCCTTGTGATGTAATAAATCACAACCTTAAGAATGTCTAGCCAAGTAAAATTTCAATAATTACTAAGAAAAATGAAATTAATGAAGTTGGGGTCACCATGGATGGTTTTCACCACCTTAAACCAATGAGCATTGAGGGTTAGTGTGAAAACACCAAACCTATTTAAACAAGAGATCTCTATTAAGAGAGAATAAACTTCTAAGAACAACACCCCATACTACTTCTATGTCATCACCTTTTTCTAACTAAATTATGCCAATTTTTCTTCCAAATTAGCCTCTAAAAGAAAATATTTTGCAAAGACTCAAGTTGAGCTAAAATACCCACCAGAGCCTTATATAAGGACATAAAATATATAAGAAGCGATCCAAGAATCGACTTCAATTAGGTCAATCCACCGCCAACAAAATAAAAGTTTTCACATAGAATTAGAAAGTTCAGTTACCACATTTTAACAACTTCTCTCCCAGCAACCAATCTAGACATACCCTCAAGCACCAAATTTGGTATTCCAATGTCCAACAATTTGCTTTTCGGGAGATTTATTTTAAACCCAACGCAAGATAAAAACTTAAAAATATTCGAATGATGTTAGTATTGTTTGAATCTTATCATTTGCTAATAAAATTGTATCATTAACATAGAATAAATGAGATATATGAACACACGTGTCTAAACCAATAGATATTCATCTAAATATATTCTACTCCAAATCCCTCTAAAAAGCGACAAGCACACTCTCCATCACCATAATTAATAAGAAAAGGAATAGCGGGTCCCTATGATGAAGACATATTTGAAACTAAAATTTGGTTATAGGAGTACCACTTAATAAAACCGAACCTATGTAAGATTGAAGACAAACTTTAATTCACATCCTTCACTTTGTGCGAAACACCAATCTACCAAGTATGTATTCAAGACAGTCCCACCACACGGAGTCGTATCCCTTCTTAAATCCATCTTAGACACCATAACATCGTATTCCTTCTTAGCATTGCACAAAAAACACCACCTCATTCAAGATCAAAGGAGTATCCACGATTTGACTACTGTTAGATGCATTTTATATGCATCTTTTAGAACAATTTCCTACGTATTTCATTATAAAAAGCTAACTAATTCCCGATTATTGTTATGTATTTCGTGCTTCATGATTATTTTGAAGAATGTCCATACTGCTCACGTTTGTTATGACTTTTCAGGGCCATTTGGAGCACATGGATGATTGCGCAAGTTCGGGATGCGTTTGTGGATGCTTTGGAGCTTAATTGGAGTCTAGACCAAGGAAGGATGTCGGGAAATGATCAAGAACTGCTTGGAAGGAGGAAAGACGATCAAAAGAGCCAAAAAAAGTAACATGCGATCGCACCTTGTCTCCTTGCGATCGCAGGTTTGCCTTTGCAATCGCAGGTTGGGTCGCAGGTTGCCTTCGAGGTTTTGTCAAGCCAAAAAAATTCATCAGCTGAGGAAAAAAAGAAACAGGCGATCGCAGGTTGTGTCCTTGCGATCGCATGTTGCTCAATTTGCGTCGAAATGGCAACGTACTTCATTAAAATATCCCGTGACACGTTTTGGGTGATACATGCGATCGCAGGTATGCCCTTTGCGATCACAGGTACGGCATTTTGACAGCTAGACGTATAAATACAGCCTGATACTCTTCCAGTAACCCTAATTGGTGTTTCCTGACGATTCAAAGGCGATTTTCAGAGGTTTTCAAGTGAAGAACACAGATCTAAAGGAGACTATTCGATTTCTACTCGTAGTTTAGTAAGATTTATCGTTTAGATTCTATTTCCACTGTTTGTAATCCGTTTTTAGCCATGTCAGGCTAAAAAACTCAGATTTCAGTTTTGCAAGACGTAACCTTTTTATATGATTAATCATTAGGCACTATGTTTGACTATGATTACTGTTTAGTTTGATCAATTCTATGTTAAATTGAGTGTTTGATTTTGATTTCAATTTCTGTTGGCCACTTTAATTGTTTGTGAATCATTCTAGTCATCTAATTGTTTAGATCCGTAATTGTCTAGATTAATTAGTAAAAAGTGACAAGTATTATATTATTTCTGAGTTTAGGGTTAACTCTAATATGAAATGATCAAACAAGTTTTAACGCCTCCGAGCTTATGAGAGGTATTGAACTTTATTGGGAATTACAATGTGTCTAATGCAACTTTTCTATGTTAATCAAGAGCTTGTTTGATTAATTTAGTAAAAAGTTAGGTTTAATTCAAAGAACTTATTTAGATTAAATGATTTTTGTAACAAAGGTCATTAGAGCTTGTTAATGAACTTTAGTACCAGTTTAAACAAGTGCATAGTCAAATATTGTGTTGAAGGTTAATTATATGATTAGGGGAGTCACCGCGAAACTGGAACTGCTTTCTCTTATTTGAATTTTCATCACTTTAAATTTAGTCATTTTCTTGTCATTTTCAATTTCTGTTAGTTTAATTTTCAGAAATAAACCCCCCCCCCCACTTTTTATGTTTATTGCATTCATCAAGAATCAGTTCACACCTTACGAAAGAGGTGTAAACATTAGGACGTGTCCCTGAGGATTCGACCCTACTTACCTCTACTACCTGTTAGTGCAATAAAGCAGTTTATATTATATTTTTATTTGTTTAAATCGTGTACGACAGCGATCTTAACAACTACCACTACAAGAAAAATGAGATTTTGCTAGGGAAGGGCACTATGGAACGTATTTCCGTTGTTAATCTGCAATGGATCATGCTATGGAATGTCGTTTCATAGCAAGGTTGCTACCACATTGTCTACGAAATTTATTTCCGGTAGCTATGGAAAATGCTACCAACTCAATATCCGTTGGTATTATGCTACCGATATTTCTATGGAAAAAGCATTCGTAGCAATTTTCCAACGAAAGTTTTTACGAAAACACTTGCCGTTGTACTGCTTATATGGAATTAATTATCGTGGTTAATATGCAACAAAAATTTTCAATGGAAAAAAATTTCATAGTTGCTTTGCTATGGAAGTACCATTCATAGGTATTTCCTAGGGAATTATGCTATGGAATTTGATTTCCTTTTCTTGTTTTGCTATGGAAAAAAAGCCTAGCTAATTTGTGACAACATTTTTTACGAAATTAAATTCCATATTCACGTTGATAATGAGTAGTTCAAATTCATAGATATTTAGCCATGGAAATTTGCAACGACAATAAAACTCGTGGAATTTTTAGTATTGAGCAATAACATGTTGCAACATTTGTTACCAATTTTGCAAGGAATTAATTTTTTGTAAAGTAATTTATATTAATTATAGTGCCATATTATGGAATTTATTTGCATAAATAAAGCATCCAATCCAACTCCCATATTCGCAAACCTACAAGCGGAAGAAGATAAATTAGCGAAAATCGATGTTGTCGTCTTCAAGCAGTAACGCGTGGCTGTGCGGATGTGGACGTCCGGTTAGAATGTGGATGACATGGACGCTAAAGAATCCTGGAAGGAGGTTCCTTGGTTGCACAAACTACAATGATGAATACATAAATTGTGGTTTTTTTTGTTGGATTGACCCACAACTGCCGAACAAGTGGTATAGAGAGAAGATATACGAGTTGAGAGCTCAAGGCAATCGTAAAGATGTCATTTTAGATGCCTCCCCTCCCCCTCCCCCCCCCCCCCCGACGCTCCTGTCAATTTTCATGTCAATGAAACCCCGAATCAAGTTGTTATTCAAGATACCAATGAACATGGTAATGGCCTTTGAGTTGAAGGTGGTAAAGTTGGAATTATCAAGTTCATGATGGTGTGTTTGGTTTGTTTCTTTGTTGGGATGTTGTATGCTTAGTTAATTTTCTTATTTTTATTATGATCAATGGAGGAATTGTTATTATGATCAATGGAGTTGGTAAGCTATTGTTTGAATGATATGTTTTTGAATTGGTAATATATTTTGTTTGTTTTATTGCATTTTATATTTCTTTAATAGTACATGAAAGAATAAGCATTTGTTATTATGTTTATCTTATCTTAAATAATTTTGTACTATTTCCATGAAAAGAAACTGGATTATAACATAAATGATTACTTAATTGGGTATTTCATTTTATTTAATTCTCATGAAGGGCACTAATACACAACATCACATTTACCAATTCACATACAAAAACTAAAATTTAGACAATGTAACCATCCTTATAAAAAGAAACAAAAACATTTAGTCAAGATCTTCTCCCTCCTTTTCTTCTTCCTCCTCTTGTTCTTCATTGATCGATGTACTATACTCATAACTACCCTCGTTTCAAGAATACCATCATTGTCGTCCTCATGAATTTCACCTTCTTCATCAATGTTATTTTCATTATCTGAACCGCTGCTTGACATGTCGTGATCATCATAATTGTATGTATCGGATGTCGTTGGTAAAATGATTTCATTTGATTCAACTTCATCTTCTTTGAAAGCAACGTCTTTCTGAGGATGATTTTCACATACATCAGTCCAACCACGAGGTTTAACTTTAAATACAGCCCACTAGTCGGAGTTGTTTGTTTTCAAACTTGGGTAAGGAATGTAACACACCTGAGTGGCTTGCATGGCTAAAACAAACAGCTCGAACTTGTTGTATTTTCTTTTGACGTTTATCTCGACCAAGTTATATTGTTTGTGAACCTTAACTCCTATGTTAGGTGTTGGATCGTACCAATGATATTTAAACAAAACTGTGGTTTTAATTGGGTAACCAAGGTACTCGACTTCTAAAATTTCCTCTACCCTACCATAATAATCACCTCCTTGGCTACTAACACACAATCCGGTATTGATTGTTGATTTGTTTAGACCATGAGCTTCTATGTGAAACTTGTAACTATTGACAAAGTATACACTGTATAATTTCACACTCCTGAATGACATTTTGGAAAGGTCAAATATATACTTGTTCTTTATCCGGATCTTACGTGCCAATATTTCAAATGGTAAAGAACTTAATTAGAGTTAATTATAACCATAACAAAAAATAATAAAAATATAAAATATAAAATTAACACCCACATAGTTTTGAAACCATACTGCAAAGTTCTTCTCAGCTTCGGCTGCAAGCTCTTGTTCATCCATATCCCCAATAAGTTTATTCAAATCTTCTTCAAATATTATGTTTTACCATTTAATTACCTAATGTAATGTTTGATCTTATCTTTGTTAAGGAGTATGTAAGTTTGGGCAGCATGCAATTCCTCATTAGACAACATTTATTCCTGAATCTTCCATAATGACGACCAGGATATGAAAATATATCTAAAATTTCGTTGTTATCATCAGGTTACTCATCTCCTCCTCCATCATCATTTTGAGGCAACTTTATATTACGTGTGGGGACACCAGTCTCGAAATAATGAGAGCAAAATATTGATGCTTCACGAAGCAAGTACACGTTAACAACGGACCCTTCCACTTGAGCTTTAATTTTCACATCTTTTTCAACTGATTTAGATCTCTATAGTAAAGAAGATTTAAATTAGCTTAAAAAAATAGCAACATACATTTTGATGTAACATACAAACCTTTCAAATGGATACATCCACCGATATTGGAGGGGACCGACAATCTTCGCTTCGTATGGCAAATGTACTGGTAAATGTTCCATAGAGTTAAACATACCAGGGACAAAGATTGTCTCTAATTACATAGAATTATTAGGATCTCGGCTTTAATCATTTCCATGTCTTTTGTTGTGATTGATGTTGCTGTTCATGTTTTGAAGAAAAGACTCAAATCTCTTAATGCGTCCCACATATATTTTGGCAACATCTGAAAAAATGCAATTGGCATCAATCTTTGCATAAAAACATGACAATCGTGGCTTTTCATTTCGAACAGTCTACACTCGGTTAAATCAAAATACCTCCCCAAAGTAGAAACATAACCATCGGGGAAATGCAATTTCTCAACCCATTCGCATATGAATTTCTTTTGATTCTTGTCTTGAGCATAGTACGCTCTCTGATCATCTTCGAATCCTTTTCTCTTCCTACAATAGAGTTTCAGATCTCTTCTCGCTGCTACATTGCCATTCCTCTTCGCTTTGACATCCATTACAGTGTAAGAAAAGTTCTCAAATACATTTTCACAATATGCATAACATCAAAATTATGTCTAATGAGGTTTGTTTTCTAATATGGTAAATTCCAAAATTTGTTTTTCTTTTTTCAACCATGATCGCCACATGCTTTGTTTACATCATCAGCATTTAGTTCAGTCACTTTTACCAAACCTAATTGTTAAATTTCCCTTAAAGTTTGTTCACCATTCTTACTTGGAGGAGGACCTTCTGTCACTTCAAGATTCCTTTTGAACTTATTTTTACCTTTTCTATATGGGCGATTTACCTGTAGAAATCTTATATGGCAGTAACACCTGAAAGATCTTGTATGCCCAAGATTCATTATATAATGATATTGCTAATAATATATGATCCTATAGGGTCACACCATATAGCAAGTTACTGTCAATTGATTATTTATTAGTAAAATTTGATTATTAATAAATACATCAACACTTGTATTTAATTGAAAAATTATTATTTCATGGAAATTATATTTTACTAATTGGGAATTTATTATTTGTGGAAATAATATCTATTGGAGAAATAACAAATTATGAAATATATCATAAAGTATGATTATTTATAAGTTTTATATTTATATATCTTAATAAACTAGTTCAAATTATATAAAAGGTAACTTTATATAAAATAAGATATTTATATATTCATATTTATATCTTAATAAGCTAGTTACAATTTATATAAAAGATAGTTTTATATAAAATAAGATATTTATATATGACTAGTTATATATATATGTTAGGAATTCTTTATAAAAATGATTGATTTTTATAAAGATAACATGTATGTGTATAAAAACTAGCCATGAGACAACTTTTGTCTTCTTTTGGACATGCCTTTTTTGAAAAATGGGAGGAGACAAGGCATGCATGCCTTTTCTATTCTTTTGCCATGCTTGGGACAAATTTGTCTCTCCTTTTGCTTTATGGTATCCCTTTGCTTTTTGGGCATTAAATCAGGGAGGGCATGGAAGGGTTTTGGGATAGACTTCTTTCAAGTCTTCTTCTTCCTATTCTTAGAGCCAAATCCAAGAGCTCCATGCTCTGTAGAGGATTGCCAAATTTTAGAGATTTGAAGGCTCTTGTCCTCCTCTATTCTCTTGCAATTTGATGCTAGACAATGTCCCTTTGTTGCTTAACCTTTGAACATATATTTGGTATATATTTCAAAGGCTTATGAACAACAAATCACAAGTGAATACTAGCATGTTTTGATGGTGCTACTCTTGCTTGGTGAATACTTGTATAGAACTTTTGTTTTAGAGTTTCATTCCACACTTCATCAACTTCCAACCTCCCATGAGGATCAAAGTCTTCAAAGGTTATTATGCTTTCCCTTCTATGGTTGTTTTAATCTTTCTAACTCTTGCAAAATGATCATTGGTGGGTAAAATAGTTTTAGTTTTATTCAACATTTTTAAAGCATCCGTTGTCATTTTTACCGGTTGAGAAACCAGATTTTTGAATAAAAACCCAACAATTGGTATCAGAGCGATTTTTTCAAGATTAGTTAGATTATTTCTTTAGTTGATGAAATCTTTGTTTTTGGAAAACATAGATGGTTTTCTCTTTGCAAGAAAAATCGATACATATTTTCTATGACAACTTTAAAATGTTTATAATTGTTATTTTTTGACCAAAAGTTTACATGCATCTTTTTGGTCATAAAAGTTGTCTTAGAAAAACAAAGAGTTTTTTTTATATATTTTTGAGTATATAAATATGTATGATGTGCGTAAACTAGTCATTGACCTTTGTGTTGTTGCATGTGTTAATTGATTTAAAATGGTTCTAATTATTTAGTTATTCATATGGTATGTAATAATTAAATAGATAGTTTTCTTTTGTTAATTTTTGTAAGTAATAGATTAGTTTTAAAAATAGTTTATTTTTATAAAAATGTAACAAGAATGAAGATGGTGTCCATTTTGAAGATCAAAAGATTATAAAGTTGATTTTATTAAAGTTTCTCAAACTTTATAAAATTATTTTTATAAACTTGCTAGAAGGTGTTGAAGCAAGTTGGAGCATATGAAGACTTTACAATATAAAGGTGCCTTATGTCCCTTTAGGAATGGACTTGATAATTTTGTGATGGCTCACAAAATTATTACTAGTTAAAGGCTTGGTTTATGCACATATGTTATAATTGTTATGCATGCTTGTGTTATTTTATGTTTACGTTATTATTATTATGTTATGGTTGATAAATTAGTTTTTCAAATACAAAATAATATTTGAACATAAATAAACATCACAAGGAGTTTGATTTTAATGAAATTTACCTTTTAACAAAAGATGCTAAAAATAGTTTTACAATAAAACAAGCTTTATCGTTAAAACTAGTAACCGGTAAAATTTCGGGACTAAAATAGTATAAGTTTAAAATTGAGATTTGTAAACTTATCAAAATCCAAACCTTATTTTATAAAAGAAAGTTTTATTAAAAGGTTTACAAATGTTCTAAAGTGCTCAAGCATCAACTTAATACTAGCTATTAAAATTTGATCGTGTCAATTTTATAAAACCGGGTTTTATAAAATGAACATTGTTAAAATGTGATTTTTTCATAAAAATAAGATTTTTTAAAAGGTATACAATATTTTATTGAATGCATGCAATAACCATGATATAACATGTTTTTTATACTAGAATTATAGAAAACATCAAAGACCTCTTACAAACCTCAAATCTATGCAATCATTTTTAAAGAACACTCGCACGTCTCTTGTATGAACTAGTGGGATAAAGGATACCTAACCGCTTAGTGTTATCTTTTGATGGCCGAGGTGTTTTGGCAATTTCTATAACCAAGTTATAGGCCATTTATACAAGTTTTTCAAATTGGATGATTTGATCGGAGATCTCTTGTGATAAAGGATACCTAAGCAAGAGAGTCCTGAGGCATAGATGGGATCAAACATGTCTAATTAAATTTCTTATTAGCAATCCTATAAATCTAGGAATTATATGGTAAGATATAATTGATAATTGATATCTACCGGGTTGAATTCGGATGAATGAGATAAATGATACCTAAACATTTATTTGTTTTGCAACTTGGATCCTAGACTTTGATAATTAATGTTTTTAGAAACTAAAACGGGTATTAGTTATTAAATATTAAATATTGAAAATACTAAATGAATTTTGTTAAAATTTTGTAGATATATAATCCACTCTCATAACCATGAATTGTCATTTATCTTTAAATGACTTAATGAAACAATAACATTCAATAGATACAACTTCAATGAATAGGTTCATGTCTTAAGAGACAATCTCGTGAGAGATGTAAAATTGTATACACTTAAAGGTCCTAATCCTAAACAAATTACTTTGAGTAATAGACCTAAATATGTTACCTAGTAAAGGCATCATTATGATGCTAATGATGCTTCTAACATCAAGCTAGGAATAGTTATTCATGACTTATAGGAAGTCTTGGATAATTTAAATATATATATGATGATATAACAGGTCAAGCAATATTCCAATAAATATAGTGATATTTTATTTAAAGCTAGTTTAAACATTGCAATAGTGCAAGGCTAAAAGAGTCACCTTGTGTGATCTAAAAGGCCCATGTTTTATGGAATAAACACCTTTAAGCCCAAGAAATTCAATAAGGCCCACATAGATGGATCTTGTTTCTTTTGTGAAGAAACTGGACACTTGTAGAGGAACTGCTCCTCTTATCTAGAAAGGAAGTTTGAAAGAGACTATTACTTCAGGTATCTACTGGATAGAACTCATACTTTTCGTGTAACACTCAAGTACTTGGTACTTGAATGTTAATCTAATATTTGTAACGTGATTGCAAATATTTACAGAAGAGTAACTAGCTGAGCACAAGCAAGTTGGAACTACACTCTCGAAGTTTAGTTTATTATTTATTGTTAGAACATAAATTGCTTGTAATATAAAACAATGTTTGTTTTGGAATAGTGTATGTTTTAAATTTAGCATTTCTAAATATTTATGTCTCAGTTATTTGTTTAAATGTTTGATTATTTACTAGATCGTTTTTCATAACGATAATACTCATATTTTGAAATGATTGACTTCTATTTCCGAGACTAGATCTCTTAATAGAATTACAAAGTAAATATCAACATTTTATAAATAAAATTAAGTTCTATACACAAGCACTTTTGACTTAAACTTGTTTTAAATCAAACTTATCCATGACATTGTTATCTCTATTGTATAAATCAAATCCACATATTCCAACTTCAAGAATGGGAACTTTGAAGGCAAATAATGTAGATTATTTAACATATGTGAATCTTATTTTTTATATAAAATATTCCTAATAATATTTTCACTGAAGTGTAGAGAAAATAATTGTTAAGGAACTATACACTTTGGTGTATGACTTCCTTTCTAATGAATGTTTATGATTGAGCACAAGATACAACCCAATAGTACCATCTAAAGCCTTCGTGATGATAAAGTGTGAATTAAACTTTACTTGATATACTTTACTTTCTAATCGGTAAAAATGTCCTCCTTTTAACCTTTTTAGGATTATACTTCAATCACTATTAAATGTATCTAGAATACAAACACCAACTAATTACATAATTATAGAATATTCTAAAAGGAATTTTAGATTATAATATACAAACCCACCAATAATAAGTCCATTTATTCCTCTGAAAGCCGAGTTTGCAGAACGCAAGCTTCAAATGACAAAGCAAGTGGGAGACACGTGGAACTTGAAGCAGCTCAAGAATCATAGCCGGATGTAACAATTGTTGGCACTAGTTTTAACAAGAAATTGTTAAACATGAATAATAGCTATTCATAAACACAAATTGTTCACAATAATGGTAGAAATCATCTATGACTTGAGAAATGTGGAATCGCTCATTGATGAGTTCTTGATGATTTCTAGTTAAACCATCAACTAGCAAAACGTTATATCAGATCTTGAATCTGAAAAATGACTTAGAGTCACAAACATTGAGATGTGATCCATGTTTAATAATCAAGTATGGGCTTGATTAATCTTTCTCTCTATAGGAAGGCTATAAGGAGTAAGAGATTCTTCTAGGAAGAATATATACATGGATAAATATACACATTTTGTAATACTTGTTATATAAGGATTTTCTCATAATCATGTCATTGACTATGGTCCTTATCATACTCATGACATTGACTATGATCAAACTTTTTCACAAGTTGCTATGATTAGATCAACAATGATATTATTTACTATAACTTCATATTCTTAATATGAGATATAGCAAATAGATTTCAAGAAAGACTGTTTTTCTTAATAGACATCTACTAGAAGATATCTATATAGCTTAGCCTGGAGGTTTTCTTAATCTATGTTATCCTAACCAAATGTGTAAGGCTTAAGATCCACTTGTGGATATAAAGCAAACATCTCAAGGTTGGAATAGTCATTTTAATATAAAGATACAAGGTGTGCTTTTATCAAAATGAAAGGAACATGTGTGTGTTTACTAAGAACTAGTGGGAGGATAGTGATATTCCTAATCTTGTATGAAAGAGACATACTTAATCATTTGAATGACATTCCGACTATGAAAGGTGGTTTTCACCTTGACTCGAAAAGTATTTCTAAAATGAAAGACTTAGGAATGACAATATACATTCTTGGAATGTAAAATCTATAAGAGATAGATAAAGATGAATGTTAAAGGTTTTAAAATTATTTTTGCATAAAATGAAAATATCTTGAAAGAGGTCAAGATACAAGATTCCTTTGGAAGATTCTTGACATTGTCACATGAAACCATTTTTGAGTTTGTCTCAAAGGACCTAGCACATAGGTTGTGCTAGATGAAATGATTTAGATTCTATTTGCTTGCCAATGAATCCATCATTTATGTCATATCATGAGATACAATATTTAATACATGGTTAAGTCACTAGATGACTGTGAGAACATTCTAAGAGTACTTAAGAAGAGCTAAGATAATGTATATGAGATAATTAGTTTAGAATAAAATCTTAATGTAAAGAGCTCCATGGGATTTTGATTTCTAAATAAATATAGATAATTATGAATTATAATTGGATTATGAATTCATTATGGAATGAAGAGTAAGTTTAGTTGAAATGAGGTCCAAGCAAAACAAAATAGCACAATCTACTAAATAAGAATACACTACTTTTCAGAAATTGAAATCAAATATAATTGGATGAACTAGATCATTGAAAAACTAGGTTGAATCCTTCCATTCAGGGATAACCTAGAAATCTTTTGTGAGTAATAGAGTGTACTTAATCAAGCTAAGATACTCTATGTCACATAAGAGCACCAATTATATTCTCCAAAATATTTGAATATACTTAGAGTAATGTCAAATATCGAGATGATTGTATTCGCAGAATTCACACAAATAAATTTAGTCGAACCCATTAATAAAGTCTTTCCTTTTAAGTTAGGTATGAGTGGTCACACTTTAGCCATAAGACTTTTATTATTCTAGTAATGGGATTTTGATTTGAATTTATTATTTCGATATTGGAACATTGTAACAACAACTATTAAATAATGTTTTGATATACTGGGATATGATCATTACATTAATAATTGTTGTGTTCTATATTAACATGTTTAATCCATGAATAATCTTAGTATTCTAAAGGTTCATAGTCGGTCATGATTCTGGGAGAAATTATGAAGTAGGACTAATATGAAATGGATTGGTTAACTCTCACTAGATGAAAGTAGGCAAGTGGTTGTAACCAAGTTTCATAGGTACTTGTCAGAAAACTTGTACTGAATGGACCCGCATCAAGATCATCTCACAGATCGCATACTTGATTAAAAGGTAGTATCTTTGTATCCTTAACACCTGAGATACATAGTTGGACTTAACTGTAGGGAGTGTTGTACTTTGATATGACCAAATGTTGTTCCTTTACCGGGCAGTTATAAAATTCATATTCGGGTATGGTGTGAACTATGAAAGAGGATTATGTAGTCAACATGGGATTTGTTCCTCTTATGTGTTGAGAGTTAAACATCTAACGCGCGTTACACAAAGTTGAATTACAAATGAGAATTTATTGCGATCCAAGGCTCATGTTCAACAGGATGTCTGTAACAAAGGGATAATTGATAAAATTACCTTAATACATCAATTGAAGCTTAGAGCTTTTGGGAATTGGATGTTGATGAATGGCATTATTCGTCATATGTTATTGCCTTCTTTTAGACATGCCTTTTTCGAAAAATGGGAGGAGACAAGGCATGCATGCCTTTTCTATTCTTTTGCCATGCTTGGGACAAAGTTGTCTCTCCTTTTGCTTTCACTACAAGAAAAAGTCGAAATAACTACGGAAATTTGCTACGAAAGTAAAATCCGTAGTTATTTTGCTACGGATTATGCTACGGAATGGCTTCTCGTAGCTATTTTGCTATGGAACTTGCTACAGAATTACATTCCGTAGGTAATATTTGAATAACTACGGAATGTTGCTATAGAATTGAAAACCGTAGCTATTCTACTATGGAATATACTACGAACTAGTTAGACGTAGGTATATTTGCTACGGAATTAGCTACAGAATTGCATTCTATAGCTAATATTTTAATAACTACAGAATTTTGCTACGCAATCGGAGTCCGTAGTTATCATGCTACGAAATTTGCTACAGAATTAAAAGGCGTAGGTATTTTGCTACAACTGTTGCTACAGATTAAAGTTTGTATTTACTTTGCTACAGAAATTGTTACGGAATCAAAATCTGTAGCTATTTTGCTATAAAATTTGCTACCATATCGAAGTTTGTAGCTAGCTTGCTACGACATTTGTTACGAAGTCAAAATCCGTAGCTATGTCGCTACAGAATTTGCTACAAGGTCATAGGTCGTAGCTATTATACTATAATATAAAAATCATAAATATTATACAATAGAAGTTTCCAGTATGCAATTTTAAGTGTTTGGAGGTTTCTCAAGTAAAGTTTAAACCCTTAAAATCGGAACTCGAATTGCAATTACTAATTACTTAATTAAAAATTGCAATTTTAAGGTAGGGGGCTGGTCATATTCCGTTTGTTTGATCGATTGTGACCAACACTGTCGCTACCCCACCCCACACCCATCCAATCAACTCTACCATACACCCACATTTATCCCACCCACCTCCACATCCACACCCATACTCCCACTCTCACCCTATATACTTTGAGCTTATTCCAAGTTTAACTTAATATATTTTGAGTTTACTTAACTAGTTATTGTTATGGTTAAATGTGATAATTGTTTCAGATATATTTAAATTTCACCCAAAAATGATAATCATACACTTTTATAAGAAGTATCATATTCATTTTTGTGATAATTAATGATATTATTTTTTATATAATTTTAAAATGTCTTTTTATAAGTTATTTGATAAAATATGATTGATATAAAATATAATATATATATATATATATATATATATATATATATATATTATTTTTTATATTATTTTAAATATAAATATAATTAAAAATATTTTTTATAACTATTTCAGAAGACAGACTCTTAATTGCTATCCTTAAAAACGTTTCACTATCTCCCACGATAAAAAAAAACCTAACACCACTAAACCTAAAACAGCGGTCCCTCACAATCACCCAATTGATCGACTCTACTAACCAGCAATATCGTATACGTTTAGACCTCCGCCTCAAGTATCTTCTATCGACGTGCACACCTTCCGCCTCCTCCATCCGCCCTCCAGTACGGTCACCGCAGTGTCAGCCTTAATTTTAGAGATTCACATGGCCGGACTACTCTCCATTGGGCTTCACTTTATGGCGCCACGTTGCATTTGAGGTAACCAAGAACCGCCAAAAACCATAGAATCAGTTTCGTAGGGGGGCTGGTCACATCCCGTTTGTTCGGTCGATTGTGGTGCTTTCTGATGCGCATTGGACCTCGACCGAACATATCAATAGAAAATACACCCTTGGTCTAAGTAACCCACATAAGTAAATAGTGTCAGTCGTGTAAAAAATCAGTTTTAAAATAGATTGTCTATTTTTGATCAGTGAGCATACCAACTATCTTATCGTCAATGGAATCTTGATTTTCAGTTCTAGAACATCAAAAGAACGATATTTTTATATAATCTATATTACTTCAATTTTATTTCAGAATCGGATTTGGTCGACATCGGTACTACTCGGTCAACCCTCATACCAGTCAAAGATTACTTTGACTTATAACATAATAAAAAAATTAATAAACCCAAAATTAATAATCAAATACCCTTTTCTTTTTCACTTTCACATTCCCGCTGAAGAATTTCAATATCCCACTCTATTGTGCGATTATCTCTAACGAAGGCAAGTACGAATGCCGATGTCTCTCTTCTCCGGAAATTTAATAATCGGCGATGTCTATCCTATCATGTGAGATTGAAGACGACGACAACCAACAATAGTTGTTACCATTTATGGAAGCAAGCGTATTAGGATTCAATAGGTTCATAGTATTTAGCGGGTTATCCAACTACGACCATTCTCTCTCAAGCAAACATTTGCTTTTAAATATTTAATGTTTCATTAATTGTGAAATTAATTTGACAGTTTCAGGTTTTTTAGATTTTAATTTGACCATTCTCTCTCAGGTTTTTTTTTTTTTGTCTCACTTAGTTTGGTTAAATTGTAGGTTAGTTGTTACAAAATTATCTTAAAGGGGGTAAAGTGTCAAGTAGCTTGAAGTTGTGAATTGAAAAAAAAAAGCACGCAGACCCTTTCCTGGATTGGGTTTGACCCAGATTTTGTGACTAGAGTATCTTCTCTCACAAATACCCACAAATCCTAAATGCTTTACAAAAACATAGTCGCCACCTTCTACTATCTGCTACCTCCGGCTGTCCACTTCTGTCCGTCGGAGTTCTGCTAGCTTCGGTCCTAATCTTTTCTTCTTGTATCAGATCAGCATCTTAAGGAGTAGCACACTAATTAACTAGGAGGACCATATTTGATATAGAAAAAATATCTAATTTTTTACACTTCTCCGGCGAAATTGAGGGGTAGCACGAGATACCCAGGCTACTAGCTAGATCCGCCCCTGCCTGTAAGTTCTAAACTCCGTGATTAACCTTGATCAACAAGGTTTACATTTTATAGGTTGTAAATCCATGTAAATCCATTGCTTCATACGGATATATATTTACATATATATATTCTCATTGATTGTTTGTTACTAAAGATATATAGGTTGTAAAAACAATAAAAATATATACAATAAAATTAAATCTTATACAAATAAAATATTCAATTTGTTTAATCCCTCTTTCCAATCCCGTCAAACCAAATATCCCTGTATATACTCCTTGAAAACCGATTCTCCATTAATTACGCATAAATTCCCCACGTCAAAGATAAGTTTGGTGGTGGACGTCTGTGTTCGTCCTGTTTTCCTCTCAACTTCTAGGGCCTGTTCGTTACTTCTTACTATCGTGCTCCCACTCATTCTGGTAAAATTTCTTTTATTTCTTCCATCTTTTTCCTAATCTTCATCTTTTATATGTAGTTTACTTGTATTTCTACAATTTCTACATAAATCTGATCGACCTTCTCTAGTTTCTATCCCACTGAATTAAAAAATTGATTGTTGAAACATGTTTTTACTGATCAGAATATGCCCCGTTCATGATTGGGATTGCCAATTTGGCGTTTGGCATCTCCAATTTGTAGAATCGATCTCTGACTTGGAGATTGCAACATCGACCGACTGATAACCAACGATGCTTTACATCTTATTCTACGATTTATTTTCAGATACTTCTAATAATGCTTCCAATACAGTCAATTGATTATATATTTCACATTCCTGTATATTCCTATTCTAGAATCTTTCTTTGTAAATGTAAACAGTAAGGAACACAGTGCAACTAGACAACCATATTTGGCTTTACAGAAAAGTAGGAAGACACTAAAAGGAAAGAGACCCACAAATATTAATTTAATCTGTATAAGTAGAACTTGATTGTAGGTGAAGAATAATGAGAATACAATTTTATGTCAAACTTTTTGGTGTAATACTATCTTTTTGCTGGATTCACTAAAATTCAGTTGCTCTAGGAAAAACACTTCCATTTATTTGAAGAAAATTTTCATTACACATCATTTCGGTCATTTATCTATTGTTGTCTGCCACACTTCTTGATTTTATCATATTTTCTTATCAGTTTCAATATACCTTGTTTGTTTATGTGTAAACTTTGCTTCCTTATAATATTTCATTTCTAATTTGTTCTTACAGAAGAGATGTCTCTGTTCCCATTGAAAGGACATCCAACAAGGCCACACAAGAATATGCATCAGTTGTTACAAAGGTACACGAATGAAGCATCCACACCGACTATGAGGCCGACAACATCTACCTCCCCACTGTTTGGTACTCCATCAGCCCCAACAACCACCCATTCATCCACACTAACACCATCATTTGCCCATGCATCGACACCGACACTAACACCGACAACATCTACCCCCATAATGTTTAGCACACTATCAGCCCCTTCATCCGCATCAGCCCCACTGTTTAGTACCCTGTCATCCCCTTCATCCACATCAGCCCCACCGTTTAGTACCATATCAACCCCTTCATCCACATCAGCCACATCGTCATCCCCTTCATCTACAACAGCCCCATCGTCTGCCCCTTCCTCCACAGCAGCCACATCGACACCAGTTTTTACTGAACAACAAGATGCACAACTAGAACAACGCTTGCATATTAAAGTTCAGGCAAATACGTAAGTGAAATGACTAATTAATTTTCATATTGTTTTTGTTTAAGTTTGATTAGTTCATATTATTATGCATTTTTATTTTTGTTTTGTAGATTATTACCTTTGGGTAAATGTTCGTCCATAATTAAGAAATCATTCCTAGATAAAGTGGACGAAAATGGATATAAGTGGGTAAATTTAAGCGAAGAGATAAAACATTTTTATTGGGAAGAGTTTCAGGTAGATTATTTATTATTATGCTTTTGTGAAATTATTAGACACACGACTCTTTTATTATAACTTAATTGTTATTATGTATTATAGAAAAAATGCCAGTGGGATGTTGCTGTTAGTGACTCAGTCGTCAAGGCTGCTTGGGAGCAGAAGGCCAAAGAAAGATATCGATAGTACATCTATGACATAAGCAAAAGAAACCCAACTCGTGAAAAGCCATGTCACATAGAAATACAAGTATGGAATGCTTGGAATGAAATATGGGATTCAGAAGACTTCAAGAAAAAATCAGAGCAAAATAAAAAAAACAGGCGTAAAGGTGTAGTGGGTAGAAAAGCCCCACCTACCCATAATGGTGGATCGGCTTCACATCAACAAATTGCTACTGATATGGTATGGTTTTTTAACTATTAATATTCTTTTTAACATTTTATTTTCATTTCATCTAATGGGGGGATGTTTTAAATATTATGGCATATTACATTCATTTTTACTTATGACCACTTTTTGAAAAGTGTTATAGCATCCTATAATATCTGTATAATATAACCAATTTCTTGGTTTATTATTGGTTAATGTAAATTATTAAAGTCTAGTATGATAATTTATTTCTTTCATTACATCTTATGGTGATATTTGACATATATTTGGTATTAATGTAGGGGGAATATACGGGAAAAGCTCCATCATGCTATGAACTATTCATGTTTACTCATACTAAGGATCATGACGGAAAGACATTTCAAGTTGAAAAAGCTAAAGAAGTTCATGTAAGTTTATTTGTAATTTACTTGATAAAAGGAATTTTATAATTTTTTTGTATAAAATAAATATTAATGCAACAATATCATTGTAGGATTTGTTTGTGTCTCGACGTGCGGATTTGGCATTGCTAGGAGAGGAAGTACCTGAAAGCGAACTGTTTTATACAGCTGTTGGAGGACATGACCGTAAGAAAAGAGTTTATGGGCTTGGATCATATGGCAAATCCATTTTTCATGAAAACTCCTCTCAAACATGCACTTCACCATATATAAGTTTTGAAAAACATCATCTCGAGACGAAGATCCAGAAATTAGAGGAAACCATAGACCAACAAAGGATGGAGTTGGATGATGTGAGAAACGTGGTTAATGATATGAGAAACACAAATAATCAGTGATACACTTTTTATTGATTGCATTTTAGGATTTCTAGTTGAGTTTGAGTATTAGACTAATTTGATTGGTGCTTTGGACAAAGGGGTATTTCATTTGATGATAAACTATTTTTTATTAAGAATTTTGTAATTTATTTTATTATTATTGCAATTTTAGAATCTTGATTTTGTTATAAATTTGCTTCAGAAAAAAATTGAATCATTTTTGTATGTTTTTTTAACTAATCACGTCACCACTTTTTGTTATTAATATTTTTACGTTGTTATTATGTAGTTGAATTATTATGGATTTTGCTATGGAATCTATTCCGTCAAATTTTTTCTGCAACGGAGATATGTTGTGGTAAATTTACTATAGAATATTTGCAACAAAAGTATATTGTAGTAAATTTGCTATGGAAGTAGATCGTAGTAAATCTACTACCAACTATCTGCTACATAATTAGATCGTAGTAGATTCACTATGGAATATTTGCTACGACATTACCCGTAGTGGATTTGCTATGGAAATTAGCTACGGGGATGGTATGTAGTTAATTTGTGACAGATTAACTATGGATCAGGTCGTAAGTAATTTGCTACGGATATGCTACAGAAAACAATTGTAGTTAATTTGTGACATATTAACTACAGATCGGGTCGTAGGTAATTTGCTACGGACATGCTACGGACAACAATTGTAGTTAATTTGCTACGATACTGCTACGGATATAGTTTATAGCTATTTTGCTATGGAATAAGTGTGTTGCAAAATCCGTCGCGAAGGTCCTACGGATTCCGTAACAATAGTTTAGTAACGAAGATTTTTTGCAACAAATGGGTTCCGTAGCAAATTTCGTCTCTAATCACACTTAACTACGGAATATCATGTTTTAGCTACGGAATTTTTCCGTAGTTATTTCGGTTTTTTCTTGTAGTGTTTATGGTATGCCTTTGATTTTTGGGCATTAAATAAGGGAGGGCATGTTGGATAAGGTGTCTAAGTCCATAACTTATTTGGTATATACTTGACCCGACCCGGCATGGTCCATTTGGGTTGCACATCACCCGAACTATTTATATGGATAATATTATGAGAATAGTAGGTTTATGACTTATTAATATATTATAAGTTATAATATATTAATATGAAATCATATTATTTAATTAGTATTGATCTTAAATTTATTAAGAATTAATTTAGTGATCAAAAGGTGACTAATTAAAAATAGGCTATTATATTTATATAGTGTGGGCTAATACTCATTAGGAAATGGGCTAAGCTTGCATGGGAGTCCATGGATGATCCATGGAGCTTTTAACCCATGATCCTTGGAAAAGGAAAAGACATGGGTTATTAGGGTTTACATGGTTCATAACCCTAATCATCTACACTATATAAAGAGGCTTGTGATGCTTGAAATGACACTATGTGTGTGTGCATAAGAGTGACCGATTTCTAGAGCTATTATACTCTCTCATAAAGTTTTCCAAGTTTGTGGTGTTTTGTGATTTCCATTTGAGGCATTTACAATATTGGTGCTAGGTTCTCAAACTCCCAAGGAATCAACTCACTACTAAAGGTATCTTTTATGTTTAAAAGTACCCCATGTCATGCTAGATAGGTTATGGAACTTGGAAAATTATTTTGCATGTATTTTAGTCAAACATAGATCCATGGTTTCTAGGGTTGCATGAACACCTTAGGAGTGTTAGAATGCTCAAAACCCAACAGTGGTATTAGAGCCTAGTCTTGTTTGTTTGATACTTGATGCAAAATAGCTGAAAAAGTCGAAGTTCTTGCTGTTTGCATAGGGGACTCGCCGAGTCCATGGGGGGACTCGACGAGTCCAAGCGAATCTTCAACCAACTCGGCGAGTCAGTTCATGCACTCGACGAGTTGGCTAGGCAGAGTGCAGATTTTCGACTTTTGCTGCTGGAAATGGACTATAAACATTACCCTAAACTGTTTTGGTGTCTTAAAACTTGTTTTAGATGGTGTAATGTTTGTGCTAATCCATTTACAATGGCCAATATCAAAATTCCATGTTTATATGTGTTCATATGTTCTTGAAATTTTGATATGATATTCATGTTCTTATGAATTATTGTTAGATCATAGGAATTATTTACTAAATTGTTTATTAATTAATTATTGATCATTTATGTGTTTTAATGGAGTCCATAATTTGTCCTCAAGGTATGGATTTCCAAAGGTCACTTTCTTTTATGCACATTTAAAACACATAAGTTACATGAAAATGAAGAGTCTTCATTTTTATGAACCATTAATTCATAAGTTATGAAATGAAAAGTTTTGAATAGTTTCAAAATTTGTCCTCAAGTTTTGGAATTTGCAAAGTTGCACACACTTTAATATACTTTAATCCCAACCCTTAGAGTTTTAAAAGTTAAAATTCAACCCTTATACAATTTATAACATTAATGGTTAATAATTATATATATGTATAAGATTAAGTCGTTTTACCGTTAGTAGGCCTCATTCACGAAGCCGGTCTATAAGGAGGGTATAAGGTTGTTGCCTATAAAATGGCAGCTTAATGGGTGTCCATTCTCACCCACGGCTTCCTTGATCGGTGGAGGGTCGTTAGCCGAACGGGTAGGACAGTGACTTTAAATTCTCATTAAAAGTATAATGATTATTATAAAGTAACTAAATGTTTTTATAAATTCCCAATCTTAGTTACTTTAGGAAAATGTGAAAATGGTGCTAACCCATGAAATTCAAACTTTGTACCTTACCAAGTCGTTGGTGGAGCGTGTGTGGTTAACCGACACACTAACTTGGACTAGTAAGGATCACGAAGGGTGACTTAATGTTTATCATAGATCGGTGGAGCGTGTATGGTTAACCGGCACATTGATTAGGTGATAATATTAAGCGTACCAAGTGAATTTGCATTGTTATTCACACCTTGTTTTGTGATCCTCGGCATCCCAATCACAAAACCTAAAGGGCACAATCGAGATTGAAACATGCCATTGAAAAGTTCAATGAATCTCAAAAGAATCTAGGAATCTCAAAACCAATTAAAACTTAATAGTTCATTTCGTTTTCATGGTGGAAATTGGTGAATCGTCATTCACCTACCTTCAAATATGTTATAGCTTAGATTACGGCATCCCTCTTCTAAGTAATAATATATTGTGTTGGGTCCTAGCCTTAATATTACATTTGGGTGTCTTATTAAGGACTCTATATATCTAATCTAAACTTGTCTTTCTTTTTTTCAGATATCTTCCAACAACAATGCTTCAGGCTCTAACCCTACTGGCTCCATCTCTCTCATGAACCTTTGTGGGAGAGTCATATTTGATGGTTCCAACTTCATGGATTGGATCTGGAACATCAGGATGGTTACTCGTTACGAGGACAAGGAATATGTCCTCGATAAGGAGCTAAAGGAGCTTGATGAGTCCATTGCTACTCCTGAGGAGATCACTGAATTCAGGACGCATGAGAGAGATGTCACTAAAGTGGGATGCATCATGATGGCCACGATGACATCCGAGCTCCAAAAGTCCTATGAGGACTTCTACCCTTTTGAGATGCATCAGGATCTGATGGAAGGGTACCATCAGAGTGCTCGTCAAGAGCGGTATGAGATAATCTCCTCCATGATAACAACCCGTATGAAGGATGGTGAACCCATCACAGGCCACATGCAAAAAATGCAAAGGTATGTGTACCGTTTGCTGAAACTGAATGTCAACTTCCCAGAGGAGTTGGCAATTGATATCATTTTGCACTCCTTACCCTCGTGTTATGATCAATTTCGTATTACATACCACATAAACAAGGAGGAAGTCCCTCTCAGTAAGCTTCAAGGACTTCTGAAGACCGCCGAAAGTGGTCTTAAAGGTAAGTCGGTTGTTACTCCCACTCCTACAGCAACCCTGTTTTGGCTATCGGGCAAGGCAAAGGGAAGAAAAGGAAGCACCCTTCAAAGGGTACCAAGGGAAAGTCCCTTGAAGGCTCCTCATTTGGAACCAAAAGTGGTTCTATCACTCCTTCTGCCATCCCTAAGGATGCTGATTGCTTCTACTGTCAGAATAAGGGGCACTGGAAGCGAAACTGCCCTAAGTACTTGCAGGATGTCAAGGATGGGAAAGTGAAACCATCCCATGCAGGTATTTACACTATATTATCTAATAACTCACCATATTCTAACTCTTGAGTGCTTGATACAGGATGTCATATTCACATATGTTCTGATTTGCAGGGCCTAAGAAGAAGTGAGGATGTGGAGCACGGGAAGATAAACCTGATCATTAGGAATAGGAAGGCTTCACCTGTTTCCAAGATTGGAGCTTATACTTTGTTGCTAAATAGTGGGTTAAAGTTAGATATGAATAAATGTGTGTACTTGTCAGAAATGGCGAGAAATATTATTTCCTTTCATTCTTTGTACAAATAAGGGTTTACCTTTTCTTTTGATAATGAATGTGGTGGAATAAATGCTTTCTTTAATAATGTTCTTTATTTTAAAGCATCACCTTGTGATGGTGTGTATGAAGCTGTGTCGGTTGTAGATAATTTAGGAAATAATGTGTTGTGTATTGATTCTTCTACTAGCTTGGATAAAGCATCATTGTGGCATTGTCGTATTGGACATGTAAGCAAGAAACGCATAGGCCAGCTCCAAAAGGATGGAGTCTTGGAGTCGTTCGACCTTAAGTCGGATGATAGTTGTGAATATTGTCTACTTGGAAAAATAACAAAATCACCCTTCACTGGTACTTGTGCAAGGGGTGAGGGTTTGTTGGACCTTATACATACTGATGTATGTGGACCATTCAAAACCGCCACAAGGGATAACAATCGCTATTATGTGACTTTTATTGATGATTTTAGTAGATTTTGTTATGTCTACTTAATCAAACATAAGTCAGAGACTTTTGAAAGGTTTAAAGAGTTTAAACAGGAAGTAGAAAATCAATTGGGCAGGAACATTAAGATGCTTCGATCCGATCGACGTGGTGAGTATCTTAGCACTGAGTTCCTCGACTATCTTAAGGAGTGTGGGATTGTCTCACAATTGACACCTCCCAGGACACCACAGCTGAATGGTGTGGCTGAGAGGCGTAATCGAACTTTGTTGGACATGGTTTGCTCTATGATGAGTCGAGCTTCGCTACCAATCTCTTTTTCGGGGTATGCCTTAGAGACTGCCGCCCACATCCTTAATTTAGTCCCTACAAAGAAGGTTGCCAAAATACCTCATGAGATGTGGACTGGGAAAGGTCCCAATTTGGACCACAACAAGATTTAGGGTTGCGAGGCTTTCATGAGGCGCGAGACTCATGATAAGCTCGAACCCCGAAGTGAAAGGTGTATTTTCATCGGCTACCCACATAAATCCGTTGGTTACCTCTTCTACAGACACAATGAGAATGTGGTCTTTGTGGCAAGGAGAGGGGTCTTTCGAGAGAGAGAATTTATAAGCCAAGGAGACAGTGGGAGGCAAATTGACCTTGAAGAAATTCAAGACTCGATTGGTGAAGGAACCTCAGACACTAGCAATCAACTTGAGGAGGAAATTCCTGTTGATCCAGCTGACGAGTCTATACTTCCGAGGCGTTCCACAAGGGTTAGGAACACACCTGAGTTTTATTATGGATTTCATATTACTACGGAAGGTGATACATTTATCAGTGACAGTACACTGGTAAATCTGGATGAACCTAACAGTGTTAAGGAAGCCATGGCAGGCCCATAGTCTGCTAAATGGAAGGAGGCTATGGACAGCGAGATACAGTCCATGTATGACAATCAAGTTTGGAACTTGGTTGACAATGTACCAGGCCGTAAGACAGTCGGGTGCAAATGGATCTTCAAGAAGAAGACCGACATGGATGGGAAGGTGCACACTTATAAGGCTCGACTGGTTGCGAAGGGTTTTACTCAGACTCGTGGTATTGATTATGATGAAACTTTTTCACCAGTAGCGAAGATTAAGTGTAAACAGTCGGGTGCAAATTGACCTTGAAGAAATTCAAGAATCAATTGGTGAAGGAACCTCAGACACTAACAATCAACCTGGGGAGGAAACTCCTATTGAGCCAGCTGACGAGTCTGTACCTCCGAGGCGTTCCACAAGGGTTAGGAACACACCTGAGTTTTATTATGGATTTCATATTACGACGGAAGGTGATACATTTATTAGTGATAGTACACTAGTAAATCTGGATGAACCTAACAGTGTTAAGGAAGCCATGGCAGACCCGGAGTCTGCTAAATGGAAGGAGGCTATGGACAGTGAGATACAGTCCATGTATGACAATCAAGTTTGGAACTTGGTTGACAATGTACCAGGCCGTAAGACGGTCGGGTGCAAATGGATCTTCAAGAAGAAGACCGACATGGATGGGAAGGTGCACACTTATAAAGCGCAACTGGTTGCGAAGGGTTTTACTCAGACTCGTGGTATTGATTATGATGAAACTTTTTCACCAGTAGCGAAGATTAAGTCTATTAGGGTTATGCTAGCCATTGCTGCATTTCATGATTATGAAATATGGCAAATGGATGTCAAAACCGCTTTCCTTAACGGAAAGTTGGCTGAGGATGTTTACATGAATCAGCCAAAGGGTTTTGTCAGTTCAGAGTACCCTAATAGAGTGTGCAAGCTTGATAAATCCATTTATGGATTGAAACAAGCATCTCGAAGCTGGAATCCTTGTTTCGATGAAAAGGTCAAAGAGTTTGGCTTCTCGAGAAGTGAAGATGAGTCCTACGTGTATGTCAGAGCTAGTGGGAGTATAGTTAGCTTTTTGGTACTGTATGTAGATGACATACTTCTCATAGGAAATAACATCCCAACCTTGCAGGAGGTTAACTCCTGGCTTGGGAAGTGCTTTGCTATGAAGGACCTTGGGGAAGCTGCCTATATCCTAGGGATAAGGATATTAAGAGAAAGGAGTAAAAGACTAATTGGACTTAGTCAGAGTACTTACTTGGATAAGGTGTTGAAAAGGTTCAACATGCAGAATTCCAAGAAAGGAGAATTACCGATCCAAAGCAATGCCAAACTGAGCAAGGCTCAGAGCCCGAGTACAGAGGCTGAGATAGCTGAGATGAGTCGATTACCTTATGCTTCCGCTGTTGGCTCGATCATGTATGCTATGACTTGTACCCGCCCTAATGTGGCCTTTGCTTTGAGCATGATCAGCAGATATCAAGGGAACCCTGGCAAAGCTCACTGGACTGCGGTAAAGAATATTCTCAAGTACCTGCGGAGGACTAAGGATTGGATTCATACCCTTGGTGGGAGTGATGACTTGAGAGTAGTAGGGTATAGTGATGCTAGTTTTCAGACTGATAGGGGTAACTTCCGCTCTCAGTCTGGCTGGGTCTTTACCCTAAATGGAGGGGCAATCACTTGGAAGAGTTCCAAGCACGAGACGGTAACTGATTCGACTTGTGAATCAGAGTACATAGCAGCGATTGAAGCGGCAAAGGAGGCGATATGGCTGGAGAACTTCATCGGATACCTTGGAGTTGTACCAGCTATTAAGGAGCCTATGGAGAGTTTCTGTGACAGGAATAGTGTGGTTGCCTTAGCCAAGGAACCAAGAGATCATGGCAGATCCCGACACATTGACAAAAAATATCACTTCATAAGACACAAGATAGAAGAAGGACTCCTCGTGGCAAAGAGGGTATCGTCGGATGAGAACCCTGCGGACCCCCTTACGAAGGGACTGACGAGGGTTAGGCATTTGCAGCATGCGAGGCACATCGGGCTGAGGGAGGATATTAGTTTTACATATTAGATAGTTATTACTAAAACTTGTAAAATGTAATCGATGTTTGATGATGAATAAAAGTTGTGATTTATTTATGAGTAAGGTGTTCCTATCATTGTCAATTATTTACTATTGTTTCAGCTTTGCATGTTTTGACTTCCAGAATAATAAATTTATTCAAATTCTCCACAGTTGGTCATATGTCGGAAGTAGGTATGAATCAAGACTGTCATGAATTGGGTTTGTAAATGACTAAAAGTGTTTAGGCATAGCAATGGTTGCTACAACATTCATTAGTGCTCATAAGTTATGAGTATTGAAATAAACCCACACTCACTTGTATCACTTCATGGAATTTATCTCGAGTGATCGTGAGACGGTAATATCATATAAGTCTTCAAACCTAGAGATGTGAGTTGTTGCCTATGAGTTGGTTGTGCATTGATTGCATGAAAACGCATCAGTAACTTGATGTTATAAAACGTGCCTTTGTGTACAATTCAACAAGTAGTAGAACAAGCATATGAGTCGAAGTTTATCTGTTCCTTCTTGGATTAGAAGCGATATCTGGGCCCCTCGATGATTTTGTTTTGACCTATGTACCGGGCCCGGTCAGAAATAAATTGATGTGTTCGATTAAGTTCTTTGTCAAACAAATCGGAAATCGGGAAACAAACTGCTGGACAATAAGTAAGACATTGTTCCATGTATTTGTCCGGCTGATATCATAAGAGTAGAGGATTATATGATCACTTATCTAAAATGGCGCTTCATAGTTCAACAGAGTTTTCGAGAGCTACGATTGCCGGTTGGTTCCTAAAGCTATATAGGCAAATACAGTTATCAGACTTATCCAAGTGGGGGACTGTTGGATAAGGTGTCTAAGTCCATAACTTATTTGGTATATACTTGACCCGACCCAGCATGGTCCATTTGGGTTGCACTTCACCCGAACTATTTATATGGATAATATTATGAGAATAGTATGTTTATGACTTATTAATATATTATAAGTTATAATATATTAATATGAAATCATATTATTTAATTAGTATTGATCTTAAATTAATTATGAATTAATTTAGTGATCAAAAGGTGACTAATTAAATATGGGCTATTATATTTATATAGTGTGGGCTAATACTCATTAGGAAATGGGCTAAGCTTGCATGGGAGTCCATGGATGATCAATGGAGCTTTTAACCCATGGATCCTTGGAAAAGGAAAAGACATGGGTTATTAGGGTTTACATGGTTCATAACCCTAATCATCTACACTATATAAAGAGGCTTGTGATGCTTGAAATGACACTATATGTGTGTGCATAAGAGTGGCCGATTTCTAGAGCTATTATACTCTCTCACAAAGTTTTCCAAGTTTGTGGTGTTTTGTGATTTCCATTTGAGGCATTCACATTATTGGTGCTAGGCTCTCAAACTCCCAAGAAATCAACTCACTACTAAAGGTATGTAATTCTTCTAGTATCTTTTATGTTTAAAGGTACCCCATGCCATGCTAGATAGGTTATGGACCTTGGAAAATTATTTTGCATGTATTTTAGTGAAACATAGATCCAAGGTTTCTAGGGTTGCATGAACACCTTAGGAGTGTTAGAATGCTCAAAACCCAACAGGGCATGGAAGGGTTTTGGATATACTTCTTTCAAGTCTTATTCTTCGTCTTCTTAGATCCAAATCCAAGAGCTCCATGCTCTCTATAGGATTGCCAAATTTTCGAGATTTGAAGGCTCTTCTTCTACTCCATTCTCTTGAATTTTGATACTAGACAAAGTCCCTTTGTTGCTTCACCTTTGAACATATATTTGGTATATATTTCAAAGGCTTATTAACCACAAATCACAAGTGAATACTAGCATGTTTTGATGGTTCTACTCTTGCTTAGTGGATACTTGTAGAGAACTCTTGTTTTAGAGTTTCATGCCACACTTCATCAACTTCCAACCTCCCATGAGGATCAAAGTGTTCAAAGGTTATTATGCTTTCCCTTCTATGGTTGTTTTAATCTTTCTAACTCTTGCAAAATGATCCTTGGTAGGTAAAATAGTTTTAGTTTTATTCAACATTTTTAAAGCTTCCGTTGTCATTTTTACCGGTTGAGAAACCGGATTTTTGAATAAAAACCCAACAAAACCATGACATCGTATTACCATTCTTTAGTCTGAATGCTTGTGTATGTTTCCCACAATGTGGAAATGCTATCTTACCTGCTGTAGACCATCCTGACAACATTGTGTGACACCCAAATTTTTTCAAAAATTTTAAACTTTTAAAACGCATCTTAAATTAAATTAAAACAACTGAAATAGTCATAACATAATCCATCAACTTAATAATCATATAAAATAAGTGTGGAAGTAATAATAATAATAAGGTCCCAACAAAAATAACTAGTAGCGATGTCCCGGTGCTCCATGTCAAGCCTTAGCCTCTTTAATCTTAACACCTGAAAAGTTATAAGGGAAACCGTAAGCACAAAGCTTAGTGAATTCAAACACAGACATTGTACTAACATTCATATTTACTAACCCTAATCCATTTTCCATTTATAATTATATGATAAGGGCAAAGAACGAATCAATGCCCATAATACAAGAAGGACTTGTAGGTTTGAACCGCACCGGGAAGATCCCGTATCATTTGGCCCTAATCACCGCACCTCACGATGAGTATAACATTGGTGATCTTACCTAGCCACCGCACCGGTAAATCCATATCCTTTGGTGGTGTCCCCATATCCATAATTAGTTACATACAGTGTACATGTACGAATTAAAACAATGGTTATATAGCATGCCTTTATAATAAATTCAAATAATCACACACGAGCTAACTAGCAAACGCAAACATCAATACAACGGTGTGAGACAACTCACCTTGAGTGAGCACTAAGGATATCTAACAATCAAATAATGCTACCAAGCTTGAGCAAACTTCAAAACCTCACCTAAGAAGGACTAAAGATTAGAAAGGAGAAGTAATGAAGCTATGAGTTGAGAAAAGAGTAATCACAGCAAGGTCTCCAAAACAGACCTGCTGTTCAAAACGAATTTACTCCAAAATCTAAAACAGAAACATAGCTTTAACTAAATTTTATAGGAAACTATGATTGCTCAGGATTCCAGAACTATAAAGAACTACTTCTAACTCCAAAAGATGAATTAAATATGAATTTTACAAAATGGTGTATCACTTCTGTCTCCAACAATACAGCCAAGTGATGTTGGCCAATTCTACCCAACTTGTGAGTAGAATTCATCCAAACCAAAATTCAGAGAAGTAAAGGACATACAAATGAAAGTCTCAGAGTTGGAATTGAATGAAAAGCATCTCCCAAACTCCAGATATAAAATTCACATTGTGGACAATCACAGCACTAGCAAAAGCTGGTGACTGCCCACTGATCTGGAGTGTGGATCCATTCTAACCAATTTATAATTTGAAATAACACCCCATCTGCTCCAGATCTTAAATTCATAATATCAGGAACATATAAAAACTTGGAATCACTCTGGATCCTTTTCCAAGCCTTAGAAATGATGAAAACAAAATGACATATCAGAACAGACCCGGATCAAACCTAACAGCAAAGATGCCATTATTTCCCATAGATAAAGTCCTTATCAGTGAGGTTGGCCTGCTTAAGAAAGTTAGCCAACTCAATTTTTGAACTTTGGGAACTGGTTTGGGGTCCGTTTGAGTTCTAGAGCTCAAGATATGAGTTTTACAAAATGACCACAGATCTGATGGAAAACAGAATCGTAGCCACCCATGATTCCTTTTTGGCTTATCCATCCCTCTCCCTTTGAAACACATTTTAAGATGTGTTCATCATCCCAATTTAGTCCCCATGATCATGGTGGTACTAAAAAGGGTTAGGTATCATTAGGATTTCATTTTGCCACAAGATTGTAATAATAATCAACATGAAAATGAACATAAAGCACATGAAATCACCATTCTCTCTTTTAGGGTTTCCATGATCTTTTGCAACATGTAATCCCCTAGATCCATCATTCACCATATATGGGGTGAAGATAGGATCTTGAGATGATGTATAACATACAATTCTTTGCAAATAACAAAAGAGATACAAATCAAATAAGAAGGAGAAGAAGTGAAGATGAAATCATAAAACTAGAACAAGGTTATGAATCAAGTTGTAAGAAATGATAAGGAGGTTCATACCAATATGAATCAAGGATGGAAATGAACAAGAATTAAGCTCCAAACAACAGCCCCTTGGCTGCTCTTGATCCCAAAGAGAGAGAGAAGGACGATGTGAGAGAGAGAGAGAGAGTAGGGTTTAGAGTGTTTTTCTTGTGTGTGTTCCAAATGACTCAATTAACACATTAAGTACTATTTACTAGATGGACTTTGCAAATAGGCCCATAGCCCATGGACTTCAATAAAAGGAGTTTACAAGATGATCAAAAGAGTCCAATAACATAAGAAATCAGACCTTGGTTGAATAAATTAACCCAAGGTTACAAGAATAATTAAATTAAAATAACCAAACGTACCGAGAAAAACCGGGGCGTTACAACTCTCCCCCACTAAGAACGGACTTCGTCCTCGAAGTCAACGCCTAGAAACAGATCCGGGTAATGAGCCCGCATCTTGCATTCCGGTTCCCATGTCCATTCCGAACCCTTCCTATGTTTCCACTGCACCTTAACCAGGTTTATAGTCTTGTTGCGGAGAGCTTTCGTCTTTCGTTCTAACATAGCGATTGGTTTCTCAACATAATTGAGACGCTCGTCAATCTGTATGTCCTCCAGTGGTATCACAGCGGTCTCGTCAACCACGCATTTTCGTAACTGAGACACGTGGAACATATTATGAATTAGACTAAGCTCGTCAGGCAACTCTAAACGGTAAGCCACCTTTCCCACACGGGCTATGACCTTGTAGGGTCCAATGAATCGGGGTCCGAGCTTTCCCCGCTTTCGAAATCGAATCACACCTTTCCAGGGGGAGACTTTGAGCAACACATAATCTCCCACCTAGAACTCAAGATTGGAGCGTCTTTTGTCGGCATATCTTTTCTGACGACTCCTCGCTGTGACCAAATGATCCCGAATCACTTGGATTTTCTCCGTAGTCCGTAGCATGATATCGGTACTCCCAAGTACCCTCTGCCCAACCTCGCCCCAACAAACGGGCGTCCTGCACTTCCTCCCGTACAAGGCTTCATACGAAGGCATTTTAATGCTCGAGTGATAGCTGTTGTTATAAGAAAACTCAGCTAGATGTAGATGGTCATCCCAACTACCCCCAAAATCAATCGCACATGCCCTAAGCATGTCCTCCAAGGTCTGAATCGTCCGCTCACTCTGCCCGTCTGTCTGCGGATGGAAGGCGGTGCTAAAATGTAATCGTGTGCCCAACTCCTCTTGAAGCTTCCTCCAGAACCGAGAAGTAAATCGGGTGTCCCGATCGGAGACGATAGAAACGGGCACCCCATGTAATGAGACAATCTCCCAAACAAAGATCTCGGCTAATTTCTCTGTCGATGAGCTCTCCTTTATAGCCAGAAAGTGAGCACTCTTAGTCAAACGATCAACAATCACCCATATCGTATCGGCTCCTTGGGCAGTTCTAGGAAGTTTTGTAATGAAGTCCATGGTTAGATGCTCCCATTTCCATTCAGGAATCTCCAATGGTTGCAACTTCCCATGCGGTTTCTGGTGTTCTGCCTTGACCTTCCGACATGTCATACATTCTTTCACAAATCGAGCCACATCATTCTTCATTCCATGCCACCAGTAAGCCTCCTGAAGGTCCCGGTACATTTTAGTAGCGCCAGGATGGATAGAAAATTTTGACTTATGAGACTCATCCATTAGGGTTTTCCGATTTCCCCCGGTATATGGAACCCAAACCCTATCGTAGCAAGTCAGCAAACCCCGCCCGTCTCGTTCCATCTTAGGCAACTCTTTCCCAATCTTCTCACGCCTGATGTTTTCCTCCAGTATTGCCGTCTTTTGGGCATCCCGGATCAGATCTAACAAAGACGACACCATCGTGATCCGGAGACACTTAGCTTGAATCGGTTCAGCAGATTGTTTACGACTGAGAGCATCAGCTACCACATTAGCTTTACCGAGGTGGTAGTGAATTTTACAATCATAATCTTTTACCACATCGAACCATGTGATCTGCCTCATGTTCAAATCCCGCTGCTCGAACAAATATTTCAGACTCTTATGGTCAGTGTATATGATAAACTTCACTCCATAGAGATAGTGTCTCCAAATCTTAAGAGCGAAAACAACAGCCCCAAGCTCCAAATCATGAGTGGGGTAGTTTCGTTCGTGGGGTTTCAGCTGTCGGGAGGCATAGGCTATCACCCTATCTCGTTGCATTAACACGGCACCAAGACCCTGAAGCGATGCATCACAGTAAACCACCATATCCTCAACCCCATCAGGTAAGGCCAAAATCTGAGCATCACACAATCGTTTCCTCAACTCATCAAACGCCAACTGCTGCTCCGGGCCCCAAACGAATTTCACTGATTTCTTGGTCTATCGGGTGAGTGGCAAGGCGATTTTAGAGAAATTTTCAATGAACCTCCGGTAATAACCGGCTAAACCCAAGAAACTGCGAATTTCAGAAGGTGTTTTTAGAATATTCCATTGTTTAACCGCATCAACCTTGGCTTGATCGACCTTAATACCGTGTTTGTTTATCACATGCCCCAAGAACTGAACTTCTTCCAACAAAAATTCACATTTTGAGAATTTAGCATAAAGCCTTTCTCTTGCCAGAGTTTCCAGAATCTCCCGAAGGTGTTGCTCATGCTCCTCTTTGCTCTTAGAATAGACCAAGATATCATCTATGAACACTATGACCGAACGGTCAAGCATCGGGCTACACACCCGGTTCATGAGATCCATAAACGCTGCAAGTGCATTGGTGAGCCCAAAAGGCATCACCACGAACTCAAAGTGCCCATAACGAGTACAAAATGTTGTTTTCTCAATGTCTTCTTCACGAACCCGCATCTGATGGTAACCGGAACGTAAATCAATCTTGGAAAACCAAGACGCTCCCTGAAGCTGATCGAAAAGATCGTCAATACGTGGCAACGGGTACCTATTCTTTATCGTGCGCTTGTTTAGCTCCCTATAATCAATACACATTCGTTGGGATCCATCTTTCTTCTTCACAAAGAGAATAGGAGCACCCCAAGGCGAGCAGCTTGGCCGTATAAACCCTTTATCACTTAGTTCTTGAAGTTGATCTTGGAGCTCTTTCATTTCAGGTGGTGCCAAGCGGTAAGGAGATTTCGCTACCGGAGTCGCACCTGGCACCAAATCAATGCGAAACTCCACTTGCCGAGTAGGTGGCAAGCCAGGGAGTTCTTCCGGAAAGACATCGCTGAAGTCGGAAACGATAGGAACGTCGTCTAGTGCTATAGCAGAAGAGCAAGAAGCCATGGCCAGGCGGGGAATGTCCCCCTGAATAATAAGTTATCCACCTCTAGGGTTTCGAACACAAACTTGCTTCTTACGACAGTGGATTTCCGCATCAAACACATCAAGCCAATCCATGCCTACGATAATGCATAGCTCTCGTATCGCAATAGGGATAAGGTCAATGGGGAATTCAACTCCAGAAAACTCGAGAGTGCAACCCCGATAAACATCGGTGACATAAATAGTGCGGTTGTCGGCAACTTCGACTACCATTGGGCGAGCCAATTTTCCGATACTACGCCCCAAACGATTAATAAACGTGCGAGATACAAAAGAATGGGTAGCACCGCTATCAAACATAACAACTGCGGGCTCGGAATCTAGAAAATAAGTGCCTGATTCACCACATACAATCATGTAAACAATTCTAACTACCATTTATTAAATAATGCAAGGGTGGAGAGAAAGGAAAAAAAAAAGAAATTTACCTGCCACTGTCGCGGTAATCACCGGCTCATCCGCAGTCATCTGGTGAGCATGACCTCGTGTCACCATAGTGGGTCCCTTAGAAGACGATGCAATTGCAGGATTTGTACCCCCGTCTCCTTTACCAGCCTTCAACTTCGGGCATTCAGGCTTCTTGTGTCCCGTCTCGTTGGAGTGATAGCAGACGGGAGCAGCAGAAGTAATCTGAGGAACTGCACTCGCAGGGGGAGCCCTACAATTCTTCCAATGATGCCCTGGCTTTTTGCAGTTGTAGCATATTAACGGAATTTTCTCGCCCTGACCTGAAGACGGCCTGTACTCATACCTTGACTTACCACCCTGCTTTTGCTTTTTCTGGGCATCTCCGGATGTCTTGGAAGAGGTGTCATTGGCCTTCCTCTTGGACTGGGTTTGCAACTCGATTTCCCTCCTCCTTGCTGCATCCATGATCGCGGATAAAGTCGGGAACTCCTGCATGCTAACGAATTCCCGAAGCTCGGTACGTAGAATGGAAGTGTATCGGCTGACCAACCAGGCCTCGTTCCCAGCAAACGAGGGACAAAAAGATAGCATCTCCAAGAACTTGGCGTTCAGGTCGCTAACGGACTCGGTAGTCTGCTGTAAGGCCATGAACTCTTGCTGCATCCGCTGCTGCTCCACCTTAGGCACATATTGTGCCTCGAACCTCTCCACAAATTGGGCCCAAGACATGGCCCTCACTTCTTCTTCCTTTAATAGAGCGGTGATGGTGTTCCACCATGTCTTTCCCCTTTTCCGCAGCTGATTCATGGCGATCACAACTTTGTACTGGTCCGGACACCCACCAGTCATGAAGGCGCCCTCAACATCTGACACCCAGTGCTTAGCAGCAACTGGGTCGGATTCACCGTTCCAGAGAGGAGGGCTACACTTGCTGAACTTCTCGAAGTAGTATGCCGAATCCCGAACGGGCGGAGCCGGTAACGCTCCCCCGGGAATAGCTGTGAGGCGCTCATCCAGAAGAGCACCGACTTGGTTGATTATGTCATTGGTCACACCAGAGATTAGTTCGTTGAAAGCGTTATTGAATTCCTCTGCGACAATCTCCCTAACTTGCTCCATTTGGAGCTGATTAAGTCGAGCAGGCGGAGCCATCTGTATCCGTAGAAGGAGGAAAATATTTAGAAATAATTCAGCCTAGATATTTCTAGAAGGACGAAACACTCAGCTTGCCGAAAATTTCTCAACCTTGCCCCGACCCGAAACCGGCACCGATGTTTCAAATAGTAGGGGCCCTTCTACTACCTTCCACACAAGTTCCAATTTCGCATTCGCGTCTAGTTTCAAAATTTCCAGCTCGGTCTAGCCGTTAATTTTACAACTCTCTCACATGTTAACACTAAATAAGTGTGTAATCTAACATTTTAAGACTAGTAGAATCCAATTCATAGCCAACAATTTAACATAAACATTTAACATAAGAAATAAGGCTTACTTGGCTGGCCGACTTGCACACCGCGACATCTTCCACTACTAGTCTTCAGAAAGTTTGAAAAATCTTTTAAAAAGGAAAATAAACTCTTATAGAGCCTCAAATTTGAGTCTAGAACATCCACAAGAATGCCTAGTTCCCTCAAACTGTGGCTCTGATACCAACTTGTGACACCCAAATTTTTGCAAAAATTTTAAACTTTTAAAACGCATCTTAAATTAAATTAAAACAACTGAAATAGTCATAACATAATCCATCAACTTAATAATCATATAAAATAAGTGCGGAAGTAATAATAATAATAAGGTCCCAACAAAAATAACTAGTAGCGATGTCCCGGTGCTCCATGTCAAGCCTTAGCCTCTTTAATCTTAACACCTGAAAGTTATAAGGGAAACCGTAAGCACAAAGCTTAGTGAATTCAAACACAGACATTGTACTAACATTCATATTTACTAACCCTAATCCATTTTCCATTTATAATTATATGATAAGGGCAAAGAACGAATCAATGCCTATAATACAAGAAGGACTTGTAGGTTTGAACCGCACCGGGAAGATCCCGTATCATTTGGCCCTAATCACCGCTCCTCATGATGAGTATAAAGTTGGTGATCTTAGCTACCCACCGCACCGGTAAATCCGTATCCTTTGGTGGTGTCCCCATATCCATAATTAGTTACATACAGTGCACATGTACGAATTAAAACAATGGTTATATAGCATGCATTTATAATAAATTCAAATAATCACACACGAGCTAACTAGCAAACGCAAACATCAATACAACGGTGTGAGAGAACTCACCTTGAGTGAGTAGTAAGGATAGCTAACAATCAAATAATGCTACCAAGCTTGAGCAAACTTCAAAACCTCACCTAAGAAGGACTAAAGGTTAGAAAAGAGAAGTAATGAAGCTATGAGTTGAGAAAAGAGTAATCACAGCAAGGTCTCCAAAACAGACCTTCTGTTCAAAACGGATTTACTCCAAAATCTAAAACAGAAACATAGCTTTAACTAAATTTTATAGGAAGCTATGATTGCTCAGGATTCCATAACTATAAAGAACTCCTTCTAACTCCAAAAGATGAATTAAATATGAATTTTAGAAAATGGTGTATCACTTTTGTCTCCAACAATACAGCCAAGTGATGTTGTCCAATTCTACCCAACTTGTGAGTAGAATTCGTCCAAACCAAAATTCAGAGAAGTAAAGGAGATACAAATGAAAGTCTCAGAGTTGGAATTGAATGAAAAGCATCTCCCAAACTCCAGATATAAAATTCACATTGTGGACAATCACAGCACTAGCAAAAGCTGGTGACTGCCCACTGATCTGGAGTGTGGATCCATTCTAACCAATTTATAATTTGAAATAACACCCCATCTGCTCCAGATCTTAAATTCATAATATCAGGAACATATAGAAACTTGGAATCACTCTGGATCCTTTTCCAAGCCTTAGAAATGATGAAAACAAAATGACATATCAGAACAGACCTGGATCAGACCTAACAGCAAAGATGCCATTCTTTCCCATAGATAAAGTCCTTATCAGTGAGGTTGGCCTGCTTAAGAAAGTTAGCCAACTCAATTTGTGAACTGGTTTGGGGTCCGTTTGAGTTCTAGAGCTCAAGATATGAGTTTTACAAAATGACCACAGATCTGATAGAAAACAGAATCGTAGCCACCCATGATTCCTTTTTAGCTTATCCATCCCTCTCCCTTTGAAACACATTTTAAGATGTGTTCATCATCCCAATTTAGTCCCCATGATCATGGTGGTACTAAAAAGGGTTAGGTATCATTAGTATTTCATTTTACCACAAGATTGTAATAATAATCAACATGAAAATGAACATAAAGCACATAAAATCACCATTCTCCCTTTTAGGGTTTCCATGATCTTTTGCAACATATAATCCCCTAGATCCATCATTCACCATATATGGGGTGAAGATAGGATCTTGAGATGATGTATAACATACAATTCTTTGCAAATAACAAAAGAGATACAAATCAAATAAGAAGGAGAAGAAGTGAAGATGAAATCATAAAACTAGAACAAGGTTATGAATCAAGTTGTAAGAAATGATAAGGAGGTTCATACCAATATGAATCAAGGATGGAAATGAACAAGAATTAAGCTCCAAACAACAGCCCCTTGGCTGCTCTTGATTCCAAAGAGAGAGAGAAGGACGATGTGAGAGAGAGAGAGAGAGTAGGGTGTAGAGTGTTTTTCTTGTGTGTGTTCCAAATGACTCAATTAACACATTAAGTACTATTTACTAGATGGACTTTGCAAATAGGCCCATAGCCCATGGACTTCAATAAAAGGAGTTTACAAGATGATCAAAAGAGTCCAATAACATAAGAAATCAGACCTTGGTTGAATAAGTTAACCCAAGGTTACAAGAATAATTAAATTAAAATAACCAAACGTACCGAGAAAAACCGGGGCGTTACACATTGCATATGCTGGAAAAATTGCTTATTATCCACATCAAAGTTTCTCGTAAATAAAAATTTTGTTTAAAGATATATCATATGTTAATACATCTTCTTCCCATAACTGCTCTACTTCTACAACAAGTGGTTGTAAAAATACATCTATTTTATGCTTAGGGTTTGACGGTCCTGGCACAAGTGCAGTAAAAAATATGTAAGGCTCTTTCATGCACATAGAAGGTGGCAAATTGTAAGGTGTTATAATAATAGGCCAAGATGAATATTGTTTTCCAAATGCTCCATTTGGTGCAAACCCATCTATACTTAGGCCTAATCTAACATTACATATTTCTGCTGCAAATGAAGGATGAATTCTGTCAAAGTGCTTCCAAGCTTCTGAATCGGATGGATGACACATTAATCCAATATCATGTCCATGATCCTTGGAGTGCCATCGCATGGAAGCGGTTATGGCTTGTGAAGAATACAGTCTCTTCAACCTTGGAGTCAAATGAAAGTAATGCATTCTCTTAAAGGGTATGCGAGAACATCTGGAAAATTTTTTTGACCGTTTGTACCTATCTTCAATGCAGAATTTGTATCGATAAAGCGCTTTGTCTCCCCTCCAATATAACATACATCCAGACCTGCAGTAGTCAATCATCTCCACAGGCAAACCTAGTGCCTGTATTAACTATTTGCTCTCGTATAAACTACCTACCATATTCTTCCCCTCCGGTAACACATCATTTATTAATTGGAAGATAACATCATAACTTTGTTCAAGTATGCGATACTCTGATTTTATATTCAATAGTCTAGCTATAGCAGACAGTTGTGTGACTTTTTTACATCCAGACCACAACTCTTTATCGGTTGCTTCTAGCATATCAAAGAAATTTTTATCTAGTGTATTTGGCTCTTCCTCAGGATTACTAGAAATAAAATCAAAAGCCATTGCATCTATGACCATTTCTCTATAAGTACATTCACCTTCATTCAAATTTGTGTTTGAATCATCCACCCCTAAAGACTTATTGTCATCATCAATGGATGTTTCGCCGTGTTTATCCCAAAACCAATATTCCTTAACAAAACATGACTTGTATAAATGATGCTTAACAGTATCAGGGTCTCTATATGGTATGTTATGACATTTGATGCATGGGCATTTGATTCTATTTTCTTCCATGAACCTTTGTTGACTGGTAGCAAAGTCTATGAATTTTGTCACTCCTTGTATGAAAACAGACGATACACAACCGCGATTATCTTTTCTTTCATACATCCACATTCTATTGGTATTGTTCATGATGTTAAATATGTAAACTATACATTTAAATAACACAATATTATGTTCATCAATATGGATTTAAATTGATAGATGGTATTTGAAGTAAATATACGTGTACATTATAAAAACAGCAAAGGTACATTTACTACAAATCGTTTCACAAAAATAATGACCGATTGATGAACCAATCTTCAAAGTTTCGTTATTTGTATGGATGAATCACTTTTATGATTTGATAATGGCGTAGAATATTTGTAGAATGCTGTAATTGAATTTGAAAATTGTACACCGTAGTTACAAAAAAAGAGTGTATGAGGGAACCTTCGACAACCTTCGATTTCGATGTGGTGGATGGATACTAGGTCAAAGTTTTTGGTCGATATTATTCAATATTTGAACGAAAGTATATATTTTGCGCTTTATTAACCAAATTGACCATCCTTTATAAACCAAAAAAACATCCTGATGCGTTTCAAATTTGATCAATTGTTACCTGTTAGGGTAGATTGTATACATATTTATATTTCCTAACAAACATACAAACGTTATTATACTACTTAATAACAAACTAACAACCTAAACCAAAATAAAATGGTATACAGTTAATTATACTAATATAATATAAACACAGTTATCGAAAGTCCTTAAGACTTAATAATTACAAGCATTTTTATTTTTGGCTTACAAAAAATATATATGTAAAAATATATGTACAATATAAAGAGTGTCCACAACACTTACACACTATTAAAATCCATTATGAACCACATGTTTTTAAAAACCTAAAAATGTTACCATACTCCACATACCAACGACAAACCTTGAAATACATATGTGGATCCTCATCCTCTTCTAGTCCATCCACAAATGCCCTTTCAAAAGAATGACCTTCCTTTTCAAAATCGAATGTGATGTTATCCGTTGTAAGTTTATGAACAACTTCTACTTTCATCAAGAAATCTCTGGCACTTTCAGCAACATCTAAGTACTCCCCATAATCCGAAAATACCATGCCAAAGTACTCATCAAGTAGTTGTAAACCTACACATTAAAAAAACTATCAATTTAATTTATCTGTTTCAACACAACACTAAATATTATACAACACAACAATATATATTATCAACCACAAAGTATAAACATGTATTAATTAACTATATACAAAATGTAATGTGTAAATATACTATACATACCTTGATCACACTGAGGAGGCCCTTTTGAAATGTAGATCATCCCAAGCAAATAAATTGCCTCGAGATGATGCTCATCTACTGCCTTTGTCAAGAAAGTCATTCCCAAATCAAAATTTCCATTACAGAAGCACTCATCCTATTAACAGAATAACAATATCATTAAAATCAATGATACCAAAAATAAATTAAATCAAATTACATAAAATTACTCAAATTACACATACCATCCTTGTCTATACATGGATTCAATGTTATTATGCTTTGCACATGTGTATATAAATACAACAGAATTACGATGTTTAGGACCCATCCCTTCAAGGGATGCTGTTCTGAACACTTCAGGATCTCCCCCCTCTGCATACATCTTTTTTGAACTTCAAAAATTGAAATATACAATTAACAACTAATAAATCAAGTTCTATTTCATCAAATATACATTCATAAGTTAATGTTTATTGAGAATTACCAAAGTCTTGTAGATATGATGTCTTTTGTAGATTCTGACCCTAATATTACAATAATCTGACTCAAAAGCTCTATTGGAAGATCATCCAACGAACTACAACATCTTGTATTCGACATTCTACTAACAACATACAAATGAAAAAAGTTGATATCAATTCTTAAGAAAAAATTAGGCGTAAATATTAAGATGGTAAAAAAAACCTTACTTGTGATGCACTGGTCGTGGACTAAATACCAGCTTCAATATTATCAGGGAAAACTGATTATCAGAGCGACTATCTACTAACGATTTTTGGGTTTTCTTTGATCGCTGGCAGTTTGATCTTATGGAAGATTGTCGACGTTCTTAATGGCATGAAGAAGTGAAACGATGTGATGGCGTCGAAAACGTCATGGCGCCTAAACGATGTAGAGTGCAAAATGACAAAATTACCCTTGAAATAAAACCAAATATATGATTACTAAGGGTAGTTTTATCAAATCACATTATTCAAATAATATGATATTTTAAGGGTGAAATTGGAACTTTGGATATCTAAATGAAACAGATGAAGATAAATAAAAAGATCGAAGTAAGTAGGAATCGAACCTGCGAGTTCCGAAAAGAAAAAAGATGCGTCCACATACAATCCTCGACTCTGGCGTCAAGCAACCAAAACTCCTATCCACATACATATATCATACGCAACGGGCCCAACCGAACTCACATAACGGCTCCCATCCAAACAGATATAACGGTCCATGACCAACCATACATAATGGGCCCAACCCAACCATACATAACGGGCTCGCCCAAGGAGTAAACGGGCCCAAACCAAAGCCCATTGCCAGGAGCAACATCCTGGTCATCCGTACAATTGCCAGGGGCCAAATCCTGGTCATCTATAAAATGCAAAAACCATATATAGTCAGGAATTAGATAGATAGTCGAATAGATGATCCACCCAAAAGCAATAAATCAAGCAAGAACCATGCAATCAGGCACTAGACCAAGAGTTCCCAGGCTATCTAACTTGACTGCATACAACCCTTAGGGTAATCATTCAACAAAGAGGCAATACTATCATTACCCTAACCAATCATGACACCTAGCAGTATCACATTATCCTGAGCCAATACTTTATTAGTCTAGCATACCATGACACCAAGTGTCCTACACCGCACATTCATAACAATCGTGGGTTATCCTGGTTAACTAGTATACTTGTACTCTAACATTACCTCTATCTTACCATGCAAAGGATATTTTTAGGAGGTAAAGCAGATAACCAGCAATACCAAAAGCACACAAGACACAATATTTATGTGGTTCGGCAAAAGTGACCTATGTCCACGTGTAGGAGGGGGGGTACTCTTTATGTTAGAGTTCTCAAACAGAGGTTACAAGTACAATTTTCATATATATTCACCTAACACTCTAGAGTACAAGACACTTCAAATGACTTTTCATGCATCCATATTTATACTTGAGGGATCGGACCTGAAACTCTAATAGGCCAAGCCCATTGGCCCATAGGCCCATAAATGGTGACAACCAATCACAATCTGCCATGTAGTAGCTTCTAGAACATTCATCCATAACGTACAACACATGCGTATCTGCAACACACAGGATGGAGCACCTTGATTCATATTGGAGCATCATGATGCATATGTGGCGCATCATGAACACTAATGGCCCAACATACATCAAGGTGGAACAACATGGTGTATTCCTTGAGCATCACCAACTTCTGAGCATCATGAAGGACTTTATGCCTCATCAGGGATATCATGGCTTATCGAGGAACCAATATGGCGCAACACCTTACCATTTGGGCCAACATGGTCCCACGGATGGCGTAACTTCTTCACTTGGTGCAACATCCTTTCCTCTTGGCACATATTCTCCAATGATGGCACAAATTTATCTTAGATGGTGCAACATGGTGCTCCATGTTGCTCCAAGTTGCTCCAAATGCTACACGTTGTTCCAAGTTGCTCCTTACTCCCTTTTAGAAGATCTCTTCCTTTTGTGACTTGATCCATTCCTTTGTCTGATGATCCATTCCGTTCTTTGATGACCCGTTACTTTGTCACATACTCCATAAACCTCAAGTGCTCAATTGAATTGAAATACTCCATGAGAATGCTCCAAATTCTTAAGTCACATTCAAGAATCTCCATCTTAACTTGAGCATCCTATGAACTCCACCTTAAATAAGAACTTCCTATGCTTTCCTTAAATATATCCCCGAAGGGTCTTACCTCCTACGAACATCAACCAAGACCAAAACTTGAACTTCTCTGCGGGCAACGACTTTGTTAACATGTCTGCTAGATTCACCTAAGTATCAATCTTTAGACTTGAGAACTTGTCTATTTCCAAGATGTCACGAATGACATTCAATTTGACATAAATATGTTTCATCTTCTCATGATAAATAGGGTTATTTGCAAGACTGAATGCACTCTGACTGTTATAGTACAATACAAGCTTCTCCACCTTCAGAACAAGACTCAAAATAAGGTCATGCAACCATATCTCCTCCTTTATTCCTTCCGTCATAGACATGTACTCGGATTCAGTTGAAGACAAACCAATGGTATCTTGTAATGTTGACTTCCAACTGATGGCACATCCAAACAAATTAAAAATATAATTCGTCTGTGACATGCGCTTCAAAAACTCACCACCATGATCAAAATCAGCATATCCAATCAAGTCAGATTTGTATTAGCTCTATACACCAAGCAAACATCCATCATTCCCTTCAAGTATCGCATGATCCACTTGACATCTTTCCAATGAGCCTTCCCTAGATTGATCATCAGCCTGCTTACCACACTAAGTGAATGAGTCAAATCAGGTGTGGTATAGACCATAGCATACATAAGACTTCCAACAACACTAGAGTAAGGAACCATGATACTGCACTTTCCTTTTATCATTAATTGTGGGTATAATGTCTAGACCAAGTTTAAAGTGGGACACCAAAGGAGTTTCAACTGGTTTGGACTCATCACAATTGAAAGACTGCAAAACTTTCTCAATGTACTTTTGTTAAGAAATATACAACCGCCCTGATCTTCTATCCCATTGAGTCTACATCCCTAGTATCTTCTTTGCTACTCCCAAATTCTTCATCTCAAACTCATTCTTCAGGGTCGCCTTCAAGTCATTTAATCCAGCCATGTCCTTGGTTGTGATGAGCATATCATCAACATATAGCAAAATATATACGTAGGAATCCGGTGATAATTCCTTTGAGTAAACACAATTTTCAAACTAATTCTGAATGAAGCCATGAGAGATCATGAATTAATCAAATCTCTTGTACTATTTTCTTAGAGACTGCTTCAAACCATACATAGATTTCTTCAGAAAACATACATGATCCTTGTTAGAATCAAGGAACCCTAAATATTCTTATGCTTCACGACCGGTAAAGAAATGCAATTTTCACATCAAGTTGTTCAAGGTCTAGATCAAATGCACTCACCATGGCTAAAAGAACCCGAATTTTCTTATGATTTATGACCCATGAGAACAACTCTTGATAATCAATTCCTCCTTTATGAGAAAACCCTTTCGCTACCAACCTTGCGTTGAACCAAGCTAGTTCAAATCCTGCTATCCCTTCCTTCTTTTTAAAGATCCATTTACATCCCACTGGTTTTTGCTCCCTTTGGTAATTGAACTAGATCCCATGTTTCATTCTTATCCAACGATTGCATTTCTTCATTCATGGTCGTCAATCAATTTGTTGCTTCTTAACTTACCACTAAATCTTTATATGGATGAGGCTCCTCAGTATTAATGTCTCCTCCAATAGCTAAAGCAAAAGAAATGGAATGAAGGTCTCTAGAATTGGCACATCCCACATATCTATCAGGTTGTTGAATAACCCTCTTTGATCTCCTCCTTGCTATAGGTTATTTCTCATCATCCATTCTGGCATCCGCACCACCAGACAAAGATCCCATAGGTTGCTTTTGGGTTTTATCTTGTCTAGTCTGTTTATTTCCACATGCACTTCATCACTTATCATAACTCTGTCTGGATTTTGAGATGCAAACTCCACCTTATGGTTAGCACCCTGATGTTTGTTCCCTTCTTGAATTTTCTCACGTCCTCCCTGGTAACACATGGCAGATTCAGCAAAGCTTACATCTTTGATCATGATAAATTTTGGACTTCTTCCTTCTTCTATACACTATAGTTGATAAAATTTTACTCTTGTCACATATCCTATAAATATGCACTTTATTACCCTTGGCACAAGTTTACCATCATTCACATGAGCATACGTGGGGCATCCAAATATACATAAACCAGAATAGTCAGAGGGTTTCACATACCATACCTCTTGAGGAGTCTACAAAATATATAGCAGTTAATGGTGATTTGTTCACCAGATAGAAAGCAGTGTTATCTACTTATGCCTATAATTGCTTGGATAAGTAAGCAAATATCCGCATGCACCTTGCACAATGCATGGATGTTTGGTTCATCCGTTATGCCTCTCCATTTTGTTATGATGTGTGCCGTACATTGTGGTGCCTCAGTATACCTTCTGTGTTGGAGAGGATATCAAATGGAGCATTGCAGAACTCCAACCCATTTTCAGCACTCAGATTCTTGACCTATTTTCCAGTCCTTTTCCCAACCATGGTCTTCCACTCCTTGAACTACCCAAACACCTCATCTTTGTCTTTAGTAAGTACAACCAAAACTTACTTTAATAATCATCAATGAATGTCACAAAGCATGAGCATCATACTTGAGACTTCACCGGTGTAGGACCCCACGGATCTGAGTGAACATATTCCAGGATTTCCTTGCTTGTGTGTTGACTGGTACCGAACTTCACTTTGCGATGGTTTCCCTTGATGCAAGTTTCACAAAACTGTATCTTTCTAGTAGCCTTTGCACCAAGCAGTCCTTTTTTACATAGAAATGACATGCCCTTCACACTCATGTGCCCCAACCTACGATGCCACAACTCTGTCTTATCATCACCTTCATTCAAGGATTGTGAGATATCCACCATTCACGTAACTGTATTGATTCTAGGATATAAATCCCTCCATGATTCATCTTCCCTTTCATTATAACCAGAGCACCTTTGGTGACTTTGACCTAGTCACCCTCACCAGCGTATTGTTGGGTTTTGAGCACTATAACACTCCTATGATGCAGATACAACCCCAAATGCTTTGGATCTATGTTTTCTCTATTATACATGCATATTATCAATTTTCCAAAGCATTCTCTCTAGCTAGCATACAATTGAAGCTATATAATATAAACTTAGTTTAGATGCTTACCTCTTGATTAGGGTAGAGTTCTTGACCTTTGAAAGCTTGAGCACCTCAAGTGTGATGCCTATATTGGTTCACAAACACCAAAATGCAAGAGGAGGTTTTGAGAGAATAAGATGCTTGAGTCCAAAGAGTGTGTAGCCGATTTTGGCTTATGGGGGCACTATTTACAATGTGGAAAATACTAGGGTTACACTTTGTAAACCCTAATGCTCCATGACTTTTCGCATTCTTATGCTCCATGGGTTAACCTCCATGGACTATCCATGGATTATCTTATTGGTTTAGCCCATCCATATAGTCATGGATCATTAGCCCACATTACAAGAATCATTGATTTACATAATCAATCCCAATATATTTAATTAGTCTCTTTTGATCACAAAATTAATTCCAAATTAATTCTTGATCAATACTAATTAAATAATATTAATATATTATATATTAATAAATCACAAATAACCTTATTCTAAAAAATCCTTCCTATCAATTTGCACTGGTGAAGGAAACCCAGAAAGGGACCATGCTACAATCAGGTAAAATATTATTGTTGACTACGAGTCGTTTGTGTAGCATACTTTTGCTATGTCTAACTCCTTAGACAATCTACAAGCCAACTTATGACAGTCTTATTTCATACTTACTTCCAACATATAATCGACTATGGATAGTTTGAATAATAATAATAATAATAATAATAATAATAATAATAATAATAATAATAATAATACTTTTATTATTCTGGAAGTCAAAACATGCAAAGTGAAACAATAGTAAATAATTGACACAAGACAGTAACTTTACTTATAAATAAAACTCTGTTTATTTAATCATCAAATGTCAATTACAATTTAGCTATTACAAGTTTCTATTTATCTAACCACTAAAACTAATATCGTCTGTTAGCCCAATGCCCCTTGCATGTTGCAAGTGCTTAACCCAAGTCAGTCCCTTTGTAAGAGGATCTGCTGGGTTGTCCTCTGACGATATCCCCTTCACCACGAGGTGCCCTTCTTCTACTTGATGTCTTATGAAGTGGTACTTTCTGTCGATATTCCTGGATCTACCATGATCTCTCGGTTCCTTGGTTAAGGCAATCGCCCCTTCATTATCGCAGAAAATCTCCACAGGCTCCTTTATGGATGGAATAACTCCAAGGTCTCCGATGAAGTTTTTCAACCATATCGCCTCCTTCGATGGTTCACTTGCTGCTATGTACTCTGATTCACACTTTGAATCAGCTATAGTCTCCTCCTTGGAACTTTTCCATGTCACTACTCCTTCATTCAGGGTAAACACCCAGCCCGACTGAGAGCGGAAATTATCTCTGTCGGTTTGAAAGCTGGCGTCGCTATACCCTGTCACTCTCAAGTCATCACTCCCACCAAGGGTAAGGACCCAGTCCTTAGTCCTCCGCAGCTACTTAAGAATGTTCTTAACCGCAGTACAATGAGCTTTTCCAGGATTCCCTTGATATCTGCTGACCATGCTCAAAGCAAAGGCGACATCAGGGCGAGTACAAGTCATATCATACAATATTGAACCAATTGCAGAAGCATATGGTATATGACTCATTTCTGCTATCTCAGCATCTGTACTTGGACTCTGAGTCCTACTCAGTTTGGTATTGCTCAGGATAGGTAGGTTACCTTTCTTGGAGTTCTCCATGCTGAAACGCTTCAACACCTTGTCCAAGTAGATACTTTGAGTAAGTCTTATTAGTCTTTTACTTCTGTCTCTCAATATCCTTATCCCTAGGATATAAGCATCTTCTCCGAGGTCCTTCATAGCGAAACACTTCCCAAGCCAGGACTTAACCTCCTACAACGTTGGGATGTTGATTCCTATGAGTAGTATGTCATCTACATACAATACCAGAAAGCTCACTATACTCCCACTAGCTTTGACATATACACAGGACTCATCCTCGCTTCTCAAAAAACCAAACTCTTTGACTTTCTCATCAAAACAAAGATTTCATCTACGAGATGCTTGTTTTAATCCATATATGGATTTCTCAAGCTTACACACTCTATCAGGGTACTTTGCATTGACAAAACCCTCTGGCTGACTCATGTAAACATCTTCAACCAACTTTCCATTAAGGAAAGTGGTTTTGACATCCATTTGGAAACCATAAAACTCAGGTGTATTTCTAACTCTACTTGAACGCCTCAGAGGTAAGGACTCGTCAATTGGATCAACTGGAGCTTCCTCCTCAAGTTGATTGCTAGTGTTTAAGGTTCCTTCATCGCTTGACTCTTGAAGCTCTTCAAGGTCAATTTTCCTCCCACTGTTTCCTTGGCCTATGAGTTCTCTCTCACGAAATACTCCTCTCCTCGCAACGAAGACAACATTGTCACTCGGTCTATAGAAGAGATATCCAAAGGATTTTTTCGGTAGCCGATGAAAATACATCGCTCACTCCGAGGTTCGAGCTTGTCGTGGGTTTCTTTTCTCACAAAAGCCTCGCAACCCCAAACTTTGATGTGGTCTAATGTGGGAACTTTCCCTGTCCACATCTCGTGAGGTGTTTTGGAAACCTTTTTGGTAGGGACTAGATTAAGGATATGGGTGGCAGTCTCTAAGGCATACCCCCAGAATGAGATAGGTAATGAAGCTCGACTCATCATGGAACGAACCATGTCTAGAAAGGTTCTATTGCGCCTCTCAGCCACACCATTAAGCTGTGGTGTCCTAGGTGGCGTCAATTGTGAAACAATTCCACATTCCTTTAGATAGTCAACGAACTCGATACTAAGATACTCTCCTCTACGATCAGATCGCATCATCTTTATCTTCCTGCCCAATTGATTCTCCACTTCTTTCTTAAACTCCTTGAACTTTTCAAAAGTTTCTGACTTATGCTTGATTAATTAAATATACCCATATCTACTATAATCTTCAGTAAAATTCACATAGAAGCGGCGGTTATCATCCCTTGTGGCGGTTCTGAATGGTCCACACACATCAGTGTGTATGAGATCCAACAGACATTCACCCCTTTCACAAGTACTAGTGAAGGGTGACTTGGTCACTTTCCAAGTAAACAAGACTCGCAAGTGTCATCCGACTTTAAGTCGAATGACTCCAAAACTTCATCCTTTTGGAGTTGGGCTATGCGCTTCTTGTTGACATGTCCAAGACGACAATGCCACAAGCATGCTTTATCCAAATCATTGGAAGAATCAATATTCAACACATTATTTCCTAAATTATCTACAATCATCACAGTTTCATATATATCATTGCAAGGTAATGCTTCAAAATAAAATACACCATTACAATAAGCATAAATACCACCATTTTCATTATGAAAAGAAAAGGTAAAACCTTGTTTATACAAACTGTGAAAGGAAATAAAATTTCTCGCCATATCGGCCGAGTAACAACAATTATTCAAATCTAAATTTAAACCATTACTAAGCAATAAATAATAAACTCCAATCTTGGTCACATGCGACACTTTCATATTTCCCATGATTAAGTTTATCTTCCCGTGCTCCATATCCCTACTTCTTTTAGTCCCTGCAAATCAGAACAAATGTGATTACCACAACCTGTATCACGGACCCAAGAATTAGCATGTGATGAGCTATTAGATTGAATAGTGTAAATACTTGCAAAGGAGGTCTTGATCTTGCCATCCTTTATGTCCTGCAAGTACTTGGGGCAGCTTCATTTCCAGTGCCCTTTATCATGACAGTGGAAACACTCTGCTTCCTTCGGATTTGAAGAGGGATTAACAGAACCAGCTTTGGTCCTACTTGAAGAGGATCCATCAAGAGACTTTCCCTTGCGGCTCTTGTAAGGAGCCTTCCTCTTCTTTCCCTTCCCATGTCCAATTGCCAGAACAGCGGCAGAAGTAGTTGTAGGAGTAGACACAACCGATTTGCCTTTCAGGTTGCTTTCTGCAGTCCTAAGAAGGCCTTGAAGTTTGCTAAGAGTGACCTCCTCCTTGTTCATATGATAAGTCATACGAAACTGATCATAACAAGAAGGTAAAGAGTGTAGAATAATATTTATGGCCAACTCTTCATCAAAATTAACATTTAATTTAAGCAAGCACGAATCTTTGCATCTTCTGCAAGTGGGCCATGATGGGTTCACCATCCTTCATTTTGGTTTTGATCATGGAGGCAATGATCTCATACCTCTCCTGCCGAACACTTTGATGGTATCTTTCCATCAAATCATGATACATTTCATAGGGGTAGTAGTCCTCATAGGACTTATGCAGCTCAACAGTCATGGTTGCAATCATTAGACACGACACCTTTGTTGCATCTCTCTCATGAGTAGTGTGTTCAGCGATTTGTTCAGGAGTAGCAGTGGTGACATCAATCTCTTTGAGCTCTTTGTCTAGGATATATTTTTTTTCCTCATAGCGAATAGCCATCCTGATGTTTCGAATCCAGTCATTGAAGTTTGAGCCATCGAAAATGACCCTCCCACATAGGTTCATGAGGTAGAAAGAGCCTGAAGGGATTTGGTTGGAATCATTGTTTGGGATAGACATCTGTAAAAGAAGAACAAAGTTGAGATTAGATGAGAATCCTTAATATTACACCCAATATGAAATATTAAGGCTAGGATCCAACACAATATTCTACAATTACAAAGAGGGATGTCGTAATCCAATTGTAAAATATTTGAAGGTAGGTAAATGACGATTTACCAATTTCCACCATGAAAAACAAAATAAGTTATTAAGTCTTAATTGGTTTGAAATACCTAGATCTTTAAAATTCATTGAACCATTCAATGGCATGTTTAAATCTCGATTGTGTCCTTCATGTTTGTGACTGGGATGGCGAGGATCACAAACAAAGTGTGAATAACCATGTAAATCAGCTTGGTACACCCAATGTTACAAATCACCTAATCAATGTTCCGGTTAACCACACACACTCCATTGATCTATGATTAACACAAGGTTACACTTTGCCACACATTGTCAGTCCCAGATTAGTGTGTCGGTTAACCACACACGCTCCACTAACGACTTAACAAGGTGCAAAGTGTAATTTCATGGATTAGCACCATTTCACATTTTTTCTAAAGTAACTAAGATTGGGAATTTAATAAAAGTTTAGTTACTTTATATTTATCATTATACTTTTTAATGAAGGAGAATTAATGTCCTATCCTACCCGTTCGGCTAACGACCCTCCACTAGTCAAGGAAGCGGTGAGTGAGAGTGGACACTCATTAAACTACTATTTTATAGGCAGTAACCTTATACCCCCCTTATAGACCGGCTTCGTGAATGAGACCTACTAACGGTAAGACCGACTTTGTCTTATATATATATATATATATATATATATATATATATATATATATATATATATATATATATATAGGGCTAGGTTTTAATGTGGATGAACAATTATTGTGCGGACGTGTGGACAATGCTATTCTATGAGAATTACTAAGTGAATAAGTTGTTTAGCAATGCGAATACGTTCAACCTTACAAAAAATATCGTCATTTTCATGCATTCTCACTAATTTCTATTTATTTTTGTTCTCACACATCGTTTTTTACTCATTTTCATTCTGACGGAATACGACTCAATAAACATTCTGACAACATTCTCACAACATTCTCACAGAATGAGAATAATAATAAAAACTGTATAATAACCTTATAGACGATTTAATTAGTAAGAATGTATGTTAATGACAATATTTATGTAAGATTGAACGTATTTATATTATCAAACAACATATTTTCTTTATCATTCTTACAGAATAGCATTGTCCACACGTCCGCACAATAGATGTTAATCCACATTTGAACCTAGCTCTCTCTCTCTCTCTCTCTCTATATATATATATATATATATATATATATATATATATATATATATATTATTAAACTTATAATATTATAAAGTATAAGGGTCAAATTTGAACTTTTAAAACTCTAGGGTTTGGAATTAAAGTTTCATTAGTGTGACTTTACAAATTCCAAAACTTGAGGGCAATTTTTGAAACTTGTCAAAACTCTTTACATTCATAACTTATGAGTTTAATTTGATTTTAGTTTATGAGACCTTTCATTTTCCATAACTTGAGGACAAGTTATGGAGGTCATTAAAATGCATTTAGATCATATTTCTAACAACTAAAATTATCACATAATCTATGATCTAACTAAACTCATAATCAAGATAATTTCAAGTCAACAATTTGAAATCAATTTTGTTTATCATATAAAAACAAAAATTATTTTAAAACTTTGACAATTATCATGTGTTTGGATGAGTACAAGCACTACCATATCATAAAAAACATTTCCAATGATCCAAAACAGTTTGTGGTAGTGTTCCCAATCCAAACCAGGCCAAGAAACTCGAAATTTTGCACATAGAGCCTTCAACTCGTCGAGTACATGAACTGGACTCGGCGAGTTGCTCTGTTACTGAGTGGACTCGTCGAGTCTGTTCATGTACTCGGCGAGTTCACCAGTCAGAGGCAAAGTTTTCGACTTTTTCAGCTTTGAAAAACTAGTAATCATCAAATATAATAAAAAACAATCCTAGGCTCTGATACCACTGTTGGGTTTTGAGCACTATAACACTCATATGGTGCACATGCAACCCTAAATGCTTTGGATCTATGTTTTCTCTATTATACATGTATATTATCAATTTTCCAAAGCATTCTCCCTAGCTAGCATAGAATTGAAGTTATACAATATAAACTTAGTTTAGATGGTTACCTCTTGAGTAGGGTAGAGTTCTTGACCTTTGAAAGCTTGAGCACCTAAAGTGTGATGCCTCTATTGGTTCACAAACACCAAAATGCAAGAGGAGGTTTTTAGAGTATAAGCTGCTTGACTCCAAAAAGCGTGTAGCCGATTTTGGCTTATGGGGCACTATTTATAATGTGGCAAATACTAGGGTTACACTTTGTAAACCCTAATGCTCCATGACTTTTCACATTCTTATGCTCCATGGGTTAACCTCCATGGATTATCTAATTGATTTAGCCCATCCATATAGTCATGGATCATTAGCCGACATTACAAGAATCTTTAATTTACATAATCAATCACCATATATTTAATTAGTCTCTTTTGATCACAAAATTAATTCTTGATCGATACTAATTAAATAATATTAATATATTATATATTAATAAATAACATATAACCTTATACACAAAAATCCTTCCTATCAATTTGCACTGGTGAAGGCAACCCAAAAAGGGACCATGCTACAATCAGGTCAAGTACATACCGATTATAGTTATGGGTTTAGACACCAAATCCAACACATACCTCATCCCATTCTTAGCTAGAGTGCCAAGAGAAATTTGATTATTCTGAAGTTTCATAACATACTAGCAATCTAACTTTTTGAAAATACCATCGTTCATCTAGATCCGTATAGTTCCACTGCCTTTGATATTGCTCACCCAATCATCACCCATCTTGACTGTACCATTCCACTCTTTAAAGGAATAGAACCAATCATGATTATACATCATTTTGTAGGATGCTCTAGAATCCAAGACTCGTGCATCAACAGAACCAGATGTACTTACAGTCAATACATCACCATCATCCCCTTCATCAGAACTCTCCTGCACCACATCACCAATTTTATTGTTGCTTGATTCACTCTTGAACTTTCCATTGTTTAGTTTTGGACAATTTTGCTTGAAATGCCCCTTCTCCTTGCAATTATAACACCTAGCATTTGCTGAACCTTTAGACTTCAATTTTGAACATGATCTCCCTCTGTTTCCCCATTCCCCCTTTCCTCTCTTCTGCCCTTCCTCTCCCTGCAAACAGACTAAAACTGGACACATCTTCTCCAACTAAAACGTTTCTTTTTGTTTCCTTGGACATCAGAGAATCCTTTAAATCATTCATAGTGATTGTTGTCCTACGATAGAGCATTATATCAAAAAAATTATCATATGAGTTTCGAAGAGAACATAAGATAATGAGTGTCTGATCTTCATCTTCAGTTTTCACATTAACCCCTTAATAGATCCAAGATGATGTGATTGAAGTTATCCATATGATCTTTCACTTGGGTACTTTCAAACATTCTGAGAGTGTACAACTTTTGCTTTTGATGCAACCTGTTTATCAGAGAGTTGTTCTGGTACTTATCAAAAAGTTTCTACCAGATCCCAGAAGCAATTGTTTGATCCACAACCTCCCTTAGTACTTCATCTGTCAAACTCAACAGAACGGCACTATGTGCCTTCATCAGAATGTCCACCTTCTTTTTCACAACCATGTCCTTTAGCAATTTTGCCTCTCCTTCTAGTGCCGCTGCACAATCTTATTGAACCAGAAGAGCCCTCATCTTCACCTTCCACAAAGTGAAGTCATTTGAACCATTGAACTTCTACAAATAAAACTTGTGAGTATACATCTTCAATCACAGGAACACAAACCATAATTCTAATAATACTAGATAGGAATCAAAGTGGATAACTATCAAAACCATAAGCACACAAGACACAGTATTTACGTGGTTCGGCGAAGGTGACCTGCGTCCACGTGCAGGGGGAGTATTCTTTATTTCAGAGTTCTCAAACAGAGTTTACAAGTACAATTTTCATAGAGACTCGTCTAACGCTCTAGAATACAAGACACTTCAAATAACATAGCATGCATCCATATTTATACTTGAGGAATCAAACCTAAAACCCTAATAGGCCAAGCCTATTGGCCTATAGGTCCATGAATGGTGACAACCAGTCATAATTTGTCATGCAGTAGTTTCTAGAACATTCATCCATGACATACAACACATGAGTATCTACAACGCACATGATGGAGCCCCTTGAGTCATAGTGGAGCATCATGATGCACAGGTGGTGCATGATGAACACTAATGGCCCAACATCTATCAAGGTGCCACAACATGGTGTATTCCTTGAGTATCACCAAATTCTAAGCATCATGGAGGACTTCATGACTCATCAAGGATATCATGGCTCATCGAGGAACCAAGATGGTGCAATACCTTCCTATTTGGCACAACATGCTCCCAACGATGGTGCAACTTCTTCACTTGGCTCAACATCCTTTCATCTTGGTAGAACTTCTCCAATGATGATGCAAAATCATATTGGATGGCATAACATGTTGCTCCATGTTACTTGTGACATCCCCAAATTCACGGTCATTTTAAAAAACGTATTTATGCTTATTTTAAAATCAGAGTATCCTTTTTGAAGAACAATATTACGGAATTTGTTCCCAGAAAACATGATGAAGATGTTATCAAAGCATTTCCGAAGAAATTTATTTTATTTATATTAAAACATTGGGATGTCATCATAAATACAGAAACATAAGCATAACAAAATATTACAAGCCTTACTGTAATTAAACTAGTGGCCTAATACTCCTTGAATCTCTCCGCAGAATGTATCTTTCATATAGCCACCTGTGATACAATAAACTGAGTGGGTCAGATTGCGAAACCTGGTGAGTATATAGGGTTTTCAACCCACAATAATATAGTTAATTTGTTTCTTCACATACTTCATGTCAAATAATTAACCCGATTACCCATGCCCATTATCTTCTTTATTGTTAAGGATCTAACCTAAGAATCATCTATTCTTCAATATTTATTCCTAAGGATTTTCCTACGGAATAGGCAAAAAGTCCATCGCTGCCAGGGTTTGTCTAACATGCACTAAGTCCATAGCTGTCAATATTATCTATTAGGCCCAGCTGCTAACGTTATATATTAGGCACTAAGTCCAGAGCTGCCAATGTTCATTTATAAGGCACTAAGTCCATAGCTGCCAGGGTTTTTAGACTACATCTGGTGAACATGTCGTTCACAAACACCTACAGGTTGCGAGCCTGCCAGCGTTCCACTAGAATGTCTAGAATAGTCTGTGGTTATCATCTATACTCTGCTAGATGACTTGATCAACTTCAAAGTCATGGCTTCTCATCATCTTTCACTTCTCATAATCTATATCATTTTTCATCTCTCATCATTCATCTACCCATATGAACCCAATATATTTAGAGGTATAAAAATATATATACAGTTTAAATCACGTAAAACATGTATAAATCGTTCATCTAGCATAGATATCAGGAACACAGATAATAAACACATATAGCATGTATTAATATTAAAAAACTTCATATCTATGTGTAAATTGGAAGTAACTATGCACTCACTTGATAAAGTGACGACTCGAAATTCGGGCAGCGCTTCGTTTCTAACAATTGTGTTTTCCTTCGACGAAACCTAGTATTATTATCGCTAAGTTTTAGTCTAATATTCATTTCAACTAATTATTAGTCCAGATTCATCATTAACTAAAAGTATACTTCAAGATCTATCAAGTAAGGAACAACCAGGTAGGATCATATCGGAGGTAGGGTCTGTTTGGTATAAGAAGTATACTGTTTGGAAATCCCACTTTAAACACCTCACTAAATCACAACCTATACATCATCCCCGTAAGTAGATCAATCAGTATATCGACTTGGAATCACAGATAAATCTTGTTTTTAGGTTCATAATAACGATAATGAACTTAAACATAAGTTATACTTAAAGTATGGTAAGCATAACTCACTTACAAGGGGTTTAGTGAAAACCGGGCTCTACGTGGGCAGAAATTCTGAGCCAAAAGCTCTTCTTCTCGAGGCCTTCTGGCACTCCGGGCTTCACTTCAAACACCTAGGAGATGCTGGGGAAAGGAATAGAGGCTTTGGGGTGTTTGAGAGAGAATGGGTTAGAAAGGTGTGAGAAAAGAGTGAAAAACCCCTTTTATTTATAGACTGTCGGCACCCTTGTACGAGGGGCATACGCGAGGGGACGTTGGCCATACTTATTCCAGGTGTCGCCATATTGTGCGAAGCCGTGGGGAGGAAGTAGTGGCTCAGATCGTTCCACGTGTCACTCGTTGGTTTAGTCCAAAAATTAATTATCTTCTAAACTTCGTAACTTTCGCATAAGAGCTCCATTTTTGAAGTTGTTTATATCCGCGCGTAGGTAGCGAAGTGATCTACAACTTTCGTTTAGACTCTATTGGCTAGTTTTGATTTAATTTTTAAAGTTATATTTTAACAGGCTTAGACGGTTAAAGTCCGTTAAAATGTCACAACTTTGTCATCCGATGTCTGTTTTCGACTATCATTATATCGTTGAACTCCTATTAATGAGATCTTCAATTCTTGTTTAGGTTGTGTCGGCTAAAAATTGATCAGTCTAAAATTCCATTTCCGGGATGTGTACTGCTACGCTGAATCTTAGAAAAATCACAACTTCCTCAAATGAAGTCAGATTTGGACGTTCTCTACATTGATGCTCTCGGTTTAACGTCTACTGCAACTTTTGCTTAGATTGCTAAGGCTAAAAAGTATTTTATCAAAATTTACTTTTTACGATACGCGGAGCCATGTCGGTTGAATCGCGAAACTTCAACCGGTCATAACTTCTTTGTTATAAGTCGGATTTCAGCATTTTTTATATGTACGGAATCCTTGTGACATATACTATACTTTGGTTAATATTATTTATTCTAAATAATCTTCTATCAGAAAGTCATTTTTAATGCTTGTTATCTCTAAATTTACTAGCTTGGGTCTGCGGGCGTTACAGTTATCTCCCCCTTAGGATGATTACATCCCGGAATCATCAACGAAACATGGCTTGTATAATGACTCCATATGTTTTCTTTTCATCCTAGGTAATAACCGTAACTCTTATGTCCTTTCAAATGAGTATCTAACTCATGGACTTCTTGACTGTTGTCAGTGCACAATCTTGCACATGCTCTTCGTACTATGTTGGACTTTCAATCGTAACCTTCGCGTTACAAACTCGATCTTTATTGGAGACTCCTTCTTCTTCTTAACAGAGTTAACTTAAGATAAGTTCTTTACTTCGATTATCGTAACAGACCGAAGGGTCATGTCCTAATGACCCCTCATCGTATGGTGCAATGCTTAGACATATGCCCCTTGTCCCCACATCCGTAGCATACCTTATGATTAAGCGTACAATCCTTGGAATAGTGACCGATCCTCCCACATTTATAACAACTCACTTCTCCATCGCATCTCCCATAATGCTTCTTATTTCACTTTTCACACCACTTGGCTCCATACTTTTGGTCATCCAGGTTAGACTTCAAGAATCTTTCTTTGTTATCGGATATTGAGGATACCTCAATCTTCCTCTTTCTCTCGCCTTATGTTTTTCTAGACCTTTTTCTCTTATCTGGGTCTCTACATTCTTAGCTGCCCAGATAGCGGCTTTCAAGGTGGTTGCTTGTTTGACCATTGGACCGAAGTCTGTTGGTAATCCATTAGGAGATTTGTTCACCTTGGAGAGTTAAGTGGGAACTAAATAAGGAATAAGCTTCATTTTCTCCATAAAACTTGCAGCACACTCGCTGACGCTCATCCTTCCATTCTTCAGATTCTTGAACTCATTGTTGATCTCCAGAAGATCTTGCTCAAATGATTCCTTCCTTTGTCACATGCTCCATGAACCTCGAGTGCTCCATTGAACTCAAATGCTCCATGAGAATGCTCAAAATACTTAAGTCACATTTAATAGATATACAATGGGATACATGACATAGTGAAAAACTCACCTTTATTGCAGACCGGAGAAGCAGAGAAACACTTTCACTCCTTGCACTGATCGACCCTGTGAACCGACTAACACCGGATAAAGATAAATCCTCAATCAATAAACCAAAGTCCTTTAAATTTGGCCCGAGGTCAAACTAGTCAAAAGTTAACGACCAATGATCAACAAAAGCCAACGTCGACCATGACGTCAAGACCTATTGGCCACGTCTTGGGCATGTCAGACAAAACAATCGACATGAAGGACATCACCACATCGTGGAACCTCCATGGCCATGTTGTGAGAGTTTCAGGACAAAATAATCGTTAAGATGGACTTCACCACGTCATGGCCATTCCTTGGCCATGATATGATCACCGACAGATCCGTCAATTCTTCATTAAGAGCTTAATATGTACAGATCAAGTCTCAAAACTTCATATCTACTCTTTCTCGTTGACTTAATGGATATAGTTTCAACTTTATTCATTGGGAGTTCACCCCAGGGCAAGATCTACAATCCTAAGTCCAAATTGTTTTCTATCAAGGCCAAACATTTGCATGGGATCAAGAACACTCAAACTAAGACCTTTTTCTCACTAAGTTAGAAGTCATTCACTACAAAATTCCACAATAAGCTCTGGAGTTCCATAAACTCCAAGATCATCCATGAATAGGACCAAAATCAACCAAAAAGGATCATAAATATGAATCTCAAAAGAACTAGGTCAAGGTGCAAGCTTTAAACCCGAAAGGCCTTGAAACTTGAAGAATATGATGGATCAAGACTTTCCTTTTTCTTCCTTGCACCAAAAAGAAGTTCCTTCCCTCACAAGTTTCAGCAAATTACGAAGACAACCTCAAAATAAAGCCATCAAGCTCTTAATCAAGGAAACGAGGCCAGGATTTCGAAATGGGGAAATAGAGGTTGAAGGAGATGATCTAATCCAAAAATTAAGGTGATTAAATATGGAGAAAACCCTAAAAATATGGGTTTGGGCTGCATCAGCCACCATGTCGTGGCATCCCTCTTGCCATGTCGTGGTGTCCATCAGGACATGCATTCATTACGTGTCATGTCGCGTCGTGGTCATTCATTAACGACATCGTGGCATATGATTTTTCTTAAAAACCATATCTTTGACCCCATTAAGCCTTAGTTGATCTATTCTGGAAAATAAGTTTTACCCTTACTGTCTTTCTAATTGTCCCTTATTACATATAAAGTTTAATATTTCTTATTTCTCAAAGAGTAACTCACAAGTACATCGTCATAACATACATATATCTACATAATCTAACGAGTCTATCTCTTTTCACCCCAGGAGTTGCACCTCTTCTTCTTTATCTCATGTAGGCACCCCAACAAAGTGTCCTCTTACTCTATATTCTCTATCTTATACATCCTCAGAAGTCTTGACCAATCTTTTCATGTTCCTTAGCTCTTTACACAACCACAGTGGAGCATTTATACTATCTTTCTATTTCTCTTAGGTTTCCATCATCACACTTTTTCACCGTTTTTTCTTTGTCTACATGTCTATCTCCTTTCTATTCTAATCTATCTCTAGTCAGTGTTATCATTATAGTATCTAATAACATGGTTCAAAATCTACTCTTCATAACTCATACACTTTCCATTCAACAATGGACTTTCTTTTCTACATGGCTACTTAATCTCAAGCAATTCCAATCTACTCTTGTACTCATCAGTACACTTCTTTGACTCATTGACACTTTCTAAGATAGAGTCTCTATCTTTCTTTTCTTTCTTGGGGTACACCAGCCCTCTTACTCTTTCTCTACTTTTTCTTTCCCCTTTTTCTTGCCATTATTTTTGTACATATCTATCAATATCTTTTTATGTCCCTCTTTATGTACTCATTCTCTAATCTTCACTATCTCTTCTTATTTAGGACACATACTCTATCTATTGTACATTTACTGGGACACATCATATCTAACACATTTTCTTTTATGATACTACAATATCATTCTTTCTATATACTCTTAGCATCTCTTAAACTAGAGATCATATTATTGTCATTTCACAAAAAAACCTTTCTTTCTTTCTTTTCTAAGAGTCTGGACACAAACCTTCAAGGTTGGTCAATCTACTAAACTCATACTCATCAAGTTCTTTATTTTCGCATGTCTTAAGCCGTGTACCTTGCATCTATTACTGTGGTTTATCACAAAATCAACTCATAATCTCCACTTATCATCTATCTTCCATAGTTTAAGACTAGGAATGGACATACCAAAGCTAATTCACTTAAATTATGGCTTTGATACCAATTGTAATGACCCAAATTTTCTACATCTAATTAACTAGGGATTATCAGATTTTTCTACTAAAAATGCGGAATTCTATAAAATTAAAACACTTTTACATCCCAGATTTAATCATGGGTTTATGTTAGAATCTTACATATAAATTAAAACAACAAGGAATATACAAAGAAATAAAACTACTCCTAATCTAGGTCCTTGTGCTCCTATCTTCTTCTCTTGTACCACAGCCGCAACCTGAACCTGCAAAACATGAATCATCTCTACAACATCATAGAACAATGTGTTGGGAGTTATATTCTTTCTATTTTCATGTTCATCTACTTTTTCTATCTTCCATACTCTAATCTTTATTCTTCTCTTCTATCTCACACTCTACATTCTAAACTCTTTTTCTCATGGTATAGACTGCCAATCCTTCTCTTCTCATCTCATCACAAACATCTCTTTTCTTATATCTCTTCTCCAAGCCTTAGTATTCTATCCTTTCATTCTCGTACTTTATCCTCTACCCTTCTTCTTTAATACCACGTACTGTTATTCTTCTCATTGATCTATCTTTTTTTAACTTTCTTAGCCTCTTCTCTGGTTCATCTTATACTCTACACATACTCTATCTCTTCCTCTACCTCTATCTTTTCTCTACTATTCTCTTCATCTTTCTATCTCTCTCTCTCTCCCTACTCAATCTCATCTCATATTTCTCTAATCCTCTCTATTATTTATGCATGTTCTTCTCTATCTCTTACTCTTTTCTTCTCATATCTCTAACCCTTAGCATGCCTTCAGATGCTCTTCTTACTTTATCTCATACTTCTAACCATAATCCCTCATGGATCCTTTGACATTCTTTTTCTTCTCTTGAATCTCTCATGGATTCCTTACTCTTAATCTGTAATGCTAGCAAGTTAGGTCCAAATGATTTAATTAATTATATTAAATAGTTATTCATTTTATTGATAAATCTAATCCTTGAATAGGATAATTGTTAGTCGTACGTGTTACAGACTATAAAGACCTTTTATCACTAAGCGATAAAAATAACATTTTTGATAAAATATTATTTAAGATAAATAATCTTGATGAGACTTTTAGTATTCGTGATGACAATTTTGTGGGTATATAGAACGCTGAAACCTGACTTCTCATGAAAACGTTATGATTATTCGAAATTTTGCGTTCATCCCTGTACGACAAAGTGTTCGTAAAAAGTGAACGAGAGTTAGGTTTCTTATTAGCCTAAGTAATCTGAACGAAATTCATAATAATCATAAAAGCAAAAGCGTACATATAAGTAACGTCCAAATCTGACTTCGTATGAGGAAGTGATGATTTTTCGAAGTTTTGATGCGACATAGTACAACAGTGTGCAACACACAAACCAAAATTTAGATCGGTTAAGTGTTAGCCAAAACAATGTCAACGAGAGTTGAAGATCTCGTAAAGATGAATCTGTCAATATAAATACAGTCGAGAACAGAGTTCGTATGAATGCGTTATGATTTTCGCACAAATTTTAAAAGTGTAAGCTCTATACAATATGAATTTAAAATTGAGTAATAATTAGCTATTGAGACCCAAAGGAAAGTTGTAGTGCTCGTCGAGAGGATTCTACGGATATAAAGAATGTCGAAAACGGAGCTCGTATACGAAGGTTATGGCTGTTCGAAGTTTTCGAAAAAAATACCCGAAAAAGTGATGACGTGTCATCACCAGAAGGCTCCACATAGCCTTGTTGGATAGCTGACTCCTTCGTGAGACCGAGTTACATGGCACCACGAGATTATGACACATGACACCACAAAATGATGACACATGGAAAAGTTCTAGAAGAAGGGATGTGGATCAATGGATTTACGACATATGGCGGCACAAGGCGGGAGCGACGTTCCAATGGTGCGACGCGCCCCCAGAAATATATGTGTCGCACTTGGTCAAAATCCCTATAAATAGCAGCAAATTCTTCACTTATTCCATACACTTTCCACCCAGAAACTTTATGCATACCTCCTACGCTTGAGTCTGATTTTTCTGAGCATGTGTCCATTTTAGTAAGACTCTGAGACATCTAGGATCTGAACAAAAAGGAGCTTTTGGGTTTAAGTTCTACTCGCACAATTCCCAACTTTTCACTAGAATATTTTTTTGTTAAAAGGGATAAGTTGAAGAGTTACCAGAGGTGTTAGCTTTCCCGAGGATCTTCCACCTCAGTCAGGTGAGTGCATAGTTACTTTCATAAACATGATTTAATACAAGTATTATAAAAGTATTAAATATCTGTTGAAAATTTATATGTGAATTATATTCTTATTGACTGGAATATGGGTTAGAGGTATATTTAATGTTATACATTGTGCGAACCACTTATGGTTCTATATGTGTTAAGATGAGTGTAATATTATTATGTGATAATAATGACAAATGTATTATTTCTAAGAAAGTAAATGTATATTTGTGAGTACAGGATTCAGTGCGCAAGGACAAGGTTTGAAAACTCAAACCTTGAGTTAATCTTAAAGATCAATGTCTGTTCTTAATTGATTGTTCCAGTCGAGTCTGGTAATACCAGTCAAGACATGATTGAAATATTCAACAAACTACTCAATATTAAATGAAGTAAACAAGGTGTATAATCAATGTAAAGACATTTAATGAACAAAAAGAATGTTATGAAAGATCTTGACTTGAGAGAAAAGTGAAAGAGAGTTAAAGAGAATATTTTCTATCTTTGGAGTAACAATCCATGTATTTCTTGTCATTCAAAACACTCCTTAAATAGAATAAGGAGGTACATCGTACAAACTATGGAAACATTCCTAGGACTGGTTAATAATCAGCAACTGACAACTGATTATCTAAAAGATACAAAAAGATAAGTCTTATGAAACGTTATATCATTAATAAGACAAGAAATATTAAATGTTCAAACTGTTGATCTAATCTCTGATGTTCACTGTATCTCGGACTGATCTCCATTTCGTACTCCATCTCTATTTCGGACTTCACCAATCTCAAAAACTGCTGATTTCGAATCTTCATTCTTGTGATTGCTAGAGGTTCACTTTTCATGTTTCAACAATCTCCCCCTAAGTAAACTTAGCAATCTAGTCAGCTCAGTTGGCTTGTTCTTGGATGAACACATGAGCTTTGTATAGCCAGTTGCAGACTTCAAGATAACACTGAAGTTTACTGATGATCTTTGTCTTCACATGCCCAGGGGCTTCAGACTTGGTTGCATTTGTGATAAACTTGTAAAGAACTCTTGAGGGAATGAGAACTTTCTCCAAGTCTCGGAAGAAGTCCTTCTTGTTTGTCTTCTTTTTCAAGTAGACATATCCTAACACATGTTCATCAATTGGCCCTTCTACCAAAATTCCAGCTTCAGGCAGCTTATAGTCTATCTTTCCCAAGAACTTTTCAGTTCCAAAAAAATGAGCCAGTTCGAAGTCACATCTACAAAACTCCACAACATAATCCTTCAGAAAGTTCATCGCAGCACTGTAGGCAGCAATGCTCATCTGACTCTCTTGACGAGTTCCTAAATGATCAGCGATGGTCAAGATGTCATTAGGATTAATGGAGGGGAATTCGGCGCTCGTGATGGTGAGCTGTGTTGACTTGTTCTGATAGATGTAGTAGTGATGCAACAAACAGTTTAAGTCAAATTTTGTTACAACTTTTCTTCCGAACCTAGATATTTGTGTAATCCTCTTCCGAGACCACACCTCCTTTTGGTAACGTGTGTTCAAGGAGTAGAATGTCTTCAATCATTCTGTTTCGGTTCTGATGATGATTTGAGGATCATCTTATGGGTGGAGAGGAGCAAACCTGATGTAGAACTTTCCATAAGGAGAGATGGGGAGATCAAGCTGGTCCGAATCTTGGGTTGGAAGATCGTAATACATGAATGGAACAATATCTAAATCATGAATTATTCCATCTCGACAGATTGGGGAAAGCCCTAGCATCGGATTGGGGTTGTCTTGAAGAGCTTGAATTTGGATGCTTTCTTCAAGGGCTTGAGCAATGTGTTCTTAAGAGCAACCATCAGGCTTCTTGGTGGTTTGTTCGGAGCTGTGGAATTCTGAGATAGGTTTTTTGCCTTTTTCTTGTTGCTTTATGAAAACCGAGATAACATGTTGCATGTTTTCATCGATGGTAAACTCTGGAGGTGGAGGAATTATATGCTTTTCCGGAGTATTGTCAGGTTTCCGAAGTGGAGAAACTTCTTCAATTGGAGTTATTCCTTGTGAGGGAATTGGAGGCAACATTGACTAGGTGGGTCGAAAAGCATCAATTGCAAGCTTAGTCTTTGCCTTAGCCATTTCATGACTTCTTTGTAGAACAATAGCTAAGGATGATGGCCATGAAATAACAGACCATAACCTTTGCTCTTCCTCGGAAAGAACTTTTCTTGAAAACTTCTTTGGAGCTTGAATTCCTACCATAGAATTTGTGATGTACTCGACATCTTCATCATCATCATTAGATGGAGTACCTGTGGAAACAACTTGAACGGAATCATCATCATACTTATCTCAGAGTTTGAACTTCGAGGCAGACTTCTAAGAGATAGAGTAATCTCTTTTTCTTGGACCTTCTCCCCCTTTTCCAGCGGATGGTTCAACAACCGAGGCAAGTAAAGTTGAGCCATGAAATTCTGAGAGTCGATCAAACACCTTCTGAAAAATGGTGTTCATCTGCAAGGTAAGGGCATCATAGGCTTCAACGGTTGGAGCCTGAGCATTCAGGTGGTCAAATAAAGTTGCAAGGATGGAAAGCATTTCATCGAACTTATTTTTCGCAACATCCACAATATTCCAGCAGGCTCAGAGGAGTTTAATAAGTAGTTGATGCATGATGAGATTCATTTCATCTTTCTTCATGGTCTCTTTCTCCATCCTTTGAATCTGTTTTTCATGCCTGACATGTGTTTGTTTTATCAGCTCATTGGTGGTGCTGATCATGTTATCATGAACCTTCAGCATGATAGTGATTGTGCCGAGGTAGTGATCAAGACTCGAGTTATATTTTTTCTCAACCTCCTCAATGGTGTGCTTGAGTCGGAGGGAGATGAGTTGATCCAGCTGTTGTGCCATTTCTTCATCTGAGGGCCTTGTTTTCTTGACTTCCGAGAGGGAGACGAGAATGGCATCAAGCTTAGTGTCGAGACCAGACACTTTGGCATCAATCTTAGAATCAAGATGGGTAACAGATTTATCTAAGGATTCTACTTTGGAGACTGTAGCAGATACGTTGTCTCGGATTTCCAACAAGACAAAGGGATCAACATAATTTCCAGTTAATGATCCCGTTTCCGAGGTGGAACTCTCATAGTTGGCTTTATCACTCTCTTGATTGACTAGAGGTTCGGAAGGGCCAGGATTGTTGGCAGTGGTTGTTTGATCATCCTTGGGAGTATTGGCTTCAGTTTTACCTCCGAGAGTGTGGTGAACGTGGTCATCAACTTGGATCTCCTCATCAACGGGCTCTAACAAGGATGATGAAAGTCCAAAGTCATAAATGGGCCTTGATGAAGATGGCTTTTGAAGAATGTGAAAAGAAGAGATGACCGGAACAGTTGTAATGGAAACACTATCGTCATCGAACATAAATTCTGACGAATGTTCCTCATCAGGATATGGATGTAAGGCATCATGGTGGGGAAACTTCGGAGGATCATCCGAGATGATGTTGTCGTGATGGGTCTCTCCTGATGCAAACTCATGATCTGTGATATCATCAGATGGAGCAACGAATGGTCTATTTCTCTGGATAGCTCTATTTCTCATGGAGATGAGAGTTGCCTCAACTTATGATCGTGTGAGCTCTGGATGCCTTATGTGAGCCCTGCTAACAAAGTCTAACCAATCGAGATGATTAGAACCTGGTAGTCCTTTACCTGAGCCAGGTATCAGACCAGTTGTGGCTTCCGAGGTTGGAGGGACTACTCCAGTTTCGAAAAGCTTAGGGTCCGAGACAGGAGTCTCGAATTTTTCTTGTGTAGAAGAAGAAGGAGGTATATCTAAGATGACTCGTGGGTGTGTTCCAGGGGGTGCAGGGAACTTTATTCAACACCAGCATCACCTTGTTGGGAAGGAGAGTGTGGATTATGTGGAGACTCCCCGTGAGTGTGTGAAGGTGGTTTTGAAACTCTGGATGGTACTTCGGAAGAGTGGCCAGGAGGGGTGAGAGGATGACCAGAGTCAATTGGAATGTCCTTGATAGATTCCTTTTGGGACGAAGTATCGACTTTGGCTCTCTTTTTGGCTTTTGGTTGATAGGGAGAGGTCTTTCTCTTGGCAACCTTCTTTTTCTTTCCACCAGTCGAGACTGACTTGGCCACATCCGAGGAGGGCTCAATAGAGACTGGGTAGACTGTGTAGGGTTGTACATAATCAAAGTCTCCAAATTATGTTTCAAATAAGGGGACTCAGATGGTAGAATGGCCAACATATGTTCAGGCAGTCTACAAGTAGGTCCGAAAGACGCCTGGTTCAAAAGGCGATAAGTTTTGATAGCTTTAAAGGTCAGAAATACCTCTTTCGGAATGGTGTTGACTGGAATTGGTTCATGCCTCTCTCGGTAGAGTTGCTGAATGGTAAAATCCCAAAATCTCGGACCGATATCTCTCGAGGCTTTCTTTTCACAACAGACTTCTGAAAGTCTTGCCACAAGACTTTGGTTAGGTCGACAGATTTTGTCGTTCTGGAGTAGATGTTGTAGACGACATACAGCCAATCTTTGCTCATAGTGTCCGTTCTGCCATGTTTCCCAGAGAGACCTCGAAGGATGAGGTGCATGAGAACTGTCCATAAACCAAGAATTGCAGATTTCTTGAACTTTTTCGCCTTGAATTCTTCAGCATACCCAATGTGGTTGAGAAACGTCTGAAACTCTTCAGACAATGGTTCTTGAACTTTAAAACCCTTAGGGTTTTTTGGAATCCCAATAGCCCTTAAAATTGTTTGCTTAGAGACTGGTACAGTACGATCTCCTGTAATCTTGGTTTTGAGAACCCCATCTTCAATTTTGATTCTTTCAAAGGCAGTGTGAAGAAGACAAAGTGGAATTGGAGGATTTGGGATTTTTGTGAGAGGAACAGCAATGGGATGACGGGATATGAACTCAATCATAACCCGAATGGACTCATTATAATCCATGGGATCCAAGGAGAACAGTTGAGTGGTATCACGAAGGAATGGCTCAGTCGAAGAGGATGAGGCGGAACCCTTGGAGGATTTCTTCTTGGGAGCAGTTTTGGTGATTTTAGGGGTAGTTTGAGAGGAAGCCATAGTTGCAAGTTTTCAAAGCTCGAAGAACAATTTGCAGAGAGAAAGTGAGATGAAAGTGATGAGCGCGTAAAAGGTATTAAATGGGTTTTGTGAGCTTTTTATAGGTTGAAAGAAAAATGGGTCGGGTTAAAAAGCGTAATGATGAAACCCGGATATGGATATGGATCACATTTAATGTGTTGCCACATTTGGTATGAGTTGACCTGCAAGGACGAAAGAATACTATGGCAAGACGTGCAAAATCGAAACCGTCATTTGATTGAATGGATGTTTACTTTATTGAGACGTGTGCAAAAAATGCGATTTTCATGGATTAAAGGATAATCATCATTAAAAATAACCATTTGAGTTATTAATAAAAACTTTTCAGAAGTAATGAAAAACCTTTTGAACTTCTTTTCAAAAGAATGATCTCGGAACAAGGAAGTACCAAGATGAATTGACAAAGTGATCTTGGAGCAAGAAAGTTCCGAGATGGATTGTCATAAGATACTTCCGAGATAAAAATGAAAATACTTGTACATGAATATCAGAGGTCAAAGGTAAAAAAGATCTTAGAGGACATACTTTAAGCAAATTTTGAGATTCCGAGACGTGAAGGAACAGATCTCGGACAAGGGTAAAAGGTGAATGCACATTACCGTTTCGGATTTGAATTCCTAGATGAACTTTATAATACACTTTTTGCAACAGATTCCGAGGAGAGATCAAACAAAACATCAATGTGACTATATTGTTCATGAACTTCAAAAAGATTGAGTGAGTTGTACAACTTAAGACTAGAAGAAATGGTTAGACAAAAAGACACGTAAAATGATCCTATTTATTCCTAGAGAAAACGATTCCGAGATGAAAAACAATTTTGACTTCAAAATTGTTTCACTTCCTGATGATATCATCAGAGAGTGCAAGCCTCTTGAAAGAATTGAGGACCAGGCAACACCATACCCATTTTGTTCAGAAAACCATTGAATTTGGTTTCCTCTAATGCCTTAGTAAAGACATCAGCAATTTCATCGTCAGGTGGAACAAAAGTAAGTTCAATGTTTCCTTTTAAAACATGATCTTTAATGAAATGGTACCTTATATCAATGTGCTTCGTGATGGACTGCTGAATTGGATTGTGTGAAATCGCAATGGAACTTTGAGAATCACAATAGATTGGAATTTTTGGAACCGGTAATCATAATCCAAAAGCTACGATTTCATCCAAAGAATTTGAGAGGTGCAACTAGTAGCAACAATGTATTCCGCTTTGGCTGTTGAAAGTGCAATGCAGTTATGTTTCTTAGATGACCAACTAACTAATCTTCCACCCAAAAATTGACAGCCACCAGAGGTGTTTTTTTGTCCAATTGAAGACCACCATAGTTCGAATCGGAATATGCTTGTAGGAGAAAACTCTTATTCGTTGGGTACCAGATTCCGAGACTCTTTGTTCCTTTGAGATATCGGAATATTTGCTTAACAGCCAAAAGATGAGACATCTTTGGATTGACTTGAAATCTGGCACATAAACATGTAGAAAACATGATGTCTAGACGACTTGCTGTAAGGTAGAGTAGTGATCCAATCATTCCCCTATACTTTTTTTCATCGACAGTAACACCTGATGGGTCCGAGAAGATCCTGTGTCTGAGACCCATAGGAACCTTGGCAGAGGCACAAGTGTCCATCGAATATTTTTTGAGAAGCTCGGAAATGTATTTTTCTTGGTGAATAAAGATTCCCTTGTTGGTTTTTTTTACTGGGAGACCTAGGAAGAAACTTAGTTCATGGTTCATGCTTATTTGGAATCGGCTAACCATTAACTTGGCAAAATCAGCAACCATTGATGAATCGGTGGATCCAAAAATGATATCATCAACGTAGATTTGGACCAACATGACATGTTTTACATTTGTTCTTTCAAACAGGGTAGGATCGAAAATTCCTCTTTGAAAACCAGAACGCTTGAGAAAGTCAGTGAGAGTCTCGTACCAGGCGCTAGGAGCTTGCTTGAGGCCATAAACAGCTTTTCGGAGTTTGTAGCAATAGTTCAGACAAGAAAGATTGACAAAACCGGGAGGCTGTTGGAGATACACTTCGGTATCAAGTTCACCATTAAGAAAATCACTCTTAACATCCATTGGGTACATTTTAAATCCTTTATAAGCTGCATCAGCAAGAAAGATTCTGATAGCATCAAGACGGGCAACAAGAGCAAAGGTCTCGTCATAATCAAGTCCTGCAATCTGTGTGAATCCTTTAGCCACCAATCTTGCTTTGTTTCGAATGATAACTCCATCATCGTCTAGCTTATTTTGGAACACCTATATTGTACCTACAATGGGATGATCCTGAGGAGGAGGGACGAGAGTCCACACTTCGTTTCGGTCAAATTCTGCCAACTCTTCTTGCATGGATGAGATCCAGTCATCATGTTCAAGTGCTTCCTTGATGGATTTTGGTTCAACCATTGAGATAAATGCCAAGAAATGACATTCATTTTGGATATTAGTGGTTGAACGAGTTTGAATACCAACGTTTAGATTTCCAATAAATTGGTTTTGAGGATGATCCTTGGTCCAAATGTGAAGTCTCGGAAGCTCTTCTGCAGTGGATGATCCGACATCAATAATGGGGTTGTGTTGCTCCCCCTGAACAACTTGAATTTTAGGGTGATGCTCCCCCTGAACTTCTAAACTGGAGATATTAGCATCATTTTCGTCTGGAAAGTCAAAGAAGATGATGTTACCATCGTTGTTATCCGGAATAGGATCGAATTCAACAAATTGATCCGTTGCATCGTGGAATCCTTCAACATTTGATTCAAGAGAGGGAAAACCATTCTCCCCATCAACCTGAGAAGATTGAATCGGTTTGGAATCAAATGGAGGAAATGTGGGTGTCGAACCGGAAACATTTTGTGAGACTGGAGCTACAGTTGATGAGGATTGTCTTGATCGAGATTTCGAATCAAGAGCTATTTCAGATGGTCCGAATAGGGTTTCAAAATTGACTTCATGAATTATTTGAGGATTCGGACATCCTGGCGATGAAACATCGGACTCTATAATGTGGGTTGTGACATGTCTTGGGCCATAATTCCGAACATAGTTGTCATCGAAGGTGACATCAAAGCTTTCTTCAAGAACACGAGTTCGACAATTCAGAACTCGGTAAGCTTTTGATTTTGCTGAGTATCCAAGAAAGATTGCTTCATCAGCTTTGGACTGAAATTTCGTGAGTTGATGATGCAGAAAAGAGATACTCGGCTTACAACCATTCATGGCTTCGTACGGTGTCATATTGAGGCGTCGATTGATGATGCTACAATTCTGAGTGAAGAAAGCATTGGAAAGTGCTTCAGCCCAGAGATAAAGTGGAAGATTTGAAAAATTGAGCATCAATCAAGAAGCATCAACTAGTGTTTTGTTACGTCTTTCTACCACACCGTTTTGTTGAGGGGTGTAGGGAGTTGAGAAATTATGGTCAATGCCTTTCCCGGAGAGGAATTTCTCAATGGTGACATTGGTAAACTTCGAACCATTATCCCTTCGGATTCATCGAACAGGCAGTTTCACTAGAACTTCAATTCCTTTGATAAAAGTAATAAGTTCCGAAGCGGTTTCTGACTTAAGCCTGAGGAACAAAACCCAGGTGAACCTTGTAAAATCATCCACAATCATAAGAATGTATTTCTTGTGATGTAGACTTTCAACAATGGAGGGTCCACACAGATCTATATGAAGCAGTTCTAAAGGTTTCAAGATTGATTTTTCAATGATGATAGGATGACCTTTCTTTGATTGCTTCCCACATTCACAGGCAGCACATAGATGATCATTTTCAAACTTGAGAAGAAGCGGACCTCTGACCATTTCACTGAAAACAAGATCATTCATATATCGAAATTTTAGATGAGCAAGCCTTTGATGTCATAAGCAACTGACATTAGGAGTTGCCTTTGAGAGTAGACAGAGTTGAGGCTTTCCAATGATCATATTGATGTCAAGAGGATACATTTTCTTGTTGCGATTTGACTTGATCAAAAATTCTTTCCGGTCTTCGGACATGACATAGTTGTGTTTCTTGTAGAATTCAACTCGACGATTTGCATCAGTAAGTTGAACCACACTGATTAGCTTATGCTTCAGGTCAGCTACATATGCCACGTTTGAAACAGAGAAGTTTCCATTGGTGAGGATGCCATAACCTCGGATCTGAGAATTAGAATTGTTGTCGTACATCACATAGCCAACATTTGGTGAGAGTTTGAGATCACGCAGAAAATCTTTCTGCCCCGTCATGTGCATGGAACAAGAACTATCAATATATCATATTGTATCTTGTTCCGAAGCACAGAGTGCCTGCAAAAATTAGTGAGTTTTGGAGTTTTTTGGCTCCGAGTTAGGTTTTCGGACTTGGGCACGGGGTCTAGACTTGGACTGTGACTTTTGAGCAACGGGTGTCTCGGAAGGCTTGTTCCGAGATCCTTTGGGAAAGAAGCAAAATGCCAAAGTCTTTTCATTGATCTAGAAATCATATTCAATGACAGGTTGTTTCGGAACAACTTTTCTCGGACCGACTATTTTTTGAGGTGTAGGAATCATAGTGTTTCTTGAAGTTGCAATATCTTTTTCAACACTTTTAGCTCTCCACTCAAATTTTTGTTTTGAATTATTTGAAGATGCTTGAGTGACAGTGTTTTTAACAGATCGTACTTTGTTTACTGCTTTTGATGGTACATTTGGTTTTGAAAGTTGTTGAGGTTTAAAAATCATACCATCAGATTTAGCAATGAAAACAGAGGTAACAGTCCGAGGATAGTTATTTCTTGTGGGACAAGTATCAACATACTTTTTTGGAATGGTACTAACAACTTGGTTTTGAACTACCGAACTAGGAGGAATGGACGGCCTCTTAAGAATCTTAAAAGGCGCAAATGTGTTATGGTTTCTAGTGGTTGAGCTTACAGTCAGAGATACTTTCTTTTTGGAATTCTCAATGAACCTGGAGTCTTGTCTTGACCTAATTTCCTTTTTGAGTGCATGCTTGGCTTCTATCTTAGGATCAACGACATATTTTCTATTTAATGAAGGTTTCTTCCTGAAGTCAGATGATGACTTGGAAGCTTGGCCAGCAGATGGCTTGTTAAACTTGGGTTTAAGTAGCACTAAGGTGGTTTTTGAAATCACTTTAAAAGATGCCCATACAAAATCCGATTTATCCGAGTAAGGTCCAGTCGTCTCAGAATAATTTCCTCAACAACACAATTGTTAGGAGGATTGTGGTTTGGAATTTGAACTACAATGTTGGGAATGCTAGGGGAAAATTTCGAGGTCTGATTCACGTCCATGGGTATCAGAGGCGGAAGAGGCGTGGAATCAGGATACTTGACTACTATTGGTTGAAACTCAGGAATCAGGGATGATAATCGGTCCGAAGTCTTAGGAAGGGGTGACAATGGCGAGACAGGGGTATCCGAATGTTTGCGGTTCGGAATATCTCCCATACAAGTTAGATTTTGTAACTCCTTCAAGGGACGAGCAATTGGTTTTGGAAACTCGCTTCCGAGACCAGTTGCTTTTGACCAAGGATGACAAAAATTGTGAGTCATCCTTTCATTTGCTTCAAGAATATCTATGGAATGATGTAAAGCATCAATTTTGGCATTCAGATGTTTGTTATCATAAATTAAAACATTTCTTTCAGAATAAGTGATTTCACATTTGTCTTTAAGAATGATACATTCATCTTTTGACATTACAAGTTCATGTTCTAAAGACTCTATCTTAAGCTTCTTATCCTCGAAAAGTAATCTAAGATGACTTAATTTACTTTCCATCTTCTCACTGGCTTCTATGGCAGACTCATAGGCTTTGTAGATGATGTTCATATCTGATTAGATATGGGTTAGATATGGTTCACAAAAAGATAAATCAAAATTATTATCAATAATCATAGATTTTACCTATTGAATGATGCTTCTGTCGGGTGGATTGTTTGTCGCCATGTAGCAGTAGTTTGGTTCAGCATCATCATAATCTTCCTCTCATCCAGATGACCAGTAGCCTTCATCACATTCGATTGTCTGTCTTGCCATAAGACACATGTTTCTACCAGTACTCACATCATATTCATCTCCTGATGACCAATATCCTTCCACATCTCTCGACACAGTGATAAAAAATGCTTTCTTACAAGTAGCCATTTCTTGGGCTCGACGTGCATAGTATGCAGAATCCTTGATCGTGGGTTTTTGTGGTGCTTCAGCCAAAGCAGTACTTGGAAAAGTGGTTTTCAGGACCACACTTGTGACATACGATCTTTTGTTTGTTTGTCTGAATTCAGAATCTCGTGGGATTTCGAGGAGTAATTTTGTGTCTGAATGTTTGGCTTGTATGCAGGTGGATTCTCAGAAGGTTTAGGAAATGGTTGGGGATCACTTAATAAGGAGCTTGGAAATAGTTGTGGTATGGTTTGTGAGTGGTATTGAAAGGACGCTTATATTTCATGGAAAGTAAAGCAAACCCTTGTTGAAAGCAAAGTTCAAAGTCCATTGCTTCAGGGTCGAGGTCTCCATCAAACTGATAGTTTGAACTAGTAAGAGAGGGTTGAACAGGTGGGATAGATGGGATAACAGCTTTGAATGGGTCCGAAACAGAGGGGTTCGACACCGGTGGATCGAAAGAGCTAACAAGAGCTAGAGGACCTCCTGAGAGTACTCCCAAAGTTTGTGCAACATTTGATTCATGACCTTGGAGCTCATCAAACAGTTGGTAAAGCTTCAACTTCATCATAGATCCATTGCTATGAAGACATGATTTAAAATTTCCCCATCCTTTACCAAGACTATTGATGAACTTGAGATTGTATTCTAGTCGAGTTCAGACAATCCCATGAGTTGTCATGTTGTTGACGACGATTCGGTATCTATTAGAGGTTGAGGCAACTGATTCACCAGGAGTTGTAGTGAAATTATTGAACTCGTTGACGACGGAAGTCAAACACTTATCCTTCATGTTTTATGATTCCTCGAACAGGTCTTGGAGTGTGTCCCAAATCTCTTTAGCAGATTTGCACAACTTAATGTGCTCAAAGAGAGAAGGAGGAAAACCAAACACCATTTCTGAAAAAGCAATTTGATATGCATGCAATTTCTCGATGTCATCAGCAGTGAGAGGTGCTTGACGATGTTCTTCCTATCCCATGAGAGTTGCAGCAGTATCTCTCACAGTTTGTCTCATAAGAACATGTGTACCTTCTTTACGGATCTCCAGATAGCTTCGCCTTTCTCCTTACCAAGTAAGAACCTTTCCATTCTAATTTTCCAGTGATCATACTCTTCAACAACTAGCAATGGGGCACGAGAAGGGCAACCCATGCTATTTGCTATTGGCATTGAATACATTTGTTGAGAATTAGGAGAATCCATTGAATCTAACATATTAGAGCATAAGTGATATATAGAAGAACTTTTATCCTGAACATAGAAATGATTGAAATACCAAGGTAATTTCAATTCAACTATAATCTGTTCTTATGGATTCAAAGGACAACCACTCAAGCTCTGATACCAATTGTGAGTATAGGATTTAATGCGCAAGGACAAGGTTTGAAAACTCAAACCTTGAGTTAATCTTAAAAATCAATGTCTTCTCTTAATTGATTGTTCCAATCGAGTCTGGTAATACCAGTCAAGACATGAATGAAATATTCAACAAAGTACTCGATATTAAATGAAGTAAACAAGGAGTATAGTCAATGTAAAGACATTTAATGAACAAAAATAATGTTATGAGAGATATTTACTTGAGAGAAAACTGAAAGAGAGTTAAAAAGAATATTTTATATCTTTGGAGTAACAATCCATGTATTTCTTGTCATTTAAAATACTCCTTAAATGGACTAAGGAGGTACATCGTACAAACTATGGAAACATTCCTAGGACTGGTTAATAATCAGCTACTGACAACTGATTATCTGAAAGATACAAAAAGATAAGTCCTATGAAACGTTACATCATTAATAAGACAAGAAATAATAAATGTTCAAACTGCTGATCTAGTCTCGGAGCTTCACTGTATCTCGGACTGATCTCCATTTCGTACTCCATCTCTATTTCGAACTTCATCAATCTCGAAAACTGCTGACTTCGGATATTCATTCTTGTGATTTCTAGAGGTTCACTTTTCATGTTTCAACAATATTAACACATAATAGTAAGTGTTAAACATACACACTAGAATAGAATAGTGTTACCTAAATAGAGTTGGTATTGGGAGTTGATATTAAGCATTATATTTTTGCCTAGTGATGATATAAGACTTATAAAGGATATTTAGTTTGAGTTAAGTCAAAGAAATGTTAGATATACCCTTCAGTGTAAAGATATCATATAGGAAGGAACTTTATAATGATTACGGGAGTTACAACCTTGTTTAGTTATACCTTAAGACTTAAAATGGATTCTTTAATTAATTAAGTTTGGATATTGGGTAGCATCTTAGTAAGGCTACTTGTTTGATGATATTGTTGATCGATGGGGTACGTTTTACGTACATGAGTACTATATTTTTACTCCCCTCCTAAAATTATGATCGATGACATTGATGACCCATAGGGTATCTTTAACGTATAATAGTACCATATTTTTATTCCCCTTCTTTTCTTTTTGATTGTGTCAGTGTTTCCATTCACGAAGTAATCGAGGGAACTTTATAGACTATTAAATAGGGTGTGCATGTATTAGACCACTACTAGGTATGTATGATGTTATCTTGCTGGATAGGGTAGTTCTGATGTTGGAACTATGTTTAATAATACTTGGGATTAGACCATTTCTAGTCATAGTTTTCTAGCGGAGTATAGATGACCACCCCTAACTTAATTGTCTTGTGGTGTTAATGAATTATATTAATCCAGTGATGATTATTATATGTTCATTCGGGTACTTCATTCCTCTCATTTGATGTCCTTATTGATCCTCGTATACTCCTAAGGAATCCCTGAAGGAACATGGTCAACTCATTGTTCACAGTGATCCTTCCATATAAATCTTGTAAGGTTGTTTTATAGGATCAATATGTGAGGATCGATGGGATGGGGTAGATTTTCGTATAGATATGATATATCTTTGTTGATGATAAAAGCTAGTTTTGCAAGTTTGAGATATTTGATTTATTATTATTAAGTTATTGTTGGATTGAAAAACCTATGTATCTCGCCAGGTTTCCCAACCTGACCCACTCAATTTATATGCATCACAGGTAGCGGTATTAAGACTGCTAAAGATGTGGATAGGATCCTGAGTGAAATGAAGAGACGATTTGCATTAGTGTTCAGGATCGTTAGTTCTTTACGCTGTAACTTATGTTGTGTATCGATTATGACATCCTTAGATTTTAACTTTTTAGTACAATTAATTGTAGTCAAAATATTGTAATATAACGGAAATTGCGGCAAATAAAATATATTATGAATTTTGAAAGCGTAAAGAATTTTTTTTTGGTTATCAAAATAAGGGATGTCACGGTTGGTAAAAGGGCATCAGTTTAAGCAAACTAGGAATTGTGAGGATTTTTAGACTTAAACTTAGATTCTTAAGTGATGATGGTGAGATGTATGTCTAGTATATCTTAGGTTGTATATCTAAATAACCAGAAACACTAGAACACTTTAAGCTATAGGCGTTAATAATTATTATGTGCCGAGGAGACTTGTTTTATAGCATGCCTTTGGTTGAATGCCTTACTTACTATCATATTTTAGGAGATATTCCTCATATGCTAATATGTGCTAAATGTTATGTCACATATCATGCCTTAGGAGAACACTATTACTTGAAGAGATTTTAGGTCTATTTTCGACCTTGGTTTGGAGGAGGAAATTTTATGTGTCCAAGCTTCTAAACGTTTAATTATTGTATTAGAACTGGCATATAACTTTTCGAGGTGACTTACAATAATGAATAATACCTATGGAATGATATCCTAAATGATACCTAGAGCGTGGTATTGTACTTGTAGAGTATGTTTGATGAAATAGCAGTATCTTTTGGAGTGATGTACATTTGAAGTACATTTGGTGGGATGAATGACTTTTTGCGTGATCCATGAAGTCGTCCCACTGCCTGGCGATTCCATAGCTGACCTGATTGAAGCAGTGATTGCTTACAGATTTAGAAGAATTGAAGATGATGATAAATACTCCAGCAATATCGAAGCTAAAGTTATACGAGATGTTGTGGATAATTCGGTGGAATTCGAGAAAGGCAAAGAGATTAAGGCTGACAGAGTTTTCAGACTCAATAGGAAAAGATTTTGTCTATCTTTACGATGTAGTATGCAGTTCTATGGTGTGTTAAGAGCTGATATGTACCTTATACATGATGCTCTAACTTGGTATTTAATGGTACTAAGTGATGATTGACTTCTATCACATCCTTACGAGAATTACTTAATATGTTAAAACTGACTTCAACATATTGCACTAGGATAGCGAAAATAGTCGTTGTTTGGCGAAATGTTGAGTAACATACTCATTTAGTAAGTTAGAGTACTTAGCTGAAGTAGCAATACACCCATAGTATTGCACAGGGATAGATGTAGTGTCAGGAATAACAGAAAACTAAAATTAAAGTTAGTGGAACATGCTGAGATGTAGCTGAAGTGAAAACTTCTTAGGGTTAACTCCTATGAAGTAGATGCAAAAAAGGAGATTCAGTTGAGATGTGGATTGAATCATAAGGGAAAGACACTGTTATGAAACGATGATGAAATAAAGAGGTGGTACAAGTAATTGGAGAGCGCTTGTATCCATACTATCTGCATAAATTCAGTTGTAGCATGCCATGCTAACTGAACACAGGACGAAGTCTATACAAAGGATTTGGAATTGGGATTGTTATTGAATACATGATCAAGGATTTATGAATCCCTATCATATAAGCCTTAGAGGATTATGGTAAAGTAATAATGATAAGTGAATATAATATTATTGGTCATTAAATGCAACTATACCACCAAACAGGTTCACAACAAGATATTGCTATATTCTAAAATAAGATGATTTATTAATGAAGTACGATCAAAAGTGGAGGAAAAGGATATGTTGTTTTGAAGATTAAATTCTAGTTAGAGGTATTATTAAAAGACCTCATTGATGTTGAAGACTGATGTGGATTATTGACGCTCAATCAGACATACATATTGAAGAAATCCTAGTGGAGTCTAGGGAAATTTGTTGTATGTGATTGTTTGGAAACATTCATGTGTCTTAAATTGCTTTGTGATTTTTGTATGGTAACTTGGAAAACTGCAGGACAATTCTTGGGACGAGTATGAGTATGTGTAAAAGGTAGTAGAGTCCTATACTACCCAAACCACAAGACTCGCACTTGGATCATGGAGAGTCACAAGGTTACTAAGGCACTAGTAGTTGAGTTGTTTTGACTGTTTTTGTCGTTACCTACATTTTAGCGATGAATAGGAGAGTGATTTTTGTTCCGACCCTAGTGGTCATATCGAATCGTATCCGAATATGATAAATCTACGAAGTGAATCGATTAGTTCGGAGAACCACATCCTATGTACTGATCGACTTTAGTCGGGAGATTGAAAAAGCAGATGATCAAGGTTATCGACAAAAGTATTGCAACCTTCATTGGGGATGAGCAACCAATAGCTATAAATGCTACCTGGTATGATTTGATTGTACCAAATTAGAACATGAAGGAATATTTCCTCTGTGTTAAGAGTTTGACTCGTAGAGATATGAGTCTAGTTCGATTATGTATATGTTGGGTTATGCAATGAGAGGTCATTAGAGCGTAACCGTTCGATCTACTATTATATCCAAAGTAAAAGACGTCATCTTAGGTTCATCCTATGACCTAACTTGATAAGGAGCGAGAATCTTTGATGAAGATCAAACTTGATGGATAGGACGTAAGGTCCATTAGAGGAAAAGGGGCGACTTGAGGTTCAAGCACCACTATTAGCTAAGAAGTCCAAGATTCTGATACTCGTTAGGAAATCATAAGAATTATGGTTGTTGTAGAAAGGATGAGAGAATGCATGAAGATGTTTGTTGTGCGTCTATGTTTAGATATTTCAAAGGTGGTCAAGATGATCAAATAGAGCATAGCAAGTTTGATCGTCCAGAAAAGAAGAAGAGAAAATATTGAGTTTAGCAACCATCATTTCTGCTAGAATTACATTAGTAAAACCATATTATATCATTTTGTACGCTTGTATGTTGGTATATGAGTTCGTGCTTGTCCTGATCTTAACCAAACCATGATTGTGAAATATGAGAAGATCACTCGTTCTGAACACATTTAGTGATGCTATGTTGAGGATGATAAGTTCATTAACATGACAATTAAGAGTGTCTTTCAAAAATAAAGAGAATTACCAATCACAGAGACCGAGCCAGCTTGGGATTTGATTGGTTTCAAGAAGTAGGAAGTGAGGGTTCAAACCCAAGTGAGGGAGACCTAACCATTGATGCAAAAGTACGAAAGGCAACTAGACTTCAAATTCAACGTTAAGATCCAGAAGAGTTGCACCATAAGAAGCTAAGAGTGAATTATCAGCTTCGACTGTTGATTATGTAGATGGTAGAATAATTGATTTGATTGGGAAGTGAGAAAACCGTATAACTTATCGTGAGGCAATTTGAAACCTTCACATATTCCTACAGGTAACTGGGATGATCTTTTACCTTAGATCTTATCTTCAAGTGTCCCAGAATCATATTAGAACTACGATGAAAAATGAGTTGTAATTGACCAAATGATGAAAGTATGCCTTCCTGGTCGTTTCACATATTAGAATATTTTCGTAAGACTCATTATAAAGAAGGAGTAAAGGTTTTGATTATTCCTTAACTTCTTGAGAATACCTAGGTTGGTGATGATGTAGAAACTGTTGAAGTCTGACAAAGATGAAACCCGAAGGAGACACAGATCAGTAAAGTATGTGAACTTTGTCATTTAATCCTTAGTGATAAAGGGAGTGGTTGTATAGGAAACTTTGATTAAAAAGATTCGTTTACTTTTAGTTGATGATTCAAGGATGAAATTAGGTCGAAAAGATAATAAGCTATCACAAAGGAACCTAGGATACTATGTTTTAAGTAAATCGATTTAGTATTGTGGGTGCACTGTACATAAACAATCCTTACTTAAGGAGTCATTATCTAGCGTTGTTTTGTTGTTGTATGATTCTGGGATGTAATAATGCTAAGGGGGAGGTAATTGTAACGCCCGCAAGTTACGAATAGATGATTTGAGTCATTATAATAAATAGTAATTCATTTTATTGAATAATTTAATCCTCAAATAGGATATTTGTTAGTCATGCGCGTTACGGACTATAAAGACCTTTTATCACTAAGCGATAGAAATAACATTTTTGATAAAAGATTATTTAGGATAAATAATGTTGATGAGACTTATAGTAGTTGTGATGACGATTCTATGGCTATATAGAACGTTAAAATCTGACTTCACATGAAGAAGTTATGATTGTACGAAATTTCGTGTTCGGCCCAATATGGCAAAGTGTGGCGTAAAAAGTGAATTAGAGATAGGTTGCTTATTAGCCTAAGTAATCTAAATGAAAGTCATAGTAATCGTAAAATCAAAAGCGTTCATATAAAGAACGTCCAAATCAGACTTTGTATGAGGAAGTTATGATTTTTGAAGTTTTGATGTGACACAGCAGTGTACGACACACAAATCGAAATTTAGATCAGTTGAGTGCTATCTTGAGGATCTCATAAAGACGAATCCGTTAATATAAAGACTGTCAAGAACGGAGTTCATATGAAGGAGTTATGATTTTCGCACGGATTTTAACAGTGTAGGCTCTATAAAATATGAATTTAAAATGGAGTGAGAATTAGATGTTGAGACCTAAAGGAAAGTTATAGTGCTCGTCGAGAGGATTTTGGGAATATAAAGAACATTGAAAATGGAGCTCGTATTCAAAAGTTATGGCCATTTGAAGTTTGTGAAAAAAGTACCTGGAAAAGTGATGACGTGGAACCACCAGAAGGCGTCATGTGGCCTTATCGGATAGCCGACTCCTCCAACTGAGTGACGTGGTACCGCGAGATTAGAATGCGTAACACCATGAAATTATGACACATGGCAATGTTATAGAAGTAGGGATGTAGACAAATAAATGTACGACACATGGCGGCACAAGGCTAGAGCGACGTTGCAAAGGCGTGGCATGCCTGGCAAAATCCCTATAAATAGCAGCAAAGTTTTCACTTCTTCCACACACTTTCAACCCCGAAACTTTCTAGATACCTACCACCCTTGAGTCTGATTTTTCTAAGCTTCTGGTCACTTTAGTTTGACTTTGAGATATCTAGAAACCTAACAAAAAGGACCTTTCGGGTCGGAGTTATGTTCACACAATTCTCGACTTTTTTCTAGAAACTCTATTGTTAAAAAGGATAAGATGAAGAGTTAGCATAGGAGCTAGCTTTCCCGAGGATCTTCCACCTTAGTTAGGTGAGTGCATAGTTACTTCCATGAACATGATTTAATACAAGTATTATAAAAGTATTAAATATTTGTTGAAAGTTTATATGTGAATTATATGCTTATTGACTGAAATATGTGTTAGAGGTGCATTTGATGTTATACGTTGTGCGAACCACATATGGTTCTATATGTGTTAAGATGAGTATGTAATATTATTATGTGATAATAATAATAGCAGTATTATTTATGAGAAAGTAAATGTATATTAACACCTAATACTCTGTGTTAAATATACAGACTAGACTAGGATAGTGTTGCCTAAATAAAGTTGGTATTGGGAGTCGATACTAAGCACTATAGTCATGCCTAGTGATGAGATAAGACTTACAAAGGATGCTTAGTTTGATTTAAGTCGAAGAAATGTTAGATATACCATGTATTATAAAGATATTACATAGGCAGGAACTTTATAATGATTACGGGAGTTACAATCTTGTTTAGTTATACCTTAAGACTTAAAATGGATGCTTAGATTAATTAAGTTTGGATATTGGGTAGCATCTTATTAAGGTTATGTGTGAGATGGGAATGGAGAGTATAACTTTGTTCGATGATATTGTTGATCGGTGGGTTACATTTTACGTACATGAGTATTGTATTTGTGTACCCCTCCTAAAATTCTGATCAATGAAATTGATGATCGGTGGGGTACGTTTTATGTACAGGAGTACTATATTTGTATTACCCCTCTTTTTCTTTTCGATGAGCTTCGTTTGTGATTTTTTCCATTCACGAAGTAATCGACGGAACTTCATAGACTGCCTAATAAGGTGTACCTGTATTAGACCACTAATAGGTATGTCTGATGTTATCTTGCCGGATAGGGTGGTTGTGAGGGTGGAACTCTGTTTAATAATACTTGGGATTAGACCACTGCTAGGCATAGTCACCTAGTGGAGTATATATGACCACCCTGACTTAACTGTCTTGTGGTGTTAACGAAATATACTAATTCGATGATGAGGATTATATATTCACTCGGGTACTCCATTCCTCTAATTTATTTTCCTTATTGATCCTCGTCTGCTGCGAAGGAATTCTTGAATCAACATGATCAACTTATCGTTCACAGTTATCCTTCCATATAAATCTCGTAAGGTTGTTGTATAGGATCACTATGTGAGGATTGTGACACTCACAGATTCGGGCTAGTCAATTAAGATATAATATGCGTTAAAAATGACTTTTTGATAAAATATTATTTAGAATAAATAATCTTAACCAAACTTATAATAAATGTGACATGGATTTCGTACATATAAAAAACGTTAAAATTTGACTTCGTTTGAAGAAGTTATGCTTATTCGAAGTTTCACGATTAAACCGACACGACTATTGTATCGAAGAAACTGAATTTGTGATGAATTAATTTTTAGCCTAAGTAATCTAAACAAAATTCATAGTATTCGTTAAACCGAGAGCGTGCATATAGAGAACGTCCAAATCTGACTTCATGAGAGGAAATTATGATTTTTCGAAGTTTCAGCGTAGCAGTGCGAACACATAAATCAAAAGTCAAATCGATTGTTTGTTAGCCAAAACAATGTAAACAAGAATTGAAGATCTCGTGAAGATGAACTCGTCGATATAAATACAATTGAGAACGGAGTTCGCATGAAGAAGTTATGAATTTTGCACGGACTTTAACAGTCTAAACAGGTCTAAATATGAATTTTTGTTAGAGCAATAAATAGATGTTGAGACCTTAATGAAAATTTTAGAGCTCTTCGAGAGGATTCCGAAGATATAAATAACGTTGAAAACTGAGCTCGTATTCGAAAGTTATGGCCGCCTGAATATCTACGAAAAAACGCATGTACTGGTGACATGGCATCACCGAAGTGCGCCAAGTGGAAAGGTCGGCCCCTCACTGTCACACCCCCAAACCAGAACGGCGGAAACGTTCGGGGGCGGAGGACGTCATGTTTAGTATCACAATACATGCATCATAGTAATCAAAGTAACAAACAACCATTTCATTAGAAAGAAAGTGTTTACAAAGTATGTGGTTCACATAAGATAGATTACAAAGGTAAATGAAAAAACAAGACATGAAGCTACTATGCTCCATCTTCTGAATCCCATCGCGCGTACCGGTCTACTGGTTTCCTGAGAATACAAGTTATTTTGAAAGAGTAGATCAGCATTTAAGCTGGTGAGTTCATAAGTATCTTAGTGATGTAAAGTTAGTTGTAAGTTCTTTTAGAAAAGTTCGTCTGTTCTTCCAGAAGATCCTATACCTTCTGATATGATGAAAGATAAGTATAAATGGCTCTACAATCCCTTGTATTAGTACTAAATGGATATAAGTTATATAGAATACAGTTCAAACAAACAATCGATTGTGTGAATCTGCCCTAAGCCCACAACCAAACAAGGAACAGGGAATGAAGCGGAAGTCACACATCCCATTGTTTATTACATCTTTACTGTATATAATCCTGGTGTATTCATTTGGTACTCACGGAGTTAACTACATTAGTTCCTTTATATTTGATGAAAACATTTCTTTATAAAAACCCTTATTTCCTTTAGTAAAAATGGTAACCACAATAGCTCCTTCTATAATCACTTAGTTTACACTAGTTATATATAACCTAATATCGAACGGATAGTTAATTGTGTGAATCTGCCCTAAGCCCACAACCAAACAAGGAACAGGAAGTAAGGCGGAAAGCACACATCTAACTATCTGTCGGATATTACTTATATATAACCCTGATGTGTAAACTAAGGTATTATAGAATTAACCACTAAAGGTCCTTTTAAATTATATTGGTTTAATAAAATGAATTAAACCTTTCACGGATAAGTTTCTAGTTTAGTTTACTCAATGTTCTATCTGAAAATATGTTTTTGTACTAGAAAACAGTGTATTGAATTTGTATACTATGACCTGACCCATACTTGGTATTCCTTATGATTACTTGGTGTATACGGAATATATATATATATATATATATATATATATATATATATATATATATATATATATATATATATATAATTAAGATCGAATAGATAGTAGACTGGGTGCATCTGCTCTAAGCCCACAACCAAACAAGGAACAGGAAATGAAGCAGAAGGCACACATCCTACTATCTACTGGACTCAATTAATATATGTCCCTGATGTATCTACCGAGGAATCATAAAGTTAGCATTATAGGTCCCCTTCTAACTGAATGTTCATGTTATGAGTAAGTTATGTGGCGTTATTCTAATATTTGAACAACTATTAGAAGTAATGAAATCTTGTACTCTTAACGCCTCAGTCGATACTGTTGTGAGTTTTGTATATGTTTATGTGTTTTATTTATTATTGGCCGTTACTTTGTAGATGTACCCTTTATAAATAATTCCAGTATCATACTCGTGTTTGCTAACCTCGGTACGTTGTATTTGTAACTTTGTTAGTGTAAACCCGGTATGATGTATTAACTCGTGTTTGCTAACCTTGGTACGTGGTATTCGTACCGTTGTTAGTGCAAACCTAGAATAATGTGTTATTACCTCGTGTTTGCTAACCCTGGTACGTTGTATTTGTACTGTTGTTAGTGCAAACCCAGAATGATGTGTTATTACCTCGTGTTTGCTAACCCTGGTACGTTGTATTTGTACCGTTGTTAGTACAAACCCGGAATGATGTGTTATTACCTTAATTTGTTATAAACAATGAGTTAAAGATATGATAACTTCCTAGGATACTATGAATATATAGTATAAGTGTGTAATTCATGATTTGTTCTTCTGTTATAGTTATAGTATGTTCCTCCCTGTAATAGTTATAGTATGCTCCTCCATGTACTAGTTATAGTATGCTCCTCCCTGTACTAGTTATAGTATGCTCCTCCCTGTACTAACTATAGTATGTACTGAATCCCTAAACTATACCTATTATAGTTAACTAGTATGTTTGTTTGAACTGTTATTACCTTGAAATAAAGACTCATTTATCTACTAAGTTATGATTTTACTTTAAAAACGAAATTTTATAAACCATAAAGTAACATAACTTTTAAAAGAGTTTTTTCAACGATTTGATCACTTATAAACACATAAGCAATCCTTAAAAATGATGTTTATCACAAATCATTTACACAATTATTATTGTGTTCAACTTGTATCCCCCCCCCTTTAAAAGCATTTAAAACATTTAAAAGATTGATTATAGGGGTATGAACTCACCTTATCTGGGTGATTTAATTGCAGATTCGCGTAAGGATGAGAAGTTTCACGAATGAAGTCCCGAGACACAAACGAGTCGTAGCTGACATATAATGGGATATATAGGCATGAAATTAGTGTTTAAAAGCAACTAACATGCAAGGAAACTACCTTAGGGACTAGGAAACACTTGAACTAAGTGTTAGAATCACATGTGATTGATCAAAGGGGGTTTACGGCCATGCTAGGGAGTGTACGGCCAATGTGTGTACGGCCATGGAGTGTACGGCCGTACACTCATGGTAAAACATGCATAAAGAGGGTGTTTGAACCATGGGGAAACTAGTGGGTCTATTGTACAACAAGAATATGAACAAAGTTCTCATTTTGGAGGGTCTTTTAGAGGGTGTTGAGGTGTGTACGGGCATGCAAGGGTGTACGGCCGTATACTCCTTTTGTTCATGAAAAATGGTCGTTTCTAGGGTGTTAATCAAGAGTTTCTAATGTATACTAAGCATATGGAAAGGATACTTATGATTTGGAAGCTTGAAGAGGGTTCACAGCCACCAAGAACAAGTGTGTGTTCTTGGTGTTCTTGGTGAAATGGATGAATGTTTGAAGATCTATCATAAAGAGATGTTTTCATGGATGAATCATGAGATGATATATAACTAGGGAAGATATCAAGAAGGATAGAAGAATCACTTACGATTTTGGAGGATTAGGATGAAGAATCTTGATGATACTTGAGAGAGAACCGATTTTCTAGACTTGGAAGTGTAAGAAATGAAGAAAATAAAGGGATATGATACTTATGGGGGTTGTGTTCACGGCCATCATGGGTGTACGGCCGTACACCCATGTGTGTGGCCGTACACTCCCTTTGATGGAGTGTTTGGCTCGATTGCAACGTGAAGAACCTAAGCTAACACTTCCCTAAACCCAAAACTTGATTGTACTAAGCTTAGAACCCTTAAAATGATCCTTAACAATGCTAATTGATAGCAGGAACGAGTCTGACTCTTGGTTGATTGGCTGGACTTACAAAGCAAAAAAATTTGGGTTATCACATTATCCCCCCGTTAAATAGCTTTCTTCGCAGTACTACTGAGGTTGTGCTCCTCTGATTGGCAGAATAGCTACTCGTAGACCTGGGCAACTTTTCTCTAATGTCCATAATAGGATTCATACCTAGTCCATCTATCATTACCTCGTGTATACAAGTCGTATATAATTAAGATTAGTAAGACGGTCGGATGTGCGACTCTGCCCCAGGTCCACAACCAAACAAGGAGCAGGAGATAGGGTGGAAACGCACATACTAAATCTGCATAATCATAATTATATACCTCCCTCGGATATACACTTAATAGTGATAGGTGGGCTGTATTCGTCCTTAGCCTCTGTGCTTGAACTTGATCTGCTGGACAAGTGGTATTTCGGGAAGGTCTGTTGAATATACGACAGTAAGGTTTCGGAGGGCAAAGTACTCTTCGCATGAGTACTTCGAGGTTTAGATTACGAGGTATCCGAGGTCTGGGTCGGACTGTCGTTACGAATGACGACGGTTTCGTGAATTTGATGGTCAAGGCCATGGAAACATATGACCTTAGTATGGTGAGGACCACGCCAATTCATGATGACTGATAGCAACGAACTCTTTACTGAACAAAAGTTTGACTGTTTTGAAAGAAACGTTTGTTATACGATGATGTATCCCGAGTATATTCGACAATGTACTCTGTGTAAACGTTCCAGTGCTTTCTGTTTTCTCTTTGATGTTAAAACTTCTACGTATCGTACCGCGATGAGCGAGTACATACATTGAAAGTGCTTTGATAACTAGTGTCTATACTTTATACTACGATTCTCCTCGGTACCACTATGATCTCCTGGCATATACAAGTTATGAATAATTAAGATGAATAAGACGGTCGACTGAGTGACTCTTCCCTAAATCCACAACCAGACAAGGAACGGGAATTAAGGCGGAATCACTCACTCTAAGTCTGCAAAATGTTACCTATGCACAACCCTGATGTACATACTAAGCCATCTTAGCTTCCCTGAACTGATCTTTAGTTCTCTCATGAATACTGTGACTTGTTTAGATAAGTGAGTTATTATCTTATATAATTACTTTTAAATTTTCCCCAAGTTTTAATCCTATATAAATATAGATTAAATTTTTAAAGTAATTCTATTTAGGAGACGTACCAAAAATTTCAAAAGCGGGGTTCTTCGTTGTTCCCTTATGTCTTGTCGTTAGATTCCTCCTTCTCCTCCATCACCTCTCTCTGTTGGGCAGTCTCTCTTGGCATGTCCCATTTCACCACATGCATGGCATACCTGAACTATACCAGCATCGGTGGTTGAAGTGATGTGCTGAGTCGGAGTTCTGCAGAAGCGAACTCCTTCGTCATATCTCTTCGTTGGACATTCCTTCCTGAAGTGTCCAGATTCGCCGCACTTGAAACAAATTTGTTTTACTTGGGATATTGGCTGTGTCGGCGCCCTGCAGAAACGGGCAGTGTGCCCCTTCCTGCTGCAATTTCTATAGTGTAACTCTCGTCAGGCTCCATAATGATGGAAGTTACACTTATTACATTTTGGGCGATTCCTCGCATATTGTCGTGTCGGTGTTGGTGGGTCAGGTTTGGCAACTGCTGTTGCAATTGCAGGGGTAGTTACGGGTTGTCGTCTCTTGTTAGAACCTTGAGCCGACTTTTTCCCCTTTTTATCCCAGAACTTTCGTTTCTTGTTCTTAGGTTTGTGGTCTGGGGTATCCTTTTCAACAGACACTTTTTGGTTCCCTTGATTGTTACTGCAATTAGCATAACCGGCACCGCTTCCGCTTCCGCTGGTGTTATTAGCATTGAAATGTGCCATGATGGCTGCCACAGCAGCTGTGACCGCAGCCTGAAAAGTAGCAGAGTCTATCTGCAGAATTGGTGCCTCGCCTGTTGGTTGGTTTCCTCCTTGTAAAGACATGATTCTGTTGCATGGCGAAGAATGATCTCGTGAGTAATGATGGTCATCACTAGATGTATCCCATCAACTTAACTGTATTAAACAATTTCACACTTTACAGGACTACTGTCAATGTTTCTGTCATCATTTCTGAGATATGTCCACGATAGTAAGTAGAAGTGGGTTTTGTACGAGTGATATTTGAACTAAGTTATCCTTGTTTCCTAGTGTATCTGGTTCTGACTTTCATAGGGTTCTGGAAAATGATTCATAAATAGAGTCTATACAAAAATAAACTTTTTGAATCAGAAGTGACTGTCCTCGAATGAATATATGTAAATTGAATAACTGTTACTAGTTGCACAAAAAAGAAATAATCCTAACACATAATGTGCGTAGTGTATTCACTAGCTCACTAAGTCATTCATGGGTATTATTTATTAGTGTGACGCATAAGACGTTTTGGTTTCCCTGACTAATCCTTCTCTGAAAACTTCTCATGAACTTGTTCTTGTTCCCCCTTGACTCTTCTGCTGACTGCTATGAGGAAGTGGTTACATCTATCTGAGTTTGTCGTGCGAGAATGGAAGTGTCTAAAGAATTCATGAGTTTAAGTGTAACATTATGGGGTGATCCTTTCCAGGTCCTCCTATAATTGAGCAATGTATACAGGTTGTATATAATTTAAGATTAAATAGATTTTCGAATATGTGATCCTACTTCAAAACCACAACCAAACAAGGAACAGGTAGTGAAGCATAGATCACAAATTCTAAGTCTATAAAATCTCAATTATATAGAACCTTGGAAGTATACACTCCGGAATCATAGACCTACCAGAAGGGTCTTTAAATTATCACATAAGTTATTTATATAGTGCCTAAAATACTCCTATAGTATTTTAATGTATTGATCTTGGTATGTTTTAAACTTGTTGTTGCCTTATAGTATCATAAAATACTCCCATTGTATTTTAACTTCATGTACTGATCTATAAATCCCTTGAATAGAGTTAGGTAAGTTTTAAGACTGTTGCAACACCATATCACTCCCAAACACATGTCGGTCACATCTCAAATGAATATAGTTGATCAGGCTTAATTGATTCCAGATATGATTACATAACTGTCCAGGTTTGACCGCAGTGTTCAACCCTTAAATACTTCTGTTATGTTCTTCTTGTGATATTTGTTCTAGTATGTATATATGTATAAGCAAGTATGTATACTTTTGTAGGGTATTGTTATATTTTTAAAATATAATATTATCCAGAGCACTTCGCCCCATTGTATTTATAGTTGTATATCTTTTATAGGTTGATATACTTAGTTCACTATAAACAATGCTCTGATACCAATCTGTCACACCCCCAAACCTGAACGGCGGAAACGTTCGGGGGCGGAGGACGTCATGTTTAGTATCACAATACATGCATCATAGTAATCAAAGTAACAAACAACCATTTCATTTGAAAGAAAGTGTTTACAAAGTATATGGTTCACATAAGATAGATTACAAAAGTAAATGACAAAACAAGACATGAAGCTACTATGCTCCATCTTCTGAATCCCAGCGCGCGTACCGGTCTATTGGTTTCCTGAGAATACAAGTTATATTGAAAGAGTAGATCAGCATTTAAGCTGGTGAGTTCAAAAGTATCTTAGTGATGTAAAGTAAGTTGTAAGTTCTTTTAGAAAAGTTCGCATGTTCCTCCAGAAGATCCTATACCTTCTGATATGATGAAAGATAAGTATAAATGGCTCTACAATCCCTTTTATGAGTACTAAATGGATATAAATTATATAGAATACAGATCAAACAAACAATCGATTATGTGAATCTGCCCTAAGCCCACAACCAAACAAGGAACGGGGAATGAGGCGGAAGTCACACATCCCATTGTTTGTTAGATCTTTACTTTATATAATCCTGGTGCATTCATTTGGTACTCACGGAGTTAACTGTATTAGTTCCTTTTTATTTGATGAAAACATTTTTTATAAAAACCCTTATTTCTTTTAGTAAAAATGGTAACCACAATAGCTCCTTCTATAATCACTTAGTTTACACTAGTTATATATAACCTAATATCGAATGGATAGTTAATTGTGTGAATCTAACCTAAGCCCGCAACCAAACAAGGAACATGAAGTAAGGCGGAAAGCACACATCTAACTATCCGTCGGATATTACTTATATATCATCCTGATGTGTAAACTAAGGTATTATAGAATTAACCACTAAAGGTCCTTTTAAATTATACTGGTTTAATAAAATGAATTAAACCTTTCACTGATAAGTTTCTAGTTTAGTTTACTCAATGTTCTATCTGAAAATATGTTTTTGTACTAAAAAACGGTGTATTGAATTTGTATACTATGACCTGACCCATACTTGGTATTCCTTATGATTACTTGGTGTATACGGAATATATATATATATATATATATATATATATATATATATATATATATATATAAAATTAAGATCGAATAGATAGTAGACTGGGTGCATCTGCTCTAAGCCCACAACCAAACAAGGAACAGGAAATGAAGCGGAAGGCACACATCCTACTATCTACTGGACTCAATTAATATATATCTCTGATGTATCTACCGAGGAATCATAAAGTTAGCATTATAGGTCCCCTTCTAACTGAATGTTCATGTTATGAGTAAGTTATGTGGCGTTATTCTAATAATTGAACAACTATTAGAAGTAATGAAATCTTGTCCTCTTAACGCCTCAGTCGATACTGTTGTGAGTTTTGTATATGTTTATGTGTTTTATTTATTATTGGTCGTTACTTTGTAGATGTACCCTTTATAAATAATTCCAGTATCATACTCGTGTTTGCTAACCTCGGTACGTTGTATTTGTAACTTTGTTAGTGTAAACCCGGTATGATGTATTACCTCGTGTTTGCTAACCTTGGTACGTGGTATTCGTACCGTTGTTAGTGCAAACCTAGAATAATGTGTTATTACCTCGTGTTTGCTAACCCTGGTACGTTGTATTTGTACCGTTGTTAGTGCAAACCCGGAATGATGTGTTATTACCTCGTGTTTGCTAACCCTGGTACGTTGTATTTGTACCGTTACTAGTGCAAACCCGGAATGATGTGTTATTACCTTAATTTGTTATAAACAATGAGTTAAAGATACGATAACTTCCTAGGATACTAGGAATATATAGTATAAGTGTGTAATTCATGATTTGTTCTTCTGTTATAGTTATAGTATGTTCCTCCCTGTAATAGTTATAGTATGCTCCTCCCTGTACTAGTTATAGTATGCTCCTCCCTGTACTAACTATAGTATGAACTGAATCCCTAAACTATACCTATTATAGTTTACTAGTATGTTTGTTTGAACTGTTATTACCTTGAAATAAAGACTCATTTATCTACTAAGTTATGATTGTACTTAAAAAAAAAAGTTTTATAAACCATAAAGTAACATAACTTTTAAAATAGTTTTTGTAATGATTTGATCACTTATAAACACATAAGTAATCCTTAAAAATGATGTTTATCACAAAACATTTACACAATTATTATTGTGTTCAACTTGTATTCCCTCCCCCCCTTTAAAAGCATTTAAAACATTTAAAAGATTGATTATAGGGGTATGAACTCACCTTATGTTGGTGATTCAATTACAGATTCGCGTAAGGATGAGAAGTTCCACGAATGAAGTCACGAGACACAAACGAGTCCTAACTGACATATAATGGCATATATAGGCATGAAATTAGTGTTTAAAAGCAACTAACATGCAAGGAAACTACCTTAGGGACTAGGAAACACTTGAACTAAGTGTTAGAATTACATGTGATTGATCAAAGGGGGTTTATGGCCATGCTAGGTAGTGTACGGCCAATATGTGTACGGCCATGGAGTGTACGGCCACACACTCATAGTAAAACATGCATAAAGAGGGTGTTTGAACCATGGGGAAACTAGTGGGTCTACTGTACAACAAGAAGATGAACAAATTTCTCATTTTGGAGGGTCTTTAGGTGTGTACGGCCATGCAAGGGTGTACGGTCGTACACTCCTTTTGTTCATGAAAAATGGTCGTTTCTAGGGTGTTAATCAAGAGTTTCTAATGTATACTAAGCATATGGAAAGGATACTTACGATTTGGAAGCTTGAAGAGGGTTTACGGCCACCAAGAACAAGTGTGTGTTCTTGGTGTTCTTGGTGAAATGGATGAATGTTTGAAGATCTATCATAAAGAGATGTTTTCATGGATGAATCATGAGATGATACATAACTAGGGAAGATATCAAGAAGGATAGAAGAACCACTTACGATTTTGGAGGATTAGGATGAAGAATCTTGATGATACTTGAGAGAGAACCAATTTTATGGACTTGGAAGTGTAAGAAATGAAGAAAATGAAGGGATATGATACTTATGGGGGTTGTGTTCACGACCATCATGGGTGTACGACCGTACACCCATGTGTGTGGCCGTATACTCCCTTTGATGGAGTGTTTGGCTCGATTTGCAATGCGAAGAACATAAGCTAACACTTCCCTAAGCCCAAAAGTTGATTGTACTAAGCTTAGAACCCTTAAAATGCTCCTTAACAATTCTAATTGATAGCAGGAATGAGTCTGACTCTCGGTTGATTGGCTGGACTTACAAGGAAAAAAATTTTGGGTTGTCACACTCACTCCTCTAAGAGATACGTCGATGTGGTTTCAAAAGATTTTGAAATGTGGCACCACCACATGGTGACACGTGTCACGTTCTAGAAGAAGGATGAGTGGCTAAATCAGATTGCGACACGTGACAAGCATCTAGTGGAGTCAAGATACTGATAGACGGGCCTATACCCCAAAACGCCTATAAATACCTTCTAAATGTTCATTCTTCCTTTACACTTCCAACAAACTCTGCCTCTGATTCTGTGAATTGTAATCTCAAAAGTTCTTAGTGTCTAAGGTATTTTGGTTAACTTTGAGGTTGTCACAACTAGCATTTTGGGCTAGGAAATTCTGTTCAGATGTAATCAATTCTTGTTGTATCTTGTAACTCTAAATTGATGTTATACATGTTACTTATTTAAAAACGACAATTTGAATCAAAACTCACTCGTGAAGCCCTCAACCTAATTCAATGCACTGTATTAACTCAACTTTGGGTTGTAACCCTAATTTCCCAGTTCAAACTCTTATTGGGCCAGGAATCATTTATTAGGCCTAATGGGCCAATAAACCCTCAACTTGATTATTTTAGTTTGAGAAACCTCATATGGGCCCTAGTTGGACCCACATCCACTAAGTAATTGATTTTGGGTCATAAGACTCATCATGGGCCTTATTGGGCCGAAAACCACATAATTAATTGTAATGGGCCGAAAACCCATTCCTTTTATCATTTCGGGCCGTAAACTTATATGTGGGCCCACATGGATCAAAAATCCCTCATGGGCCAATGTAATAACAAGCCCAAGATCCATGTTCTCTCATTCCCTCTTCATTCTCGGTTTTAAAACAAAAAAAAATGTTGATCATACTACTCTTGACACCTCATTTTTGTATGGTGGTTATCCATGTTATTAATCTCACATACTTCTAAGCAAGACTCCTAATCCCTCAGGTAATAACCAACTAATTCTCTCTCTCTTTCTTTTCTTATTCTCGGCTCTCTCCACTCTCCACTCTCCAAATTCAAACATCATCTCATTCCTATAACTTCCTCCCTAGACTCTTCAAGAATTCCTCCATTCCTTTTTCAAGAAAACCATGAGGTGGTGTGGATTTTCAACAAGTTCTCACCAAAGTTCACCCCTATAGGTAAGCTACTTCACACCTGAGTTGATTAAATCCATCTTATATTAAGATTCTTTCTCAAAACAACACCATTCTCGTGTATATGCTTCTAAAATCATCTTGTTTTCGAAGATCTTCTCAAAGGAGCTTGCTAGTCCGAAAACTCCTTCAAACTTCTCACTAAAACCCAATCCATCATCAAGGTGAGTTCATACCCCATCGTTTTCGGGTTTTACTATGTTTTGGGGGAGGATACAAGTTGCTTTTGTGTTAGATCTATGTCTTCATGCATGTATATGTGTGTTTTCATGTTATATGTTGTGATTATGTTATGAAAACATGTTAAATCTTCACCAAACTTGAAATATCTACTAAACTTGGTGATGTTTCTAAACTAAACCATCTTATGTGACTTACTATGAAGTTGAAAGGATTAAACATGCTAAGGATATTTGAAAACTAAATAAAATCGTATAAGGGGCCATATTTGATAAATAAACAAAAGATGAAGCCTTTATGACACTCACGATTTTGAGAGGACCAAAAGAGTCATTTTTAAATAAAAATGGATCTTTATGATATTCACGGTTTCAAAGGGGCCAAAAGTGTTAATTTTCACAAAATGAGCTTCTATTTCGGCCTTCACAGTTTCAATAGGCTAAATTTGTCAATTTTCACAAAAATGGGTCTTATTTAGAAATTCACGATTTCATGGGCCTAAAAAGGTAATTATTGACCTTTTATGGATTAAATTGTCATTTTAAACAAACATGGGGCAAAAATGTAAATTTTCGGTTAAATGGGCTGAAAATGTCATTTCTGTTAAATTTGGGCCGAAAATGTTATTTCTATCAAAGGTGGGCTGAAAATGTCATTTTATTCAAAATGAGCCCTTTAATGTAAACTTTCGGTCTTAATGGGCCTAAAGTGTCATTTTTACCAAAAATTGTGCCTTTTTTGTAAACTTTCGGCTTAATGGACCAAGAATGTCATTTTTACAAAAAGTGGGCCTTTTATGTCATTTTGGTAAATAATTGAGCTAAAACAAGCAATATAATAACAAACGGGCTGATTACGTCATTCTCACTTTTATTGGGCCTTGTTTACCCATTTTCATTTTATTGGGCCTTCGTGGTCCATTTACATGCTTATTGGGCCTGATACATTCATTACATGTTTATTGGGCCTTAGTGACCGATTTATATGCTTGATAGGTCTTGTATACTCTTTACATGTTTATTGGGCCTTGTTGACCCATTTACATCCTCAACGGACCTTGTATACACATTTCATGCTTATTGGGCCTCATTCATTCATGTACATACACATTGGGCCTTGTAACCTAAATACATACTCAAAAACATTATTTAAAACATTAAATAGTGTGTTACAATATTCGCGTAAACATAGTTAAGGCTCTTGTGAGACACGCTTTCATCCGTACCTACCTAGCGTACACTATAAGCCCTGTATTTATAACCAGAGTCTCCTGGAGGGAGAGCGAGATTTTGTGTATAGATCTATACGGGGTTGACAACCCCGCACCTAAGTTGTTCGCTACAGCTAGACTAGGCCAGTCTAGGGTGACAAATGTCTTACCTTAAACAAGCGACGCCTGAAGAACGTCATGACAGGCAGAACAGTCATATCAAGCATGGTTATAATGACTCGCATAGAGATTAACAAACACTGTACAAATTTACGGAAATACATATACTATACTTTTGAAACACATACAAGCTACACGATTCTACAACACTCGGGTCTTATGGTTTAAAGACTACAACTCATTTACAGACAGAAAATATCGCATTTTCTGGGAAGCAAACATTATACATTACCTTCTACTTCCAACAAGAAATATAGGATTTTTCTGGAATACTCTCTTTATACATTTTCAAAACAGAAAACACACATGCTTTAATACAAGATTTGATACAAAACTTTCAAACCATTTTTACAGAAAATATCGGATTTTCTGGTGTTTACAAAGTGATACAAAACTTTTCATACAAACATGCTTATGAACTCACCAACATTATATATGTTGACGTTTTCAAAATAACTTGTATTCTCAGGAAATCGTTAAGCAGGGTGGTCATCAAGAACACGCGGATTTTGTTGTATTTTGTTATCATCATACATTAAACATTTGGAATGAAATTTGTATCCCAACACACTTATGTAAACTATGATAGTTGTTATATTGTATGTGTGATGATGACGATGTTTTGTTTCAATTATATACATTGTGATGATATTACAAGATGAAGTCACCCAACCCCCGGACGTTTCCGCCGTTCTGGTTCGGGGTGTGACAGAGGTCCCTAAGTGCCCAACAACTAATAGCTATCAGGCCATATAACTGCCAACGTAATTCCTCGGTTTTCGCTAAAATCTCTATAAGTTAAGCAACACTCATTTGCTTTTAGTGTAATTTATATTTATAGTCATAACTCGTTATTATGAACTTATAAATAAGATTTATCAGTAATTCCAAGTCATTACACGGATTGATCTACTTATGAGGATAATGTCTAGGTTGGATTTAGTGAGGTGTTTAAAGTGGGATTTCCAAACAGTATACTTTGTGTACCAAACAGACCCTATCTACGATATGATCCTACCTGGTTGTTCCTTACTTGATAAATCTTAATGTAGACATTGGGATTAGTGATGAATCTAGACTATCATTAGTCGCCAGGAATATAAGACTAAGACTTAGTAATATGAACCTAGGTCACGTTAGAAGAGAAGATAAAGTACCAAGGAGAAGTTCTGTCTAAATTTCGAGGCATTTACTTCTATCAAGTAAGTGCATAGTTACTTTCAGCTTACACATATATGTGTTTATCTGCCTTCTTGATTATTCTGCTAAATGAGATAAAGATTTTAACTCGTAGTAAATTATATATGTATTTTATTATACTTATATTGTATCGGGTAAAAAGGGTAGAGAGATAAAAGAGATAGTATAATGGTGAGACACCATGTCAGAGATAGAATAGTGGTGAGAGACACCATGCACAACTAAGAGTAGTCACCTGCAGAGTATTAATGACAACCACAGGCTCTTCTAGATAGTCCAATGGAACACTAGCAACCTGCAATCTATATGTGTTAATGAATTATACTATCCAAGAGTATGGAATGCATGTTCATTCAAGTACTCTATCCCCCTCATGGCTACCTTATTGAAATGTATTGCTAAGGAATCCCAGAGGTAATGTTGTCTACCCGTTGTTATAGAGATCCTCTAGGATAAATCCCTTGAGATTATCATTTTAGGACCGAAGAGTGAGAATAACGGGAATAGGTAATCGGGATTAATCTGTTTGGTGTGTTATATATACTTAAAACAATATAATAATAATATTGTGGGTCGGAAACCATATCTGCTCACCAGGCTCCCAAGCCTAACCCACTCAGTTTCTTTGTATCATAGGTATCGAAACGAAGGTACAGTCCATTGAGATATTCAAGGAGTATAGGCCATTAATGTAATGAGTTATTGTAAAGCATGTAATGATTACGTTTATGCTTATGTTTATTGTATCATTTATGACATCCCAAACTTTATAATAATCAATGAAAAACATTTTCTTTGGATATACTTTTACGAGACTAATTCTGAATTTATAAACAAACTATGTTTTCAAAATAAGCATAAATAAAACGGTCTTTTCTGGCCGTGAAATTGGGGATGTCATAAGGATCGATGGAATGGGGTAGATTATTGTATAGATATGATATATCTGTGTTGATAATTATAGTTGGTTTTTTGTTTTGAGATATATGATTTATTATCATTAAGTTATTGTAGGATTTAAAACCACATGTATCTCACCAGATTTCCAACCTGACCCACTCAGTTTATATGCATCATTGTAACTTACGTTGTGTATCGATTATGACATCCTTAGAATTTTGATATTAGGTACAATCAATTGTAATCAAAATATTATAATATACATGGAATTTCCGTAAATAAAAGATATTATGAATTTTGAAAGCGCAAAGAATTTTTTTTCGGTTTTGAAAAAAAGGAATGTCACATAATCCCTCACAGATTATATCTAAGTTCTTACAAGCAACTCTTTTATCTTGTTCCTTTCAAGGAACCGTTATCTGCTTTCTCTAACCATATACTTTCTCATTTATGCAAGAATCATCAATCTATGTTCCCCAAGGAGCCATCATCTCATTCCCGAAGGAATCATACTCTTGTCCCCAAAAGAACCTATATCGTAAAGTCCCAAAAAATTTAAACAAAAATTTCACATTTAAATTCATTTCAAACATACGATATTCATATAAAAATAGTCGAGAGTATATCGTAATAACATATTATTAGAGTACATAATCCCAAAATCACGTGAAGCGGAAAATCATAGGTGGATGCAGTGCGATCAGGCCAGGCCCTTCCCTTTCGAGCTAGAAGTACTTGAAACATAAACTAAAAACCGTAAGCACAAAGCATAGTGAGTTCCCCAAAAATACCCCATACCATACATAAAAGTCAAGCATATTTGGGTGCTTTCAACCCTTCGATCTCTTTCAACCGGTACCTAGTATATTTCAACCACTTTTGTCTCTTTCAACCGGTATCGGGTATATTTCAACCCCTTCGGTCTCTTTCAACCAGTACTAGGTATATTTCAACCCCTTCGGTCTCTTTCAACCGGTATCGGGTCTATTTCACCCCTACCACTAACACATAATATCATAACGAAAGAGTCACAGAGACATCAGACAAATACATACATAACAGACAATTATCACGAAGACAATCATTATACTACAAGCATAAACTAGGGGGCCGACATTGGTGCCTTCGACCGACAAATACAGTGAAGCTAACTAACCTCAGACTGAAGATATCAAATCACACTCGGGCTACTGACTTGCGAAATCCTCTCACTAGATCACAAGTATAAAACCCTAATTAAGAATTAGGTCAATAGTCTAACCCGAGAGTCCAAACCCTAAATCTTGATTTTAATGGCAAATGGTTGCTTGACCCTTGCCTCATTGGGCCTACCCCACCAAGGCCCAAAAGGCATTCCAAGCCCAACCAAAAGGACCTAAGGCCCAATATGGGTCCAAGAGCTCCCAAAATGGCCTTAGGCTCATAAATGTCCTGCTACTACAGAAAGGCTTGAGGCCCAAATCTAAACAAGGAAAAAATCCCAACAAAACTCAAGCCCAAAATCCCTTAAGCCCATAGATTACGTACGCACGGTGTACATGGATCGTACGCCCGATGTACACTGTTTATCCGGAATCGGAGGCACTGGCCCAGTACGCACAACGTACTCAGGAGTACGCTCGGCGTACTGGTCAGTCAACCCAAACATGCTCCAATGACTTAATCCATTAAGCTTTAATGTTCAGATTTCAGATGCAAGCTCATAAAAGTGTCTTAAGCCATAAAGTTGCAAACTTTATACTTTTACATGACTTAATGGGACTCAAACCATGGATTAAGCCTTCTATCTATCTTAAGTGGTCACCAACTCATGCATGGTTGATTTTTAACCTCCGGGATTTGATTTTATGACTTCATGCACCCCTAAGAGCCCAAAAGGACAACTCAAATGGCCTGTAGTAGCCCATACTCCAAAAGACCATGCTATGGGACCAAAAGATGCTAAGTTCTTTCCTAACCCTAGATCTAGAATTAGAATGAGCAAGTTTCAAACTTTATACCTCCAATGAGCTAGAAACGATGCACAACCTTTGGATCAACAAGTTTCTTTTTGTCCTTTGCTTCTCCTCAAGCCTCCTTCTTCTTCAAGATCACAAAAATAACACGAAAAACTCATAGTAAGCTCAATAATTCTCTTCAAGGTGGCCAGCGTATGCATAGGGCACCCCCGATCCGCGTATGCATGGGAGTACGCCATGCGTACCTTGTGTACGCCCAACGTACTCGGGTCTAGTCCAATAAAAAGAAAGAGTTTATTTCAAGAGTTTTACCAAACGAATCCGTGCGTTACATATATCTCATTCCCAAAAGAATCATCTTTCTACACTTATCTGTCTCTATTATGTGAATCATCAAATAATACTTTGTCCCGTGGACATTCTATCTCTTTATCTCATCAAGAGATCTTCTACTAAGCATCTAGTACTTAACTCATTAACTACCTAATCTTTAACTATATCTACTAACATATAGGTATTCTAGACAATACCATTAAGATCTAGACATACTTTCATACACATAGGATTATAAAGGATATAATTGTATTCTTTTATCATCTACATCTCTTGGGTATTTTACAAATACCCTTGCCATCTCTAACCATACATAGGATTATATTACATATAATCTCATTCTTTTCTCATTTACTCTTGTGAGTATTATTCATAATACCCATATCCTTTCCTTGTACATATACACATATTTTGGTTATACATACACGCTCAGGTACATAGTCTTACATGTATAACCACAAGCACTTAGTCTTACATAGGATTATAATTTATATAATCCTATCTTTTCTTCATCTCTTTCATGGTTAGTTACATGACTCTTTTCATACAAACACACACAAAAAGTACATATATATAATGTATAACATAATTTAAAGAGAGAGAGACAAAGTGTGTGTGAGAGAGATATAACTCACCTTGTTAGTTAGTGAAGACTAACTACCACTCGGCTCCAAATCTCCTATTGATACATCTTGACTCATCCTCTAGCTCAAGTCCTATTCTTACAACATTTCAAGTTCCTTAAAGCCCTAACTAGCTATAAAATGGATAAAATGATTACTTCATGAGCTTTCAATCTCCAATCCAAGCCACAAACACACTTAATCGCCCCTTGATCATCTCCCATTCCCGGAATCGTTAGAGCTTAGCTACAAAGAGTTTCAGGGGTGTTTTTGGCGAGAATTAAGGCTAAACAACCTTTAATATTCCTCGTAACCGCTTCGCGGTCATCTATTTACCGCATTGTGGTGCACATTATTTAACCATGGTTAGTTTTTCACTGAGTCACGGTGCCTTCCCACAACAGCATCCTACTTTGGCCACCACGTCGTGGCACACATACACCATGCTGCGGAGCCAAAGTATAATGCCCTCTACTTACGACAAGAATGTAACTCGTTCTCTGTCACCCTCACTGTGTCACAGTAACTGCTTGACAACAACTCCTAGGCTAATTTCATTCCAGCTTTGGGACAGTTTTTATCCCAACTTCTAACATGCATAACTTCTTTGTTTCTTACCTAGTTTCTATGATCTTTATATCCACGAGAAGGTGGGAACATACTCCAAAATTATTTAAAGTCATTTTTCATTGACTTAATACAGGTCTTAATCTATAAAGTCACAAACTTGGTCCAAAAAGCATAAAATTGTCATTTTACCCTTTTGACGAAAAATACATCTTCTCATGCATTCATTCTCTTGAACTAGCTCATCTAACCTCATCTTAGTGGCTTAAACTTATCTTGGCCATTTCCATGAAGTCACAACTTCTTATTCTCATATTTTTCTCATAATTGACCATTTCACTCTTTTGGTTAATATTTGAATAAAAGTCAAATCTTTCTAAATTTCAGGTTCTTACATTAAACAATTAGGGTTCCGATCTTAAGTCGTGTTATGACCAAAAAAATGTTGCGTCATGATAGAAAGGTTTCTAGGCTTTTGAGTGTGGGGTGAAAGGCAACCAAATTATGGGATTGGAATCATCCAAATTTATTTCCTAAGGCTCCTCTATTTATAGGCAAATGTTTTAAACTCTTATGCGTTAATTACCTGGTCACTAAGTAATTATCCATATGTTTGGTAATATTTCTCATAATTAATGTTTATTATGTGTGTCCTTATGGCACATATGAGAAATCCATTGATTAAAAAGATATCATAAATACTTATTGATTTAAATAAAGAGTTTTTGATAGTTAGTTAGTTAGTTATTTCTTTATTAAACATGGGATTCATTAAACATACATTTATGCATAATTAGCCAACACACTAAAAAATAACTTATTAGCTTATTACGTTTTGGTACCCAATAAATGAGAAATTTCCGATAAAATATCAATATTTTGGATCAGTTTTCAGTTTAATCACAATATTTATTTTTTGAACAGAAAAGTTCCGAGTATTTAATTTTATACGACAATCTGTTCTTTTCTATTGAAAAATAAAAAAGATTATTTCGTTATTTTGAACAAAATATAAAATAATCAGGATTTTATTGTAAAAAAATTAAAAGTTAGAATTAAACCGTAAATTGACCTAAAATATTGAGATTTTATCGAAATTTTTTCCATATGAATTACCATTTTAACCCAAATAATAAAATATTAAAAAAGAACAAATACACCAAGACCAAGAGAGCAAGAATAAACAAAGTTTAATAACTAGTTGTGCAACAAATGAAACATCTCGAACACATCCATAACTTTGACATATTATAAGGACCAAACTTGTAACTTCATGTTAAGTTTAATTAGAGATTAACAGGTAAGAGTAAGGTGTGTATGTGTTTAACCACGAGAAGAAGATATACATATATATATATATCACACACAACACACACACAGACACACACAGACACTCACTCACTAAAGCTGTCATCTCTTTTGTTTTAACGCAATCATCGACAGAACCAGACACCACTCCACCGTCCCCACTACCTTCTCTCTTTCTGCAACTCCCACTTTTTTTACTCGACTTTCATACAGCTGTTCAAACCCTCACTGTTTATATAATAATGCTGCAACTCTGATCCTTCTTCTCTAAGAATACTCTATATTTCACGCCCATGGGGTTGATTACAATGATGAACTTTCTTGGTGGTGTTGTTCTGTTTCTGGGTTTTAGCCATGTTTCAATGGCGGAGAAGAAGACTTACATTGTTCACATGGCGAAGCACGACATGCCGACGAGTTTCGGAGAGGATCACAGGCAGTGGTTCGATGCGTCGCTTAAATCGGTGTCGGAATCGGCGGAGATGATCTACACATATGAGAAAGTCATTCATGGATTCTCCACCAGGCTCAGTGTTCAAGAAGCTGAATCTCTTGAAAACCTACCCGGGATTCTCTCTGTTTTGCCGGAGTTGAAATACGAGCTTCATACAACACGGACGCCCGAGTTTCTAGGCCTCGATCAAAACGATAATTTGTTCCCGCAGTCTGCCGGAGATAGTGACGTTGTTATTGGTGTTTTTGATACCGGTGTTTGGCCGGAGAGCAAGAGCTTTGACGACACCGGAATGGGTCCAGTCCCTAGCGCGTGGAACGGCGCGTGTGAAACTGGTACGAACTTCACTCTTTCTAACTGTAACCGGAAACTGATCGGAGCGAGGTTTTTCGCGAAAGGATACGAGGCGACTTTGGGCCCAATCGATGAATCGAAAGAGAACAGATCTCCTAGAGACGATGATGGCCATGGAACCCACACTTCAACCACCACCGGTGGATCGGTTGTTACCGGAGCGAATTTACTCGGATACGCCTCTGGGTCAGCCCGTGGGATGGCGCCTCGAGCTAGGGTGGCGGTTTACAAAGTTTGCTGGGTCGGTGGCTGTTTCAGCTCCGATATATTAGCAGCTATGGAGAAGGCAATCACCGACAACGTTAATGTCATGTCTATGTCACTCGGCGGTGGTACGGCTGACTATTACCGTGACAGCGTGGCGATTGGAGCATTCGCCGCCATGGAAAAGGGTATCTTGATATCTTGCTCCGCCGGTAATGCCGGACCCACTCCCTACAGTTTATCAAACGTGTCGCCGTGGATAACAACCGTCGGTGCTGGGACGTTAGACCGTGATTTCCCGGCGTATGTTAGTCTAGGAAATGGGAAAAACTACTCCGGCGTATCGTTGTACAAAGGTCCATCACTGCCGAATAAGATGCTGCCGATTGTCTACGCCGGTAACGCAAGTAATTCGACGAGTGGTGCTCTGTGTATGCCGGGGACGTTGATACCGGAGATGGTGAAGGGTAAACTCGTACTTTGCGACAGAGGGGTTAATGCTAGAGTTCAAAAGGGTTCAGTTGTGAAAGAAGCTGGTGGCGCCGGTATGGTTTTGACAAACACCGCCGCCAACGGTGAAGAACTGGTGGCCGACGCCCATTTATTGCCAGCAACCACCGTGGGTCAAAAAGCCGGTGACGAGATACGAAAGTATGTGATTTCTGATTCATCCCCAACGGCGACAATCCTATTTGAAGGGACAAAACTTGGGATCGAACCGTCGCCGGTGGTGGCGTCATTCAGTTCCCGGGGACCCAACACCATCACGCCGGAGATTCTAAAACCAGATATTTTGGCGCCAGGTGTCAACATCTTAGCAGGGTGGTCAGGGGCAGTTGGACCCACCGGATTGCCGGACGATTCCCGGCGCGTGGAGTTCAACATTATATCCGGCACGTCGATGTCTTGCCCCCATGTAAGCGGACTCGCGGCGTTGCTGAAGGCGGCGCATCCAAATTGGAGTCCGGCAGCTATTAAGTCCGCCCTAATGACCACCGCTTACACAGCCTACAAAAACGGTAAAATAATCGAAGACCTCGCCACCGGCAACCCTTCAACTCCGTTTGACCATGGCGCAGGTCATGTTGACCCTGTATCCGCCCTCAACCCAGGGCTGGTTTACGACATCTCCGCCGATGACTATTTTGATTTTCTCTGTGCATTGAATTACACGGCGGCGCAGATTCAAGTGGTAACGAAGAGAACCACTGGTTGCGACTCTACAAAAAAATACAGCGTCGGTGATCTTAACTACCCTTCATTCGCGGTGGTTGTCCCATCGGGTTCAAGTAGCAAAAGTGGCGGCGCCACCGTGGTTAAACAAACAAGAACTTTAACTAACGTCGGCGGTGAATCATCAACCTACAAAGTCTCCACGTTTTCCGATAACAAATCGGTGCAAATATCGGTGGTTCCTCAAACGTTGAGTTTTTCTCAAGTGAATGAGAAGAAATCATACACAGTGACATTCACGGCGGCGTCGATGCCGGTGAACTCAAATGCTTTTGGCCGGATTGAGTGGTCGGACGGGAAACGAGTCGTCGGAAGTACGGTGGCCGTTAGTTGGTAATGGATTGAAATTTAATGTCTTTTAGCAAGTTGTTCACGACACTCCCAAAAGGTGAGTGGGTTGGTGGTTGATCATAAATTTCAACTTTTTTTTTTTTTTTTTGTGTTTTTAGTTTAATAATTATTATAATGTTGATTTAAGGTTGTTTAATTAGGGGATTAGATTTCAATGGTGTTTTATGGGGTAGAAAACATGAAGATTGTGTACTTTATAAAGTGTGGAATGTTTTCTTCCTTATTGTCCATCTTTTATGACTCGATAGTATACAAACTTTCGATTTGAAAACTTTAATTTCTTTGTGTATATAAACATAATATAATATGTTTGATTGAAAACAATGAATGAAAGAATAATGCTTAATGTATTTTAAGTTATGTTTTGTCCTACTTATCTTTTATTGAGTACTTGTTTGTTAGAATACGGTATGATATACTAACATGATTGTATTATAATTTGTTTTTTTTTTAACACGATTTGATTGAGAAAAAAGACTAATGATATAACATGATTGTATTATAATTTGTTTTTTAAACACGATTTGATTGAGAAAAAGACTAATGATATAACATGATTGTATTACAATTCCTTTTTAACACGATTTGATTGTATTATAATTCGTTTTTAACACGATTTGAAAGGTGCGGAGTGCACACTTGTTTAAGTTTGTTCAAGATTCAAAGTACACTGTTATTTAGGGGCAAATCCCTTAAACGAACGGCGGTCCGGGGGCAACGTTTGTGGGAACGGGGTCCAAGCCCCTGAGTGGTTTTTCTGAGAATTGACCCAATTTTTGGCTCTTATCCAAATATCTGTTTTAACAGTTTTGGTGGTTTGTAACAGTTTGAAACTGTTTTGTGATAGTTTTCAGACATAGATCAAAAACCAGTTTTTTGGTCATATTCTAGTACTCACGAAAAACATACCCTCTCATTCCCTTTCTATTTTCTCTGATTTTCTCTTAGTCTTATCCAATTGAGGATTTGAGAATCCACAAAAATACTTTGATTTAAAGGTGATATTCACGATTCTCAGATTTCCAAGTGTCATTAAACCCAAATTTCTAACACCTATCACTCTAATTAAAAGTAATCTTTGAAAACTTATCTCATATTATAAAATCGAATCTGATTCAGTCAGATCTTATATGATAACAAAACAAGATTCTTTGAAGTTTCTACAAGTTGCTATACAAAAGAGTGTTGGTTTTTTGGTCATGGGTAGATTCATAATGAGTATCCAAACAATTTTATTTGGCTCAAGCAATGATATGTGTGGTAGTTAAAGGGTGGTATATTGCAACCAAGTATCATTTATCAATGAACTAACTTCAACATAGAATATATGTGCATTCAAGAAAATATTCCATTTTAAATAATTTTGTTCCTTGAAAAGGACAAAGTTAAATCTATAAGAAGGGTCTTGCTTACACCTTGTAGATTCGGAAAGCAAAGATTTTGGTAACATGATATAGAACACCTTTAATATGATAACATATGACCTTGTTGGCACTCCTAAAAGGTAAGTCAAATGGTAACAACATAATAATATACAAAACAAAAGAATTTAAATGGAAAAGACTAGTTGGGCGAAATGCCAAAGCAATGAAAAATAAAGAATCACTTGATAACTCCTTTAGGCTTTTGAAAATTCCCATGTGCAAAAAGCATTGAAGATATGATGTATTCAAGTCGTAAATCATGTAAAATGGAGGATCACTTATTTTATTTTAGGGTTAGTCATGTAAAGTGAAATACCCATTTGTTTTATTCAACGGGTTAATCATGTAAACCCAACATTGGATGCACCTTTTTTCTACAATAATGTTAGATGTTTATGATTTTAAATTGAAAGACGTAATGTCATTTATTGGTGATGGGGATATTGGGTGGGTTGTGGGTTCCTTTGTGATAAATTCAGAGAGTAACGGGAAATAGGGTTTTTTAGAAAATGATTGATAATGTTTGAACACTTAACTTTGATATATACAAAAAAAAAAAAAAAAAAAAAAAAAAACCTTATTACAATTTTGATAAAATACAATGGTGATCATCATCTTTGAAACTTCTCTAATTTCATAGTATTAATAAGAAAAGACTGTTTGCTTGCCAAGGCCATTTTATATTGATTTGCTTACCTTATTTTTTTTTCGATGATCATTTTATATTGCATTGCTTGCTAGATTTTTATTTTTTTATTTACATAATCTATTTTTATTTTTTAATTTTCAATTTTTTTTCGATGATCATTTTATATTGCATTGCTTGCCAGATTTTATTTTTTATTTACATAATCTATTTTTATTTTTTTATTTTCAAATGAAGTACAAAAGTTAAAGTAAATAGTAACTATACTTTATTTTTTTTATCCTATTTGTTATTTTATAATTTATGTAGATTGTCAAAAACATCATTTTTAATAATTAATTTTTTAAAATATATATTTTTACCTTTTTATTTATAATACGTTTATAAATGATATTATCACAAAATTATAACAAGATAAATTTTTGGCATACAATAAATTTAAATATTTTATGAATTTATTGATATAAATTATTTTGTCAATTATCGGTTAAATTTTACATTTATGATCAACTAATATAGTTTAAATATAATAGGATATTGCAAATATTAATTACTACTTTAAATTATAATTAGCAGATAAAAATAAAATGCAAATGTACAAACATAAAAAAGAGACTAAAATCGACAACAAGACTTCAACTCAATTTTTAAGAAAATAAACAACGTTCCTTCATATTTAGAGTAACACTATTCATTTCTTAAAAAGTAGAGTGGTAAATGGGTAGGATTGAAAAATAATGGAAACCAAAATGGGATGAAAATGGAGACGGTGATCAGTTGGATATTTTCACGTATCCTAAGTTATATATATATATATATATATATATATATATATATATATATATATATATATGCGGTTAAGTTATTTTGTTTCTTACATTTATTGTGTGCTAAAATGCACCTATAGGAATTTAGTAAATTATATAATTATTTAATTAAATAAATATGGATATTAAATGATTTCCATAATTATATGTATATTAAATGATATCCATAATTATAATTATCTTTTTATGGAAACTAATTAAATTCGTAATTAATGTCAGCAAAAACATTCTTTCAGAATGAATTCGCATCTAGGTTTTTATATATGAGTTCTTATTTTGTTTTAGGACTCACTCAGTTAAAATATAATAAAGTTGCATTGAATATGAAGAACGAGAGTGTATTCTACTAGAATACACTCTCATTCTGCTGGAATACACTCTCATTCTTCTAGATATGAATTCATTCTTAAAGAATATTATTGTTGACATTAATAACGAATTTAATGGGTTTCCATAAAAATGAGTTATTAGTATGGATAGCATTTAATATACATATAATTAATACTAAAATCCTATTGGTGCATTTTAGCACACAATAGATGTGAGAAACATTTGTACCTACCTCTCTCTCTCTCTATATATATATATATATATATATATATATATATATATATATATATATATATATATATATATATATATATATATATATATATATATATATGGATCAAACGTGAACAACAAATATTCTGTGAATGTATGACAATTTCTTGTCCGTTTGATTAAAAATATTAAGGGTTGTGATCGTAGGGTATATGGTATTAACATGTGATATCATTACTATATAATTACACTTAATTAATTGTAGGAGTAAATTAGTCAAATTGGTTAATATATATTTATAGAAAGTAAGAATAGTCTGGAATGCTATTTAAATTAAATTTCATAAAAATAAAATTATACCTTTTACATTTTAATAACAACCGTATCTTTTATATGATTAGTAAAATTGTTTGAAGATTTTTTTTAATGTTGCGTGCATTCTTTAAGAATATTGTATACTAAATTTTGCATATTGGAAATTCTTTACGAATACCTTTAATATTTCGGTTAAGTTTTTTATTATTGTGTCTGCATTCTTTTAGAATTAAACATTCTTAAAGAATATAATATCATTAAAAAGATTTCATACGACATAAAATTTTTGAAGAATAGGATTGCATATTTTCTAAACAATAAGAATCTGCATCAAAATAATAATCATTATAATTGCAAAATTGACACATTCTCTTGATAAGTTTACAAAAATTAATACAAATCAGGATATAATTTGTTGATGCATTCTGAAAAATTACAAATACATGCTAAAATAATATACATTCTAAACGAATGAGGTTTCTTTATAACATGTGAAAGAATATAGCAACAATAAAAAGGAAGAACAGAATCGCAACTTTTGTTTATCTCTTTCTTTATATAGCTTAAGCATGACTCTAAAAAATTTAGAAACATCACAAAAGAATATGCATTCTTATAGAATATCATAGAATGCTTTATTAAATAATATCAATAACAATCCTTCCTTTTGATTATCGAATTGTAGGTCCTCCGGTTCAACTTCAAAAAACTGCAAAATAGATTTGAAAATTTAATTGTCATGACATGAAAATAATGAAATGCACTAGAGTGCTTAATCATGATTGAAAGAGAAAGAAAGTGGATACTCTTAAAAAACGATGTTGCAGTTAAAAAATCACAACAGTGGAACAATAAAACACACATAATGAATATTTTTCAAGTTTTGAACACAATAACCATTAAAGATTCAAACATTAAAGCTTGCTAAACAATAAAACACTGATCAGTTTTCACTCATAGTCTTACTTCAGTATATGAACTATTGTTGCAGTTATAGGTAAATTGTGGAAGTATTGGCTAGCATTACGAAAACTTACAATGGACCCTGTTTTTAATCATGATCAATGGGGATGCGTGTAAAGAAATGCGTAGGGGAGAAGAAATACCAGTGAAGTTGATATCACAAGAATAACCACATAATTGTGTATTGTCAAGATGATCCTTGTCTGACTTGGTTCTACTTACCCTTATTTTCAGAATCTGATAATTCGCATCTACTGATTCACCACCTACAATATCAATCACATAATTTTAACTTATAGAAATCTTGATATATTTTCTTCAACAAACCCTAGCATGAATGGTGATGCATCCCAAAAGTGAAACAATATTTAAGAAGATTACAGAGTTGTAAAGACATCCTTGACAATTCCTGAAACTCTCGAAGATGACGTTGCCCACGTCGTCTTTACGTCACTGCTTGACCAAACAAAATTTCTTGGTCATAGAGTCAAAGAATATCGGTCTTCGCCACAGCCACAATGAAATTGCGGCAACCATGGGACATAGGAATCGAATTGTAGGGTTAGCGATAAAGAGAGGTATGCCGATGATCGGTGATGGTATGGAGATTAATAAGGATTAATCCTAAAATTATGGAACTGATTTAATAAACTAAATTACTATAATGTTATTATCAAATGATTCGACCACATTTAGACATACATTCACACAATATTTATAGGTTACACATGATCCTAACTATATATATATATATATATATATATATATATATATATATATATATATATATATATATATATATATATGTGTGTGTGTGTGTGTGTGTGCGCGCCTTTTTACTTTAAAATATATGGCTGTTGGTGTCAATTGCGTCGAGACGCAAGGGGAGAGAGGGTTAGTACTATCCAGTAGTGTACACAAATGTCACATATGAATGGGAAAAAAGAGTTTTACTGTGCGTTTTGTTTTATTTACATTGTGACATCTACAGAATTTATTATTTGAATTTATATCCGGTTTTTGTAACATTTTCAATGATTTTATGGTCATTTTGATTAGATTTATTGTGGTGTGTATATATTAGAGTTTATACTCTAGTTGGAGAATAAGAAAAAAGAAAAACAATAGACCACATATATATTCTCTAGACAACAAACAATGACATTATGATCATGAGTTGAAAGCTGTTTAATATATTAACAGAGACACAATAAATTTACGGTGTGGGATGACCCAATGTAAGTTTAGTAGGTTTCCTTTAAGTTCGATGGTCTTTAGGAATTGTTGGATTCTAGGATAAATACATCTACCATAATAAATAAAGATCTTTTTGTCACATGTCATATTCTTATTCATTTTGCCACATGTAATTTTATGGTTATTTTAAATTAATTTTTATTCCACATGTCATTTTATGGTTTTTCTATTCTATTAAATTCCACATATTATTTTAATCTAATAATAAATGCATATCAATTTTATTAATAAACTGTCTTTCTAATTTCAAAATTAATAAATTAAAGTTTCATTAATTTCCTTTATTTATTTATCTAAATTATTTGTTTAAATTGAAAAGAGACAACAAAAACATTTTAATTTTTATAATTCAATATTTTTTCCTTATTTTTCTTATAAATTTAAACTTCTCAAATATTTTGAATTTTTTATTTAAATCTTTTTTTAAATGAACCCATGTAATACATGGATCTCACACCTAGTTCGGTATTAATTATGAATGAAATATGTTTTATGAAAAACATGTTTACATGTGCCCCAGTCAAACTTGTTCTTGGCAATATGACTCGAATCCAGGTCATATCTTTCATCCATATTTTAGGTTGTACGATCCGGGTTCGTTTTATATCAACCGATGATATATTTTCTAATATGATATTAATCACAATATTGATTTGTGGACAATGTATCAATTAGTAGTAATAATAGTAACTTCCGTTCTTCTTCTCTATCTCTCTAAGGAGATTGGTTCTAAACTATAACATAAAGAAGAAAAATTATTGTTAATATGAATTTATGAAAAAAATTAGGTCTATATATTTTCAAAACACAAATGTTGGTATTGTTTTACATAGTAGTGCTTGACATAGATGTTCGAAAAATTAAAGACTTGTGGATATTAATGGACGTTTCAAAGCCCCAAAATGCCTTGGACATAACAAAAAGACCTAAATCATATAGGAATTATTAAGACATTAATTAAATCAAGAAAATTATATTTTCACTAAAGATTAAAAAAGTTTATATTCATGTAGTTATTAAGATCTTATAACTATGACTTACTTATAAAATTAAATTAACTTCTAGCCCAATCCAAAATTCCATCCAACTCCAAAACAGCAGCCCACAAACACTCTGCAGCCTACACCTCTTATTGAACTATGCCACGTATACGACTCGTGTCACATCCACATAAACGCCCATACAACGTCTCACTTTCTATATATATATATATATATATGGAATCCTTCGTTGATTTTGACGTCAATAAATCTAGATAGAGAAAGATGGACGCCAAAAAGCAGCAGCCGGAAGGGCAGAAAACAGAAGGTTTGCCTGTGCAAGACAGTCCGTACACGCAATACAAAGATTTGGAAGACTACAAAATGCAAGGATACGGTGCTCACGGCCACCAACAACCGGAGCCTGGCCGTGGAGCAGCCGCCTCCACTGACGCCCCCACGTCCGGCAGTGGCAGGCTTCCGTCTCAATCTAACAAGGGTAATGATCCTGCCACCACCACCACTACAACAACTGATACAGTCAACCAATACGGCGTACCTTGAAATGTTTTCTGGGGTGGAAATCTTGTGTTGTCTTGGTAATAAATAATAATTAAAGCTTTGAGGTTTTTGTAGGTAGTTTTTGCTTCCATTCCATATATGTAATGCAAGGCCCAAGTCATATCATATGTCGATTCAAACTTCTTTTGTTTTTGCGACATATTTGATAAGGTCGTTGTTTCTGAGCTTAGCAACGAAATTAGTTCTGAAAATCAAATCTGATTATAAGATGAAAAAAAGAACAAAAATTATGAGAATCTTGTTAAAATGAATAAGTATACAATTAGGTTTTTGAACATGTTGAAGCTCAAGCCAGATAGGATCCATTATAGACAAGTGAAAGGACAAAAGGAGTGTAAGAGACTTTAGGGATATAACGTACGTTGAGTAAGATTTTATATGGATGGGGCAAAGGTTGGTATATTGGTTTTCCTATCGTTGGTTATAAGATTCATTTGCACTGCTTCTTATTAGTGTCTATGTATACTAAAAGTCATGTAATTCTATTATAAAACTAAACCTAGGTAATATATAGACATAAAGACATGAACCAATAAAATATGATATATTTATAACACCTACATGTATGTATATCTAATGATTAAGTGTTTGGAAAAATCGGGTTTACTTATTTACAAAAAATGTATTTTTCTGAATTTTGTACATAAGTTCATTACATATACATTACTATAATAGATGAACAGTTATATATATATAACTAATCTAAGACGTATTTAATAGATAGAGCGATTGGTTTTTTTTTTATATATAACTAGTCTAAGACGTATTTAATAGATAGAGCGATTGGTTTTTTTTTTATATATAACTAGTCTAAGACGTATTTAATAGACAGAGCGATTGGTTTTTTTTTTAGTGAAGTGGTAGCCGAAAACCGCCTCAATAATCAACTAAAGTTATTTTCGCATTAATAAACCAAGGAACAACACCATCTAAATATTAAATATTTGTTGGTGCGGTTAACCAAAAAACAATAAAAGTCATTTAAAACGCTTTTATTGGTGTGATTTCCTTATAACTGCAACATTAAATATGATTATTTGGTGATAAAGTTAAATATTCTGCTCCGTGACTTTTCTAAGTTTTAAAACTTTTTTTTTAGTTTCCCTATGTTGCTTTTCCTTGTCTGTGACGTTTCCCCCTTCTTATATTTCTCCTTCTCTCTTGTGACATCACCATCGTTGATTCAACATTCACAATCGGTCCTCGCCGCCATCACGCGACCAAAGCTCTGCCTTATCGGAAAGCTTCACTGCCGCTGTCCCCATTGATTCTGGAAAACGATGCTCACCAAACACTCATCGCTCCGCTTCCTCCTCCTCCTCCTCCTCCTCTCTCTCTCTCATGATATTACATGCCTCCACTACCCACCACCATTGTTTAGGTTACAACTGTTTATTGTGGTATCTTAAGAAGAGAAATCTTGGACTAAAAGGTATGACATATTATATTAACGTTAATCCCATATGTGTGTGTTGTTTACAGTCGCGTCCCTTTCTAATCCATACTTTATTGAAGCCTAAGAGAGACAAAGAAGAGACGACAAATATATTCTTAGGTTGATGGCTTCAGATAGCTTCCACGATACAAGTAATCTTGATAGTGTTGGAAATTATATGGGAAATACTGCAAGTTGGCAAACTTCCTCTATCCCACATTGGTGGGGGAATAAACTTTTTGTGAGCTTATAAACCATTTCTCTTAATAGGCCTTCAAATGTTTTAGTGGATAAATGGATGGGCTAAGCCTACACGCGCGCCTAGCCTAGCCTAGCCGATGTCGCGAGCGCGCGAAATGGCACGATTTAGGCGTACTTGGCACTGTTGACCGGTGCGATTTAGACACATCGGTTGCTGGTAGCTGATGAGCTTTTATTTTTTTGTGGGATTCGGTCGAATCGGGTTTGACTGACCCGGTTAAACTGTTGACCGACGTTGACTTTGTCAATGAGAAGATGACATTGGTCGCTGAGAGTTGAGGAGATTTTATTTTTGGTGAGGTTCGGTCGAATCGGGTTTGTCCGACCCGGTCAAATTGTTGACCGACGTTGACTTTGTCAATGAGAAGGTGGAAGCTTCCAGAATCCACTAGAATGATCGGAGAGGTCTCAGTTTTGAATTCGGATAAGAGCAGATAATGATATCTGATTCGAATTCTAACTGCCACATCCGTTTTTAGGGGCTTCTAGGTTTTTTCGTCCACTGAAAATAGGACCTCCCAGGTACCATTTAAACCACCAAAATTCACAGCTCTCTCCTCTCTATCAAGCAGTTGCAACTTTCTTTCGTTTCCAAGTATTCGGTTTCCGTTTATTGTTTTCCATTGTTGTTGGAACACTGACAAATATACATTAAATCCTGATGTTTTACCCTGTTGCTTACAACCTTAGAAGAGAAGTAAAAACCTTTAAGGATAGGAGTCTGATTCTTGCAGTTTTCTACGATCAAGATTAACTTCAAACAGGTCGGTTTTAATTATTGTTTCACCTTTAATTTCGTCCAACAACAGGACAATCTGTTTCTACTCCTTTCTTATATTAGATGAGATCGTGAAGGATCAATCTGATTTCTGTACGAAACTTGATAATAATAATAATAACATAATTTGATTCTTTATGTTCGTACTTATCAACGTTTCATCGTCTATATTAATCATTGATTGTTTGTGAAGTTGTATTGGGTATTTAATCATAAATATTATCTGTCCATTCGTTTATTTGTGTATTCTAAATAATTCATGATTACTTTATCATACTAATTATTGGATTGTTTAAATATCAAGTCTGAATTTCAACAATCTTAAAGGTTTCATTTGTTTTAAATTTCAAACTAATGGACACCCAAATCCCATATGATAGTCTCCATCTCGTGAACCAAGAGTTTTCCAAGCTTGACCGATTAGATGGTTAGAACTGCACCCGCTAGGCCGACAATGCCAAGTTCATGCTTCATGTGTTGAAGCTTTCTATAACATCTTGTTTTGAGAAGTTTCTTATTGTGGGATTGTGGACAATAAATAGATCGAGTAAAGGCCTTAGGCTTCAATAGAATAGGGTTTAGACCTTATTGGACGTTGATAATGTTGGTTAAGTGATTAAAGCCTTCAAATTGTGCTTTAAAGGAAAAGGGTAAAATAGGAAAAATAATATCTCAAGCTTCTTGCATGGATTATGGTTTTAGTTCGACATGTATTAAGTCAAAAGTAATTAGATAGGATTGTGGGGCTCGTCAATACTTTTCCGTTCATATAACGATCACCGAAAACGGAGTAGAAACGAAGAATTTGTCATTGTTTGAAGTTAGAATGGAATTGGGTAAAAACACGTTCTCACGAGGTGAGAAGTACATTCTCACGACATGAGGAGCCCGTTCTCACAAGGTGAGAAGTATATTCTCACTGCGTGGGGAGCTTGTTGTCACGACGTGAGAAGTATATTCTCACAACGTAGGGAGCATGTTCTCACGAGGTGAGAAGCAGGCTGTCACGAGGTGAGAACTGTGCAAACCAAGCCCACCTCTAGAGCCATTTGGGAGAAACCCTAGCCTCCATCTTCAAGATTTGAGATCCTCCCCTCTCATATTTCCTCTTTTGGATGCTTTTTATGATATTTTGATGAAACTTAAAGATCAAGAAGATTCTTTTGGTTGCAAGGAGTGATGCTTCAAGTTTGGATCCATCAAAGGCACTACATTTCTGTACTATTGTGAGTATAAAGTTCCAATCTTGCTCTTTTGTTGTTTAGTTCTCTTCATTTGTGGTTTTTGGCACTTTTGGTCCATTTTATGAGTGATCTTGAAGTTGAATGGACTCCAACATCTTTTGATCAGTTTGGAATGCTTCTTGGACCTCATTGACTAGGAAATTTATGATCTTTTGCCTCCCCTTTTAACCATGCAAGTTATCTTGGTCCTTTAGGTCATTTTGGTGTATTAAAGTTTAGATCTTGAAAGATTGAGACATTATTATGGATAAAGATGGAAACTTTATCTATCTAAACATCATGTTGATTCAAATATGAAGGTTGGAGACTTGGAGTTAATGTATTAAGTTGAGAAAGATGCATTCTTGGACCCTTTTTAGACCTAAAGACTAGATTTTGGTTGTTTGGACCATCCTAGTAGATAAAGTTAGACACTTTATCCATTATGAAGCCATTTAGGATGTAGATCTAAGGTTTTAGGCCTTGGTCTGAAGAGATTAAGCACTTAGTGAAGATTTGGATTTCTAACCAGAAGCCACGACATGACATAGGATGTGTCAAGACGTGACCATGCCCAAAATAACGATTGTTTTGTCCTTGCATCCTCACGACATGACCAAGGAATGGTCACGACGTGACATTGACTTTGGTTTAGTTGACCACTGACCCTGTGGCCCTTTGAGCATTGAAAAGATCATAAGGGTAGCCCATAGCAATTGTATGTATGATATGTGGTATTTTGGGGAACTCACTAAGCTTTGTGCTTATGATTTTGTGGTTTAAACATTTTCAGGTACTTCTAGTTTCAAAAGGAAGAGCCCGACTTGATCACACTACACTCCTGAAGATTTATTCCGCATCGATTGTTTATGAATTTACTCAGATGTTTTGAGAATACTTTTACTCTGATAATCTTTTGGAATAATGAATAAAGGGTTTTGATTTGTTTAAAAAGAAAATTTTACTTAATATTTTTGGGCGTTACAAGTTGGTATCAAAGCCTTGGTTAGAGGGATTCGGTCACACTCTCGGGTGTGTCTGAACTCAAACTGAGGATTTCTAAAATCTTTTAAAAGAAAGGGGTGCAATGCGTGTAATCAGCCGAGCTCAAGTAAGTGGTTCCCAAAATACCCATACTTGTTGATATGTTATATGTGATATGGTATAATATGCATGCTAGAAGTTATAATATGGATCTGCTCAGGGTTACACGCTAGAATGCCTGCTTAGGAGAGATGCCTTTTTATGCCTGATAGTGAGTATGCTAAGGATACCTTTAGGAATTACATGATAGAATGACCTGATTTGTGATGCCTTGTAGCCTAAGAGGAATTTGATGCTATGTCAGATTTGAAATCTATGTTGGTGGAATTGATTGCTAAGTGTATGCTTTAAAAATTGCATACATATAGGATCATATAGCCCTAGAAGGACTGATTTGGCCTTATTTCTTGTTCCTTATCTAGTTGTGGGCTTAGGGTAGAATCATTCATTTGGCAGTCTATGTGATCCTGTTTTGAGTATAATTTGCATGCATAAGGCAATCGGAAATGTTGGTAGAAGTTCCTAGCATCGCAGAAGCAAGTTAGTTGGAGGATGCCTTTTTATGTTTTGCAGCCTAGAGAGTGTTACTGCCCGAATGTTGCTTGCTTTGTGCTTTGTGGGACCCATATTGATGTGAGCTAAATATTCAATGGATATGTTAAGTTACATGCTGCAAAGGTTCATTAATTCTAGAATGATTTATTTGGCCCTATTGTGCGGCTCTCGTTTGAGTCTAACTGTAACATCCCGTTTATTAAATAAATAAATAGATAAAGATTAATAAATGAATAGTAGCCCTAAAATCGATAATATTTATCGGGGTGTTGGTTTCGGGGAGTTGAAAGCCATAAATTGAGAGTTTGGGGGTTAAAATGTAATTTTCGGATTAGTTTGTAAAGAATTTTGAAGGTTGAGGGCTGTTTAGTAAATTATGGATTTATTTTGTAAAGATTTTCAAAAGTTAGGGAGTGTTTGGTAAAATACTAGACTTAAATTGAAGGATTTTGGAGGCTAAGGGGCTAAAGGGTAAATTTTGGAGTTATGTTGAAAAGTTTTGGTGGAGGAGGGGCCAAACTCGTAAATATGGATTGATGTTTGAAAGGAACACGTGTTTAAACCCGGTGTCCCTTCCCTTCCCATTGAAGATGCACCAGACACTAAACCCTAACCCTAATCTTCAGCCGCCACTATTCTTGGATTGCTCTTCAGCCGCCGCCGTGTGTAGCCTCTCCGACCGCCGCCGACTTGCTGTTGTTAACCACCGACGCAGCCACCTCAGTCCCTTGCTGTACCGAGCCGCTGAGCAATTACGGCTGCCTTTACCTTACGGAGAACTCGAGTGACCGCCAATCCCCGTTGTCATCATCATCATCATCTTCTTCTTCTGCCGCTGCACGGTCGCCGTCGTCGCCATTCCGGGCGGCTGTTGCGGCTGGTGTTCTTCTCCGACTGTCATGCGCCACCGTGGGGGTGTCTGGGATTGGATGCGTACTTCCGGTGTGAACTCGTGTGTTGAAGATGTGTGAGCATGTGTTGATGTGTTTGTTGGGCAGAGGATCAAGAGAAACCATCGCCACCACCGTGAGGTGGCGGCTATCATCGTAAATCACCGCCTGTCGCCACAAGATTGCTGATGGGGTGTGTTTTCCGTGTTCAACTCATGTTTGTGTGTGTTTTGGTGTTGCTATACGAGTGTGGATGTGCTCATTGGCTGAAAACCATGGAAAACCACCACGGCTGCCAACCATGGTGGCTACCGCCACCTTTTTCTGTTCTGCACCACCAGCCGACGTGTGGTGGTGACTGTGTGCGTTTCTTGGTGTGTGTAAGTGTATTTTATGGTGTAATATTGTATGTTCATTGTATGACCGGATTATTCAAGGAAAACAACCCGTCACCGCCGTGAGGTGGTGGTTGCCACCTCACATCGCCATTCTGCCGCCACCAGCCGCCACCTTGGGTGGATGTGTGCTTTTGTATGTGTGATTGTTATTTTGGGATGCTTGGACATATTTAGCGAAAAATCATAACCACCACCACGAGGTGGTGGCCGCCGCCGTTGACCACCACTACCCAAGGTGGTAGTGGGTGGTGCCCGACTTAATTAACATTAATTTGCCTAAAAATTTAACCATTTGTCTAATTGGCACGCAATTAGGTTGGGAACCCTAATTAGGGTTTAGAAAACCCTAATTTTGGATATATTGGTTTTGGAACTTGTCGGGACCCGCGTTTGGGCCATTGGATTTGGAATTTTGAATTACGCCCGACCACATTGTATGTTTAGACTAGTGGAGTGATGTACTTAATGGATTAAGTCCTTAATGGGTTAAGTAAGAACACTTAACCCTAATCATCATTTTATGTGAAAACCCTAATTTTGCTTGGGCCTTGAGTTGGGCCTTTTGTTGGGCTTTGGTGATTGGGCTATTGATGGGCTATCCAAGAACAAGTATATGGACTAGAATATTTGGATTGGGCTTTAGGATAAGGCCCATTGGAAAGGCTTGGGCCGAATTTGAAAAATTGGGCCATAGGTGGGCTATAATTAGGCCTTGATGATTATGAGATATTGGACCATTAGAATGCCAAGTGTTTGGACCATAATAAATGGTTAGGCCTTTCTATTGGGCCTAGATGTTTGGATCCTTGATGGGCCACCTAATAACAAGAATATGGACTAGGGAATTTGGATGGGCTTTAGAGTAAGGCCCATGTAAAGGGTTTGGGCCCAATTTGGAAAATTGGGCCATATGTTGGGCTTTGGTTCATTGTTTGACTTTTGGGCCTTTGGAGTGTGAGTTTGGGCCTTGGGCTTGAATCAAGCTAGGTTGGGCGTAAAGTTGTCTTTTACCCCAAGCATGGACTTATGGTTATGTATTGGAACCCAATTATTAATTGTGTGTTGTTTTGATGTTGACAGTTTGGGAATCTGTCATCCAGCGGCTAGAGTTTTATCCGCGGGACTTCAGCAGTGCGAGGTGAGTTTTATCCTACTTTATTACTGTTATGATCTGTTAGATCGGTATCCAGGTAGATCGGATGTTTCTATGTGGTTATGATCTGATAAGATCGGTATCCTGGTAGATAGGATGTTGTTATGCTTAGTGATATTTAGATTGGTTTGACCGTCTGTAGACTGTTATATGATTATCTGATATATATGCATATGTTTGATTGGTGGTTGAGGCTTTTCTGCTTTGTGTATGAGCCAACAGACCGGGGCATTCCAACCCGATGGTTGTGGGCCGAGAGTATTCCATCCCGAGGATGATTGGACTCATAATATGTTGGCATTCCAACCCGATGGTTGAGGGCCTGGGGTATTCCAACCCAATGGTTGATTGGACCCATAGTATGTTGGCATTTCAACCCGATGGGTGAGGGGCCTGAGGTATTCCAACCCGATGGTTGATTGGACCAATAGTATGTTGGCATTCTAACCCGATGGTTGAGGGGCCTGGGGTATCCCAACCCGAGGATGATTGGGCTCATAATAGGATTTGTGCTCGAGTCGATGAAAATTTTCGGGATTATAAGGATTTGATTGAGGGTAGATTGTACGGTTTGGCACCATGATTCATTGCAATGTGTTTCCATCTTATTTGGTTTATCGGTTATGGTTGTTCAGGATGAAGATGGGCCTGGTGATTGTTTGGGCCTTAGTCGCCATGTCAGTTTGGGTTTGAATGGTGCATACCTAGGTGATTTAGTTAATTTTGAGGTCTCAAGGGCCTTGCTCAAGGTAGTGCCAGTTGAGTCGCGAGACTCAAAAAGGAAGCGATTGCGATGATCAGCTCGAGGATTGCATCTGGAGGTTGAGTGATTGGTTGATGGATTGGGATGTCACTATCTACGACGGGGGTTATGTTCTTCTAGCTTTCCATGTTTGGACGAAAGAGAGAGCAGACATGTGATTTTTAATGTTGGGATGTAGACCCAACATGAGGCTAGATAGTTGCTGTTTTTTGCGGCAAGTATGGAAGTGTTGGAATGCACAGGAGGATTCTTGTGGTATAGTTTCCTTGAGATGAGATCAAGGGTCTGCTTCCCTTGAATATAGTTAGGTCAGGTGCTAGCTGATTGTTTCAGATGATCAGGGAAATGAATCGGGAACGACAACTTTTGTTGTCTCTAATATATATTGTCTATGAGAGTGATGCATCTTGTATGTATGAATGACTCTCGCGATGAACTGATGGTTGTAGATTTGTAGACGGGTTGTCTGGTAGTCCATTTGTTTTAGATAGAGAATCGGTGCTATGAATGGATTGTTAGAATTACTGCATGTGCATCTGCATAAGTTGTTGATGGAGGTGGTTATGATTGGGAAGTTTCCGGGGTCTCCATCTTAGATTCGAAATCTCTTTGAGTTTGCTTGGTCTTTATCTGGATGATCATCTTGGGTTGTGTTATACATTCCAAAAGTTAGGGGCGTTATGTTTCTGGTTGAGACGGTTTGAGATTTGGTTTGTTTTCAATGTTAGTTTGTGGTAGTTCGAACTGGGTATTTTTCTTGGAGGATCATCGATCTTTTCGAGTTTATGATTTCAAAAGAATGGGTCATAGAGATCTGCGGTTCGGGTATGCGAACTTTGGTTCAAGATTTGGTCAAGACGGGGGTCCAAAGCAAGTTGCAATTAGACATATGTGTTAAGGAATGTGTGGGTTGTCTTTATAGCAGGAAGCTGTTGGACAAGGAGCTCATTGTAGCCAATGGTTCCTTTCGGGAATGCCAATGAATAGGTCAAGAGGCGTTTGGGTCGATCATGTTGAGTATCAGTTGTTGAGGGATTTGTCAGCTCGTTGTGTAGATTGATATTGATAGTCTAGGTTGAGCAGTTGTTGATCGGTAAATCAGTTCAGAGTTTGGTATGTTTAGTTTCATGCGGGTTTCGTTCGGTAGTGTATTGGGTCATTAGATTAGTTGTCAATGCATTTTGGATCGTTGTTCATTTCGTTCATCGTCAATAGCTAAGGTTCTTCGAAAGTTTCGAGCTTTATGATTTGAAGTTCAATGGATACGTCAACCTATCGTCAAAATCTGTACATTGTACATTTTGGTTTCTGGGTATAGGTACCCTCAATTGTTGGTTATGGAATTATTGTTCATAGCGGGCTCGGGTTTGGCAGTTATCCTTGGTTATTGGGAGTTCGGACGTCGGAGTAGTGTTGTTTAATTTTTTAGGTGTGGCTTTGGATCTACGCAAAATCTAATTTTGGCATGTCGTGTCGGCAGGGTTGGTATTTGGATTGATCCAACTAGGATTTTAGCTACATTTATGGATAACTTTGGAAGTTTTTCTCGAGCTAGTTATGTATTGGTGGAATCTGTTCAGTTTCAATCAAGGTGTGGGATCTTGTTTCAGTCATTCACGAGGATGTTTATGTTAATGATTAAGGTTCATCATTTTGTGAGATCTATCGGTACTTCACCCTTTGGTTAAGGCCGTGAGGAAAAAGCAATGCAGTAGATCCTGGGTCGGTTATGGGTTCTCTTGAGGGTGTGTATTGTGGTAAGTTCAGTGGGTATTGTCATGAGGGGTGTATGTGGACTGAACAAGATTGGAAAGGAACACTTGGTTCAAATTATTAGCATGACTCTTATTTGGGCTATGTCCTTTGAACTGGTAGAAGAGTACACCAATCTATCTCATTCTCTGGTTGTGTGTGACCATGTTTTCATTTGTTTTTTTTTGCATTGGTAGTAACCTGTTTTGTGAAAGGAATTGTGCGTTATAGAAGGGTATGGTTCATGTTGTGTTTGGTTAGTGTTGAGAGGGATGTTGATATGGTTCCTACAAGTTGGTGGGTTGATGGTTTAGTATCTTTCGACCCTTGTGGTGTTGGTCATGAGTCTTCAGGCAAGTGATGGAATGACGACAAGACCGGCATAGTACCATGAGCTTGTCTTTTTAGTGGTTAAAAGGTGTCACGGTGTATCATGAACCAGTGGTTGTATGATTCATATGGGTGGGACCCGATAATCATTTGATTGAGACTCTTAGGTCTTAGATCGTTAGTCTTATTGGCAAGTTTAGGTGTTAGTGCATTGTTGGGAGTCGGGAGACTCAATGACCAGTTGGATTGGATCATGTGGACAGTAAAAGTTTATTGGGAGTATTAATTGTGCACCAGAAGTATCTTGCTGAATGTTTGCATTATGAACCCCGTTTGCTTGCGAGCTGTTTATTAGGAGTTTGGTTACCAATGTTGGGTATCGGTTCTGAAATCTCGAGACGAAGTTCATTGTAAATGTCTCAAGTGATTTTTTAGGTGGATGTACACCTGAGCTGATGAGGGATTTGGATGCAATGTGAGATTCTTGGATTGACCAACATTATGCTCGTGGGAGCAATAGGTTGCTGATGACTTATCAGGAAGTTAAGTGTGTATTTAAGGTTTTTGGGAACAATTTCCGGATTTAGGATTGAATGAAATCCACGATTGGGATGTTTTGAGTACTCTTTCTGCATAATATCATCGTGTTCCTAGTTAGGGAACTAGGGGTAGGTACGACAGATGGATGATCGTTAGTCTTAGGGTATGGTTTCTGAAGTTTAGACTGATGGTTCCCGGTTTCAGGGAATATATTGATGGAGATGGTTTGTGGTTGTAGTTTTGAGAGTTCCCGGTTTGAGTGGTTTTTACTGGAATTTGGGTTTTTCAGTTAGGAAGAGAAAGATAGTTGTTGTGGTTAAGTATTTTCAAGTTATTGGGTAGTTTGTTGGCAGTTGTGGGTTTCTGAGTAGTCTCTCGAGTTTTCTTTATAAGATTCCTTGATTTCAAAATGGTTGGAGGGAGCTTATGGAATAGGTTGGCAATATTTTAGAGATCCTAACCTAGACAGATTTCGAGGATGAAATCCAATTTAAATGGGGGAGAGTTGTAACATCTTGCATCGAGAAGTTTCTTATTTCGGGATTGTGAACAATAAATGGATCGAGTAAAGTCCTTGAGCTTCAAGTGAATAGGGTTTAGACCTTACTGGATATTGATAATGTTGGTTAAGTGATTAAAGCCTTCAAATTGTGCTTTGAAGAAAAAGGGTAAAATAGGAAAAGTAATGTTCCGGGATTCTTTAATGGATTATAGTTTTACTTCGACATGTATTAGGTCAAAAGTAATTAGATAGGGTTGTTGGGCTCGCCAATACCTTTCCGTGTGTATAAAGATTACCGAAAATGGAGTAGAAACAAAGAAGTTATGATTGTTTGAAGTTGGAATAGAATTGGTTGAAAACCCGTTCTCACGAGGTGAGAAGTATATTCTCACGACATGAGGAGCTTGTACTCACGAGGTGAGAAGTATATTCTTACGAAGTGGGGAGCATGTTCTCACTAGGTGGGAAGCAGGCTGTCACGAGGTGAGAATTGTGCAGCCCAAGCTCATAGATTTTTAGGGGTTTCAAGGTATTTAAAGGTAAGGATTCATGTTTTATAGTATTTTTATTAGCCTCCATCACCTCTAGAGCCCCTTGGAGAAACCCTAGCCTCTATCTTCAAGATTTGAGTTCCTCCCCTCTCATCTCTCCTCTTTTGGATGCTCTTTATAATATTTTGATGAAGATTAAAGATCAAGAAGGTTCTCTTAGTTTCAAGCATGATGCTTCAAGGTTAGATTCATCAAAGGCACTACATTTCTGGACTATTATGATATAAAGTTCCAATCTTTCTCTTTAGTTATTTAGATCTATTCAATTGTGGTTTTTGGCAATTTTGCTCCATTTTATGAGTGATCTTGGAGCTGAGTGGACCCAAACATCTTTTGATAAGTTTGGAATTCTTCTTGGACCTCATGGACTAGGAAAGTTATGATATTTTGCCTTCCCTTTTAGCCATGCAAGTTATCTTGTTTCTTTAGGTCATTTTGGTGTATTAAAGTTTAGATCTTCAAAGATTTAGACATTATTATGGATAAAGATGAAAACTTTATCCATCTAAACATCATGTGGATTCAGATATGAAGGTTGGAGACTTGGAGTTAATGGATTAAGTTGAGAAAGATGCATTATTGGCCCCTTTTTAGACTTAAAGACTAGATCTTGGTTTTTTGGACCATCCTAATGGATAAAGTTGGATGCTTTATCCATTATGAAGCTATTTAGGATCTAGATTTGAGGTTTTGGGCCTTGTTCTGAAGAGATTAAGCACTTAGTACGGATTTGGCTTTCTGACAAGAAGTGACGACGTGACATAGGATGTGTCATGACATGACGGTGCCCAGAATCACAATTGTTTTTTCTTTGCATCCTCACAACGTGATCAAGGAATGGTCAGGACGTGTCGTTGACTTTGTTTAAGTTGACCGTTGACCTTATGGACCTTTAACCGTTGACTTTTTGACAAGTTTGACTTTTGGTCAAACTTGGGTAGAATTGAGTATTTGACTAAGGATTGGTCTCGGTTTGGCTTTAGGAAGCTTAGGTTGTCTGTTCTGTTATTGAGGTAGCTGTTGGGCTTTTTTTGAGTAGTTCAGGTGAGTCTTCTCATTGTACTTATGGGTCGAGGGCACCAATGTCGGCCCATTGGATTGTGTTGGATGCTAGTTGTCTTTGTGATAATTACATGGAAGACCCCGGGGTAGCCTGTGGAATTTGTATGATAGGCCATGGGGTTGACCATGACACTTGGATGTTAGACCATAGGGATAACCCATGACATTCCAGGGAAAGACCATTAGGGTAGCCTATGACACTTGGTTGTAAGACCTTGGGGTAGCCCATGACATTCCAGGGAAAATACCATGGGGTAGCCCATGGCAATTGTATGTATGGTATGTACGATTCTAGGAACTCACTAAGCTTTGTTCTTACTTTTTTGTGGTTTAAACTGTTAGGGTGTAAAGTTCTCATTGGATGTGATGTAGGCTTACCCTATTTAGGATGTGTAATGGGTTGAGCTTTTCCTTTAAATAGGAAGTGAGTAGCTCCGATTTATGTAACCCATATGCGAGATTAGTCTAGTGAAAGAAATATTGCAAGACCTACTTTGTAATTACTTTCTAGACTAATGAGAGTTTAAACAATTTTATTTACTCCTTGTGTTCTTGATATGATTTGATTCACATAATCATTACATTTCCACATTCGTCATCATTCATGGGATCTTACATGTGGTATCAAAGCGTGTTATTGAAGGTTTCACAACTATTTCAAGAAATTGATCCATGATGGCATTTTTGATTTGGTGAATCATTAATCAAACTTCATGTTGTAAGTTTTCTTTCTTTGAGAGAGTTTTTGTTTCTAGAAATCAAATTAATTCATTGATATTGATTAAAATTCGATATTCTGTCTCTACAATTCATGTGATTTTCGCTTTATTTCTCTAGAATTTCATTCGAAATCAGTTTCTTTCTCTAGAAATATTCAAGTTCTTGTGATCTTTTCGTCTTTGGGTTTGAAATGGAAGAAGCAATTCGTGAAAAATGGTTTGTATTGGAAGGGGGTCATCCATATTCATGCACTTTTAAATAACTTCTCTATTCTTTACCTACTGGGTTTCTTAAAGAATATTCACTCATTTCTTGTAGTGAAAAAGATAGATGCGGAAAATTAATTGGTTATCCTGTTGATCATGAAAATCATAAAGTTGTACTTAATCGATTGGTTTTTACTTATCATGAGAGAAGAAGGAATAAGAAGGAATATGAAGTCATTAGAGGAATTCATCTTGATGCTTTTACATATGGTTTCAATGTACTTGCATTTTACCCGGATGTTCTTAAAGAACATAAAGATGTTCTTGAAGAAGTTCATGATGTTCTTGAGGTTCAAGACAAGGAGATTCAAAGCAATTCTCATGAACTGGTAAAAGGTTTTTGTTCGATTGGAGTTCAAACCAATGATTGTTTGTGTTCTTGTGATTCATTTGAAGGAATGGTGACATATAGAAAGCCTTCAATCCAAGATGTTCAAATGTATCAAACTCCAAACGATATGATTAAAAACTGCAACGTCGAAGTTGTGAAGAATGATGTTGTTTTTGGATTCAAAAATACTGTATCCAAAAAGTTGAAGAAGAAGAAGAAAACTAAATCCAAGAAAATTTGGGTTTCTAATAAAAATTCATCAAATGTTGGATTGATGATGAAATCTGTGAAGAAAATTTGGGTTCCTAAGAAAAATTCATCAAATATTACTATGGTATTGAATTTCAAAACCAAAATTGTTGAAGATTCTCAAATTCGTTGTGATGATGAAGTTTGATCATGGAAAAATGAGAAGAAGCTTCAATGGTGGTAGAATGTGAAATTTGGAAATTTCTTAGTTCCAACCAAACAACTCAGATGCTCATATCATTCTCAAAGATATGAAGTTGGATCTTCCATGTTCGATTCGTGCATTGCAAACGGGAAAACGATTTTCAAGGAATTCTCACAAATTTTCAAATGGATTCCAAAGAGATCTTGAGGATTATTGTTCATCCAAAATAAAATCTCAATCATATTTTTGTTCATTTGATCCGATGCCGAGCCCAATTTAAATCTCTTTCGAGTAAAATCCATTTTACTTTGAATTAGCCGAAAAATCTGATTCAATGTTACTGTTCATTTGGAGCCCATATCATGTGACTTTACTGTTCATGAATCCATTTTTATTTAAACCCAATAATGCTCTTTTGATTTCTCAATTGAATAACGAAAACTATGAACTATATCGAGGAAGTAACAAGAAATAAAGTTTTGAGAAGTTGAGTTGTTCAGGATCAAATCGAAAAGTGGGATGTATCGATGTTGATAAAAAAGTAGGAAGTAGCGATGTTCGACAATGGCTTAAGGTTAAATGGGCTAGGTATTAAATACAAAGGCGAAGGTCTGTATCGATTTTGGATACCAAAGGTCGATCTCAACAAGGAAGAAGAATTCGATATTAGGAATGGTCGATTGGGAATTCTGATATTGACAATCACTTTTGATGTTTGGAATGGGTTCAATTGTGAAAGAAAATTGAATAGTCGGATGTAACACCTCAAATTTCAAAACAAAATTTTGATTTTTAAACTACCCTAAATATTGTTCATAAACCAAGTCATCGGAAAACACAAGTATCAAATACAAATCACCATCACAAAATATCATAGTGCCACAAAATGCCGAGTTATAAATCTCCCAGCGAATGTGTACAATCAGACTTTTGCCTTCCCCCGATCCTCAGAAGTACCTGAAACATATATAATCAACAACTGTAAGCACGAAGCTTACTGAATTCCCCAAATTACCACATACAACACAACATAAATAAACAGCTATGGGAAATCAGCAACCGTGGGGTCTATCAGCAGTCCCAGTGAGCAAACAACATGTCCTGTGGGTTATCAGCAACCCTGGAGACTACCCGAAGTCTCGGTCATACATAAACAACATAATAATAACAACTAGACCTAGCTGGTCATCACAGATACAAGTATTCTACCACACAAGTAAGAATAAGTGAGGTGACTCATCGGATATTGATGACAGATAAATCTCACACCCGAACTGCCGGAACTAGACACCGCTTGATAACACAATAACTAACCCTAATTAATAATTAAAGTCCACAACCCAACTCACATGTCCAAATCCCACAACTATGCCTCTTAAGGGAAAAAGACCATTTTCCCCTTCCATGGTCTGAAACCCTAAATCTTGACAAAAAGTCAAAAGTTAGCAAAGTCAATTGCCCAGTGCGTATGCTGCGCATACACTCCCCCTGCGTGCGGCGTACATGAAGAATCAGGTTGGTCATGGTTAGGCCTGGCTACGCTAGGCGTAGCCAGAAGTATCCAGGGCGTATGTCGTCTGATCCCAAAAATCACTTCAAAATGTCTCAATAATTAAGAAATGTAATCCAAACATAGATTTGACCTTCATAGAACGTCTTAAGCCATAAAGCCCAAAAATTTTAGCCTTTGCATGGCTGAAAAGAGTTTAAACCTTAAAACCCTAACTTAATACATACTCAACACCACCAAGCTCTTGCATGGCTGGAAATGGACCATCAAGCTACCATTTTTTATGAATCTAAGCATTCTAATACATCTAAAAGGATAGCCAAAATACTCTGGAGTAACCCATACTCACAAAGGTCCAAGCTTTGGGACAACAAGGTCACAAAACCATCTAAAGAGATCTAAAAAGAGCATTAGCAGGGTATGAACTTTATACCTTCAAAAGATGCACAAGATGAAGAATTTTCTAGATCCACAAGCTTGCATGCAACACCACCTTCCTCAAGGACCTTCTTTCTCAACAAGAATGCAAAAAATCACCAAAAATACTCCAACATCTTCACTCTCAAGGCTAGGGTTCGATATTAAGTCTAAAAGGAAGTGGAGGCTGATTATGGGAGGTTAAAGGGTGAGTTAATGTCTTTCAATAGGGGTGAAACCCTAAAATTTAGGTTTTAGAGGCTGGGTAAGTACGCCCCGTGTACCACATGTACGCCCAACGTACTAGCATGGCTTCCGCGTTCCAGTTCTCTCACAAGTATGTTGCGCATACCTCATGTACGCCCAACGTACGGGCTGAAGTGCGAGTCTTTTAACAATAAGGGACCAATAGTGCAAAATTTAATTAGGCCAAGGGCTAAAATGGAAATACCTGAAAATCGGAGGTTACAATTCTCCACCACTAGAATCAGACTTCATTATCGAAGTCAACCTCGGAAAACAGATCAGGTTAGTGCTCGCACATCTCAGTCTCAGGCTCCCAAGTCCACTCCGAGCCTTTCCGGTGTTGCCATTGAACTTTGACCAAGTTCACTACTTTGTTCCTCAAAATCTTCACTCTCTGATCCAGAATTTCCATAGGCCTCTCATTGTAAATCAGGCGATCATCGACCTGAATGTCCTCCAAAGGAACGCCAACTGTCTCGTCAACTATACACTTCCTCAACTGGAAACAGGGAAGGTATCTTGAATCCGCCTCAACTCCTCTGGTAGCTCCAACCAGTAGGGCACCTTGCCCACACATGCTAACATTCTAAAAGGGCCAATAAACATGGGGCCCAGCTTGCCCCACTTCCTGAAGCAGATAACGCCCATCCAGGGTGATACCTTCAGAAGTACCAAATCTCCCACCAGAAACTCTAGCTCAGAGTGACGCTGAACCGCATAACTCTTCTGGTGGCTCTGGGCCATCAGCAATCTCTGTCTAACTTGTTAGATAAGCTCGGTCGTCTTGAGCACTATCTCCGTGCTCCCCATGACTCTCTGGCTGACCTCGCCCCAACAAATAGGAGTCCGACACCTCCTCCCATATAGAAGCTCAAAGGGAGGCATGACAATGCTGGCATGATGGTTGTTGTTATAAGAAAACTCAGCCAACAGGAGATAGGAGTCCTAGCTCCCACCAAAATCAATGATGCAGGCACACAACATATCCTCGAGCGTCTGAATAGTCCGCTCACTCTGCCCGTCGGTCTATGGCTGATAGGAAGTACTGAAACGAAACCGGGTGCCCAACTCTTTGTGAAATCTCTTCTAGAATTTGGAAGTAAACCGAACTTCTCGGTCTGAAACAATCGTAGTCGACACCCCATGTCGAGCCACCACCTCTCGGACATAAATCTCAGCAAGATTCTCTACAGAAGAGCCCTCGCTTATGGCTAGGAAGTGAGCACTCTTCGTCAAATGATCCACTATCACCCATATAGCATCAAAACCCCTCGTAGTCTTTGGCAATTTTGTAATAAAATCCATCATTATTTGCTCCCACTTCCATAGTGGAACCTCCAAAGGCTACAACTTGTCGTGAGGGCGCTAGTGCTCATCCTTGACCTTCCGGCAGGTCAACCATTGGTCTACAAACCAGGCCATATCCCTCTTCATACACGACCACTAGTAACTATGATTCAGGTTGAGATACATCTTGGTCTCCCCTGTATGAATGGGAAATCTCGACTTCTGGGCCTCCTCCATCAATACCAGTCGATCCCCACCAGCATAAGGCACCCAAACCCACCCGTGAAGAGTCAAAAGCCCCCTGCTATTGATATCAAATGATGAGATCTGACCAATCACCCGCTCACTTTTCCAATTTTCTTCCTTTATGGCCTCCAACTATGCTTCTTTGATCGTTTCCAACATTGGGGTCATTACAGTCATCCTTATACACACATCCTGAATCGGGGTACTGACCGCCCTCCGGCTCAAGGCGTCGGCCACCACATTTTCCTTGCATGGATGATACAAAATCTCACAGTCATAATCTTTCACCATATCCAACCACCTCCTCTGCCTCATGTTTAGATTAGGCTGATCCATAAGATATCTCATGCTCTTATGGTCCGTGTAGATGGTACACCGTACACCATGAAGATAGTGGCGCCAAACATTGAGAGCGAAAATCATCACCCCCAATTCCAAATCATGAGTGGAATACTTAGCTTCATGATGCTTCAGCTGCCTCAAAGCGTATGAAATCACATGCCCCCTCTGAAGGGTTTTGAGCATTCTAACACTCCTAAGTGTACATGCAACCCTAGAAAACCTTGGATCTATGTTTGTCTAAAATACATGCAAAATACTTTTCCAAGGTTCATAAACCTATCTAGCACACATGGGAACTTTAATCATAAAAGATGGCTAGAATTACATACCTTGTAGTTGTTTTGATTCCTTGAAACCTTGAGAGCCTTTCACCCCAAGTGTGATGTCTCAAATGTTTCACACAACACCAAATGCTTTGGAATGACTTTGAGAGAATGTAGAACACTTCTAAAAATCGGCCTAGCCCTCTTTCTTTCTAGTGTAACCGATTTTGGTGGATATCATGTTCCTTATATAGTGTGTTACATTTAGGGTTACACCATGTAAACCCTAATGTAACATGAATCTTCATTTCCATGACCCATGGGTTTGTAACTCCCATGGAGCATCCTATGGACCTTAGCGCAACTTGATAGCCCATGGAGCCTTTAGCCCACTATACAAGTTATGGATGATTTACATAATCAACCCATATATTTAATTAGTCTACTTTTGATCACTTAATTAATTCTAGATTAATTCTTGATCAATACTAATTAAATAATATTATTAACATATTAGAACTTATAATATATTAATAAACCATAAGTATTATTTCTCTCATTTAGTCTATCCAAATGCATGATGCCATGCAACCCAAATGGACCATGCCGGGTCGGGTCAAGTACATACCAGAAATAGTTATGGACTTAGACACCTTATGCAACAGTCTCCCACTTGGATAAGTCTAATAACTATAACTGCAAGTATGACTTCAGGAACCGATCAGCAATCGTAGCTCTTTTTCAAGGTCTCTTGGAACTGGGAAGATGATGATACGCTTTTACGATAAGTGATCATATAATCCTCTGTTCTAGATATCAGCCGGACAAATACATGGAATAATGTCTTTCTTATTGTCCAACAGTTTGTTTCCCGATTTCCGATTTGTATGATATAGAACTTAATTGAACACATCAACTTAGTTCTGACCGGGCCCGATACATGGGTCAAAAAAAAAATCATCGAGGGGCACAGATATCGCTTCTAATCCAAGAAGGAACAGATAAACTTCGACTCATATGCTTGTTCTACTACTTGTTAAATCACACACACAGGTACGTTTTATAACATCGAGTTACCAATGCGTTTTCGTACGATCAATGCATAACCAACTCATAGGCAACAAGACATATCTCTAGGTTTGAAGACTTATATGATATTACCGTCCCACGATCACTCGAGATAAATTCCATGAAGTGATTCCAAAGAGCGTGGGTTGAATCTAATACTCAGAACTTATGAGCACTCATGAGTGTTGAGGCCATGTCCAACATCTTAGACCTCTACAACCAACTCATGATAGTCTTAATTCATATCTACTTCCAACATATGACCGACTGTGGATAATTTGAATAATATGTAAAACACAACATAAATATTCTGGAAGTCAAAACATGCAAAAGAAATAATAATAAACGATTGAAAAAAGATAGCAACACTTTACTCATAAATAAACACAACTTTTATTCATCATCAAATGTCAATTACACTTTACAAATTTCGAAGTTATCTAATTACTAAACCTAATATCATCCTTCAACCCTATGCTCCTTGTATGCTGGAGATGCTTAGCCCTACTCAGTCTCTTCGTGAGGGGATCTGCTGGGTTCCTATCCGATGATACCCTCTTTGCCACGAGGAGTCCTTCTTCTATACGATGTATGATAAAATGGTATTTTCTGTCAATGTGTCTGGATCTCCCGTGATCCCTTGGTTCCTTCGCTAAGACAACTACACTTTCACTATCATAGAAGATTTCCATAGGCTCCTTTATAGCTAGGACTACTCAAAGGTCTTCAATGAAGTTCTTCATCCATATTTCCTCCTTTGCTGCCTCGCTTGCCGCTATATACTCTGATTCGTAAGTTGAATCAGCCACTGTCTCCTGTTTGGAACTTTTACAAGTAATTGCTCCTCCGTTTAAGGTAAAGACCCAGCCCGACTGAGAGCGGAAATTATCCCTATCAGTCTGGAAGCTAGCATCACTATACCCTACAACTCTCAAGTCATCACTCCCACCGAGGGTAAGAACCCAGTCCTTAGTCCTCCGTAGGTACTTGAGGATATTCTTTACCGCAGTCCAGTGAGCCTTGCCAGGGTTCCCCTGATATCTGCTGACCATGCTCAATGCAAAGGCCACATCAGGACGAGTACAAGTCATAGCATACATGATCGAGCCTACAACAGAAGCATAAGGTACTTGACTCATTTATGCTATCTCAGCCTCGGTACTCGGGCTCTGAGTCTTACTCAATCTAGCGTTACTTTGGATGGGTAACTCTCCTTTCTTGGAATCTTGCATGCTGAACCTCTTCAGCACCTTATCCAAGTATGTACTTTGACTGAGTCCAATCAGTCTTTTACTCCGGTCTCTCAGTATCCTTATCCCTAGAATATAGGCAGCTTCTCCAAGGTCTTTCATAGCAAAACACTTCCCGAGCTAGGACTTCACTTCCTGCAAGGTCGGGATGTCATTTCCTATGAGTAGTATATCATCTACATACAATACCAAAAAGCTAACTATACTCCCACTAGCCTTGACATATACACAAGATTCATCTTCACTCCTTGAAAAGCCAAACTCTTTGACTTTCTCATCAAAGCAAAGATTCCATCTGCGAGGTTCTTGTTTCAATCCATAGATTGATTTCTCAAACTTACACACTCTATTAGGATACTCTGTACTGAAAAAACCCTCTGGCTGACACATGAAAACATCCTCAGCCAACTTTCCATTAAGGAAAGCGTTTTTGACATCTATTTGCCATATTTCATAGTCATGAAATGCAGCAATGGCTAACAATACCCTAATAGACTTAATCTTGGCAACTGGTGAGAAAGTCTCATCATAATCAACTCCCGGAGTTCGAGAAAAGCCCTTTGCCACCAGTCGTGCCTTATAAGTGTGTACATTACCATCCATGTCGGTCTTCTTCTTGAAGATCCATTTGCACCCAAGTGTCTTGCGACCTGGTACATTGTCAACCAAGTTACAAACCTGATTGTCATACATGGACTGTATCTCGCTGTCCATTGCCTCTTTCCATTTAGCAGACTCGGGGCCTGCCATGGCTTCCGCATAGCTGTCAGGTTCATCCAGACTTACCAGTGTGTCATCACTGATAAGTGTTTCACCTTCCGCAGTAATATGGAAACCATAGTAATGCTCAGGTGCATTCTTAACTCTCGTTGAACGCCTCAGAGGTACAGACTTGTCAATTGGATCAACAGGGGTTTCCTCCTCAAGTTGACTGCTAGGGTTTGAGGTTCCTTCACCACTTGTCTCTTGAATTTCTTCAAGGTCAATTAGCCTCCCACTGTTTCCTTGGATTATGAACTCTCTCTCTCAAAAGACACCCTTCCTTGCTACAAAGACCACATTCTCACTAGGTCTGTAGAAGAGGTAACCAAAGGATTTCTGTGGGTATCCGATGAAAATACACCTCTCACTTCAAGGTTCGAGCTTATCGTGAGTCTCGCGTCTCATGAAAGCTTCGCAACCCCAAATATTGATGTGGGCTAGATTAGGAACTTTTCCAGTCCACATCTCGTGAGGTGTTTTGGCAACCTTCTTTGTAGGGACTAGATTAAGGATGTGGGCGACAGTCTCTAAGGCATACCCCCAGAATGAGATTGGTAGCGAAGCTCGACTCATCATGGAACGAACCATGTCCAACAAGGTTCGACTGCGCCTCTCAGCTACACCATTCAACTGTGGTGTGCTGGGAGGTGTTAATTGTGAGACAACCCCACATTCCTTAAGATAGTCGATGAACTCTATACTAAGATACTCACCACCACGATCGGATCGAAGCATCTTAATGTTCCTACCCAATTGATTCTCTACTTCCTATTTAAACTCTTTAAACCTTTCGAAAGTCTCTGACTTATGCTTGATTAAGTAGACATATCCCTATCTACTATAATCATATGTAAAATTCACATAATAACGATTAGCATCCCTTGTGGCAGTTTTGAAGGGTCCACACACATCTGTGTGTATTAGATCCAACAAACCTTCAACCCTAGCACAAGAACCTGTGAAGGGTGACTTTGTCATTTTTCCAAGTAAGCATGATTCACAACTATCATCTGAGTTTAGGTCAAATGACTCCAAGACTCCATCCTTTTGGAGTTGGCCTATGCGTTTCTTGCTTACATGTCCAAGACGACAATGCCATAATGATGCTTTATCCAAGTTATTATCATTAGTAGAATCAATACATGACACATTATTTCCTAAGTTATCTACAACAGACACAGCTTCATACACACCATCACAAGGTAATGCTTTAAAATAAAACACATTATTAAAGAAAGCATTTACTCCACCAACTTCATTATCAAAAGAAAAGGTAAACCCTTGTTTGTACAAAGCATGAAAGGAAATAATATTTCTTGCCATTTCAGGCGAGTAACAACATTTATTCAAATCTAAAGTAAACCCACTACTTAGCAACAAAGTATAAACTCCAATCTTGGTGACAGGTGAAGCTTTCCTATTCCCCATGATCAAGTTTATCTTTCCATGCTCCACATTCTCACTTCTTCTTAGTCCGTGCATGGTTGGGTTTTACTTTCCCATCCTTCAAATCTTGCTAGTACTTTGGGCAGTTCCGCTTCCAGTGTGCTTTTTCATGGCAATAGAAGCATTCATCCTCTTTTGGGTCAGAAGAAGCAGTGATGAAACCTTTCTTGGTTCCACTCGAAGAGGAGCCATCAAGGGTCTTACCCTTGGTACCCTTCGAAGGGTTCTTCCTCTTCTTCCCTCTATGTTTCCCGATTGCCAAGACATGGGCGGAGTTTTGAGTAGGAGTAGGAGTGGTAACAACCGACTTACCTTTAAGACCACTTTCTGTGGTCTTTAGGAGTCCTTGAAGTTTGCTAAGGGTAACTTCCTCCTTATTCATGTGGTATGTCATGCAGAATTGATCATAACACGAAGGTAAGGAGTGCGAAATGATATCTATTGCCAACTCCTCGGGGAAGTCCACATTCAGCTTCATTAAACGGTCCACATACCTTTGCATTTTCTGCATGTGGCCCGTGATGTGTTCACCATCCTTCATACGGGTTGTTATCATGGAGGAGATGATCTCATATCGCTCTTGACGAGCACTCTGATGGTAGCGGTCCATCAAATCCTGGTGCATTTCAAAAGGATAGTAGTCCTCATAGGACTTTTGGAGCTCGGCTGTCATAGTGGCCATCATGATGCATGCCACTTTGGTAGCATCTCTTTCATGTGCCTCATATTCAGCAAGCTCTTCAGGAGTAGCCGTTTGCTTGGGTACCTTGAGCTCATTGTCGAGAACATATTCTTTGTTCTCATACCGAGTGACCATCCTGATGTTTCTGATCCAATCTGTAAAGTTGGATCCATCAAAGATGACTCTCCCACAAAGGTTCATGAGAGAGAAGGAGTTGGTAGGGTTTGAGCTAGAAGCAGCATTGTTTGAAGACATCTGAAAAGAAGAAAAGACAAGTTTAGTTTAGATGTAAGATAGTCCTTAATAAAACACCCAAATGTAGTGTTAAGACTAGGATCCAATCACAATATATTATAACTTAGAAGAGGGATGCCGTAATCCAAGCTATAACATATTTGAAAGGTAGGTGAATGACGATTCACCAATTTTCACCATGAAAAACGAAATATAGATTATTAGGTTTTATTTGGTTTTTAGAAACTCCTAGATTCTTTTGAGATTCAATGAACTTTTCAATGGCATGTTTCAATCTCGAGTGTGCCCTTCATGTTTTGCGACTGGGATACCGAGGATCACAAAACAAGGTGTGAAGTAACCATGCAAATTACTTGGTACCCTTAATGTTTTTCACTTAATCAATGTGCCGGTTAACCACACACGCTCCACCGACCTATGAAAAACCTTAAGTCACCCTTTGCCTACCTTGTTAAGTCCAAGTTAGTGTGCCGGTTAACCACACACGCTCCACTAACGACTTAATCAAAGTGCAAAGTGTAATTTCATGGGTTAGCACCTTATTCACATTTTCCTAAAGTAACTAAGATTGGGAATTTATAAAAACATTTAGTTACTTTATAATAATCATTATACTTTTAATGAGAATTTTAAGTCATTGTCCTACCCGTTCGGCTAACGACCCTCCACCAGTGAAGGAAGCGGTGGGTGAGAGTGGATACCCATTAAGCTGCCATTTTATAGGCAACAACCTTATACCCCCCTTATAGACTGGCTTCGTGAATGAGGCCTACTAACGGTAAAACGACTTTGTTCTTATACATATATAATTATTATTAAACTTATAATATTATAAAGTATAAGGGTTGAATTTTAACTTTTAAAATTCTAGGGGTTGGAACTAAAGTTTATTAGATGACTTTACATGTTCCAAAACTTGAGGGCAAGTTTTGTAACTTTACAAAACCTTTCAATTCATAACTTATGAGTTATTAAAATGAAGACTCTTCATTTTTGTAACTTATGTGTTCTTTTAATGGATTTAATACAAAGTGACTTTTGGTTATCCATAACTTGAGGACAAGTTATGGACTCCATTAAAACACATAAAGATCATGAATTCAGCATTAAACAAGTTTTAACAAGTAATTCCTATGATCTATCAAGAACTCATAAGAACATGAATATTCATATCAAAATTTCAAGAACATATGAACACACATAATCATGTAATTTGGATATTAGCCATTGTAAATGGATTAGAACAACCATTACACCAACTAAAACAAGTTTTAAAACACCAAAACAGTTTAGGGTAATGTTTCTAGTCCATTTCCAGCAGCAAAAGTCGAAAATCTGCATTCTGAGGCTCCTACTCGTCGAGTGCACGAACTTACTCGACGAGTAGGATGAGTTTAGTCATGGACTCGGCGAGTTCATCATGCAGACAGAAAGAAATTCGACTTTTTTCACTATTTTGCATCAAGTATCAAACAAACAAGCCTAGGCTCTGATACCATTGACGGGTTTTGAGCATTCTAACACTCCTAAGTGTACATGCAACCCTTGAAAACCTTGGATCTATGTTTGTCTAAAATACATGCAAAATACTTTTCCAAGGTTCATAAACCTATCTAGCATACATGGGGAACTTTAATCATAAAAGATGGCTAGAATTACATACCTTGTAGTTGTTTTGATTCCTTGAAACCTTGAGAGCCTATCACCCCAAGTGTGATGCCTCAAATGTTTCACACAACACAAAATGCTTTGGAATGACTTTGAGAGAATGTAGAACACTTCTAAAAATCGGCCTAGCCCTATTTCTTTCTAGTGTAACCGATTTTGGTGGATATCATGTTCCTTATATAGTGTGTTACATTTAGGGTTACACCATGTAAACCCTAATGTAACATGAATCTTCATTTCCATGACCCATGGGGTTGTAACTCCCATGGAGCATCCTATGGACCTTAGCCCAACTTGATAACCCATGGAGCCTTTAGCCCACTATACAAGTTATGGATGATTTACATAATCAACCCATATATTTAATTAGTCTACTTTTGATCACTTAATTAATTCTAGATTAATTATTGATCAATACTAATTAAATAATATTATTAATATATTAGAACTTATAATATATTAATAAACCATAAGTGTTATTTCTCTCATTTAGTCTATCCAAATGCATGATGCCATGCAACCCAAATGGACCATGCCGGGTCGGGTCAAGTACATACCAGAAATAGTTATGGACTTAGACACCTTATCCAACACCCTCTACATCAACACAACACCCAACCATGAAATGGATGCGTGACAGTAGACCACAAAATCCTCAACTCCTTCAGTGAGGGAAAGTACTGGTGCTTCACACGGTCTCTAACGAATAGTCTCGAATGATTCCTGCTGCTCAAGCCCCCAATGTAAGACAACATCCTTCCTCATCAACTTAGTGAGAGGAACAACAATCTTGGAGAAGTCTTGAATGAATCTATGATAATATCCCGCCAAACCGAGGAAGCTCTGAATCTCAGATGGAGACTTTGACACTTCCCATCTTATCATTGCCTCTATATTGGATGGGTCAACCAAGATTCCGTTATGGTTAATGAGGTATCCCAGAAACTGAAACTCGTGCAACCAGAAATCACACTTGGAGAACTTGGCGTATAGCCTCTCCATCCTCAAACCCCAAGAATCTCCCGCAAATGTTCCTCATGCTGGTTTCTGGTCATGGAATAGACCAAGATGTCATCGACAAAGACAATCACTGACTGATCCAACATAGGCCTACACACCTGGTTCATGAGATCCATGAACGTCGTCGGTGCGTTGGTGAGCCCAAAAGGCATCACCACAAACTTGAAATTCCCATAGCGAGTTGAGAAGGCCGTCTTCTGAATATCCTCCTCTCGCACCCTCATTTGATGGTAGCAAGACCTCAAATCGATCTTGGAAGACCAAGATTCCCCCTTCAACTGATCGAAAAGATCATCAATCCTCGGCAATGGATAACGGTTCTTCACCGTCAACTTGTTCAACTCCCGATAATTAATGCACATCTAGTGTGAACCATCCTTCTTCTTGACAAAAAGTGTCGGTGCTCCCTAAGGAGAACTGCTCGGCCGAATAAACCCTTTTCCTAATAGCTCCTGAAACTGAGAGGATAACTCCTGCATCTCAAGAGGTGCAAGACGATACGGTGCCTTGGCAATTGGCGCCGCACCAGGGATCCGAACAATCCGAAACTCTACTTGCCTCATAGGAGGCACAACCGGTAACTCCTCGGGAAAAACATCGGGGAAATTTGCATACAATGGGAACATCATAAATGTAAACCGGTCCCTTTTCTTCATCCCGAGTATCCACTACATATGCCAGATAACCCATACACCCATCCTGCAAACTCTGCCTCACCATGTCGGCAGAATAAAAAGTTGATCCTGACCCAGTACCCTCACCGTACATGGTCAGCACTCCCCCACTAGGATCTCGAACCATCACCAATGGCCTCTCAGAGTCAATCAGAGCCCCAAATTGTCTCAACCAATCCATGCCCACAATAACACAGACATCTCCCATAGCAATAGGGATAAGATCTATCAGATATCCAACACTAAAAATCTCTAACACACAACCCCGATAGATGTCAGTAGCGGAGACCGGACGCTCATCAGGCATAGAGACTCTCAATGGCCTGCTCAAGGACTCCCGCAAAATACTAAAAGCAAGACAAAAAGATGATGACACAAAAGACCGACTCACACTCAAGTCAAACAGCAGAAGCACAGGTACATAATTCACAAGGAAAGTACCTACATGAACAATAACATAAGCAACATAATAAATCAGAAGAATAATAAAGAACACATACCAGCCATGACGTCTGGAGTTGCACGGGCCTCCTATGCTCTCAAATGAAATAATCTCCCTCTAGCCCTCAGAGTCTCGTCCTTCCCTACAAGCCATCAGTAATACACAGGGTCGCAGGGGTCGGAGTCTTCACCGCCCTAGATGCAAGCCGAGGACACTCGGTCCTCAAATGACCTGTCTAGTTGCAACTGAATCAAACCCGAAATCCCTTGGGGCAATCCCTAGCCAAATACCTTTCATTTCCACACATGTAGCATGTAGTCCCTGACCGACAGGGTCCCTCATGCCCCTTGCTGCACTTACCGCAAGTGCGGTCCTTCTGGCATCCAGCTCTTGAGTCGGTGGGTTTGGGCCACATAGTCGCTGGATGCGACTGTACTGGCCTCCTATCTCTCACTTGGATCTCCCTCCCCTCTCTAGCCTGGGTTTCCAACTCAATCTTTCTCCTCCTGACATTGGTCTGCAGCTCGACCAATGTCCAATACGACGTGTTCGCCACAAACTCACGGATATCCCTCCTCGGAATACTCAGATACCGGCTCACACATTCCTACTCATTCGACACATGCTCAGGGCAGAATAGGGCCCTCTCATGAAACATCCTGGTGCTCTCAGTCATCATCTCCACCTTCTACTTGAGAGACAGTTACTCCTCAGTCAACCTCTCTCTCTCTCTCTCTCTCTCTCAACCAATGGTACAAACTCATCTACTAACATCTCAGTAAATCTCTCCCAGGTAACCACAGAACGCTCTGCAAGGGTGTAATAAATTGTCACAAATTTCCACCAATCCTTCGGTCCCAGGCGAAGCAGGTTTAGCGCGAAACGAACCCTCAGATTCTCCGGACATGAGCAAGTGTAAAAAAACCCCTCAACATCAGAAATCCATCTCATCGCAACAATCAAATCTTGGGTCCCATCCAACTTAGGTGGCTTCATGTTTTTGAACTCATGATACCACAACAAATCACCCCCATGTGGTCTCGTAGTAGCAACAGTTGCGGTGGCTGCGATAGCAGTAACATCAGTAACGACGGCATAGCACTTGTCGAACGTCTCAAGCAGCGTGGTCGTAATAGACCCAAACATATTTGGTATATCCCCTCTGATCGCCGCGGCCACCTCGACGGAAACAATCCTATGGATCTCATCATCACTGGTGCTCGGCCTCTCGGGATCGCTGGAGCCTGAACCTCGGGTAACCACCATACTGAAACATATAAGAAAACCATCAGAATCAGGCTAAAGTGCATACAAAAACACCCACACACTCCCACAACTTCCTAAGTTGCTTAAGATTCCTTCTTGAGCCGCATACAAATCCGGTGCTTTCAGTAGTACGGGCCCAATACTACATTCCACACCAACCCATATTTGTCTCAAGTCGTCCTTTCAAGACCCTAAGGCACCAGGACCCTATTTCTCAAGATCAGTTGTGCACTCACCCTGTCAGCTCCTCAGAACCACTACTAAGCATCTATACACTCATTCTAGACTGCTCCCCAGCACTGCTCCACCTCACAAGATCTCCGTTGTCCTCGCCATTTGCTTCACGCATGCCAATTGTACATAATACGAGACTCGATAAACATTCGAATAAATGATTCTACCTCAAATCCACAACCAAACAAGGAACATGAAGAAAGGCTAAATCAGACATTCTAAGGCTATAAAATCCTAACTATATACAATTACACAACATACACCAAGCAAATACCAATGACAGATTCAATCTCATAAGGACAAACTCCTAGGCTAAAGGCATTACAAATCAGGAAACCCTATCACACAATTCCTGCAGGATCCTTAGCCTACCACTAATTATCATGCAGTTCTATCAGCTCATAAAATATCAACTCTACATTACTCACAATATAATTTAAGATATTTTGGGAAACTACCGCTCGAGCTCTGGTTGATTGTACATATTGCTTCACTGGGCTTTTTCATGTAAAAATCTTCATTTCTTTGAAAAGTTTTTATGAAAATCTTCAGATCCTTAGTTTGAGTTTGGAATTACCAAAGAGTTCATCCAAATCCCTCAAACCAAGGCTCTGATACCAAGTTGTAAAACCTCAAATTTCAAACCAAAATTTTCATATTTAAACTACCCAAAATATTGTTCATAAACCCAGTCATCGGAAAACACAGGTATCAAATAAAAATCATCATCACATAATATCAGAGTGCCACAAAATGCCCAGTAACCCTGGGGACTATCAGCAGTCCTAGTGGGCAAACAGCACACCCTGTGGGTATCAGCAACCGTGGAGACTACTCGAAGTCTCAATCATACATAAACAACATAATAATAACAGCTAGACCCAAATGCTCATCAGAGATACAACTGTTCTACCACACAGGTAAGAATAAGTGAGGAGACTCACCTGAAACTGACGACAGATAAATCTCACACCGAACTGCCGGAACTAGACTCCGCCTAATAACACAATAATTAACCCTAATTAATAATTAAGGTCCACAACCCAACTCACATGTCCAAATCCCATAATTATGCCCCTTAAAGGAAAAAGACCATTTTTCCCTTCCATGGTCCAAAACCCTAAATCTAGACCAAAAGTAAAAAGTCAGTAAAGTCATCTGCCAAGCGTGTACGTTAGGCATACACTCCCCCTGACGCACAACATACTCGAAGAATCAGGCAGGTCGGGGTCAGGCCTGACTACGTTGGGCGTATCCAGAAGTACGCGGGGCGTACGTCGTTTGATCCTAAAAGTTACTCCAAAATGTCTTAATCATTAAGACATGCAATCCAAAAATAGATATGACCTTCATAGAACGTATTAATCCATAAAACCTAAAACTTTAAGCCTTTGCATGGCTGAAAAGAGCTTAAACCTTAAAAACCCTAACTTAATCCATACTCAACACCACCAAACACTTGCATGGCTGGAAAGGGACCATCAAGAAACCATTTTTATGAATCTAAGCACTCTAATACATCTAAAAGGATAGCCAAAATACTCTGGAGTAACCCATACTTACAAAAACTTATCTAAAGAGATCTAAGAAGAGCATTAGCAATGTATGAACTTTATACCTTCAAAAGATGCAAAAGATGAAGGAGTTTCTAGATGCACAAGCTTGCATGCAACACCACCTTCCTCAAGGACCTTCTTTCTCAACAAGAATTTACAAAATCAGCAAAAACGACTCCAAGATCTTCACTCTCAAGGCTAGGGTTCGATATTAAGGCTAAAAGGGAGTGGAGGCTGATTATGGGAGGTCCAAGGGTGAGTTAATGTCTTTAAATAGGGTGAAATCCTAAAATTTAGGGTTTAGAGGCTGAGTTAGTATGCCCCGCATACCACATGTATGCCCAGCGTACTAGCATGGCTTCCACGTTCCAGTTCACTCACAAGTACGTTGTACGTACCTCACGTACGCCCAACATACGGGCTGAAGTGAGAGTCTTTTAACAACAAGGGACCAATAGTGCAAAATTTAATTAGGTCAAGGGCTAAAATGGAAATAGCTGAAAATCGGATGCTACATTGGAGAGTTCTTAACCGTAATGAATTACTGGAGGTACTCAAAATCGATTTTGCTAGTCAGTTTTGGATTTCGACTTTGGGTTCAATAATGTTTTGGTGTTTTGGATGATTTGATTTTGGTTGAAATCGGTGAACTTGAGGTTTGAGATTTCGATTTGATAATGGGGCTGAGGAATTCGATGCTGATAGCAAGTAGTGAGTATTCAATGTTTGGTGATTTCGATATTCGCTAATGGGTTTTGTCTTTCGAAGATAGGATAATCAATGCGGAATCGAAAGTTTGATTGTGAGTAATGAAAGTCAAGTTTTTTGTTCCTTAGTCGAAAGCTGCGATTTTGATTGTGAAATGTGTGAAATCGAGTTTACCAGTCGAAAGATGTGTTTTCTAAAATGAATGGGTTATTGATGATAGGCGAAAGTTGTTAGAACGAGAGTCAAATGTGTTTGAAAAAGAGCATGGATCGAAAGTTGGGACTCACTGGAAATCAAAGACAAGGTTGAAAGTATGAATAATCATATGGTTTCGACTAATATGGTTCATTGTGTGAATGTTCCCATATCGAAAGTGATTTGGGTTAACAGTCGAAAGTTTAATGGATCTTGGAATCGAAAGTGATTTCAATTTTGATTGGTGTTAGCTTGTAAGTCGAAACTTGCTTCGAGTCGAGAGTATGGACTTTTGACTACTGTTGTTGCTGCATTCAATGGAATTGGGGAAGAAGATGAACCTTTTTCACATATGGTTCCTCTTCTTTCAATGTTTTGATAGTTTATTCCCAGTTTCGAATCAGGGGTGTATTTCTATGAAGTGGGAAGATTTTTCGAATACGGTTTCGAAGTTTATGCAAAAATGACAATTTATACCCACTTTCACAAATAGGGTAAAGTTTCGCATCTGGGATGAATTGGGAAGCTGATTTTTGCAATTAGTCCCTGAAGTTCTTGTGAAAATGACTGTTTGTACCTAATTTCCGAATTTCTTGCAACTCTAACCCAAAAGTCGAAGTCTTCACAACTTTTGAAGATTTTTTCTCGGCTTTTCGTGATTGTTTTTGGTGCAAGATTTTTCATGGTTTATGAACAATGTGTGTTCATTTTCAAGTCCGAGAAGTCAAAGATTTGAAGACATTGGCATATTTTTTGGATTTTCTCGGATTGAAGAGTTTCATTTTTGTCACACATGAAGGGGAGTTTCGTATGGTTTATTCCTCGAGCATTTCTCATACCCTTTTGGCATTTTATAATCATCTGTTGATTATAAAAAAAGGGAGAAAATTGAAATGGGTATTCGAAAGGATATTTTTTTCAAAGCAGATTTGAAGACCATTGTTATTTCGATGGGGAGTTGGTCTTGATCGCTTGGTACTCGTTTGGATATTAAAGTCGAGACATCTAATCCTAACTTTGAGGGGGAGAATGCTATGTTGCAAATTTCTCCTTGGATGTGATATAGGCTTACCCTCTTTAGGCTGTGCAATGGGTTGAGCTTTTACTATAAATAGGAAGTGAGTAGTTCCCATTTATGTAACCCATATGAGAGATTAGTCTACTGAGAGAAATATTGAAAGACCTACTTTGTAATTACTTTCTAGACTAATGAGACCTTAAACGGTTTTATTTACTCCTTGTGTTCTTGATATGATTTGATTCACATAATCATTACATTTACGCATTTGTCATCATTCACAGGATCTTACACAAACATTTTCAGGTACTTTCAGTTTCAAAAGGAAGAGCCCAGCTTGATCGTATTGCATCCCCTGGAGATTTATTCTCCATCGTTTGTTTATTATTTTACTCAGATCGTCTTTTGGAATAATAAATGAAGGGTTTTGATTTATTTAAAAAGAAAATTATAGTCGGTATTTTTGGTATGTTACACTTTCTTACGTTTTTGACCCTTACTTAACTACAATTCCTACTGATCCAATTCCCGAAGCGGGAAAAACTGTGGACCCATAGGTCATCTCTGATCTTGAAAAACAAAGGGCTCTGCATAGAGAGTCTAAGGAACTGTGTGCGTCACATCAAGAACTCACTGTCTGATCCACTCTATGATCTTTACGCATCGGTTAAAGATCCGAGAGAGCTATGGAGTTCCTTGGAACTTAAGTACAAGGAATACGAGGAAGGTCTTAATAAGCACCTTGTGTCTAAGTACCTAGAGTTCAAATGGCTGATGGAAAACCTATCATGGAGCTAGTGCATGAACTCCAGGTCATGGTCAACAAGCTGAACGTGCTCTCCATTTCTATACCAGAACTCTTTCAGTTTGGTTCGATCATCGCAAAACTACCACCCTCGTGGAAAAAATTCTCTAAGAGAATAATGCACAAATATGAGGACTACTCCTTGGAAGATATGATGAAGCACCTTCGCGTTGAGGAGGAATCTTGCATTAGGGACAAGCACGGTAATGTTGGATCGAGTGTGCACCACTTGTCAGCTAGGGGTTCTGGTCATAAGACCAAATCTGGGGGACAAAACAAGAAGAACTTCGAACCCAAGAAACAAATCTTTAAGAAACCGGGTCATCGGAATCCTAACTCAAAGCCGTAGAGGGTCGGACCTTGCCATGTCTGCATAGAGATTGTGTACTATGTGATAGAATGGAAGATTGCAAATCAAGACCAGTAACACATGCAGTTGAGTAGGTTACCGATATGGTGGCAAGTGTAATCCTTGGAGAGATTTTCATGATGTCTTCTCTGACTCGAATAATATGTGTTCGAGGATGGTTCGTGGGGACTGGAGCCACTGTGCATGTTTGTGGGCAGCGAGAGAGCTTCCACGCTTACCCTCTAGCACCACCAGGGACGGTCGTGGTCTATGCAGATGGTCACAGAGATGAAGTTCAAGGAAGAGGTGATGTTTGTTTGCAGTTCACACATGGTGAATGGGTTACCCTTAGAGATGTTCTTCATGTTCCTACTATCTCGAAGGGGTTGGTTTATGTGGAAAAGTTTGACAAGGGTGGGTTCAGGATGGTGAAAGGAAAAATTGTGATCACTAAGGTCAAAAGATATGTTGGAAGGCTAAATAATTGTTCATGAATGTATCGTTTGTGTCTTAATGATGATGGTAGTGCGGGTGAGCCAAGTGTTGATCGTGATGGTTCAAGTGCTGCAAGTGTGTCTAGTGTTGTTAGTAATGACGTAATTGGTGGATTAGTTGCTAATGTGAATGAGATGAGATTTTATGGTTATTTTGTTTGTTAAATTTCTTTATGGTATAAACGTTTAGCACATACTAATGCTAAAAACATTGAAAAAAATGCAAACTAAAGGAATATTAAAATATGACACAAAAGATTTTGAAAAATGTGAAATTTGTGTGAAATCAAAGTTTACAAAGAACCATTTCCATCAGTTAAGAGAAATACATCATTGATTGTGCTGATTCATTCATATATATTTGAATTAAATGGAATACTTACTCGAGGAGGAAAAAGGTATTTCATCACATTTTGTGATAACTCTAGTCAATATCTTCACGTTTATGTGTTGAGATCAAAAGATGATACTTTTGGTGCATTTAAACCTTATAAGTCTAAATTCGAAAATCAACATGAAAGACGCATTAAAATTGTTAGCTTAGATAGAGGCAAAGAATATTTCAACAAAGAGTTTGACAGATTATGTGAAGAGAATGGGATAAAAAATGAGAGAACTTCACCATATACTCCCCAACAAAATGTTTTGGCTGAAAGAAAGCATAGAACCATTTGTGAGATAGTCAACTGCATGTTGAACCAATCAGGTCAACCGAACAATCTGTGGGGGACTATTAACTACTTATTATGTTCATAATAGGATCACTAGTCGTGTGATTCCTACAAGCCGTTATGAGTTGTGGAAAGGTAGAAAGCCTAACCTAGACTACTTGAAAGTGTGGGGGTGTGTTGCTTATTATCATACGCCAGATCCTAAGCGAACCAAATTGGGAGCACAAGCTAAAAAAAGTATATTTATTGGATACGCTAAAATAACAATGCTTACCGATTATTGGATATTGAATCACGTGTTGTTGTGGAATACAGAGATGTGGAATTCTTTGAGGACAAGTTTTCTAGAGATGTTGAATACTCAAATAGCACAACACCTACAAGTACTTCTCGAGACATACTCCCACCTCCTCCTATTGTGGAGGCACAAAGGAGAAGTACCAGGGCTAGAATAACAAAAAGTTTTGGAGACGATTACTATTCTTATTTGTCTAATGCCATAACGTCTAGAGATGCTCCTTTGTGGAAGGAAACCATCAATGACAAAATGGACTCAGTTATGGGTGATGGAACTTAGGAGTTAGCTAATCTACCCAAGTGGAGGAGACCCATAGGATCCAAATAGATATTAAGAAGAAAATATCATCCTGATGGATCTATATCTGCCTATAAAGCAATATTAGTTACTAAAGGCTACAGGAAGAGAGAAGGGATTGATTATTTTGATACTTATGTCCCAGTTTCTAGGTTAGTTCTATTAGAACTCTCATAGCAATATCAACTTTGAAAGAACTATACATTCATCAAATGGGTGTCAAGACAGCCTTTCAAAATGGGTATGTCAATGCGGAGATTTACTTAGAGTAACCTGAAGGTTTTATGATAGATGGACAGGAAAATAAAGTGTGTAGACTTATTAAATCCTTGTACAGTTTGAAGCAAGCTCCCAAACAGTAGCATGAGAGATTTGACACCACCGTGACTGCTTTCAGATTTTAGCACAATAGTGCTGACAGGTGTATTTATTCCAAATGCACATCCAAATGCATAGTTGTTATATGTCTTTATGTTGATGATATGTTGATCATTGGCACTTACCTATAAGGTGTTCTAGAGACGAAGAAATACATATCCTGAAACTTTAAGATGAAAGATCTTGGAGAAGTTGATACAATTCTAGTTATCAATGTGAAAAGGTTAGGTGGTTAAATTTCTCTAAGTCAATCTCATTATATAGAGAAAACTCTGACAAAGTTTCAACATTTGAATATTAAGGAATTCAACACTCCTTATTGATTTAAGTGTGCAACTAAATGTGAATTCTGGTTGAGCAATGGCTCAACTAGAATATGCAAGTGCAGTTGCAAGCATGATGTATCCTACTCATTGGACTCGACATAACATCGCATTCGATGTAAGAAAACTGATTTACTAAACTATCAATCCAAAGGCGTAGCACTGGAAGGCAGTGCGTAGAGTACATGGATACCTGAAAAGGACAAGTACCTTTTAGTTGGATAGAAAACACTAGTAATTCAAAATCCACAATTGTTAGGATTTATACTCTAGAGGGTACTAATGTTTCTGGGGCGAGCAAGAAACAAACATGCATAGCTCCTTCAACTATGGAAGCCGAGCTAATCGCCTTAGCAGCAGCAGGAAAAGAGCCAGAGTGGATTCAAGATCTACTCATGGATATCCATCTGTGAGATATTCCAATGCCATTTATACCCATGTATTGTGATAGTGAGGCCACAATGTCTAAAGTATAGAATGCGGTATATAATAGGAAATCAAGACATGTCGGTCTGAGATTCAATTTTGTGAGAAAACTAATTGAGAATGGTACCATCAAATTTGTCTATGTCAAGACAAATAGGAACTTGGAAGATTCGCCTACCAAACCTCTGACGAGAGATTTAGTTACATCTATCACGAGAGTCATCGGTGTAAAACCATAATAAAATCATTAGTGATGGAAACCCAACTTGAGATTAGTGCTTCTAATTTTCAAGTTTAAAGGGTAACAATGAAGTCACTAATGATAGAAGGTACTATCATTAATGATAAATCTATGTGAGGTAGGATAGTAGGTCGTTGCTGAGAACGAGGTTGAGTTAAAACTCTTAACAAATTTTTAGAGACATCTAAGCAACGAAGATGTTGTAGAAATTTGTCGACTTGATCTAGAGGTGGTGATGCCTCAAGTGAAGATTTGTGGTTTATCTTCTAAATGGTCAGGAAAACGATTTATAATGCATAGTCATATTAGCCCTCAAGGAGAACACAAAGACAACATGTGATGTTTAGGGGTAAACCGGAGACGTCACCAGGTTCACGGTTTAAACCTATAAAGATACCACAAAATCGTTTTTTTTCATTGCCCTCATTAAGCTAGGGTTTAATCTTCGTGGCAACCAAGTGACATCATTTTTCTAAGTGAAATGAAACTTTCCAAATTTGTGGTGGATTGTTGGAAATTATAGGGGAAATATTGCAAGTTGGCAAGTTTCCTCTATCCCACATTAGTAGGGGAAGAAACTTTTTGTGAGCTTGTAGACATTTATCTTGATAGGCCTTCAAAGGCTTCAGTGGATCAAGGGATGGGCCAAGCTTACATGCGCACGAAGCATCAGTCGCTAGGAGCTAAGGAGCTTTTATTTTTGGTGAGGTTCAGTCGATTTGGGTTTGACCAACCAGGTCAAACTGTTGACTGACATTGACTTTTTCAACGAGAACATGGAAGCTTCTAGAATCCTTTGGAATGATCAGACAGGTCTCAGTTTTGAATTCGGATAAGAGCAGATAACAATATCTTATTTGAATTCTAACGGCCAGATCCGTTTTTAGGGGCATCTCGGGTTTTTCGTCCACTATAAATAGGACCTCCCAGGTCCCATTTAAACCACAAAAAATTGTAGCTCTCTCTCTCTCTCTCTCTCTCTCTCTCTCCCCCTCTCAATCTGTTGCAGCTTTCTTCCGTTTCTGAGTATTCGCTTCGTGTTTATCGTTTTCCATTGCTGTTATGAAACTGATAATATGTATTAACTCCTGAGGTTTTACTATGTTGCTTATTATCGTATGTGACATCCCCAATTTCACGGCCATAAAAGACCGATGTGTTTATGCTTTATTTGAAAACTATAGTATACTTTTAAAGAAAAATGTTGTGGAATTTGTTCCCAAAAACATGATGAAGAATTTATCAAAGCATTTCCGAAGAAATGTATTTTCATTACATTACAAACCTCAGGATGTCATTGTCGATATAGATCAAAAGCATAAACAAAACAACATAGGCCTCAAAAACAACATTCTATTTATTTCTTCTGGCCTAAAATCCATAATCTCTCATCAGATCATCACATCTATGCTCTTGTGTCACTACCTGTAATACAAACACTGAGTGGGTCAGGCTTGGGAGCCTGGTGTGCACATAGGGTTTTCAACCCAAAATAAATAAGTTTATTATTATCATCAAATCATTTAACCCGATTACTCGTTTCCGTTATCATCACTTTACGTCCCTAAAGCATCTATTATAAGGGACGTATCCTAAGGAATTTCATCGGGATGTACACTACTGCTAAGGGGGTTCATCAGCGTTAAATGTTCATAAGGAAAACGTGGGGGGATGGAGTACACCAGTGAACACATCATTCACAAACACCTACAAGTTGTGAGCCTGCAAGCGTTCCACTGGACTGTATAGAAAAGTTCGTGGTCGTCATCTATACTCCACTAGATGACTGGAACATCATCAACGTCAAGGCCTCTCATCATTTTATTTCATCGCACATCAACTATTTCATCTACCCATGTTTTACCCAACATATTTGTATATATATATATATACAGTCTAGATCTGAAAAACAAATTTTAAATCTTTCACCCAGCATAAATCTCAAGGTATAAAATACATATACAGTTTAGATCTGAAAAACAAAGTTTAAATCTTTCAACAAGCATAGATCTCAAGTAAACAGATAATATGAACTCCTAGCACATAATTTATATAAAATACTTCATATCTATGTGTAATATGAAAGTAACTATGCACTCACATGATAAGGTGGTGATTCCAACTTGGACAACGCTTCGCTTCGACGAAACCGGGAGGTTTGCTTGAAAACCGGGCTCCGCTGGGGCAGAGTTCCGAACAAAAAAACTCTTTTTCTCGAAGTCTTCTGGCGCTCTGGGGCTTTCTTCTAGTGCTAGGGAAGTTTCCTAGGCTTTTGGGGGTGTTTGGGAGGGTTTAGAGAGTGAGTAGAGAGAAGAAGAATGGGTTTAAGGTGTGAAAAATGAAGGAACTCTCTGGTGGTATTTATAGGCTGAAAAAGTGATGAAATCGTCATGTTTCTGGCCCAACTCATCGAGTTTCTGGCCCCCAACTCATCGAGTTGCTGGTCCAACTCGTCGAGTTGGTGCCACGTTTCATCATCTGGTGGGGAAAAAGCAATGGCTCAGATTGGGCCACGTCACCCACTTCGCTGCAACACCCTTCCAACTTCTAAACCCTATAACTTTCTCACACGAGCTCTATTTTCGACGTTCTTTATATCCACGCATAGGTATTGACAAGATCAACAACTCTCCTTTTGACCCCATCGGCTAATTCTTGACCGATTTTAAATTTAACAATATGAGAAGATTACACTATTTAACGACCGTGTAAAATTCACAACTTCTACATACAGACTCCGTTTTCGACTGTCTTTTTAATGTTGATCTCCTATTAACGAGATCTTTAATTCTCATTTAGGTTGTGTCGGCTAAATATCACTCGATCTAAAATTCGAACTCCGGGCTGCACACTACTATGCCAAATCTTAGAAAATTCATAACTTCCTCATACGAAGTAAGATTTGGACGTTCTTTTTGTGCATGCTCTCAGTTTAACGTATACTATGACTTTCGTTTAGATCGCTAAGGCTAAAAAGCACTTTATCGTAAACTCACTTTTTACGTCACACAGCGTCGTGCCGGTTTTGTCGCGAAACTTCGACAGGTCATAACTTCTTTGTTACAACTCGGATTTCGGCGTTCTTTATATCTTCGGAATCCTTGTCACGACCACTATAACTTTCTTTATAGATATCGGGTTTATCTATCTTTTTATTTTTGGCTCTTATTTTCATTCTTAATTTATTATATCTTATAATTAAGTATAATATACATAAAATCACATAATTCACATAATATTCCAGTAATTCCTCTTTATTACTTCAAATTTAGTTACAATTATTGACCCTAACTATTACATCATCATATTAATGCTTAGGCTAGAAACACGGGCGTTACAATTCTCTCCCCCTTAGGAAGATTCCGTCCCCAGAATTATGCATCAGCAAACAAATGCGGATAGCGACTCATCATGTCACTCTCCATTTCCCACGTGAGGTTTGGCCAATTCGTATGTTTCCATCGCACAAGCACTAAGTCGACCATTTTGTGTCCCAACTTATTCGTTTTACGGTCAACAATCTCCTCTGGCTCTTCAATTAGCCTCTTATTTTCATCCATCCTTAACTCAGAAATTGGAAGTATGTCGGGAACTTCTCCGGTGAACTTCCTCAAATAACACACATGGAAGGTGTTATGAATACCATCTAGTCCCTTCCACGGTGAGACTTTGAGCAATTCCAACTTGTAAGCTTGGTTCCCAATCCTCAAAAGAACTCTGAATGGTCCAATGAACCTTGGACTCAACTTTCCTCTTTTCCCAAATCTTATAAGTCCTTTCCACGGTGAGACTTTGAGCAAAACCGAATCTCCAACTTCGAATGTCATCGGTCGTCTCTTCTTGTCAGCATAGCTCTTTTGACGATCTTGAGCTGCTAACATCCTTTCCCTAATCACTTTCAGCTTTTCAGTAGTCTGATGGACTATCTCGGGGCCCATAAAATGTTTTTCTCCAGCTTCAAGCCAACATGACGGCGTACGACACTTCTGTCCATACAAAGCTTGGTAAGGTGCCATCTTGATGCTCGAATTGAAACTATTGTTGTGGGAAACTCTACTAGGGGTAAGTGCTCATCCCAGTTACCTTGGAATTACAGGGTACATGCTCTTAGCATATCTTCCAGTGTTTGAATCGTTCTTTCGCTCTGAACATCAGTCTGCGGATGGTAGGTTGTACTTAAACACAATTTCATACCCATCTCCTCTTGTAGGATTCTCCAAAACCTTTATGTGAAACAAATATCACGATCTGATACAATCATTAAAGGAACATCGTAAAGTCTTACTACCTCCTTCACGTAAGCATTTGCAAGCTTATCCATAGACCATCTCTCATTGGCTGCTATTAAGTGTGCACTCTTAGTGAAACGATCCACGACCACCCAATTCATTTCGTGTCCGTTCTTCGTCCTGGGTAGTTTAGTCACAAAATCCATGGTGATGTCTTTCCATTTACCTATGGGTATAGGTAAGCGTTCTAAACTCCCATATGGTTTCTGATGTTGTGCCTTAACTCTCGCACATGTTACACACTCGGCCACATACTTTGCAACATCGAGCTTCATCGTCGGCCACCAGTAGTATGGTTTCAGATCCCTATACATCTTAGTGTAGCCAGGATGTATCGAGTACATGGTCTTGTGAGCTTCTTCCATCAGAAGATCTCTAATTCCTCCCGTCTTAGGCACCCAAATCCTATTTTGGAATACCTTCAATCCTTGGCTATTTGTACCGAATACCAACGTTTTTCCCAAATGTTCTTCCTTTTGGTCATTTCTCTCTAAAGCTTCTTTCTGAGCTTTCTTGATGCTTTCCACAATCGTTGAGACAACTTCAATTCTTAACGCTCTTGGCCTTCTCTTTTCAAGGCTCACTTTTCGACTTAGAGCATAAGCTATGATATTTTCTTTACTAGGGTGGTAAAGTATCTCACAGTCGTAATCCTTGAGTAACTCTAGCCAACGTCGTTGTCTCATATTTAATTGTTTTTTATCAAAGAGATACTGGAGACTTTTATGATCAATGAAGAGTTTGCACTTCGTGTCGTAAAGATAATGCCTCCATATCTTTAATGCGAATACTACCGCTGCCAACTCCAGATCATGAGTGGGGTAGTTATTTTCGTGCTCTTTCAGTTGTCTCGATGCATATGTTATCACCTTATCCCTTTAGGTCAGAACACAACCTAATCCAACTCCAGATGCATCGCTGTAAACTGCGAAGTCTTCAACTCCTTCAGGTAAAGAAAGAATCGGTGCTTCACACAACTTCTTCTTTAGCTTCTCGAATGCTACTTCATGTTTCTCACTCCAAGTATAAGTAGCTCCTTTATGGGTCAAAGCTGTCAATGGAGCAGCTATCAAAGAAAAGCCTTGGATAAACCTTCGGTAACATCCAACTAATCCTAGAAAGCTTTGAATCTCTATGGGGCTTTTTGGTCATTCCCACTTCATCACAGTTTCAATCTTAGCTCGGTCAACCATTATTCCTTCTTGTTTAACCACATGACCCAAGAATTGGACTTCTCGAATCCAGAAATCACATTTGGAGAACTTTACGTACAGCTTCTCCCTCTTCAAAACTTCTAACACTTCTCGCAGGTGCTTGCCATGCTCCTGCTGGCTCTTTGAGTAAACCAAAATGTCATCTATGAACACTATCACAAATTTATCGAGAAATGGTTTGCCAACCTTGTTCATCAAATCCATGAATGCTGCTGGAGCATTGGTTAGTCCAAATGACATAACCAAGAACTCATAGTGTCCGTACCTCGTTCTGAATGCGGTTTTCTCAATATCATGCTCTCTCACCTTCAGCTGATGATATCCTGACCTGAGATTGA